>NC_064827.1:84373634-85623634 GCF_024166365.1 Elephas maximus indicus | reverse complement strand
GATAACGGAAAGATTAATAGATTTAACCAAAAATGTGAAACTTCCGTGATTAAAAAAAGGCTAAACAAAGTTAAAAGATACATTAAAAACATGGAAAAATGCACACCAAGAGGATTAATATCTTTAATATCTATAACTTCTTGTAATCAATATGAAAAAATGGACACATACTTAGAAAAATCTGGCAAATGATCTAAACTGGCACTCTACCAAAGAGCCAAACCAAGGAAACCCACTGCTGTCGAGTCGATTACAGCTCGTATCAACCCCGTGGGACAGAGGAGAATGCCCCACTGGGTTTCCAAGGCTGCAATCTTTATGGAAGCAGACTGGAGCAACTGGTGGGTTCAAACTGCAGACCTTTTGGCTAGCAGCTAAGTGCTTAATCACCGTGCTACCAGGGCTTCTCTTTACAAAATAAATAAAAATAGCCAATATGCACATAAAAAAAATGTTCACTATACTATCAAAGAAATGCAATATAAAATAATGAGGTACATTTATTTGCTATGCAATTGTTGAAGATTAAAAAGAAAAAAAAGCACCTAGTTTGTCAAGAACTGGGGGAGATGGGCATACTGCTAGCGGGATCCAAATTGGCACAACTTTTCTAGGAGACAAACTAGGTCATACGAATAAACAACTGACAAGCCAATTCCATGCCCATCGTTTTGCTTAGTTTTCTGTTTTTAGGAACATTTTGTAATTCAGACTCTGGGAAATGACAAAGAAACATGTTCATGATACAGTAAGTGTAAAAAGCAGTGTGCACAGCATGGGACCACTTTAAAGCAAGTATACGTGCATATGGAAAAGGCTAGAAGGTTACACACAAATATTAACCGTGATTATCTCAGAGCATGATTTTTATTGTGCTGAAATACATGTAACAAAAATTTGCCATTTCAATACTTTTTTACTTTTACAATTCAGAGGCATTATTTCCGCTCCTTGTGTTGTGCAGCCATCACAATTATCCATTTCCTAAATTTTTAATCGCCCTAAACACAAACAAGAGCCGACAGGACAGAGTAGAACAGCCCCACAGAGTTTCCAAGGAGTGGCTGCTGGATTCGAACTGCCAACCTCTTGGTTAGCAGCCTGAGCTCTTAACCATGGAGAAACATGGTTAACCTGCTGCTGACGAGTTGAATCTGACTCACAGCAACCCTGTAGGACAGAGGAGAACTGCCCCACAGCGTTTCCAAGGAGCGGCTGGGGGATTTGAACTGCCGACCTTTTGGTTAACAGTTGAGCTCTTAACCACTGCGCCACAAGGGCTCCAATGGAAACTCCCAGACCCAGTGCCGTAGAGTTGATTCCGACTCATAGCGACCCTACAGGACAGAGAGAACTGCCCCACAGAGTTTCCAAGGAGCGCCTGGCGGATTCAAACTGCCGGCCCTTTGGTTAGCAGCAGTTGCACTTAACCACTATGCAACCGGGGTTTCTAGCAGAAACTCAGTAACCCTTAATTAAGTGGTATCTTTTCATTTCCCCCCTCCCATTAATCCCTCCTGTAACCACTAATAAACTTTGGTCTCTATGCATCTGCCTATCCTAGATTTTTCACATCAGTGGGATCATATAATATTTGTCCTTTTGTATCTGATTTATTTCACTCAGTGTAATGTTTTCAAGGTTCATTCATGTCAAAGCATGTATCATTTCTTCATTCCTCTTTATAGCTGAAAAATATCCCATTGTATGCATATGGATGATTTTTAATTTTATATTTTTTAAGTTTCAATGAAGTAAATGTGCACTGTTTGTAAAAAGGGGGAAAAAAAAGAAATCACCCAGAAATCCATCTAAATTCTATCTCCTAAAACAGCAATATTAAACCTCTAGCTCTTGTATAGGTATTAACTTGCCATATTGTCTGGCCT
The DNA here is from genome assembly GCF_024166365.1 of Elephas maximus indicus. Classification (NCBI taxonomy): domain Eukaryota; kingdom Metazoa; phylum Chordata; class Mammalia; order Proboscidea; family Elephantidae; genus Elephas; species Elephas maximus. The sequence continues at coordinate 85,621,745 of NC_064827.1, read as the reverse complement.
TAATTAGGTTAAGGTTTGTTAAAGGTCTACTGCCTGTCCCACCATGAACTGGCTAAGCTGGGGTCACACCCTGAAGTTGGTCAGGGCTGGTTTTGCGTGGGCTCAGGCTGCTGCACCAGCAGAGCAGAGACTTTTCAGGTCCCTCATCTGAGCTCTATTTCGTGATGCCGTCTCTGCTCACCCTGGCATTAAAGCTCTTGCTTCTTGAGTTTCTTCAACTGTGGGTGCAACTTTGCCTCCCATCTTCCACCATCAACTCAGTTCTTCCAAGGTTAAGATACCACACTTAAGGTTTCTGAAGGCGGACCCACATTCAAATCATAGCTGAGTACCAGACCTAGGCAAATTAATTTCTGAGTCTCAGTTTCCTCACCTATGAAAAGAGTATGTAGGTGCATGTCATATCCCATAGCATTGCTTTGAGTATTAAACCAGTGAAATAGGTAAGGCACTAGCATAGTGCCTGGCACACTTGGTTTTCAACAAATATTTATTCTTTCCATCTCTTACGCCCAGAGTTAACATGGCCCTCAGTAAAAGTAACACTCCATTTTCTCCCTCATGGGTAAGTCCAGTTTTCTTATATCAGCCTTTGTTTATAGAAATAATCTGGGATGGAGAAGTGTCAGCAAACTATAGCCTCTGGTCAAATCTGTCCTGCAGCCTGTTTTTGCAGGGCCAGGGGGCTAAGAAAGGTTTGTACATCTTAATAGTTGAATAAAGAAAATAAAACGAATTTCTACTGGACATACGAAAATTTTATGAAATTCAAATTTCATTGTTCATAAATAAAGTTTTATTGTAACAGCCATTCAGTGGTGGCAATGGTTAAGAGCTATGACTGCTAACCAAAAGGTTGGCAGTTCAAATCCACCAGCCGCTCTGGGAAACCCTATGGGGCAGTTATACTCTGTCCTATAGGGTCACTATGAGTTGGAACTGACTTGATGGCATCAGGTTTGATTTTGGTGACTGTCACACCGAGAAGCCCTGGTGGTACAGTGGTTAAGCATTTGGGCAGTTTGAACCCACCAGCTGCTCCATGGGAGAAAGATGAAGAAAGATGGTCTGCTTCCATAAGGATTTACAGCTTTGGAAAGTCTATGGGGGCAGTCCTACTCTGTTCTGTAGGGTCGCTACCAGTCGGAATTGGCTCGGCAGCAGTGGGTTCGGTTTGGTTGGTTTTACCATCACACTACAGTGGCAGAGTTGCGTAGTTTCCACAGAGAATACATGACCCACAAAGCCGAAAATATTTATTATCTGGCCCATTACAGAAAAGAGAGGGAAAAAAAAATGCAGACCCCTATAGGCTCTTTATTTCCTATCTATTTCTTGAAGATAAGTTTTAAAATAAAAAAAAAAAAAAGTCTTCTGAAGTCTGAATTTTTTCAAGTCCCCATGTCTATCACATTTCTCCAACCCATAGGAAGTCTGTAATGGGTTGGGTTTGCAAGCCTGATACATTTACGTTTGTGTATTTCTTTCTAGAGACTGTCTGCCTGTTGGTTAGGAACCACCAGGTCCGTGGTCATGACTACCTTTTAAGTTGCCTATCTCCAATTTTTAACAATTATCATTTCAGCTTTTTAAAATCATGTTCCAATTGATATTTAATGCCTTAGAACACTTTGTCTTTGGCCTTCATTGTTATTTAATGATTTATAAACATTTGAGAAGCTGCTACTTTAAAGGGACCTTGTGATCCTTTTGTAACGTGAGGATTCCTTGTGAAATGTGACTACATTCACCTTCTAATTTATCTGTAGGTAAGATATGCAGACGCATTAAGTATTCTGTTTAATACTGCAAAAGGCAGTCTCTGGAAGAGGGACTGTAGACTGCCTTGGGTAGAACTTCTGCAGGAAGATTTTTTTTCCCCCTTTCCTCTCTGGTAGTGGGTATTTTGGTAGAGAGTATCTGATAACCCTATCAGCTATGGCTGCCTAGATTAGGTTTATTAAAAAAAAAAAAAAAAAGCGTAAACTGGTTGCCATCGAGTCGATTCTGACTCATAGCGACCCTACAGGAAAGGGTAGAACTGCCTCATATAGTTTCCAAGGAGCGCCTGGTGGATTCGAACTGATGACCTTTTGGTTAGCATCTGTAGCACTTAACCAGTTTGCGACCAGGGTTTCCAGGTTAGGTTTATGCTGGGCCTAAATAATCGAAGGGTGAATCCTTCTGTTACACTTTTTCTATAATAGTATAAAATATTAAAAGTAACTAACACTAAACAAAGGGGTAAATATGAGACCAGGACGTAAAGGACAACAACCACTGATGCACAACTAATACCTTCCTATTGTATTTGGATGATGATAATCACTGCCAATCCAAATTCAATTTTGCTCATTCTAAAAAAAAAAAGAAAAAAATTTTTTTTTTTTAGAAACCAAAAAAAGCCAAACCAAGTGTTTTTGACTCTGACTCATGGCGACCCCATGTGTGTCAGAGCAGAACTGTGCTCCATAGGGTTTTCAAGTGGCTGACTTTTCAGAATATCACAAGGCCTTTTTTCTGAGGCACCTCTGGGTGGAGTTTCAGTTAACACCCAAGTGTATTAACCCTTTGCACCACCCAGGGACACCTTATTGTAAGAGAGACCTTTATTTTTCTCAGTCTCTCAGGTGAAGTAGCTATACCCCTTGAAGACTGCATTTTTTTTTTTTTAATAATTTTTACTGTGCTTTAAGTGAAAGTTTACAAATCAAATCAGTCTCTCACACAAAAACCCATATACACCTTGCTACACACTCCCAATTACTCTCCCCCTAATTAGACAGCCCGCTCTCTCCCTCCACTCTCTTTTCGCGTCCTTTTCACCAGCTTCTAACCCTCTCCACCCTTTCATCTCCCCTATAGGCAGGAAATGCCAACCTAGTCTCAAGTGTTCACCTGATCCAAGAAGCTCACTCCTCACCAGCATCCCTCTCCAACCCATTGTCCAGTCCAATCCATGTCTGAAGAGCTGGCTTCGGGAATGGTTCCTGTCCTGGGCCAACAGAAGGTCTGGGGGCCGTGACCACCGGGGTCCTTCCAGCCTTAGTCAGACCATTAAGTCTGGTCTTATGAGAATTTGGGCTCTGCATCCCACTGCTCTCCTGCTCCCTCAGGGGTTCTCTGTTGTGTTCCCTGTCAAGGCAGTCATCGGTTGTAGCCGGGCACCATCCAGTTCTTCTGGTCTCAGGCTGATGTAGTCGCTGGTTCATGTGGCCCTTTCTGTCTCTTGGGCTCGTAATCACCTTGTGTCTTTGGTGTTCTTCATTCTCCTTTGATCCGGGTGGGTTGAGACCAATTGATGCATCTTAGATGGCTGCTTGCTAGCGTTTAAGACCCCAGATGCCACTCTTCAAAGCTGGATGCAGAATGTTTTCTTAATAGGTTTTATTATGCCAATTGACTTAGATGTCCCCTGAAACCATGGTCCCAGACCCCTGCCCCTGCTATACTGGCCTTCGAAGCATTCAGTTTATTCAGGAAACTTCTTTGCTTTTGGTTTAGTCTAACTGTGCTGACCTCCCCTGTATTGTATGCTCTTTCCCTTCACCTTTTTAAAGTAGTTCTTATCTAATATCTAATTAGTGAATGCCCCTCTCCCATCTTCCCTCCCCCTCCTCTCATAACCACAAAAGAGTGTTTTCTTCTCAATTTAAACTATTTCTCAAGTTCTTACAATAGTGGTCTTATACAATATTTGTCCTTTTGCAACTAATTTTACTCAGCATAATGCCTTCCAGGTTCCTCCATGTTATGAAATGTTTCACAGATTCCTCATTGTTCTTTATCAATGCGTACTATTCCATTGTGTGAATATACCAAAATTTATTTATCCACTCACCCGTTGATGGGCACCTTGGTTGCCTCCATCTTTTTGCTATTGTAAACAGTGCTGCGATAAACATGGGTGTGCATATATCTGTTTGTGTAAAGGCTCTTATTTCTCTAAGATATATTCCAAGGAGTGGGATTGCTGGGTCGTATGGTAGTTCTATTTCTAACTTTTTAAGGAAGTGCCAAATTGATTTCCAAAGTGGTTATACCGTTTGACATTCCCATCAGCAGTGTAGAAGTGTTCCAATCTCTCCACAGCCTCTCCAACATTTATTATTTTGTGTTTTTTGGATTAATGTTTTTGGGGCCAGCCTTGTTGGAGTGAGATGAAATCTCATTGTAGTTTTGATCTGCATTTCTCTAATGGCTAATGATCGTGAACATTTCCTCATGTATCTGTTAGCTACCTGAATGTCTTCTTTGGTGAAGTGTCTATTCGTATCTTTTGCCCATTTTTTAATTGGGTTGTCTTTTTTGCAGTTGAGTTTTTGCAGTATCATGTACGTTTTAGAGATCAGGCACTGATCAGAAATGTCATAGCTAAAAACTTTTTCCAGTCTGTAGGTAGTCTTTTTACTCTTTTGGTGAAGTCTTTGGATGAGCCTAAGTGTTTGATTTTTAGGAGCTCCCAGTTATCTAGTTTTTCTTCTACGTTCTTTACAATGTTTTCTATACTGTTTATGCCATGTATTCGGGCTCCTAACATTGTCCCTATTTTTTCTTCTATGATCTTTATCATTTTAGATTTTATATTTAGGTCTTTGATCCATTTTGAGTTAGTTTTTGTGCACGGAGTGAGGTATGGGTCTTGTTTCATTTTTTTGCAGATGGATATCCAGTTATGCCAGCATCATTTGTTAAAAAGACTGTCTTGTCCCCATTTAACTGTTTTGGGGCCTTTGTCAAATATCAACTGCTCATATGTGGATGGATTTATGTCTGGATTCTCAGTTCTGTTCCATTGGTCCATGTATCTCTTGCTGTACCAGTACCAGGCTGTTTTGACTACTGTGGCAGTATAATAGGTTCTAAAATCGGGTAAAGTAAGGCCTCCCACTTTATTCTTCTTTTTCAGTAATGCCTTATTTATCTGGGGCCTCTTTGCCTTCCGTATGAAATTGGTGATTTGTTTCTCCATCTCATTAAAGAATGTTCTTGGGATTTGGATCAGAATTGCATTAAATGTATAGATCGCTTTTGGTAGATTAGACATTTTTATAATGTTAAGTCTTCCTATCTATGAGCAAGGTATGTTCTTCCACTTATGTCAGTCTCTTTTGGTTTCTTGCAGAAGCGTACTGTAGTTTTCTTTGTATAAGTCTTTTACATCTCTGGTAAGATTTATTCCTAAGTATTTTATCTTCTTGGGGGCTACTGTAAATAATATTGATTTGGTGATTCCCTCCTTGATGTTCCTTTTGTTGATGTAGAGGAATCCAACTGATTTTTGTATGTTTATCTTGTATCCTGATAGTCTGCTGAACTCTTCTATTAGTTTCAGTAGTTTTCTGGAGGATTCTTTAGGGTTTTCCGTGTATAAGATCATGTCATATGCAAAATAGATACTTTTACTTCTTCCTTGCCAATCTGGATGCCCTTTATTTCTTTATCTAGCCTAATTGCTCTGGCTAGGACTTCCAGCACAATGTTGAATAAGAGTGGTAATAAAGGGCATCCTTGTCTGGTTCTCGATCTCAATGGAAATGTTTTCAGGCTCTCTCCATTTAGGGTGATGTTGGCTGTTGGCTTTGTATAAATGCCCTTTATTATGTTCAGAAATTTTCCTTCTATTCCTATTTTGCTGAGTTCTTACCATGAATCAGTGTTGAACTTTGTCAAATGCCTTTTCTACATCAATTGATAAAATCATGTGACTCTTGTCTTTTGTTTTATTTATGTGGTGGATTACATTAATTGTTTTTCTAATGTTGAACCATCCCTGCATACCTGGTACGAATCCCACTTGTTCATGGTGAATTATTTTTTTGCTATGTTGTTGAATTCTCTTGGCTAGAATTTTGAGGATTTTTTCATCTACATTCATGCGGGATATAGGTCTATAATTTTCTTTTCTTGTGGTGCCTTTACCTGGTTTGGTATTAGGGATATGGTGGCTTCATAGAATGAGTTTGGTAGTATTCCATCCTTTTCTATGCTCTGAAATACTTTTAGTAGTAGTGGTGTTAAGTCTTCTCTGAAAGTTTGGTAGAACTCTGCAGGGAAGCCGTCCGGACCAGGGCTTTTTTGTTGGGAGTTTTTTTGACTACCTTTTCAATCTCTTCTTTTGTTATGGGCCTATTTAGTTGTTCTACCTCTGTTTGTGTTAGTTTAGGTAGCTAGTGTGTTTCTAGGAATTCATCCATTTCTTCTAGGTTTTCGAATTTGAGTATAGTTTTTCATAGTAATCTGACATGATTCTTTTAATTTCAGTTGGGTCTGTTGTAATACTGGCCATCTCATTTCCTATTAGGGTTATCTGCTTCCTCTCCTGTTTTTCTTTTGTCGGTTTGGCCAATGGTTTATCAATTTTGTTGAGTTTTTCAACCAACCAGCTTTTGGTCTTGTTAATTCTTTCAATTGTTTTTCTCTTTTCTGTTTCATTTAGTTCAGCTCTAATTTTTATTATTTGTTTTCTTCTGGTGCCTGTGGGTTTCTTTTGTTGCTCTCCTTCTATTTGTTCAAGTCGTAGGGATAGTTCTTTGATTTTGGCCCTTTCTTCTTTTTGGATGTGTGCATTTATTGATATAAATTGGCCTCTGAGCATTGCTTTTGCTGTGTCCCAAACGTTCTGATAGGAAGTGTTTTCGTCCTCACTGGATTCTATGAATTTCTTTATTCCATCCTTAATGTCTTCTATAATCCAGTCTTTTTTGAGCAAGGCATTGTTCAGTTTGTAGGTTATCTTTTGATGATAGCTCCAAACAACCACTTTTTCTCATTTTTAGAGAATGCTGCTGCTTGTAAATTCTAGGAAAAACCTTAGGGTCTCACAACTTTTTTGCATTTTTACTAGTTGTGAACCATCAAATATTTGTACAATTTCCCCATTTTCCTAAAGCAGGAGGATACCAGCCCTTACTCCTTAACTGGACTTCCCTGGTCCCTTGAATTTCAGAGCCTCATTTCTACTGGAGTCTTCCCCCTAATTGCTCCCTTGGATTTTATAACTCTGCCTTGACCAGACTCCACTCTTTTGCATATTTAAATATACATTTGACAAACCAGACCTTTCTATAATAGACAGTGATCTCCTCACAGGGGGGGAACTAAGTTGTTTATGACATCCCCAAGTTTTGATTATTTTCTAGGATGCATTCCATAATTTCATTATGTTGTGTTTGTGTGTGTGTGTGTGTGCAATATCCCAGCCACCCTCCCCATTTTTAAGGGAGCTACTGATAAGTACATTTTAAATGACTCATTTAACCACCTTTCTGAATTGAGATCAGATTGATGTGCCATCTATGGTTTCTGAGTACCTCAGATAATGGCTAAAAATACATTTTCTTTTTATATGGAAATTAAAAGTAATTTTTTAAAAGCCTACAGTCACCTTCTATGTTTCTGTGCTGGTCTTAGGTAACTAGCTTTGACGATAACATTTTCTGTTACCACCACCCATTGAAATGCCAGTCGTCCTTCAAGGAATTTACTTAAATCAAGAGTCACCTTTCTCATGTGTTTCAGTTATGTTTATTTTTATTATCGAAGTTTATCATTTATATCTGTTTCTCAGAATCCTAAGAAGGAATGTCTCAACATTTAATTAAGTTGTCTTCCAATTTAAATATCTGGGATTTTATATGTAGTCCAAAGGCATTTTAGAATGAAGCTGCATGAAGTTTACTTTAGAAATGGTCATTTAATTTTCCTGGAGCCTCTGGCCTCCTGAATATACTGTTTGAAATCTTAATGATGATAATGTATATAGGAACACAATTGAAAAATAAACTCAACACAGTTTGGAGAACCATACTAACTAGAAAATGTTGCTCATTTAAAAGTTGGAATAAGCCCCTCATCTGCAGATAAGGGGGTGGAGGGTGGGATGAAGGTGGGAGTAGGGGGCTGGGAATAACTTGTAGAGCTTTTCATGAGAACATGCTATATACTCAAGAAAAAAGACATATAAAGATCAAAGGATTCTATGCATTTACTCAGATGATGCAACACATAGTTATCATGGAAGGCTGAGGCAGTTTTTAAATCAAAGATTTGGCACTCATTTTTCTGGGCTCCTGTAGCACATAACATTGTAAAATTAAAGCAATTTCTTTACTCTTGTCTTTTCTATGGGGCTCTTAGTTTCTTGACTGTGTTATGCATCTTAGTGTAGTATGCCTACACCCCTTTCTTTAGGGGCTCCAGTACCCTCTCTCCCCCTGATACTCCAATTGGCTTGGCCAGTGTTGGGAAAGAGAAGGGCTTTTGTCTGCTACATTTGCTAAGTTGGGCTGCATGAGTTGGAACTGCAAAAGATCACCTTACCTGGGTACATGAAAGAAGCCATATGTATGGGGGAAAAGAGGGTAACTTGTAGAGGGGTGAATAACTCAGATATGGAGCCAGAGCAAGCCCTGAAGTCATTATTTGAAATATCATCTACGGCTATGCCCGAATCCCAGCTCCACCTCTGTACTTTCAGGATATGTGCGTAAATAAGTTTCCTATTTTGCTTGCAAGAGTTAGGCTTCTATAACTTTATCTAAGAGTTCTGCCACAAAGCTGGTAAAAGTTTCTACCACAGAGTTGGTGAAAAAAATGTCTGTCAAAACAATAAAATGATTATTTCAAATCCCTGATTTCATATCTTTTCAGACATTGATATCTAATTTACCTACTTTGATAAGTCATTATTTGCACTGGTGGAAACCCTGCAATGCTTTATTGACCAATAGGTGTTTTTGACTGTTTTTCAGAATAAGATAGAGAGGGGGCTTAGCTGGTAACTTTAATGAACGATGGACCTCCCCCCTCACTTCTGTGTTCTTAATCTAACATATTTTATTGTTTTAAATTAGTTATAAGGAGCTCTGGTGGTACAATGGTTAGGCACTCGGCTGCTTACCAAAAGGTTGGCCGTTCAAACCCAACCACCTGGGGATCTGCTCCAGTAAAGATAACAGCCTATGTAACCTGATTGTACAAATGCCAGTAAATTTCCTTTAGTCCTTAAATTAGCCCAAGCCAGAGTTGGCCCACCCTCCATGCGCAGAAGGGCCAGCCAGGTGTGATCCCTAATTGACTTCAACAGAGGTTACAGCAACAGGTGGAATGAATCAAAAGGAAATCACCACCCAGACCCTATTCTGAAGCGGGAGGTCTGATAAGAACCATATCACCTCTTATTTCCTGGCCGCCTTCTAGAATTTTCCCTCCCCAGTACACCTGCGCAGCCATCATCTTGCTGCTCAAATCACATATAAGCCCTGCTTCTTCGTAGCTTGGTGAGTTGGATCTGAGGAACTTCCTCCTCGCTCCTTGCTCTGTGCATTGCAGTAAAGTTACTTTCTCAAAGACTGAATTTAATAGGATGATCAATTTTTATGGCATATTTCTGAAGAGACCAAAATGTTTTCTTTCTCCTATATATCAGAGTGTTGTATCAGATATTTCCTAACTATTTAAGATGTGAGAAGCACTTGTCTAGATTATTCCTCGATAATCTAATCTTCTATAGAGAAAACGTTGGAAACAACCTAAAAGTTCGTAATAGGGGCTCAGTTAAATAAATCAATAAATCCAGAAAATGGAATCAAATTTGCTGTTAAAAAGAATGAGACAGAGCATATGTGGGAAATTAAACAACTTCCAAGATGTACTTTGTGAACAGTGAATATATTATTCATTCCATAACTATTTATTTAGCACCTACAAAATGTCAGGTACTGTTCCAGACACTGTGGATACAGCAGTTAAGGCAGACAAGGTCTCTGATTCTCCTGACTATATTTGTTCTTAGTTGCCGTCCAGTTGATTCCTACTCATAGTGTGCAGAGCAGAATTGCTCCATAGGGTTTTCAAGGCTGTGACCTTCAGGAGCAGACTGCCAGGCCTGTCTTTGGGGGTGCCTCTTGGTGGGTCTGAACTGCCAACCTTTCAGGTAGTAGTCAAGATATTTCTATTTGTGAGGTTTTTCTTAAAGCGTATATAACCATTGCCACTGAGTTGATTCCGACTCATAGCAACCTTATATGTATACATAAGTATATATTAAAAATATATATTATATTAAAGTATAACCCATTGCTGTCAAGTTGATTCCAACTCATAGCAACCCTACAGGACAGGGTAGAGCTGCCTCCATAGAGTTTCCAAGGAGCACCTGGTAGATTCGAACTGCCGACCTTTTGGTTAGCAGCTGTAGCTCTTAACCACTATGCCACCAGGGTTCCCTATTAAAGTATGTATAATTAAAAAGTATATATGTGTTTATATGTGTGTAACTATGTGCGTGTACATGTGTATTTGTAGATTCCTGGAAATATAGTGGAGACCTGCTGGTGTGGTAGACAAGAGCTCGGCTGCTAACCAGAAGGTCAGCAGTTCAAACCCACCAGTTGCTCCTCAGAAACCCTATGGGGCAGTTCTACTCTGTCAGATAGGGCTGTTGTAAGTCGGAATTGACTTGACAGCAACGGGTTTGGTTTTGGTTTTTGGAAATATATCTAATAATGTGTTAAAGCGATTGAGTCTGGGGAGAGGGATGAGAGTCTGAGGTAATAGGGGTACTTCCTTTGTCTACCATTTGTCTGAATATTTTAACCACATATGTGTATTACTGTTTCAATTGAAAATACACTAATTTTAAAACGTAACATTCCAATAGCTGTAGGTAGTGTTTGTCACCTTCACTTTAAGTATTTGAACATTTTTGTTGAGGTAAAAGAGTCATTGCTAGGTGGAAGTTGCAAAGCCATGACTGGGAATACTCACTTTCTAACCAATCTGTTTCAGCACATAGCTGGTGTTTGATAAAGCTTATTGAACTGGATAATGAATGTGTACGCTACAGAAACTGGAGCAAGAACCAGCCAAAAATGGAAAAGCATAAACACAGACGAAACTGGGAACTATAATAATATTAAAGAAGTACAAGTAAAGGGTGGGCTACTGAGACTTTTTGGTCTACACTAAGAAAACAAGGAAAACAAAAAGTTGGAGAAAAAATAATAAACAAAAAGTTTATTACTGAGCTTATTGGATATTTAGAAATCAGCACTAGAACACAGGTGAGGCAGGTCAAGCCATTTTGGGTGTAGGTCGCAAGGTGGTAAAGTCAGAGGCAACTCCTCGGAGGAAGGAGGTCAAGGCTTACTTCAATGCAAAATCATTTTCCGTTATTCCACTTCCATGTGAAGAAGACAGAAACTGGAGAGAAACTGGAGAAACTGGAGAGAAAATGGCAAGTTCCGCTACTCTGTATTTTAACAGTAGTACGAAGAAAGAAAAAAATATACCCAGCAGACACTAGTAAAGTATGAAAAGGTATAAGAAAGATGACAGATGTATTAAAAATGCCAGGTAATCTTTAAAGGAGATATGAAGAATCAATGGATATGCGGACAAGGTTGCTAAAATGTCAGAAAACAGCTTCAGAATTAGAGGAAATAAGACAAAGGTGGGAACTTAGGAGAAACATTTATTACAAAAAAATGCTTTTAATAACAATACTACATTTTTTTTTTCATTTCCATCTTGCTCAGCAAAATATCTGAGGTGATGAGAACAATATAAAATCAAAACTAGGCAAAAAAAAAAAAAATCACTAAAAAGACAAGAACAAGAAGAAAAATATTATCTGTCCAAGAGAAATGTATGAAGGCCAGATAAAGAAACTCAACACAAAGACAGTCAGTATGCCAGGGTTCAGGCTCTGAAACCTGCCAGTGACTCACTGTGCTTACCCTGAGTAAGCAACTGACTTAACTTCTACAAGCCTTAGTTACTCATCTGCAAAATGTGGATAATGATGAAGTTAGATGTTACATATAACCTATTTAGCACAGGCCTGGCAGCTCAACAAATGTTGGTATTAGTATGTTAAAATAAGATTTTGAGACTATTTGCCAAGAAAGGACGGATGGAGGCTGCTCTCTTTTGGAGCACACATTATCTCATTTAATTTCTACTACAACCCTGCAAGGCAGGCACTGTTATTATTCCTACTTTATAGATGCTGGACTAGACACACAGAAATGTTATGTCACTGGTCCAAGGGAGGTAGGTGTTGGAGCCAGCATCCAAGCCCAGGTCTGTGTGATTCCAAAGCTTCGCAGGCTCTGCTCCACCAAGCTGCTTTTCTCTGCTACACCTTAATGAGTATTATTTTAACAGTGGGAGAAAAAAGAAAGAACAATGAATGTTAGAAAGAATAGAAATGTGGAAGTCTACAAATGTGTAGGAGTTAGAAGAATGGAACTGGAATGTGAAATACATTTGAGAAAAAAAAAAGGGAGGAAAAAATAATGGCCACGTGTATGTTGTGTTAAAAAAAAAATACGCAATGTTTGTAGAAATTTCTTGGCTAGGGGATGGGGAAAACTGTATGAAAATGTCTAAAATGTGAAGATAGCTTTTATAATTAAAACCTGTGAGAAAGAGATATGAAATTGCTTTGGCAAAATTAAAAAGTACTTTACCAATAAGATAGTATTAGAAATAAGGTATCCTTTAAAGGCGTTTTCATAATGTTCTAACTAAGGTGGATTTTATGGCTATAATCTTTTAACTATTCTTTAAGGGAGAGGGAAGGTACATAATATGTGGGGGAAAGAATGCGCTTAGCCAAATAACTCCACTTAACAAAGTCACTGTTTTCTACTTTTTTGTTAATTTTTTTTTAATTAAAAAAAATTTTTTTGTCTTCACTTCAAATGACTATGTTCCAAGACATTCTCCAAGGGTGGCACACAAGTTATTATGCTTCTAGCAACCACTCCCAATCCCAGTTTTTCCACAGTTGTGATAATATTCCATGCATCTCATGGGCTGCCAAAGTGTTCTCATTTTAAATTTCGTAACATTTAGCTTTTGAAGAGTCACAAAGTTTAGAAATGAAGAAGAAAAAGAGGACGTGAAATGTCACAAAATGAAAACAGCAGTTGTATACCACAACTCCAGATTAATGTAAACAGCAGTCAAGTAGCAAAGTTAAGAGAACAAATCTTTGGTGTCCACTTCTGTTCCCTGTCTGGTTCATCTGCCTTTTTGATGTGCACTGAAACAAAACTCAGCCCTTTCCATATACTACTCCTCTCTGTCTACCTTATATCAAAATCCAACAGATATTATACTCCACGGTATTACAACCTCTCCATTCAGGGTTTGCATACATTTGGAAGCTACAGTTGAGGCTAGAGGAAGAAGGGCAGGTAATGAACAGAATCTCTCTACCTGGGCTCTATGGATTCTAAAGGCTTCCTGTTCATTTTTATAAATGGAATCCAGCCTTATACAGAGTAATTTATATTTCCACATTAGAATAATAAAAAGAAACAGGCCTAATCTCCTTCAGGAGGCACAATGGTAATCAATTCACTAAGCTGAGCATTCAACTTCCCTAGTTTATACAGCCCAAGAGTAATTTGTCAGACTAGAACTTTGGCTATAAATTCAAAGTTTGGGTTATAATAAACTGAGAAAGTGTCCCCCTCCCTGTATAGTGATGAGAAATTAGTCATTTTGAATTCTAAAGATGATTTTTCTAGAGGGTCTTTAGATATAGGTTTTTGTTTATTCTACATTAAAACAGTATCATCATGAAAATCCTATTGATTACAATGGTCTGATCCCATTGGGGTCACCATGAGTTGCATGGGGTCACCATGAGTTGGGGGCTCATTCAGTGGCAGCTAACAACATGGTAACTGTCATGGATTGAATTGTGTCCCCCAAAAATGTGTGTCAACTTGGCTAGGCCATGATTTCTAATACTGTGTGGTTGTCCACCATTTTGTGATCTGATGTAATTTTCCTATGTGTTGTAAAGCCTAATCTCTGCCTGTAGTTAGTGAGGCAAGATTAAAAAAAAAAAAAAAAAAAAATTAAGATTAAAAAGATTAGGTTATGTTAAAGAGGATTAGGGTGGGATGTAACACCCTTACTCAGGTCACAGCCCTGATCCAATGTAAGGAGAGTTTCCCCGGGATGTGGCCTGCATCATCTTTTATCTTACAAGAGATAGGAGGAGAAAGAACGCAGCAGAGAGATGGAGACCTCATGCCACCAAGAAAGAAGAGCAAGGAGCCATGTGTGTCCTTTGGACCCTGGGACACTGCGCTAAGAAGCTCCTATATCAGGAGAAGACTGATCACAAGGATCCTTCCCCAGAGCTGACAGAGAGAGAAAGCATTGCCCTGGAGCTGGCAACCTGAATTTGGACTTCTAGGCAATGGGTTTTTTAGCTTCCTAAATTGTGAGAGAATAAATTTCTCTATGTGAAAGCCATCCATTTGTGGTATTATAGCACACTATTATAGCAGCACTAGACAACTAAGACAGTGATTCCCAGGATCTAGTATCAACTAAAGGTTTTCCACAAAATATGAAATATCTTTGCATTACTCCAAATGTTTCTCTTTAATTCCAAGAAGCAATAATGATGACTTATCACTGTCATCAGGGTTAGCTTCATGACTGTGTAACCCCACTGTCACATGGGGTACCATACTCACAAGGGCCTGCACTTAGTATAATGTTCTGCTGTCTCTGCTTGAAATTCTTAATTTTTTGCATTTTCATTTTGCCTTGGACCCCATAAATTATGTAGCTGGTTCTGATTGGGAATATTTTTGATTGTCATCTTGCTTCTAGATCAGTGATGCTGACCAGGTATTTTGTAACTTAACAGCTGTCAAAACCAGTGGACTAGGAGTTAAAAGGGGAGGAGAAAGAGAAACTAACATTTACAAAACCCCTAAGTGGCCTATCTAACTTAAGTACTTTAGAGGTAGGTACAATCTTATTTCTTTCTGAACAATCCTTCAAGACAGGTATAATTATCCATATTTGAGTGATAAGGAAACTAAAGGGGAAGATTTCAAATTATATGTGCATGTTGTAAATATAAGTAAAAATAATACTTACTATAAGGGAACTTCCACAAAGATGGAGCACGGGCATCCTTTGTAATTCTTCTTCCCTGAAACTCAGTAAGACAAACAGAACCCAGAACAGGCAAACTGTTGATAACGAAAGTAGGTAATTGCCATGACCTCATATCAGTATAGGAAGAATATCTGCTAGATACAATAACATTTGGACCAAACTGAAGGAAAAAACCTAAGGACAAAGCTAGTTCCCTTTTACTCAGTGCAGAGTGCAGACTGTGGAATTTAAAACAGTTCAGAAAACTGTTACTAAAAACCCGTACTTGGAAGTGACATAGATCATGGTTGTGGCTGAGCCATAGGAAAAATGGGGATATTTCCATATTGAAAATTGGCTAGTGAAATAGAGAATAAATTAAAAAACACTTTATTTGAAATGAAACTACCAGTTGCCAATACCAACAACCCTCTCTCCCTAAATAACTATAGCTAAACAATTGAACAGAGATTATGCATCACTAAAATTTCAGCTCAAGTTCTAAGTATTACTTAAACGGTGTCCGGTTAAACAGAGAAGACAGTCAAGAGGAACTCACAATATTTTGGGGCCAAATAATATGAGTAGAGTCTGTCTGACTCACTCAAATGTGAATTACATACAGAAAAAACAATTCTACACAGGAATAATGCAATGAGAGTAAAAAAAAAGGTTAAAAAAAAAAAAAGCAAAAAGAAAAACCATCAAGTGGAAGAAAAAATACCTTTTGAAAGAAAAATTGCTGCAGGAAATAGAACATTTCAGACAAAAAACACTATATTCTTTTTTTTTTAATTGTGCTTAATTAAAGTTTACAGTTTGTTTCTCATACAATTTATACACACATTGTTATGTGACCTTAGTTGCTCTCTCCATAATGTTAACAGTACACTCCTCCTTTCTACCCTGTATTTTCCGTGTCCATTTAACAAGCTTCTGTCCCCTTCTGCCTTCTCATCTGCCTCTGGACAGGACTTGCCCATTTAGTCTCATGTATCTACTTGAGCTAAGAAGCACACTCTTCACAAATACCATTTTATGTCTTATAGTCCAGTCTAATCTTTGTCTGAAGAGTTGGCTTCGGGCATGGTTTTAGTTCTGGGTTAACAGAGAGTCAAGGGGCTATGTCTTCTGGGGTTCCTCCAGTCTCAGTCAGACCATTAGGTCCGGTCTTTTTACTAGAATTTGAGTTCTGCATCCCACTTTTCTCCTGCTCCATCAGAGACTCTCTGTTGTGTTCCCTGTCAAGGCAGTCATTTGTAGTAGCCGGGCACCATCTCATTCTTCTGGTCTCAGGCTGATGGAGTCCCTGGTTTATGTGGCCCTTTCAGTTTCTTGGGCTCATATTTCCCTTGTGTCTTTGGTGTTCTTCATTCTCCTTTGCTCCAGGTGGTTGGGGCCAACTGGTGCATCTTACATGGCCACCTGCTAGCTTATAAGGCCCCGATGCCATTCACCAAAGTGGGATGCAGAATATTTTAATTAACTTTGTTATACAATGGACCTAGATGTCCCTTGAAACCATGGTCCCCAGACCCCTGCCCTTGCTACTCTGTCCCTCAAAGTGTTTGGCTATATTCAGGAAACTTCTTAGCTTTTGGTTTAGTCCAGTTGTGCTGACTTCCCTTCACCAAAAATAATTCTTCTCTACTATCTAGTTAGTGAATACTCCTCTCCCTCCCTCCCCACCCTCATAACCATCAAAAAATGTTTTCTTTTGCATTTAAACCTTTTCTTGAGTTCTTATAAAAGAGGTCTCACATAATATTTGTCCTTTTGCAACTGACTAATTTCACTCAGCATAATGCCTTTCAGATTCCACCATGTTATGAAATATTTCACTGGGTTCATCATTGTGTAGTATTCCATTGTGTGAATATAAAATAATTTATCCATTCATCTGTTGATGGGCACCTTGGTTGCTTCCATCATTTTGCTATTGTAAACAGTGCTGCAATGAACATGGATGTGCATATATCTGTTCATGTAAAGGCTCTTCTTTCTCTAGGATATATTCCAAAGAGTGGGACTGCTGGATCGTATGATAGTTATATTTCTAGTTTTTTAAGAAAGCGCCAAATCGATTTCCAAAGTGGTTGTACCGTTTTACATTCCCACCAGCAGTGTATAAGCGTTCCAGTCTCTCCACAACCTCTCCAATATTTATTATTTTGTGTTTTTTGGATTAATGACAGCCTTCTTGTGGTGAGATGGAAGCTCATTATAGTTTTGATTTGCATTTCTCTAATTGATCGCGAGCATTTATTTCCTCCCATATCTGTTAGCCATATGAATGTCTTCCTTGGTGATGTATCTGTTCATATCCTTTCCCCATTTTTTAATTGGGTTGTCTTTTTGTTGTTGATGTTTTGCAGTATCTTGTAGATTTTAGAGATTAGACGCTGATCAGATTTGTTGTAGCCAAGCATTTTTTTTTCAGTCTGTAGGTTGTCTTTTTACTTTTATGTTGAAGTCTTTTGATGAGCATTAAGTTCTATTTTTAGGAACTCCCAGTTACTAGTTTCTCTTCTGGTGTTTGTGCATTGTTAGTAATGTTTTGTATTCTGTTTATGCCATGTATTAGGGCTCCTGGCGTTGTCCCTATTTTTTCTTCCACCATGTTTATCCCTTTAGATTTTATATTTAGGTCTTTGATCCATTTTGAGTTAGTTTTTGTGCATGGTGTGAGGTATGGGTCTTGTTCCATTTTTTTGCAGATGGATATTCAGTTATGCCAGCACCATTTGTTAAAAAAACTGTCTTTTCCCCAGTTAGCGGACTTGGGGTCTTTGTCAAATATCAGCTGCTCATAGGTGGATGAATTTACATCTGGATTTTCAATTCTGTTCTATTGGTCTATGTATCTGTTGTTGTACTAGTAGCAGATAGCTTTGACTAAAGTGCAGTATAACAGTTCTACAATCAGGTAGTGTGAAGCCTCTCACTTTGTTGTTTTCTTCAGTGATGCTTTATTTATCCTGGGCCACTTCCCTTTACATATGAAGTTGGCAATTTGTTTCTCCATCTCCTAAAAAAAAATACCACTGGAACCTGAATTGGGATTGCATTGTATCTGTAAATAGCTTTGGGTTGAAGAGACATTTGCACAATGTTGAGTCTTACTGTCCATGAGCAAGGTATGTTTTTCCACTTACGTAGGTCTCTTTTGATTTCTTCAGTAGTGTCTTGTAGTTTCCTTTGAATAGGTCTTTTACGTCTCTGGTTAGATTTATTTCTAAGTATTTTATCTTCTTGGGAGCTACTGTAAATAATACTGATTTCGTGATTTCCTCTTTGACGTTCTCTTTGTCGGTGTAGAGGAATCCAACTGAATTTGTATGTTTATCTTGTATCCTGATACTTGGCTAAAATCTTCTATTAGTTCCAGTAGTTTTCTTGTGGATTCTTTAGGGTTTTCTATTTTATAAGATCGTACCATCTGCAAATAGAGATACTTTTACTTCTTCTTTGCCAATGTGGATGCTCTTTATTTCTTTATCTAGCCTAACTGCTCTGGCTAGGATCTCCAGCACAATGTTGAATAAGAGTTGTGATAAAGGGCATCCTTGTCTGGTTCCTGTTCTCAAAGGGAATGCTTTCAGACTTTCCATTTAGGATGATGTTGGCTGTTGGCTTTGTATAAGTGCCCTTTATTATGTTGAGGAATTTTTCTTCTATTCCTATTTTACTGAGAGTTTTTATCATGAATGGTGTTAGACTTTGTCAAATGCCTTCTCTGCATCAATTGATAAGATCATGTGGTTCTTGTCTTTTGCTGTATTTATATAATGGATTACACTGATTGTTTTTCTAATGTTGAACCATCCCTGCTTACTTGGTATGAATCCCACTTGGTCATGGGAAATTATTTTTTTTGTATGTTGTTGAATTCTATTGGCTAGAACTTTGTTGAGGATTTTTGTGTCTAAGTTCATGAGGGATATTGGTCTGTAATTTTCTTTTTTTGTAGTGTCTCTACCTGATTGTGGTATCAGGGTTATGCTGTCTTCAAAGAATAAGTTTGGGAGTATTCCATCCTTTTCTATGCTCTGAAATACCTTTAGCAGTAGTGGTGTTAACTGTTCTCTGAAAGTTTGATAGAATTCCCCAGTGAAGCCATCAGTGCCAGGGCTTTTTTAGGGGGGGTGAGTTTTTAAATCATCTTTTCACTTTCTTCTTTTGTTATAGGCTTATTTAATTGTTCTACCTCTGTTTGTGTTAGTTTAGTAGGTAGTGTGTTTCTAGAAATTTGTCCATTTCCTCTAGCTTTTCAAATTTGTTGGAGTACAATTTTCCATAGTATTCTGTTATGATTCTTTTAATGTCAGTTGGGTCTGTTGTGATATTGCTCATCTCATTTCTTAGTAGGATTATTTGCTTCCTCTCCTGTTTTTGTCAGTTTGGTCAATGGTTTATCGATTTTGTTAATCTTTCCAAAGATCCAGCTTTTGGTCTTATTAACTCTTTCAATTGTTTTTCTACTCTCTATTTCATTTAATTCTGCTCTAATTTTTATGATTTGCTTTCTTCTGGTGCCCAAGGCCTCCTTTTGCTGCTTTCTATTTGAGTTGTAGGGTTACTATTTTGATTTTGGCCCTTTCTTCTTTTTGGATGTACACATTTATTGCTATAAATTGAGCTCCCAACACTGCTTTTGCTGTGTCCCAAAGGTTTGGTAGAATGTGTTTTCATTCTCATTTGATTCTATGAATTTCTTTATTCTGTCCTTATCTCTTCTATAACCCAGTAGCTTTTGAGTAAGGTATTCTTCAGTTTTCATGTGTTTGATTTTTCTTCCTTGCTTTTTTCTGTTATTGATTTCTACTTTTATGGTTTTATGGTCAGAGAAGATGCTTTGTAATATTTCGATGTTTTGGATTCCCTTAAGATGCTTTATGGCCTAATATGTGGTCTATTCCGGAGAATGTTCCATGTGCACTGCAAAAGAAGTATACTTGGCTGCTGTTAGGTGGAGTATTCTGAATATGTCTTTGAGGTAAAGTTGGCTGACTGTGGCACTTAGATCTTCTGTGTCTTTATTGAGCTTCTCTCTGGATGTCTGTCCTTCACCGAAAGGGGTGTATTAAAGTCTCCTGTTATTATTGTGGTGCTGTCTATCTCTCTTTTCAATGCTGTTAGTCTGTTTGGAGCCCTGTCATTGGGCATATAAATATTTATTATGGTGATATCCTCCTGGTGTACTGAACCTTTAATCATTACATAGTCTATTTTGTCAGAAATTAATATTGCCACTCCTGCTCTTTTTTGATTATTTGCTTGATATATTTTTTCATCCTTTGAGTTTTAGTTTGTGTCTTTAAGTCTAAGTGTGTCTCTCGTAGGCAGTATATAGATGGATCATGTTTTTTTATCCATTCTGCTACTCTCTGTCTCCTTATTGGTGGATTTAGTCCATTTACATTCAGCGTAATTATCGATAGGTATGAGTTTAGTTTGGTGCTGTCATCTTGATGTCTGTTTTTGTGTGTTGTTGACAGTTTCTTTGTTCCACTTTGGTTACCTTAATATTTATCCCTATTTTTCTATGTTTAAACCAATCTTTTATTTCTGTACATTGCCTTGACTTCCTCTCCATAGGAAAGATCTATGGCTACATTATTTAGTCCCACTTTTTGTTTCAATGTTGTCATCTTTTACATATTGAAGTGTTTCCCTATTTTCAGTGAAAAACATTATATTCTTAAAGAAAAAATAGAACATGAGACCAGAGGAGATGACAGAGATGAAAAGGAAAACTGGTAAAACGTAAGCAAAAAAGGTGTGGGGGGATTACAGAAATGAAAACCATGTTAGAAACAGCAAAATATAGAAGTAACACAGCAGAAAAGAACTGGTGGCATGGACTACAAGGTTTGCAACTGAAAAGGAAAATCCTGCATTCAGTAGAAAAGGAATAAAAGCTATGATTAAAAGAAAGTTAAATGGAGAAATCTGGAAGACATTATGCTGAGTGAAATTAGTCAGTTGCAAAAGGGCAAATATTGTATAAGACCACTATTATAAGAACTGGAGAAATAGTTTAAACAGAGAAGAAAATATTCTTTGTTGGTTACGAAAGGGGGGAGGGAGTGAGAAGGGTTTTTACTAATTAAATAGTAGGTAAGTTTTATTTTAGGTGAAGGGAAAGACAAAACACAATACAGGAGAGGTCAACAAAACTGGGCTAAACCAAAAGCAAAGAAGTTTCCTGAATAAACTGAACACTTCAAAGGCCAGTGTAGCAGAGGCAGGGATTTGGGGACCATGGTTTCAGGGGACATCTAAGTCAATTGGCATAATAAAATCTATTAAGAAAACATTCTGCATCCCACTTTGGAAAGTGACGCCTGGGGTCTTAAACGCTAGCAAGCGGCCACCTAAGATATATCAATTGGTCTCAACTCACCTGGAGCAAGGAAGAATGAAAACCCCCAAAGACACAAGGTAATTAAGAGACTAAAAGACAGAAAGGACCACATAAACCAGAGACCACATCAGCATGAGACCAGAAGAACTAGATGGTACCTGGCCATAACCAATGACTGCCCTGGTAGGGAATACAACAGAGAACCCCTAAGGGAGCAGTAGAGCAGTGGGATGCAGACCCCAAATTCTCATAAAAAGACCAGACTTAAGGGTCAGACTGGGACTAGACGGATCCCGGAGGCCATTGTCCCCAGACCTTCTGTTACCCCAAGACAGGAAGCATTCCCAAAGCCAACTCTTCAGGCAGGGATTTGACTGGAATATGATATGGAAAATGATACTGGTGAAGAATGAGCTTCTTGGATCAAGTAGACACATGAGACTATGTTGGCATCTCCTGTCTGGAAGGGAGGTGAGAGGCCAGAGGAGGCCAAAAGCTGCCCGAATGGACACAAGGAGAGAAGGTAGAGGGAGAGCAATTAGGAGTGTATAGCAAGGTGTATGTAAATTTTTGTATGACAGACTGACCTGATTTGTAAACTTGTACTTAAAGCACAATAAAAATTAATTAAAAAAAAAAAATACTATAGAAAACAGGAACACTGAGCCAACACATGCATTAACTGGTGATCCTGAAAGAAAGGAGAATAAATATGAGAGAGAGAGAAAAAAAAAATCAAAAATATAATAGAAGAAAACTTCCCTGAAATTAAGAAAGGTAGCTGTCATGGATTGAAATCTTCTGTCCAATTTTTAAATTGGGTAATTTGTTTTCTATTTATTGAGTTTTGAGAATATGTATATATACTGGATGTGTATACTGGATACTGAATATGTATATATTCTGGATATGAGTCCTTTATCATATATATTCTATGCAAATATTTTCAACCAATGAGATATTTTCTAGTTGTCTTATTCTTGGTGTCTTTTGAAGACCAAAAGTTTTTAATTTTGATGAAGTTCAACTGAACATTTTGTTATTTTTTTTAGTTTGTGCTTTCAGTGTTATATCCAAGGGAGTTTTGCCTAACTCAAAGCCAGACAGGTTTTTTCCCATGTTTTCTTATAGAAGTTTTATAGTTTGAGGGTTTACATTTAGATCTACAATCCATTTTAAGTTAATTTTTATATTGGTATAGAATTTTTTTTTTTTTGCATATGGATATACAATTGTTCCAGATTTTTAAAAAACTATCATTTCTCCACTAAATTGCCTTGGTACCTTTCTTGAAAATTAGTTGTCCATATACGTGTGTGTTTATTTTTGGAGTCTCCATTCTGTCCCACTGGTCTCTTTACCTATATTTACGCCAATACCACTCTGTCTTGATCACTTTAGCTTTATAATGACTCTTGAAATCTGGTAGTGTTAGCCTCCCAATTTCGTTCTTTTCAAAGTTGTTTCGACTATTCAAGCACCTTTAAACTTCCATATAAATTTTAGAATCAGCTTGTCAATTTCTATAGAAATGTCTGCCTGCTAGGATTCTGATTGAGATTCCACAGAATCTAGAGATCAATTTGGGAGAACTGACATCTTAACGGAAACCCCGGTGGCACAGTGGTTAAGAGCTAAGACTGTTAACCAAAAGGTTGGCAGTTCAAATCCACCAGACGATCCCTGGAAACCCTATGGGGCAGTTCTATTCTGTCCTATAGGGTTGCTATGAGTCAGAATTGGCTCGACGGCAACAGGTTTGGGTTTTTTGGTCTGGACATCTTAACAATATTGAGTCTTCCACCCATGAACAAGGTCTTTCTATTTATTTAGGTCTTTAGTTTCTGTCAGCAATGTAAAAGACTTCCACATCTTTTGTCAGATTTGTCCCTAAGAATTTTGTAATTCTGACGTTAATGTACATATTTTTAAATTTCAAGTTTCTGATTGTGCACTGTTAGTATATAGAAATATAATTGATTCTTGAATTTTGATCTTGTATCTGGAAACCTTTATAAACTCACTTATTCATTCTAGTAGGGTTTTTGTGAATTTCACCAGATTTTTTTTTTTTTTTTTTCCAATAAATGATCATGTCATTTGTCGTTCTTTCCTATATGGATCCATTTTATTTTACTTACCTTACTGCACTGGCTAGAAGCTTCAATATGATGTTGAGAGTGGGTATTCTTACCTTGTTCCAGGTCTTAGAGGGAATGTATTCGATCTTTCACTTATAAACGTGATGCCAGCTGTAGGATTTTAAGTAAATGTCCCATCACGTTAAATAATTTTCCTTCTATTACTTCTTTTTTGAGGGTTTTTATCAGAAATGGATATTGGATTTTCTCAAATGCTTTTCTGCAACTATTGGTCTAATCATAGATTATCAACTCTGTCTCCTCAGCTCCGAGTCTGCTGGGCTTCACCTGGGTTCGCTTCTCCGCATCATGACCTGGAAACTCTCCTGAGGCAGAAAGCTGGTAGCATTTGTAGATTCAATGAATGGTATTGGCACAACTGCTTGTTACACAGGGAGAAAAGCTTGATACCTGCCTCTTCCTTATGGCAAAATCAATTATAGACAAAACAAAGATGTAAGTGTAAAAACAAAGCCATAAATTACCAG
This sequence comes from Elephas maximus indicus, assembly GCF_024166365.1. NCBI lineage: Eukaryota > Metazoa > Chordata > Mammalia > Proboscidea > Elephantidae > Elephas > Elephas maximus. The sequence continues at coordinate 85,597,827 of NC_064827.1, read as the reverse complement.
AAGAAAACATGAATAAATACTCACATCATCTAGGAGTGGGAAAGACTTTTCTGAAAATGACATAAAACACAGATTTAAAAATCTCACTAAAACAAAATAAATACAAAAGACATCTAGAACAGAAAAAAAGCACCATAAACAAAGTAAAAAGATACATTGTGAAAAATATTTACAACTTATATCATGGGAAAGAAGCCCTGACGGTGCAGTGCTTAAAGTGCTGGCTGCTAACTGGAAGGTCAGCGGTTCAAACCCACCAACCACTCCACAGGAGAAAGATGTACAGTCTGCTTCCCTAAAGATTAACAGCCTTGCAAATCCTAAGGGGCAGTTCTCTCTGTCTCAAGAGTTGCTATGAGTCAGAATCGACTCAACGGCAGTGGGTGTGTTTTGTTTTGTTTTTTATCATGGGGAAATGGCTAGTTCTAAATACACATACACACACACCCAGGAGGCCCTGGGTGGTACAAATGGTTAAACGCTCAATTATTAGCCAAAACGTTGGTGGTTCAAATCCACTCAGAGGCACCATGAGTTAGAATCAACTTGATGGCAACTGATAACAAAATATATATATACACACATATCCCAAAAGCCATATACCCTGAAAATCAACACATACACGTAGCCTGAAAATCAACACATACACGTAGCCTAAAAATCAACATAAAAAACTACCAAGTAGAAAATAATGGGCATAAATTATGAATACACAATTCAAAGAAAAAACATAAATGACTGAGAAACATTAATATAGGCTCAACCTCACTAAACAAAAGTTCAAATTAAAGCAAAGATAGAGTACCACTTTTGTTGCCTGCCAGATTCATGAAAAAACAAACAAACAAACAAAACTGTGATATCCAGTATATAGGGGCTTATGAGTTAGGGTAAGGCTGACTACTGTAACAGAAGGAACAACAAAGTGGGTTAACAAAGATGTTCCTTTCTCTTCTACCTAATACTCCTAGTATGAATTGTCCAGATCAATTTGGGCAGCTTCCTAAGTGGGAGCCTTAACCTGGGTTCCAAACCTCAGCCAAAGCCCTCTGGAATACTTTCCTGTAAATTTCCTAAGTCCCCCATCCTGGTCAGGATTGACCAGGGCCTGCATTGGAAGCTGGGGAGGGTGACCCAAGCCTAAATTGGAACCTGCATGGGCCCCAAATCCCATTACTCCCCTTTGTGGCACACTGCAACTCTCCATGCCCAAGTGTGTGTTGACCAGACGCCCTGAGGAACTCTATAACTCATGCCTGTGGGGTTGTTCAGAGACCCTGTGGCCAGACCCCTGTTCTAGGAGGATGGCTTGGAAAGCAGATCACTTTCACTGGTGGACACAGTATTTCTTTTGTAGGAGTGTGTGAGACAGGGCTGTCAGAATGCTGTTGCTTTCTCAGACACAGGAGGAGTTCTGGGCCTTGGGTTACCAACAGTTTACCTCAGACCCCTGGGCTTAAGCTGTGTGTCCGATCAGGGGTCTCTATTCTGACTCTGGTGCTGCCTCTGGTCTACGGCACTCAAGCACAGCATGAGTAGTGGCAGGTATCCTTGATGCTTTGTCTGTGCATCCCTCACTGCTAGCACTCACAGCATTCACCTCACATCCTCCACAGGCTCCATGCTACATATCAGGGAGCCCTTAGGGGGTGACTGGGCTACCTCCTTTGTGTGACTGAGACTTTTGCTCCACAATGTCAATGGGCCCTTCCAACTGATGTCTTGTTCTGCTTCCTCCTTATTCTCCTCTTGCCTTACTTATCCTCCTCTCTCCTGGCAGTACATAGAAGGCAAGGGGTCAATATGAAAGAGATCAGGGTGCAGGCATGAAGCAATAATGGCCTGAGGAGCTCAAGAGAAGGCACTGTTGGAAATATCATTCCATATTTATGCTACAAAATACCAAACGGTAAATTTACCATGCTTAGAAAATGAATTATGGTTCACATTTTCCTGCATACTCTGGGTAAGACTTGGATTTGTCCTCATCATCAATGAAGCAGAGTAACAATCTCTGATAGAGTCATTGCAAGTCATTGGACGATGCACTGCCAGGAGTAATGATGTAACCAGCCGTAAATAGATGGTACTAGGGAACGGTATATGCAAGATAACCTATGTTGTTTCTATGTAAACAAATTTAAAAGAGCTATGGCATTTAAAGCAGTAACAGTGTTGCTACTTTTTTCTCAGGGTAGGATATGATATTAGCTAGGAACTGCCATTTGACAATAAAGGAGATGGTTCCTGTACACGACCGAGAGAAGATAGCACACTTATTAAACAATAAACAAATATATAAGTACTTCTACTCTACTCGTTATTCTAAATCTTCACTGATAAATCACTATACCTTACATGAGCTGATGAATTTTGTAGTACAGGCAAATACCTGGGTTACAAATGAGATCCGTTCCTAAGTGTGTCTTTAAGTCGAATTTGTAGGTAAGTCCGAACAGGTACATACAGTTCTTATTTAGCCTCACTTTAGTGTAGGGTGCTCTTTGGAAACTCTACGGGGCTGTTCTACTCTATCCTATGTGACTGCTATGAGTTGGAATTGGCTCAATGGCAACAGATTTAGTTTGGGCTTTGGTATATTGTAAGAGGAGCCCTGGTTGCACAGTGGTTAAGCGCTCCACTGCTAAGCAAAAGGTTGGAGGTTCGAACTAACCAGCTGTTCCGTGAAGAAAGATGTGGCAGCCTGCTTTGTTAAGAGTTACAGCCTTGGAAATCCTATGGACAGTTCTACTCTGTCTTACAGACTTACAGAGTTGTTATGAATCAGAATTTACTCAACGGCAGTGGGTTTGGTTTTTTTTTTTTAGTGCAAGAAAAAGCTCAAGCCTTTTCAATGATTTACAAGCTACACTGCAGCAAGTGAAGGTGACTGCAACAAAGAATCTGTTGAAAGTAGGGGTTGGTTCAATTGTTTCCCAGTGAGGGCCAATTTACACAACATCAAAGGGAAGTGTGAACTGTCCATAAGTCAGATATTCTTAACCCAGGGACATACTGTGTATCTTAAAATTAAGTTGTTAACTGTACAATCAGAAAGAAGTAACAATTTTTTAGAAGACTAGAATGAACTATACACAGTTTTGCAGTGACTGTGCCTGGGTGCTGGTTTCGTAAGAGACTCCTTTGTATTTCACGTGTTTTATAATGTGGTCACATGAAATTAGAAAAAAATAATTTGGCTCTGGTCACGTGTAGCTACTTAGGTAGCAGGTCAAACTGTCTTTCAGTCTAAAGTCCATGGTCTTTTCTGTTTAAAAAAAGATTTAAAAAGACATAATAAAAGGCAACTAATTTAAAAGATATAAAAATGCATATAGTAAAAAATAAATTTTCCCCTCACCTGTTCTTCAGCTATCTAGTTTTTTTCCCCAGAAGCAGGCAGTTAGTAAATTTCTTTGTCTCCTTCAAGAGACAGAAAATCTAGCTATATGTCTGTGTGTGTGTGTGTGTATACGTACATATATACGTATACATATACACATTTTTCTTTTTAAACACAAATGGTAACTACATATTCTCTCTCTCAGCCACATACATGTTGTTGTTGTTACGTGCCGTCGAGTCGGTTCCGACTCATAGCGACCCTACGCACAACAGAACGAAACACTGGCCGGTCCTGAGCCATCCTTACAATCGTTGTTACGCTTGAGCTCACTGCTGCAGCTACTGTGTCAATCCACCTCGTTGAGGGTCTTCCTCTTTTCCGCTGACCCTGTACTCTGCCAAGCATGATGTCCTTCTCCAGGGACTGATCCCTCCTGACAACATATCCAAAGTATATAAAACGCAGTTTCACCATCGTTGCCTCTGATGAGCATTCTGACCGTGCTTCTTCCAAGACAGATTTGTTTGTTCTTTTGGCAGTCCATGGTATATTCAATATTCTTCGCCAACACCACAATTCAAAAGCGTCAACTCTTCTTCGGTCTTCCTTATTCATTGTCCAGCTTTCACACGCACATGATATGATTGAAAATACCATGGCTTGGGTCAGGCGCACCTTAGTCTTCAGGGTGACGTCTTTGCTCTTCAATGCTTTGAAGAGGTCCTTTGCAGCAGATTTGCCCAATGCAACGCATCTTTTGATTTCTTAACTGCTGCTTCCATGGCTGTTGATTGTGAATCCAAGTAAAGTGAAATCCCTGACAACTTCAATCTTTCCTCCGTTTATCACGATGTTGGTCATTTGTCCAGTTGTGAGGATTTTTGTTTTCTTTATGTTGAGGTGTAATCCATACTGAAGGCTGTCATCTTTGGTCTTCATTAGTAAGTGCTTCAAGTCCTCTTCACTTTCAGCAAGGAAGGTTGTGTCATCTGCATAACGCAAGTTGGTAATAAGTCTTCCTCCAATCCTGATGCCCCGTTCTTCTTCATATAGTCCAGCTTCTCATATTATTTGCTCAGCATACAGATTGAATAGGTATGGTGAAAGAATACAACCCTAACGCACACCTTTCCTGACTTGAAACCAAGCAGTATCCCCTTGTTCTGTCCGAACAACTGCCTCTTGATCTATGTAAAGGTTCCTCATGAGCACAATTAAGTGTTCTGGAATTCCCATTCTTCCCAGTGTTATCCACAGTTTGTTATGGTCCACAGTCGAATGCCTTTGCGTAGTCCATAAAACGCAGGTAAACATCCTTCTGGTATTCTCTGCTTTTAGCCAGGATCCACCTGACATCAGCAATGATATCCCTGGTTCCAGGTCCTCTTCTGAAACAGGCCTTAATTTCTGGCAGTTCCCTGTTGATATACGGCTGCAGCCATTTTTGAATGATCTTCAGCAACATTTTGCTTGCATGTGATATTAATGATATTGTTCTATAATTTCCACATTTGGTTGGATCACCTTTCTTGGGACTAGGCATAAATATGGATCTCTTCCAGTCAGTTGGCCAGGAAGCTGTCTTCCATATTTCTTGGCATAGACGAGTGAGCACCTCCAGCACTGCAACTGTTTGCTGAAACATCTCAATTGATATTCCATCAATTCCTGGAGCCTTGTTTTTCACCAATGTCTTCAGAGCAGCTTGGACTACTTCCTTCAGTACCACAGGTTCCTGATCATATGCCACCTCTTGAAATGGTTGAATATCGAGTAATTCTTTTTGGTATAATGACTCTGTGTATTCCTTCCATCTTCTTTTGATGCTTCCTCCGTTATTTAATATTTTCCCCATAGAATCCTTCACTATTGCAACTCAAGGCTTGAATTTTTTCTCCAGTTCTTTCAGCTTGAGAAACGCCGAGCGTGTTCTTCCCTTTTGGTTTTCCACCTCCAGCTCTTTGCGCACATCACTGTAATACTTTACTTTGTCTTCTCGAGCTGCCCTTTGAAATTTTCCTTTCAGTTCTTTTACTTTATCATTTCTTCCTTTTGCTTTAGCTGCTCGACGTTCAAGAGCAGGTTTCAGAGTCTTCTCTGACATCCATCTTAGTCTTTTCTTTCTTTCCTGTCTTTTTAATGACCTCTTGCTTTCTTCATGTATGATGTTCTTGATGTCATTCTGCAACTCATCTGGTCTTCGGTCATTAGTGTTCAGTGTGTCAAATCTGTTCTTGAGATGATCTCTAAATTCAGGTGGGATATATCCAAGGTCGTATTTTGGTTCTTGCGGACTTGCTCTGATTTTCTTCAGTTTCAGCTTGAAATTGCACATGAGCAACTGATGGTCTGTTCCACAGTCGGCCCCTGGCCTTGTTGTGACTGATGATATTGAGCTTTTCCATTGTCTCTTTCCACAGATGTAGTCAATTTGGTTTCTGTGTGTTCCACCTGGCGAGGTCCATGTGTATAGTCGCCGTTTATGTTGGTGAAAGAAGGTATTTGCAATGAAGAAGTTCTTGGTCTTAAAAAATTCTATCATTCGATCTCCGGCATTGTTTCTATCACCAAGGCCTTATTTTCCAACTACTGATCCTTTTTCGTTTCCAACTTTCAGATTCCAATCACCAGTAATTATCAATGCATCTTGATTGCATGTTCGATCAGTTTCGGACTGCAGCAGCTGATAAAAATCTTCTATTTCTTCATCTTTGGCCCTAGTGGTTGGTGCATAAATTTGAATAATAGTCGTATTAACTGGTCTTCCTTGTAGGCGTATGGATATTATCCTATCACTGACAGCGTTGTACTTCAGGATAGATCTTGAAACGTTCTTTTTCACGATGGATGGAACACCATTCCCCTTCGAGTTGTCATTCCCAGCATAGTAGACTATATGGTTGTCTGATTCAAAATGGCCAATACCAGTCCATTTCAGCTCACTAATGCCTAGGATTTCGATGTCTATGCGTTCCATTTTTGACGATTTCCAGTTTTCCTAGATTCATACTTTGTACATTCCAGGTTCCAATTATTAATGGATGTTTGCAGCTGTTTCTTCTCATTTTGAGTCGTGCCACATCAGCAACTGAAGGTCCCGAAAGCTTTACTTCATCCACGTCATTAAGGTTGACTCTACTTTGAGGAGGCAGCTCTTCCCCAGTCATCTTTTCAGTGCTTTCCAACCTGGGGAGGCTCGTCTTCCAGCACGATATTACACAATGTTCCGCTGCTATTCATGAGGTTTTCACTGGCTAATGCTTTTCAGAAGTAGACTGTCGGGTCCTTCTTCCTAGTCTGTCTTAGTTTGGAAGCTCAGCTGAAACCTGTCCTCCATGGGTGACCCTGCTGGTATCTGAATATCGGTGGCATAGCTTCCAGCATCACAGCAACACACAAGCCCCCACAGTACGACAAACTGACAGACATGGGGGGCCACATACATAGTCTTCTGCATGTTGCTGCTTTCGTTAGTACAACCTGGAGACCTGGCTGTTTTAATATCGGTACATAAAGATCAGCCTCTTTAACAGCTGCATAGTGTTCTATTAAATGGATGTTTGCATTATAATTTATTAAGCTATTAATTGTCAAGCTATTGCTATCTCAAACAACACTGAACTGAATGTCCTTGCACATCTGCTTAGAAATACATGTGAGAGAATATAGATAAGATAAATTCCTAGAAGTGGATTTGCTAGTTCAAAAGGTACACTCATTTAAACATATTGTTGTAAAGATATGTGTATGCAGGAATACATATTCATAGAGGACACAATTACAGATACCTCTTAGCCATAACGAAACACCTTAAGTGACTGGTTTTCTGGTTTGAAGGCTTAGGACCTTAGTCTCATGGGACAATTCAGTCAATTGGCATAACACAGTTCAACAAAGTTCATGTTCTGCATCCTAGTGGCATTTGGGGTCTTAGAAGTTTGCAAGCAGCCATCTAAGACATAACTACTGGTCTCTACTTGTCTGGAGCAAAAGAGAAAGAAGGAAACCAAAGTTCTAGAGAAGGAACTTGTCTACAGGGTTAACTGCCTATACCAGCCATGGCCTCATCTATCCTGAGACCAGAAGAACTAGATGGTACCTGGCTACCACTACAACTACTGACCATTCTGATCAGGGCCACAGTAGATGAACCCAGACAAAATGGGAGAAAAATGAAGAACAGAACCCAAATTCGTGAAAAGTCTAGACTTGCTGGACCAATTGAGACCAGAGGGCTCCCTGAGACTATTACCCTGAGATACTCTTTAAGCCCTGAACTGAAACTAACCACCTTTTTAGCAAAATAACAGCAGCACACAAAATAAACGGCATTACCCAGGAGTATGGTACGCTATTAAAAAAACAAAACAAAGCAAAAAAAAAAAATCTAATGTCACTGAACAAAGTGTATAGAAATTATTAGACGGCAACCTAATTCATTGTGTAAGCTTTCATCAAAAACACAATAAAATACTATAAAAAATATTGCTAAATTGTTCACTACAGACGCTCTATCAATTTTACATTCTCACCAATGGTGTGTGTGTGTGTGTGTGTGTGTATATATATATATATACACACACAGTGTGTGTCTTAGCTATCCATGATATAACTTCTTTATAAATGTGACTATAAATCCCAGGTGAGTTGTGGGATGAACACACATGAAGAAAGCAAAAGATCATTAAAAAATCAGGAAAGAAAGAAAAGACCAAAATGGATGTCAGAAGAGACTCTGAAACTTGCTCTTGAACATAGAGCAGCTAAAGCGAAAGGAAGAAATGATAAATAAAACAGCTGAACAGAAGATTTCGAAGAGCGGCTCGAAAAGACAAAGTATTATAGTGAAATGTGCGAAGACTTGGAGTTAGAAAACCGAAAGGGAAGAACATGCTTGACAATTCTCAAGCTAAAAGAACTTAAGAAAAATTTCAAGCCTCTAGTTGCAATGATCAAGAACCGATGGTATTGAAGAAAGAGGTTCTCACGCTGCACTTAAGACACTGGTGAAAGACAAGGCTCCAAGAATTGACAGGATACCAACTGGGGTATTTCAGCAACCAGATGCAGTGCTGGAGGTACTTAATCATCTATGTTAAGAAATTTGGAAGACAGCTACCTCGCCACCCAACTGAAAGAGATCCATACTTGTATCCATTCCAAAGGAAGGTGATCCAAAAGAACGTGGACCTTTCTACTTCCTATAAAACACCCTATGACGGCCTGCCTACATATTCTGGACTCAAAATCTATGCCTTCATGAAGCCTTACCAGATCCCATTCCTTCTCGATTCCCAGTTTCTGGAGGGTGGATTCATATGAAGGACATTTCTTTTTATTTCTCACAGTATATAGTATAGTCCCTTGCTCATACTACATGTACACAAGGATTGAACGGAGGAATAATGGAAAAAATATGCTCAAATCATTGTCTGGGTTGGGAGAAAGAACATTCATTCAGGCTACAATTACTGAGTCCTTACTATGTGCTAAGCACTTTTCTAGGTTCTGGGAAGGTAGTAATCAACACAACAAGGTCTCTGCCTTCAGAGAACTCATATTCTAGCTGAGGAAATTAAACAACAAACAAAATATACAATGATAAGTAGTGAGAAATGCTAAGAAAAATAAAACAGGGCAAAAGGATGGCAGCATATCTCTAATTCGAATTCCATATTTATCATTGCTATTTTCAATGTGGTTGCAGAGGGGGGATAAGTAGGAACCACATCATGTAGGGCTTTGAAGGCTGTTATAACAACTCCGGATTTTTATTCTGAGTGTAATGGGAACATACCAAGTCAGTTCTGAAAACACTGACAATAGGCCACAGGGTAATCAGTTATCTCCTGCAGGCTGTGGCAGAGGCTGATTGTCCACCAATGTTTACTCTACCCTTCTTCCTTGAGTAAGAGTGGCTGGTGTTTAACGAGACACATAGCCACACAGCTAAATAGGACATATTCAAGCTTCCCTTGCTGCTAGATCAGGCAACGTGACCAAGTTCTGGACAAGAGCAGCAGTGATATGTGCCTCTTACAGATCATGCTCCCAACAGAAATGTTCACGTGCTTCCCTCGTCTCTTTTTCCCTTCTTGCTGGTTTGGATACAGACATGTTGGCAAAAGCTGAAGCAGCCATCCTGCACCACGAGAAGCAGCCCACAGATTTCTGAGGATGGCAGAGTAACAAAATAGGAGTTGGCATATGAGCCCCAGACTGTTTATGTTCTGTTAAGAAATAAACATCTAACTTGTAAGTTATATTTGGGTCTTTGATACAGTCGAAGAAACCTGTACCCTAACTCAGGGGTGTACTGGAGAAGCAAGGTCTTATTCACAAGAAAGGGAATTACATAATCAGGAGCTGCTGATGGTACATCTCCACCAATTCAAAAAGACCAGGTATCCTGATAGTAATGCAGCAGCACAGTATTTTGGAAAAAACATCAGATCTGGTTTTCAATCCCACCTCTGCCATTTACCAACACATAAACTTGGAAAAGTTATAACATTGCTAACTCCCTATTTGTTGTGTACAACAGATAACATATATTAAAATGCTTATAAAATATAACATGGCATATAAACAAGTTATTATAGCATTCAGTTTATACAATTACTTACATTTAGGTGTATCAGTGCTAGCTTTAATCACTCAAATAATATCGTTCCATGATTTATGACTGTGAAAAGAAGAAGATAACCGTGAAAAGGAGGTGATCTTAAGTGATCTGTTAGATCCCTTGCAAGTCTAACACCTAATATTTAAAGGTAAAGAACATGTCACAAAGGTCACTGGGACTAAAGATTTTAAAATATGAAAAAAATTAAAATTTGTCTAACATGTAACACTCGTTGGTAGCTTCTCCCAAACCTTTATACTGGTATTGTTTCTTTCAACCCACCGTTCACCCTCCTGGTAGCCCTGTCTACCTCAACCTCCACTCCAAATGCATGGAGGTAAATGCCAAGAGTATAAGCATGCTCCTGAGAGGCAGAGTATCAGTTTACTAACTAAAGGCAGTCAGACAGGTAGGATAAAATTTGCGGAAAGAGAACACCTTTCAGATGTTTCTGACCTGCCTAAAAATACCCAACCTATGTTCAGCTTCTCAGAAGAAGCCAGGGCAACAGAGCCAGGATTATTTTTAGGCTGCTCTCAGCTTCTCCAAGTCCTCTTAGCACAGTTTTTACAAGGAAGCTGGGCCAAGTTGCCCTATTCTTTCTCTTTGGAATTGAACAAGAGTAGCGCTTGTCTGAAAGTAACAAATCTTCCAGCCAAAAACCAGAAACTTATTTCAGAGCAATGAGCAAATAGTTAAATCTTTACAATAAAAAAAGTACAATCCCCTGACACCCAACTTTTTCGTTGGGAATAAAAAGTAAGCCCAAATTGTCAACAGAGTCAAACTCCCAAATTTGTAAATTCTATTTAATGAAATAAGTTTTCTAAAATTTATGGTTTGACTATAAAGTAATGAGACAGACTGCCATAACTTTAGGGCAGTTTAATCTAGTTAGTGAATATTCACATTTCATGAAAGTAAACAACATATATGAAAATAATTACATGTACTGCCCAAAGGCTCAAAGCCTATAAATGCCTACATCCTGTGAACACTATCAAAGAGAGAATAAAAATCTGTACATTAAATTTACTTAGAATTCTTAGATCTTGATGTAGAAAACACTCAAAACATTACATTTTTTCAAGATTAAAATATAAGGGGAGAAGGCAACATTAAATAAAGTGCCCACTACAGTGCTAGCTACCCTACAGGCTCCTGATCTCATTTAATCTTCTCAACTCTGAGAATTAGTTATTATTTCATGAATACAAAAACCAAACTTGTCTAAAAACAAGTGATAAAGCTAGCCTTGCTTAAAAATAGAGTTTTTTTTTTTTTTTTTTAATTACTTTAGACAGTAGTTTACTGTAAGAAATAATAAGACAAAATAGACTATGGGGCATGTTTTTAGCAAATCTAGGATTTCAACCTAAAAAGTTATACTTACCGTATAGTTTGGCTTCTTTAGTAGTAGTTTGGTTTAAGCTTTTTGTCATGTGTGTTAATTGCTTCTATTAGACTGTAATTTCCTTGCAGGCAGGCAAGGGGCTAAATTTTCTATTCTTTTGAACACTGATAAACTGCTGAACACTGTTCTGTAAATGCTGGGCACTCAACAGACTTTTTTTCCCCCTCTGTAAATATGAATACCAAAATGACTCTTAAGAGGGTCAAAAGTATAGAAATAGTTCTCGTTTAAAATAACATACACCAAAATAATATGAAAATATGTATTTATTACCAACAAAGTAGTATTTCCCAGACCAAAGCATTTTTTCAGTTATACACACACACACACAAACACCCACAATAACAGACCGAAAGTACAAATTTTCACATACTTAAGGCTGAAAATAAGCACATGTCCAAAAGACAACAGAAAGCGGCAAGATATACTTTAAATACTGAAAATCTCTTAACAAAGACTCTCTCCTCAGGCAAATCAATTAAGATTTAGTCATCAAAAACACCTGCTTGTCACCTTAAGATTTTAGCTATCATTTTATTCATCAAATCACACTTTCACCTGGAGTTTTTACAATTTATATGTAATTAAAACTTAACCTCTGCAGAAAATATATGCAGTTTTAAGTGGCTGAGACTATACTGTGTTAGACTTATTCTTGTTTTTTTCATTAATGTTAAAATGATACATAATTTATCCTTCGCAGCTCAAAATTCAATGTAAAACCAAATATTATTAACTGTTCAGAAGAGAGATATAAATGCTTAGGAAGTAAGGAATAATTGTTTCCGTATGTAAACTAAAGTGTAACTGACCATTTTATTTTAAAACATGCCTCATCTTCAAGTTTCTTTTCACATTGATATTCATTTTTCAGGGATAAGATGACTGGCACTAATTCACTCAATAAACTACACCAAGCACATATTAAAAAAAAAAATTAGTAAAGATATTTTGGTGGAAAATGAAGTATTTAACAACAAAACCATTTGGTAACAATAGCCATTTAATAACATGTTACCAAGTTTTTTCCAATGTTTATAAGACTTGTTCACACTAGTAAAAACGTTTTTTTTTTTTTTAATTTTCATAGTTTGTGCATTAGACTTAGTTTAAGAAGGGAAGGCCCTTTCTTTTAAGGTTTTTATAAAGGAAAAAAAATTCTTTCTAAAGAGAAAATGTCTAAGTGAGAAGACAAACTTATGGTTCATTATTTTTTGATCTAATAAGAATATAAATTTCAATGATAAAAAAAAACCAAACTGAGTGCAATTCTTCGATTCATTGAGGCTGGGAAGTAAAAAAAAAAATAATAATACTTGTCATTACCAACACAGATCCAATCCACTATTCAAAAACATGTTCTCGGACTAGTCTATTACCTTGCAAGATTTATTTTTAAAAAGAATAGAATTTGGAACTGTTAATTAGTATAACTCAGAAATAAGTGATTTTCTCATCTAATTCTTTCATGCTGAAAGAAAACAGTTTAAACTAGATTTTCTAAGATAATGGGGTAGACCAACACTGTAAGGAATCTATAAGCTTAAGTTCTAAGAACATTATGGTTTTAAACAAATCAATACCTTCCCTTCACTCTTTACATAACTTTAAGAAATTTCAAATATAAACTGTAAAAACCAGTATATGAAATCTTCAGAAAAATCTTACTAAAAATAATTATAAAAATGCTTTAGAAATTTAAAATGTAAAATACAATTGACTTTAAATTAAAAACACACACACACTTTACAGGGCTATTCTTTAAAAACCCTTGTCACCTGATTCTATTCTCTGTCAATCTTTTGGTTGCATTTTGCATCATCTGTGACCACCTTGTACCATTTCAAAGACATCTAGCTACTATTTTTAAACCCCAGTGCTACTTTATCCATTGAAATACCAATACAAGTATAGCCTCAAGTTTCATAAAACTTTTTAAAAAGGCCCATAAAATTCCATTTCCTAGAGATAAGGTAATCTTTTTTAATAGGAAGAAATGAATAGCTTTATCATAAATTATTATTATACATTTAAGACTACAAATTTCCATATCAATTTTAAAAAACTAAACATAACACTGGGAGAAAACTATGACTTAGGCCCCAGAGTCAACTTCAGGTTCTAAAAGCAATTAAAAGTTAGTCTGCAATTAAAACTCAGGGTTACCATGCCAACTAAACTTCTTGTGACCAATAACCCCTTCCTCTGCACCTTTGATTTGTAATAGTAAATACCTTTTAACATGGGAACCCAATGACTCACAGTCAGAGTGCTAAGTACTCAAGTTCAACCATGACTGAAGAAGATTTAATTTTTACTATCAGATGATGTTCCAGAGAAAGACGTTTCTATGGTCTCCATTTCATCAACCCACTTCTATTTAAAAGCAGGTTGCCAAAAATAATCGATCTTTGAATTTTAACAAAAATCCTAGCTTTTATTCAGTTGAACTGTACTTATGAACAGAATTTCACAGAAAAATTCCCAAGTCTCTTCTCTTTGCTTTTATTGAGAAGGTTGAGTGAATGTAATACGGCGCCGCCGCCTTTGGAAAGCCTTTAAATTCCACTTGTTTGGTTCCAGCATATAAGGACCATTGTAGACAAATAATACAGTCATCTTTTCAGAATAAGGAAGATTTTGCAGGAGCTGTGTGAAAAGAGACAAACTGTCATTAATGTTATATATTAAAAAGCCTAATTTCTAACTTTTCATGTATACAATCAAGTATTTTATTTGTAATATTAATGGAACTCTTATGAAGCTCTCAAATGCCTTAACATGTACTCTGCCAGGCTGGAATGCTTACCTGAATTAGCATACCTGAAGCCGGGCCTAAGGAATATGCCTGGGAGCCCTACAGGTTCAAGGGCCAATAGAGATCATACAACTTCCTAGGTAGACTCTGGAGAAGAATATATTCTCTAGAATTTTCCCAGGATAGATACCTTCACTCAGTTATCCAAATACTTCTCAAACAATAGCTACGGTCAGGCATGGAATAGACTGGTACCCTGAAATGTGTATAACAGGGTGGTCTGGTTTATAGGCCAAGGTGTTTGGTAAGCAATAGGCTATTAACAGATCTGGCTACTCCACAGAGTACCTGCTGAAAGAAGATCACACAGGCTATTACTATTCAATACAATACGAATTTAGGAAGGACTCTCCAGTGAAGTTTTTCATAAATAAAAAAGAAATTCATAATTAAAAAAGAAAAATCTGATTATACTAATACATACATCTTTTAGTATATCAGTTTTATAATTTACTCACAGCACTAGACTGTACCAAAGGAAAATTTCCTATTACAGTGGTTCAAGCTTATGAAATATCCTTTATAAAGATCATCCTGTGTTTATTAATGTCAACCAGAGGGCAGTGGATATTGGGGTACTTTGGACTTCCTCTGGCCCAGGGCAGTAGCAGTGGTAAATAAGGAGGAAGGGCAGCATATGCCAAGACAAATCTTTCTGGGGAAATGGACAGGACCAGAGTTCTGAAGGTTGCATTCCCCAGTCATTTTTTTGTGCTAAAAGAGGGGCTGTCCTAGAAGAGGAGTGAGTGCCAGGTGTAGGGAGGAAATCTTAGTTCTAGAACGTAAAACTATGTGTTCTAGGTTTCTTCCTCTGATAATGACGTTTTTGATTAAGTATGGCACTGGAACGTGTTCTCTTTATTAATACGAGTATTACCGTAATATTTTCAGTTCCTTTCTTGGGAGTGTTCCTGTTCATATTTACATATTGGGTTAAAATCTGCTACATGATTAAGCCACAGGGGACTTCTGAGTATACAATGAGCATTTTTAGGTTACTCATTACCTACCTTTGGTGTAATAAAGAAGTATTGAGATGTGTTTTCCTTACAGGCAGTCTTTACAACCATTTCAAATACCTTCCGTTCATTGTCTGGGTCCATTCCCTTAACAATAACAATAATAATAATTACATTTATATTGATCACACGATACCCAAGACCCAAGTAAAAGAATAATCACTATACCTGATTGATTTCATCAACTACTCTGAATGGACATCTATTAAGCTCCTGAAGTGCCATCAAGTATAACATGGTAGAAACACTTCTTTCACCTCCACTCTGATGATGAGGAGTTAATTCATGCAGTTGAGTACTACTACGAAATTTGACTCTAATTCGAATTCCATATTTATCATAGTCTTCCTATAAAACATTTAAAAATTTGATAAAAGATGAGTTTTATCTGAATCTCACAAAATTATTTGAAAACAGACTGGCTAAATCAATTGTAAGAGTAAAGAACTCAAACTTTAGTGATCTAGTTTAAAAGTGAAAATAATATTAAGGAACATGTTGCTATCTAAAACCTTTAGAGGCCCCCAAGTGATCTATTTAGACAAGGAAAACTATTAAGATTAATAAGAAAGATCAACCATTTCCCTCCTCTCATACCATTCTTTTCTATTAGTAGGCTTTTTCAAAAGTTTTTAGGAATTACTGAGTGAAGCACCCTATCATGGCAAGGGACTATCTATTCTAGTTCTAAATTGCTAGGTTTTTAAGCTATAGGTGAAAATTAGAACACAATGAAATGTCACGCCACTTCCTGCTAGAGGCAGCTGTGTATGCCACTGCAGGGGGTCAAGAGTCCTCCCTACTTTACTTAGTTGGTTAAGAAAGTAATAGATAAGGGCTATAGGAGCTCTGGTGGCACAGTGGTTAATGCATTCAGCTGCTAACCAAAAGGTCTGCAGTTTGAACCCACCAGCCGACCCATGGGAGAAAGATGTGTGGTTGGTAGTCTGCTTCCGTAAAGATTTACAGCCTTGGGAGCCCTATGGAGCGGTTCTACTCTGTCCTATAGGGTTGCTATAAGTTGAAATCGATTTCACGCCAATGGGTTTGGTTTTGACATGAATACTCTGAAAAATGATTTCCATTAAGGCAAATACATATACACACGATACTTAGCAAAAAGCCTGCCAGATAATTAGGCACTCAATAAATATTTGTTGTAATGGATGCATTCAGTCTTCTGTAAGTTTTGCTAAAACTGAGGCTCTAAGGCTTTTTTATTACTCTTATCAATGTCATTTCTAGGTCAGTCAGGTTCAGATTTACCTTAAAAATGAGATACATAATTTATTAATTAATGGTTAACTATTTAATAGAGCTTTATGGTCCAAGATGGTGCTAACCCAGAGATACAATGTAAGCCACCTAAACAATTAAAAAATTTCTACTAGCTACATCAATATAAAATATCAGAGACATTTTACATTCTTTTTTTCATACTGAGTGTTCGAAATTTATACTTAAGCATACTTTCCACATTTCAAGTGCTCCATAGCCAAACTGGTCAGTGGCTACCATACTGGACAGCATAGGTCTACGATTAACAGTAAGAACTTTTACAAAAATTCATATCTTTTTTTCCTGCTTTTTTGAGAATCAACAAATAGATAATTGCCAGTGAAAAGAGTCAATCCGTCCCATTATTTAATTTCAAGGGGAATTAATTACCTCTCCATCAAATGTTTTTACATCATAAAAATTCTAGAGTTAAAACTCTACAGTTCTGCTTCATTAACTCGACAAAATCGTAAATGATGAAACATCAATCTTGCAAGAATATTGATAATTTGCAAATAAATGTCCCTCGTTTCAAAGATGATATAACCAGCATGTAGATTTTGTAACAAATTTTAGAATTAAAAATATATTTTTTCTTTTATTTTTATTATTGTACTTCAGATGATTTACAGAACTAGTTTATCATTAAACAATCAGTACACATACTGTTTTGTTACATTAGTTGCCAACCCCATAACATGTCAACACTCTCCCTTTCTCGACCTTGGGTTCCCCGTTACCAGCTTAACTGTCCCCTTCTGCGTTCTAGTCCTTGCCCCCGGGCTGGTGTGCCCCTTTAGTCTTGTTTTGTTTTATGGGCCTGTCTAATCTTTGGGTGAGGGGTGAACCTCAGGAGTGACTTCAGTACTGAGTTAAAAGGGTATCTTGGGGCCATGCTTTTGGGGTTTCTCCAGTCTCTGTCAGGCCATTAAGTCTGGTCTTTTTTAAAATTCGAAGGCTTCTACTAGGCTAACAAATTTTAGAAATACCACTTTTAATCTGTTTATCACCCACAAAACAAATAAATTACAACAATGAATTTGTAAAAGTTATGATGACCAAGGTTTACTCTCTAACTTACACACTGTATGTCTTCCACAATAACTTTGTTAAGTATGTCATTTCTTAAGCATAGCAGCTTTGTTTATCAGAGCTTGTTTTTGGCTCTGCAACCTATTCGGTGCTCTTTTTAGACCATTCTAGCTTCCTCCATCTCAGTAGAGGCTCGGGCTAAAAAAGGAAGTTCTAGAATCATGACTGGGGAGACCAGAATAGAAGCATTCTAAGGGGGAGGCTGAGAAAAGGTAAGATCCCATTTTCCAGGGATCCAAGGTTAGATTGGAGAATGGCAATGAAAAAGTTGATGAGTATTATCTCTGTGTACTCTAGTTATGACTTAAAACACAGAAAGACAACAGAATAAGATAGATACAGCAACATACAATAGCATCTAGATTGGTGTTACTGTTGTTAGGTGATATCAAGTCAGTTCTAACGCACAGCAACCCTACAAACAAAAGAACGAAACAATGCCCAGTCTTGCGCCATCCTCACAGTTCTTGCTATGTTTGAGCCCACTGTTGCAGCCACTGTGTCAATCCATCTCGTTAAGGGTTTTCTTTTTCACTGACCCTCTACTTTACCAAGCATGATGTCCTTCTCCAGGGACTGGTTCCTCCTGATAACACATCCAAAGTATGTGACATGAAGTCTCACCAACCTTGCTTCTAAGGAGCATTCTGGCTGTCCTTCTTCCAAGACAGATCTGTTTGTTCATCTAGCAGTCCATGGTATATCCAATATTCTTCACCAACACCATAATTCAAATGCATCACTTCTTTGGTCTCCCTTATTCACTGTCCAGCTTTCACATGAATATGAGGCGACTGAAAATAACATGGCTTGGGTCAGGTGCACCTTAGTCTTCACGGTGACATCATTGCTTTTTAACACCTTAAAGAGGTCTTTTGCAGCAGATTTGCCCAAGGTAATACGTTGTTTGATTTCTTGACTACTGTTTCCAAGGGCGTTGATTATGGATCCAAGTAAAATGAAATCCTTGATAACCTCAATATTTTCTCCATTTATCGTGATGTTGCTTATTGGTTCGATTGTGAGGATTTTTGTTTTCTTTATGTTGAGGTGTAACGCATACTGAAGACTGTAATCTTTGATCTTCATCAGTAAGTGCTTCAAGTCCTCTTCACTTTCAGCAAGCAAGGTTGTGTCATCTGCATAACGCGGGCTGTTAATGAGTCTTCCTCCAATCCTGACGCTGCATTCTTCTGCATATAGTCCAGCTTCTCAGATTATCTGCTCAGCATACAGACTGGATAAGTGTGGTGAAAGGATACAACCCTGATGCACACCTTTCCTGATTTTAAACCAGGCAATATCCTCTTTTTCTGTTTGAACAACTGCCTCTTGGTCTAGGTGCTGGTTCCTCGTGAGCACAATTACGTGTTCTGGAATTCTCATTCTTAGCAATTTTATTCAACAGTTGTTATGATCCCCACAGTCGAATACCTTTACATAGTCAATAAAACACATTAAATATCTTTCTGGTATTCTCTGCTTTCAGCCAAGATCCATCAGACATCAGCAGTGATATTCCTCGTTCCACATCCTCTTCTGAATCTGGCATGAATTTCTGGCAGTTCTGTCGATGTACTGCTGCAACCGCTTTTGAATGATCTTCAGCAAAATTTACTTGTGTATGATATCAATGATATTGTTCGATAATTTCCGCATTTGGTTAGATCACTTTTCTTTGGAATGAGCACAAATATGGATCTTTTCCAGTTGGTTGGCCAGGTAGCTGTCTTCCAAATTTCTTGGCATAGACAAGTGAGCGCTTCCAATATTGTATCCATTTACTGAAACAGCTCAGTTGGCATTCCGTCAATTCTTGAAGTGTTGTTTTTCGCCAGTGCCTTCAGTGCTGCTTGGACTTCTTCCTTCAATACCATGGTTCTTGATCATATGTTACCTCCTGAAATGGCTGAAGGTAGATCAACTCTTTTCCGTACAGGACCTAGATTGAAGATGGGATTTCTAGGACAGGTCAAGTCCACAAGCTACACTCTGCTTACTTAATCACATTTAGGTCTTATCTGGTCAAGCTGTTTGATAAAAACTCTGCAGTTACTTTAAGTCTGATCAAGCTATTAGCAATCAAATTTTCACCCTATAAAAGCTATGTAACTTCTATGGGAGAGGCAGCAAATTTTTTTTTTTCCTAATCATTCTTTTTTTTTTTTTTTAATTTACTGTGCTTTAAGTGAAAGTTTACAAATCAAGTCAGTCTCTCAAACAAAAACTTATACACACCTTGCTATGTACTCCTGGCTGCTCTCCCCCTAATGAGACAGCACACTCCTCCTCTCCACCCTGTATTCCCCATGACCATTCAACCAACTCTTGTCCCCCCTCTGCCTTCTCATCTCGCCTCCAGACAGGAGCTGCCCACATAGTCTCATGTGTCTACTTGAGCCAAGAAGCTCACTCCAGGAGAGGCAGTATTTAAACACATAGGCTCTAGGGTCAGGTCTGGAGTTTGCTTCTCAATTTTGACATTCACTAGCCAGTTAGTAACCTTTAGTACTTTATCTCTCTAAGTTTCAGTTTCTTTGTTTTTTAAAAATAGGGTACAATAAAGGTACCTACTTCAAAAGATTGTTGTGAGGATTATACAAGACAAACTCCAAAGTGCTTAGCATAGTGCCTGACACACAGGAAGCATATTATACATGTTATTATTACTACAATACATCCTTTAATTCTAACAAGTCCAAAGACTGGGTAGATGACAATTACTGTAGCAGGATCTAGTATTTTACTAGAACTTGAAAGTGAAACGATGTCCTCACGTGAAATAACTGAAGGAGTCATAGGACAAAGTTGTTAAGGTGCTAACGGCACTTTCTTCCTTATATTTATACAGCTGAAATGCAAAATTATCAAGCTATAAAGAAAAGAATTATTTTCTTTATTGTCTTTACTTATTTTAAAGTAACTTGTATTATGGAAAATTTCCAACATATACCAAGTTAGAACACTAAAATGAGCCCAATATACCATCAACCATAGTATTTATTATATATGACAAATACACAGCAATCCTTGTCTTATCTATAACTCCACCCATGTCTCCTTCTCAAGCAAATCCTAGCTCATATCTTTACACATTTCTTAATGGTAAATTTATTTTACTCAAAACTGCAAGGTATAAACTTTTAGCTCAAGAAATTAGTATCAAAGTTTCAAATATTTCCATTCTCGTGAAATTCTCTTTAAAACCACTAATATATACTATATTTCAACTCTGCCAATTTGTGAATGACTCTTCTAATTTGGGCAGTGGTAGATTTATAAAGCAATGTATTTGTTTATCACGGCTGACTTATCATTACTTAGACTGGACATACAAAGAGCTAATAAGGTTATTAGTCACTAATCTCCTCATCAAGGGGAAAAAAACAAACAAAAAAAACTCTGATGGAATCCCATAGGTGGTCCTTTCTTTAAGTATAACTCTAAAATAAGAAATAACTTGCATGTATTTTTAGCACATACTTAAAATGACTTGCCAAAAAACATGTGAAATGCGCTTTTACCTCATTTTCTGCATGGAGATCAACTTCACCAGCACACTGCATGGAACTAAAAAAATTGCTGAACTTCTCATTAATTTTTTCTACCAGCTCTTTTAAGGGATTTAGCCACCTCTCTTTTACCTACAATTAAAGGCAACAGGAAAACACAATTTAAAAGAAATGCTACTATATTCTGATACAAAATTCCACATAAAACAAATTTACTAGCAATATCAATTTGGTCATAAGAAAACACATTGCACCTTTTTCTCTTAAAAGCATATCATTTCATTTTACATTAGTCTATATTCTCATATCATTAATGATAAGCGTATGATTAAAAAAAAGATAAAAATTAAACAATTACCTGTGAAATGTTTTCCCTATATTTATCCAGTTCAACTTTCTTTCTCTTTAGTTCCTCAGTTAACTGTTCTATTTCTTCTTCTCTTTTTGTGTATTCCTCAACAACCTGGCAGGGAAAAAAAATAAAAATAAAAAAATTAAGATAAATCTACCAAAGGATAAAATTTTGCATCAATTAAAACCTTAACTGAAAATGCCAATTGTGCTGCACTGTTTGTATGCAATTAATTCATGTCCTTCTAACACACTGAAAATGGCATTTCTGTATCCTTGAAAAACTATTAAACACTGCAGTATTTCAGGTTAGCCCAACTATTCTTTTTATAAAGAAAAGGCACAGAACACTGTGTTCCTTAGGAAGAATCTACTTAAAATTCTAATAGATTCAGAATCTGGCATTTAAAGCACATTGTTCCTGCTGTCTAGCTTATTATTACCAAGAGCTCTGGTACAGAGTGGGAGGCAAGTACTGGAGGGAACTGTGTGTGTGTGTGTGTGTGTGTGTGTGTGTGTGTGTGTATGCGGAGAGGCGGTGGTAGGGATTGTTGCAGACTGAGAATAGGGAAGGAGGCATACTGTAGGATTTAGTCCTGTGAAGCAAGATGCTCTTGATCTTTCTTCAGTTAATAAAGCATCAATTTCATCCAGTGTGTTGGGAAGATCTTGGAAGGCCTAAAGGAGAAAAAAGTTTGTCCATCGTTACTGATAGTATAGTAAAAACAGATCCAAATGGCTAAATGAAAAAGAATCTGCTGAGTAGCTACTATGTGATCAACAGCATGCTAGCACACAACAACAATACAAAGGAATCATAAACAGGGTTTTTTGCCTTCAAAAAGCTTACACTTTAAGAAACAACAAAATGTACACACTTGATAACACTTTAAGGTAGTGTATTGATGCCTGAATATTAAAATAACTGTACACATCATATAGGCTATGGGAATTCAGAGAAAGGAAGTATCAGTTCATGCTACAGGAGAGTTAAGAGAATTCAGAGACCTAGAATTCAGTTCTGGGCCTTAAAGCAAATGGCTAGGGAAAAGCAGAGAAGAGGGAATAGGAGTTTGGAAAAAAGTATGAGCGCTGCATACCATGGGGAGTGAGGAGTTGTGTCCATTTGGAATGGTGGGTACTTGCTGAATTGGTAGAATGGGTCCAGAATATGTGGGGCATTGAAAGAGAGCAAGAAGTTAGAACTTTACACTATAATTATGAAGAAGTACAAAAGCATCCTAAGAATCCAATTACTCTGACAGAATTTCACCACAGCACTATCTTCGGAATTCATGCCACAGAGACAAATTAGAGCAGACACTTTCCTATGAAGGGAGGCAAGCAGTATACCATTTTGCCTAGCACAACCTGCAAAGTCCATATACTACAAGCTACAAAATGAGTCTTGAAATCCTGAAAAGGATCTTTAAACACTGTATTATGATAACTTACTCTCAAATTTTTTTCTTTTGGGGGGGTAAGTAATGTATGTTTCGCTGAATCTCTGACTTCTCTGCTGAGCTCTAAACTCTTGTGCCAACACTTACCTGATGTCTCCACTTGACTCTAACAAACCAAGCCAAATCAGCTGCTGTCCAGCCGATTCCGACTCACAGCGACCTTCGGTACAGAGAACTGCCCAATAAGGTTTCCAAGGAGCAGCTGGTGGATTTGAACTGCTGACCTTTTGGTTAGCAGCTGAGCTCTTAACCATTGCACCACTAGCTGGTGAAACAAAAATCCTCATTTCACTCACCTCCGTACCCCTTTGAGCAAATCTATTTCTCATCTGATCTTCTCCATTTCAGTAAATGGTATCAGCATTTGCTCAGGTGAAAAATTTAGGAGTTCTCTCTTACCCTTCACCTCAAATCCATCAGCAAGTCCTGCTGGCTCTGTCATTAAAAGATACCCCAAAGCTGTCAACTTCTCTCTCTACGGCTGCCACCCTAAGCCAAGTCACTATAACCTCCTGCCTGGCCCGAAGCAGTAACCTTCTAAATGATCTCCTTGCTTTCACTCTTACACTCCTACTCTACTCTTCACATAGCAGCTAGAGTGCTTTTTTTGATAACTGAGATTAGTCACATCATTCCTCTGCTTAAAATTCTCCATCTCAAAAAGAACAGAACCCAAACTGCTTGTATGGTCTATAAGACCCTACCTGATTTTGCTTTTGCCAGTTAGATTTTTAGATCCACTGAGTTTCTTTCTATTCCCAAATACGCCACACATACTTCTGCTTTCAGGGGCTTTGTACTGTTCCCTCTGCCTGGAATACTTTCCCCTCGAATCCTCACTAATTTCTTCTCTCCAATCAGTATTCATCTACAGTAGCATCCTCTCACAGAAGCCGTCCCTCAACACCCTGCCACCCGTCACTCTATTCCCTTACCTTGTTTTATTTTTCTTTTTAGAACCTCTCACCACCGGACATTATCTATTTGCTTGTTGATTTTTTTTTTTTTTGTCTGCCTCACCCTCTAAACTACAATATAAGTTTCAATGAAGAAGGAAGTATATCTGTCTTGTTCAATGTTTGATACAGAAGGTAATAAATACACTTTTAGTGAACGAATATATGAATTATCTTCTAATTTTGTTCCTTTCTAAAGTGTAACTTATGAAGGATTGAATCATGCTACTTTCTGAAAGAAAGAGTATAGATATTGTACTCATATTTACTTACTTCATGATAGCACAATGTATTTTTGGAGAAGTTCTGGTATGTACTTAGAAACAAATGCCTCAACTTGTTTTACAATATCTACTAAATGACTCCTATGTACCCAAATAATCAAAGTCATTTTCTGTTGTCTCTATGTCTGCTATCATGGAATAAAGCTTTTGAGGGTTTGAAAATTATAATCCAAATAGTCATTTTCCAGTTCTGTTTATAGTTACAAAAAAAAAAAAAAAAAAAACATCGCCATTGAGTCGATTCTGACTCATAGTGACCCTATAGGACACAGTAGAACTGCCCCATAGGGTTTCCAAGGAGCATGGTGGATTCGTACTGCCGACCTTTTGGTTAGCAGCCGTAGCACTTAACCACTACACCACCAGGGCTTCTGTTTATATAGTTAGTAGACATGTTGTTATCTACTGTAATAGGTAACGTTTGAAATTAAGGATTAAAAAAAAATACAAATATGATACTTAAAAATTCATTTTCTATCTATTTTCTCATTTTGACATCATTCTGAGAGTAGGTACATAGGCACGGTATCATCCCAACCTGTCAGATAAAGCTGAGGGTCATAGGGCTATGTCATTATTATGGGGAAACTTAGATTATAGGGTAGCATTTCTCATTTTACTAACTCAGTGTTTTGTAAGCATATAAAATAAAACAGAAATAAACAAAGGCTCTTTGCACCTTTCCTTACTGGCAGATGCCAGCCCTGAAGATTCAGCTTCCACTGAGCCCCAATTAAATACCCCAATTTCTAGGAAAACGTTTTTATTTCAACTTTCTTTTTCTAAATATAAACTCTGGTTCCTATTTCTAATATGCCAATTACTGGAACTATGTGTCCATGAAAAACAACATCCCATCTTGTAGAAAAACTATAACTCTACCCCTTAAAGGTAGCTTGGGGGAAAAAAAACCCACTTTTATTAGAAGAGTGAATGTTACTGTACTAACAACCTTGTAAGTTAACACATGTTCCAAGAATTTTAGTACTACGCAATAAGACTGATTAAGCCTGAGTTTGAATATAGTAGAGGAAATCCATTGAACAAAATTTTATATATATATAAATATATATATATATATATATATATTCAGTTTAAAAACAGGGGAAAAAATCCCATGCTTTTCATGGCACAGCATGTTTTTCACAGCCGATTACGATGTCTAGCACACTGCAGGCTTAAAAAGCATGTGTTCAACATGGTAAGTGAGGCAGTATATACACTTTATACTTACTGTCTGGTATTCCTGAGGAACGGTCTGCTCTGCACTGAGGTTACATACTTGCCTAGCTCTCTTCATGAGTTCCTTGCATTTCTGCAATAGTCTCTGCCTATTTTCATCCAATTCAATGAAATTTTGCTATTACAAGAAAAAGAAATATTTTGAAAGTTTGAATGTTCCCATTCAATCAGAGGGCTGTTTTATTAAACCACCACATTATGTCAAATAAATGAATGGAATTTGATTATGATAAACAAATCATCTGAAACCGTATCTCAAATCATGAGAGCCTTCATTATACAGGTTAAATATGAACTTAAACTTTATATCAGCACATTAATAGCCTGGCATCTCTCTAATTCATAAGAAAAAAAAAATGCTCTGAAATTTAAATTTAATTGTCTTTTTCTGAATTGGTTTAACTTAGCTATATATAAAATCATACTCTAATAAAATTTGAAATACATAGTACGTAGGCTTCCTGTTAAAAAACAGCACTCAAATGTGGGTGGAACCTTTAAATCATGTTTGATAGTTTTCCAATTGTCTTTCATATAGTTATCATTTATTCATGGAATCATTCGTTCCTTCACCAAACAAGTACTGAGAACCTATTAAGTGCCAATATTATACTGTACACTGAATAGAGAAAGGTGAAGGAGAGAGATACATAAATCATTACCGTAACAGGAACAGCTACTACTGAATGAATACTTACTATGTGCTAGGCCGTGGGTTAGGTACTTCACTTACATTATACCCTTTATTTCTCACAATAACACTGGACAGCAATACTGTCCCCATCTTGTGCATTAAAAACAAAAGGGACTGAGAGAAATTAATCAACTTATTCACGTTCACATTTACTAAGAGGCTGTCAGGGTTGACATCCACGTATGCTTATAGAACACATGCTCTTTTCATCATGGCATGGTGCCTCTCAGTAGGAGCAGACTGGAAGGAGTGAAATGAAGAGTATGTGTGGTGGGGCAGGGAAGGCACAAAGGTAAGGTACTCATCATGGAAGGTATGATAACTGATTAGTCTTAATGGACAAGTAAGACATTACTAAAGGAGAAGCAGCAGAATGCATTCCAAGGACAGGTGGTTACGAATGTAAAGGCACAGAAGCCTCAAAGACCCACTATTTTGGAAACAAGTAACCTACTATTTGGTTGGAACAGAGGTATTTGTAAGGACATAAAAGATTAGGGTGGAAAGGTGGGCAAGGGCCAGATGGCAAAAGTTTCATGTGTAATGAGGAGGACATCTGATTTACTGAATGCGTCCTGTGGGCCAAGCATTGCTATAACCACTATCTCATACATAATTGGTCCAAGGGAGAAGAATACTGAATATACCACAGACCGCCAAAAGAATGAATAAATCTGTCTCAGAAGAAGTACAACCAGAATGCTCCTTAGAAGCAAGGATGGCGAGACTGTGTCCCTACAAACTTTGGACATGTTCTCAGGAGGGAACAGTCCATGGAGAAGGACATCATACTTGGTAAAGTAGAGGGTCAGCGAAAAAGAGGAAAACTCTCAACAAGATGGTTGCAACAGTGGGGTTAAGCATAACAACGACTGTGAGGATGGTGCAGGACTGGCCGGTGCTTCATTCTGTTGTACACAGGGTTGCTATGAGTCAGAACTGACTCGATGGCACCTAACAATAACACACATAATTGGAGTCCCTGGGTGGTCAAACAGTTATGGTTGCTAACCAAAACGCTGGAGGTTCAAGTCCACCCAGAAGCAACTCAGAAGAAAGGTCTGCCTTTATTGATCTTACTTCTGAAAAATCAGCCATTGAAAACCCTATGGAGCACAGTTCTACTCTGACACACGTGGGATTGCCATGAATTGGGACAGATTTGATGGCAACTGATTTGGTTTCTTTGGTATATAATTAGTTTAATCCCTGTAACAATCTTAAAGAATGGTATAATCTCTTCTCTTAGATGTGGCTCAGTGATATTAAGTAGCTTGCCCAAGGTACGAGAACTAGCAGGTGACTACTCTAAGAAAGAAAACAGGTCTAGTTTGCTCTTTCCATTAAACCTCAAACTTTAATTTGCACAAAAACACCAGGTAGGGGATGGATATTGTTAAAACATTATTAATACTCTAGCCATATACCAGAACTATTCCATTAACATCTCCGGGACCAAGGCCTGAATATCTGGTGATTTTTATGCATACAGCATGAGGGTAAATTAAACCAAGACAATAGTTATGGTAAGTAAAAGGATATAAACTGGACTGAACTGAAAATACAACCAATCCTTTATATATTTACTCCTCATTCACTATCTTCATTGTCTGACATGTCACATTAAAAAATGTACCATCCAACTATTTCACACATTAACGACATACACCTGGCAGTAATGAATGCCAAGATGCAAGGCAAGAATAATACTGGCTGTGATGGTTAAGGATATGGGTCAACCTGGCTTGGCCCTGATTCTCAGTGGCTTGGCAGTTACGTAATAATGTAATCTGGCAGTTACATAATGACATATTTTGGCAGTTATATAATGACATAGTCATCCTCCATTTTTGCATAACACCAATTTTTGCATAATGACCAGGTCTTTGGGACCTAACTATTTCAATAAGTGAGGAGTGAGTGTACGAATCACTTAGTACTCTGGTTTCCTTAAATTAATCCCTCAGTTACTACAACCTGAGGGGGTAAAAAAAAAGATTAAAGACTTCTACTCAACCCTACTTTTCTCTCTAGGGTCCACTATACTTAGGCAAATATAAAAAACAAGGACAGAAACTAAACACTCCTAATGTCTTCTATTCTTGTTCCCTATTCCTCTAGACTCTGCTAAAATATTAGAACATGAAGAGAAAGAAATATTCTTGAGTTGACTGTTTAGGGCCCTAGGCTTAGGAGGAAAAAACCTCATTCAATAGTTTCCTTCTGTTTAGTGGCATATGTTGAGTCAACTATATGAGAAAATGTTCTTTCTCTACATACGTGTTGGTGACACATGTCTTCAAATAGCACATTTTTTTTTTTCTTTCTACACCACAATTCTTGCTGAGCTTTTATTTATTTGGGGGGGGGGAGTACAGTTATATAAGGTAATATTGTAAAGTCAAGCTAGAGAAAAAGGCTTTATTTACATTTTTACTTAGAGTCTAAAAAAAAAAATAGAGTCTAGCCTTTAACAATTAATAAAGAATAGAAAATATTCTATCTATATAAGCTATAAGAGGGACAAAGATGCAAAATTTACAAAATATCCCTCACCAACATCTCAAAAAAGTTTAAATTGTAAGTATATATTCTGGGAGAAATTAGTAAGTACTATTTCTTTTCCGAAATTCATTTTGAAAAAGTTCAGCTGTCATGGAAAACAAAAACCAATCCGTTGCTGTTGAGTTGATTCTGACTCATAGAGGCCCTATAGGACAGAGCAGAACTGCACCACAGGGATTCCAAGGAGGGCCAGGTGGATCTGAACTGCCGGTCTTTTGGTTAGCTCTTAACCACTACACCACCAGGGTTTCTGCAGAAAAACCTTGACATTAAATAAGAAAAAGCCTTTCTAAGAGAGCCCTCTAGTGGAAGAAATTATAATTATCTACAGAATTCATTAAATAGCACTTTGCCCATGAAATTATTTACTGCCACAAATATTCTATTTAATAAGAGCCAAACAATATGAAAACCATCTTCTATATGAAAGGAATTAATAAGTACGAGGTAGCATAAACTTTTACTACATTAGCTGGAAATTAACATTTCTTCACTTTTCCTTTCATACAAATATAAGCATCAAATTTCATTCCAATGTGATTTCAAATTCAAATGTTAACTACAAGTTTTAAAACATATCAGAAAGAATACAGATTTCCAAATATGAAATTATTTATTTTTGTATTTTTTAATTGTCGACTTCAATTTGAAATGCAGAAATCATTGGTCTTAATTGACTTTTTAATACACAAGATTAGGAGTTCTATTCCAATAAATCTAATTGTAAACAATGAGCAATGGCAATAACACTATTTAATTGTAGACAAATGCATAGAAACAAAACTTTTATTAGTGGTTACCAAAGGCTGGGGGGAAATGGAGAGTTATTGCTTAAAGGGTACTGAGTTTCTGTTTAGGGGGATAAAAAACATTTGAAAACGGTTAGTGGTGATGGTTACACAATATGGTATCTATAATTAATGTCACTGAACTGTACACTTAAAAATGGTTAAGATGGCAAATATTTTGTTATATATATTTTACCAAAATAATAAATACTATTTACTTGTTAAATAATTTTCTTTTCTTCAAAATTACATATACATCATTTGAGTTAAAATGTCTCCTCTGAAAACTGCTTTCTTTGTGGGAGAGTGGTAAGCAGGTAGGCAGAAGAGAGAAGGCTGGATTAAAAGCACAAAATTATTTCCTTAGTGTTAGGACAAACAAATATATTAAAAAATTTCCAACTCTTTTTTTTCCTTTAATTGAACTTTAGATGAAGGTTTACAGAACAAACTAGTTTCTCATCAAACAGTACGCAAACTACTGTATGACACTGGTTAACAAACTCACGACATGCAACACTCTCCCTTCTCAACCCTGGGTTCCCTATTACCAGCTGTCCTATTCCCTCCTACCTTCTAGTCCCTGACCCAGGACTGGTGCACCCTTTTAGTGTTGTTTTGTTCCATGGGACTATTCAATTTTTGGCTGAAGGGTGAACCTCAGGAGTAGCCTCATTGCTGAGCTGAAGGTGCATCCGGGGACCATACTCTCAGGGTTTCTCCAGTCTCTGTCAGGCCAGCAAGTCCGGTCTTTCTTTTTGAGTTGGAATTTGTTCTACATTTTTCTCCAGCTCTGTCTGAGACCCTCTATTATGATCCCTGTGAAAGCAGTCAGTGGTGACAGCCGGGCACCATCTAGTTGTACTGGAAAAAAATTTCCAACTCTTACAACTACTATTAATCCTGATATAAATTTGTTTTTAAAGGAAGCATTGGCTTCATGGTAGGCAGTACATCAGGCATCTTGATACGCATTATTACATTCAATGACTGAAAGTTAGGTAAGTATCCTAACATAGCTGCAGTTAAGGATAAGCTTGGAGTGGCTGGGCACCTGCTGAAGATCAAAAATCACGTAGATCTGTTTACCTCTGGCAGCTTACTTAACTGTCCTAAAAATATTCCAGAAGTTAGTGACATAATTACTAAACTGTGGCTCACAAACCATTTGCCTTTCTCTGGGGATGTTTTGTAAGTCTGGAAACTCTGCTACCCTATTTGCCTTCCAAAAATTTGAGGAAGTATCAAACTCCACAGTGGTCAGCCAACCCTAAGTTCCTTCATAAGGGGCCCTGGTGTCACAGTGTTTAAAGAGCTCGGCTGATAATTGAAAGGTCGGCTGTTCAAACCCACCAGCTGCTCCAGGGAGAAAGATGTGGCAGTCTGCTTCTGTAAAGATTTACAGCCTTGGAAACCCTGTGGGGCAGTTCTACTCTGTCCTATAGGGTCCCTATGAGTTGGAATTGAGTAGACCGCAACAGGTTTTTTTTTTTTTTTTTTAAACACTCCTTCATGAATACAGGAGCCCTGGTGGCACAGTGGTTAAGTGATCGGCTGGCTACCAACCAAAAGTTCGGCAGCTCGAATCCACCAGCCACTCCCTGGAAACCCTATGGGGCAGTTCTACTCTGTCCTATAGGGTCGTTTGGCTTTTCATGAATATTATCCTTGCTCTAATCTTGTGTCAATCTTTTATGAACTTATTTTCACAATCCAGGTAAAGAACAAAACCAGAAGTGGTACTAATGGTTCCTTAGGGTAATATGCATGTGTCCAAAGGGACAAAATAATTTCTCCCGGGTTCAGATGAAGTAGGACAGCAAGGAGAACAGATAATAGCATGTGCAAGTAAATGACAAATGTGAGAAGAAACGAGCAAGTATAAGAGAAAGTGAACTACCACACACCTAAAATCTCCTATATATTCTTTTTTGACTCATCATTCTTGATATTTAAAGTGTGTGGCTGGTAAGTATGGTCAGTCAGTCTCAAACGTTTATCAAATATACAGAGCAAAAATAAAAGATAGGCCCACTCTCTCCAAGGATCTTACAATAGGGCTGGTAAAACAATTATAAATAAAAAGCATTTAAGATCTTCCATATCAACATATGAATAAAGAAAACACAATGTTACAGAATACTGCTGAGAAAATGTAAAATAAAGTCAGGGGTAGTATTAAGTAAGATTAGGATGGGAAAAGTTGTGTGTGTGAGGGGGGAGGTGCTCTAGTTTTGAAAGTACAGGGAATTTGGACTGGCAAAGGTGAGGAAAACAATACAGGAAAAAAAACAAAGCTAATAATAAGCAATGGTGAGAAGACCATGCTGGAACAGTCAATCAAGGTTAAAAAAAGACTGGGGTTGGGAGTAGACATGAGAAGACTACTAGAGAGCTTTGGATCATGTATGATAAATAACAGAGAACACTGTAGATTTCTAAGCAGCAGAATATGATTAAAATGATAAATTAAAACAATTTTTTTTTTTTTGGTAGCTGAATGAGTACAACTCTGGTAAAAAGTGAGGCGACAACAATGAGGTCTTAAGTGCCTAGACGTAGGTGGCAGTTGAGGAAGCAGAAAGAACTATGGATATTCAGGATGCGGTAATGTCTGAATTGGGGCAAAGGTCAGGGGAAAGAACAAACAAGGGCAAAAAGAGAACCAAAGTATGTTAAGTTTCTCCAATTAACTTTAAGCAAATGAGCTGAGAAATTAGCATTATTGAAATATAATCAAAATAATACATAAAGAGTTACTTTGGCTATTTATGTTTTCTAGATAACAAAGATGAGTATTTAATTATAGGAACTGTAACTGTAAATGTGCTGTAATACTTTGGTTTAGACACAGGAGAATTTGTTAAGAGGCTGAAAACTGAGTGGACATTGTTTCTAGATAACAAATCTCGAGGGAGAAGCAGCTAATCAGAGATTATTTCACTGGTCAGTATTATGTGGCTATCTTTGTAAAGAATTAATTAGTGATTCAAGGATTGAAAACAAAACCTCCTCCCAAGAAACCTTCCCTCCCTCCAGAACCACAGCAGTCGGCTCCATTCAAAATACTAATACTTCTAATACATGTAACAGAGAGCACCTTATCAGTTCGTACCTCATTTAAATATATCTATTTAAACTAAGGCTGCTGGAAGAGTATCTCTCACTGTATCAAGTGTGGTTGAAGTTTTGAGAGTTTACTCCAAAGCCATCATGATTTGATGATATACTTCTGTACATATGACGAAACCATAAACGTTTGATTTAAAAATAAAACAGGATTAAATATTATACTGTGTGATTAGACTTAAAGCTCCATACAGTATCTGCACAATGGGTCAAATTCCTCATGAAACCTCTTCTGTAATACCACTTCCTACGCTGAACAACTGGGTTCATAGGCATGTTCAGTGAGGTAACTTTAGCACAGGCTCTACAATTATTTACTAATAGAATCACACCCTCA
Organism: Elephas maximus indicus; assembly: GCF_024166365.1. Lineage (NCBI taxonomy): Eukaryota > Metazoa > Chordata > Mammalia > Proboscidea > Elephantidae > Elephas > Elephas maximus. The sequence continues at coordinate 85,564,914 of NC_064827.1, read as the reverse complement.
TGAAATAAGTGCTGATGAGGCTCTCCTTTAGTAGCTAGTTCCACATCCATCAGTCCACCCTCAACCTCTGGTTAGGTCCCACGTTTGGTTTCTTTTTGCTGGATCCCTTTGACATATTCAGAATGGCCATTGCTACCCTTGCTGCCTTCCTCTCCTCCATCTTTTTTTTTTTTTTTTTTTTTTGGTGGCAGGAAGGGGAGGGAGAGGGGACTTTCCTTTCCTGTCTTTCAAGCCTCTGGTTTTTGCTCAAAGTGAACTAACCAATTCTACCATCTCAAGCCTGACCTTCGGCTCACTTTGGCTACATGTGTTTGTGCTTGCATGCTCCAAGCTCCTTATCTGCTAACAAAATTCTTATCTTCTATTCCTAGCCATAAGCTTTTTGAGGAAGCCAGAAGGTTTGAGGAAGCCGGTTTCAGAATAACGTAGCTGCTACTCTACTCTGATACGTATCACTGCCAAAACGGTACCTTCTAGGGAAGTTGAAGAATGGGTAGAGACAGAAAGGGGACTTGGTGTATCAGGTAAGTTACAAATCTGCAACATATATGGCAAAATGTCAACATTTGTTAAAAAGAGATAACAGACACACCAATGTTTGCTGTTACTCTTCATATTCTTCTATGTTTATAATTCGATACTTAAAAAATGTTTTAAAATGACACTGTAAATATTTAAAGTATACGATTTTTTAAGTTTTGACAAATATATACATGCAAATATATCACCATGATCAAGATAACAAACCTATCTATCACCCTCCAAAGCTTCTCTGCGTCCTTCTGTACCCTTCTGGAATCCATCCAACTGTACCTTTCCCAGGAAACCAATGCTTTGCTTTCTGTAACTAAGCAGTCTGCGTTTTAAAGAATTTTATATAAATCGAATCATATAATGTGTACTCTTTTTTTTTTTTTGTCTGACATTTTCACTCTGGTTGAATGCTTTGAGATTCATTCATGTTGTTTCGTGTACCAGTACTTAATTCCTTTTTAAACAGCTGAGTAGTATTCCATTGTGCGGATACACCACAAGTTGTTTATCTATTCAACTACCAGTGGACATTTAGGTTGTTGCCAGCTTTTTAGCTATTACAATGAAAGCTGCTACACATGGATATATGTTTTCACATCTCTTGGGTAAATACTAGGAGAGGATTGGTTGGATTGTATGGCAGGTGCATGTTTAGCACTTAAGAAGCTGTCAAATTTCTTCCCAAGTGGTTGTACACATTAAATACCCACTAGTAGCGTAAAAAAAAAAAAAAAATTTTTTTTTTTTTACATCCTCACCAGTACTTGGTATGATCAGTCTTTTTAAATTTTAGCCATTCCAGTGGGTCTCTGGTAGTATCTCATTATAGCTTTAGTTTGCACTTCCCTACCGACTAATAAGGAGCCCTTGTGGTGTAATGGTTAAGTACTCGGCTGCTAACTGAATTGCCGGAGGTTCAACCCACCCAGAGGCTCTGTAGGAGAAATATCTAGTGATCCGTTCCTGCAAAGATTACAGCCTAGCTGTGGGGACCATGGTCTCGGGGAACATCTAGCTCAAATGGTGTAACATAGGTTATAAAGAAAATGTTCTACACTGTTGTAATGGATTGAACTATGTCCCCCCAAAACATGTATCAGCTTGGTTAGGCCACGTGTAGGTGTCCTCCATTTTGTGATTTTCCTATGTGTTATAAACCATAATCTCTGCCTGTGGTTAAAAAGATTACTCAGGTCACCTCCCTGATCCAAAAGGGAGTTTCCCTGGGGTGTGGCCTGTACCACCTTTTATCTCTCAAGAAATGAAAGGAAAGAGAAGCAAGCAGAGAGTTGGGGACCTCATACCACCAAGGAAGCAGAATCAGGAGTGGAGTACTTCCTTTGGACACAGGGTCCCTGCTCCTGAGAAGCTCCTCGACCAGGGAAAGATTGAGGACAAGGACCTTCCTCCAGAGCCAACAGAGAGAAAGCCTTCCCTTGGAGCTGACGCCCTGAATTTGGACTTGTAACCTGCTAGACTGTGAGCAAATAAATTTCTCTTTGTTAAAGCCAAGCACTTGTGGTATTGTATTTCTGTTATGGTAGCACTAGATGACTAGGACAACTATACTTTGGTAAGTAGCGTCCGGGGTCTAAGAAGTTTGTGAGTGGCCTTCTAAGATACTCCACTGGTCTCACCTCATCTGGAGCAAGGGAGAATGAAGAAAACCAAAGACACAATGGAAAGATTAGTCCCAAGGACTAATGGACCACAACTACCATGGCCTCCACCAGGCTGAGTCCAGTACAACTACATGGTGTATGGCTACCACCACCGACCGCTCTGACAGGGATCACAATAGAGGGTTACAGACAGAGCTGGAGAAAAAAATGTATAACAAAATTCTAACTCCAAAAAAAAAAAAAAAAAAGACCAGACTTACTGGTCTTACAAAGCCTGGAGAAACCCCAAGAGTATGGCCCCTGGACATCCTTTTAGCTCAGTAATGAAGTCACTCCTGAGGTTCACCCTTCAGCCAAAGATCAGATAGGTCCATGAAACAAAAAACAAGACTAAATGGGCATACCAGCCCAGGGGCAAAGATGAGAAGGCAGGAGGGGACAGGAAACGTGGTAATGGGGAAAAGAAGAAGAGGGTGTTGACTTTGTGGGGTTGGCAACCACTGTCATAAAACAATATGTATATTAACTGTTTAATGAGAAGTGAGTTTGCTCGGTAAACAGTCACCTAAAGTACAATAAAAAGAAAAAAAAAAAGGATGAAAAGATTTATATCTACCGACATATATCTTTATGTTTCATTATATGAAAAAAGTTTCAGAATTAGTTCTATTGTATTAGGTTCTCCTAATATACTGATAATATATCATACGAAAAGGAAAAAATTAGAATATTATACATCAAATTGTTAATAAAGATTATATCTGAGGGGGAAAAAAAATCACAGCCTAGAAAACTCTATGGAGTGCAAAGGACCTCCTCAAAGCATTAAAAAGCAAAGATGTCACTTTGATGACTAAGGTACACTTGACCCAAACCAGGGTCTTTTCAACTGCCTCATATGCATGTGAAAACTGGGCAATGAAAAAGGTAAACAGAAGAATTGATGCCTTCAAATTGTGGTGTTGGCGAGGAATAATGAATATACTGTGGGCTGCCAGAAGAATGAACAAATCAGTCTTAGAAGAAATACAACCAGAATGCTCCTTAGAAGCAAGGATGGTGAACTTCATCTTGCTTACTTTGGACACATCATCAGGAAAGAGCAACCGCTAGAAAAGGACATCCTGTTTGGTAGAGGGTCAGTGAAAACAAAACTCACTCAGTCAGGATGGATCTGATTCACTAACATTTTCTTAAGATATTTTATTATGATCATGAGAGGCATTGGTTCTGTGTCTTCCTTTCTTGTAATGTCTTTGTCCAGGGATGCCAGTAATGCTGCTAACCATTCTACAGTGCACAGGCCAGGACCAAAACAACAACAACAAAAAAACCAAACCCACTGCCGTCGAGTCGATTCTGACTCATAGCGACCCTATAGGACAGAGTAGAACTGCCCCATAGAGTTTCCAAGGAGCACCTGGCAGGACAGGACAGCCTCTCATAAAATTATCCAGTCCAAAATGTCAATAATGACAAGGTTGAGAAACCCCGTTACAGGAGGTTTAATCAGATTGAAATTTGATTTTTTGGTAAAAACATTTCACAGGTGGTGGTGTGCCCATCTATCAGGATGCACATAAATCTGGCTGTCTTTTTGTGATTTTCGCAACTAATGCGATCTACTGATTCATTAGCAGTCACAAAATGGTGATATTCTAACACTACCATTCCTTCTTCATTTATTAGCTGGAATACTTCTCTAAAAAGAAACTTCCCCTCATCACTTATTTATTTACCTTAAGTAACAGTTCACATAGGAAAGGCAGGATAAATGCTAGATTTATTTACCATTTTAAAAAATCATGAGCTAGTTCCCTGACATACTTCACAAGTGACTGACACCCACACATTTTTTAGTTATCATTATGAATCTGTGGATTTAGACCTTTTTGATATGTTTCAATCCACAATTGGCTCATCTTTGGCCAATCGGAGGTTCTCCAAGTGGCTCCTGAGTCCTGTTAATAACCAAGTAGTTTTTGATAACTTCTTTGCTTTCTGATGTGACAAGATGACCCAGGCTAATCTTACACAGTAAACCCTGCGAACGTCAGAACTTGTGTAAGGCGGAAACCTGTTAGAGAAGGAAAAGTCATATATTTTCCACTATGAGAGAGTAACAGAAAAGTGGTAGGATAGCACCCTGTCAAAGGCAGAAAACTTGAGAGTCCCGGAAAACCAAGGCAGTCCCGTCGAGTTCTGGCTCTCACAGGTTTCATTGCACATTTCTTTCCCCAGACCTGTCACCAGCCATTTTTCCAATAAGACATTTTAGTGGGAAATAACATTTAGAGATCACATCTGAGTCTCCTCAGTAGACAGAGCTAGGAAATGCATATACATTTCTCTTTTAGAAAAAATACATTATGAGTTCTTCTGATATTTCCAATTCATATTTAAGATTCCAAGGTTTTTATTACTTGTTTTATACCTGAATTTATTTTCTCATACTGAAAATCCTAGTTCAAATGACATTAACATAATTATTTGCTTTATTCCATTAATATACTACAAATATTATTAGCAATATGATTACTGAACAGAGTGTAAGATTTTCTTTGCAATTTGTTTTGTCCTTAGAATCAAATTAGCTTGTTTTACAGTTACTTGGAATTTTTCTTGATGAGATTATGCTGCTAACTCAAAATACAGATTCACATGTTTCATTTTGCTTTTGTCATTAAAAGTTTGCCTTTTAAAAAATTTTTAATTTTGTTGTGTTTGCAAAACAGTTACATGGTTCAAAAAAGGAAAAAAAAAACCCTGAATGTTTAGATGAATGGAGCTTCTAACCCTGTCCTTGCCCTCCGCTATTGGCAAATAAGGAAAAAAAAAAAAAAAGGTTTTAGCTTATTTCTAAAAATACAACCTCTCCTCAATTATGTAAAATTGGCATTATGCAAAAAAGATGACCAGATCAGATCACAAAATGGAGGATGACTACATCATTACATAATGGCCAAATTATACCTTACATAACTGCCCAAACCACTGAGAATCACAGTCAGCCAAGTTGACACATGACCCTTAACCATCACAGCCTGCGTTACTCTCACCTCACACCTCGGCATTCATTCCTGCCAGACATATATCATTAACACACAAAATAGCTGGATGGTACATTTTTTACTACTGTTCTAACTATGAAATTGCAGATAACGAGACAGTTGATAAGTGAAGGGAAGGTGTATAAGGAAACATACAGACATAGCCATCACTTACCCCAACCCTTTCTTGGAAAACGATAACATATTATATACACTTTTCTCTGCTTCACTTATCAAATATATTAGAAATCACACCACAGCAGGATACTGAGATATTCAAGCTTTCTTTTTTATCTCTGTTTGCCTAGTATGCCTTTGTCCATACATTTCTAGTAGGTTTAAAAACCAAAAACCAAACCCAGTGCCGTCGAGTCGATTCTGACTCATAGTGACCCTATAGGACAGAGGAGAACTGCCCCATAGAGTTTCCAAGGAGCACCTGGCGGATTCAAACTGCTGACCCTTTGGTTAGCAGCCGTAGCACTTAACTACTATGCCACCAGGGTTTCCCTAGTAGGTTTACTGAGTTACAATTTACATACCATAAAATTCACTCATTTTAAGTGTACAATTCAATTATTGTTTGCAAATTTAATGAACTGTGTACACATCACCACAATCCAATTTTAGAACATTTCCACCATCCCAAAAAAGATCCTTTGTGCCCATCCTTTTATTTTTAACCTTTCTGAATCTCCTTCTTTTAGACGTACCTTTTGCGCACAGTATAGTGTTGGAATTTATTCTGGAAATCTTTTTCTTTTTATAGATGTTATGTCCATTTACATTTAATAACAAGATTATGATTGGTCTTTGGTTTTAGCTGTGTCACTGTTTTATGTCATATTTATTTTGATGCCCTTTATACGTAAGTATATAAAATATGCAATCTTTACCTGTATGATCTGTTTTATCGTGCCTTCCCTTTTCTTTGCAGATCTTTGGTAATTAGAAAAGTTACCTTTGTGAATATACCTTATTTAATATTTAATATCCTTATGTCTTTAATATCTTTTTCGGGATAGTATTGCCTCCCCACTATAAACAATATTGACACTGGCTAGTAACATCTCATCTTCCTTTCCCAAAGCATCTAATTTGGCGTACTATCCTGTTTTCTGATTATAGCTACAGGACAACCAGCAAGTATATTCTATTAGACTTATACTGTTTTCTTTTCCCATTTTCAAGGAGTTGTGCTTTAGCAACACAGACTTATAACTATAAAGCACATATTTTACTGTCTCTTTCATCATGTAGTTCTAGTTCTTCTCAGGAAGGGACTTTTTACCACAAGGGAGTTTTGGCTGGTTTGAGAATTCACAGGGCCCAGACTACCCCAGCACTAACTATTCAGCCTTTCTGGAGTCTACAAAGCCCCCTCCCAGTTTCAGCTGCTCTCAAATTGGTCTCCTGAGCTTTCTACAACCAATGGGTCTCCTCCCTTTAGAGGGGAATACCTGCTAGTGATCTGATTTCTGGGTTCTGTAAAGTCTTCCTTCTGCTTCTTACCACAGTTACTGATACCATGCTGGTCTTGCTGCTGTTGCTGATTTGACTGGACTGTAACCACTTGTATTTTGGAGTTTGCTGAGATACCCTGACTCTTAGTTTTTTGTTTTTTATTTTGTTCATTTCTCTAAAGCCTCTCTTTTTTTTTTTTTCATTGTAGTACTAGTAAATACATAGGTAACAAAACATTTGTCATTTGAACAATATTCACACGTACAGTTTAGTGACATTATATATGTTCACCATGTTGTTCAGCCATCACCATTAACTGAAACTTAGGTTTCTTGTACGTGTTAGTCCATGGTTCTGTTATGGTGGTGGTAGTGGTGGTTGTTATGTTAATCCTACTTCCTCTCCTATTTATTGGAAAGGATTTGGGGAGGTTAAAAAACTATGCCACTGTCACTACCATCTTGCTGCCAGCTCTTCTTTAAGTCTTAAGTTAATTTAGTATATCACATTCCTCACCACCCCACAGATTTCAATGTTTATCATCATTTCACAGATAAAATATTTGCAGAAGATCAAATCACCAAATTATACACTAGGCTAATCTTCAGTGTTAATTAGAGCTCATCTGCAGTTTACTTTATGGGATGTACAACCTGTAATTAAAGCTACTAGTTGCTACTAGCTTTGGTGGTGCAGTGGTTAAGCATTAAGGCTCCTAACCAAAAGGCAGGCAGTTGGAATCCATCAGCTGTTCCTCAGAAACCCTATGGGGCTAATTGTCTACTCTGTCGTTTAGGGTTGCTATGAGTCAGAATCAGCTCAACAGCAAGGGGTTTGGTTTGGTGTTTTGGTTTAGTTGCTACTTGGTAATAGTAATGACTATAACTGATATGGATTAAGAAAGCAGACAGCAAGATGGTAGTGACAGTGGCATAGTTTTTTAATCTCCCAAAATTCTTTCCAATAAATAGGAGAGGAAGTAGGATAACATAACTCCGGTTTTCAGTAACTACATCAGATACTCTGATTTCTCTTTTTTGATGATTACCACACCTATCCCCTGATTAAACAGCATGAAATCCATAGTACAAAGTGGTTCAAGTATTGTCTCCTCATCGGCAGGATGCATCCAATTTGTATGTTAAATAGCACACAACAACAAACTGTATATTGCAAATGATGATAACATAATATGTTTTCAAACTGGTCTTGAGGCTAGAATCCCAAAATAAAGAATAAAGGCAAAAATCTTACCTCTGTTAGACGCAGTTGTGAAGATGCAGCCATATAATCGGATTCTAATTTGTTCTTCTCGGAGATAACTGTAGTATTTTGAAGAATTAAATCTACTTTTTGCATATTTAAAGAAGTACAAATCTAGGAATAAAACCCCCGAAGAGTTTAGTTTCTATGCTACCTATGTTTTAGAAATAAGAGAAATGAAATTGTTTAACAAAATTATGAACCATGAAAAAATAACATTTTTCTAACGTGACACCTCTCTTAAATCTTCTTTTTATAACTATTTCTTATACGGGAATTTTTTAAAGAAAGTGTTTTCCTATGTATGCAGTCACCTGGAATAAAATAATTCAGCCTTAATGAGTACTTTCAACCTATGTATTAACCTATAATAGGAAATGTCAAGCAATGAAGCAAGCTGAAATTACTGATAAAAATCTCTTGCTTATATAAATAAAACATCAAAAACCTTATCTGAGACCAATCTCCCTCAACAACGCCCTCTAAAGATTTTACTATCTTGTCTAATTTACCTTCTATTAAATATATAAATAAAAAATTTTAAATGCCTTACCTTTATTAGGTTCGTTAATTCAGTAACAAGTTTTGCTTTTTGGACATTTATTTCTTTGATTTTGGTACTTGCTTTTCGCTCTTCCTCTTCAAGGTTGCAAGTATCCTGTTCCATTAGCTTTAAACTGTATGAAACACAAAGTGATACAGAAATCACAGTTAAACACAAAAATTCAGCCAAAATCCTTAGGCCACCTGCAGTTTTATGGGCTATTTAGTAATGCTACTTAGATGTACAAATGCGAGCTCCTATATTAAGCCATCATTTTCTGCAATCAGTCAATATCAAAAAGTATTTGTTGAGACATACTGCGTGCTCAGTACAGTCTAGGTAATGCTCGTGCTAACAGTGTAGAATGATGAGTTCCTGAAACAACTTGGAACATGGATGAATCTAAAGGACATTATGCTGAAGAAATAAGTCAATCACAAAAGGACAAATACTGTAAGATCTCATTTTATAAAACCAACAAGAACAACTATATAGAGAGAGAGACCAATGTTCACTGGTGGTTACGAGGGGTGGGGGTGAGGGAGGGGGATTCATTCTATAGATAGCAGTCACTTTTTACTTATGGTGATGCAAGAGGCAGCACTGACTATGGGAGACGCATACACAGCTTAACCGAAGAACTGATGCCACTAGGATGTGCACACAGACGCACACAAAAGATGTTTAGGTAAATGCTAGGTTATATATTATTTTACAACAACAAAATACATGTGTGTGTTTATGTGTGTGTGTGTATTCATATATACATAAAAAACAAATGAGGGCCAAAGAAACTGATACTTCTTTGACATAACCAATCACCTCATGGGATTAGTTTTCTTGGTTTGAAGACTTAGGGTCATAGTCTCATGGGACAATTTGGTCAATTCACGCAATATAGTTCATAAAGTTTATGTTCTACATCCTAGTCTGGTGAGTTGTATCTGGGGTTTTAAATGCGAGCATCCATCTAAGATACAACTATTGGTCTCTACTTGTCTGGAGCAAAAGAGAAAGAAGGAAACCCAAGGCTCAGAGAAGGAATCAGTCTCTAAGGCTGTCTATAAGAACTAATTCTTAAAGGTTATTCTTATGAGATTGGTGATCGATGTGTATGTGTGTGTATGTTAATGTATCCACAATTAAAAGATGTATGTGGCTTGGTGAATCACTCTTTTCCAAACGATCAGTGCATGATGTAACAAAATCATTCATTGGGTAAAAGACCCATTTAAAGTCTAATGGATTTTAATGTAACAGAGCACACAAGTTCCTGATATGGTTTTAGATTTCAAACTGTAATTAACCTTTAAGAAATCACACCTGGGCAAGTTCTGATATAATATTAAAGAAGAGCAGCCACAATTATCTGAATAGGCTATTAAAATACTCCTTCCTTTTTCAACTACTTATCTGTATGAAGTCGGATTTTGTTCAAGTACTTCAACCAAAACACCACCTCACAACTGACTAACTATTGAAGCAGAGATGAAAATCCAGCTGTCTTTCATTTAAATCAGACATTAAAGAAATCTGCATAAATGAAAAACAATGTCACTCCTCTTAGTAAATTTATTTGTGTTTTGGAAATGTTATTTTTTCATAAAAACTTTGTTAATAATATATACTGGGTTTATTATTATTACTTTTAAAATGAACACTTTTAGCATTTTTCACTTTTAATTTCTAATGGGGTAAATATCAATAGATATAACCATATAAACAAAACTTCAGGGTCTTCAATAATTTTAACCATGTAAAGGGGTCTAAGGACCATAATAACTGAACTAGGGAACAGAAAAACTCACAACACTTACGATTCACCTCCTTTTGCCCTGGGAACTAAAATTCCATTATAAATAGTAGGAATAAAACTTTAGAGAATAATTATTATAAAAAACGGTTGTGGGAACCGTGTTATTTCAATAATACTCATTATCCCCATACATCTCTTTGTGCTCTCCCCCCAAATAGGCTGAAAGATACCTTCCTAGTTTGGAACTAATTTTTTGTTCCAATTGTCTTTTCTTGGTTTTTCTTTCAAGAAGGTCCTTCTTCTTTTGTCTAAGTTCATTGTCCTTGTGTTCTAGACGTTTGTTTGTCTCACGTAAGGCAATCAATCCTGAGTCCACTGCATGCAATTTTCTATTAATTTCCTAGGGAAGATTGAAATTGCTAATATATTTTTAAAACAAGTTCCAGTTAAAATATTTTAAATCCAGTTAATATTATTTCTAACACTCAAATTGAAACAACCAACCTTCAGCTGTTCTTCTAAGTGTCTTCTTTGCTCTAGATCTACAGTGACTGTGAGAAACTGGGCTACTTTTAAGGATGTGTTGCTGGAAATAACTTTGTTTGAATAAAAAGAAGTTTTCACCACATACTTTTCTTCTGCTGTATAAATTTGTTTTAATCGAGTTTCCTGTATCACCTACAATGTAAAACAGTAGTATTAGTGCACATCGAATAAGAATTATGATACATGTTTTAAAGAATGAAAGAATTAAAAAAAAAAGATCAGGTAAATTTTGGAAGATTAAAATATATTAGATACACTTGTTTTTTTCTTTTTTTTAATTTATTGAACAACAACTCTATCACAGTAGCTGATACATTTCAAGTTATTATTCTGGAAAACCACGTTAAGTAAAAGAGAATTAGGAAAGAAACAAAGCATAGAAAAGTCTGTTGTATCTCCATTTGACTATACAATCTCTCTCAAGTGCGTATATTTTTTAAGGTTTTGTTCCATCTAAATAAGAGATACCAAGAGCTACATGCCCCACAGTTTCATCTGTGTTATCTTGGGTAAGTCATTTATGCTCTCTACTCTTTAGTTATACTGTTCAAGGATACATGACCTTATACTTAGCTCCTGGATATCTGGGACAATACTTAACGGAAAAACTGTATTTTTTATAGGGTTTTAAATAAAATATTTCAAAGACTTTTTTTTTCCTTGGGACTTTTTTCTCTCAATAACTTATTGTCATGGATGGAATTATGTCCCTCCAAAAATGTGTATATCAACTTGGTTAGGCCATGATTCTCAGTATTGTGTGGTTGTCCTCCATTTTGTGATTGTAATTTTATGTTGAGAGGATTAAGGAGGGATTGTAACACCACTCTTACTCAGGTCACCTCCCTGACCCAAGGTAAAGGGGGTTTCCCTGGGGTGTGGCCTGTACCACCTTTTATCTCTCAAGAGATAAAAGGGAAGCAAGCAGAGAGTTGGGGACCTCACACCGCCAAGAGAGCAGCACCAGAAGCAGAGCGCATCCTTTGGACATGAGGTCCCTGCGCCTGACAAGCTCTTCAACCAGGGGAAGATTGAGGACAAGGTCCTTCCTCCAGAGCCGACAGGGGGAGAAAGCCTTCCCTTGGAGCTGACGCCCGGAATTTGGACTTGTAGCCTACTAAAAACTATGAGAAAACAAATTTCTCTTTGTTAAAGCCATCCACTTGTAGTATTTGTTATGGCAGCACTAGATGACAAAGACACTTACATAAAGAATTTTAAAGCATTCTAGGCACCATAACACTATTGCACCAATTTCTGTATATTTATAAAGAATAGTAGGCTGTGATACAGATTTTTCCAATCACTAAAGTTTCATAACCAATACTATTCTGCCTCATTTCCTTCCAGAGGTTTACAGTCTAAATAAAGAGATAAAACATACTTAAGCACACTTAATTTAATAGGGTATAAACTGGTATCCACAAACACTGAATAACGTGGAATAAAGGGGAAAGACTGGATGAGGTGTATGAGATAACCTGCAGTGGAATCTTTAAGAAAGGGAGGGCTTACTATACCAGTTCTAAACCAGTCTATCCATTCTAAGATAAAATTAGAAAGGTAATCTAGAATGCAAGAATTTAAAATGGTTAAGCCATTAATATAATGTATGAATATAGGTTTATCAAGCAAGGCAGAATCAGGTAAGAATGTCAGGTGTTTCTTTTGAGGATCTAAACCTTATTCAATTAATCTAAAGGTATTAAGTATTTATTTACTCTAGTTAACTTTACATCATTTTTTCATAAAGTACCAGTCAACAGTCACTGTTTTATGTCATACTGAAAATGTAAAATACAAAGATAATTTGCGCATGGGTAAAAACAAAATGACAAACTTATTTAAATTTCAGACATTTTTGCTTGGTTTTAAGCTAAGAAGTTTTAACAAAATTACATTTTTAGTGAAGATTCAATAATGTCTTACCCTCTCAATTCTTTCTCTGGTCCTTTCAGTTCCTACGGGAACTTCATGAATATGATATTGGCAGCAAAGATAACTCATTACAGGATCAGGTGCATCAAATAACTCTCGCAAATAAGAGAAAAACCCATATTGTCTGAAAGAAAAAAGTACCCATTAGGTTCTTCTTCTTAAAATACTACAAAAAATATAATAGTTGATAAGTGGCCAATAAACAATAAATAAAATGTATATTGTTTAATGTTAGTATAGGGAAAGTTTTTTTTTAACATTTTAAAATCACTTAATATTGATTACTACCTTATTTGAAAAGTTTATGCTTTTTTATGAGTAAAGACTACTAATTTGTTTTGTTGTTTCTTCCACAGCTTTTATTTTCAGAATGTCTACTTACATCTAGGGTTATTTACTTACACCTATTTTATAATTGCAAACTGACATTCAGTCCTTCTGAAAATTATTTTTGCATTATGAAATGATGATTTACCATTTTATTTTCCTAAGAGCTAACCACTGTTTTAGCAGCTTTTGTTAAATAGTTCTATATTGCTCTAGTGATGATAAACATCATCTTCATCACATATTACATATATCAAGATCTGTTCCTCTGTCTAGAGTTTTTCTTCCTTTAGACTTAAGTAGAAATCCTATAAGGGAATAATAGAGCCTATAACGAACATATGCATGTGACACAGAGATAATTAAAATATATTTAAGAGATATACAATTATTCAATAGTCAAAGCAACAGGCTATTTCTAATAATATTTTCAAGACTTACTTTAGTTCACTCAGAGACCTTGAAGGTGCTTTGTCTGCATATGAACTACTAGGAGCAATAACTGCATTTACTCTTAATTTTTTGTTGTCACGAACCTAAATATAGGGAAAAAATATTATTTTAATTACCATAAACGATCAATTGAAATTACCACATTCCCACTGGCATTCATAGATGAGTATAAATTTAAACACTGACTGGATATTTAATGACACTTAGGAAATTTTTTAAGATATAATAATGACATTACAGTTACGTGGTTTTCAAAGAGTCCGCTTCTTTTAGAGATACAAACTCAAATATCCTCAGACAAAATAGTAGGAGTAGAACTGCTTCAAAAAAATACAGAAGGGGGGTAGTTCTGCTTCTACAAGTAGCAGATTATCTTCTCTTGGCCTACACCTTTTTGGCAAATGTTTATAAACTCTGGGCAAAATTTTAAAAACCAATTATTGAAGGCACCACAAACAGAAGCTAGAGGGAAGTTGACACTTGAAAGAGAGAAAGAACAAATCAAACTCTCGAAAACCAAAGACAAAGAGAGACTCCTGAAAGTAGCAAGGCAGAAGAAAACAGTCACATATAAAGGATCCCAGTAAGATGGTCAATTTCTCTTCAGAAATCTTGGGGCCCAGAAGGCAATGCAAGGACATATTTAAAGTGTGAAAGAAAAAAAAAACAACAGTCAACCAAGAGCACTATACCCAACAGAACTGTCCTTCAACAGATGAATGTATAAACAAAATGTGATAAACAGTCATGCATCACTTAATGTCCATGATACGTTCTGTGAAGTAGGATGTTGTGCGAACACCATACAGTGTTTCAGTTTACAAGGCGAGGGTAGGGCAGAAGGGCATTGCCTCTGGGCTGAGGACTTGGCTGTTCAGTGCCCGCCCGAGGCTGAAGGCACAGGGAGGTAGGGACTCAGGATGCGGGCCAGCACCCCTGGAGCTGGCCAGGCATTGCATACCACTTCACAGTTTACAAGGCACTTTCAAAAGCCTTGCTGCTTTTAATCCGTCTACAGCCTCCTGACCCCATTTTATAGGTATGGAAAACAAGGCACAGGAGGTTAATTGGCATGCCCAACATAACTCGGCCAGCAGATAGCAGAGCTGTCATTGATGGGGATTTCTGAACTCTATTAAACCTTATGGGGCCACGGATGTATACACAGTCGGATGTTGCCTGAATGGGCATTATGCAGTGCGTGCCTGTATGCATACAATGGAATATTATTCAGCCATAAAAGAAATGAAATTCTGATACATGATATGACATGGATGACTTTTGAAAACATTATGCTGAGTGAAATATGTAAGACATATAAGAAAAAATATCATACGATCCCACTTACATGAAATATCTGGAAACCCTAGTGGCATAGTGGTTAAGTGCTATGGCTGCTAACCAAAGGGTCGGCAGTTCGAATCTACCCAGCACTCCTTGGAAGCTCTACGGGGCAGTTCTACTCTGTCCTATAGGGTCGCTATGAACTGGAATCGACTCTACGGCAATGAGTTTTTTTTTTTTTTAATGTGAAATATCTAGGATAGGCAAGTACATAGAGATCAAAGTTTATTAGTGGCTTCCAGGGACGGGCAGGAGGGGAAACGGGGAGTTACTGCTTAAGTGGTACTGAGTTTCTGTTAAGGGTGATGAAAAAATCTGGAAAGGGATAGTGGTGATGGCTGCGAAACATGGTGAACATAATTAATGCCACTGAAATTGTGCACGTAAAAATGTTCTAAAGGACAAATGTTTTGTCATGTACATTTCACCATGATAAAATTTTTAAAAAAAGGCAAAAGACTTGGATAGATGTTTTACAAAGGAAGATAATATGAATGGACAATAAACACATGAAAAAATGCTCAATATCATCAGTCACTGTAGAAATATAAATTAAAACCTTAACAAAATACCGTAACACACTCACTAGCATGCTTAAGATTGAGGGAATTTTCTAGGGTAATATATTGACACGTGTATGCATTTGTCAAAGTCCATCAAACTGGACAGTTAATGCTTATGTATTTTAGTGCGTGTCCATCTAAACAACAAAAACCCTATAAAAATAAACAATAAACTCTAATGACCATGTTTGCATTTCACGGTGGCGTGGAATAAAATTCTGATAATACTTTCAGAACATTCTAAACCTGAACGAATGAGTAAGTATAATGACGATAAGGGGGCCATGTTTTTTACTGCTGCAGAGGGAATTACAAATACACACAGGAGAAAGACTAAAACGTACTCTTTAGTGTTAGAGTGTAATTGGAAGTATCAGTGTGAACTCATGGTATACCGTGCTCTCTCTTTCTCTGGATATATATAGAAATGAGGGTTTATATGAGACAACTCAGAAGCAATGAGACACACCAGCAGCAGTGAACACACCTAGTACCCAGATCTCAATTTCTAAAAGGAACTAGTCTTCCTTGGAAAAAAGGCTGACCGTAACTTTGAGGCAGGGAACATTCATGGTGAGCTTGTAACATCTTGCTGTACCACAAAGTAAAGAAGTGGCCAAAAATATGACAGCGACATATCAAAAAGGACACAGGAGTTAGCATGGAATTGTTCCACTGGCCAAATCTGGAACAATTTGAACATTAAAATAAATAATGATAGTAATGGATTAAAAAAAAAATGGATTATAAAAAAAGTAATGGATTATAAACCATAAAATAAAATTCTATGAGTCTGTACTGATATACTCATAGCAGTGGGTTTGGTTGGGTTATACTGATATACTGAATATACCATGGACTGCCAAAAGAATGAACAAACCTATCTTGAAAGAAGTACGACCAGAATGCTCCTCAGAAGCAAAGATGGCGAGACTGTGTCTCATACACTTTGGACATGTTATCAACAGGGATCAGTCCTTGGAGAAGGACATCGTGCTTGGTAAAGTAGAGGGCTAACGAAAAAGAGGAAGACCCTCAACAAGGTGGACTGACACAGTGGCTGCAACAATAGGCTTAAAGAGCTTAAGCATAACGATTGTGAGCATGGTGCAGGACCGAGCAGTGTTTCCTTCTGGTGTACATACGTAGGGTCATTATGAGTCAGAACCAACTCGACGGCACCTAACAACAACAACATACTCATATAATAAATGAATGAATAAATAAATGGGGGACAAGGAAAAGCTCTTCCTTACCGTAGAATGTCAACTAATAAATACAGAAGGCATGATAGAGTTACAATCATTACTAGCTGTTAAACATAGCAGGTAAAGTTTCATGGAAAAAAAAAAGGGATATCTCAAAGTATATTCATACAAATAATTACAAAAGGAAAAAGTCAGTTTTCCTATAATGCTTGTTTTCAAAATACCAATTTGTTCCAGGCAATTAATACACTGGGGAACAATTTGAACATAATGTGAATTTCACACTTGTTTACATATGATTTCACCCACAAGAAACACCCGGTTTTCTCTAGCTAAATGCAGACAACTGCACCCAACCAAACTGAGCTGCATAGGAATACACATATCCCTGCTTTAACCGCCACAAAGTAACTCAAAAGCTTCGATCCTTCCAAAGCCCACTTCCACAAGCCAATTTCTGGTCTTTTTCACGGAAAGTGCCACATTTATCGTATTTGTGTATTTCTTAATAACTAACTATACTATCGTTTTTATTAGGTTCATCTTTTATGTGCCATGTGACTGTTCTGCCCTAACCCCATCTTTCCCATAAACCCTGTGGATACATATTACATGATTTGCACAGTGCAGTGATTTTTAGGAACACATGATGTGTTATAGCAAAACTGACTTTACAATGAAGAAGCCTAGCAGATACCACCTTAACCAAGTGATCAAAGTTAACTCACCAATAATGGGATCAACATCATGTACCTCCAGATGTGACGCACTAAGAATGATACAACAATCAGTTCTGTGACATACCTGCCCAAAATGCATCACCTGAACCTAATAATGAGGAAACATAAGGCGAACCCAAATTCAGGGACAATCTCCAAAATAAATAGCCTTTTTAAAAATGCCAACATCGGGAAAGGCCAAGAAAGACTGAGGAACTCTTCCAGATTAAAGAAGATCCAAGAGATGTGACAGCTAAATTCAATGCATAATCCTAGATTGGATTCTGTACTGGGGCAAAAATAGTTATAAAGGACAGTATTGAGGCCACTGAAGAAACCTTAACATACACTGTGGGTTAAATAATAGTATTGCATCCGTGTTAAATCTCATAATGTTTATAAGTGTACTATGGTTATGTAACATCCTTGTTATTAGAAAATAAACGCTGAAGTAACTAGAAGCAGGATGTCTCTACTTACTCGTAAATATGGGAAAGAAAATGAAAATAATAAAGCAAATAGGGAAAAATGTAAATAACTAGTAAATCCGGATATAGTATATACAGAAGCTCCACATGCTATTTTTCCAACTTTTCTGTAAGTTTAAAATTATATGAGAACAAGAAGTTATTTAAAAATAAATAGTAGAGGCATAAATGAAACAACATTGGCCATGAGTCAATAAATCCTGAAGATGGTATGTGTGGTTCATTAAGCTTTTAAAATCTACTGTTTCAGGGTCAAATTAAATAAAACTGAATCAGACAATGAGAAAGTATTTTCCTTTTCAATATCTCTAATTATACCAAGAGGTAAGCTGCAGTATAGTACCAGCATAACTCCTTGTTAGCTCCTTTTTAAATCATGTTATCTGCTTTCAGTAAGTAACAATATGGATCTCAAATTTATTAACATTGTTTTTACTGCATTTATCGTTATGCATAATGCAGCCCTGGTGGCGTAGCAGTTGAGAGCTATGGCTACTAACCAAAAGGTCAGCAGTTCAAATCCACCAGCCATTCCTTGGTAACCCTATGTGGCAGTTCTACTCTGTCCTATAGAGTCGCTCTGAATTGGAATCGACTCGATGGCACTGGGTTTTTTTTGGTTTGAATTTGGTGTTGATTATATATTTCCTCTTAGAATATTTTAGAAACAATTACAGGAGAAGGTTATATACAATAAATTTCACAATTTAAAATACACAAAAAGTCAGACATGAATAGGAAGTCTGGCTCTACCTTCTCGGATATGGAAGAACTAATTGTTACAGCACAAGAGAAACAGAACAAAGGCCAAATTTTCAGGAATCTGTGTCGTATTATCAATGTATGGTTCAAATCCTCACTGCAGAGGCAGTATACGTTTTTGAGGCAAGGCGACGTACTCAGTGTAGGCAAAGCTGGTCATTTGCAAAACAGAAATCATCTAGTTACGCCTGACTGCATGCCCTCCACAGTATACTGTGTTCCGCAGACATGTAACCCCAACAACCTGTTTCTTCAGTGAGCTCTGACATGGGATTAATACTCATTGGTTAGGCTCAAATAGTTTTAAAATACATAAATGTTTAACTTTTTGATGTCCACTTTGTAACTTTATATGTCTAACCCTTCTATCCAGTAACCATTTACATGTCTAACCCTTCTATCCGGTAACCATTATGTTCACATTCCCCTTCGCAGGGTTTACATTAACTTTACCCGAAGTGTTTGGTCTTAGCCCTCAGTTCCTGTGAAATGATCTCTAAAAAAAAAAAAAAAATCCTTGAAATTTAAGTGTCTTCAATAAGGATTCCAGACCACACCTAACGCATAGGTTATGCCAGTGAGGTGATGAGGTGACTCTGTGGTGGGGGCAGGCCAGGCCAGAAAGACCCATTGCCTGATACCTCATGATACTGACTGACCTCAGGGGGAAGGAGCTGGAGTTTGCATTACGTAATGAAGCCCCCCTCAAAAGGCTCTAGCCACTGAATCTCCATGAGCTTCCTGGTTGACAAAGGAAAGGTAACGTACCCTCTTTGGGACATGGAAGCTCTGCATTGGGATCCTTCCCAGACCTAACCCTATGCTTCTCTTCTTTATGCTGATTCTGCTTCGTATCCTTTATAATTGAGCTATATATTTAAGTGTGGCCCTTTGTATGAGTTATATGAATCTTTCTAGCAAATTACTGAACCTGGGGAAACAGTGAGAGCCAACAGGTCAGAGGTGACGAGGGCAGGGGCAGCTGGGAAACCCTGACCTTATGGCTGCTGTACTGAGGGAGTAAAGGGAACCCTGGAATATGGAGTCAGCAGGTCAGATGCAAGGGGTGGCCCAAGGACTCCCAAGCTTGCAGATGGCATCTGAAGTCCTGGGCTGAATTGGCAGTCTGAAGGGGAGTGTCTTTTTCACCTGTGAGAGCTGACTTAGCTTCTAGGTGCTTGGGGTCAGAGAAAGATGTGCTGCATGGGCAGCTGCGGTTAGAATTGAGGGCAGCTGGGGTTAGAATTAAACAAAGAAGTAGAAAATGGGGATTTGTTATAGCCTCACACCCATCAACCTCCAAACTAGAGGTAGGGTAATACAGAAGCCAAAGAAAGTAAGAGTTCTTTCTAAATACCTGTGCACCAGAGAAACACTGGACAACTTGAGCTGATACAAGGTCCTGTTCTCATTTAGACTTAATACTTAAGGTTTAAACAAAAAGAAGGAAAACAAAATCCATACCTTAACTTTTATAAGCTTTTAAAGAAGTAGAAGGCATATACAAAGGGAAAAAGAAATCTTGCCGACAATATTAACAATAATGGCTAACAAGCCTTCTGCTAAATATTTCCACAATTCTTAACTGAATTAATCCTCACAACTACCTTATAAAGTAGATAGTATTACTCTCATTTTATTGACAAGGGAACTGAAACACAAAGCATTCAGGCAAGTTGTCCAAGTTAGTTGTTGTTGGGGCCTTATAGAGTCAATTCAGTACCAAGGCAGAACTCAAATCCTAACAGGCTGGCTACAGAGCTTGTCCTCTTAACTATGAAGCCATTCTGTATTTGAGGAGCTTAGATTCTCAGTCAGCAGTGTTTTCTGATCACATACGGGATTCTCATTCTATTTTAAGAGGTTTTATTTGTATTAATAAGCAACAACATCATAATGATTCCCCTTCCAAACAAAATCTGAGTTCATTTCAATACACTTCTAAAAAGGATGTCTACCATGTTTCATTCCCTTAAAAGAATGCAACAAATTACTCTTCCTATTAATTCCACGTGCTAATTTTAAAACCTATGACAGATGAAATTATCAGTTATCTTTCCCTCCTATAAAACAAACTCATCTCCTAATAATGGTATAAATAGGGAAGAAATAACCAAAATTGCGTGACTTTACGTAAGAGTTAACTGCTGTTAATTTTTATATCACATTTTGCCCTAGTGAAGTTAAAAATTTAAGCACTGAAAGGTAAGTGCCAAATGGGTTAAAATATTGGTAGTTAGTACTTGCCTCTTTGAGGAAAACCTCCATATCTTCTTGGCTTTCAAATACAAAGGCTCTCAAGTCATTTGATGGAATATGATTTTCAACATATTTGGCATTTTTATTATCTTTCATATTGATCTAAACAAAAAAAAGAAAAAACTAGTTGATTTTCATGAAGTGCAAACTGATTACTAGAACATGCTTGTAACAAATTAAATTTAGTATTTCAGAAAATAACAACAACAACAAGAACAATAAAAGTGGTATCTAAGGGTCAACAGGTTAAAATACCTACTTATCCTACTTTACCCAGAAACATCCAACACACAGTTAATCAAATGCCAAGACTCAAACAGCACCGGATGCATATCAGCACGGTTCTACTCTGACAGACACGGGCTTGCCAGGAGTCAGAACCAACTCTATGGCCACTGGAGGGAGTCCCTGGGTGGTGCAAACGGTCAACATGTTTGGCTGCAAACAGAAAGGTTGAAGGTTCAAGTTTACCCAGAAATGCCTTGGGAGAATGGCCTGGTAATCCACTTTTGGAAAAAAAAAAAAATTAGCCATTGAAAACCCTATGGAGCACAGTTTTACTCTGACACACATGAGGTTGCTGTAAGTCAGGGTAGACTAGTGGCAACTGTTGTTTTTTCTTTAAGAAACATTTAAGTTCCTTTTTGGTTAATTCACTGAAAATGTTTGAAACTGTCTTAGCTTGTGACCTAGCAGTATAAAAATTTCTCATTTATCCCCAAACTTTTATATTTTTCTTCTTAATCTTGAAGAAGAACTTTATATTATGGAAATAACCAATAGGCACAAAAACATAAAGAACTGAATAAAACTTGATGAAACCAATGGCAGGGTGGAGGAGGGTTCACTATGGCTTAATTATAAATGTTAGTGCCTTCAAATGAAACCCTAGTTTTGTACCACTAGAACATAAGCTTATCCCAGCTTGCTTACAAAGTATTAACTGACTAGGCAATTCTGCATGTGACGTTCAATACTAAGATAGATCAAAAAAAAAAATTGTCTCAAGAAGAACACTATCTATGCTTTATTGCAAATGAATAAGTATGTTGAAAAGCAGAGGATGCTAAGGCTCCATAAAAGAGATATATAAAAAGGGCCACCTATGGAATTTTAGAGAATGAGTAAATTGCTTCTATCAAACCTGCTCCCACTGAGTCGATTCCGACTCAAAGCAACCCTACAGGACAAAGAAGAACTGCCCCATAGGATTTCCAAGGAGCACCTGGTGGATTCAAACTGCCGACCTTTTGGTTAGTAGCCAAACTCTTAACCACTATTCCACCAGGGTTTCCCAAATTACCTCTAGCAGATGTAAATCAGTTTTCGTGGAAAAAAAAAAATTAAGCTTTATGAAAGAGGAGGCATTTATGTACTATATTAATAAAAAAACATGTAAAATTCCTTTCCTAAAAGTGTGACACAAATGTTAGTGCCTGCAAATGAAACCCTGTGATGTGATACAGAATATAGAACTTTTTATGAATGCTGCAAGAAGTGTTTTATTTAAAAGAAACATAGTGAATTCTCTACTAAAGAAAAAACAACTATCCAGTAAAAATAATTCTTAAGTCATTTTTGAATAAATTTTAAGTTTATATCACATATCTACATCTAATATATCATTACCAAGAAATGCAGTTTTTCATTCTTTTAAGTGGACAAACTTATTATTTTAAATATTTTAGATGGACATCTTCCTAGTAAACTCACAACCACGAATAATTAATATGATTCAACATAAATTAAGAGCTATGAAATGCTTATGATGTCATTCTCAGAATTGTCAGAATGCTCTATTTTTGGAGCAGGTGATTTTCTTGTCTATCCCCTGTCAGGTGTTCCTTGTCAACTTATTTATTTATAGCAGTTTTCTACCCCTTCAGCAGATTCTGGAAACCCTGGTGGCATAGTGGTTAAGTGCTATGGCTGCTAACCAAAGGGTCGGCAGTTTGAATCTGCCAGGTGCTCCTTGGAAACTCTATGGGGCAGTTCTACTCCGTCCTATAGGGTCGCTATGAGTCGGAATTGACTTGACGGGACTGGGTTTTGTTTTGTTTTTTCCAGCACATCCTAATCTATGGTCTGCTATACTCTAGGAACAGCAATTGCCAGAGGAACCAGATAACAGAGCTAATTTTATACATGTTTCTTGGTCAATAAGCTGCTAGTTTCATACCTGTTTTTAAAAAACATACACAGGTTTTATGATAGTTAATTCCCTCATTCATCATAGTCGCTTTTAAAAAGTTCAGGTATGGATTTAGCAGTATGCCAGGTGCCACAAATGTGATAAGGGAAAAACAGGGAGTTAATATCCCACTGAAACCAAACTCACTGCTGTTGAGTCATTCTGACTCATAGCGGCCCTATAAAATAAAAACAAACCCAGTGCCGTCGAGTCGATTCCGACCCTATAAGACAAAGTAAAACAGTCCCATAGGGTTTCCAATGCTTTAATCTTTACAGAACCAGCTACCAAATCTTTCTCCCACAGAGCAGCTGGTGGGTTTGAAGGCCAACCTTTCAATTAGCAGGCGAGCACTTTAACCACTGTGCCACCAGGGAGCCTAGGGAGTTAACAGGACTAACAAATTCTTTTAACAAAAATTTACAATGATTACATTAACAAAACTAACTGATGCTACCAAGATGAACAAAATTTCTTACCGTGAGCATTATGGGTTCACAGACTCTTTGCTTAAATTTATCTTTGTTATTTCTTAGCCACAAAACAGCATCATATGTGTCACGGTACCTCTGTCTCAGCTTATCTTCCTTTTGATTCCTAAGATTGTCAAAACGTATAATATGATCATGTACACCTAAAATTGGAAAATAAAACAAAACACTGTTTCTTTGAAAACCTTCATTAGTGAACTAACCTATTAAGAATACAGAAGAATATCCTATATCTGAAGGTTACAAACATCACCCAGCAAATATCCAGCATATTGAAAATAATCTACCTTGAACAAATCATTGTAAAATTTCCAAATGCCCAGGATATAAGATCCTTAAGCTATTAGAAAGAAAGGGCAAGTCTCCTACAAAAGAATGAAAAAAAAATACTAGATTTCCTATCAGAAAACAGTGGTGGTAGACCTTCAAAATTCTGGTAGAAAAATTATTTTCGACCTAGAATTATACATAAAACAAAATCAAGACTAAATGGATAATGGAATAAAGATATCTTCAGGGATAAAAAGGCTGAAATTAATTCCCAAATATCTCTTCATAAGAGGTTACCTGAAGACGTAGTAAGATAAGGGAGGAATGTAAAAAAAAAAAAACAAAACAGGAAGACATGAGAGGCAGGTATAGGTTTATCCACCACAGGATGAGCATGGAGAGAAACTTCAGATGGCAGCCATGCAGGGACCTGGAGAACCACCAGTTTAGATGGAAGGCCCCAGAACTCAAGAGAATGTCTGATTAGATTCTTTCCTTTTTTTTTTCAACTTAAGAAAATGGTGTTAAAAATAAAAAGGTCAATTAAAACTTTTAAAAAAGCTGTCAGTGAAAAGAAATGTAATCATAATACATTACATAGCTATGCTATGAACCAGTTTCATCGTTGGAATAACATAAGCAATACTTAGTACTTCTAGATTTTAGAATTAACCCATAAACACAGCACATAAAAATTATGGTTTTAAGTTAATTTATAACAAAATATAAATGTTTTCAGTCTTGAAAATATCAAAGCAAGGCAAAAGATGAGAAAATTTCAAATACGAGAAGGAAAGTGAAAAAGGACGGAAGTGCCAATATTTTTAGTTTACAAAGTGTGCTATATCAAGCAATACTGAAAATTGTATATAACTAAAAAGAGGGGTCTATTATAACAAATCAATATTAACAAATGTTAATGATTAATTATTATTATTATCAATATAACTATCCCATTTGAGGAATTAAAATATAGGGAAAAGAGGTGTTATGAGCTAAAAATCTACATCTAGTGTAACTAAATATCAAAACACAACGTCTAAAATTGATAAATCAAACAACAGTGAAATAAGAATATAATGCAAATATATGGAAGATCTTTCGGAAAAAACTGCTAAAATAGTTAAAAGTGGTTACCCTTGAAAGTGAGTCTGCAGGTGGGAAAGGGGTTATCCTTCTATTCTAGTTCTTTTTTAAAACCATATCCATGTTGTTGTTGTTGTTGTTGTTAGGTGCCATCGAGTCGGTTCCAACTCATAGCCACCCTACGCGCAACAGAACAAAACACTGCCCAGTCCTGAGTCATCCTTACAATCGTTGTTATGCTTGAACTCATTGTTGCAGCCACTGTGTCAATCCACCTCGTTGAGGGTCCTCCTCTTTTCCGCTGACCCTGTACTCTACCAAGCATGATGTCCTTCTCCAGGGACTCATCCCTCCTGACAACATGTCCAAAGTATGTAAGACGCAGTCTCGCCATTCTTGCCTCTAAGGAGCATTCTGGCTGCACTTCTTCCAAGACACATCTGTTCGTTCTTTTGGCAGTCCGTGGTATATTCAATATTCTTTGCCAACACCACAATTCAAAGGCGTTAACTCTTCTTCGGTCTTCCTTATTCCATGTATCCATGTAGTACTTTGATAAACGTACACAAATGGAGTTTTTGTTAGAGATATTATTGTTGTGTGTGGCTGAGTTGGCTCCAACTCATAGTGACTCTATAGGACAGAGAGAACTGCCCCATAGGGTTTCCTAGGCTGTAATATTTACAGGAACAGATTACCAGGTCTTTTCCGCCATGGAGCTACTAAGTGGGTTCGAACCACCGACCTCTCGGTTAGCAGCTAAGCCCTTAACCACTGCGCCACCAGGGCTTCTGTTACAGATTTTAGTCATATATATTTAGCTGACAGAATATAATGTCTCTTCTATCTGAATAATGCTATAGATCTATCCATCTGGTTTATAGGAAAGAAAAGCAAAGATGAAACTAGGCAGCTTTTGAGGAGGAAAACATGGAAGGCTATGAAGGCTAGAATAAAAAGCTTAAATTTGATCTGAGAAATAACAGTGATTGTGTAAAGAAAATAAAGCTAAGCATTTTAAGAGAATTAAATAAACTGCAGTAATCTGACATAAGACAATGGTCAGTCAGTAGCAAATCACAGTACACAATAGATATGGGTAATAGAGAACTGGGTTGGAAGAATGAAGCTGAGCTTCAACAAGAAGATGTGAACATTTTAAGAAATAAAGATATTAGGGGAATAAGAACACCCATCAGAGATATATCTCCATTTTATAAACATCTCTTCACCCTAAGTTTAATAAAACTTACTCTTTTTCTCCTTCTCTAGAGTCTCCCTCTCACTTCGCTTATCAATTATCTCGCTTTCACATAAGGCCTTGTCATCTTGAACACGTCTCAGATCATCTGTGATGGCATCGATCTGGGGCTGCAGATTTTCACAGTTTTCCGTGGTCTTCAGTTCATTCTGCAAATCCTCTATCATTTTTCGGGTATTACTTATTCTCCTCTGCCGGTCATGTTCTTCCTTTTGTTTTACTATTAAAGCCTGCTGAAGTTCCTCAATCTAATAAAAACAAAAGTAGGTCAGTACTTAAGATTGTTTTTTCTCCTCGTTTATGTGGCTTTTGTAGTAATACAAAATATACTTGTATTTTTTAAAATGCAAACAACAATCTAAGAACATGGGTGTTTTTCTCACTAAAGGTATCCAGCTAAAATTAGAATGCCACTCCTACCAGGCTTCCTGTATCTTTATTTGTTCACTAATGGACAAGTAAAATTTCTAATGATATTAACATTCACATGCAGGAAGAGAAAATAAAAGCTTGCCAAAAATTTATCTTACTCAGGTACAAGAGTAAAAACACTGAAGAACTCTTAGATTTCTTAGAAAAACGTGTTATTTAAACTTTAAGAGTAATCTCTAGAAAAACAGGCCTAGAATATATAACTTTCAATGTATAGGAAAAAAATTGTGAGAAAACCCTGATCAACAGCAACAGAATGTAGAAAAGGAGAACAGGAGGAATCAAATAAAAAACACAGTAAGTAAAAAATTTAACAGTAAACGTGAGTTGGTTAAACTCCTTCATTGATGGAAAAAGAGTCTCACACTGAACTGAAAAAAATTCAAAACAAAATCCAGTATATATTAATTATAGGAGACAAAGTAAAACAAAAATGATGCAAAAAAGAACACAAATAAATCAATGAAAATATTGTACATTTCTGTGGTAATGTACACACGGGTTTGCCACGCCTGAGTCAGGCTTGACTTGATAGCAACTGGCTGGTTTGGTAATACTAAACTTTTAGTAAACAACAAAGCTTCACAATCTAGGAAGTGGAAACTAATATAACTATAGTCATCCCTTGGTATTAGAGGGGGGTTGGTTCCAGAACCCCTCGCAGATAACCAAAATCTGAGGATGCTCAGGTCTCTTAAAATGGCGCACATCCTTCCATATACTACTTTAAATCATCCTTAGATTATTTATAATATCAGTGGGTTTTTTTTTTAACACAATGTAAATGTTATATAAAAGTTGTTTCATCACAAATGAAGACTTGCTCTGGGAGGTAGCCTTTCTCTTCTGTGAGTTTCTCGACCTCTTCTGGGAATGCAGATGCTGCCTGGGCCTCAGCTGATGACAATTCACCATGACCCTGACATTCTTGTGGCTGTAGAGCTTTACAAAGCTAGCCAGCCAGCCATCGCTTACTAGTCTGACATCCTTCATCTGCTCTCCTCTGCCCCCTCACACTTAGCCTGTGAGGGATTGCTTTGACAACTTATTGTTTTTTAGGAGCCATTCTGTCACAGGAACAAAAGATACACACAACCCAAGTAGCTGAACAAAGGAGAGCGAGGAGAATTATGTTCCAACGAGTGCTGGAGAGAACTGAGGATGTGTGAAACAGGGGGAGGCTACAGCAGGGGATGCCTACACATCCCTTCATTCTCATGGGTTCAGTGTAGTACCTGGTGGGTGGCAAATTCAAGTTTTGCTTTCTGAAACTTTTTTTTTTTCTCAAATATTTTTATCAGTGGCTGGCTGAATCTGTGGATACAGAACCTGCAGATATGGAGGGCTGGCTGTATAAGGAAAAACAGAAAAATCTGCACTCATAGAAGATACAGACACTTTACTTTTAAAATGGATGAATCGAGTACACAAAAAAATAAGGAAGAAGAGCATTTGAAAACACCAAAGGTAGACTCAAAAAATTCTTAAAAAAAAAAAAAAACATAAAGGCCACATTTATTCACCATAAAGGAATATAATTAGAGTTCTACATAAAAACACAGCATAAAAAATAGCATATTCTTAGGAATTAAAACGATAATTATGACTCCTAAATTCATGGCCGCCGAGTCAATTCCAACTCATAGCAACCCTCTAGGACAGAGAAAAACTGTCCCACAGGGTTTCCAAAGAGCAGCTGATGGGTTGAAACTGCTGAGTGGTTAGCAGCCAAGCTCTTAACTGCTGGGGCACCAGGGCTTCCATAACAGCATAGCATTTAAAGGTATACATATATATGTGTATATATACACACACACATACATATATACTCATATACATATATATATCTGGAAACCCTGGTGGTGTAGTGGTTAAGTGCTACGGCTGCTAACCAAGAGGTCAGCAGTTCGAATCTGCCAGGCACTCCTTGCAAACTCTATGGGGCAGTTCTACTCTGATCTATAGAGTCACTATGAGTCGGAATCGACTCGAAGGCAGTGGGTTTGGTTTTTTGGGGGGTATTATATATATATATATATATATATATATATATATATATATATATCTTTTTCCTTCTGGTTCTCATTTGACTATATCTCACATGTGTTGATATGCATTGTTCTTTTTTGTTTTTTCAGTTTAAGATTTTAGAATTTTCAGTTTAGTGTTTTTATTCCTTTAAGGTTATTTAAGAGTTGGAGCCCTGGTGGCACAATGGTTAAGAGCTTGGCTGCTAACCAAAAGGTCAGCAGTTCAAACCCACCAGCTGCTCCTTGGAAACCTTATGGGGCAGTTCTACTCTGTCCCATAGGGTCATTATGAGTCGGTATCAACTCTACGGCAATACGTTTGGTTTTTTTTTAATACCTGTGGACATAGGTATACCTGTGCACATTTGGGAAAAGGGTTTTGTTATGTTAAGTAATCCAGTAGCATTATAAGGTGTGTCTTAAACCTAATGACTTTTGAGATATAAAAAGGGCAGATTAGACACAGAGAGAAGCTAGCACAAAGAGGGACAGATAGATGCCACTTGGAGACTGCCAAGGAACAGTTCACTGCCACGAAGAACACTAGAGAAGCTGAGGATTTTCTCCCAAAGTGAACAGAGAGAGTCCTTCCCACAGATGGTGCCCTGACTTTAGACTTCTAGCCCCCTGAACTGTGGAAAGGGGCCCTGGTGGTACAGTGGTTAACCACTGGCTGCTAAGCAAAAGGTCAGCAGTTCGAAACCACCAGCTGCTCCTCAGAAATCCTATGGGACAGTTCTACTATGTCCTATAGGGTCGCTATGAGTTGGAATCGACCTGGCAGCAACGGGTTTGGGTTTTTTTTGGGGGGGGGGGAATTTAAACTGTGAAAAATAAATTTATGTTAGTCACCCACTTGTAACTACTTCTGTTACAGCAGCACTAGCAAACTAAGACAAAGGGATTTGTTAAAAATCAAGAAAGGCTAAAAATAAAAGGACTAACTTTTAATTCAAGACCTTTAAAACATTTTTTTAAATTACCCAAAGCAGGAAAAAACAAAATTAAGAAAGATAAAAGCAGAAATTAATTAGATAACAAAAATAGTAGGGTTGATTAAAAACAAATGATTACTTGAAAAGTCTACTTATTATAAGTGACAAATCTTGGCAAATACACGCAAAAAAAAGAAAATGGATATACAAACTTAAGTGATGGAAAAAGTACAGAAAAGTGAGTTTGAAAATTATAGGTGAATACTACAAACTCTGTAACAATAAATTTGAAAACCTAAATGAAACTGGTAATTTTTAGAGGAGTAGAAATTATCTAAACTGACACAAGGAGTATGCCCTGAAAACAAAACCAGTCCAGGATAGTACAAAAAGTAACATCACAGGTCAATCTCACAAGGTGCAAAAATCCTAAATTAAAGACTTGCTATTTTTTACTTGAACCTAGAAATGTATTAAAATAGTCATGCACCACATAACGTTTGTTCAGGCAATGTCCGACTGCATATACATCCGTGGTCCCATGAGGTTATTAAAAAAAAACAAAAACAAAAACCAAACCCGTTGCCGTTGAGTTGATTCCAACTCATAACGACCCTACAGGACAGAGTAGAAGTGTCCCATATGGTTTTCGAGCAGCAGCTGGTGGGTTCGAACTGCCAACCTTTGGGTTAGCAACCAGAGCACTTAACCACTACACCACCAGGGTTTCCATAAGTTTACAACCAAAAAAACCAAAACCAAACCCACTGCCATCGAGTCGATTCCAAAGTTTACAACAGAGTTCAGAAATTCCAACTGGAGAACAGGATATAGCAGATATAGTTGTATATAGTATTATACATTATTAACCTACTTAACCAATATGTTATCTTGCCAGATATATTAGCTGAAATGCAGTAATGTATGTATACAGAACTGTGGCCATTTAGTCAATACAGATGCACTACAGTATCCCATATAGCTTTGCTAATGGACACGAACAACAAGTATCTCAATGGATACATTCTCCAAGCCAGCCAATGAGTGTGCTGCAGAAGGGGCTCTAGCCATCAGGACAGGCTGGCTGAACCAGGTTGTGAGGATGAATTGTTAATGAGTTTGTCATTCACAAAAATGGAAAGGGATCTTCACTCCAGATAAGCCCCAGTGCAAGCGAGCTGCAACAGTGAGCTCAGTGGTGTTCACACAACGTTCAAATCACATAACATCCTATTTCACCAAACATATTGTGGGTATTAAACAAAGCATGACTATACCATATAAGATTTATAACAGAAATGAAGAATGGTTCACAAGACAAAACTTATCAAACTGGTAACTCTTATTTAAGGTGGGTTTTTCTTTTTTAAAGATGAATCTTTATGACTTTTCCCTCCTAAACTCTGTAAGATAAAATAATACAAATGAAGTAAAAAGGGTTTAATGCCACAAGGACAAATGGAATAAGGGAGGAGGCAACTGCAAATAAGAGATTCCAATAAATATAAGATGAGAAATAGTAGAGGGAAAATTAATTAAGCCATCTACAACAGGAACCAGTCTAAAGGTAAGTGAAAGAGAAAGGGACAAAAGAGTTAGTTCTTAAAAAAAAAAAAAAAAAAACCCATAGAGTCATAAGATTAGTAAATGCCAAGTATAAAAGACATTAAAAACTGAAAACCAAACCCAGTGCCGTCAAGTCGGTTCCGACTCATAGCGACCCTATTACATAGAACAAAATCATCCCTATCCTACCTCCTACCCCAATTCCCTACATCCATACACACATACACACACCCATTCACACATATCCCTGAGCACGTAATACTGACAGCCAGCCAAGCTTCTACCATAGAAATTTGAGGTTTATTCTCTGGAGAAATTAAGTAAGATAGGTTTGGGACTTAAAGATAAAGGCCTAGAAACGGGGCAAGCCTAGAAACTAGGAGATTTGGAGTGATGCTGAACCACCAAGAATGTTTAAAATTATATATGTACCCTTAAGGCAGGTAATTAAAAATTCAGTCTTTGAATGGTCATAGAAAAATGAACCCCACATATATTTGAGGCTGTTAACAAAGGAACTCTTTCTTACCCAAAAAACCCATGGCCATCCAGCTAATTCCAACTCATAGTTACCCTACAGGACAGGGCAGAACTGCCCACAGGGTTTCTCAGGAGCAGCTGGTGGGGATTTGAACTGCTCACCTTTTAGTCAGCTGCCAAGCTCTTAATCACTGCACCACCTGGGCTCTACTTTCTTGCCCAATCATCCTAAAGTAACTTTGCCATCAAGCTCCACCCATGCACGAAGAATCTGTAACCAGCTTTTAAGAGCCCTACTCTCTTATTTATTACTGTGCTTTAAGTGAAAGTTCAGAGTTTAAGTCAGTTTCTCATACAAAAACTTATACACACATTGTTACGTAACCCTAGTTGCCCTCTCCATAATGGGACAGCACACTCCTCCTCTCTGCCCCATATTTCCTGTGTCCATTCAACAAGCTCCTGTCCCCCTCTGCCTTCTCATCTTGCCTCTGGACAGGAGCTGCCCACTTAGTCTCATGTGTCTACTTGAACTAAGAAGCACACTCCTCACCAGCATGGTTTTATGTCTTATGCTCCAGTCTAATCTTTGTCTGAAGAATTGGCTTCAGGAACGGTTTTAGTTTTGGGCTAACAGAGAGTCCGGGGTCCATGTCCTCTGGAGTCCCTCTAGTCTCTGTCAGACCATTAAGTCTGGTCTTTTTTTACTAGACTTTGAGTTCTGCACCCCACTTTTCTCCTGCTCCACCAGGGACTCTGTTGTATTCCCTGTCACAGCAGTCACTGGTGGTAGCCGAGCACCATCTAGTTCTTCTGGTCTCAGGCTGATAGAATCTCTGGTTTCTGTGGCCCTTTCTGTCTCTTGGGCTAAGAGCTCTACCCTTAACCACAAGCAGACAACCAAAGACAAGGAAAAACTCTAAGAAGAAAGCCAGAAACAGAAACAAGGAAAAAAAAAAAAAAAGCTAATTAGGAAAGAAAGAAGATACAAGAAAGCTTAAAAGAAACC
The DNA here is from genome assembly GCF_024166365.1 of Elephas maximus indicus. Lineage (NCBI taxonomy): Eukaryota > Metazoa > Chordata > Mammalia > Proboscidea > Elephantidae > Elephas > Elephas maximus. The sequence continues at coordinate 85,532,323 of NC_064827.1, read as the reverse complement.
TTTTAATTTGTATTCTCAGAAAGATCTGAAAGCGTACATTAAACAAAAATAAATCAGGAGAGTATGAATTAGGAATAATCATAGAATAAGAAAATGCTCTTGGAAATGAACATATATGACTGGTCAAAGTCAAAATTCAGTTCAGAAGTTTAAAGATAAAGATGAGGAAATATCAAGGAAGTGGAGCAAAACACATGTTCCATTCATGAAATCTCCTGGACTAGCTTTCTCCAAATACATGCTCTCCTAGATTATCTTTCTGAAAGGAGACAAAAATGGTCCCCATTTTAAGTTTTAAACTTTGCTAAGTATAAACTGACTTTTAAATAAAATGGGATTTTTCATAGTGTCATGGATCGAATTGTGTCCCCCAAAAATATCTGTCAACTTAGCTAGGCCATGATTCTCGGTATTGTGCGACTGACCACCATTTTATGTGATTTTCCTATATGTTGTAAATCCTATCACTATGATGGATTATCCACCCACTGCCGTCGAGTCAATTCCAACTCATAGTGACCCTATAGGACAGAGTAGAACTGTCCCATAGCATTTCCAAGGAGCACCTGGCAGATTCGAACTAGTGGCAGTTACATTGATGAAATCTACAAGAATAGAGATAGTGTCTTAAGCCAATCTCTTTTGAAATATAAAAGAGAGAAGCGAGCAGAGAGACATGGGGACCTTATACCACCAAGAAAGCAGTGCTGGGAGCAAAGTACATCCTTTGGACCTGAAGTTTCTGCGCTGAGATGCTCCCAGACCAAGGGAATACTGATGACAAGGACCGTCCTCCAGAGCCAACAGAGAGAGGAAGCCTTCCCTTGGCTCCCTGAATTCGGACTTCTAGCCTACTGGACTGTGAGAGAATAAACTTCTCTTTGCCAAAGCTGTCCACTTGTGCTATTTCTGTTATAGCAGCACTAGATGACTATGACACTTAGCAATAAATTATCTGAAATAAACTATCTTCATTTCTAAACATTGTAAGCATAAACAAAGGCTGTATCAGAACAGATTAAAACCCAACAATAAAAGTGTAATCGAGATGAAAAGTTCTATAGTTAAGTACACTATGTCTGAATACTTCCATCATGAATAAAAGTACACACATATTTTCTACAGAAATGGCATCACTGATTTCTTGTAATGAAAGGTCTATTTCCGTGTTAAAAAAAAAAAAAACCCAGAATCAATTCCTTAGAATGTAATCTCTGCTATTAAGGTAACTAAATCCAATTTTACCAATACCTTGTTAAAAAAAAAAGAAAAGAAACTTATAGCCAGCCAGGTACAAAGATCATAATGTGTATCTATGTATAGTTCTGAGAAAAATTTCCTAACTGTCTTCTATGCAACTATTGTACTTCCAAATCTTAGATTCCTTCACACATGCAGGGAAGAAATAGAGAGTGAGGAGGATCTTGGACAATTCCCACACAAAAATCTGTCCTGTAACCCAGAACTGAAAACAAAAGTTAGGGCAAATTACATAATCAAAATCTCAATATAAAATCTTACATGCTTATCTTTCCTCTCTAAAACATCTTGCTTTTGTTTGCATTTCTGAGATGCCTCCTTAATATCTGTTGCCTGTAAAATTGAACCAGAAAGGAAAAAAGTTAAAAACTTAAGCAAATCATGTGGCCCTGCCCAACTAAACATCAAGTTATTATATGAACTAAACCACAATAATGCTTTTCCATCCTTTCTTTCAAATCAAATTTATACTTACAATAAAAACCCAAGTTATTTGCTAATCTATAAAAAGTTATTCCTATCAATATTAAAATAGCCACACTAATATGCACGTGCCTATTTATCTCTTCATATTTACTTACGCATTTTATTTAATCTGAGCCTCAAAACAATCCTAAAGGATAGTCGGGACAGCTGTATTTCTGTCTTTCTACATATGAAGAAAACAAAGCTCAGAGAGGCCTGTATACGTAGCTAAAAACTGGTAGCACTAATTCTCAAAATCAGATTTAAATCTAGGGTTTTTCCGACTATACCAAGTGTGCTAGCTCTTGTGATATTTTTACACATAATTTACACATGTAAATTACGTACTATTAACACACAAAACACATAATCCAAATGAACTGGCGAATAGGGCTATGCAGAAAAGAACTATTGCAGGCCTAAGACTGCTCTTCTTTTTCTCAGGTCGGCCCTTGGTAGTTGTCTGGGAACATGGATTTTGGGAGTGCTCCCACTATCCCTAAGTGATAAGTGTGGCTTACTATGCCTAAACGCTTTGTACAAACAATGTGGCTTATGTTGAACACCTGTTTCTTTCTTAAAATCTTTTTCTTGTATGTGCTAGGCAGTGTCTCAGTGACTAGTTAGTCCCTACAAAAATCTTGAGCCCTGACCCTTGAGCTCTAATGAGCTTCCTCAGCAAGCATGTCACACATGTTGTCATGATGTGAGGAGGAGGAATTAAGCATGTCCTGTGTGACTCCACCGGGAGAGGATTCTTGGACGCTTGTGCATGGTTTCCTCAAAATTCACCCCACGTACCTTTTTCCTTTACTGATTTTGCTTTGTATCCTTTCGCTGTAATAAACCTTCGCTATGTGTACAGCTATACACTGACTCCTCCTAGAAAATCACTGAACCTTAGGGAGTGGACTAGAGGACCCCTAACACCAAGGGCAAAGGGGAATAGGAGAGGGAGACAGGAGTTTCCCCTGTGGAGGGAAACTAATACTTACTGAGTGACTGACTGTAAGCTAACCACTACGCTCACTGTATACATGTGTTAAATCACACACATTAATCCTGTAAGATAAAGATTACTATCCTCACCTTACTAATGAGGAGAGTGAGGCTCAGTGAGGGTAAATAACTTGAAGGTCAGGAAGTTAGTAAATGGCAGAATGGGGATTTAAAATACAGATCTGTGTAGATTCAAAGGCTATGCCCTTCCCACAACACTGCATCACCTCCCTGGAATGTTAAGAAAAAATTACAAGCGTTGAAAAAGGTTTTCTGTTGGAACAGAAGGAACAGGAACAAGAACAGTATGAATACTAAACAAAATTAACAATTTTGTTCCTTGTTGCATGGTTATGAGTGCTAATAATTTTCTTTTTATATATAGACTGATAGAATGCATCACTTCAAGATCAATTCTTCAGGGAAATAACTCTAAAATATCGTAAGCCACATAGCTTTTCACATAAACAAATTAGGCTCATGGACATTTCACAATGCTTTAATAACCAGGCTTCCATTAGGAACAGACAAGCAGGAAGGGGTTTTAAATATGATTCTTTAATTAAGAGAAATAATGGGATTTAATATTCATTGTATACATTTTTCCCACTATAAAGGTAAGTTAGCAGTAACACAGTCAATTCAGGGAAGTAAAAAAACAATTACAAATCCACCACTTAACTACAACCAGCCACTGTTAGTGTAACAATGACTGACAACTCTTAGTTCTATAACCTTGAAGAAGTCATGACACCTCTGGGGTTGTTGTTGTTAGGTGCCATCTAGTCGATGCTGACTCATAGCAGCCCTATAGGTCAAAGAAGAACTGCCCCCAAAGGGTTTCCGAGGAGCAGCTGAGCTGAGCTCTTAACCACTACGCCAACAGGGATCCAAAAATCCACCGCTGTCGAGTCGATTCCAACTCACAGCAACCCTACAGGACAGAGTAGAACTGCATTCTCAAATATAATTATATAAAAAAAGAGGATTTGTCTAGGTAATATCCACAGTCCCTTCCTGATCTAAAATTTAAAATGATCAATAGTAATTCTTTCTCAAAATCAGATCAAATCAAGTCCTGAAATTCTTATCTGTTCTTTGTAACTGTTTAATATTCTAGACTTGGCCATAATAATTCTCATTTACTTTACATCCATATTAGAACTGAGATCTAGCAGAGCCCTTCTGATGTGATTACACCAAGGTCAAAACCAGTGACCCCTGTTAGGACTCAGTATTCCAGGGTATGGCAGTGAGCACTACTCATCATGCATACTAAAATATCTGATACTGTCTAGCTCAAGAAATGATTTTTTTTATTTATAGGCTGTCTAAAAAGAAAAAAGCATAATCATATCTCTAGATAAAACAGCTTCACATAACTGGTTTTTTTTTTTTTTAAAAGAAAACTGAAAATTTTTATTAATCAAAGTTTGAATATTAAATGGTTCTTTACTAATTGACATCTGAAAATCAGTAGCAAAGAATTTGGAGTAGCATGTTCACACTATACCAGAAAACAATTCTTAAAATAAATAGAAGATAATTAAAATAAGAATACTGCAAAGTTTAGCTGTTTCTCTTTCACAGTTTGGAAAATCTGGATGTAAAAGATTGTATATAAAAAAATACACCATCTACTAAATGACCTTCGAATAGTGAAAATTATGTTTTACACTATTTTTTTTTTTTTTTTAACAGAAGAGCCAGGCTGAAATCCTCCTTTTATGATCAATGAACGCCACCTTCAAACAGTGGCCAACACCAGGGGTATATAAACAAACATGTTAAAATGGTTTTCTGGTTTCCTAAAACTAACTTTCACATAGAATAAGCTCCAATGGTCTCATTAACAAAGTACTCTACTTATTTGAGCTAGCCAACCAATTTCTGTAAGAGGTTCTTAACCAGGGGTCAAGGATGTGACTTCAGTGTGTCTCTGAATCCAAAATCTCAAATTTTGGATTTGCCTGTATGCATTATTCTAGAAGCAGGGTTCATAGTTTAAATCATTCTCAAAACAATCTCTGAGCCCAAAATCTCCCTAAAGGTTAAAAGCCATGACTGTAAAAAATTTAAAGTTATAATTTCAAATACACGGAGCATTCCATTATATTATTTATTCTATGAAACATCTGATTTTCTGTATCACCTTCCTTCAAAAGGGTGTGTAATTACAAAGCAGATATAATAAATTCACAAAATGTTTCTAGGAATACCATCATGAATCTTCTTGTAATTAAAACAACCACATCTTATTTTTCTCTTTTTGTATCTTAGAGTATCTACAGAGTAGCAGTCCTCCAGCAGTGGTTATTAGGACCTTGGTATAATTCCTGGTTAAAAGAACTTAAGGAAACAAAGCTAGAGTAAAACTGAAAAATATTTTGAAGGACCTGTAAAATACTTTTTGTATTTGCTAAGACAAAATACAGATAATCTTAAAATTGAGTAGGAGAAGTACCTTTTCTTTGATTCGGGCTTCCAAATTGTGACGCTGTTTTTCAATTTCATCAATTCGATGTGTTATAGGAATCTGCCCTTCTTTAAGTTTTCTGACCTCTTCCTTCACTTGGTCACGAGCTTGTTTTACTTCTTCATATTCTTGACGAACATTTTCATATTCCTTGCAAATAATTCAAGAAATAGAACTTAATGTGCTATTAGCCTAAACTAACCCACTCACTAAAATCAAGGTACAGTCACAAACAAAATCAAAATCCTTTGGTAGGTTTCCTAATAAAAATTTTGCCGTCTGAAATAATCTCAGAAATAGTAAATACCAATGATTTAGCAAGAGTCTTAATAATCACTGAGTATTTAACTTAATAGACTCTCTCACTTCCATTCTCTTCCCTTTCTGAAATGTACATCTGCTTGACTTTTAAATTATTTTCCTCTTATCTCTCAATAAAGAAGGGGTACAGGAATGCATAAAGGAATGCAAAAAAAAAGGAAAGACAAAGCCATAGCTCTGAAAAATAAAAATGTGAACAAAAAAAATACAAAAAAGGAGAATGAGTCAAAAGGAAAATAAAAAGAAGCATGCAGCTTGCTGGATGAAAATGATACTTGTTATGTCGCAAGAATTAAGAAGAAAAAAATGAAAAAAGATTAAAGATGATCTTAGAGCCAAAAGGGGAAACCAGAACACTTCGAAAGACAAAGTAGGTGAAAGAGAAATAATGGACATAGAAAGAAGAAAAAATGCAATCAAAAATAGCTAAAAAAAAAAAAAAAAAAAAAGAATAATGGAATTATGGGATCAGGGAAAGGGAGGAGAGAGGGCCGTAGAATCACATACTTTCGCGATCTAATAATAATGATTTCCATTCTAATCTTGGAATAAAATTATACAATTTTCTTATCTATATTGTTCCACCCCTTATAAAGTAATATATTGAGGGAATTGAATCTTTAGCTTCAAACTGTGGCCTTAAATAACACACACATCATATAGTGATTAGAAAGTAAACAGTAGCTTCAGTAAAGTCAGGCAACATATGTAGTATTAGGCTGCAGCTAAGATGCTTCAGCTCTCTGCAGCTGAAGTTGCTATTACTAGCACACTCCAAATAAATTCTCAGTGATCTGACTGAGGACACTTAATGATTTAATTTTATATCTGTAAACATTTTTAGATCATTTAAATAAAAAAAAAACAAAGAATTACATGTTGGGACTAAAATCTGGAAGAATTAAGATTATTGACTTAGTCAACTATTACTTGCCATAAAATAACAGCATATAGGTATTTTATAACACAGGGTAAGAGACAGATTATATTATGTATGATGGGTAAAGGGAGCACGGGCAGCTTAATGGTTGGTTAAGCACTTGGCTGCTAACAGAAAGGGCAGTGGTTCGAACCCACCAGCCACTCCATCAGAGAAAAGACCTGGCAATCTGTTGCTGTCAGAGTTTCAGCCTAGGAAACACTTCCAGGCAGTTCTTGGATTGCTGTAAGTCAGAATCAACTGGATGACACTCTCCCCACCCCCCCAAAAAAGAAGGACAAAGCAAAAATAAACAAAAGCGCCTAATGTGAATACATAGTAATGAGTGCATTCTGTACAACTATTCTGCTTAAAGAATCACCGATTCTTGCTTTAGTTTTTGTCTGTAATAATTTGGACTTACCACCCATGGCCTTTTTGCTTCAAGCATCTCAATTAAATCTAAGTGTCGCTTACGTTCATAGAATCTCTCCACATCTTGCTTATATCTTTCATTCCTCTGAATCATTTTCTCTAGATAGTCAGTCTTCTCTTTGCATGCGGTCTAAACAAATATTTATTGAACAATTAATTTAACTGAAAAAAGACAAAGGTCTACTCTAACAATGAAAAATATACAATGCTAACAAAACCTCACAATAAAGAATTCCATACAAGTTCTTAAGAACTGTGCAGATGTAACATGATTTCTTAGTTACCTAGTGCTGCTATAACAGAAACAGCACAAGGGGATAGCAAAGAGGTTAGAATTTACAACACATATTTTTGGGGAATATAATTCAATCCATAACATTCCATCCATTGGCCCCCCAAAATTTATGTCCTTGCCACATGCAAAACACATTCACCCCATCACATCATCCCAAAAGTCTTAGATCAACTCCAAGTCTAAAATCTCATCTTCTGAATCTTCCAAATGAAATACAGGTGAGACTTTAGAGGTATTCCATCCTGGGGCAAAATTCCTCTTCATCTGTGAACCTGTGAAATCTAAGCTACGAGCAATCTGTTTCCAAAGTACAATGGTGGAACAGGCACAAGGCAGACATTTCCATTACAAATGGGAGAAATTGGACGGAAAGAAGGGATAATAGGCACCATGCAAGTCCAAAACCCAGCAGAACAATTTACATTAGCTCTCAAGGTTTGAAAATAATCCTCTCTTCTCTGAGACTATCTGGGCAATGACTCTACCCTCTAAACTCTGGGTGTTGGCCACACCCTCTGGATTCTGGGTGGAGGCCCCTAGGCCCTGGGCTTCACCTCTGCCTTCCAGGCCCTGTGGAATGGCAACTCTGCTCTCACAGCTAATTTAGGGGCCCCATCCCCCGGCACACCTCAGTGGCAGCCCCACACTCCAGAATCCAGCTCTTTGAAACCCATGCTCCTTCCAGCAGTTCTGCTCATCTCTAAGCTGCTCCAGGGTTGGTGTTTTTCTTTTCTTGGAGGACTACAGTAGATGTAGCTCCTTTGGCCTGTTTCCTGCCTGAGAATTCCAAGAAGCAGACAGCATCTTTTTCTTTCGTTATTTCTCTGTCCCCTTCAGTCTAAGCTGATGGATTTTCTGCTGTGGTAGTTGGTTAGATCCATCAGTCACAGGCTTAATCTCTTTAATAAGAGATTATGTAGCCATGTCCTTGGTGAACATTCTAGGACATGCGTCCTCAGTTTGTGCAACAGAATTTTCCAAATCTTTAAGTTCTGTTTTCATTTTACACAGTTCATTTTTAAGTCCATCTGTTTTCTCTCGCATTTTACTACAAGTGGCAAGGAGAAACTATGTAGCCCATTAAGAGCTTGCCTAGAAATCTCATCAGCCAGATATCCAAGTTCATCACAGGTTCCACCTTCACCAAACATCTAAACATAATTCAGAAAAGTTCTCTGCCACTGCATAAAGAGCATTGTCCTTCCTCCATTGTCCAATCACATGTTTATCATTTTCTTTTGAAGTCTCACCAGAAGCACATTTAATGTCCACATTCTTGTGACATGCCGTCACTCATGCCATATATATTCTCTAAGATGACAGAGACTTTCCCTCTAGCTCTCTTCATTTCCTTCTGAGCCCTCACCAGAATTGTCTCTGATGTCCGTAATTTTACCAACATTCTCTTCGAGGCAATCAACGCTTTTACTACTACCCAGTGCTTTTACTACTAGGCACCTTAAAACTCTTCCAGCCTCTACCCATTACCCAATTCCAAAACCGCTTCCACATTTTAGGTATCAGAGTAGCAACCCACTCTTCCAATACCAAATTCTGTCTTAGTTATCTAGGGCTGCTATAACAGAAATACCACAAGTGGATGGTGTTAACAAACAGACAATATATTTTCTCACAATTTAGGAGGCTAGAATCTGAATTCAGAGTGCCAGCTCTAAGGAAAGGCTTCTCTCTCTGTTGGCTCTGGAGGAAGGTCCTTGTCTCTTCATCTGCTTCCTGATTCCTTAGGGATCTCCATGTATCTTGGCATCTATCTTGCCATATCTCTGCTCTGCTTAACCTCTTTTATATCTCAAAAGAGAGTGATTCAATATATACCCTATACTAATCCTGCCTCAGTAACATAACAAAGACAAACCATTCCCAAATGATTATAACTACAGGCACAGAGGTTAGAATTTACAACACACATTTTTGGAGGATATAACTCAATTCATAACATGAGCACACCTGAGTTCTGGTCTAGGCTTCGTGATTTATTAGTCATGTGACTATGGGGAAGCCCTGAAAATCTCTGGGACTGGACTCTTCTTGCCTAAAAATAAGACAAACATCTGCCCCATCCACCTCAAGGGTCAAAGCAATTTACTGAATATAAAAGATACCTAAACAAAAACCGTAAAGTAACATACAAATGAAAAGTAGCATTATTGTCATTAGTATGTTATATAAACGAGCCAAGATGGTCTCTGTGTATTAGTCCCAAGCTGAGGCCTATTAGTTGAAAAAAGCCTGCTGGAGCCAAACTCAAATTTGTATACATCTAACTGTTTTAAAAACAGCTCAAATAAGCAGATTTTTAAGCACTTAGAGCCTGCCTGCTTCACATATCCCAAGAAACTGCACCTAGCATCTGTTAGCCCTAGATAAAACCCTGTAATACATGAACCCTGAGTTCTTTGACTCAGAGGTTCCCACCTTGCTACAGGACATACAGAAGGCACATGTAAGCCCCATTATTCCCTTCTCTTCTTCCCAGAGGTTTTCATGCCCTCCTTTGCTGGCTCTCTGGGTCACTTGTGTCAGAAAGACCCCCTTCTATGAGGGACTATATCCTCATTCCACTAACATTCCACCATGCTTCAGCCCTGTTAAATAGCTTGTTGTGGTCCCATCTTTTTTCTCAATCAGCCCAAATTCCCTGGAATTCACTACAATATGTTATGTACACTCATGACTCAAGTGCTTTGGACTTAGAAATGAGGTAAAAAAAAAAGCTAAAATTCAAACTTTATATTGCAAATTAACAAAGATATATTTGGAACTCTGATACCTGTTTGTTTTCTTTCAGAGGATGGTAGGCAGTTTAGGTGAGTGTTTCAGATAGAAATACTAGATTGTTTAAGGTAACAGGTCTGAAGGAGCCCTGGTGGCATAACCGTTAAGCATCTGGCTGTTAACCAAAAGGTTTTCTCCCAGCAGCTCTAAGGAGAAAGACATGGTGATCTGCTTCTCTAAAGATTACAGCCTAGGAAACCCTATGGGGCAGTTCTACTCTGTCACACTGGGTCACTATGAGTAGGAATCGACTCGATGGTACCTAACAACAATAACAGACAGGACTGAAGCAGTATAAAATAATTATAAAAAGCTCAGTACAACTCCTTTGGTCATTCACTTTGAATAAGTATAATAAAAATGGCATTTAATGATAAAACATATATTATCAAGAATAGACAGTTACATTTATTTATAACCTTAGTATGAAAATTTACTGAATTTATCTTAGCTGGTGGGACATGGAAAAAGATCCATTACATAAAAAAAAAAAAAAACTTTTCAAATCACATATACCCAAAGGGGTATTTTTATTTATAAGTTTATTAAAGGCAAAAATAAAAATTCAACACTGAAACTGAATGTATAGTCCTCTCACAACATCCACGCTCATGCAACTGAAAAAATGTGACAGCTGGCTCTTCTACAGGTACTGCATGAAAAGCTGCGTGATTTCTCCTGTAGTACTCATCCCCTTACACAGTGCCTGGCACATAGTAGGTGTTTAATAAATATTGAATGACAGAATAAAACTGCAACTTCCTGAGAGAAAAAAATTATTTTATAATACTTAGTTCCTTAGAAATTCAATTAATAACATATATTTGAAGAAATGAGTGTCAAATTCTCCAAACTTTATCGAATCCATTCTCAATTATTTTAATCAATGTTAGCAATACAATCCTGGATGGAAAAAAAAAAAAACAACACAAAAATATAAAATGACTCAATTATGCAGAACAACTATTCACTCTCAATTTCCAGATTTAGATGGTAATTAAAAATAGGTGTCTATTTAGAAATACCTCTAGTTGTTTTTCTTTCTCCCTGAAGTTTTTGAGTTCACAGTGATACCTATACATTTCTGGAGGACCAACTGACTTCTCGGTAGCCTCAAGGAGTTCAATTTTGGTGAGTTTAGCAAATTCCCCAACTTTGTCCTAGAGCACAAAAATAAAATATCAGTCACTATTTTCATTTATGGTGCCCTAGTGGTGTAGCTGCTACGAGTTTGGCTGCCAACCAAAAGGTCAGCAGTTACAAATCCACCAACTGTTCCTTAGAAATCTTATGGGGCAGATCTATGCTGTCCTATAGGATTGCTACGAGTTGAAATTGACTTGAGAGCAACAGGTATTACCGTTCATTAAATTTCTTCAAAATATATTTTAATTAATGATTACCTCTGTTAGGATTGAACTTGTTTAAATAAAGCTTAGGTTAGTAGGTAAATCGTAATATAAACCCTTGAACTTTCCTGTATTACTCTTTAAAATAATAAAGACAACCTTAGGGTATGAATTACCATCTTTCTAAGATCTTTTAAAAGATTTTCTAAGTCAGTATTTCCAGGCTGAACTGTTTATATACATATAGAAATTGTTTTCAGAAAAGGAAAAATAGTTCCTTGGATTGAAATGACCATTAAAAAAAATCTACCATTTATCATATCAGTTAGAATGTTTAAAAAAAAAAAGAGAGGCAATATCAAGCATCTACATATAAACTGATATCAGCTGATAAATGCAAATGTCTTTAAATTTTATCTGATTTGGATATATGTAATCAAATCATGTTTCTGAAGAAAAAGAACATAAACGACAAATCAGTACCTAGATAGCACTGAAAGACAAATTTAAAAGTTATTTGATTTTAAAATGTAACACACATTATCTCTATTTTTTATTTTTACTAAATCAACTTAAAATATAATGTGATTTTAGAAGGCATACCTATTAACAAAACCTTAAGAGCCTACAAATGGAAGTACAACTTTTTGTACTGAAAAATACAACTATAGGCAGTCCCCAGGTTATGAACGAGATCTGTTCCTAAGCATGTCTTTAAGTCGAATTTGTAGGTAAGTCGGGACAGGTACAAAAAAAAAATTATATATATATTTATAGTTCTTATTTCCAAAAAATCCAACCCATTGCTGTCAAGTCAATTTCGATCGATTCATTGTGACCCTACAGGAAAGAGTAGACTGCCCCATAGGGTTTTCATGGAGCACCTGGTGGATTCATACAGCCCACCTTTTGGTTAGCAGCCGAACTCAACCACTATACCACCAGAGTTTTTCTTAGTATATGGTATATATTTTAACTTTCTATGCATACAGAATATTTAAGAAACACTTCCAAACTGTGTAATGTTTTCACGAGCATCACAAAGTAGTGCTTGCATTCATTATTCCAAACCACTGTATTTAACTCAAATTTTTAATACAATAGGCTTTATAGCAGTCCACTCTTAAGTATGAGGTGTTCAAACGTCAGATGTTGGTAACCTGGAGACCGCGTGTATATTTCTTTTGAAACACTCTACAATTTAGACTTTATCAACTGAAATTTGCCAAATTACTACAAATTACTGATATTATACTGTAAGTGATGGAGACCCTATAGTTAACAAAGAACTGTAAGTATTAAGAGTGCTATGTTCAATTCAAATAGTAGCCATTATAATATCCCTTAAAAAACTATTTACAATCCTGTTTGGCATAAAGATAAAACATTATATACAAAGTTTTCAAAGTTACATTATTTCTCACATACCTGAGGTAGAAACTGGCAAAGATTGCTCACTTGAATATTTAAGGCTGCAATCTGTTCTTCTACTACTCTCTGGGTTGTAGATTTTTTGTTGATGAACCAAAAGGACTGATTTTTTGCCACATCAATCTCACGGGTGATGACAAGATTTCCAGAAGCTTTGAACCTAGTTAAAAAATAATATATTCAAAATACATACCATATTTAAAAAATGAAACTTCCAAAATCCTTTGCACCAAAGGTTGCCAGACAGGATTATCATTATATTTAAACTTCTGGTCTTTTGGCCCCTCCAAAGAAGGAAGCCTTGACATTTTATTAGAATAATATATAACTGACCACATGTAAGTTACCACTTACTCAACATTCATAATTAAACTGTTAAATAAAATTAAAACAAATGCAAATACTAATTCCCCCAAACTGCCAGAGGATTTGTGTATCTGGAGTTCCCCTTCCTGGAATCATTATGCTATTCCTCAATCACACGCACTGACTACAGTTCAACACGGGGTGGGGTCTGTCAAAGCAGCAGTTTAACCTTGACACTCCCCCTACTTGAAAAATGTGGGACTGAAAACTGACCCTTGCATAAATATTTCCAGAAATCAAAACTACTCTGTTTACTTAGGTGGCTGCGGCTTCCTCAACACATTCCCCACTCTGAATGCAGGGGGGATGATATCACATGGTCATAAAGAAACATTAAGCAATAGAGTATCTGAAAGAAGGGAATTTACTTATTTCCTGCTTTTAGAAGTACTGCTGCTACACACCTTCCATCTATTCATCCATCTTCTTCACCGAGAACCAGCAGCATATGGTAGAAAGATAAATTATTGCTATCCAATGGCTAAGTGGTAATTTGTAAATGTTGCACATACAGATTATACTGTAATCGTAACATTTCAAAACAGCAAGATTTAGGACTTCAAAAAAAGTAGTTTTAAGCCTTTATTTCCAGAAGAATGCCTAATGAGGCACGCTTATTGATCCTCCTGCTGTAAGGAACTAAAAATAGTAGATAGAAAATTAGAATATCTTCACAGATGCATTCACGAATTACCATAAAAGTAAGGAACTCTGTACAATCCCAGTGAAGGCAGAAACCCAGAAATGAAAAAATGAAATTGGCTTTCAACTTGAGGGCAGCACTCAACCACCGGGTGAGGATTTCATTTGCAGACAAGTCTAGAGCTACCCAAGGTGGAGACCCTACCAGAAAACACCTCAAAAGGGCTACACGTATGTCAGTAAAAGTGTAAACTAGAAATACTCCATCACCACCACCACTAGGGACAGCAAGGCAAATCTCCTGTCTCAAACTATGGCTTGAAATTGTGAAATAAAAACCTTCCCTGAATTCAGACTTCTAGCTTCTTCAGCTGAGAATATAAATTTCTGTGCTTTTAAGCCACCCACTTGTGTTATTTCTATTACAGCATCACTAGGTAACTAAGACACAAAGGGAGGAGAAAGAAAAGAAATGCTGAAATGTGGGGAAAATAAAAAGCACAAAATAAGGCAATAAAAATAAGTTCAAATATAGGCATAATTACAATAAATATAAATTACTTTATTTAAAAGGCTTGATAAAAAACAACTCAGTTATACCTGATTAAATGAGCTACAAAGGATAAAGAAAGCTTGAACTACATGAATAAAAACAGATAATCAGAAAACATTATTTTAAAAAAAGCTACTAACCATATTAATGGCAGATTAAATTACGTATTTTAAGGCAAACAGCATCAAAAGATAACAAATTTAATTCACCAGTTCAATTCAGAACAACCTGAACCTTCAATGCAACTAATAATGTTTTCAAAATATATAAAGCACAAATTAACAGAAAAACAAGGGTAACTGACAAACCCCCATAGTAGAATATTATACCTTCCCAGTAAAGAATTGATCTGATTGATATTTGTAAAAATGTAGATTTAGCAAAACTAGACACAGTATTAAGGCAATTATGACCATACTGTGTTTATTCCAAGGAAGCAAATTTGATTGAGCATAAGTTCATCAAATAATCGAACACTGCACCCAACAATAGCAGGATACGCTCTTTAAAATAAAACGAGCAGCATCTACGAAAAGCTTGCTACAAAAAGCAAGCTTCAACAAATTTCGAAGGATTGGTAACACAAAGATTATACATACACACACACAAACCATACTGCAATCAAAGTAAATATCAGTAATAGAAATATAACAAGCAAATTACTACATAAGAATTAAGAACAACTTGTAATTATGAACTGAAAATCAAAGTGAAAAAACACTCAGGACTGAAAACCAGGAAAATACTATGTATCTAAACTTGTGTTATGGAGTTAAAACAATACAGAAAGAGATAATTTTAGCCTTAGCTGTTTATATTAGGGTAAACAAGACTAAAAATTAGCACAATAAATACCCATTTCAAGAAGTTAGAAATCTGGTGCCAGGTTGATTACAGTGGACCACTTCCATCATGGAAAGGGCAGCATTTTGTCCTTACTGGGATAGATACTTCCTCTGGATATGGATGTGCCTTCCCTGAACTCAATGCTTCTGCCAAAACTATGATCCAAGGACTCACAGGATGCCTTATCCACCATAACATCACTTCAGATCAAGGGACTGACTTCACAGCTAACTAAGTGCGGCAATGGGGCCCACGCTCATGGAAGTCACTGGTGTTAGCACGTTCCCCATTATCCTGAAGCAGCTGGCTTAATAAAACAATGGAATGGCCTTCTAAAGACATAATTACAGTGCAGGTTAGGTGATAATACCTTGCAGAACTGGGACAATAGTCTCCAGGAGGCTGTATTATGCTCTAAATCTGCATCTAATATATGGTGTTATTTCTCCCATGGCTAGGATTCGTGAGTCCAGGAATCAAGGGGTGGAAATGAGAACGGCACCTCTATTACCACTAGTGACCCACTTGCAAAATTTTTGCATCCTATCCCTACGATCCTATGCTCTGTGGGTCTAGAGGTCTTAGTTCCAAAGGGAGGAGTACTCCCACCAGGAGACACATCATTAATCCCCCTGAACGGGAAGCTAAGAACGCCACCCAGGCACTTTGGGCTCCCCACACCTCTGGATCAACAGAGAAAGGAGTTACCATGTTGGATCGTGCAATTGAGCCTGATTACCAAGTGAAAATCAGATTGACATTACATAATGGAGGTAAAGAAGAGGATGTCTGGAATACAGAAGATTTCTTAGGACGTCATTAGTACTACCGTGCCCTGTGATTAAAGTCAATTGGAAACTACAACAACTCAATTCTGACATGACTCCTAATGGCCCAGACCCTTCAGTAATGAAGGTTTGGGTCACCCCACCAGACAAAGAACCACAACCAGAAGAGATGCTTGCTGAGGGCAATGGGAATACGGAATAGGTGGTGGAAGAAGGTAGTTCTAAATACCAGCTATGACCGCATGACCAGTTGCAGAAATGAGGACTATGACTGTTACAAGTATTTCTTGTCTTGCTACACATGTGTGTATATATATGTACAAACACATACATGCATATACATATGTATTATATATAGAGAGAGAGAGCACAAATCTTTGTTTTCTTCCCTCCTTTATCCCATTACTTATTATAAAATATAAGATGTAAATGGGGTTAGTGCATTTTTGGTAGTATGCATGTTAGTTATATCATGTTTGGCACAAGTATGACTTTATAATTGTCTTTATTTAGAGATTACCTATGGTTTAATGAGATGTGTACAGGTGCCAAGCTGAAAGGGTTAGACTGTGATGGCTAATGTTATGTATGATCTTGGCTAGGCCAGGATTCTCAGTAGTTTGGCAGATATTGTGTAATCACCCTCCATTTTCTGATCTGATGTGAGCAATCAGCTGAAAGGTACATTTCCTTGAGGGTGTTTGCATGCAATACATATGGATGTTCTGGCAAAGCTCACTCTCTCTAGATCCTGCACTCATCTTGTGGCCTGATCTCCAGATCTTAGAGAAGACTTCAGCCAGCAACCTGACCTGCATTTTGGATTCGCCAGCTCCTGTAACCCTGTGAGTCAGCAGCCTGCCACCTGACCTGCAGATTTTGGGTTTGTCAGCCACCGTAACCACGTCGTGAGTCAGGAGAAGCCACCAACCTAATGCCTGACCCACAGATTTGGAACTCACCAGCCTCCACAACTATATCAGCCATTTCCTTGAAAAATCATTATAGCGCACTTATGAAAATACCTTTGGGGGAGGGGGCCTGGTTGGCAAACAAACATAGAAGGTGCACGTTATTTGCAATAAAAACCAGTAGTTCGTTGAAAAGACTAATAAAATCGATAAATTGAATTTTCCTAAATCAATAAAAAAAGGAGGGCATAAATGAAAGAGGGAAACATAGCTACAGATGACACAAACTTATATGAGGATATTATTCATGCTAAGAAAATAAAATTATTCTTAGAGAAAAGTATAAATTATCACAATGATTCAAGAAGATACAGAAAATCTAAATTGTCCCATTATCATTAAAAATACTAACTCAGGAGTATATTAAAAAAAAAAAAAAAACACACAAAAAAGTCTGGTCTCAGATGATTTTACTGGTATGTTCTACCAAACAGTGAAACAATAATGTTCACAAACAATTCCAGAGGAAAAATGAACCTCTCCAACTCATTATATGAAGCTAATATAACTTTGATACTAAGACTTGACAAGAATAGCTCTAGAAAAGAAAATTTCAAGACAATGTTACCCTTGAATATAGATGTCAAAATTCTAAATAAAATATTAGAAAACTAGAACCAACATTAAGAAAACTATGATCATACTGAATTTAAGAAAGCAAAGTTGGTTGAACTTAAGAAAATTAATCTAATTCATCAACTAAAATAATGATCAACTTAACAGATGTTGATAAAATTTGTAAGCTATTTATGATAAAAAGCATAAAAAAAAAATGGGAGAGAATATTCCCAGAGTATTTTCTAAAATCCTCCAACAAATATCTCACTTCACTCCAGCTACACAGGCATTCTCCTGTTCCACAGAAACGTCAAGCTGATTCCCATCTCCGCAATACTGGAATACTGCTTACTCCCAGAGTAAATACTTACTCTCCCCGGAATACTCTTACTCCCAGATCTTATTCTTATGGCTGACTCCTTTTTATCAATCGGTTTTCAGCTAAAAACAGCCTCAGCAGGCCTTCCCTGAGTACTGACTCAATGGGAATAAATAAAAACATCACTTGCCCCAAATCATGTTAAGGTCAATGATGTTAAGGTCAACATTGCTAAATCTAAGCAGTTTGTCCTCATTTTACCTACCTATATAGCAGCATGTTAGACATTTTATGTATATATATATAGATATACATATATATAGATATATATATAGATATAGATATATAGCATGAGCACAGTGGTTAAGAGCTCAGCTGCTAAACAAAAGGTCAACATTCTGAATCCATCAGCTGCTCCTTGGAAACCCTATGGGGCAGTTCTACTCTGTCCTATGGTGTCGCTATGAGTCGGAATCAACTTGATGGCAATGAGTTTGGGTTTTTTTTTTTTTAAATATATATAGCAGCATCAGACATAGGTGATCACTTCCTCCTCCTCAAAACATTTTCTTTACTTGGTTTCCAAGTATTATACTCTTCTGGTTCACCAGCAAATTCTTCTTGTCTCCTTAGTTTTCTATGTTCAACTTATAGATACTGAAGTGCAACACGGGTTAGTTCTTAGACCTCTTCTTTCATTTATCTATACCTTTTCCCTTTATGATTTCATCCATCTATAAATACTGACCCAAAACCAAAAAACCCATTGCCGTCGATTCCGACTCGTAGCAACCCTATGGGACAGAGTAAAACTGCCTCATAGAGTTTCCAAGGAGTGCCTGGCGGATTCGAACTGCCGATCTCTTGGTTAGCAGCCGTAGCACTTAACCACTACACCAAATACTGACAGCTCCCCCAAATGTATTATCTTTGGCTCAGACATCTCCCTGAACCACAGGTTTATATATCTAACTATCCATCCAACATCTCTTACCTGAATGTTTAATAGGCATCCCAAAGTTTATTCCATATCTTATTGATTCTGGAAAGCACTTGTTTTACATCTTAACATTTCTGAAACTAAGGTGTGCATACCAACATTTTGTGGCATAGCTTAATTGGAAGGTTCATCTTACTTACAAGTGATGGCATCGTAGATCTAATGAAATATGATGTACTTCAAAATAAACTTCTGACCTTTCTCCCAAAACTTCCTGCAGCAGGTTTCTCTACCTCAGTCAATGGAAACTCCATTTTTTCCATTATACATGCCAGATACATTGGAGTTCTCCTTAACGCCTCTCTCCCCATTCCACAACTGATCCTGTGGGCTCTTACCTTCAAATTACATCCAGAATCTGACCACTTTCCACTACTTCCACTGCTACTACTACTATCTTGGTACAAGCTACCTTCACCTCTCATCTGGGTTGTTATATTAGTCTCTTAACTGATCTTTTTGCTTTTGCCTTTGCCCTCCTACCATCTATTCTCCACACAGCAACCAAATAATCTAGCTAAAATTTAAGTCAGTTCACATCATTCCTCTGCTCAAAAGCTGATGGCTTCACATCTTATCTGAAATAAAAGCCAAGTCCTGACATTGGTCTACAAGGCTCTATGAGATGGCTTCCTGATACCTTCAGATCTCATCTTCTACTATCCTCTTCTTCCTTCAATGCAATCCAGTCACTACTTCAGGGCATCAGCATTTGCAGATCCATCCACCTGAAATGCTCTTTCCTCAAATATCTGTATGCTCTCTCCCCAACCTCCTTCAGGTCTTTGCTCTAATGCCTGCTTCTCAGTAACACCTTTCCTGATCACCCTATTTAAAACTGTAAACCCCATTGTGACACTCCTATATCCCCTTCCTGCATTATTTTTCTACACAGTACTTATACTTATCACCACCTAATATCATATATATTTTACTTATTTATTTATTTACTGTCCTATCTCATGCCTCTAAATTCCATGAGGGCAGTGTTGTATCTCCAATGTATAGGCACTCAATAAATATTTGATAAATGACTCCACAAATGCATGCTATAGATTATTTTACCCACCATTCCACTCACTAAGTGTGTGGTCAGGCAGTGCATTTGTTCAATAACAGTAACAATTTCAAAAACTAATGCTGAGCTGTTTTGTGTTTGGCACTCTCAAGGGCATGTGGACCCTAACAGAACAAGTGACTACAACATAACCATATATAATTTAGAGGAAAGGAAACTTCCTCCTGTGCCAGACTTGGTAACAGAGCTCTGGTTAATGGTCACAGGTTAGTTGATTAGAGCTAGTAGCTACTCAATACCAAGAAGTTTACCTCTTTAAATGAAAGAAAACAACTGGGTCTTGGTGGTTGAGAACAGAAAGTCAGGAACGCTTAAGATCTATGGTAATGCTTACTGGACTTTTGTAACTAAAATACTCCCTCTGTGTTTTATAAATATAACTGGCTTAGTATATTTGTTTCAGTCCCAACATTACGAAACTGGTGATCAATCAACAGTGCCAAGGCTAACACAGGAATGTATTTGGCAAGTAATTTTTTAATTCCCCTACTAACCCACCAGCCACACCATGGAAGAAAGATGTGGCAGTCTGTTTCCTTGAAGATTATAGCCTTGGAAACCCTATGGGACTGTTCTACTCTGTCCTATAGGGTTGCTATGAGTTGAATTTACTCGATGGCATTGGGTTTTTTTTTTTAATATAAAATTCACCATGTTAAAGCATACGAGTCACATAAAATGATACTCACGAAGAGTAGATACATGAGACTAAATGGGCAGCTCCTGTCCAAAGGTGAGATGAGAAGGCAGAAAGGACAGGAGCTAGTTGAATGGACATGGGAAATCCAGGGTAGAAAGGAGGAGTATGCTGTCACATTATAGGGAGAGCAACTAACCAACAAAAAAGTTGTAAACTTTCACTTAAAACATAATAAAAAATAA
Source organism: Elephas maximus indicus (assembly GCF_024166365.1). Taxonomy (NCBI): domain Eukaryota; kingdom Metazoa; phylum Chordata; class Mammalia; order Proboscidea; family Elephantidae; genus Elephas; species Elephas maximus. The sequence goes on along the minus strand of NC_064827.1, from coordinate 85,511,574 downwards.
AGTGTACAATTCAATGTTTTTTGGTATATTCACAAGGTTGTACAGCCATCACCACTATCTAATTTCAGAATTTCCCACTTCAAAAAGAAATTCCATAACTGTTAGCAGTCACTCCCATTCCTTCTTCCTCTCAAATCCTGGCAACTGCTAACCTACTTTCTGTCTCTATGGCTTTGCCTATTCTGGACATTTCTCATAAATGCAATTATACAATATGAGGCCTTTGTGTCTGGCTTCTTTCAGTAACGATAATATTTATAAGGTTACAGCACATAAAATGTCATTCCTTTTTATTACTGATTAATATGTCATTGAATGGATATATCATATTTTGCTTATCCATTCATCAGTTGATGGACATTTGGGTTGTTCCTACTTTTTGCTGTTATGGATAATGCTGCTATGAACATTCATAGGGTCGCTATTAGTCGGAATCAACTCGATGGCAGTGGGTTTGGTTTTTGGGTATAGTAACCCTATGTTTAACTTTCTGAGGAACTGTTTTCCAAAGTGGCTGTACCATTTTACATTCCCACCACCAGTGTAAAAGGGTTCCAGTTTCTCCACATTCTAGCCAACGTTTGTTACTAATGTCTTGTCCTTGACCTTAGGGCAAAAAAGTTTCAGTCTTTCACTATTAAGTATGATGGTAGCTGTGCGTTTTTTCATGGATGCCCTTTATCAAATTGAGGAAGTTTCCTTCTATCCCTAGATTTTTGAGTGTTTTGATCATTAAAGGCTGTTGAATTTTACTGAATACATGTCTGTTAAGAGAATTTGGCAATTACTTTTATAAGTTAATTCTACCGCAAGCACATATGTTATCCTTTATTCAAGGTCAAGAAGAATTCCTGAAATTATTCCTTCCCTAGTAGAATGTAAGAGTCCATGTTGTTGTGTGCTGTCAAGTCGATTCTGACTCATAGTGACCCTACAGAACAGAGCAGGAGTACCCCATAGGGTTTCCTAGGCTGTAATTTTTACAGGAGCACATAGCCAGGTCTTTTCTCCTGTAGAGCTACTGGGTTGGTTCAAACTGCTGACCTTCCAGTTAGCAGCCAAGAGCTTAACCGCTGTGCCAACAGGGCTCCTTTATAAGCCTCCATATATACTGCTATTTTCCTCTCCGAACTGTCAAGCTTGCAGAGCTTTATTCCTTATACAGGTGGCAACTTCTCTTCATCTTCACCAATGCAATAATATCTCTGTACTTCTCAGCCATGAGATATACTTCCACATTCTAAAATAAATCACTGTACCCTTGGCACTGGGAAATCAATACTTGAAATAAATCTCTAATAAAAAATGGCTCACTAAAAATTACTGCGGTTAATTATCTTTTTGTAAGTTATTGATCATTTGCATTCTATTTTGCCTTTTGTCTCTCCTGTAAATCATCTTCTACATTTTTTAAATAATTAAAACAATTTTTAAAGTAATCACAAATATATTCTCATAAAATATAGGATTTTTCAAAAGTATGTAACGTGTAAAAAAAAAAAAAGGAAATTCCCTCACAGTATACTTTCATATATCACCACCTTCTCCCTTGAAGGGAACAGTATGATATTTCTTTAAGGCAGTGGTTACATGGCTATAATCTTCCAGACATTTGTCTATTACATAAAAACACATATACAACTACAGTGGCATTTTTTCATTTGCCACGAATTTCTACAATGTGGATATTTCACAATTAATATAACCACATCTTATTAATGGACATTTAATTTTATAATTATTCACTATAAAAATTAGGAAACGTTCGGAGGCTGGGCCACGATGGCGGAGTAGTCAGACGCTTCTGATGATCCCTCTTACAACAAAGACCCCAAAAAACAAGTGAAATGATTATATTTATGACAAGCTAGGAGCCCTGAACATCAAAGGTAAGATCAGAAAACGGACTGAGAGGCAGGGGGACAGAGAGATGGTTCAGAAACGGCAAGGAGTTGCCAGACCTCACTCGGCGGGAGCCCTCAGGCATGATCCCCTGGAGCAACCGCGGCGGGGCTGGCAGCGGCGTTCTGGATGCAGTTTCCTCTGGGGGAGACAGCAAGCCACACAGCCTACTCACACCTCCAGAACCAGAGAAGAACCGCACTCTCACCAAAAACTAAGTACTTGCATTTATTTTACCAAGCCCTGGCCCCCAGGCTGGCTTCAGTGCCTGTTGATTTCCCTAGGCCTGCAATAATTCCTGCTGCGCACCCTGAGCCATTCTCTTGGCCTTGGAGAAGGAAGAAATTAACAACTAGGGAAAAGATAATCTGCCAGATCCCCTAAGCTGGGGAGCTCAGGGTAGAAGCAGCTCCTGTCCAGACACAAATGGTCCACGGACTTTTAATATCTTTCACCCTGCACGGACCTGTGTGGGCCCATTTCAGGAGAATAGGCTCTTGTTGGCAGACTGCAACTATTTCAGCTGAGCGGTGGAGAGGTGGGTTTTTGATGTTTGACGCTGCTTTGCCTATTAAGCAGGGTCCTCACCTACCTACATCAAGGGACTAAAGTCTGGAAGCTCCACCCACGTCACCTACCCACCCAAGACAGGGGTCCGAGGATAAGTGATACCTCCCAGTCCTTACAACCAAAGCCATTGAGTGCCCATGGTGTGGCTGCAGAACCCACCCACCTGTGCACTCCAGGGAACAGGGACATGCATTTCTCACAGACACTCGGGGGACGGTTCTCAGCACCCTGCCTTGGTCAGGGCATGACTCCCTGCTGCAACCAGATACCTGTGCCTACACCAATCACTGCTGACCCTCTAAGACTGTAGGACAGAGCCTGTACCACACACTCAATGACCAACTACCTGGACATGTGAGCTGAATCCATACAAGAAAATGAATGGACTCAGGCACATATACCTGGTAATAGCTCTAGCCATCTGGTGACAGGACGTTAGAGCTTCAAAGGAGAAAATAATCAAACTAGCTCACTCGAGCAGCCTATCTGGGAATATCAAAACAAAACAAAGCAAAGAGTTAGGATATGGTAAGCAAACATAAATTAATACGATAACTTACAGATGGCTTGGAGACAACAGTCAATATCAAATCACATAAAGAAGCAGACCATGATCGTTTCAACAAGCTCTCAAAACAAAGAATCAAGGAGTCTTCTGGATGAAGGTGTCTTCCTGGAATTACCAGATGCAGAATACAAAAGATTAATACACAGAACTCTTCAAGACATCATGAAGCCAAGGAACACACAGATAAAGCAGTTGAAGAAATTAAAAAGATTACTCAAGAACATAATGAAAAATTTAATAGGCTGCAAGAATTCATAGAGAGACAGCAATCAGAAATTCAGAAGATTATAACAATAAAATTACAGCATTAGACAACCCACTAGAAAAGTCAGAGAAGCAGAACTCAGGAAATGGAAGGCAGAATTAGTGAGACTGAAGAGAAAACACTTTGCACCAATATATTTGAAGAAAGATGAGATAAAAGAATCTAAAAAAATGAGGAAACCCTAAGAATCATGTGGGACTCTATCAAGAGCAATAACCTATGAGTGACTGGAGTACCAGAACAGAGAGGGATATCAGAAAATACAGAGAACTGTTGAAGATTTGTTGGCAGAAAACTTCCCTGATATCGTGAAAGATGAGAAGATACCTATCCAAGATGCTCATCAAACTCCACATAGGTTGATTTCAAAAGAAAGTCACCAAGACACATTATAATCAAACTTGCCAAAACCAAAGATTAAGAAACAATTTTAAAAGTGGCTAGGAATAAATGAAAAGTCACCTACAAAAGAGAGTCAATAAGCTTGGACTACTCAGCAGAAACCATGCAGGCAAGAAAGCAATCGGATGACTTATATAAAACCTTGAAGGAAAAAAATTGCCAGCCAAGAATCACATATCCAGCAAAACTGTCTCTCAAACATGAAGGTGAAATTAGGACATTCCCAGATAAACAGAAGTTTAGGGAATTTGTAAAAACCAAACCAAAACTACAAGACATACTAAAGGGAATTCTTTGGTTAGAAAATCAGTAATATCAGATATCAATCCAACACCAGAACACAGGACAGGGCAACCAGGTATCAACCCAGATAGGGAAATCAGAAAAACAAATCAAGATTAAAAAATGCTCAAAACAGGGAAACAGCGATGTCATTATATAAAAGGTGACAACATTAAAACAATAAACAGGGACAAAAAAATGAAGTCAGATCTTTCACATGGAGAGGAAGTCAAGGAGATATAAAGAAATAAAAGTTAGTTTTAAACTTAGAAAAATAGGGGTAAATATTAAGGTAACCACAAAGGAGACTAACAATCCTACTCACCAAAATAAAAACAAAAAGACTCAGCAAAAACAAAATTATCAATTTCTTTGAGAAAGGGAATGGACTATGGTGACAGAAATGCCATAAATGAGATCCGCCAAACTATTCATAGTGGGTATTTCTAGAAGTTAGAATTATGGCAATGAGAAGGCTTTCATTTTCAGCTTTATACACTTCCACATTGCGCATTTTTTTAAACAAGCAAATGTTACTGTGACATGGTTGAGACTGCGCAGCAACTTGACTGGGCCATGATTCTGTGTTTATATGTGATCGTTCCCATGATGGAATTTGCTATGATTAGCCAATCAGTTGAAAGAGCGTTTCCTGGGGGGTGTGGCCTGCTTCCAAATATAAGCAGGCATTCTAGCTTTATTGCTCCCTCTGGATCCTGTGGATGCCTCCTGTTCATCCGACTTCTGGTTCTTGGGACTTGAGCTAACAGCTTATCAGCCAATCTTGGGATTCACCCATCTTCACAGCCTGCGAGCGGGAGCCCTGCTCTCCGACCTGTCGATCTTGGGTTCACCAGACCCTGCAGCTACATGAATTAAGAGAAGCCTCCATCCTGATCCATGGACTTAGGACATTCCAGCCTCTACAATCCCATGACCCATTTCCTTGATATGAATCTCTCTATATACATTTATCTGTTTCACTAGTTTTGTTTCTCTAGAGAACCCGAACTAAGACACTTTCAAAACCAGCAAAAACAATGGATATTTTAAATTTGTGAAAAATACCACAATTTCTTAGTAGATATTTAACAGTGGTGGTATGTTTCTATTGCACTACCTCACGTAAACTTGTAATTTCCTCAAGAATTTCTCCAAAAGAGAATTCTTACAATTCAGTCTTTAAGTCTGAAAGATCAGAAAACAAAAATATAAAATAAGCTTACTTGTTTGGATAAAGTATTTTTAAAATATTAATATTATTCCTAACATTTTGCCATAATACTATATTACTGTTCTTTTTTAACATCATCAGGAAAGTACAGACATAAACTAAGAAATTATACAGGAAAAAGTGGTTTGAGCACCTTCAACACTTACAATTCAATTTCAACCATGCCTTTGGTACATCCCCGCTTCACAAAAAAGCCAACCTAAGACAAAAAAAAAGAAAAAGTGAGGTGTGTGATGACACTCCTGGGTTAATAATCAGAGATTAGTAAAGTCATTGCTATTTATCAGCTTAAGATCCTTTCGATAACTTCTCTGTATGTCCATCCCCATCATTTTCTAAATGTACCCTTCCCAGATTTAGGCCTCTCCCAGTGGTGCAATGGTTAAGTGCTCAGCTGCTAGCCAAAAGATTAGCAGTTCAAACCCACCCAGCAGCTCTGCAGGGGAAAAATGGCCTAGCAATCGTAAAGATGACAGCCTAGAAAACCCTATGGGGCAGCATTGCTATGAGTTGGAACCAACTCTATGGCACCTAACAATAACACTGTTTCCTCCCACAAATAACAACAATAATATTATCATTTACTGAGCCTCCTATGTATTAGTTTTGTGTTACAAAGCTAGTAACAAAGCAAGTGTAGAGCAAAGATTTGAAACCAGATAATCCAGCTCAATATTTCCTTCTGTTATATATATAAAGTTGCCAGGAGTTGGAGCCAACTCAACTACAACTAACAACAATCCAGCTTCAGAGTCTGTACTTAACCACTACACTAAGCTCTCTCAAAGAGAAAAGAAAAAGAAGCCAGTGGGAAAATAGATCCTATAGTATGATCACAAACAGCTATACCAAACCTTCTTCCTACCATTGAAGAAGTCATCAAGCATACTTTAAACACGAGTAATATTACAATTTACAAAGTAAAACAGATATTTTTGAGCTAGTTTGTATGTATGAGTATAAGCATGAAAGCAGATCCCAGACCTAAAAAGTTCAGACTGCATCTTAGATCAGGCCATAAATACTGGGATAACCAAAAAACAAAAATAGGCAAGGGGGTACACGATACACCTTGCAAATAAATAATTATCTCTTTAACAGTGATGATGGTAGAGATGATGACAATTATCACAACTGCTAACATTTATTAAGCATTTACTATATCCTGCTACTCTAAACACCTGGAATATATTTTCTCATTTAATACTCATAAACAACCTTATGAGGTATATATTGTACCCATTTTATAGATGATGAAACTGAGGACTAGAAAGGTGAAAAAACAAGCCTGTTCTTGTAACTATGAAGTAGAGTTTAAGGATTAATAGCACAGGTTTAACATGCACTGGGTGTTTTTTTGGAACACCCAGTATGGAGACTCAAATCTCCACTCTGTCATATAGAAATTGCCTGACACTGGCCAGGTTACTTAAACTCTCTGTTTTCAGTTCCCTTGTAGATCAGATAAACAACAGCACCTTGTGGGAGAGCTATTTGCTCATTAGCGTGCAACAATTAAAATACTTGGTATCATTGGAAGAAAAAATAATCAGGAGGAGTTACTGTCCGTACAGGCGGTCTAGTATATGCTTGTGTTAAATTTTTATATCAGCATTTAAAATAAAACATACACCTGTGTTAAATTTTTATATTAACATTTAAAATGAAACATTAGAATATTCTAGCTGAGAACTTCGGCATCCTCCAAATATATCTGTGGATACCCAAAGTCTGCAACTCTCTTGTCTAGGAAACACTACACTCCAATTTCCCTTAAAAACCCTAATGCTCAAAGATAAGAAAAGATGCATTTTCTTTATGACAAAACTAAACATGGGAAGGCTGGTGAAAACTCTAATAGTTTAATCTTGCGGCATGATTAATTGCTCTTCTGTGTGGCCTTTCTAGCCATGGTCTTGAAACTCCCAGACAGTTGATTGTGCGACAGGGTAATTGTGGCCTACAAAGGGGATTGGTCAGTTTTGCCTTAAGAGTCAATTCCAGAGGAGAGAGGAGGAGCCCACCATCACCAGGGAAAGAGAGACCAGCAGGAGAGACCTGGCACCAGGAGACAGTGTAGTGGGCTTCCTGGCCCACATAGAGAGAAAGTTGAATACCTCTGGGCAGAGACTGAGGGCCTGGGAGAGGTATGCCTGTGAGTACAGCTGAGGACAGGCTATCCTGATGGAAGAACCGAATCCTGAGTGTTCTTGAGCCTGAACTGTAACTGTTCAGTAAACCCCATAATTGTGAGTATGGCCTGAGTTCTGCGTGGCCACTGCAATGAATTATCGAATCCAGTAAGGAGTGCTGTAGGACAGCAAAGATGGCAGAGAGAGGAGGCTTGTCTGGCCTGCACCTCATGGGAGTCAACCCTGCACTGTTGATCTTGGTTGTCCTTTGCTTTTGTGGGGTTGGGGAGGTCAGACACCTCCCCCAAGCTGTTTTTACAAATCTATTCCTACTGTACAGCCCCTGGAGTATAATCCAGCAGACCATTTCACAGACAAGGATTTTATAAACCATTTCTGACAAGTAAAGACTATCATTATTCATAAATTTGAGCTGGCTCTCTGAAGCAATCTACTTCAATCCATTCATCTTTAAAATGAAGAAAAACTGAGGTCCAGATAACTGGCTAAGGTCTCAAAGCTAATTATTAATGGAAAGCAGCATCCTTCATGGAAACCCTGGTGGCATAGGGGTTAAGAGTTCGGCTACTAACCAAAAGGTCGGCAGTTCGAATCCACTGTGTGCTCTTTGGGAACCCTACAGGGCAGTTCTACTCTGTCCTATAGGGTCACTATGAGTAAGAATTGACTCGATGGCAATGGGTTAGTTTATGGGTTAGTATCTTTCATACACCATAAGTATCTCCCCTACAGCATTAAAAAAAAAAAATTTTTTTTAGTGAGTATATATATAATCTTAAATGATATTTGCTTCTATCTTGTAACCTTACATTTTAAGCTGGGCTAAGAAACTTGGAATATCACTTGATAATACTGCAATACTGACAGTAATTAAAAATGTAAAGAATCGTTTTAAGTTTTGAAAAAAAAATTTAAAGTGGGTTAATTCTCAGATTTTTTTAAAGTATATTTTTATTTGAAATGTTATATACTAAACAGTATACTTATAGTGACCCTATAGGACAGGGTAGGACTGTCCCCTAGGGTTTCCAAGGAGAGGTTGATGGATTCGAACTGCTGACCTTTTGGTTAGTAGACGAGCTCTTAACCGCTATGCCACCAGGCTCCAACGGTATATATAAACTTCATATACTGCTTAAGAATAATAAAACCATGTATCTACCAGCAGTTTAAGAAACTGAACATTGTCACCCTAATTGCATCCTTAGCTCTCCTAAACAAATGTAATCTCTGATTTGATCTTTTTTTTTTACTTTACTCTAGTTTTACTACATATATCTCCATCTCTAAACATTGAATATATTATTTTATCTGATTTTGACTATTGCATAAACAAAATCATATTACATGTGTTCTTCCAACATGGTATCTTTGCTTAAAATTAGGTTTCTGGTATTTAGCCAGTGAAGTACACTATTTTTGATTTTTCTCTACCATATAATATTCCATCTTATTTGACTGTAACAGAATTTGTTACAAACAATACTGCTATAAACATTTCTGTGATTTCCTCCTGTATAAATGTGCAAGAGCTTTCCAGGGTATCAAGCTTGTTAACTGTTGTTCAAGTCTTCTGTATTTTTACTCATTTTTTATATGATTGATCTATTATTGATAGCTCTCCCACTATGATTATGGATCTGATAACTTGTTAGAATTCTGTTGATTCTGCTTACATATTTTGAAGCTACATTATCAGGCAAATTCAAGTTGAAAAGTGATTTATTTTCCAGCTGAACTGAGCCTTTCATCAATATTTAATAACCACCTTTATCTCCAAAAATACTGTTTACTTTAAAGACTATTTTCCCTGGTATTAATTCAGTTAAACCTATTTTCTTCTGTACAGTATTTGCCTAGAGTGTCTTTTTTCATCCTTATCAATTTTCAACACCTTTTCATTTTATATATGCATATTATAAACAAATATAACTGAGTTTTGTTTTATTTATCCATTCTAACAGCTGTTATCACTTAATGAGAGTACGGATCACTTTATAATTATCATTAATAATATATTTGGATGTATTTCTAAAATCTTATTTTGTGTTTTTTAATTATTTAATTTTCTATACTTCTTTCTCTTCTCTTTTTCAAACCTCCTTTTGCATTGTTTAGGTGATGAATATTGTTTTCCTCTCATTCTACTTTTTGCCTTTCTTCTTTAGAGGATACATATTCCATTTCAATTTTTTAAGTGGTTATCCCAAAAATTTTAATATGCATATTTAACTTAATAAATCCTAAAGTTGATCAACTATCTTAACTTCCTCTCAATAATACAAATCCTTAGAGTGCTTTAACTCTGACCACTTCAGTCCTATTGTCCAATATTTTAGTTCTAGAATGTCTTAAACTCCACAAATTATAGACATTATTTTAAACAGTTTGCATATACTTCCCTACATATTTACCCTTTTTCTGCTAAACATTTCTTTTTGCATCTCAGACTGTTCATCTGGAATCATTTACCTTCCTCATAAATTACATATGTTCAAAATTCCCTTAGTGAGGATTTTGGTCTTTAATCATTTTCTTTCCTACCTCTATTCTGGAAGGATATTACTACTGGATATGCAATTACAGGCTGGGTTTTATTTTCTTGGCAGTGAGAACAATATCTTGCTCTCTCCTGTCTTCTAAGAGTTAGCTCTTGGTCTAATTCTGGTTCCTTTGTAGGTTTTCTGGCTGCTTTAAAAATCTTCTCTGTAATTTGGTGTTTTGTAACTCACTATACTGTAACTATGTATGGATTTCTGTCATTTATCCTGCCCTGGTGGTGCAATGGTTAAGAGCCTGGCTGCTTACCAAAACATCGGCAGTTCAAATTCACCAGCCACTCCTTAGAAACCCTAAGGGGCAGTTCTACTCTGTCCTATAAGGTCGCTATGCGTTGAAATTGACAGCAACGGGATTTTTTATTTTGGGGGGTATATTGGTTTTCTTAAATATGAAAATTCATGTTTTTCAACATTATTAAAAAATTCCTAGAGGCAGGGCCAAGATGGCAGAGTAGTCAGACGCTTCCAGTGAACCCTTTTACAACAAAGACCCAAAAAAACAAGTGAAACAATTGCATTTATGACAAGCTAGAAGCCCTGAACATTAAAGGCAAAGTCAGAAAACTGACTGAGCAGCAGATGAAGGGAGAAACAGTTCAGAAGCGAAGAGGAGTTACCAGATCTTAATCACTGGGAACCCCAAGGCTGCAGTGGGCTGGCGGCAGCATTTGGCAGCGGTTTTCTCAGGGAGAAGCAGCCAGCAACACAGCCTACTCAAACCTCCAGAACTAAAGAAGAACAACGCTCTAGGCAAAAGCTAAGTACTCGTGTATATTTTACCGCACCCCCAGCCCCCAAGCTGGCTTCACTGGCTGTGGATTTCCCTGAGCCTGAGACAGATCCTGTTGCACACCTTGAGCCATTCTCCCAGCCGTGGAGAAGGAATAAATTCACATCTGGGGAAAAGATAGTCTGCCAGCTCCACTAACCTGGGGAGCATAGGACAAAAGCAGCTCCTGTCCAGGCATAAACGGTCCATAGACTTTGAATACCTTTCCCCTGTGCATGGACCTGTGTGGGCCTACTTCAGGAGAACAGACCCTTGTTGGCAGACTACAACTGTTTTAGCTGTGCTGTGGAGAGTTGGGTGTTTGATGTTTAACACTGCTTTGCCTGTTATACAGGGTCCTCACCTACCCACATCAGGGGTGTAAGGACTGGTGCCTCCACTCAGGTCACCCAGCCACCCACGACAGGCGTCCAAGGATAAGTGATACCTCCCAGTTCTTACAACCAGAAGCACTGGGTATCCAAGGTCTGTCTGCAGAATCCACTCACCTGTGTGCTCTAGGGAACAGGGACACACTTTCCTCACATACACTCGGGACGGTTGGCAGCTCCCTGTCTTGTTCAGAGCATGACCCCCTGCTGCAATGAGATACCAGTACCTACACCAATCACCTCTGTCCCTCTAAGACTGTAGAACAGAGCCTGTACCACACACTTGATCACCAGCTACCTGGACACCTAAGCTGAATCCATACAAGAAAAATGAATGCACTCCTAGGTTCATTTACATTGTAACAGCTCTAGACATCTGGTGACAGGACATTAGAGCTTCAAAGGAGAAAATAACCAAGGTAGCTCCCTCAAGCAACCTAATTGGACATATCAGGACAAAACATAGCAAGAAGCTTGGATACACTAAGCAAAAATAAACTAATACAATAACTTATAGATGGCACAGAGACAAGAGTCAATATCAAATCATATAAAGAAGCAGACCATGATGGCTTCAACAAGCTCAAAATAAAGTATCAAGGGATTTTCTGGATGAAGGTGCCTTCCTGGAAATACCAGATGCAGAATACAAAGATTAATATACAGAACTCTTCAAGACGTCAGGAAGGAGATAGGCAATACTCAGAACAAGCCAAGGAACACACAGATAAAGCAGTTGAAGAATTTAAAAAAGGTTATTCAAAAACACAATAAAAAATCTAATAAGCTGCAAGAATCCATAGAGAGACAGCAATCAGAAATTCAGAAGATTAACAATAAATTTACAGAATTAGACAACTCAGTACCAAGTCAGAGGAGCAGAATTGAGTAAGTGGAAGAAAAAACCGGTGAGACTGAAGATAAAGCACTTGGTACCAATATATTTGAAGAACAATCAGATGAAAGAATTAAAAAAAAATGAGGAAACCATAAGAATCATGTGGGATTCTATCAGGAGAAATAACCTGCGAGTGATTGGAATACCAGAACAGGGAGGGATAACAGAAAATACAGGCAGAATTGTTGAAGATTTGTTGGCAGAAAACTTCCCTGATATAGTGAAATATGAGGCGGTATCTATCCAAGATGTTCATTGAACTCCACATAAGGTAGATCTTAAAACAAAGTCACCAAGACATAATCAAACTTGCCAAAACCAAAGATAAAGAATTTTAAGAGTAGCTAGGGATAAACGAAAAGTCACCTACAAAGGACAGTCAATAAGAATAAGCTCGTACTACTTAGCAGAAACCATGCCGGCAAGAAGGCAATCGGATGACTTATATAAAGCATTGAAGAAAAAAAACTGCCAGCAAAGAATAATATATGCAGCAAAACTGTCTCTCAAATATGAAGGTGAAATGAAGACATTTCCAGATAAACAGAACTTCAGGAAATTCGTAAAAAGGAAACCAAAACTACAAGAAATACTAAAGAGAGTTCTCTGGTTAGAAAATCAATAATATCAGATATCAACCAAAGACTAGAACACTGGACACAGTAATCAGATGTAAATCCAGATACGGAAATCACAAAAATAAATCAAGATAAAAAATCCTCTCAAAACAGGGAAACACTGATGTCATTATGTAAAAGAAGACAACATTAAAACAATAAAGAGAGACTTAAGAAATGTAGTCACAGACATTTCACATAGAGGAAGACAAGGCGATATAAAGAAATAAAAGTTAGGTTTAAACTTGGAAAAATGGGGTAAATATTAAGGCACCACAAACGAGACTTAACAATTCTACTCATCAAAATAAAATTAAAAAAAATAATACTCACCACAAACAAAATCAACTACAATGAATAAGAGGAAAAGGCACTATATAAACTACTCAGCACAAAAAATTAAGTGGGAAAAAGAAACTTTCAAACAATACACAAAAAAAAAAGACATCAAAATGACCGCACTAAACTCATAAAAAAAAAAAAAAACTCATACCTATCCATAATTACGCTGAATGTTAATGGACTAAATGCACCAATAAACAGACAGAGAGTGGCAGAATGGATTAAAAAAACACGATCCATCTATCTGCTACCTATAAGAGACACACCTTAGACTTAGAGAAACAGACTAAAACTCAAAGAATGGAAAAAATACATCAACCAAACAACAATCAAAAAAGAGCATGAGTAGCAATATTATTTTCTGACAAAATAGACTTTAAAGTTAAATCCACCACAAAGGATAAGGAAAGACACTATATAATGATTAAAGGGACAATATACCAAGAGGATATAACCATATTAAATATTCCTGTGCCCAATGACAGGGCTGCAAGATACATAAAACAAACTCTATCAGTATTGAAAAGTGAGATAGACAGCTCCACAATATTACTAGGAGACTTCAACACACCACTTTTGATGAAGGACAGTACATCCAGAAAGAAGCTCAATAAAGACACAGAAGATCTAAATGCCAAAATCAACCAACTTGACCTCATAGACGTACACAGAACACTCCACCCAACAGCAGCCAAGTATACTTTCTTTTCAAACACACATGGAACATTCTCTAGAATAGACCATATATTACGTCATAAAGGAAGCCTTAGCAGAATCCAAAACATCAAAATATTACAAAGCATCTTCTCTGACCACAAGCCCATAAAAGCAGAAACCAATAACAGAAAAAGCAGGGAAAAGAAATTAAACACTTACAAACTGAACAATACCCTGCTCAAAAATGACTGGGTTATAGAAAGACATCAAGGATGGAATAAAGAAATTCATAGAATCCAATGAGAATGAAAATACTTCCTACCAGAACCTTTGGGACACAGCAAAAGCAGTACTGAGAGGTCAATTTCTATCAATAAATACACACATACAAAAAGAAGAAAGGGCCAAAATCAAAGAATTATCCCTACAACTTGAACAAATAGAGAGCGACAAAAGAAACCCTCAGGCACCAGAAGAAAGCAAATAATAAAAATTAGAGCAGAATTAGATGAAATAGAGAACAGAAAAACAATTGAAAGAATTAACAAGACCAAAAGCTGGTACTCTGAAAACAATTAACGAAATTGATAAACCACTGGCCAAACTGACAAAAGAAAATGAGAGGAAGCAAATAACCCGAATAAGAAATGAGATGGGTGATATTACAACAGAGCCAACCGAAACTGAAAGAATCATATCAGATTACTACGAAAAATTGTACTCTGGCAAATTTGAAAACCTAGAAGAAATGGATGAATTCCTAGAAACATTACTACCTAAACTAACACAAACAGAGGTAGAGCAACTAAATAAACCCGTTACAGAAGATTGAAAAGGTAATCAAAAAACTCCCGACACAAAAAAGCCCTAGCCCGATGGCTTCACTGCAGAGTTCTACCAAACTTTCAGAGAAGAGTTAAAACCACTACTACTAAAGGTATTTCAGAGTATAGAAAAGGATGGAATACTCCCAAACTCATTCTATGAAGCTAACATATCCCTGATACCAAAACCACATAAAGGCACCACAAAAAAAAGAAAATTAAACACCTATATCCCTCATGAACTTAGACGCAAAAATCCTGAACAAATTCAAGCCGATAGAATTCAACAACATATCAAAAAAATAATTCACCACGACCAAGTGGGATTCATACCAGGTATGTGTGGATGGTTCAACATTAGAAAAACAATCAATGTAATCCATCATCTAAATAAAACAAAAGAACCCCATGATCTTATTAACTGATGCAGAAAAGGCATTTGACAAAGTCCAACACCCATTAATGGTAAAAACTCTCAGCAAAATAGGAATAGAAGGAAAATTCTTCAACATAATATACAAAGCTAACAGCTAACATCAACCTAAATGGAGAGACTCTGAAAGCATTCCCCTTGAGATCAGGAACCAAACAAGGATGCCCTTTATTACCAGTCTTATTCAACACTGTGCTGGAGGTCCTAGCCAGAGCAATCAGGCTAGACAAATAAGCGGCATCCAGATTTGTAAGGAAGAAGTAAAAATATCTCCATTTGCAGATGACATGACCTTATACATAGAAAACACCAAAGAATCCTCAAGAAAACTACTGAAACTAATAGGAGCTCGGGAGATTATCAGGATACAAGATAAACATACAAAAATCAGATGGATTCCTCTACACCAACAAAAAGAACATTGAAGAGGAAATCACCAAATCAATGCCATTTACAGTAGCCTCCAAGAAGATAAAATACTTAGGGATAAATCTTACCAGAGACATAAAAGACCTATACAGAGAAATCTACATTACTGCAAGAAACCAAGAGACCTACATAAGTGGGAAAACGTACCTTGCTCATGGATAGGAAGACTTAACATTGTAAAAATGTCTATTCTACCAAAACCCATCTACAGACACAACACAATTCCGATCCGAATCCCAACATTTTTTAATGAGATGGAGAAACAAATCAGCAACTTCATATGGGAAGGAAAGAGGCCCCGGATAAGAAAGTCATTACTGAAAAAGAAGAACAAAGTGGGAGGCCTCACTCTACCTGAATTTAGAACCTATTATACTGCGACAGTATTCAAAACAGCCTGCTGCTGGTACAACAACAGATACATAGATCAATGGAACAGAATAGAGAATTCAGACATAAATTCATCCACATATGAGCAGCTGATATTTGACAAAGGCCCAAAGTCAGTTAAATGGGGAAAAGACAGTCTTTTTAATAAATGGTGCTAGCATAACTGGATATCCATCTGCAAAAAAATGAAACAAGACCCACACTTTACACCATGCACAAAAACGAACTCAAAATGGGTCAAAGAACTAAATATAAAATCTGAAAAGATAAATATCATGGAAGAAAAAATAGGGACGTTAGGAGCCCTAATACATGGCATAAACAGTATAGAAAACATTATAAGGAATGTAGAAGAAAAACTAGATAACTGGGAACTCCTAAAAATCAAACGCCTATGCTCATCCAAAGACTTCACCAAAAGAGTAAAAAGACTACCTACAGACTGGGAAAAAGTTTTTAGCTATGACATTTCTGATCGGTGCCTGATCTCTAAAATCTACATGATACTGCAAAAACTCAACTGCAAAAAGACAAATAACCCAATTAAAAAATGGGCAAAAGATATGAATAGACACTTCACTAAAGAAGACATTCAGGTAGCTAACAGATATATGAGGAAATATTCACCATCATTAGCCATTAGAGAAATGCAGATCAAAAATACAATGAGATTTCATCTCACTCCAACAAGGCTGGCATTAATCCAAAAACACAAAAGAATAAATGTTGGAAAGGCTGTGGAGAGACTGGAACACTTCTACACTGCTGGTGGGAATGTCAAATGGTACAACCACTTTCGAAATCGATTTGGCGCTTCCTTAAAAAGCTAGAAATAGAACTACCATACGATCCAGCAATCCCACTCCTTGGAATATATCCTAGAGAAATAAGAGCCTTTACACAAACAGATACTGCAGCACTGTTTACAATAGCAAAATGATGGAAGCAACCAAGGTACCCATCAACAGATGAATGGATAAATAAATTTGGTATATTCACATAATGGAATACTACACATCGATAAAGAACAGTGAGGAATCTGTGAAACATTTCATAACACGGAGGAACCTGGAAGGCATTATGCTGAGTGAAATTAGTCAGCTGCAAAAGGACAAATATTGTATAAGACCAGTATTATAAGAACTTGAGAAATAGTTTAAACTGAGAAGAAAACATTCTTTTGTGGTTACGAGAGAGGGGAGGGAGGGATGGTGGGAGATGGGCATTCACTAAGTAGATAGTAGATAAAAACTACGTTAGGTGAAGGGAAAGACAGCACACAATACAGGGGAGGTCAGCACAATTGGACTAAACCAAAAGCAAAGAAGTTTCCTGAATAAACTGAATGCTTCGAAGGCCAGCGTAGCAGGGGCAGGGGTCTGGGTACAATGGTTTCAGGTGACACCTAAGTCAATTGGCATAAGAAAATCTATTAAGAAAACATTCTGCATCCCACTTTGAAGAGTGGCATCTGGAGTCTTAAATGCTAGCAAGCAGCCACCCAAGATGCATCAATGGGTCTCGACCCACCTGGATCAAAGGAGAATGAAGACCACCAAGGACACAAGGCGATTACAAACCCAAGACACAGAAAAGGCCACATGAACTAGAGACTACATCATCCTGAGAGCAGAAGAACTAGATGGTGCCCGGCTACAAGTGACAGGGAACACAACAGAGAACCCCTGAGGGAGCAGGAGAGCAGTGGGATGCAGACCCCAAATTCTCATAAGACCAGACTTAATGGTCTGACTGAGACTAGAAGGACCAGTGGTCATGGCCCCCAGACCTTCTGTTGGCCCAGGACAGGAATGATTCCTGAAGCCAACTCTTCAGACATGGATTGGACTGGACAGTGGGTTGGAGAGGGATGCTGGTGAGGAGTGAGCTTCTTGGATCAGGTGGACACTTGAGACTACGTTGGCATCTCCTGCCTGGAGGGGAGATGAGAGGGTGGAGGGGGCTAGAAGCTGGCGAAATGGACACAAAAAGAGAGAGTAGAGGGAGAGAGCGGGCTGTCTCATTAGGGGGAGAGTAATTGGGAGTATGTAGCAACGTGTATATGGGTTTTTGTGTGAGAGGCTGACTTGATTTGTAAACTTTCACTTAAAGCACAATAAAAATTATATATATAAAAAAAAAGGATAACCCAATTAAAAAATGGGCAAGGGATATGAGCAGACACTTCACTTAAGAAGACATTCTGGGAGCTAACAGGTACATGAGGAAATACCCATGATCATTAGCCATTAGAGAAATGCAAATCAAAACTACACTGAAATTGCATCTCACTCCAATGAGGCTGGCATTAATCCAAAAAACACAACATAATAAATGCTTGAGAGGTTGTGGAGGATCTGGAACACTTATACACTGCTGGTGGATATGTAAAATGATACAACCACTTTGAAAATCGATTTGGCACTTCCTTAAAAAGCTAGAAATAGAACCGCCATACGATCCAGCAATCCCATTCCTTGTAATATATGCTAGAGAAATAAGAGCCTTTACATGAACAGATATATACACACCCATGTTTATTGCAGCACCGTTTACAATAGCAAAAAGATGGAAGCAACCAAGGTGCCCATCAACAGATGAATGGATAAGTAAATTATGGTATATTCATACAATGGAATACTACGCATCGATAAAGGACAATGATCAATCCATAAAACATTTCATAACATGGAGGAATCTGGAAGGCATTATGCTGAGTGAAATTAGTCAGTTGCAATGGGACAAATATTGTATGAGACCACTATTATAAGAATTTGAAAAACAGTTTAAACAGAGAAGAAAATATTCTTTGATGGTTACGAGGTGGGGAGGGACGGCAGGAGAGGAGTTTTTACTAATTAGATAGTAGATAAGAACTATTTTAGGTGAAGGGAAAGACAACACACAATACAGGACAGGTCAGCACAACTGGACTAAGCCAAAAGCAATGAAGTTTCTTAAATAAACTGACCACTTCCAAGGCCAGAGTAGCAGGGGCGGGGATTTGGGGACCATGGTTTCAGGGGACATCTAAGTCAACGGGCATAATAAAACCTACAAAGAAAACATTCTGCATCCCATTTTGGAGAACGGCGTCTGGGGTCTAAACGCTAGCAAGTGACCATCTAAGATGCATCAATGGGTCTCAACCCACCTGGAGCAAAGGACAATGAAGAATACCAAAGACACAAGGTAATTATGAGCCCAAGAGACAGAAAGGGCCCCATAAACCAGAGACTACATCAGCCTGAAACCAGAAGAACTAAATGGTGCCCAGCTACAACCAAAGACTCCCATGTCAGGGAGCACAACAGAGAACCCCTGAGGGAGCAGGAGAGCAGTGGAATGCAGATGTCAAATTATCATAAAAAGACCAGACTTAATGGTCTGAGACTAGAAGAACCCCAGGGTTCATGGTCTCCAGACCTTCTGTTAGCCCAAAACTAGAACCATTCCCAAAGCCAACTCTTCAGACAGGGGTTGGACTGGACAATGGGATAGAAAATGATACTGGTAAAGAGTGAGCTTCTTGGATCAAGTAGACACATGAAACTATCTGGGCAGCTCCTGACTGGAGAAGAGATGAGAGGGCAGAGGGGGTCAAAAGCTTGCCAAATGGACACGAAAATAGAGAGTGGAGGGAACAGTGTGCTGTCCCATTAGAGGGAGAGCAACTAGGAGTATGTAGCAAGTTATAGTCCATACAAGTTTTTGTATGAGAGACTGACTTGGTTTGTAAATTTTCACTTAAAGCACAGTAAAAATTAAAAAAAAAAAAAATTCTAGTCACTCTTTATTCAGATATTACGTCTTCCTTAGTCTCACCATCATCTCCCTTTGAATTTGCCATTAGACGCATACCAGATTATATTCCTTTATGTGTTATGTCTCTTAACCTCAATTTTATAATTTTCTCTTTATATTGCATTTTAAGAAATGTTTTCAGATCTTTTAGTTCAAAAATTCTCTCCTTAAATGTGTCTGGTTTACTGTTCTTCCTGTCCAAGTTTCTCTCTTCAACCAATATATTTTTTGTTTCTTTAAATTCTATTAGAATGTTTTTCACATCTGACAAATCTTTGTCACTTACTTCTTTGTTATACTTGTAGTCTTCTTTTATTTCTTTAAACAAATTAAATATACTTACTTTATATTCTCTATGTGATCATTCCAGTATCTACATACTTTGTAAGCCTGATTCTGCAGTCTGTTGTTTTGGTTAGTTCTTATTTTTTCTTCCCCGTTGCACAGTATTTTATTTCCCAAATTTGCAGATTTTGATCCACGGAGTTAAACAAATAATTTTAATAATGGCAAACTCCCACTGTTTTTAAATGTCCTTCATTTGGGGGTCAGTCTGTTTCTCTACTAGGAATAGATTCAATTTTGTTTGAAATAAAGTTTAATTGAATATTCATTCAGTATTAAATTTTTTGAATGTTCTTTATGTATAGATTTTCACTAAAAATTACGCAATAAAGTGTAATTTTTAAAATAGGTATAATGCTACATATCTTTTTCAGAAATGTGAACAGTAAATGGGATAATATGTGAATATGGCCTTACTCAGAGTCCAGCAGGTTTTAGGTCCTATATTGATTTTATTATTATTGTTGCTGTTAGTTGCCATCAAATCGATTCCAACTCATGGCGACCCCATGTGTACAGAGTAGAACTGCTCTATAGGGTTTTTGGGTTTTTTTTAAATAATTTTTATTGTGTTTTAAATGAAAGTTTACAAATCAAGACAGTCTCTCACATAAAAACTTACATATACCTTACTACATACTCCCAATTAATCTCCCCCCAATGAGACACCCTGCTCCCTCCTTCCAGTCACTCTTATCGTGACTATTTTGCCAGCTTCTAACCCCCCCTACCCTCCCATCTCCCCTCCAGGCAGGAGGTGCCAAAATAGTCTCAAGTGTCCACCTGATCCAAGAAGTTCACTCCTCACCAGCATCCCTCTCCAACCCACTGTCCAGTCCAATCCATGTCTGAAGAGTTGGCTTCGGGAACGGTTCCTGTCCTGGGCCAACAGAAGGTTTGGGGACCATGACCGCTGGGGTCCTTCTAATCTCAGTCAGACCAGTAAGTCTGGTCTTTTTATGAGAATTTGGGGTCTGCATCCCACTGCTCTCCTGCTCCCTCAGGGGTTCTCTGTTGTGTTCCCTGTCAGGGCAGTCATCACTTGTAGCCGGGCACCATCTAGTTCTTCTGGTCTCAGGATGATGTAGTCTCTGGTTCATGTAACCCTTTCTGTCTCTTGGGCTGATAATTACCTTGTGTCCTTGGTGTTCTTCATTCCCCTTTGATCCAGGTGGGTTGAGACCCATTGATGCATCGTAGATGGCTGCTTGCTAGCGTTTAAGACCCCAGATGCCACTCTTCAAAGTGGGATGAAGAATGTTTTCTTAATAGATTTTATTATGCCAATTGACTTAGATGTCCCTTGAAACCATGGTCCCCAAACTCCTGCACCTGCTTCGCTGACCTTTGAAGCATTCAGTTTATTCAGAAAACTTCGTTGCTTTTGGTTTAGTCCAATTGTGCTGACCTTCCCTGTATTGTGTGCTGTCTTTCCCTTCACCTAACGTAGTTTTTATCTACTATCTACTTAGTGAATGCCCATCTCCCACCATCCCTCCCTCCCCTCTCTCGTAACCACAAAAGAATGTTTTCTTCTCAGTTTAAACTATTTCTCAAGATCTTGGTTCTTATTTTTGAGGATTCATTTCCTCCTGTTTTGTAGTTTTTAGCCATGGATTCATAAATTTCTGGAAACCCTGTGGGAATTCTTTTGAGGACTGGATTGGAGATATGTTCCTTCAGAGGATTTGCATTTGCTTCTGCCAGATGTCTGGAGGTATTACTAACTGGGACCTCTTAAAAGTAAAATTACAATTTAAGATTTTAGTTTACGTTGATTAAGAGTAGGGATACACAGCCAAGTATTTTGTCAATAAGTTGTACACCTGTAAAAAGTTACATAATTGATATTTACAACAATGACAAGAAGGAAAAAAAAGGAGTAGTTGCTGAGGCTGCTTATGTACATTCAAAAGCCTCATGGAATTTGGTTTCTTGGTTTGGAGGTTTAGGGTCTTGGTTTTATGGGACATCCCAGTCAAGTGGCCTAATAATGTGTTTAGTGCTTCTGTTCTACCTCCTAGTTTGATGTGTAGTGCCTGGAATCTTAAAATCTTGCAAGCGGCCTAACAAGGCACAATTGGTCTCTATTTGCCTATAACAATAGAGGAAGAAGGGAGAGTCAGGAATAGGAGGAGGAAAAGGAATGTGTGACCAACTGCTTACATGAACAACTGCCACCTTTGCCATGAGACCAGAAGAACTGGATAGTACTTAGCTACCATTACTGAGGAAACCCTGGTGGCATAGTGGTTAAGTGCTACAGCTGCTAACCAAGAGGTCGGCAGTTCAAATCTGCCAGGCGCTCCCTGGAAACCCTATGGGGCAGTTCTACTCTGTCCTATAGGGTCGCTGTGAGTCGGAATCAACTCGATGGCAGTGGGTTTTGGTTTACCATTACTGAACATTTTGATTGAGGATTCCATAGAGGGCAGAAATGCATAACAGAATTCCAAATTCTCACTGACTCCAGACTACCTGGAGCCGTGAAGGTTGGATGAACTCCTGAAACTACTGCCCTGAGATCATCTAAACTTTAAACCAAAAATTCCCCTGAATTCTTCTTAAAACCAAACAATACTTTAGCTTAACTAGTTAAAAAATGTCTATCTAGAGCATTACGCTCTTTTAAGAATTATCTATAAAAGATCAGACTGCAACAATGGGCTCAAACACAGCAACGATTATGGGGATGGCATAAGAGCAGGCAATATTTTGTTCTGTTATACAGAGGGTTGCTATGCTTCGGAACTGACCGGATGGCACCTAACAACAACAACATATGGGATCAAATTGACAACAGTAACTCGAAAGATTAGATAGGAACCTTAGGGTTAATGGTAAAGGAATAACTCAGAAAAGGAGAGTGAGAACAGTTGTACAACTCGAAGAATATAACCAGTCACTGAATTGTACATGCAGGAACTACTGAACTGGTGTATGTTCAGCTACATATATTCTCAACAAAAAAAGAACTAAAAAGATCTTAGTTTCAATCATAATATAAATTCTGGCCCCAACATGTTAAAGCTTGTAGTTAAGGATTCTTTTTTTCCCCCACTCCATTCAGAGCCAACAATGAGATAAGTAACCCTCACTGTTCCATCCTGTGCTGTTGTTATTTCAGCTCCACACCGTACTTGCCTTCTAGGTTTTATCTTCCCTGTATCTCCAGCACCCCTAACCTTGCATAACCAATTTAAGTCAGAATTTAAGGAGCCAAGTATGAGCAGATGCCACTAGGAAACAAGCCCAGAGCCTGCTTATCTCTTTAGAGTCACACTATTTTGGTTCTGTCCTTGGAAAACTTCCCTCACCTTTTGACAAGCCCGGCAACGTATTTAAAATGATATATTTTACACCATTTTTAGCATTTCAGGCATTAGATACCTGGATAATTCTCTAGGTATATAGCCTAAAATAACTGTAGAAATAAAAATCTCCTCCCAGCTTTTCTACCTACCTAGCACTACACATTTGCTATACCCAGAGAACTGAGATGATTGATTATTAAAAGCAACTGACGGTTTTGAATTTAACAAGAAAAAGTTATATTAACTTACCTTATCTGCCCGTCCCATGAAAGCAGGTTTGCCTGCTAATCCAAGGCAAATGGCACACACAATGCTGGACTTCCCTGTCCCATTAGCTCCAATAATCATATTCAAGTGGGGTCCAGGAGATACTTCACAGATATCGTATGTCCTGAATTACAAAGAGGTGAAATTACTAAGCAGAAATAAGAAAAGAATTTCTCCTTTACAAAAGCATTATTCTTGCTTTATATCATCATTATCTAAAGACTTCCTCGAATTCCTTTAAAAAAGCCAACTGACCTTGTAAATTTAATGTTATTTATATGCTGTTAATAAACTAGAGAGACAATCTATCAGTGGAAGAAAAAAAAAAAAAACAATAATACATATCTAAAATAACATCAGTGGGAACATATTTGACATGACTTTTTCAAAAATGTGTCTGTTGAATAAAGCAAAGTTTGATATAATTTATTGCTTTTAATAATCACAATACATAGAATATACCAAAGCTATGGAAACCCTGTTGGCACAGCGGTTAAGTGCTGCGGCTGCTAACCAAAGGGTCTGCAGTTCGAATCCGGCAGGCGCTCCTTGGAAACCCTACGGGGCAGTTCTACTCTGTCCTCTAGGGTGGCTATGAGTCGGAATCGACTCAACAGCACTGGGTTTGGTTTGGGGTTTTTCTTTAATCAAAGCTACTGTGCAAATAACTTTAAACCAAATTTTAATGTTAGAGAAGCCATGAATTATCTTAAATCTGCAGATTTTACATAAATATTTCTCTTGAATTAAAATGCTTAATGGCAACTTCCCGTAGCTTAATATGTGAAACAATCCAAGCAATATTTTTATTCTAATTCAAAAACCGAAGATATACATCAGATCAAAGTTTGATTTTATGCTTAATTAAAAAATACGTAACATTCATGACCTTCAATCTGCTACCAGATAACTGACCAAAGGATGTGTTGCTAATCCACGTTCAAATAAATTTTACCCCAACAGGAGGAAACAAGAATGCATCACCAGCACTTCTGTAACATTCCCTCATGCCAGAAAGCTGCGTGCTCCCGTACTCTACCTGCAACAGTTAGCATCTCCCCTTTTTAGTCGCCGGGGATGTTACGGCAAAATGTAGGCCAACTATGACTCAGATATTCTCTGAAGTGAATACCCTGAATACCCTGAAGTAAAACCCATAAAGAATGTTCCATTCCCAGAGAATCTAAGTTAGCTCTCGGATAGCTGTCAACTAATTCCCAAAGAATAAATGCTTAATCTGCTACTATCCTGCCAAGTATATATATACACATCATTTAACCAAGTACACCTCAATTTGACATTCAAAGAAATTAATCATTTTAAAGTTCTAGGTGGTAATAAAAATAAATACTGGTGGTAAAGGAAAAGTATTTTCTGAAGGTTTTCCAAGCCCATACCTCTTAATTCATACTACACAGCATCTTTTTAGATGCTCTGCTCTGTTGCCTACCACCTGCGTCTTAAAAAAAATCTTATGTGACCAATAACTGACCAACTGAGGCATTCGTTTTAAAAAGGTTTCTTCCCACATATTCCACAACAACTTTGTACAGTAGATTTTGACCACAAAAATGCTCTGAACGAAAATGGGAAAAAGGATTTGCATGATTTTTCTGCCTTGGTAAACAGATTCAAGAATTTTTAAGTTAAATTTCATGTTCATAAATGGTTAAAATTAGTTTGGACACTTCAAACATCTGGAAACTTAACTTACACAGAACTTCTTAATTCCAATACACAAAGCCCCTTTCTTTAAATACTTGAATTTCCAGCTGTGAAATCTTTACATAAATGTCTTACTTAAAAAAGAGATCTAACTGGTATTGAAGACAACAGGAAAAAGCATGGGAATTTCTGGCCTATTAATATACACACAGATATTACAAACTGGGAGAGCTACCAAAAACAAACAAAGCCTCTGCATCTTTTTGTGAGTTCTCTTTTCTCTGTCCAACCCCTAAAAGAGCTTTCGTCAAAGGTCCAATCTCTTCTCACCCTCTATGCTTTGCCTGCTATCTCCCATATTCTGTATGGCTTCAGATACTATCTACATGCTCAGATGACCTATTTAAGCAATTATCTACTCAATAACTCTATCTGGATATCTCAAAACAGTCATCTCAAACTTAACATGTCCAACACTTACCATCTTTCCAATCCAAAACTACTCATGTGATCTCTCAGTGAATGTACTGTCATTCATGACATTCCCCAAATCAGAAACCTAAACCAAAAAAAACAACCCAAACCCATCGTTGTGTAGTTGATTTCGACTCATAGTGACCCTACAGGACAGAGTAGAACTGCCCCATAGGGTTTCCAGGGAGCAGCTGGTGGATTCGTACTGTTGACCTTTTTGGTCAGCAGCCAAGCACTTAACCACTGTGCCACCAGGGCTCCAGAATCAGAAACCCAGGCCTTAGTTTTACACCATCTTTGATTTCCTTTGCCTCTGCTTACCCTCTGCTCCCATCATTGAATCAATCGATAAGTCATGCTGGTGACCCTCCTAATTAGCTCTTGAATTCACCCGTCTCTCCATCCCTATTGCCACTACCCGGGCCCTCATTATCTCTTATCTGAATAGCTGCAAAAGACTTCTTTAGTCCTGTCTAGCTCCTCTCTCCCCTAATCTAATCTCTTTAATTCACAATTTAGCCCTAGCCTCATCTTTCTCTGGTTGGCACAGTGGTTAAGAGCTCAGCTGCTAACCAAAAGGTTGGCAGTTCGAATCCACCAGCTGCTCCTTGGAAACCTTATGTGGCAGTTCTACTCTGCCCTATAGGGTCTCTATGAGTTGGAATCAACTCAAAGGCAACATTTTTTTTCCCCCTGTCTTTCTCTTCTTTCTACCCCCTTTCTCATTCTCTACTCAGATCTCTAAATTCTGGACACAGGTAGTCCCCAACTTAACAACATATTCAAGTTATGATGAATCACACGATGGTCCTTTTTTTGGTATATTTTATCCTAATATGTACTACATACAATGTTGCAGTGTGTAATTCGCGGATGTTATCATTCTTAGGTGTTCACTCACAGATGTTTATATGTAATGTTTCCAATCCCCCAAAACACAGATCAGACTTAAAACGCTACTAATACAAAAAAAAAAAAAAAAAAAACCCCATTGACGTCAAGTTGATTCTGACTCATAGTGACCCTATACAAGGCAATAATAGTGAAAACAAAAACGAGGTATTCGACTTATGTCAGAAGTGACTTAAAACGGAGTCATCAGAGTGAAACCACATCACAAGTTGGGGACTACCTGTATAATGAACTTCTTTGAGTTTCTTGACCAACTTACACTTTTTCCTTTCTCCAAGCCTTTGCATGTGCTATTTTTTTCTGCCTAGAAACATCTACTCCCAACCCCACTGGACTTGGTTCTCTCACAGGAATCCTTCCCTGACTCTGCTTTCTTCTTGGTCATTTTGGTTTTCTAAGCCTACCTACCTCTCCTACTCCTCTTCTAAAACTCAAAGTCTTCCCATTGTTAAAATCAACAAAAACTTCACCTGGTTCTGCACTTTCCAGCTGACTTCTTTTCTCTCTCCTCTTTACATCCAATCTTTACTTCCTCATCCCTTGTTCATTCTTCTATGGCCTACAAAGTTTTCTGCTTCCACTAATTCATCGAAGATCAAACATCCCCTTTTTTTTTTTAATTTTTTTATTGTGCTTTAAGTGAAAGTTTAAAGTTTACAAATCAAGTCAATCTCTCACACAAAAATTTATACACATCTTGCCATGTACTCCTAGCTGCTCTCCCCCTAATGAAACGGTATATTCCTCCTCTCCACCCTGTATTCCCTGTGTCCATTCAGCCAGCTACTGTCCCCCTCTGCCTTCTCATCTCCCTCCAGGCAGGAGCTCCCCATAGTCTCATGTGTCTACTTGAGCCCAGAAGCTCAGTCCTCACCAGTATCATGTTCTGTCTTATAATCCAGTCCAATCCCTGTCTGAAGAATTGGCTTTGGGAATGGTTCCAGTCTTGGGCTAACAGAAGGTCTGGGGGCCGTGACCTCTGGGGTCCTTCTAGTCTCAGTCAGACCATTAAGACTGGAAAAATCAAACATTTCTTAGTTGCAATATTCAGTGGGCTCTTTTCAGTCCTGTTATCTGACTTCATCGTACCAGAGAATATTTTTCAAACACTTTTTTTCCTTGGCTTCTGTGATAATATTCTCCCCCCATTCTCCTCTTCTGTCCCTGAACAGCTCCTTCTCGGTCTATGAGTTCCTCTCCTACTCACCCTTTAATGTCGGCATTTATCAAGGGCTCTGTACCTGGCCTTCTATTCCTGCTTATATTTTCTTTTGAGGAATCTCAACAATTCCCGTAACTTCAATAATCGCCTGTATACCTGATTCTAAAATCTCTTACCTATTCAGAACTTTCTCCTAAGCCCCAGACCCTTATATATATGTATATATATATATATATATATATATATATATATATATAACTCAATATCTGAAATGTTCCACAGGAAACTTCAAGTCACAGGATTCAAGAGGCATTTATTATTACTCTCCCCAAACTGCTCCCTCTTCTGAATAGTAGCACTATCTGATCAATTAACCAAGTAACAGACTTGGGAAAAATGCAGCACTCCTTTCTTCTCCTCAGGTCTCACAATTAATCTGTAGCCAGATCCTATCTAATCTTTTTTCTTTCTAATTCTATACCTCGTTACTACCCCTGTGTTCAAACCCCATCATCTCTTGCTTCCTTATTACAAAATCTCCTTATTAACCTCCAATCTTGCACCCTTTCTGCATCATCCCCCACACTGCTTCCACAGTAACACAAACCACATGTCAGTCCCCACTTAAAACTCAGCCTGTTTGCCTACAGGATCAAGCTGGGATTCTGCAGCATAGTAAACACGTAAGCCCTCAATGGTTACGTACCTTTCCATATCACCTCTGCCCACATATTCATTTACATCCTATGTTCTAGCCATACTGAAATACTGGAAGTTTTCTAAATATACCAAACTGTTCAGGCAGCTCTTCCCATCTGCAATGCTCTTCTCCTTTGTTGATTGTGGGAAGAAAGCCTCCCATCTTTCAAGATTTTCAGAACCCTCTTTATAAAGCTCTTTCTCACACTTGTGGGCAAAATGAACCACTTCTTTTGTGCCCCCAGGACATCTACAGAATCGACCTCATTGATTAATTTATCTTTCCTGGTCTAAATGCAAAGAGCAATTCAGCTACTTATTAGTTGTGTAAATCTGGGCAAATTAACCTCTCTGTGCTTATCTCATCAATGGAAATATACAGAGAATTGTTAGGCGAAAAGAAAGAGAGAACATATGGTAAATGAAGCACCTAGTTCTGTACCTGGCACATGGTAGGTGCTTGAAAAATGGCGGTATTGTTATCACAATTCTGTTCCCCCTACTCCACTCTGAGGAAGCTTAAGAAACACAACAAAAAAAATCAACAACAACAAAAAACAGACATTGAACAAATGAACTGTATGTAAGATGCTAAACAAATACATGGCATGTTTATTAAAACATACTTACTAAAATCTAAAATGATTACTAGTTGACAGAAGGGAGAGAAAATGAACCAGGGAAGAACGCTGGATTTGGAGAAATCAAAGGTCTGTTGAGAGGAACAACCATTGAGAGTGAGATTTAATTTTATTGTACATTTCAACCCCCATCCAGGACAACCTGTGCCATCTTATCTACTCCTCTGTCCACCCGGCAAAAGCCTACTCTTTAGGAACCTGCCATAGCATCACTGCTACTCGGATTAAAGTGCTGTCTCCTGAGTTCCCCGGGCCCACAGTTTTGTGAATTATAAATTATATCCCCTATAGTCCGTAACTCCCAGCAGGCTGACACCTAGTCCCTCGTACGTCCACTGCCTGCCACATGACGCCTTCAAAAAACGTTGACAGAATGCATAAAAAGAACACAATACACAACACACACATCTACCACACAACAAACACGTCGATCTCCACCGCCTACGTAAAAAGCCTCACGGTAACATCGGACCTTCGGGGCGAATTCACCGCCAGACCCACAACCCAGCACACATTCCGTCCCCGCACCGGCCGTCACAACGCACACACCCCGACGTGTACACACGCACGCAGCTGGCGCCCCCCGGCCTGGGGACCCACTCGCCTCCTCCGCCGCGGCACGGCCTCGGGGCCACTCACAGGAAGTTCTCCATCGCGATGCGGACGATGGAGCCTTCCACTAAAGGCCCGGACGACTGCAGCCGTGGCGGCGGCAGCGGCGTTGGCGGCGGCAGCAGCGGCGTTGGCGGCGGCATCAGCAGCGGCGTTGGCGGCGACAGCAGCAGCGGCGTTGGCGGCGGCAGCAGCAGCGGCGTTGGCGGCGACAGCAGCGGCGTTGGCGGCAGCGTTGACTGGACAGAAGTCTTTCTCTTGCTCGGGACCTCCGATGAACGATCTCTCGGAAGAACTCTCTTGGAGACCTGGGGGCTTGAGGTCAACGTCTTTCTGCTCGGAGTCGCCATCCTGGCTCCCTCTCGGTCCCCCAGCCGCTTCCGTTCCCCTCGACCTGCAGCCCCGCCGCCCGGGCCCCCGGCTCCCGCGCGAACTGCCCGGCGCGCGACAGAGCCCGCGAGCCCGCCCGGCGCCTGCGCACTTCCGGCCCGCCGGCGTCCGGTGTCCCGCCCAGCCGCGCCCGGCCGGACGGAGGAGGCCTGGTTGGCCGAGTAGCAGGCGGGATGTGGGGGAGGGGCACGTTAGTCTCTGCACATTCCTGCATGTTTCCAGAGTTTTTGTTTTTTTTTTAACTCAGGAAAAGGCCTATTGCTTTTAGTATTTTAAAAAAACATTTCAGCGCTCCGAAGAACCGGATGCGCTTCCCGACCCTCCGTCACGTGCAGCGGGAGGGAATGGAGGGGCGGTTGCGGTGGCGCCCGGGGCGCGGGGTCGTCCGAGGCGAGGGACCTCCGACCCGGCTTGCTGGGACTCTGCCCGAGTGCGCCGGGTCACACCGGTCTCAGTCTTGTCGTCTTCTTGTTCCATTCCCCTTTGTTTCAAAAGAGGTACCCCGTCTCAAAAAAATGAAAATCGAATGATTCTGTATTTCTCTCATGGAGTGTCGTGTTAGGTGCCCTCGCTCTCAAAATTATGGAAAAGAGTACACTGCACAGATTTATCTTCATTGACTCTCCACCCCCTCTCTCCTTAATTCCGCGGTAAGATTTCCTCCCCCAAGGTTTCTGGAAATCCGGTAGCTGGAATGCACAGGGTTCATTGAAAGGGTAATTCTTCTCAACAACCTTATTGTCATTTACCTAGTTAACCACCCCCCTCATTAAAGATGGGCACTCAGGCCTAGGTAGATCTTTAGTCACCCAACTAACATTAATGTCTCATCTACATGAAGCTGAGTGCTATGAAGGAAATGAAACCATGATTGTGATGGTAGAGGCACGGATGGCCCGTCAGGGGAAGTGATGGCAGAGCGAGCCCTGAAGGACAAGAAAGAGCCAGATGTGTGAAGATCTGAGAAAAGAGCATTCCAGTCAAAGAACACAGAAAGAGCAAAGGTTCTGAGGTGGGCACAACATGGATGGCTGAGGAACAAAGGGAAGGTCAGTGTGACTGCAGTGTAGTGAACAAGGTAGCATAACAACGTTTCTCACCATATTGTTAGTGTTAGTTGTCATGCAGTCTGCTGCAACTCACGATTACCTTGTATATAATCTAATAGAAAAAAACAAAATGTTGCCTAGTCCTGTGCTGTCTTCTCAGTTGTTGGTATGTTTGAGTCTATTGTTGTGGCTTTTGGGTCAGTCCATCTCGTTGAGGGTTTCACTCATTTTTCCATGACCTTCTACTGAACATGAGGCCTTTTTTTTTTTTTTTTTATAGCTATTGCTCCACCATGACAGAGCCTAGATGTTATTTTGAAAGCAATGGAAAGCCACTGGGTAGCTTTAAGCAAGAGAGGGACATGATCTAATTAAAATTTTTAAATAACCACTCTGGTTGCATCTACTGGAGATGGTCAAATATGGAAGCAAGGAGGCTGTTTAGAAAGCTATTGTAGTGGAACTCCTGGACCAACAGTTCTCTTCCAGGGCCAGGCTTCTTCCTCACATAAATGGAATCCAACCTTTCTCAAAGTTATAACCGATGAAAATAGAATAGTTAAAAAGCGTATGAACTCCTCATAGCTACTAGAAAAAAAGGCAAATTGAAAGAATAATTTTAAAACTGTTCAAATGGCAGGCAGTAATAATAATAATGGTAAAACACTCAGTACTCAGGAGAGCACAATACTGGCATCCTCTATATTACCAGTAGAAATTTTTTTCAAAAGTAATTTGGCATACTGCTTCAAAAGCCTTAAAAGAGTCAAATCTTTTAAGAATTAATTACATTTAGGGGTCAACAGCAGTGGGTTGGTCAAATTTTTTTCAAAAGTAATTTGGCACACTGCTTCAAAAGCCTTAAAAGAGTCAAATCTTCTAAGAAATAATTACATTTAGGGGTCGACAGCAGTGGGTTGGTCCTAATGGAAAAATATATATAGGCAGTAGTAATGGGAGTTGAAGGCAGGGAACCAGGCTTCAGTTTTCCACCACAATCAGTTCTTAAATAAACTAATAAAACAGTGTTTTTGAACTTGTGATGACTACACAAATTCAGACTAAGCAGCAAAGCACTCATGCTCTAACACCATTATTTAAATCGGAAAATTTTACTGATTTGTCTCCTGGTTCTGCTGCTGCAGCTTCTTGCCTTCTGTGCCATCTCCGATGTTACAGCTCTCTTCACTTCCTTCTGAGCCTTCACTAGAATTGCCTTTGATGTCCATAGTTCCACCAACAGTCTCTTCAAGGCAATCTAGGCCTTTTCTATTAAAAAACTCAAAACTCTTCCAGCCTCTACCTGTTACCCAATTCCAAAACCACTTCCACATTTTAAGTATGTTAGAGCAGCGCCCGAGTCTCAGTACCAAATTCTTAGTTATCTAGTGCTGCTGTAAGAGAATTGCCAAAATTGGATGGCTTTAACAAACAAGTTTATTTTCTCACAGTTTAGAAGACTGGAAGTCCAAATTCAGGGCAGTTCTAGGGGAAGGCTTTCTCTCTCTGTCAGCTCTGTTCAAGAAGGTCTTTGTCTCCTTTCAGTATCTGTGGACCTGACGTTCCTTGGAGATCTCCATGTGTCTTGGCATCAGTTTACGCAGGGTCTAGGAGGTTCCCAGTGCAGGGACGCTGGGTCCAAAAGATATGCTCCACTTCCAGCTCTTCTTTCTTGGTGGCACTGAGTAACATTTTGTGTATGACAAAACTCATACATGTTTACGTGTTAAACAGAAATTTTTTTGAATGAGGAGAGAGACAGGAAAATAACATACACAAAAAATTATTCATAATTCCTCTACCCAGAGCTAATGAAACTTAAAATTTTGGTGTGTGTTTTTTAGTATTCCCTGACCCTGAAAGAAAAAGATGATACTATACATAATATATTACGTGTATTTTATTTAACGTCTTCTTTGCCACTTAATATATTATGAATATTTTCCCATGCTTGTAAATATTCTTCTGTGGCATAATTTTTAATGACTATATAATATTAAATAGATTTACTATAAAACCTGTAAAAAAAAAACTTGGCGCACAGTGGATTCTGACTCACAGAGACCCTGTAAATTTACTATAGTTGATTTACGTACGTAGTTGCTTTTTGTCGGACTCTGTGTGACGGGAAGTTACCATGAACGAGTGATATTTCTGGCAGTTCTTCCTAACATTCTTCAAAAATTTCGTGGCACCCCTAAAAGTATGTAGTTATCTTGACACTGCTGAATTCATTAATTCCACTGATGTTGAGCATTTTTTTCTATAACCAATTCTGAAACAGTCTCAAATATTTCCCCTTGATATTGCCTCTCTCCCATTCTCTTTTTCTGGACCCCTCTCAGTTTCTTTTCACATCTCATAACCTCCTCTTCATATCTTCCATTTCTTTATCTCTCTGTATGGCATTCTGGTTTTTTACCTTATATTCCAGTTCACCATTTTTCTTCTATTAGATATGTCTGATTAGCTGTTTGCCTCTTCTACCAAATTTTTAATTTTAATAACTGTCCTTTTCATGTACAGAAGTTCTATTTGTTGCTTTTTTTAAATTTGCCTACCTTCTTTCATAAAGTAGCCTTGGTTACGTTTTCCATGCTGCTTTTATGTCTTTAATCATTTTAAAAATACTTACTTTAAAGTATCTACCAAAAAATCCCTGTTTGTGAAGCTTGGGTAGTTAGTTCTGCTGAGTTGCGCCTTGTGGATTGCCTCACGAAGTGTTTGGTAGTTTTGAACTACAAGTCTTTCTTCAGTGCAGTTTTTGATGTGGGAATTCCGTGCAGCCTGGGTTGAGTGTATGGCCATCTAAAGAAATTTATGTTTTTTCTACCGGGTGCCCCAAGGATGTCGCTGGCCAGGGACACATTTTCATGTTATATTGTTAGCTTGTGGATTCCCAGAACACGAGGGGAGGGCAGTTTGTGCTCCAGACTTGTACAATCCAGTTAGAAATCCTCAAGGAACTCCTGCCATGACTCCGTAGTCCAGATGGAGAAAGGTAAGCATCGTTGTCTCCCTGTGTTGGAAAGAAAAAAAAAAAAATTTTTTTTTTTTTGTGGTGTATTCTTCCATGGAAGATGTAGCTCTTTAAGATTCTTAGCCTTATTTGGAATCTCAGTACTGGACTCCTCACCTTTGGTAGGCTCTTTTCTGATTTTTTATGGGTAATTTTTTCTTTCTTTCTTTCTTTTTTAATGCAACAGCTTAAATCCCTAGGTACCCAGATTGACAGCCGCCTCCAGAATTGTTCATACATCTCTGCTTTTCGGTTCTCTTTCTTTTTTTGGAGGAGGTTTCCTTTCCTTTCTTACAAGCTTAGTTATTTGTTTACAGTAAAGTTTGTTAAATCTCACCAAGCATTTTTAAGTGTTTTGTCGTGTGGATGGGGTGCTCAGGTTATTGTCCGCTCTCCCATACCTTGTAGAATACCTTCATGTTCTCAAGCATATATTTCTTGTCATATTTTTTAAAATTTAATTTTTCAAATGAGCAATGTTTATTTATTTATTTTTAACGCTATGTATTGTGAAGTCTTACTCCCACTCGTGTATACATCTACTCCATTTCTTCTCTCACCCCTTCTTGCCACATTTTTTCATAGTCTTCATGGAACTTTTGGTCTGGGTTTAAATTTGCTGCATATTTTACGATATGCAAATATGAACTCTGCAGCCTGGTGATTTATGAAATATTAGAGGATGGTGTCTTAGGCATCTAGTGCTGCCATAACAGACATACTACAGGTGGATGGCTTTAACAAAGAGAAATTTATTTTCTCATAGTCCAGTAGGTTACAAGTCCAAATTCAGGGCGTCGGCTTCAGGGGAAGGCGTTCTCTCTGTCGGCTCTGGAGGAAGGCTTCCCCTGATTGAGGAGCTTCTCAGGCACAGGGATCCCATGTCCAAAGGACGTGCTCTGCCCCTGGTGCTGCTTTCTTGGTGGTATGAGGTCCCCAACTCTCTGCTAGTTTCCCTTTCCTTTTATCTCTTGAGAGATAAAAGGTGGTGCAGGCCACATCCCAGGGAAAATCCTTTTACATTGGATCAGGAATGTGACCTGAACGAGGGTGTTACATCCCACCCTAATCCTCTTTAACCACAGGCAGAGATTATGATTTATAATACACAAAATGGAGGACTGCCACACATGGCCTAACCAAGTTGACACATATCTGGGGGACTCAATTCAGTCCGTGACAGATGGGGAGAGTAATGTCCTGACAAATACATGAAAAGAACCAATGAAGTTTTGAGGGACCGAAGAGAACTTTCATATGCCTTATGATTTTTTGGAAACCACATGCATGTTTATACTAAACTAAATGCTTTAGTTGAGCGTTTGTTTATTTAATCCAGAACTATTTGTTGAGTGTGTCAGACAGTTGTTGTTAGTTGCCATCTAGTCAGCTCTGACTCATGGCGACCTTATGTATAACAGAACAAATCATTACCTGGTCATATGCCATCCTATCGTTGGTATGTTTGAGCCCATTGTTGCAGCTATCCTGTCAATCATCTGATGAAGGGTTTCCCTCATTTTCACTGGCCCTCTACTTTACGGTAGCTAGGCAGTTGTTGTGTGCTATTGAGTAGATTATGATTCATAGTGAATATATGACAGAGTAGAACTGCCCCATAGGGTTTCCTAGGCTGTAATCTTTATTGGACCAGATCATCAGGTCTTTTCTCCTGCAGAGCCGCTGGTGGGCTCAAACTGCCGACCTCTCGGTTAGCAGCCAAGTGCTTGACCACTGGACCACGAGGGCTCCTTAGCTAGATAGTAACCTGTTGCTGTCAAGTTGATTCTGACTCATAGTGATCCTATAGGACAGAGTAGAGCTACCCCATAGAGTTTACAAGGCTGTGATCTTTATGGAAGCAGACCGTCACATCTTTCTCCTGTGGAGAGGCTGGTGGGTTCGAACTGCGAACCTTTAAGTTAGCAACCGAGCACTAACCACTGCACCATCAGGGCTCCTTAGCTAGTCTACCCACCCACTGCTGTTGAGTCAATTCCGACTCATTGCAACCCTATAGGACAGAGTAGAACTGCCCTGTAGGGTTTCCAGGAGCGCCTGGTGGATTCAAACTGCCCACCTTCTGGTTAGCAGATGTTGCACTTAACCACTACGCCACCAGGGTTTCCAGCTAGACAGTAAAAAATAGGGGTACAAAATTGAATAAGAGACCATTCTTGAGGAGATGGATGTATAAACAAGTAGTTGGCATTTATCATGACACATTTTACTAAGGATAAGTATACAGAGGGAAGGCAGCCCAGAAGAACCATTAACAATGACTGGAGTGGGAAGAGAAAAGGGGAAGGCATTGCTCAGGTTCTGGTTAAGATGAGTCTTGTGCTGCTAGCAATAAAAAAAAGACAAAATGACAAGGTTATGTGGTTGCTTTATCCTTAAGATGGCACTATAAACTCAAAATTGCTTTGTAGAAAAATATATAAAAATAACCAGAATTTATAAGGAAAAATTCACTCAACCCTTGTAAACTAAAATGGATTTATGGGTGTCGGACACTGCTCTAAGTGCTTATATCTATTTCTATTGTTACTATTTAATCTTCACGGCAACCTTACGAAGAAGGAACTAGTATTTGCCCCATTTTACAGATAAGGAAAAGAGTCAGAGAGGGTGTTAGTGTAGCTTGTAAGTGGCAGAGCCAGGATTTGAACTGAGACAGCCTGAATTCAGAAACCGTGGCTGTAATCACTATAGTGTATTTACCCCTTTCTGTAATCCGCGTGTTGAAAATGCAGCAGCATTAGAAAGATCAGTCACAAAAACATTTTTTTCCAGTTCCGGTTTTTCTGTTAAATTGCTCGGGAAAACATGCCCCCGGCATGGGAATGAGAAGTCGGAGAGACCAGGTCGTAGCTCTCAGAGAGTGAACAGAAGACATCAGTGAGTCTGGAACACTGCGTTGGTACATCTCACTGGTTTCCAAGTCAGTGCTGGCCCTCCTGCTCTCCCTAGACTGCAGCCAGACCAGATGCCACTCCTTGGCCCTCCTGTAGCACTCTGGGCATATGACCTCTTTGTATTTAACCAAACCAGTTGCTGTTGAGTGGACCCTGGCTTATGGGGGCCCCACGTAAAGAGTAGAATTATGCTCCAGAGGGTTTTCAGTGACTGATTTTCTGGAAACAGATTGACAGGTCTTTCTCCCAAGGTACCTCTGAGTGGACTTGAACCTCCAGTCTTTTGGTTAGCAGCTGAGTGCTTAACTGTTTGCACCACCCAGGTCCTCCAGTTGACTGTTTTTTGTTTCCTAATATGACACCCAGAGAGATGTAATGCTCTTTACAGGTTAATCTATCAGTTTTTGATACTGTTTGGTGAAAAAACCTCCCAACTCTGTGAGAACAAAACTTCAGTTGTGTAAAGCAGTTAAGAGGCATGGGCTTTGGGGTTTGAGAGACCTGACTCTGAGTTCCCCCACTTAACACTATGGAAGCTGGAGTAATTTCTTCACTATCCGAGCCTCAGTTTCCTCGTCTGTAAAAAGGGATGATAATAACACCATCTTGGGGAATGCTGTAAGGATTAAATTCATTCATTCAATAAGTATTTGTTGGGCACCTACTGGAAACCAGACACTCTTCTGGGTGCTGGTAATATAAAAGTAAGCAAAATAGACAAGAATCCTTGCCCTTACGGAGTTTACATTCCAATGAGGTAACATTTGGGGAAAAATTGAAGTTGTTTATATGAAATAAAGCACTTACTAAAAATGAATTGTCATTGTATACAGTGCTTATGTCACTAATATATGGGCTTAACCAAAACAAAAAACACCCCAAACCCATTGCCATCCAGTCTGTTCTGACTCATAGTGACCCTACAGAACAGAGTAGAACTGCTCCATAGGGTTTCCAAGGAGCAACTGGTGGATTTGTACTGCCGACCTTTTGGTTACAGCCATGGCTCTTAACCTCTGTGCCACCAAGGCTCCAATAAAAGGGCTTAAGAAGCATTTAATTGTGACAAAGTGGACATTCAACTTAGGATCTGCACTTAGGTGGTGAAAATATTTGCATAAAGAAAAATAACGTAGAAATGAATTGACTGCTAGGGAAGAGGATTTCAAATTTTCCTTTATTAGGTAATTTTATAATTTCATAAGAGCTGTTTTGGTTCACAAAAATGTAATACAGTTTTCTAAACGTGTAAATAGAAAGCAACATTTCAGATATCTGCTTGAATTCATATTTCTCTATCCCAAAACATTTATTATAAAAATGAGCAAAGTTGTTTAACATGTTTATAAAAATCGTTGGATGTGCGTGCATAAACATTTTCAAGCTTGCTTTACAAAAAGAGTGCAATTTCTATCCATCTGTTCATGGTGACTCTCAAAAGTGGTTCAGAGGGGGAAAAAAAAAAGGTAGCATTGCCTTGTAGTGCAGCATTAATTAATACTGACGTACTCTGGGACGTTCAAGAAAGATCCTTTGTTATCACATAAGGTAAAAATATTAATATTCCCTTTCTATGAAAAACCATAGAAAATAAGAGTTTATTTTCTCAAACCAACTTGTTATCTTGGAAAACTGCATTCAATCTGCAGATATTACTGACATCTCACATTATTTACTTTAAAATTATTTATGACAGTTGCAATTCAAAAGGAAACCCACAAGAGCGACTCTCCTCCCAATACATTCACTGAATGCAGACTTAGTAAGCACCTGTCATTTTGATTGTGCCCTTTATTTGCATACTTTAAAGTGACTACAATATAGTACAATTGTATTTTTAACTGGTGCCAACAGTAAGATGCATGATCAATGCAAAACCAGCAGCCTGTACTTCTAGTAACAGTTGTCATATGCAAAAAAAAAAAAAAAAAGCCCTGAGTCAGTATTTTTTGCAAAAGTAATGAAGAAGGATGCTCCCGAGTCATTTTATAACTTATGGAAGTGTTAAGACTGTCCAGTATTCGTTTTGTTTTCATTTTGATTGAAGAGAGGTGCAGCTTTTGTTTACTTAGTTAATCCAATTCAGATCATTTAATACTCAATTTCATTTAAGTCCTCAGAATATCCTGAAGATTGTTGAGTTGTATCTTCCAGTTCTGTTAGGGAAGACAAAATAGATGATAATAGCTTCCTCTGTTTTTATTATAGAAAAATACATACTTTGTATTCTCATAGTTGAGACTTTGGCAAAATCCATTTTCAATCAAGCTTAGGTAATTAAGAATGATATTGTCACCTGCACAGGGTCCTGCCTGAAATTTAACATCATCAATGGCAATATCACTTCTTATTGATACTCCACGAATGGCTTCAAAAATTATCTGAAAAATAATTAAGTTTGAATTAGAAATATAGTCATCCTGATAAAACAATGCCAGTTAGGGGCAGATCCAACGTTTGTGGGATTGAAAGTTTAGATGGTTCTTGGGGCTCCCTTTAAGGAAAAGAATACAAAATTATAAATTCAAACTTAGGTACAGAAGTGAATATTAATTTAGGATTAAAAAAGAAATTTACGACAAATTATTGAAGCTTTGGCGAGTCAGGCCCCTTTCTTCTGAGATTTCTTTAGGCACTTGCCCAGAAATGCTTATCTAGAAGTACTTGCTGGGGACCTGACTTACCCTCCCCACCTAGAACACTCTACTCCCAGCATCTCCCAGCACTCACAGTGCCTGTGAATGTGAGGGGCCCCGAAGCTTAAGTTTCCTTGAAAACAAAAACAAACCAGTTGCAGTGGAGTTGATTCTAACTCATGGCGATCCGTGTGTCTCAGAGAACAGTGCTCCATAGGGTTTTCAATGGCAGATTTTTTTTCAGAAGTAGATCACTTGACCTTTCTTCTGAGGTGCCTCTGGATGGACTGGAACCTCTAACCTTTTGGTAAGCAGCGAGCACTTAACTGTTTGCACCACCCGGGGCCTTCAGGTTTCCTTAGGCTCCTGATAAATCTTCCCCTAATACTGGTACTAGGTGGAGGAATTTAATATAATTGATGATACTCATATATGAATAGCAAAGTATGATAATTAAATTTATCAAACAGTTCCATTTATTAAGTAGTCATGTTAAATATGATAACATCAAAGACAAAGTCCTGGGAGAAGAGGGAATCAGTGTTGACTTTAGGTTCTGACAACAATACTCAGTTTCTAGGAAAAATAATTTACCTTGCTAGCTCTAAGGTTGTCCCAAAAAAGGTTAGTAAACTACTGAATACTTTAGGGAGGACTGTGGGTAATGAAAATTGTCCAGAAGACATACTGGCTGTACTTATTTTATGAGCAAATGACTCCCCATTGGACTAGTTGATGGTTTAAATTAAATCAAAGAATACAAACTGGACATTTAATAAGCATATGAAACTACCTGGAAATTAGTGCCTTGAGGAAACTTTAATGGCAGACATGTGGCAAAATGATAACAACTGTAAGGGTACAACCCTAAACAAGTATCTAAATAAATGGTAGAAGGAGGAGAAAATGTCCTCGCATGCCTACATGCGAGGACAGATGAGTAAAGCTAAGCATTTTGGTTTTCTGGACAACAATAAAATCTAGTATTGACCTCCGAGTCTGCAACAGAAAGTGTAATAGGCAAGTTACCTGAAGGAATTATATTCTGAATAATCTGTGGTAGAGCCAGGGATTTGATTCCCTACTACCGTCTCCCCTGAATTCTTTTAATACTTCAGTGATAACCTCTTGTATTATACTTAGTAGAGTCTCCTCTCTTGCTACCTTGACCGTATGATTCATCTGACTTATCACTGTATCCAAGAATCAACCAAATTTATCATGTAGTAGCTGCAGAACAAATACTTGTTTATTTACAGAGTAAATACAATAAACTCATTCCTGTGGAGTTGATTGTGACTCATAGCAACCCTATACTACAAGAGTAGAGCTGCCCCACAGAGTTTTCTGGGAAGTAATCTTTTATGGAA
Source organism: Elephas maximus indicus (assembly GCF_024166365.1). Lineage (NCBI taxonomy): Eukaryota > Metazoa > Chordata > Mammalia > Proboscidea > Elephantidae > Elephas > Elephas maximus. Next base: position 85,470,609 of record NC_064827.1, on the reverse strand, counting down.
GCAGACTGCCACATCTTTCTCTCGCAGAGTGGCTGATGGGTTCGAACTACCAACTTTTGGCTTAGCAGCCGAGTGCGTAACCACTGCACAACTCCCCCCACCCCCGCCCGTTGAGTCTATTCTGACTCATAGCGACCTCACAGGACAGAGTAGAATGGCCCCATAGGGTTTCTAAGTAGTGGCTGGTGGATTTGAACTGCTGACCTTTAGGTTGGCAGCCAAACACTTAATCACTGTGCCAGCAGGGCCCCCAGAGCACCTTAAATACAATAAAAGTAGGATTAAATAATAATATTTGTTCCCAAACTGTTATCTGAAGCAACCTGGGGTGCCTGAGTGAACTCATAAGGGTGCTGTAGGATATTTTAAAATTTCAAGGGCAACAGCAGTGCTCAACCACTGGCAGATACTGTGTGAACTACTAGCTTGAGGTAATTCACAGTTTCGACATTCAATTGGCCTACCTTCCTTTTGATGACACCACATCTTATAAAGCTGAGTTTTTTGGTAATTACTGTGATAGAGCATCCATATCAATGAAAATCAATGTGAAATGAAGGTATAGTGTCCAATCTGATTCCAAGGTTTGAGAAGGTGTGTAGTACCCAACAGGTGTATATATCCTATTAACAAATTATTGTGGTTATTTAAAAATTAAATAAAATTTTTTTTTCTTTTAATTCAAGAGTATTATTTTTTAAGTGGCTACTAAGTTGTTAGGACATAAATACTAACTTGTTTGGACATGATTACTTAATAAATGGAACTGTTAGTTTTTTTTTTTTTTTTTAGTGTAGAAAAAAGATAATGAGATTGACTGCACCAATGAACCAAGAAAGTTTGAAATGTTGAGTCTATAAAGGTCTTAGCTGAGGACCCAACACCTAGTGACTCCTAATAAATGCTAGTCACTATTATTAATGATATGAATGATGTAAACGTTTCAGTGAGCTAAGAATTTGTTGAACACTTTCTTTCAATAGCATCAAAATATAAGAAACCAAAGAGAAAAATAGCTGGAAGCAGAGGAGGAAAGATAAGCAGGGAATCCAAAGGAAAGAGAATGATTTTTGTGTTTTTGATCAGTAGTGAGTCAGGTTCTGCTTGGCACTTTAATTCATCCCTAGAAAGGAGAATGATTACATTTTTGCCATCTGATGCATTTCTCTTACATTGATAATCTGGTGATTGGAATGTCGTCGGGAGGCCACCCACAGATTTTCCCTATAGGATCAATCTCAAATGGCAGCAGTACTACCAAAAAAAAAAAAAAAAAAACGGTTGATGTCGAGTCAATTCTGACTCATAGAGACCCTATAGGACAGAGCAGAACTGCCCCATAGAGTTTCCAAGGAGTGCCTGGTGGATTCGAACTGCGTGCCTTTTGCTTAGCAGCTATGGCACTTATTAACCACTACGCCCCCAAGGTTTCCAGCAGTAGTAATAAAAAAAAAAATTTTTTTTTTTTAGCACTCTAAAAATCATCTACACACCACCCCCCCAGCCCCCACACACACTGATGATTTCCACATTTCTTTCTTTAGCTCCATTCCCTTTCCTGCACTCCAGACTCATCCTATTGTGTACTTGACACAGTTAACTTGAATGTCTCATAGACATCAAAACTTCAGCACATCCAAAAAAACCAAAAAAAAAAAAAAAAAAAACCTGTTGCCGTCGAGTCAATTCCGACTCAAAACAACCCTGTAGGACAGAGTAGAGCTGCCCTATAGAGTTTCCAAGGAGCGCCTGGCAGATTTGAACTGCCAGCCTTTAGGTTAGCAGCCGTAGCACTTAACCACTAGCCACCAGGGTTTCCCACGTCCAAAAAGCACCTGGTAATTTCCCTCCTGCACATACTGCCCTTACCCCTCCAGATCTGCTCTGCCTGAAGTCTTCATCCTAGTAAATGGCAACCCCGTTCTCACAATTGGCTCAAGACAAAAACTTTGGAATCATCTTGACTCCTCTCTTTGTCTCAAAAGCCACATTCCATACATGAAAAAGTCCTATTGGCTTCTGATGATTTCCTCTCACCTCAACTGCATAGTCTAAGCTACCACTCTTCTTGCTGGGACTATTGCAGTAGTCTGCTTATCACCTTTCCACATAATACCTGGTGTGATCTTTTCAAAATACAAATCAGATCATATTACCTTAGAACCATCTGATAGCTTCTCATTGTCTTTGGAATAAATTTCAAACTCTTTACCATGCCCTATTCACATCGCTTGGTGACTTTTAAACAATACCAATGCCCAGGTCCCACCCACAGAGCTTCAGATTCAACTGGTCTGGGACAGAGATTCCCCTCCTTTAGTGCACATCAGAGTCACCTGAGGGGCTTGTTAAAGCACAGATTGCTCAGCCCCTTTTCCAGAGTGTCTGATTCTGCAGTTTTGAGCTGGGGCCTGAGAATCTGCATTTTAGGTGAATTTGCATTTCAAGTGTTGCTGATGCTGTTGGCCCCAGGACCACACTTTGAGAACCATGTGAATAGGGTAGAAGTATGAGTGTCCTAACAGCCTAACAAAATTAATACATCATTTCTGGATGAGGGTCAGTTATATTAGTAAGGTCCTGAGGGATCCACTTTCCTTCTGTGAACAGACATTAAATCACTATCAAGATCATCCCTAGGGCTATTACTTATTCTTGACCAAATTGCTATTTTTCTCAGTTTTATGCACAACTGAGATAACGGGCCCCTCCTGGATAATGGCACATCTGCCCTGTGTCATTCAAACTTTAACAGTGCAGCACCATAGATGAAACTGCTACCTGGCCACCTCAGTGTCTGCTATCCCTTCCCATTTCGATCCATAGAATATTAATTTTGGTTCTGGGGTGGTGCAAAATGTTGTTGTTAGGTGCCATCAAGTCGGTTCTCTTTCATAGTGACCCTACGTACACCAAAATAAAACACTGCCCGGTCCCACACCATCCTCACAATAGTTGCTGTGTTTGAGCCCATTTTTGCAGCCACTGTGTCAGTCCATCTCCCTCTTTTTTGCTGACCCTCTACCAAGCGTGATGTCCTTCTCGGGGGACTGGTCCCTCCTGATAACATGTCCAAACTACTTGAGACGAAGTCTCGCCATCCTTGCTTCTAAGGAGCATTCTGGCTATACTTCTTCCAAGCCAGATTCTTTTGTTCTTCTGGCAGTCCATGGTATATTCAGTATTCTTTGCCAACACCATAATAAAAAAGGTGTCAATTCTTCTTCGGTCTTCATTATTCATTGTCCAGCTTTCGCATGCATACAAGGTGATTGAAAATACCATGGCTTGAGTCAGGCGCACCTTAGTCCTCAAGGTGATATCTTTGCTTTTTAACACTTTAAAGAGGACTTTTGCAGCAGATTTGCCCAGTGCAATACGTCGTTTGATTTCTTGACTGCTGCTTCCTTGGGCATTGATTGTTGATCTAAGTAAAATGAAATCCTTGAGAACTTCAATATTTTCTATGTTTATCACGACGGTGCAAAATAAAGCCCTTATTTTAGACACCTCTTTCCAGGAGGATTTGGGCTTAGACCAGTCGACCAGTAGTTAAAGTTGAAGGGTGTTGGTCCAGATGAAGTAAGGATGAGGTGGAAGGAGGGCTTTTAATTTCAGGTCACACTGAGAATTCTACAGAGCAATTTCAGGAACAATCTAGAGTCCAAAGGTTATCTCCCCAGAGCTGTCTGGAGCTCTTGCCTCATAAAAGCCTGGCGAAGTCGGTAGCTGTCTGAAGGCAGCTGCTGCTCTCTAAACTGCTCAGCTCCACCTCTTGGAATTTAAAAGGCCTTTTCCTACGGTTGATCAGGTTCCGTCATGATCAGGACCCTCTAGGATGGACATCTTCTGCAGCATGTGGAAGAAAGACCCAAGGGGAGACTCAGGAGGATGTGGGATCAAGACTCCCCCATCTTCTCCTACATCAGTGCAGTGATGGGGAGACGGAGGCTTTGAAAACTTAACTCTGGACCAAATGAGTTGCCGTTGAGTCTGTTCTGACTCATGATAACCCTATGTGTGTCTGAGTAGAACTGTGCTGCATACGGTTTTCAGTGGCTAATTTTTGTTAAGTAGATCACCAGGCCTTTCTTCCAAGGTGCCTCTGGGTGGACTTAAGCCTCTAACCTTCCAGTTGACAGCCACCACACAGGGACTCCCTCCAGACCATAAACACTGTTAATCAAAGGCTTAAAACAAAAGCTTTTACAAGCATATGAATCATGATGAGCGGAAGAGGGAGCTGTAACAACTATTTAGGTAATACATGCTTAGATTAAAGGAAGACTCTGTTTTGGAGATTTGCAGTACACATAGAAATCTATTTGACATAATGTACTGAGACAAAAATAGATACACTTTCATCACTGAGTTGTTAAAAATCACATTATGCCCAAGTACCCAAGGCTTCCTCCTACTCCCCCAGTTTGCTAGTCACTTCTTAGATTTAATCAATATATAGATGGGCTATGTTTACTCTTAAAACTAATCCTGCTTTTATCTATGACCCTGAAAAAGAGCAAAATGTTCTCTATGGTAGCAAGAAAAAGAAGGAACATCAAAAGATTATACAAGAGCTTCCCATCACTTGATTGTTATCTTTTTTGGCTTACCTGGTGTTGCCTCTCACAGCTGTATTCAATTAGCGCACGGAGCCAGGAAATGCTCTGTTCCCCACTTCTTCTCCACAAGAGAGATTCTTCACTGTTGTCTTCCTTTTTCAAATAAACACTCAACAGGCCAGTCCCTGCTCCATACATGTGGTAGAAAAAGGTCAAACAGTGTTTCCCTGTGACTCCTCGCAGAGGCTGGGACTGGAGGCGTGCCTTTTGCCCGTACACCATGTTGGAAGCCTCAATGTACATGTAGTAACCTTGAGAGCAATGCAAAAGCAGACATTGTTTAAAAAGGACTCAAATTGTATTCTTTTCCTCCATAGTGTTCCTAGGAACAAATTAGGGCAAATAGATGATGACAGCACCGACAAATGGGTTTTATAATTTCGGAGAATGTTAGGAAAATAAATATGCTTCAAAATTAGACCATCAGGATGATTTTTTTTCAAAATTTAATGATTTACAGTTCAGTTTAACCTACAAGACAATGAATGTACCAGTATTATACCACTGATTTTATCCTACTGATTCCTGGGCAATATCTTTCAGATACTGGTTTACAGGAGAAAGCCTGGGTTTTGTAGTTAGGTAGATCCGGGTTCAAGTCTTGACTCTAATATTTGCTATCTGTGTGATCCTGGTCTAATTAATTATCCCCTCTGAACCTATATTCATCATTTTAAGATAAGAGTTACTAGTTTCTGTCCTACAGAGCCATGAGAATCAAATAATGTGTGTGAAATACCTGCATGCCCCACATCTTCAAATATTAGTTTCTTGCCCTGCCTTCTTTGCTGAATTTCTTAGTGTTGCTCCTTTTACTCTTGAACATGTATTTATATCACAGTTTAAATTGACTTCTCATTTCCATTTTTCCTTTTGAAATTTCAGGTTTTTTTTTTTTTTTTTCCAGGTTTCAGGCAGAAGCAGGATTAGTCTGCCCATAAAAAATGCAGTGGGTGCTGGAGACCCCGTGTATGTCAGAATAGAACTGTGTTACATAAGGTTTTCCATGGCTGATTTTTGGGAAGCAGATTACCAGGCTTTTCTTCTGCGGCACCTCTGGGTGGACTTAAACTTCTAACCTTTCATTAGCAGCCATCTATACATAATACACATACATATATACATAATCCTAATAAAAGGGGTTTAATAGAAGGGGTGTGTTTAATTTAATTCCATGGAAAATGAAGTCAAAGCATGAAAATGACCATGATATGTCCCCTAACTACATAAAAAGTTATCCCATGCTATCCTATATTTAAGTTAGTGACACTGTACACTGAAACAATAATTTAATACATGTTTAACTTACAAAGTACTTCCCCCCGAAAAATAATTTTTAAGGAAACCCCCGAGATAACCAAAGAAAAGTATAAACAATTTCTTTTTGCACTTGATTTTTGGCCTCTAAAAAGACCCACTGGAATCCTACGTAAAGGACCTGGCTAAAGAAGAAACTCTCAAGTAAGGAAAAGAAAATGGTTCCTCTGAAAGATGCTGTCGCTGGGAAACTAGAAAGTAGAGACTATTAGAATCCTGTAACACGAAGCATTTTCAGCATGAAGAGGAAACAATGGATCCATCATAAGTGAGAGATGACCCAAGAATTCTTACGATGGTTGTACATTCCTAGTGATAACCAATACAAATACTGGCCAGGATTTGCCAGAGGTCCTGGAAGAAGGGGAAACCTCTAATCACCTGCAGGCTAACTCAATCGAATTATTTCTCCTATGGGTACAAAGCACTAATTCATTTAGCCTCGAATGAATTATTGGTTGTCAAGCTCTTCCTGGCAGAGTGGCGCTTTAACTAATTCCGTGATGAATCTGCACAGTCTCCTCCATCCCACCCCTTGTTCCTTGGACCACGCACACCTCCATAGACGTGACTTCTGAAGTTGGCTACATTTTTTGCTCATGCATCTATGAGTTTTAGGGATCAGGTTGAAGCTATAAGCTAAGGTTTCCAATTCCAGAGATCTTTTGTTTAGTAGGTGAAATGCGGAAGGAAAGCTATTTGACCTGAGTAATTGCATTACTTTTGAAAGAGAGGAGTAATATACTGGGGAATGTGAATCCAACTGTGCTCACCACATGAATAAACTTGGCCTTCCCAAAAATCCTTCTGGATACAGCACATATTCCCTAAGGCAATACCAGTCAAGACCAATTTAGATTAATATCCATACCTAAAAATAATTTCAATAAAGTCGACTGATCAGAATTTGCCCATCTGATGCACAGACCTCTTCATCTTATTTCCAAATATGTTATTTTTTTCCCTTGACTTGCATATTACACTTCGTTTGCCCAGAAAAGATCAGAGCTTCATGGAGAGCCAGCTCTGCCTCATGTGTTTGGAAAGCAGAGAAAAGCCCTGTGTGTTGACAAGCTTTGCCACGTTACGGCCCCAGACGTGTCTGTGTCGGCAAACAAAAGCTCTGGATGGGATCCAGGAAGCCCCAGCGTGGAAGCCTCAGACCCGCTCATGTGTTCCTGCGTGTGGAGGATTCCAGTCTGTGGAAGGGGTTATTAACTGGAGAAAACAAATTTCTCTCTGTGGATCATTGTTTAACATTCAAGATGGGGGTCCCAATGGGTCTACTGGGAGATCAGGGTCCCATCTGTTCTCTGCACAGCAACTGTGATGTGTTGAGACACACACCGTGTGCATATTTGTAAACTGTGGAGCAGCTGTTCCTCTGGTCTCCTGGCTCCCTTTCACCAGGGCCAGGATGAAGCCTGGGTGGACTGAACAGCTAGCGCATGCATTTAGATGGAACAGGATTCCTAACAATCAGAGAAAATATAGATCAATACTTTGGGAAAAACAATAGTTAAACATATCTCTCTAAAATTATTCTTTACTATCTTTTTAGATGATTTTAAAAGGCCTATCATAGGTGCCTTCACTTTGTAAGTAGGATCTGGCAATGAAAAAAATAGGGTGACAAGATAGGTTATGGAAAGATTTAAGGACATTGCAAGTTTTAAGAATCTGGAATGAATTCCTCAGATGGTTACAGGCTAATTAGTGTAGTTACGTGTCTAGATCTCAACTACCAACATTCTTGCAAGAAAAGGACTTGAAAGAGACTGCTATTAAATTACAGCTATCTAACAGTACATAGTTTTCTTTTGTCTAACATCACATTTTCTTAAATAAATTTCTTTACTTAGTCTTTTAGCATATTATTGATATCTGTATCAAACAAGAAAGGAGCCCTGGTGGCACAATGGTTAAGTGCTCTGCTGCTAACCAGAGGTCATCAGTTCGAACCCACCAGCTACTCTGTGGGAGAAAAGACCTGGCAATCTGCTCCCCTAAAGTTTACAAGCCTAGGAAACCCTGTAGGGCAGTTCTACTTAAGAGTTGGAATTAACTCAACAATGGCACACAACAACAATCAAACAAGAAGGGATAGTTCTTTTTTTTTAATTCTTTTTATTTATTGTGCTTCAAGTGAAAGTTTACAGTTCAAGTCAGTTTCTCATATAAAAATTTATACACATATTGTTATGTGACCCTAGTTGCTCACCCTATAATGTAACAGCACACTCCTCTTCTCCACCCTGACCTTCCTGTGTCCATTCAACTAGCTCCTGTCCGTTCCTGCCTTCTCATCTTGCCTCTTGACAGGAGCTGCCCATTTAGTCTCCTGTATCTACTTGAACTAAGAAACACACTCTTCACAAGTATCATTTTGTGTCTTATAGTGCAGTCTAATCTTTGAAGAGTTGACTTTAGGAATGGTTTTAGTTCTGGGCTAAGTCCAGGGACCATGTCTTCTGGGGTCCCTCCAATCTCAGTCAGACCATTAAGTCTGGTCTTTTTACTAGAATGTGAGTTCTGCACCCCACTTTTCTCCTGCTCCGAAGATGGAAATTGTTAAGAAAATGATGAATAGCTGCTTTGGGGGGACTGTAGTGGGGGCAGGGCTGGATGACTTAAATCTGTTCACTGGGATTCAGCGGGCTAGGAAATGTTACAACTGAAGGTATTTTCTTACTAAACTGGATAGTTACCTACTGCTTTATTTATTCCATCTTTTGGCTACAAAATCCCTATAAAACGCCAGGAGAACTAAAACAATTGTTTACAAAGAATTCTATCAGCATTATACAAATGTTGATAAAATTGCAATGGCCAGTAAAACCTTGGGAACTTTGTTGAGACTTGGTCTTTTTTGTTTTGAAAATGAAGTAGTATCTGTACCAGGAAATTTTCTGGGTCTGCCAGGATAGGGCTACACAACTAGATCCTGCAGAGGCCAGGCCACCTCGATGCAAATCATGATCCATCTGCCTTTATTATTTCATTAAATAAGGAGCCAAATGGTGGGACTAGATTGTTTTTGTCTTTGTTGCTGTTCTACTAGAATGACTTAGAAATTGCCAGCGTTTCCCAAAATTCAGTCATATAAATACCACCTTCATGATATTTTTTTTGCCTATCAACATAACGAAAACAAAAATCCTCACAGCTGGACCAATAAGCAACATCATGATAAACGGAGAAAAAATTGAAGTTGTCAAGGATTTCATGTTACTTGGATCCACAACCAACACCCATGGAGGCAGCAGTCAAGAAATCAAATGACAGACTGCATTGGGCAAATCTGCTTCAAAAGACCACTTTAAAGTGTTAAAAAGCAAAGATGTCACTTTGGGGACTAAGGTACACCTATCCAAGCCATGGTATTTTCAGTTGCCTCATATGCATGTGAAAGCTGGACAATAAATAAGGAAGATCGAAGAAGAGTTGATGCCTTTGAATTATGGTGTTGGAGAAGAATCTTGAATATGCCATGGACTGCCAGAAAGAATGAACAAATATGTCTTGGAAGATGTACAGCCAGAATGCTCCTTAGAAGCAAGGATGGAGAGACTTCGTCTCAAGTACTTTGGACATGGGGACCAGTCCCTGGAGAAGGATATCGTGCTTGGTAAGGTAGAGGGTCAGTGAAAAAGAGGAAGACCCTTGATGAGATGGACTGACAGTGGCTGCAACAATGGGCTCCAACATAGCAATGACCATAAGGATGGCGCAGGACCAGGCAGTGTTTTGTTCTGCTGTACATAGGATTGCTATGAGTTGGAACCAACTTGATGGCACCTAACAAAGAAACATCCACATACTACCTGCACTATAATTCATTTAATATTTTTCCTTAATGGGTATCATTGTTATTACTTAAATACAGTTATTCAAATAGAATACTTCATGTTAGCATGTAAATAGAAAACTATAAATCTGTGAAATAATGGTTTGATGTGTTAGTTATATATTTTTCTTATACATGGATATTACCATCAAATAAAAAAAAAAGTTCATTTACCACTTGAATTACCTGGTGGTATGTGTAATACCTGTCTGTCAGTTTGTCTCACTGTGGTGGCTTGTGCGTTGCTCTGATGCTGAAAACTATTCCACCACTATTTCACATACCTGCAGGCTCACCCATGGTAGATAGGTTTCAGTGGAGCTTCCAGACTAAGACACACTAGGAAGAAAGGCCTAGCAATCTACTTCTGAAAATTAGTCAATGAACACTCTATGGATCACAAAAGAATGTTGTCTGATATACTGCTGGAAGATAAGGCCCCCACATTGGGAGGCACTCAATATACATAGTGGCTGCAACAATGGACTCAAGGATTGCGGGGATGGTGCAGGACCAGACAGTACTTTGTTCTACTGTACACGAGTTTGCCATGAGTTGGAGCTGACTCAACAGCAACCAAGAACAATTATTGATGTAATACAGTTTGGAAAAACACTGGTGCAAGGTTTTTACCAAACCTGGTTTCTACTCAGTCATTCTACTTGTAGCCGTAGGCCATGGTTTTCTATTTAATAAAACAACAAATGATATAAAACAATGACTCCAGAAAAGTAGCCCAGGGATAAACATCAGATTTTGTAAAAGAGTCACTGACTATAAAATTAATACAATTAACTTGAGTGAAGTGTATACATTATCAAGCTATTTCATAAATATAATCATAGTTAATCATCACAGCAACCCTAAGAGATTAGCAGGACATCTGTTGTTATTTTTATTTTACATGTGAGGAAACTGAGGCTCAGAGAAGTTATATAGCTGTGCCAAAGCTTTTGCAGGCAGCAAGTGGCAGAGTCAGCTCACTGTTCCCCGTTGGTCTTTCTATTAGACTCCATCATGCTACACCCTAGAATTTGGGAAGGTTTAAGCCAGGAGCTACAGCTGCTTTGGAATTGCTACATGTGATGACGTATTGATTTTCTGATAGTCACAGAGTAAACTGACATATCTATATTATGGCTTTACTGAGCTTCTCTTTTTATTTAATAGGTCTATATTTACTGACCGTCTAATGCAGTTGTCTGTAAAACAGCTTTGCCTGTCTCTTCTCTTCTTTCTCCTCCCATATGGGTTCTTCCAACTGTAGACTAACAGGCTTTAAAGACAGGAAGTGAAAAGGTAGAATGCAGTCTACAAGTACAGGCATATCCTCCTAGAGTCCCAGGCTGAATTACATTCGAATAAGGATCTGTGGCCACCAACACCACACAAATTCCCTCCAGACTTTAAGGAGAAAAGATACTGTGCTGCTGGCCTTATTACTTTACTAATGTATAGAAAAAATGGCAATAAATCAGTAATGCAAGTAATAGATCTACTTTTTGGATATAATTTCATCATTGTTTAAAATTGTAAAGATAAATACAAGTAGGCTTATTGTTGCTATCCCAGGATCCAAGCAGAAAATAATTAAAACTCCCTTGAATGAGATTTAATATTTAAAATATGTTCTTTGCCTTAGCTCATCAATAAGATCCTGTCTACCCTCAGCATGTTGCAATCTATGAATTTTTACTACTGTGTTGAGTCAACTAAAATTTTCTTCTTATTTCAGAGTATATCCCCTGCTGAAGAGAAATTTCAGATATACATCTCAGCTATATTACGTTTATGATATAAATCATTTTTTTTTTAAAGTGATTGTGAAATCACTTATGTGATAATTGAATAGCACGTTCATTACTCAAGATGGAGAGTTGCAACGGGAAAGAGAAAATGACAGTCTTTCGGGCAGTTTACAGCCAAAGGCAGTATAAATATAAATTTTAATACTCTCCTCCTACTATCCTCTGCCAAAGAACAGAACACCATGTAATAATTTAATCTCAGATACAACAAGAACTTGGTTAGAACATCCAGGGAATATCAACACAGTTGAAAGAAGCCAGAGAAATAAAGATCTCATTAAAAACAGTACAATTAGTTTGTAGTGTAGAAGAAAAGAGCAGATGTCTTCTGATTTGAGTATAATAACTATGTTCTTAAATAAATAATGCTAAAAATGTAAAACCATAGACATCCCTAACAGACCTACACTCCTGCTGAGAAAAATTAGGGAAAAAAATGTATACAATACTAAACTCAGTATTTTAAATAAACAAATACCTGTTTTAAAGGTATTAGAGAACTTGCTAAGCAGTAAGAACTTGAGGGTCCAAGATCCCACAGAAAAAGGCAGCTCAACGAAGCAAACTCAACATTCTTTAAGCTATTTTCCACCTTGAGGCATTTGCCTATTCATATTAGAAGCTAAGCAGTAAGAAGCTGCCAAAAAGCCACCGGATCTCATGTGTTGGGGAGACAATAACTAGAGTTCAGGGCTGCCAAAGCAGCCAGGTATTAAGGGCCAAGTCTTCTGAGAACAAGGAGGTATAGAAAAGGGAGCCCAACACTTAGAAATATTTCCTTGAGGCATTTGCCAAATTCTTAAGCTGCAGAGGGCAAGAGGTGAAGAAGTCAAGAACAAAACAAAATGGAGTAGCAGTCGCCACGCTGAAAAGACAAAAATTGAAATTTAGGACATAATTAGGAGGGGAGTCCCTAGTAAAATCCCAGGCTATTTCTTACAGAATATAGAATGAACTGGGTTTTTTGTTTGTTTGTTTGTTTTGTTATAGGGAATGAACTAGAGGTAGACCTACCAAAGCAGACTGTAACACCACCTCAAGATAGCTCAGTTCTGACTGGACTGAAGTGTCCTGTCCTACTCTAGTTACCTATTTGAGAATAGGGCGAATCTTCTCTGAAGATTCTATCATTTTTCATTCATTAATGTCTAGACTTCAATGAAAATTACAAGACATATCAAGAAATAGGACCAACAGAGAAAACTCAGACATAGAAACAGATCCAGGTATGGAGTGAGAACACAAGGACTTTAAAATAACTATGATTAATAACTTAATAATATGAACTTTTAACACTATGTTCACGAAAAAACACACACTAAAATCGAGAATTTGACTGAAGAACTTGAATCTATTAAAAACAAAACAAAACAAACGTGACAGTGAGGAACTTCCAGAATGACAGAGTAAGGACCTTTGAAACTCGGCTCCTCTTGTCAGAATCAACTTTTTCATAACTCTGAAAATTAACAAAAGGCTTGCAACAATCCAAGAGTCTTTATTCAAGAAAAATGGCTGAATCTTGCTAAGAAGAGTAAGCATGGTGACATTTTGACTTGCCCTAATCCAATCCCCATCTCCTCTACAGTACTTTAGAAAACCAACAGTCTCACAACTAAGGCATCTGTGAAAACGAGTAGCCCAGCAGCCACTTAGAGGAGACCTCATGGCTCAGTGGTTAAGCACTCATCTGCCAAACAAAAGGTTGGTGGTTTGAACCCACCAGCCACTCTGCAAAAGAAATACATGGCAGTCTGCTTCCATAAAGATTACAGGCTTAGAAACCCTATGGGGGACACGTCTACTTCGTCCTATAGGGTTGCTCTGAGTTGGAGTCAACAGCAGTGGGTTTGGTTTTTTGGTTTTAGAACACACTGGAAGGTGCAGAATGGGCTTGAAGCTCTGAAAAACCCTTTCCCTAGGGAAGTGTCACTATTATACCTGTCTGCAGTTCACTGAAAAGCTCCATTTTCAGGGCTTGTCCTTATTTAACCTGACTCAGAACCTGCTCTGTGAGATAAGCCTTATCCTCAGGGCATTTGTTAAAAGCAGTTACTGGTAATTGTAAATATTACAGCTGCCTGATGTGGCATTAGCATTTGGGGCTAACAAAAGGCTAACCAAAAAACTTAAAAAATTTGGGTAATAGGATATCTGTATGGAGCTTTGCAAAGTTCTGACACATTCCTGGAAATCTAGAAAGACATGTGCATATGTAGAACTGTCCGCATGCCCAGGAAAGACCTGGAGAGGTCCTAATCTCTCACTACTGGTTGACCTTGAGGCTCTGCACAAGCAAGAAGCGAAGGCTAAGGAAAAGTTGTAAACTGCCTGCCAAAATGTTGAAGATGTGCTCCAACAAACACACAGAGCCCTTCAGCAAAGACTGGAAGATTTATTGGTTGAAGGCATTTAAAGAAAATCTCTGTTCAGTCATTAATTGACAAGTTAACCAAGCAGATGATTCAGTGGCCAGACATGAAAAGAAGAATGCAGATGTTACAGAACTAGTCCAGGAAGGTCACTAAACAAACAAACAGCAACAAAAACAACAACAAACAGCAACAAAACAAACCTTGAGGGGATAAAATCTGATTTTCAGAGCTGCCACATTGTATTTAACATGTCCACTTTTCCCAAAATTATGAGACACGCAAAGAAACAAGAAAGTATGGCCCATACACAGGTAAAAAAGCAGTCAATAGAAACTGGCCCTAAGGAAGCCCAGATGTGGACTTACTAGACAAAGACTTTATTTTTTCTCTAAATTTTATTTATTTTGTTGTTGTTGTTCACAATATACACAGCAAAACATACACCAGTTCAGCGGTTTCTACATGAACAATTCAGTGACACTGATTACATTCTTCGAGCCTCACAACCACTCTCACCCTCCTTTTCTGAGTTGTTGCTCCCACATTAACATAAATTCACTGCCCCCAAGGTTCCTATCTAATATTTCAAGTTCCTGTTGTCAGTTTGATCCCATATAGATAGTTCTTAAAAGAGCATAACGCTCAAGGCAGGCCTTTTTTATTAGTTAAGCTAAACTATTGTTCAGTTTTTTTTTTTAATTTTATTATGAAAATTAACAGTGCAAATTAGTTTCTCATTCAAAAATTTGTACACAAATTGTTTTGTGACATTAGTTATAATCCCCAAAATGTGACAGCATTCTCCCCCTTTTCACCCTGGGTTCCCTGTGTCCATTTGTCCAGTTTTCCTGTCCCTTCCTGCCTTCTCATCTTGCTTTTGAGCAGGAATTGCCCACTTGGTCTCGTGTATTTGATTGAACGAAGAAGCACATTCTTCATGTGTGTTATTGTTGGTTTTATATGGCCTGTCTAATCTTTGTCTAAAAAGTGAGCTTTGAGAGTGGCTTCAATTCTGAGTTAGCAGGGTGTCAGGGTAAAGACTTTAAATTAGCTACTTTAAATACATTTGATGAACTAAAGGATGCCATGTCTAAAAAACTAAAGGAAAGTATCAGAACAATGTCTCACTAAATAGAGAATGCCAATAAAGAGATAGAAATTATATTTTAAAAAATAACAACTAAAAATTCTGGAGTTGAAAAGTACAATAACTGAAATAAAAATTCACTAGAGGGGCTCAACAGCAGATTTGAACGGGTAGAAAAAAAGAATCAAGGAACTTGAAGAAAGGTAAATTGAAATTATCTATTTTGAGAAACGAAAGAAAAAAGAATGAAGAAAAATGAACAAAATATCAGAGACATGTGGAATACCATCAAGCATACTAATATTCCATACTGGGAATCCCAGAAGGAGAGGAGGAAGAGAAAGGGGCAGAAAGAATATTTTAATGAAATGGCTGAAAATTTCCCAAATGTGATGACAGACATTAACCTGCACATCTAAGAAGTTCAGTGAACGACAAGTAGGATACCTAGAAACACCATAATTAACTGTTGAAAGGCATGGACAAAGAGAAAATCTTGAAAGCAGCAAGAGGAAAGCAATTCATCACATACAAAGGATCTTCAATAAGATTAACAGCTGACTTCTCATCACAAACCATGGAGGCCAGTAGGCAGAAAGATAACATATTCAAAGTGCTGAAAGAAAACCATGAATCCCATATCGAGTAAAACTATCCTTAGAAAACAAAAAACAAAGAAGAAATTAAGACATTTCTAGATAAATAACAAAAAAGTGAATTCATCACTAGTAGATCTTCCCTATAAGAAATAGTTGGGCCCTGGCGGTACAGTGGTTAACAGCTATGGGTGCTAAACATAAGGTCAGCAGTTTGAATCCACTAGCCGTTCCTTGGTATTCCTATGGGACAGTTCTGAGTTCCCTGAAGCTACCATACTGCTTAATGGTGACATACTTAGCACCCATTGTCCTCCTTTCCTGAAATGCTTCCTCACTCCCTGCTATTTGTCTTTATGAGCTCCCATTGAACCTTTAAGACCTTCCCAAGCAGAGCTAGCTGCTCCTTTCTGTGTGATTCTATCATCTCCAGAACTTAAGCCTTATTACTTCACTTATAATTTTGGGGCAATTATTAGTTGCATAATGCATAGTGGAAAAGTGAAATAAATTAAGGCCTTAGGGACCCTCGACTATATAACATTTACAATTGCTCTCAGTTCTAAGACATGCATATAGATATATTTTCTGACACTAGTAACTTTAACAAATGAATGTTTTAAAGGCACCTTTATTTGCTTATAGGTTAATTTTTGAATGAATGCCCTTGCCACACTGTGATCTGAGAGCCAATACATCAGCCCACATATACCTCAAGCCATTAGAGACCAGGAAAATGGAAGCAATTTTTTCATGGGGTTTAGGACACATAATAGAGGTATGCATCACTTAACATTTATCTGGGCAACGTCTGACTGCATATACATCTGTGGTCCCATAAGGTTATAACAGAGTTCAGAAATCCTTATCAGAGAATGGGATATAGCGGATAATGGAGATCTGCTCTGTCTCTAGCTCTCTGGGTCCCACATCCACCCCAGCCCTGGGATGGCAAGGGGAGGAAGTCCTGGCGCCCATCCATGGTTGCCGGTCCCACTGCCCTCACCTCATGCAGAGACCACGCAGGTGCTGCCGGAGGCTCTGAGGGGTATGCCCTGCAGAGGCTGCTGCCTCACTTGGCTGGGGCACCCTGCATGTGATGCCCGGGTCCAAGGCCCCTGCTATTCCTGTGGTGGTGGCAGCCGAGTGGTCCGTGCTGCGGTGGTGGCGGGAGGACGAGCAGGAAGGGCAGTGGGGTGGGAGGGAAAGAAGAGGTGGAAGAGGAGCACGTGGGGTTGGAAGAGTTTAAAGCCCATTGAGGGGGTGGGGAAGGTAGGCAGGGAGGAAGGAAGCTGGCAGTGGCAGGCCAGGAGGTGGCCGGCTAGATGACAAGTAGGTGCTGGGCAGGCAGGCAGCGGCTGATCATGGCTTTTGGAGACTGGGTAGCAACCACCAGGATCTGTGGTGGCAGAGCCAAAGTTTTCTTGCAGTCCTCTGGTGTGCTGGTGGTAGCACGGGTCCCAGGCCCACCAGGTGATTGTCCTGCACACCCCTCTCCTGTATATAACATGGTGTTTACTCAATGTCCAAATCACATAACATCCTGGTTCACAGAATGTATTGTGGACATTAAATGACACATACCTGTAGGTATGCGGGCTACAGCCCTGTAGTTAAGCATGCAACAATGGTTCAGAGACACTAAAAATAGATCGGAAATAACTTATATACTTTCTTCTGGATGTATTTCTAGGGATGTCTTAAAATGCCATTTGTTTGAATATATCCTGCCGAGAGAAGACACCCTTCTTTGGGGCAAAAGGTATAAGGGGTGAGATTATGCTCCCGTGTGAAGAATTGTGCTTTCCCCATATAAGGTTCCACGGCTGTTACAGGTCGTTTGTGGTCTATTAGCAACATGTAGACCGGGAAACTCTGGTGAGGCAGTTGTGCAGAACATGACCAGGAGAGCCAGACAGACCTATAATTTTACCTCTACTCTCCTAGTTCCTGCTGTGTGGCCCTGGAAAGACACTTCACTTCTCTGAGCTTTGGTGTCCTCATCTGAAAAGTGGGAAATTTCGCTTACTTTGCAGGTTGTAGTAGAGATGTAAAGCTCTCAACACCATGCCTACACATGCCAAGTGTTCAATAAATCATCACTAAACCTAAAAAGAAAAAAAAATCAAAACTATTGTCGTTGAGTCGATTCCGACTCATAGCAACCCTATAGGACAGAGTAGAACTGTCCCATAGAGTTTCCAAGGAGCGCCAGGTAGATTCAAACTGCTGACCTTTTGGTTAGCAGCCAAGTTCCTTACCACTTCACCACCAGGGCTCCTAGGATGTCTGATAGGTATTTCAAATCTAATGTGTTCAAAACTGAGCTCTTGATCTCCCTAATTTTTGGTTAGCAACTGTAGCACTGAACTACCACACCACCAGAGTCACTAGCTATTATTTCTTCAGCAAAACAATTACTAAAGTAATTTTAGGACAAAAACAAAACACCTTCAACCCAACGTTACATCTGTAGGTAACCTGAGCAGAGGAGAGTGAAATTTGCTTCTCCATTAGCATTGTTATTCATAGAAACATATATATAACCTTTAGAAAGTTTAATTTAGTTAGAAAACTGGAAAGTGTGTTGAGAACCTTTTAAGCATTTTTACTGAAACCAGTGAAATTATAGAATGCAGAGGAAGGCAGACCCTAGAAGTAATTTACTGAAAAAAAAAAATCAGAGTTCTCTGTATTGTGCACCAGAGGGTTTCATTTAATGTATCAAGTATTCACTCAGAATAAATACTGAGCACACTAAGAATTTTTTGCATCACGATTTCTGCTGTGGAGTTTCACCCCAGCCAGCTGAAACATCTAAGTTTTCAAAGAGACAAAGCAAACAGAAGCAAATCATTTCCTTTAAATAAAATCACACCAAGTTAACTAACATGTGCTCCTATAACCCAGGAATAATGCAAATTAAAAAGCAAAATTTTGAGTAATTAAATATACGCTGCATGTGCTTTTGTTAGATTTTTCTTAGATTTTGTGTGTATAGGGAGGAGGTAGATCATGGTCTGCCAGTCAAACAAGCTTGGACTAGAAACCACATTATCTGAAAGAAATGAGGAGCAATAAGAGTTTATTCTGCTCCTTCAATGTTCAGCACATCGTACTAAAGCTTGGGAGGGAGTCCAAAGATCCACCCACCAAGTTATTTATAATCCAGTTGAGATGATAGGATAAATATAAACATAGAAAAGCTAAGTAATTTTGACTAGACTGGCATCAGAGTGGCGGAAGTGGCAGCAGCAGCCATTGCCATCAGTGATAAGAAAGCAAGGAAGAGTAGGACATGGAGAGAGGTGAATGAGGGGAAGAGAACATTTTTATTGAGTTCCTAATTCCTACAAGGAGCCCTGGTGGCCCAGTGGTTAAGCAGCTCTGGTGCTAACTGAAGGGTTGGCAGTTTGAACCCACCAGCTGTTCTGTGGGATAAAGATGTGGCAGTCTGCTTCCATAAAGATTTACAGCCTTGGAAACCATTTGGGGCAGTCCTACTCTGTCCTACAGGGTCACTATGAGTTGGAATCAACCCAACAATTAGGTTTTTTTTTTTTTTTAATTCCTACAAGACTTGTGAAAATGGCTTTTATATAATATCATCAGAATTATTGGCCTTTGTTTTCAGTCTCCTTTGCTGGTTCTTTTTCTTCTCTCTGACCTCTTAACTTTGGAGTGTCCCAAAGTTCAGTCCTTGGTCTACTTCTGGGTCTGTGAGCACTCCCTTAGAGATATCATGGTTTTAAATACCATCAGTACGCCAACAGCTTCTGGCTTTGACATATTTCCTCAACTCCAGACTGCCTACTTAGCATCTCCACTTGGGTATGTAATATCTAACCTGTCGCTGTCAAGTCAATTCCAACTTGTAGCAACCCTATAGGACAGAGTAGAACTGCCCGTAGGATGTCTAATAAAAACCAAACCCATTGCTGTTGAGTCAGCTCTGACTCACAGACACTCTTTAGAACAGAATAGAACTGCCCCATAGGGTTTCCAAGGAGCGGCTGGTAGATTCAAACTGCTGACCTTTTGGTTAGCAGCCAAGTTCCTTACCACTTCGCCACCAGGGCTCCTAGGATATCTGATAGGGTGTTTCAAATCTAACATGTTAAAAACCGAGCTCTTGATCTCCCTAATGAACCTACTCCACTCAGTCTTCTCTGTCGTTTGTTGGCAACTCCATTCTTTAGTTGCTCAGGCCAAAACCATTGAAATAATCCTCGACTCTTCTCTGTCTCTCATTTTCCTGTTGCGGTGGAGTCAGTTCCAACTGATGGAAACTCCACTGGTGTTAGAGTAGAACCGTGCTCCAGAGGGTTTTCAATGGCTGATTTTTCAGAAGCAGATCATCAGAACTGTCTTCTGAGGTGCCTGTGCGTGGACTTGAACCTCCAACCTTTTGGTTAATACCTGAGCATGTTAACCATTTCACTACCCAGGGACTCTGAGCTTTCTCTCATACTTATATCTAATCCACTAAGAAATTCTGTTGGCTTCAATTTCAAAATGTGCCCAGAATTTGACTACTTCTCACCACCTCCATTGCTACTACCCTAATTAAACCCACAAACATTGGTCAAATCCATGTCATTGGTCAAATGCACCGTCATAGTTCACCCAGATTACTTGCATTATGCTCCTAAATGAGCCCTCAGATTTCACTCTTTCCCTATCTCCAACTGTCTTAGGCTGGGTTCTCTAGAGGACCAAAATCAATAAAGTGTATAAATATGTATATATAGAGAGATTTATATCAAGGAAATGGCTCACGCGGTTGTAGGGGCTGGAAGGTCCCAAGGCCGTGGATCAGGATAGAGGCTTCTCCTGATTCATGTAGCTGTAGGGGCTGGCAAACTCAAGATTGGCAGGTTAGAGAGCAGGGCTCTTGCTCACAGACTATAAAGATCGACAAATCCCAAGATCAGCAGGCAAGACCGAAAGGCTCTTCCTGATTCACGTAGCTGCTGGGGCTGGTGAATGCAAGATTGGCAGGTTGGAGAGCAGGGCTCTTGTTCACAGGCTGCGAAGATTGATGAATCCCAAGGTTCGCAGCCAAGACCTCAGGTAAGCTGCTAGCTCAAGTCCCAAGAACTGGAGGTCAGATGAACAGAAGCCAGCTATAGGATCCAGAACGATCACAAGCCCTAGACCCTTGCCAGACATCTGCTCATATTTGGATGCAGGCCACACGCCTAAGGAAACTCACTTTCAACTGATTGACTGCTCGCAGCAGATCCCATCACGGGGGTGATCACATATCAAATCTCAACAGGGAAGTGATCACAACATTATATGACTGCCAAACACTGAGAATCATAGCCCAGCCAAGTTGACACACAATCTTAACTGTCACTCCAACCCTAGTCTTTTCTCAACACAGTAGCCAGAGTGATCCTTTTAAAACCCAATAAGATCACCACTCTCCCAAGCTCAACACTCTCTAGTGTTCTGTTGTTTCAAGTAAAGTTCTTATAATTAATTACCAGGTTATTTGTGATCGTTCTACTGTAGCTAAACCATCCTTCTTGCTGTTCCTAGGATATACTGAGCGTGTTCCCCATAAGGGGTTTTGCACTGGCTGTTCCCTCTAGTTGGAACACTTTTTCCTGGACACAAACTTGGCTAGTTACCTCAAGTCCTTCAAGGTTACCTTCTTAATGTAGTCTATCAGGACTATCCTATTTAGATTAGCAAATTCCACTTAGATCCTTCCCCAACTCCCAACTTCTCTGCTCTGATTTTTCTGTAGCGCTTATCATCTTCAACATACTACATAATTTACATATGATTATGTTTATTGTGATAAATATGTTTTCCATTTCAACATTCTTCACATGTACAATTTAGTGAGATGTTGTGCAACTGTCTCCATCATCTGTTTCCAAATTTTTCTATCACCCTGAACAGAAGCTCAGTGTCTCCTAAGCAATGAGTTCCCCTTTCCCTTTTCCCCCTCCCTCCTGCCTGCCTCTGGTAACCACCAATAACATTATGTCTGTATATATTTGCCTTTTCGTATAAGCGGAATTATACAATATTTGTCCTTTTGTGACTGAATTATTTCACTCTGCATGGTGTTTTCAAGGTTCATCCATGTCATAGTATGGATCAGGACTCCATTTCTAGATAAACAATATATGGTTTATCTATTCATTGGTTTATCTATTCATTCTTTTGGCTATTGTGAACAGTGCTGCAATGAGCACTAGTGTACAAGTATCTTTGCGTCCCTAATTTAAGTCTTTTGGATATATACCTAGACGTGGAATGCAAGTCAAAACCACAATGAGACATCACTTCACGCTCACTAATACGGCAACGATGAAAAAAATGGAAAACAACAGGTGTTGGCAAGGATATAGAGAAATAGGAACCTTCATCCATTGCTGGTGGGATTATAAAATGGTACAGCCACTGTAGAGAAGAGACTGGCAGCACCTCAAAAAATTTAATGGTGGTTTTGACTTGCATTTCTCTAATGATCAGTGATGTTGACCATTTTTTTGTATGTTAATTGGCCATTTGTATTTTTTCTTTGGTGAAATGTTATTCAAGTCCTTTACCCATTTTTGATTGGGTTGTTTTTTCTTTTTGTTGTTAAGTTGTAGGAGATAAACATGTCACCTAAAGAATATATGTACATCGTGAATATCAAACTCTTATCAGATATATGGTTCCCAATTTTTTTCTCCCAATCTGTAGGTTGTCTCTTCACTTTCTTGGTAATGCCCTTTGATGAACAAAAATTTTTAGTTTTAATGAGGCCCCATTTGTCTATTTTGCCTGTTGTTGCTCATATTACATTTTGTTGCTAGATACCATATTTAAGAATCCATTGTTGAGAACTAGGTTCTGAAGAATTACCCATATGTTTTCTTCTAAGAGTTTTATATCTTTCATTTAGGTCTTTGAACCATTTTGAGTTAGTTTTCATATATAGTATAAGGTATTGGTCCAACTTCATTCTTTTGCATGTGGAAATCCAGTTGTCCCAGTACCATTTATTAAAGAGACCATTTTCCCCCAGTGGATGAATTTAACACCCTTGTCAAAGATCATCTGACCATGGTTGTGTGGGTTTATTTCTGGACTTTCAATTCTATTTCATTGGTCTATATGTCTATAACAATATATGTCTATCATTATACAAGTACCAGACTGTTTTGAATATTGTAGCTTTATAATATGTTCTGAGATTGGAAAGTATGAGTCCTCTACTTTTTTTTTTTTTCCCCACCCAGATTGCTTTGGCTATTTGGGGCCCCTTGCAGTTCCATATAAATTTGAGGACTGGCTTTTCCTAGTTCCAGTAGTTTTTTTTTTTTTTTTTTTTGTCGATTCTTTGGGATTTTCTACATAAATCACCATTTCATCTGTGAGCAAAGACCTTCTAAAATACCTGAAATGTGACTGCTCTAATATCTCAATAGAACTAGGAAGCTATGGGATCTGCCAAGGGGTAGGGAAAGGACCATCTTTATAGTATATTTGAAGAGAGTGCTGAAAAGAAAAAATAAAGCTGTTTCTGATAACACCCTACCAGGTTTAGCCAATTCAGTAAACAGGTTATATTGGGTATTGTTCTGTGATGTGATTACATAGACTTGTCTTGAAGTAGGCCATAAGAAACAGCACTGTGCAAATCACTTGTGTATATACCGTAGCATGGCTTCTCTATAAGGGTTCTTGAAGAAATATCTCTATAAGCTTAGTATCAGGAGTAGTTCTTCTCTGGACCAAATGCTGTGCTTTTATCCATTAGCATACGAAGTGAAGTCAGCGTATCAGTGGGAAAGGCCCACTCCGCAGGGAATATTTTATCACTGGCATTATTTAGAATCACTGAGACATGGTGGTAATGAAAAGGAGACCGATTGTCAGTCTGTTTTATTTTCGTTTATAAATTCTCTACTTTGGAGTGGACTGCCCCCTCTGCCTCCCCGACTTGGCACTTGGTTTTTATCTGAAGGACGCTGTGAATCATATTGCATGGACCAGGCTTGCACCTGTGTTTCAGCTGCTAGAAGCCTTGGATACAAACATATTTGCCTCTTCCCCTGTACACCAGTGTATATGTTGTATACTAGGCCCAGTCCTGGCTTCAGTTTAGACCACCATTTCTTTTTCACTTCTGACTCTCTCTTTCTTGGACAAATTTCCATTAAATTATCTTTATGCGCTTATATGTGTAATCCCTTTTAGATGATCTTTGCAGCAAGAAACATAAGCAACGTAATAAATGGGAAGAAGGGCTTCAAATGCATACACTGGATGTAGAATGTGTGTAGAATTACATGTGTAGTTCATTCTAGACATAAAACTTGAATCCGCACATTTCAAAATGCAGGAAATGACCCCTAGAATGCTATTTTAGGAGATTTCCTTAGGAAACAGCACCATGTGGCATAACTCACCTACCCCAGTAGTGTGATCTCCCTTTGGTCCTGTATAGGAGGTGGGAGTTTCTCCCCTTCTCCTGTGCCAGCTGCTCCGGTTTCTTCTCTCCTGAGTAAACACACATTCGTCTTGTTCAAAAGTACACTCTCCAGGTGCAGGTGAAAGCCTTTCTGCAAAGAAACGGCAGGTGTTGCAATTGCTGAGGCACTTCCAATGACTATGGATTCTATGGCTCACTGGTACTCTGCTCTGCGTGAGTACAGCCTGGCCATGTGCTATGCATATGGAGAGGCAGCCCCCATCCAGCAGACAGCCCACCTACGCCAAGCTCTTGGTCCTGCCACAAGGGCTGAGAACAATCACAAATCCAGGTCCAAAAATATTGAGGTGCTGAAGGGGCCCTGGTGGTGCAGTGGCTGAGAGCTCAGGCTGCTATAATGATATTTGTCTATCATTATACAAGCACCAGGCTGTTTTGAATATTGTAGCGTGTAGCTTGAATATTGTAGTTTGAATCCACCAGCCACTCCTTGGAAACCCTGTGAGGCAGTTTTACTCTGTCCTATAGGTTCACTATGAGTGGGAATCAATCGACTTGATGGCAACGAGTTTGTCTGTTTTGGTTGTCTAAGAAAGAAACTTTCTCTGACTTGTGAATTTATTTGTGACTGAGCTGACAAAGCTCTGAAAATTGAAGGTACACTGCCTTTATGGAAACATGGAAAGTAATAAAGTTGGACAATGCAGGAGCTTTCTTAAGAAATCTTGGATGAGTGAAGGGAACCCTTATAACAATTCCATGGTTGCTTTGGAGGAGGGGGAGAATGTGAGAGAACAGTGTGCTTCTGGAGGCACAGCTGTGTGGGGCCAATTACTTAATTTCTCTGTGCCTCAGTGTTCTTATCTGTAGTGTGGGAATATTAATAATACTCACTTGATGGGGTTGTTGAGGATTAAATGGGACAAATGTACGGAAAGTATTTAGAACATGATGGTCCCCGTAAGAAATAGCAAAATAAATATTAGGACTCGGTGTTTTGCCACTTGGAGTCTTATTTTCCATTTCCAAAGACAAAGATTTATGTCTTTGGATGTTATTTGTGATTAACTTTAACAATTATTATTCCTAGAATGGTGCCATCTCCCAACATATTGGGGACTTCTTTTGCCGAACTTGATTGGATCTCTCTACATCCGGATTCTTAGCAGGTTTTTCTAATAAATAACCTCTCTTTTATATCTCTTGCATGATAATTTACTTCATTTTATTTTACATACAGTACAAGCTAATGAAGTCTCATTTCCTCAAGTGTAGAGATTCTTACCTTGTTCTTCTCTGCACTGCCTAGCAAAGCAAGGTACTAAAAATATGTGGTCTTTTAGTGAAATAAAACCAAAAAACCCGTTTGCTGTCAAATTGATTCCAACTTATAGTGACCCTGTAAGACAGAGTAGAACCATCCCATAGGGTTTCCTAGGCTATAACTCTTTACGGAAGCAGACTGCCATATCTTTCTGCTGCAGAGCAGCTGGTGGGTTCAAACCGCCCCCCTTTCAGTTAGCAGCCAAGCACTTTAACCCCTGCACCACCAAGGCTCCTTTTTATTGAATAAACATGGAGATTATCCTCCAGTGCCAGACTGACACCACATATTAACTGTTGTTAAAGAAATGGTCAGATAACCCATGATTTAGGATGCAGTGGTAATTAGTCGATACAGACCCGTGATCTGGGTTGAGTTATGTGCCATTTTCTTATTAGACATAATGTCCAATACATAGCCAGCTATCACCATCTTTATTTTGTCACTAGCATAAATACATGGTCCATTGTTCCACTCTCATTTAATTCACTTAGAAAATTTTTATCTTACCATAATTTTAAAGAATTATATGTTTAGCATAGTCTGTATAATCAGAATTTCGTCAATATTGTTTGAAAACCTGCATTCATGCAAGACAACAACAATAATAATACTAGTAATTATAATAGAAAGTAGTTGCTTTTAGAGAAGTTTTGTTCCAGGCTATATGCTAGAGAATTTGTATGTATTATCTCCTATATTCAGGTAGGTATTGCTATCTTAATTATAGAGTGGGATACAGAAGTTGGCCCATGTACAAAGTCACACATTACATTAGAGTTGTCATTTCTAAATTGCAAAGCCTATTGTACAGCTCTGCAGTGATGCACTTCTGGCAAGAAAAGCAAAGAGTGGATCAGCACAGATTAAATGTATGGTGTATTCTTAACAGAGAAGAAGCAGGAAGTGTCACGTATAGGCAGAGAAGCAAAGAGTTGAGACAACTGTGTCATACCTGGAAACCAGCAGTTTCCCAGCTGTATTGTAATGTCATCCAGAGCTACAAGCCCACAGTCCCAAAAAGTTTTGCATAGGCCCATGAAAACTACCTGCAATGCATAAAAATAAACCCATGAATCTCATTAGGTAAAAATTGGAAACTCTTATAATTTGGGGTTTACTTAGCAAAACAAGTGTGCGTAAACAAACTACAAACACCTCTTCATTGTCCACATAGATAACAGAATATAGTGGCATGAATAATGGATACCATTTATATATGGCCCTGAAATGACTTATAGTAATTTCTTAAGCAGATTCAACATCATAATGATATATTGTATACGCTGATGCTGAAATTTGTTTGCATTCTTTAAATAACTGACAGTAATAGTTAGGAAAGCAAGAAGTTAACTGGGTAGCAGAAGAAAGCCTATCAGGTTTTAAATATTTCCCCCAGATAATCCACAAAGTGCATAAAGAGTCAATGGTTTTCCAAGCATTTTCACAAAACATTTCCAGTATGAACACTATTGATTTTTTGAAAATGACTTTCTGGCAATGTGCTTCATTCATACTGTGAACAAAGTCCCAGTGATGTGTTATCTGGAGACTTATATTCCATTTCCAAAGACACAGATCTATGTCCCTGGATGGTATCACTAATAAACACTCTCAATGCAGTTATTTTATCAGGCCAAACCTTTTTGTTGCTGTAAGTGAAGGAAAAACAAATCCATACCATAAATTATTAAATTCAATGTGCCAGAAAGAGAGAAAAGTCTCAGATTTCTTTCCTTTAGGCCAATTTCAGAGACTACTTTTCATATACAGGATGGGGAGAGAGCACTTTTCAAAAGATTAATATTAGATTTTCAAAATGGCTTCCCATACATAAACTAGTGTTTAATTACCACAAGGTCACACAGTGTGTGTTCAACCTCAAACACAAGTCTCAATTCCAACAAAGACAAAGGAAAAACCCTGGGCCGTCAAGTCGATTCCGACTCATAGCGACACGATGGGACAGAGTAGAACTGCCCCATAGAGTTTCCAAGGAGCGCCTGGCGGATTCAAACTGCCGACCCTTTGGTTAGCAGCCATAGCACTTAACCATTACACCACCAGGGTTTCCAAGACAAAGGAAGATATAATAAAAGCTAAAACCTAAAATATAATGAGAACGTTTGATTTTTTTAGGTACCAAGATTCAGAATTCATGCCTTATATTTATTTGTGTTACCAGCAGGGTCTCTTTGCTCTTTGATGATGACATCCATGAGAATGTAGAGTTTATTATTATTATTTAAATTAAAAATCACATGATAGCTTGCCAGTATGCAAAATATAAAATTTCTTAAGCTGAGATCTTAAAAATAATTACTAATTGTAAGATGTGTGAAGGTTTGCTTGGACTGTATTCATATTACATTAAATTATAAAAAGGATGGTTTGGAGGTATAACAGTGCATAACTATGTACGTTTATAAACAACAAAACGGGTGATTTTTTTAACCCCTGCTAATTTTCTCATTTTCATAGATTTAAGAGTATTATCTGAATACCTAAAGTATTTTGCTTGTAGGATTTATTCCTGGGAACTTATTCCCTATTTGCAAAAGAAAGGTCTGTGCCGTTAGCCCTAAACACAGTTATATTTTATTGGCAATTTTTTTTTGTAACAGGTGAAAGAATATTAATCTGTGTCGTAATTTATTGAATTAATTGTGCTACAGAGAGAAAAGCCTTGGATTTCATTCCTTTAGGCAGCTCTAAAGTCTTTTTTTACATGTGCAATGAAAAAGTACTTTTTCAAAATGAATATGTGGTAATGAAACATGATTCACTATGTAAATCATTATCTGAATAAAAGTCACATTGTGCACGGTGATCTATTTTAAAGAGGGGAAATATTAACGTGCTTTTATGTGTTTACTAAAGTTTTATTTTATAATAACCATAAAACCAAACAAGCAAGCAAGCCAACAAACTAATAAAAAAACAAACAAACAATAGAACAACCTAAAATTTCAACAATAGAAGACATGATTAAATAAATTATGGTACAATATTCTAAGAAATAGGCAACTACTAGATTTGAAAGCTTATGAATATCATTCAGCAGTACAGAAATATATTCCTCTCATAATGTTACCTGAAAAAGACGGTTATAAAAAATCTGTATATCACCCATTTAAAACTACACAGAAAACAAGCCTGGAAAAGTTTACCAAAATTATAACAATTATATTAGACTCATGGAATTACTGGCATCAAGCAGAATTTCTCCCTATTTTCTAAACATTTTTTAATTTTGTCATATTTATAAGTGCAGATAAAATGAAAAAAATCAGAATATCTAGACTTAAGACTTGGAATGATGATTTAGTGTTTCCCAGATTAGCATTGTCTAATACATGGGGTCACCATGAGTCAGAATAGACTTGAAGGCCAGTGGGTTTGGGTTTAGATAAACTACATGTGGCTATTTAAATTAAAATTAAAAACTCATTTTTTTTTTTTTTTTCAGTCACAGTGGTCACATTTCAATGCTCAAATCCACAGGTGGCTAGCGGCTACTGAATTGGACAGAGAAGATATAAGACAGTTCCATTATTACAGAGGTTCTGTTGGATAAACCTTCCTTGCTCCTTTTGGGCATCCCAGTCAATTGTGAACTGCCACACCAGCTGTAGCAATAAGATGATCTTCTGGTCACTAGGTGAAAGCTATGTTTTCACACTTAGAACGCTAGCTGGACCACAAATTGAAAGACCTGCAAAATCAGTCAGCTGCCGACTAGATTTCATCTCTGGCCTCGAGTCTCAAATTTCTTTGGCAGTTGTCTGTGGGCATTCTGACACACTAAAAGGAACAGGCCGCTTTTGGACCAGCATTGGATTCTCCTCCCTGCTATTCATAATGCTGATAATGTCAGTTCCAATTTGAGGCCACCATTTTGTTTTGAAGGCTACTTGAGGTGGAGCAGTTACTGTAGGATAGTTAGTGACGGGGCAAGTTCTTGACTGGGCCTGGTTGAGAGAAGAAAAAGAGAAAGCCAATCACCTCAGCCTGTTCTTAAGAAATCTCCCCGCAGGGTTCAGTTAAGAGTATGGTAAGAAAGGAATGGGCCATAGTCAACATTCTTTAGAAGATTAACCTCTTGCTTATTTATAGATCTTTTTTTAAAAAAAAAAAAAACAGTGTTTATTTCATTTTAGGCAGTATTTCAAAACAAGTGAATATCCCTAAGGGCTGGGGAAAAAATCTTAGGCAGCTTAAATATATATTAGTGTCTGTTTGAGAGTGGAGAGAATGAGGGACGAAGTAAAATGATATCCTTTAGACAGGTGTTCTTGACTTTATGCAAACCTTTAAAAGCTAGGGGCAAATTAAATCCGTGTAAATTGAGCCTTTTCAAGTGCACTGAAGGTTTCAGTCCTTGGGTACTGGTAGTATTTTAAAATTTTTGTTATGATGGAGAATATTAATTGCTGAGGGAACCTACCTAGACTAATTTTGGAAAACACAAATAGGGACTGAATGGAGAGCCATATACAAATATTTATAAACAAATAATTTTAAATATAGTCAAATGAGGTTCAGCAGTATTACTTAACTTTTTATTTTACTAAAAATAGACATTGCACATGCTCTTTGTTTACAGCAGGGTGTTTTAGCCTCAACACTATTGATATTTTGGGCAGGATAATTCTGTGTTGTAGGGAGCTGCCCTGTGCACTGCAGGATGTTTGGCAGCAACCCTGGACTCTACCCACTAGATGCCAGTATCATGCAAAATTCTTAACAATCAAAAATGTCTCCAGACATTGTCGAATGACCCTTGAGTGGTAAAATCACCCCCTGATGAGAACCATAGGTCAGTGTTGTAGAAAATTGCTGTATGGCTTATAAAACCCCATATATTAAATTTCTGTTACATCTTGTCCCTGTGTTAGGCACTCTCAAATCTGTTGCCTCATTGCTGAGTTCACTGTAGATTTCAACATTTTTATTCTCCACACGCTGAACAGAAGAGCTGCTTAAATTTTAAAAACTGATTGGTTAAATTGGTTTTCTCTTCTTCGGCACATCACTAGGTGGTGGCTTTAAACAAGTAATGAAATATCCACCAGCCCTGAAAACAAACGGCACGGGCGCAAAAAAGCAAGGGAGACGGGCGATACACAAACTGAATAATCATCCCCCGGATTATCAGGGCTTTACCGTTCCAATTTCCTGCCTCAGAAACCTGCAATCTAATTATGTCAAAGCACAATAGAATTCTCCCTTGTTTTCATCTTCCTCTCAAAAAAGAATGATCTACTCCTTCAAAACAATGTAATGATAGGCGGCAGATCCTAAGAAGGTAACTGAGCAAACTTTTCTCATAGTATATAATTTTAACTCTCTTCCATAATATTTTTTTGGGGGTGGGGGAGAAGTATGGTGGGGTAAGGAGAGGGTCTGTGTAAAAACCTAGCCACAAGGCCGTGTTATCCATGGGGGCCAGGCTCTCCTAGATGTATAAAGACACAGAGAAGTTCCTGGCTCAAGTACCCAGTAAAGACAAAGTAAAGAAAGAGATATGCCAAGAATTTGTTTTTCCAAACCAAATCAGGCTGGATTTTAAAAGAATTGGGGTAACTTACTTTAACTTTATGAAATGTCATAGTTTAATGGCTATCCAATACAATAAATAAGATTTTGAAGGGTGGGGCTCAGGACGGGGAAAGAAGTCAAGCTTTGCAGTGAGCTGAGGAATATATAACCTAAAATGTTTGTCGTGCTGTTAAAAGGATTGTTTGTATTTAAATGCTAAACAATGGCTGAATTAACTGTTTCTTTTAATGGTCTTTTGAAGAAGTTTTCATAGCCTGCTTGATAGACATAGTTTGGTAGGTTGTTTGCTTAATCCACTACCTGCTTTACCAGTAACCACATTTAGGCCTATAATCAGCAAGCTGAATGATAGTTTACAGAAATGGTCTTCCATCTTTCAGTAGAAACATTTCCGTCCTATGCCAATAATACCATAAATTAGCTATGCTCACAAAGTCAGCCTAATTAAGTCCTTGTTATAAGTGGTGGACCTCAACAATTTACCAAAGGGTTTGATTCTGGGTTAATTTTAACTTTTCTTCTGATAAGGTTAAAATTCTTTGAAATCATCTTCTCAGATAAATTTCGATATGGCAACTACAGACTTGGCTGGAATAATTATTTGCAAAATTACTATAATCTAGTCAGTGAAATTCCAGAGTACTTCATTACGATGCTGCTGACACAGCTGCAGGATATGTTATCTAATACAGTTGCGTTCATTTAGCTATATGACAGTAAGATGTAATAGAATAAAAAAAAATACGGAGACATACAGTAAAAGAAAACAAAATTTCCAATATGAAGACACTTGGCTAAAGGGATGGAATTTTCACAGTCGCTAGAGACAGGCTGAGAGGAGCTTTATCTGGAGTGTAAGATTTTAGCATTTGTAGACCTCAGGCCATGTTTTGGGAAATAGTTGCTAAATTGTAACAGCATGCCTCATGCAGATATTATAGTTGGTGTCCAAACCCCCCAAAAGGCAAAATGATGATGTGTTTTTTAAATAAGTCTTTAGCTGACCAACATTTTTTTTTTTTCCTTAAAAAACCCACCCATTTTTCTTTTTTAAAGACCCATCCGATTTAATTCAACTTTTGGCTTTGACAAGCAACAAGGATTGACCAGTTTCCAGTTTTTCTCAGTGTGAAAATATTTCTGCTCACAGGATAAGAGGGCATGCTATGATAGACTACAGGCCAACAGCCACATTTTTTTCATTACTATTTTGGTAACTATAAATCTCTCAAATAATTGATTTCAGAATTCTACAGTATTTTTGGGTTCTTTTGGCCATTTTAAGGAGAGAGGAAGTTCCAGAAGAGACCTTCCAGTCAGACATTTTACAGAATGAGAAAAAGACCAGAGATACTGTGATATTAAGCTCAAGGTCCCACAACAGCCAGCTGTAGACCCTGGAATGAACTGTGGTACTCCTGACCCCCGGGGAGGCCTATTTCATTATACCACTCTGCTGATTTTCTACTCTTTGCATTAAGTATTTTAAAATATGATTCTGAAGGTTGTGATCTTGAAACATTCCAGTTAATTGCAGTGACCAAATATATCTTCGATCTGTGCTTATATCCAGCTTCCTGTCATTTTGCCCTTAGGTCTGTTTATAAAGTGTTTTCAGTAATCTAGCCACAGAATCTAAATGGCTGAAATTTAGAACTGGCTAACATTGAACCAGTCAGTAACCTCTCTTCTTCTCACAGCTGCTCTTCCTTCACCACAGCAATGTCCTTTTCTCCCTTAGCAGTTGCTACCTCCCACTCCACCCTCAAAATTTAGGCCCTTAGGAAAAAAATCGCTTCAACTCCCCACATCCAAACTTATTTTCATTTCTACCTATTTTCACTTCCTTTTCTTTGTTTTGGGAACAGGGTCTGTTTGACTCCAAAGTTCATGTTCTATTCATTATGGGGTACAGATGACTAACCCCACACAATTATGATTGAGAATCCAAATGGAAAATGAAACATCAAAAGCCTCTGGAAAATATAAATACTAACAAAAGTTAAGATGTTACGTTTTGTGTTGTAGAATCTAATTTCACATATAATTACCCCATAAACTGTTTACTATCACTGAAGGAAAATAGGTGTGTTTCCCTGCTTTTTACATGCACTCCTCCGGGCAGGGGCACTTTGGCAACTCCTTCTCTGCCTCAAGGATGCCTATGATTTACCTGAAAAAACACTGCTGGGGTGGGCACACAATGTGGGTTGTCTCTGGCCTACCTCCCCTAGGGAGGACCCCTAGTCAAACACTTCCTTGGCTGTAATGATCAATTTAATGGTCATGTCCAAGAAATATCATGATATGGAACTGTGGCTGTAGCTCACCTGGATGCAGACAGAAAAAAGTCAGTCCTAACAGAAGACCATGCAGAACACATTCAATAAACTGCCTATAGGGTTTCCAAGGCTGTAAATCTTTACACAAGCAGACTGCCACATCTTTCTTCTGTGGAGCAGCTGGTGGGTTCAAACTGCTGACCTTTCAGTTAGCAGCTCAGCTCTTTAACCTTTGCACCACCAGGACATCTTTAGAATGAAACTAAGGGAGATTCAAATGTCTTGGATTGAAGACTGAGATGAAATAGGAGGGCCACAGATAGTAATGTGTTCTTGAGCATTGTATGGATACACATGTAACCTGGCATTAAACAGAAAACAGAAGCTTATGGCCCATCGGTGGTGTGGTGAGAGATACCACTGGGAATGGAGAGAGACTTCTACTAGAGGTGGGCTTTAAAAAGATAAAGCAGAATATATCTAGAGAAAGGCACCAGAGAGATGGAGAAAAAGATGAGGACATCTCTGCAAAAGAAATAAAGTATCATTCCCCTGGTCAAATTGCTGTTGTTGTTGTTAGGTGCCGTCGAGGTGGTTCCAACTCATAGCAACTCTATGCACAACAGAATGAAACACTGCCCAGTCCTGCACCATCCTCACAATTGTTGCTGTGCTTGAGCCCATTGTTGCAGCTACTGTGTCAGTCCATCTTGTTGAGGGTCTTCCTCTTTTTCGCTGACCCTCTACTTTACCAAGCATGATGCCTTTCTCCAGGTACAGATCCCTCTTGACAATATGTCCAAAATATGTGAGACATAGTCTTGCCATCCTTGCTTCTGAGGAACATCTGGCTGTACTTCTTCCAAGATAGATTTATTCATTCTTTTGGCAGTCCACGCTATTTTCAATATTCTTCACCAACACCACAATTCAAAGGCATCAATTCTTCTTTGGTCTTCCTTATTCATTGTCCAGCTTTTGAATGTATATAAGGTGATTGAAAACACCATGGCTTGGGTCAGGTGCACCTTAGTCCTCAAGGTGACATCTTTGCTTTTTAACACTTTAAAGAGATCTCTCGGAGCCAATTTGCCCAATGCAGTATGTTGTTTGATTTCTTGACTGCTGCTTCCATGGGTGTTGATTGTGGATCTAAGTAAAATGAAACCCTTGACAACCAGTCTTTTCTCTGTTTATCATGATGCTACTTATTGGTACAGTTGTGAGAATTTATGTTTTCTTTATGTTAATGTATAATCTATACTGAAGGCTGTGGTCTTTTATCTTCATCAGTAAGTGCTTCAAGTTCTTTTCACTTCCAGCAAGCAAGGTTGGGTCATCTGCATAACGCAGGTGGTTAATGAGTCTTCTTCCAATCCTGATGCCTTGTTCTTCTTCATATAGTCCATCTTCTGGGATTATTTGCTCAGCATACAGATTGAATAGGTATGGTGAAAGGATACAACCCTGACGCACGCCTTTCCTGACTTTAAACCAATCAGTATTCCCTTGTTGTATTCGAACAACTGCCTCTTGATTCATGAGCAGATTCCTCATGAGCACAATTAAGTGTTCTAGAATTCCCATTCTCCACAATGTTATCCATAGTTTGTTATGGTCCACACAGTCGAATGCCTTAGCATAGTTAATAAAACACAGGCAAACATCCTTCTGATATTCTCTGCTTTCAGCCAGGATCCATCTGATGGATCTGGTAAAATCAGAGTTTTATTAATGTGTGAATTATCAATTTCCAGTTACATAAATTTGGCTTATAGCTAGAAAGGCCAGAAAGTACTTACTGGTTTATGATCAGAGAAAACCAGAGAATTCTGGGAGAAAATATAAGCATCAAGAAATAATACTGCATCACCCAGAAAACTCAGGAAAAGTTTCCATGAAAATGCAGCAATTGTATGGCTATCCAGTACAAGATTAGGAATTTGGAAGTGTGGAACAGAGGTGGTGTTTTCAAGTTCATAAACAATTTCTTGGAATAAATATTGTTTGCTTAATTTATTAATAAAACTACAGAGAAAGAATGTCTATTCTGTCCTTCAGATATTCCTCCTGGTGCTGGGAGGACAAAATGTGCCAATCCAGCAACATTCCATGAATGATTACTTGGGAAAGCCATGATGCTATGCTCATATAAGCCACGTGTTTGCAAAGAGCGGTTGTGCTAATCAGTCTTTCCAGTTGTTTCCCCATAAATTGACATGAAACTCAAAAGCCCTCAATAAGTACCTGAAATGAAATAAAACAGAAGGCAAATGAGAGTCTCTCAACCCTGGCTTACTCATCTTTAAAGTAATTCAGAATTCATGAACTGATTTTAGCTTTAGTTTACCTTGAAACACTCAAGAGTAGGCCCCATTTCCATATTTAGTCCCTCTTTTCAATTTCACATTACAACTTATTCCACTTGACGATATAATTTTCCTTGTTCTGTGTTCAAAATTACCCTTGTCTCCTCCATAATGTGTTATCTTGTCAGTAATTAATGATCTTGCTATTTCTGCTTTGTACCCCGCTGCCCTGCTTTAATTATGGTGGGACATTTAATACCCTACAGCAATTACCTCACGGCGTTCCCAGACATCATGAAATGTGACAGGAATTCCTCTCAACTCAAGTAACTTGTCTACACCTTAGCTTTTTAGTTCCCTAATTCCTTTGAATGGTTAATTGAAAAGACCATGGCTTGGGTTAGACACACCTTTTTAATTGCCTCATATGCATGCAAAAGTTGGATTTTGAAAAATGAAGAGAGAAGAATTGATACACTTGAACTGTGGTGTTGATGAAGAATACTGACTGTACTGTGGACTGCCAGAAGAACAAACAAATCAATCTTAGAAGAAATAAAACCGCAATGCTCCTTAGAAGTCAGGATGGCAAGACTTCTACTCATTTACTTCGGACATGTCATCAGGAAAGACGAATCACTAGAAATGGACATTATGTTTGGTAAAGTAGAGGACCAGTGAAAATGAGGGAAACCCTCAATGAAGTGGACTGACACAATAGCTGCAACAATGAATTTAAACATACAAACCGTCATGAAGATGGCACAGGACCTGGCAGCGTTTCATTCTGTTGTACAATAGGTCATCGTGAGTCAGAGCTGATTGGATGGCAACTAACAACACAACAATAACAATAATTCCTTTGAGTAGCAGGATGTCTTGTTATTAAATAGCCACCTGTTTACAAATCTTACCAGAAGCTTTTAGATTTGCTCTTATGCTTGAGTGAACCTCCATTATAAGTGTTGCCTTTAGAAATTTCAGAGCCCTAGTCATATTTTCATTATTAAAGGATGCAGTTAAAGGGAGAATTTTAAAAGTGGAGACCTAGATCACATACTTAAAGTTCATTGTTTTGACTAAAAGGAAAAGATTTTTAGTAAGAGAAAAATCAAGAAATACAAAAAGTTATTCACAGGTACTGTATTACACAATATTAAAACATAGTTCCTGCCACTAAGATGCCTAAAAATACAATAGATAGAAGAGACTTAGAGGTCATCTTAAAAACAGATTCTTCTGTCATAGGTGAGGAAACAGAGAGGTGACGTGACTTTCTGATTTACGTAGTTAATGCCAGAGTTAAGACTAGAAGCCAGGTCTTCATAGTTCTGATTTAGAGCCCTTTTATTATGAAAATCTCACTCCAACAAGTAAAGCACAAGTCAACGGCTTATAAAACATTCAAGGAGGAAAAGGCCTTTGAGATGGACTTTGAAAGAAAGGTAGGATTTTCTCAGTTGTGATGATGCCTGCAGCAAGATCAATGAGAAACACTTTGCTCTCGATAAACCCGTTGAGAGAGCACTGGGGAAGAAAGCCAGAGGGCAAGGATTTGGGGAATAAGAAACTGCAGTGGAGCACAGAGAGTATTTGTAGATGCACCTTTCAAGAAGTTTGGAGGCAAAAGGAATGGGATAGGGTAGCAGCTTAAATGAGTACCGAGATGAAAGGAAGATTTGCTGTTACTTGTATTGAGTGCAGGAGGACAATCTACATCAACAGTGTGCAAAGGACTAATGGAAATTAAATATTTAAGAGAGAAGAAATAATTTATGAAATAAGGTCCCAGAGAGGCAGAAGAGTGAGAGCAAATGTATAGGTTGAAGGTTTGATTTTGAAGCAGAGCAAGGATAATACTTCCTTTGCCAGATTCCAAAGGGGATGAAGAGAGGCAGGTAAAGATTCAGAGAGGACCAGACTTGAAGGTACTTTTGCTGAATGCCTTCATCCTCTGGGAGATGAGCCTATGAGGTCACATCCTAAGAATGAAGTAGGGAGGGCCAAACTGGAAACCTGTCAGTGGAAATGGATCTGAACATCTGGGGTGGGGAATGGGAAAGGAAGTCAACAAGAGATGAGACGAATAAAAGGCTTTCCCTGGCAGCACAGAGGGACCAGTAGAGATTGGTCTTATTTTCTCCAGCTGTGCTGAGAAGCCTGAGGAAAAAAAAGATGAAGCAACTACAGAGGGTCCCCAGGGTTAGGAGGAACAATGTGGGAAAAGCCAGAAAAGCTGGGAGTGGGAAGGGTATGATGTGGAAGTGAGTGCATCACTCAGAATTGAGGCTGGAGGAACTATAATTGGGGGCAGCAAAGGTGTCAGGAGAATTGAGAGGGCTGGTAAAACCTGACACTGGTCCTTGAGAACGGGGAAACAGTGCCATGTAAGGAACTCAGTGGTAGAATTCTTACCTTCCATGTGGTAGACCCAGGTTTGATTCCTAGCCAGTGCACATCCTGCACACCCACCACCTGTCTGTCAGTGGTGGCTTGTGTTTTGCTATGATGCTGAACAGGTTTCAGCGGAGCTTTCAGACTAAGATGGACGAAAATCAGCCAATGAAAACCCTATGGGTTACAATGGTCTGATCTGAAACTGATCATGGAGATGGCATAGGACCAAGCAGCATTTTGTTCCATTGTGTGTGTGGTCACCTTGAGGCAGGAGCCGGCTCCACAGCAGCTAAGAACAAGGATGGGAAGTTGATTCAAAGGGAATCAGCTGATTCAGAGTCACAGCTCTTGGAAAATCATAAAAAATCCCCAAACAAGACTTGGCATATACACATATGGCAAAATATTTATGCAGCATGAATTGCTCAGGTGTTGGGCTATAAGGAATTATGATTTGTGTGACTCAAAGTCAGACATATTTAATCGTCCTTCTTCCTTCACATCAACATATAGTCTTTGACAGTTCAGTTCTCTTTCTGAACTATATTGCACAGCCACTCTGTTCCAGAAATTTTGCTGGCATTAGAGATAAAAAGGTAAATAAGACATGAATTCCTGTTCTCCAGAAGCTTATAGTCCAATTAAAAAAGATAGGAAGGTAAGCAGACAATATCAATATAATGCATTAAGTGCTGTCACAGTAGGCTGATGCCAATAGGAGCTACACAAGACAAGCGTTCTATACAAGACAGGTGCTTTGGGGAATTGCCACCTTGAACAAGGCTAAACGGGATCTTTAATGCAGGATTTATCAGAGTTTCTAATGTGTTACTATGCATTGTGAATCTTCACGTGTGGTGGGGGGAGTACGATACAGTACGCAAAATATCTCAAACTCATACCACAAGATCCTTTTTCAATAGAACATGTGCAGGGACATGTGCCCATGGGACATACCCTGGGAAAGGCTGACCCTAAGGATCTTGCCTACTGAAAAAAAAAAGTTATTTATGTTTTTTCATATTGACCAGATAGGAGTTTTCTCCCAAATCCATAAATGACTTAAAAAATTATTTTTAATATGGTGAATATATATGTAACAAAACAACTGCTATTTCAACAATCTTCACATCATAAATGATGTTTGAAGTTTATTTGATTTTTATTTTTAAAACAGTAAAGATGTTGACTTAGAAGGGTTTAGCATGAAAAAATTTTTTTAATTTTATTGTGTCTTAGGTGAAAGTTTACAGGGCAAATTAGCTTCTCATTCAAAAATTCATACACAGAGGGGAAATCACTAACTAGAGAGTAGCCGAGTGTTAACTCTGGTGAAGGGAAAGACAACACACAATATAGGGGAAGTCAGCACAGCATGACCAAGGCAAAGTCATAGAAATTTCCTAGACACATCCAAACACCTTGAGAGACCAAGTCACTGGGGCTGAGGACTGAGGGCCATCGTCTCAGGGGACATGTAGGTTAATTGGCATAATGTAGTTCATAAAGAAAATGTTCTACATCCTCCTTTGGTGAGTAGCGTCTGGGGTCTTAAAAGCCTAAACAATTTGTATATAAATTTTTGAATGAGAAACTAATTTGCACTGTAAACTTTCACCTAAAACACAATAAAATTAAAAAAAAAAAAACTCCCCAATAATGCAAAATTAAAAAAAAAAAAATGTATACACAAATTGTTTTGTGACATTGGTTGCAATCCCTGCAATGTGTCAGCCCTCTCACCCTTTCTCTTCCAACCCCAGGTTCTCTGTGTCCATTCATCCAGTTTTCCTGTCCCTTCCTGCCTTCTCGTCTTTTCTTTTGGGCAGGTGTTGCCCATTGGTCTCATATACTTGATTGCACTAAGAAGCATGTTCCTCACATGTGTTATTGTCTGTTTTATAGGCCTGTCTAATCATTGGCTGAAAGGTGGACTTTGGCAATGGCTTCAGTTCTGAGTTAGCAGGGTGTCCAGGGGCCACAGCCTTGGGGGATGATGAAAATTTTAATGATTGCTGAGCTGATCATTAAGCAAGACCCAGATGAGACAGAATGCCTAGTCATTCTCTGATTTATGGGTGGTTTCATGTTTTTTTTTTTTTCCCCTAAAGGAATACTTAATGAACACAATATTGAGTTCTTCCCAGTGCTTCCCATTAACAAAACCCTTAAAGTTCTTTGTTAAAGGGGGAACTAGCTTTGGGTCAGGAGGTATGGCAGGACCTAAGGTATGTGCTGTAGTGACTAAGCATCATGTTAAACTAAGGACATGAACCCATGAAGCCTAATGTTTGTGCTCCATCATTACGGAATTCATGACAATTGTTCACTAACCTCTCCTGACATTTGACTTTCAGGAAAAGCATTCTGGAGTGAATTGTGCTCTCTCCCCATTATCCTCTCTAATGTATGAGAGTCTCAAGATAACTCTTGATTATCTGCTCTCTATTTATAGAGTACAAGGGAAAAATCAGACCAAGAAAACTATTTCATGATTCATGCCCTTTCCAAATGTTTCTAAAACATTTTAAAAAATTGTTGTAGGCTGTTCATGTTTGCATAAAAACAGCCAATTGCTATAGAACACCTGTCTTTATTAGGTGCCGTCTAGTCGGTTCTGACTTATAGTGACCCCACGCACAACAGAACGAAACACGACCCAGTCCTCCACCAATGTCATAATCATTGCTGTGCTTGAGCCCATCATTGAGGCCACTGTGTCATTCCATCTTGTTGAGGGTCTTCCTCTCTTTCAATGGCCCTCTACTTTACCAAGCATAATATCCTTCTCTAGGGACTGGTTCCTCCTGATAGTAGTGTTAAAATAAAAATTTAACTCTGACTTGATTTTTAGTTTAAGGAATAATTCACAGCAAAAATCAGAGTGCAGAATTATTCAGTTAGTAGTACAAGGTCTGGCCAAAAGAAGACTTGTAAATAGCATAAAGTAATATTTGATGACAAAACTGTGGGATGTACAATAGAGCAGCTCTTTGCAGTCATCAGAGCAGCTTGATTCATAAGCCTGAGTTTAAAAAGATGGTTGGTCACCCCTCACACCTCAATACTGTACAGTCCAAACCCCTAGGACTCTTGAATATCTGAGCAGTTTGTGCTTTGAGCCACTTTTTGACTAAAATGGCTCCATTTTCCACTCTATGGTTTTCTTAAAATAGTTCAGTGTTTTATAGTCTCATAGTAGGTAAAGTAGTGCTGCTTTCTAAGCTATAACAGCTGACTTTATTCTTCTACTCTGAAAAACCTTGACTTGTTTGAGTGTATATAATATATATAAAGGGAGCCTTAATGGATTTTTTTCATAATTTAATATTTTTTGTATTTGCTCTTATATAATTGTTTTTAATGGAAAGTATTACAGAATTGAGGTTGGAATTCTTAGAACCAAAGTTATTCTTAAAAAAAATTACCTTAATAAAATAAAAAAAAAAGTAAAAAATTCTTAATAAAAATCCATGTACTAAAGAGATGTTGGAGACTTTGGGTGGTATAAACGGTCAACATGCTCAGCTGCTAACCAAAGAGTTGGCTGTTCAAGTCCTGGCAATCTACTTCCAAAAAATCAGCCATGGAAAACCCTATGGAGTACAGTTCTACTCTGACATATACAGGGTTGCCATGAGCTGGAAACAACTCAATGGCAAATGGTTTAAAGGGATGTTGCATATGAAACCATATGATGATCAGGACCTAGAAAACACATTCTCAGACTGTCTGCAGCTAAATTTAATAAATGCTAGACAACACAACAGAAGCAGCAACAACAACCATTTGCCAGGTACCCTGCTATGGGCTTTATCTGTTGCATCTCATTTGATCTTTACTGTAACACATTTTACATATGAAAACAAATGAGGCTCAGTAAGGTTACGTGTTGTTGTGGTTAGATGCCATCCGGTCGGTTCCGACTCACAGTGACCCTATGCACAACAGAACGAAACACTGCCCAGTCCTGAGCCATCCTTACAATCGTTATGCTTGAGCTCATTGTTGCAGCCACTGTGTCAATCCACCTCATTGAGGGTCTTCCTCTTTTCCTCTGACCCTGTACTCTGCCAAGCATGATGTCCTTCTCCAGGGACTGATCCCTCCTGACAACATGTCCAAAGTATTTAAGACGCAGTCTCACCATCCTTGTTTCTAAGGAGCATTCTGGTTGTACTTCTTCTAAGACAGATTTGTTTGTTCTTTTGGCAGTCCATGGTATATTCCATATTCTTCGCCAACACCACAATTCAAAGGCGTCAATTCTTCTTCCATCTTCCTTATTCATTGTCCAGCTTTCACATGTATATGATGCGATTGAAAATACTTGGCTTGGGTCAGGCGCACCTTAGTCTTCAAGGTGACATCTTTGCTCTTCA
This sequence comes from Elephas maximus indicus, assembly GCF_024166365.1. NCBI lineage: Eukaryota > Metazoa > Chordata > Mammalia > Proboscidea > Elephantidae > Elephas > Elephas maximus. The sequence continues at coordinate 85,428,255 of NC_064827.1, read as the reverse complement.
ACACTTTAAAGAGGTCCTTTGCAGCAGATTTACCCAATGCAATGCGTCTCTTGATTGCTTGACTGCTGCTTCCATGGCTGTTGATTGTGGATCCAAGCAAAATGAAATCCTTGACAACTTCAATCGTTTCTCCGTTTATCACGTTGTTGCCCATTGGTCCAGTTGTGAGGGTTTTTGTTTCTTTACGTTGAGGTGCAATCCATACTGAAGGCTGTGGTCTTTGATCTTCATTAGTAAGTGCTTCAAGTCCTCTTCACTTTCAGCAAGCAAGGTTGTGTCATCTGCATAACGCAGGTTGTTAATAAGTCTTCCTCCAATCCTGTTGCCCCGTTCTTCTTCATATAGTCCAGCTTCTCATATTATTTGCTCAGCATACAGATTGAATAGGTATGGTGAAAGAATACAACCCCGATGCACACCTTTCCTGACTTTAAACCAATCAGTATTCCCTTGTTGTATTCGAACAACTGCCTCTTGATCTATGTAAAGGTTCCTCATGAGCACAATTAAGTGTTCTGGAATTCCCATTTTTCACAATGTTATCCATCATTTGTTATGATCCACACAGCTGAATGCCTTTGCATAGTCAATAAAACACAGGTAAACATCCTTCTGGTATTCTCTGCTTTCAGCCAGGATCCATCTGACATCAGCAATGATATCCCTGGTTCCACATCCTCTTCTGAAACTGTCCTGAATTTCTGGCAGTTTGCTGTTGATATACTGCTACAGCCGTTTTTGAATGATCTTCAGCAAAATTTTGCTTGCTTGTGATATTAATGATATTGTTCTACAATTTACACATTCAGTTGGATCAGCTTTCTTGGGAATAGGCATAAATATGGATCTCTTCCAGTCAGTTGGCCAGGAAGCTGTCTTCCATATTTCTTGGCATAGACGAGTGAGCAGCTCCAGTGCTGCATCTGTTTGTCCAAACATCTCAATTGATACTCCATCAATTCCTGGAGCCTTGTTTTTTGCCAATGCCTTCAGAGCAGCTTGGACTTCTTCCTTCAGTACCATCGGTTCCTGATCATATGCCACCTCTTGAAATGGCTGAACATCGACTAATTCTTTTTGGTATAATGACTCTGTGTATTCCTTCCATCTTCTTTTGATGCTTCCTGCTTCATTTAATATTTTCTTTCCCCTTAGAATCCTTCACTATTGCAACCCGAGGCTTGAATTTTTTCTTCAGTTCTTTCAGCTTGAGAAATGCCAAGCATGCTCTTCCCTTTTGGCTTTCCATCTCCAGCTCTTTGCACATGTCATTATAATACTTTACTTCGTCTTCTCGAAAAGCCCTTTGAAATCTTCTGTTCAGTTCTTTTACGTCATCAATTCTTCCTTTTGCTTTAGCTGCTTGACGTTCGAGAGCAACTTTCAGAGTCTCCTCTGACATCCGTCTTGGTCTTTTCTTTCTTTCCTGTCTTTTCAATGACCTCTTGCTTTCTTCATGTATAATGTCCTTGATGTCATTCCACAACTCGTCTGGTCTTCGGTCACTAGTGTTCAATGCATCAAATCTATTCTTCACATGGTCTCTAAATTCAGGTGGGATGTACTCAAGGTCATTTTTTGGCTCTTGTGGACTTGCTTGGATTTTCTTCAGTTTCAGCTTGAACTTGCATATAAGCAATTGATGGTCTGTTCCATAGTCAGCCCCTGGCCTTGTTCTGACTGATGATATTGAGCTTTTCCATCATCTTTTTCCACAAATGTAGTCAATTTGATTTCTGTGTGTCCCATCTGGCGAGGTCCATGTGTATAGTTACCGTTTATGTTGGTGAAAGAAGGTATTTGCAATGAAGACGTCGTTGGTCTTGTAAAACTCTATCATTCAATCTCTGGCATTGTTTCTACCACCAAGGTCATATTTTCCAACTACTGATCCTTCTTTGTTTCCAACTTTTGCATTCCAATCACCAGTAATTATCAACGCATCTTGATTGCATGTTCAATCAATTTCAGACTGCAGCAGCTGATAAAAATCTTCCATTTCTTCATCTTTGGCCCTAGTGGTTGGTGCGTAAAGTTGAATAATAGTCATATTAACTGGTCTTCCTTATAGGCGTATGGATATCATTCTATCACTGACAGGGTTGTACTTCAGGATAGATCTTGAAACGTTCTTTTTGACGAACGCAACACCATTCCTCTTCAAGGTGTCATTCCCAGCATAGAAGCCTGCATGATTGTCCAATTCAAAATGGCCAATACCAGTCCATTTCAGCTCACTAATGCCTAGGATATCGATGTCTATGCACTCCATTTCATTTTTGATGATTTCCAATTTTCCTAGATTCATACTTTGTACATTCCAGGTTCTGATTATTAATGGATGTTTGCAGCTGTTTCTTCTCATTTTGAGTCGTGCCACATCAGCAGTTGAAGGTCCCGAAAGCTTTACTCCATCCTCGTCATTAAGGTTGGATCTACTTTGAGGAGGCAGCTCTTCCTCAGTCATCTTTTGAGTGCCTTCCAACCTGTGGGGCTCATCTTCCAGCACTCTATCAGACAATGTTCCACTGCTATTCATGAGGTTTTAACTGGCTAATGCTTTTCAGAAGTAGACTGCCGGTCCTTCTTCCTAGTCTGTCTTAGTCTGGAAGCTCAGCTGAAACCTGTCCTCCATGGGTGACCCTGCTGGTATCTGAATACCAGTGGCATAGCTTCCAGCATCACAGCAACACACAAGCCCCCACAGTATGACAAACTGACAGACACATGGGGAAGGTTACATAAGTAGCCCAAATTATAATGCTTTAAGTGGCAGAGAACCCACAGCCAACTCTTAAGTATTATGCTGTATCTTCCCTCTAATCCACAGCTCTCCTTGTCTGCACTGAAATTACCTTGAATTTTGACCTCACCTAGAAGTCATTTACTTCTAAAATAGAACAACTAAAGGTTAATAATAAAGCCCTAGAAATATTTAGAAATCCTGAGAGTTAGGGCTGGGCTACCTTTCTCACCTCCTCCTACAACTTTAGACGTTGGCCAGGATGGGGTGCTCGGAGACATACGGCATAGTATAAAAAGTATGACTTCTGGAGTCAGAGAGTCCTGGATTCACCTCTCAGCTCTGCCACTTACCAGCTGTGTGTGTTGAGCAATGTCCTTAATTTTCTGCTTGAGGTTTCTGCATCAGTAAAATGGGGCTTATAATAATACTTTCCTTCCTGGGGTGCTATGGCAGTGAAATGAAGCAATGCATGTCAAGTGTTTTTAGCACGGTGCCTGGCACATGAAAAGTGCTCAATAAAAGTTCCTTTTGCTGTTGGCAGCTGTGATAACATTACATTGAGTCCTGCCCACACAGTTACTTTGCTAGAATGGTCTAAGGAAAATTCCTACCATTGCTATGATTTCTTAAATAGGCCATATATTGTAGTTTCTGGCAAACAGCAGACTAGGGAAGGTAGCAGGGAGTTGTGTGTCTAATCAGCCCATTGTTCTTGATACAGGCTGGGTACTTACTAATAGGGGAAAGAAGGATAAAGAAACATCCAGAGTGGAAGGCCATCTGGCTTGTTGGGTAGCATGATGTTTCTGGGAATGAGGGAGGAGAAAGAAGGCAGAGATGCTGAAAGGTCAGTATTGATTCCTTTATAGTTCTGCTCAGGTCACCCCTTACTCAGCTCAACTTTGGTCCCACATGACAGATCATGCAGTCTGGTCCCACTCACTGAGTGGTGAAAATAATGTGGGTGAAAGCAGGTTATACAACAAGCAACACAAGTGTAAGGAATTATTGTTGGTGTTATTTTAAATATGCAGTATAGATACCCAAACATGTTTACCAACCATTTCCACCAGTGAAAAAGAGCACCAGGGTTAGTCCGGGTATGGTCAAGACTTAAATACAAGGCTGCCATTAGCTCTTCTGGATTCATACTCTGACCAATCACACTTGCCTGGCTTTATGGATTTGGGTAGTGGGGACATGAAACACAGGCAGGGAAGGTTCTCCCTACAACAGTGGCACATGTGTAATATGCTCTGAGTTTCAACATTCATTTCTAGAAGGGCATCTCAGGGCTAGTCTGCATTCCAGGATACCAAGGGCAGTAAAAAGAGATACCTTATTCCCCTTAAAGGAGTGTTGTAAGAATGAAGTAAAATAATAGAAAGTGCCTGAATGCTGAGGCAAGTCAAGGGCACTTCACTTTGTCCAGCTGCATAAGAATAGGCCTTTCCCAAGACTTGAGGGAGACTTTGAACTCTGTTATGGATTGAATTGTGTCCCCCCAAAAAATGTGTGTATCAACTTGGTTAGGCCATGATTCCCAGTATTGCATGGTTGTCCTCCACTTTGTGATTGTAATTTTATGTTGAGAGGATTAGGGTGGAATTGTGACACCAGTCGGCATACCCCCAAGAAAGCAGCACTGGGAGCAGAGCATGTCCTTTGGACCTGGGGTCCCTGCACCTGAGAAGCTCCTCAGCCAGGGGAAGATTGATAACAATGAATCTTCCTCCAGAGCCAACAGAGACAGAAAGCCATCCCCTGGAGCTGACACCCTGAATTTGGACTGGTAACCTGCTAGACCATGAGAGAATAAACTTCTCTTTGTTAAAGCCATTCGCTTGTGGTATTTCTGTTATAGCAGCACTAGATGACTAAGCCAAACTCAGAAAGGCATCCCTCACCAAAGGGCAGCCTTCAAAACTGGGTAGACCATGGTTCAAGCCCCAAATCTGCAACTTACCAACCTTAGAAAGATGAAGAATTAAGGCCCCCAAAAGTTAACAGACTGGCTAAAGGTCACTTACTGTACATGCTGTAGAGTTAGGACTAGAAAATCTAGGTTTATTGACTCCAAGTCTTTTGTTATTTCTACCTGACTTTTCTACCTTCATTACCTGGGTCAGGAAGGTTATTTATTAATATTCTTTAGGGGCAGAAATTATCTGAACTCTGAATCAGGAGGACAAGGAAAGCAATGGTAGGTACTGTAAGAAATTACTGAGCTTCCCCAACCTGCATGCAGCTAGAGGTAATTGACTGAAAGCCACAACATAAAACCAGAGTCACTGAGATCACCTTTTTTTTTATACTAGCATCCCCATTAGGGGTGTGTGTGTGTGTGTGTGTGTGTGTGTGTGTGTGTGTGTGTGTGTGTGTTGTGGCCTCAATCTGAAGCTAGCAGTTCAATTTGGACTATTCATGTATTTCCAGTCTTTTGGACCATTCTCAGGCAATCAAAGAAGTAAACAACTAGCAAACTCCCTGGGTGGCCAAGATTCAGAGACACAGAAAACTGAAAAAAAACTGAAGAATTAACTTGTATACAGCTGGTGGTAAGGTGTGAGGTGGGGACTGAGCCTGAACAGAAGAAAAATAACACATTACCAGTTGAATGTAACTAAGCAGAACTTCACTGTTCTCTTAACCCAGACCAGCAACTGAAGGTGAACAAAGGATGGCGCCGTTTCTACTGTACCTTGGTTGGCATGGGCTTCTTAAAGGTGATTTCAGCTTGCATCCAAACACCCCTTGGGGACTCTAGCACAGACCAGATCTTCTCTTGAACCACGTGGTTCTCTTCAAAGATATAAACTGCCAGGGTGTCACTCATTTTTGAAAAACCATAGATGGCATAATAAAAACGCAGACAATACTGCAAGTTTCCTGGCAGAGAGGGGCCGTAGAGCCTTCCAATGTAGCCAGGCTGAGATGTATACTTTGTGTTGGTCAGCAAGTAAGATCCTGCAAACAGGACAAGCCATTCAGTGCATCGGCAATGAAAAATTTAAATAATACAGCCCAGATTATCAAGCGGAAAAATTTGGTTAGAGTAGTGGAATTTGCTGGTAGAGACTATTTCCCTAGGCTTTAAAGGGTAGAAAACATTTTCTAATGTTTGCGACTTAAATGATTGAAAATATCTAGGTGATTCTGGTGCAAATAAAAACTTCCTCAATCCTAAGTAAACATAATAAACCAGTACAGCATTCCAACTCACATGCCCAGACTTCAGTCATCAGTTAAGATTTGTACTTTTCACAAAATGCAAACAGTATAATCATCTTGGGGGCACCAGTTGCCTGAGCCAACTGGCTGACTTAGGTTGAGTACCCAGTACCAGGTCATGGTGAATGTAAGGGCTGGAGCAGATTTCTCATTCTGATCCCTGTAGTGACTAGTGGGGATGGAAGGATTACAGTCTGGTCTGGCAATCCTTGGGTGGGGATCCATGTGTCTGGGTAGTGCCTACTACTCTCCAGGTCATATGTTAAACCTGCCTTGAAGTGTAGGCTTTTAATCAGGCAGGCCCTCTCAGGTACTGAACATCTGTGTTCTTCCCTTATTTCTTCTAAATAAAATCAAGAAAAATAAGATCGAGGACCCTGTCTCCCCCACAGTAAACTTAAAACAGACCTACATGTCCCAGAAAGCCTGGGCAGAAAAGAAAAGAAAAGAAAAAAAACTCTACTTTTTTCTTTTCTTTTTCTGCCCCTCTCCACTCAGTTTTCTTTTGGGTACCTCAGTCTTTGCTATATAGGGTTAGTTTTGCCTGGTGATTTAAGTCATCTGATAAAAGGCTCTTTGGTTATTTCACATGGGTGGGCATCCAACAACCAGAACTACCTTGTTAAAACATAAATTTAATCCCATCTCTTCTCTGCTTAAAATACTTCAGTGGATTCTCATTTCTTTTATCATAAAACCCTAAATGCTTAATCAGTTCTGCCACACCCACACAATCCCTTTCCTTCTCTAACTTCATTTTCTTCCACTCTCCCCATTCCTCCTCCTATGTTCCAGTCACACTGACCTTTCTATTCCTTGGAGATACTCAGCTCTTTCCCATCTCCCATCTCAACTTGGCCTTCATAGATGCTGTTCCCTCTGTCTGGATTTCTCCCACTCTCCTGGACAACCCTTGGCTCCCTCAGAGAAACCTTTCCTGAATCCCCTATCAAAATTAGAGTCCTCCCTCTATTCTCTCTGACAGCCCACTCTTCATTTCTTTCATGGCACTTATCACACTTTGTAACTATAAATTTATTCTTGCATATACTTGTTTAATGTTTCTTTTGCCAATTGATGTGATTGCCAGTCAGGGCACGATTCCTGTCTGTTTTGTTCACTATTGTACCTCCCAGGAGTTAGTCTGGCCAAGATCAGATTAGGTTTTGTAGGGCCTGAATGTATACAAGTTAGGCAACCTGTTTAAGGAAAGAATACAAAATTACAAATACAAAATTGAGACAGCTCCTTCCAAGTCCCTTCTCACCACCAGTGCAAGTGAGGGGCTCTGAAACTTAAGCCACGTCAGCTTCCTGAGAATGAAACCTGGTGCCTGGTATGTAAATATTTGCTGAATAAATGAACAAGACACTCAACCCCTTTAGAATAAGCTCTTTCCACCGGTCTCCACTGGGGTGGGCTCCACAAAAGATGCCATTAAATGTTAGGTCATCTCTTTAATGAGGCTTCTAAGAGCTTATAAAAGCTCCTTACAGATACAGCCATTGAGTAGCCATTCAACATTTTCCAATAGCTTATTTTTTTTCCCACAATACATATTCTTTAATTATGGTAAAATACACATAACATAAAACTGTCTTAAAATGTACAATTCAATGGCATTTAGTGGCATTTTGACAATGTTGTACAACCACCATCACTATCTAGTCGCAGAACAGCGTCATCTTTCCAAAGGGAAACCTAGGATTCAGCAGTCAGCCTCCATTCTCTCCTCTCCCAGCCTCTGGCAACCACTAATCTGCTTTCTGTCTCTATGGATCTGCCTATTCTGGATATATTTCACATAAATGGAATCAAATAACTTTTTTTTTTTTAATTAGCCCTTTTATTCATTTACTTATTTTGGTGAAAATATACTTCAACAATTTCTTCATGTACAATTAACTCAGTGACTTTGGTTACATTCTTCAAGTCATACCACCTTTCTCGACCGGCTTTTCCAAACTATTTCACCATCATTAACAAAAACTCACTGTCCCCCGAAGCATCTCATCTATCCTTTCGAATTGCTATTGCCAATTTGATCACGTATGGCTAATTCTTTAAAAGAGTATAATGCTTAATGCAGACATTCTTTTCTAATTAGGCTAAACTAATATTTGGTTCAAAGATGATTTCAGGGGATAGTTTCAGTTCAAGGTTTAAAGATTTCCTCATGGTAATGGTTTCAAGGGTCATCCAACCTCAATGGCTCTAAAGATCTGGATTCTATGAAAATTTACAAATAGCTTTTTAAAGATACTTGTCTATCTAAAATTAAGAGCAAAATAATTTTCAAAGGTTTGGCTATTTAACTGGTAAGTACTTTTAAGCTAGCACAACAACTTGAATTCCAACTTTGAAAAATGGTCAAACATAAGTTTATCAATTGCCTTTACTTCTTTACAGCTGCTTTTTTAAAGTTCTTAAGTCAGGGTCTTGATAGGTATGGAGTTAGAATAGCAAACAGCGTAAACACTAGCCCCACAGCGTCATCACAGAACAGACTCTTTTATTTACCTAATCCTGTAGTGTGGTCTCCTACCCGATACATATTTGGTTTTACTTTCACTCGGCTCCAGCCAGGGCCTTCTTTATCTTGATAAAAGTTGCAGAGATTTTCCTCAAAATTGCAGCTTGCTTCCACAGCACTGAAAGGAAGCTCTGAAGAAAGGAAAACTAGATATGAATACAGCCAAACTCAAGGACTACGTCAACAGATTGACAGATATGGACACACTGGTGCCCAGGGAGACCAGAGAAGTAAAACACAGCAAAATATTTTTATCTGAATGGCATGCTGACAGGTTAGCACCAAACCAATGTTTCAGTATGATGAGAAAATTGTTCTTTTCCTCTCTAAAGGGAGGGGGAGGAAGGAGCCCTGTCCACATTCTCTATAAAAATAAAGAACAACCAGGCTTCAAAAGAAATTTCCTTTCAGGATGTACAAACTTTCAACGTTTACTCACATACTTCTTCACAATTCAAAAATCATTCATACCAAACAGAAAAGAAAGAAAAAAAGATATGATTTTAAGGAATTCTTCTTTTCCCTCTAAGGCAACTATTTTAAAAATACTATTTTCCAGAAATAACTTTCCTTTATTGATCAAGCTCAGTGTCAGAAGTATAGTCACAGTCTACTTATCATGGAAGTTAGTAGTAGGAGTTGACCTGCTTGAAGAAAATCATTACTCCATTTAAATCACACGGTTCAAAAAGTCCTATCAGTCCCATCACCTGCACTACTATTGTTTTGGCCTTACGAAGTTTTGATAGCATTTACACTGGTCTGTAAATATTATCTCAGCCCGGATTGGCTACAAGGAATAGGACATAAAAGAAGCCTGTTAACAACTGACTTGTACATCTCACCACTGAGATTGTCCTCTGAGACCAGAAGGGAGGAGGCTGTAGGAGTTGGGTACACAGGCAGTGTGGCCAGGTGTGATCCTGTGTTGCGTGGTGATGCACACTGGGTCAACACTCTAGGGCCAGGGAGAAAGGGGGCTCTTTTGAATAACTGGAAAATCCTCTCTAGAGAAACATTTGTGTTCTGGGAACAGTGATGTGAAGAAACAGGGAGGTATTCAGGGACAAAGATCACTATACTCTCAGTTTATCAATTTTCAAAGTAAGAAAACATTCAAGTGGGCTGAGGCACTGGCTGAGATTAAAGGGGTTTAAAGAGACAACCAAATGCAACAAGGATCCAAGATTCAAGCTTGGTCCAGGAAACCAGTTGCTATAAAGGACATTATTGGGGCAATTGGTGAAATTGGTTTATGGACTGTAAATTAGATAATATTGCATGAATGTTAAATTTTCTGCACTTAAGAATTATCACTGGAGAAAGTCCTTGTTCTTAAGAAATACACACCGAAGTATTTAGGGGTAAAGGGGCGAGATGTCTGCAACCTACTCTTAAATGGTTGATAACCCAAATGTTAACAATGTGTAGATCTGGGTGAAGAATATAAAGGAGTTCTTTGTACTATTCTTACAATTTTTGCCTGAGTTTGGAATAAAGAGTTCCCAAAAAGCTGATCAAAAAAAAAAAAAAAAAAGGAAGAAAGAAAGTAATTAAGTGACTGACAACACACAAAAATAGAAAAAAAAAAGAAAGAAAGAACACAGGAAGAAAATGTTAATTTAACTGGAACCTGGATATGCCCTAAGAAGTGCACAGGAGCACAGCCTGATAAGCCAGTTAATGAAAAGGAAATAAAGAGAACTCTCCAAGCTTTGGCGCTGGTAAGTTAGCCCACGCTCTGCTCTGCCTGAGTCCATAGGCATCAGGATGTATCTTTAAGCCATGAAAATGCAAAACTTGAAAAATGAATTTGATGTCATGCAAACAATGCTCCTTTGATATTCTCCCATGGAAACTGGAGACTTTGGGAAACCTTTTGACTACCTTCAGTATTAGTCACCCCTCTGCTACCTGTCCGTGCAAAAACAGATGAAAATTCAAAGTCTACAAAGGGCTTGCTAGCTCGGGAAATGGCATGGCGCTCCCAAAGGCCACGCACACAGAGAGAACAACAGGTCAGTGGAATTTCTCATCGGGAATGGATCTCAAATCACATACTTGGGCTACTGCAAGAGAACTGTAACCCCTTTATTAGCTACGTAGGAAGGGGCAGAAGAAGGCCTTAAACCTCGAAAGTAAGTAAGGATCAGTTCTCTTCATGGCGACAAACTGATACAAACCGCAAAATTTTTCTGATGATATGATTATATTCTTTTGTTAAATAGCTAGTCCTAGAAATAGATTTGTCTGGGGTCCTGGGATATTCTGAATAAAAAGAAACTCTCAAGAGCATAACTTATAGGCTGAATCTTTTTCACCCAGTTTTCTTCTTCTACCTTGAGAGAGCATCTGATTTCTGAAGATGGGGCCTGTTTGTGACCCACCCTGAGCTCTGAAACTCTCCAGAGATCTGAAGTGGATTGAAAGCCTTTGCTTCAGGCTTCTTTTAGAGATGTGGGTCAAGCGAAGATCACAAACTGAGCTAGTGGGAGAAACAAATTTGAGTCATAGGAAGGAATAAGAGGCAGTTGAAAGTCCCTGAGCATCAGTTATCATTTGATGATCAGGGGAAAACAAAAAAAAAAGAAACAAAGCATCTTTAAGCAAAGTACCAAAAAGTATCATAAAATATGTTCAGTAATTACTTGCTTCTTGACATTTGTACTTTAGAGATGAGAGGCTTTGAAGATGACCTCATTAGGGAGAGCGTGCTGCAGTTTGAGAAGAATAGTTGGGAGGGTCTCTTATCCTTCCTTCTGCTCCATGGTGTTAATGGAGCTAAACTCAACATTAGTTGTACAGCCCTACAAGGCTCATCAGTCCCTTTGATACTAAAGAGATACTGGGTGCGGGATGTTCTTTAGGCTGCTAAGTTTGCATGATGGTTTTAGCATGATCCGGACTGAAGACAGGCTGAGACAGCTCAAAGTTGGCTTAAGAAGGAGAGTGAGTGGGACTCAGGAACTGTAATGGAACAAGGGCAGGGCCACTGACCAGGCAGCAGAGACCCTTGGGTGTACTTCAGCTAAGGAAGGCTCTGAAAACTTCAGCTATAGCACAGGCAAAAATTTGACACCAGATTCCAATTAGACTAGAGGCCTTGGCAGGGTGTTGTTAATCTGAGCTACCAGTGGTCAACGATGGGATTCGTGCCCAGGCAGTCATCTGAGGGATATATCCCCAAGTGTCAGAACCTCTCAGCCACTGGCCTGGGTGTGAGGTGGACCCACACCCAGAGAGGAGATTGAGCAGCCAGCAAAAGGCAGAGCAGTGGAGCTCTCAGTTTTAGGCTGAGCATTAAGGCAGGATTCCTAGAAATGGACGGGATTACCTGTTGGGCTTTCAAGGAATTACAGACCAAAAGGAGAGTTTATTCCTATGGTCTAGACTCTAGACCACATTGGGGAGTAGGGATTATGGGTAGAAATGGTAGCATGACAACTGTTGTAACTCAAGGGCAGAGGGGCTTTTGCTGCCCTCTGGAAGTCATCCTGGGGGGATACTTGTGGAGTGACATGACACTAGTGTTTAATACATGTGACTAGGTTAGGAGTCTCAGGTCTGCTAATCTGGATTGACTCTAAATCTAACCAGATGGTGGGAATGAGATGATTCACATGTTAAAATAATTCCTGTCTCAGCCTACCTGGGAAATGAAGGAAGAAAACACTGAATCCAGCTGGGAAAAGCAGAGAAAACAAGATAAAGAAGAAAATGTTGGCACCTGTTATGAAACAGAAGGGCATAAGCTATTTGTGAAATGTAAGATGAAGTATGAAAACTCCAGGGCTCAACTTCTAAGGCTCAGGATCCAACCCCCAGCTGCTCAATGAAAGGCATCAACTAGAGCCTGAATATACCTTAAATTGACACAGTAGTCAAGGCAGTGCCCTTTGCTGGCTCTCTTTGATTTCAGGCTGATCCACTGTGCTCCAGAATGGATGAGAATATTTTGACAATTGAGTAAATTCAGAGACTCTTACCATTAAATAAGTAATATTAAGTCTCATGACCAAGCATTTTCTGTGTTTCATATACTAAAATACTCTGGACTATGGCCTTCATGGAAACCCTGGTGACATAGTGGTTAAGTGCTACAGCTGCTAACCAAAGGGTCGACAGTTTGAATCCACCAGGCACTCCTTGGAAACTCGATGGGGCAGTTCTACTCTGTCCTATAGGGTCACTATCAGTCAGAACGGACTCGACGGCACTGGGTTTATTCTTTTTTTCTGGGTATGGCCTTCATAGACATTAACTCATCAATCTTCCATTCAACTCTATGAAACAAATTCTTCCATCCTCATCCAGAGTCTCAGAGACATCAAACGACATATCCAAGGTCACATAGTTTGTAAGTGGCAGAGTAGGGATGTGACTCTAACACTCTGGCTTTTGCGCATAATGCTGTGATTACATAATTAAACTTGGGAAGAACAGTTTTCAAAGCCAAGTTGGTATGGTGGGAAATTCTGAAGGCCAATGCCAAACCCACTGCGATCGAGTCGATTCTGACTCATAGCGACCCTATAGGACAGAGTAGAACCGCCCCATAGAGTTTCTAAGGAGCACCTGGCAGACCTGAACTGCTGACCTCTTGGTTAGCAGCCATAACACTTAACCACTACACCACCAGGGTTTCTCAAGGCCAATATGGATCTTCAATTAATTTAATGTTACAAAAATGGGTATCTCTGGAGGTCCCTGCAGAGGAAGGGTCTTTAAGTGGGCTGGATTTTACAGACTGATGAGCCACCAGCCCTCTTAACAAATGGTCCTTGTTTTGCTGGAACCTTTCTTTTCTTTTCACCATCCAAACTACCAGTGCAGTAGGAAAGAGCTCAGATACGTGCTATACCTTTTGAAAAGGGAGAGTGTTTGTAAACATTATTTCTAATGTGGCTCAGTCGATTCTATTACCTTCCAGCTGCTTCTTCACCTCACCCTCTAAAGTGAGATGATGAATAAACATCTCTTCCCTCATAGACATAACTTGGAGATACAAAAGTTCAAAGTAACTGCCTAGTGACAGAGAAGAGGAACTTTCTAAAAATAATGATAAAGAGGTTGTGAAATTCCTATTCACATAACTGAAATATTAACTGATAGGTTTGGAGGCAATCAAATTTAGAGAAGTAAAACAATATTGATTTCTGTGTTTTCTCAAATTTAGAGACTTTTACACTCTTTGTGTTAAATCATTTTAGAAAATATGTAAATCCAGTTCTATCTGTTTCACTGTTTTGTTTTTTACTAAAATTAGTAAAAATATTTAGCTTCACCAAATTAGTAGATTTCTCTCTAATTTGAGAGTAGCAATCTAGCTCAAGTAGAAAATACCTTTCTCAGCCTCCTTGCTTGTAGAATATATGTGAAAATAATGTTAAATTAGAGACAACTCTATCTTAAACGAAAGTCAAACCACAAAGGCCAAGTTCAAAAATTTATTTCCCATGCTCCAAAACCCTGAATAAAGGCTCACTAAGAAGGGATGACCACAGTGTGTTCCTGGGGTCTCTCAAGGAAATAAACTCACTGAAAGGTAAGGCCAATTACATTTATCTAAGTTATCATTAATATATTGTCTTCCTGCTTGTTTTAAGACCTTTGTTTTCTAATTTTCCTGGGATCAATTTGGTTATCTATTTTCCCAGAAAGAAGTATTTCTTCTCTCTTTTCCAAATACCAATTTTATGGAAGTTATAAAATTGACCATAATAAAATAATTTGAGGTTTTACTTAGAAAAAAAAATTAAGAGCATATAATATTTACCCCAAACCATCATAGAGACAGCTTAGTACCAAATACTAAAATCCTTAAAAATGAGGATATTTATAAGATTTGGGTACAGAAAATTGGAAACAGCTCTTATAATTCTATTGAGTATATTTTGGAAGTTTTTTTTTTTTTTACCTGTCCATCCACCTATCTATGGACTCAGATATCCTTTAAAGAGAAAGGTGGGGTAGGAAGGAGTTAGTATTATTTAATTTTCCTTTCCTAGCAGGTAGGGAAGATGAAAGCACCTTTACACAGAACAATTGGCCTGTAGTGTCAGAAAAGTTAGGTTCACTCTGTGATGGAAAAAAAAAAAAAGAGTAGTATTCTATTCAGGCAAATAATTTCTGAAGTATGAGATAAGGGGAAAGGTGAGAAAATCAGAAGGAATTAAAGCAAGTCCTGACCACAGGCATGTATGAAGAAAGGAAAATTCCAAATGTGAAAAATAACACTTACCTGTCTGATTTTGGCAGCGAACAGGAGAAAAAGAAATATCATCCAGGGCAACATACCCTCCTTTGGGACCATTGAAAGCAACTTCAAAAATAACCTGCAGAGAAAAATGATGTATTTTCTGTTAGGCTTAGTGTTCTTAGCCATGATTTAAAGTAGCATGTCCATCAAGCCAGGTGATGCTAAGTACTTACAGAATCATGTTCATAAATAAGGGAGTTTAGACAGTGCCCTCCTCAATGGATGCTAAAACCTAAGTTTCATTTTACTGGTGTACTTTTTAGACTACCCTTGAGTGCCAGCTCATACACCTATGTCCCTTTCTGCTAGAACTACAGAATTGACAATTAGCATTATGAACTTCAATTAAAGGAAAAACAGGCTATGTGCAGAAAGCAGGCTAGGTTCTCCCCCTGCCGTTCACAGCGAACGAAGCCATTCTAAGGCACTTTCCCTTTTTCATACAAGGAATTTTATGTGAGGCTTTGGATAAACATGCAGCAGTCAGAGAGGATTACCCTGACAGCCTGGACAAATCAGGCCCAGAAATTCTATGTCTGGATGTTTAGGATTTCAGCATGTTTGGGCATGTTTGATTGGCTAGAAAGAGCATGAGGTTAACCCTTTTGTGCCTGGTGATACATATAGTGATGGTAAAATATTTCAGCCTCAGGGGTTTATTGGGAAGCTGCTGTCCCACTGGCAGTGTGTGTGACCTCAAGGCAGGTGCCTTTATGACTGGTTGAAACTGAAGAAGCAGGCATGTGCCGCAAATTACTGTTTTTACAGGGCATTGTATGAGGTGTCTGGATTTTTGGTAGGAAAAACAGAAATTTTGAAAAACTTTTTTTGTTACATATATGTACCAGTAGACTCTGGTGGGGACTATGGAGTATAATCAGTGGTCATTTATATGTACCACTAAACACTTAGGGTAGGCTTGTGGGAGGGGGCGAGAAAAAAAAAAATCCATACTACCTACCAAAAATTCAGACACGTTGAATGATTCAGAAAGCTTCCGTTAATGAAAACACATAGTATCAACAAAAAATTCAACGTAGAAATAACTGGGTCACTAAATTAATGCATTCAACCTTTTTAATTTTGCTCTCTTCCCTGCCACAGACTTTAACTCTGAGCTCCATTGTCCACATTCTGCCTGTGACCATTGGGAATCAGGCACGGTGAGCACAGCATTCATTGCTGCTGGGAAAACCAAAACAAATGATAACATGAGAAGATGGTATTGAACAAACTCATAGACCTACAAGGGCCAGGCAAGTAAATGCATGATGGTAGCTGAGTATGATGCATCTGGAAAGGACGAGGACTGGTAAAACGGAGAGGCCAAGCCCTGTCTACAGGGGGTGCTGCTCTTAGTGTCTGTCCATTGCTGACGTGTGGGAATTCAGGCCTTAGGTATCCACATCTAGCAAATTGTCAAGAGGACTTGGATCTCTAGATTTTATTTGAAATCACTGGAATTTTCAATGTTGGCAATTCAAAAGTTAAGCAAGTGAAAAACCCACTATGGCAGCCAGACAAATCACTGTGAGCTAGATTTGACCCACAGGCTTCTAGTTTGCAACCCCTGAGGAAGAGAACAGTGTCTTGGAGGCAGATAAACCAGAGTTCAAATTCCATTTCCATCACGTACTAGCTAGGTGACCTTGGGTAAATGGTTAAGCCTCTTGGGACCTAGATTTTCTTATCTGTAAAATAGATGTAGTAACACCTACCGTGTAAGACTGTTGAGGAGATAAGGTACATAAAGATACTAGCACAGGATTAACCAGTAACCAGTTGCCAGCAAGTTGACTCCAACTCATGGCAACCCCATGTGTGTTAGAGAAGAACTGTGCTTCACAGGGTTTTCAATGGTTAATTTTTCAGAAGTAGATGGCCAGGCCTTTCTTCTGAGGTACCTCTGGGCAGAATCAAACCTCCAAACTTTCAGTTGGCAGTTGAGCATGTTAACCATTTGCATCAGCCAGGGACTTCACAGGATTAACTGCATAATAAACTCTGACCTAAATTAGTGCCTCTTCTTCCAGGCTGATCTCTTGAACTCATATTCAGGTTTGTGCCCAAAGTTAGTCACTAATTAGCTTGAGCAGTCCCCCTCTCTCCTCCAGGCCTCAGTTCCTTCATGTTTGCGGTGGGGGCGGGGGGAGTTTGGACAAGATGGTTTCTAAGGTCTCTTCCAGCTTAACTCACAGTGGTCCCTAGAGCCCTCATCCCTCGACTCTACAAAATCCCAGAAAGGCCCTGGGAGCTTGCCCCTGGCAAAGGGGAAAGGGCTTGAATGAAGGAAACAGGTGTGGACACATGAGAAAGGAGAAGTTAAGTTGACAAATGAACATAGATCCATGACATTTAGTTCTCAAGGTGCCAGCTGATAAAGACAATGAATGACAGACTTGATCTTACTTAGCAGGTGGGATCAGAATAATTTTTCTGATTAAAGTATGTTAATCATTGCCTACATGGCAATGTGTCCTCCCTTGTTCAGAAAGAGAGACTCAAATGTTTATTTTTCTTTTTAAAATTCATTTCAGGATGTGGTGACATTAAATTCACTGATTTTTGCAGAACAAGATTCCTTTCAATCAGGGAATGGGTTCAGCCTACTAAAGCAAAAATCGCACATGTGCGAACCAAAAGGATATATACTGAGGTTTAGCAGTGTCCAGAATTGTAATTTTTCAAGTCTTGATCTAAAACAAAAAAATTCGGCGAAGTCTCACTCACACAAATGTTGTTGAGAAGTTTAGGGTTGGATGTCAGGAGTTTGCAGAGAAAATGCTGTCACTACGTGTGTGACTCATTGGACTTTAAGAAAAGGAAAAATTGCTGAAGCAGTATGTGCATTGCTTTTCTTCCTTATAACGCAAACTCTCAGAAAATTTTCCACTGGGCTGCAAAAGCAAAGTGAGGCCCGGTCAGACTTGGGGATAGGAAATAGCACATGTTCTGCAAAGGGCATTGTGCTCTCCCTGAAGCTCTGCTGGGGGTGGGGTAGGGGGCAGATACGAAGGGGTCAGGGCAGTTGCAGGCCCACCAGCAGTAGACAGAGCGCATCAGAAACCGAGCCCCAACCCCAGTGTTCTTCGCAGCTCCACATCAGGCGAGCAGATGGCACCACAGAAAAGCATCCATGGTAACAATCTGCTTCTTTTGCACTTTAAAGGGAACTGGGGATGATATTGCAAAATGCACAGAATGAAAAGTGAGAGACGTTAGTAAACTGTCGGTGACCAAGGCTCTACTTATAGCGACAAATCTGCAACAACAATGTTGCACCCTCTGATTCAAGAGGTCCTCTGGGGTCCTCAGACACAGCTGAGTCTCCTCCCTCAGCGTTGGGCCGGATTAGTCCAGAACTTTTCTAAGTGCTCTGGCACTCAGCAGCTGCGTGACCTAGGAAAAAATGTTAAACTTCTCGGACTGTGTTTTCTTCTTTCCCATTTATAATGTGGGGATAATTTTATTTCCTTTATTGGATTGCTCTTCATAAAAACCAGTTGCTGTCAAGCTGACTCCGACTCACGGTGGCCCCATGTATGTCAGAGTAGAACCATGTTCCATGGGGTTTTCAATACTTGAATTTCCTGAAGTAGATGGCCAGGCCTTTCTTCCAAAGCACCTTTGGGTAGACTCCAACTTGTTGGTTAGCAGCTAAGCATGTTAACTCTTTGCACCACCCAGGGACTCCTGTTGTAAGTACAGGAATACAGATAGTGCAGCCAGAATGCTCCCTAGGAGCAAGGATGGTGAGACTTCGTCTCACGTACTTAGTACATGTTATCAGGAGGGTTCAGTCCCTGGAGAAGGACATCATGCTTGGTAAAGTAGAGGGTCAATGAAAAAGAAGAAGACCCTCAACGAGATGGATTGACACAATGGCTGCAACAATGAGCTCAAACATAGCAACAATTGTGAGGATGGTGCAGGACCAGAGAGTGTTTCGTTCTGTTGTACACAGGGTCGTTATGAGTGGGGACTGACTTGACTGCACCTAACAACAACAACGTGTGCTTAGAAAAAAAGTCTGTAAGGCAGCAACTCAAAAGATTAGAGAGGAACTTTAGGGGTAGTGAGTTTATGTTAATGGTGGGGAAACAACTCAGAAAAAGAGGGTAAGATTGTTGTACAACTTGAAGAATGTAACCAATGTCACTAACGTGTACATGTAGGAACTGTCGAATTGGTGTGTGTTTTGCTGTGTATATTCTCAACAACAACAACAAAGTAAATAAAATAAAAAACTTCATAAAGATTTGAAAAATTTTTTTTTAAAAGTCTGCAAGGATAAACACAAAAATGTTAACTATTCTCATCTTTGTAAGGTTGGCTTAGAGTGTTTCAGTTCGTTTTGCTTCCCTGAGTTTTTTAAATTCTTCTGCATGAAAATTTATCACTTGTGTAATAATGAAAAATTTAAAAACTAAGATAACAAGCTTTGGTTCAAATTAGAGCCATAATAGTAAGTTTATTTAGGATTTTATGTCATTTATACCGTAAAGGGGAAAAGAAGGAAATAAGTACTTTTTTGGTTTTTTTCCTAGAAAGACAATTCTTTCAAGTAAGAGAAACCTTCAAAACTGCTTTCAAGGAATGGAAGTTCAAGAAATGAGTTTCCCTTAGAAGGCGCTGGTCTCCTCTTCTTGACTGCCCATGATCACAGTGCAAGGTTCAACGGGAGAATGTGACCGAGATATCTAGTTGCCTAACTGACTTTTCCATATTTGTCCTTATTAAAATCCTCTCTTGGTAGAAAATGAGGTGATAAGGGAGAAGGGAATTCAGAGGAAGAAAGAAAGTGGAGGGGGTCAAGGACAGGAAAAGAAAGATTAAGACACAGTGGAAAATAAGGAACTTGATACTTGTGTGGAGTCTCTTGATCTCCATGCCTGTGTGTGGGCAGGCATCCCTTCAGGGCAGTCAGTGGCGGGCCCACCTGGTTCACCTACCTCCATGGGATAAGGTGCACTGAACTCGACCTCAGCGAGGTTCCAGGCCGCATTCCCCAGACTGCTCGTTTTCCAGATCTCCTCATAAAGGCCGGTCATATCCCGAGTATAAACGTAAAAGGCATTGTCATTCCCCTGCTGAAGCTGGTAATAAAATGACAGGCAGCCAGACATGGGGGCTGTGGTCATCGGGGAGATGAGTTGAGCTACCTCCTGGAAGTGCTTGACGTAAACTGAATCCACGTACATGTAGTGGCCTGAAAGAATCGCAGAGAGAAACAGCGTAAGAAGACACACCTGGGCATTTTCAGAGGGAATGGTCTGATTCTGGATTTACTTCAAAATAATCAAACAGGAGTTGTGGAGAGGGAGTGGATAGGTTATAGATAAAGCAAGATTGGCTATGTGTGGTGAAATGAGTTCCTTTATGTGGCCTTTTGCGTTGGTTCTTTGGAGAAACAGCTTGAGGTATCTTCCCCCTAAATCCTGAGGACTTAGCTTTGCTCTAGTTTTCTACACCAGAGGGTTTGTTACTTCTGTCCAGGCTGATGAACATTTTCTGGGTATGCTGTAAACAACTTAATGGTTTGATACCTTCTGGCTTGCCCTGGCTGCACCCTGCCCTGTGATTGGTCTATTTTACGTACCTTGCAAGGATTGGTCAATATACTATAGACTATGCAAATGACCAAAGAAGAATTGACACCTTTGAATTATGATATTGGCAAAGAATATTAACTGCCAGAAGAATGAACAAACCTGCTCTATAAGAAGTACAGCCAGAACGCTCCTTAGAAGCAAGGATGGTGAGACTTTTGTCTCACATACTTGGGACATATTATCAGGAAGGATCAATCCTTGGAAAAGGACATCATGCTAGGTAGAGGGTCAGCAAAAAAGAGGAAGACCCTCACCGAGATTGATACAGTGTCTGCAATGATGGGCTCAACCATAACAATTGTGAGGATGGCAGAGGGCAGGCAATGTTTCATTCTGTTGTACAGGGTTGCTATGAGTTGAAACCAACTCTATGGCACCTAACAAAATGCAAATGAAGTGGCTACAGTCCATCAAGGGGACTGGTCAGTCCCTGGCCCTGCTGGGAGGGCCATGCCTTGAAATTGTCAAGGAGTTTGCTTATATATGCAGCCAACCTGACTGAGGTTGCAGAAAGAAAGAAAGGAGGAAAGGCAAGAGAGGCAAGAAGAAAGAACATTTAAATAATCCCTTGGATTAGGAAAAGAACTTTCAGGGCAGCTCCTGAATTTTTATTTTCAAACAGTCTGGCTAACCAGTATTCTCCAGAGATTGCCCTTGGCTTGGCCACATACCAAAGGCTTCCACTGACTCAGCTAGTAATAGAGAACTCATTTGAACAGTTAGCCTCTACAACACTCCTCAGTTCACTGAGAACTCATGTGAGTATCAAAGGCAGAGAGGAAGTCTTTAAGCCTTATCAACTGTCATAGAGTGAATTATGTCCCCTAAAAAAATGTGTGTATCAGGTTTGGCTGGGCTATGATCCATGGAGGTTGTCCTCCATTTTGTGATTATAATTTTATGTTAAAGAGGATTAGGGTGGAATTGTAACACCCTTACTAAGGTCACATCCCTGATCCAATATAAAGGGAATTTCCCTGGGATGTGGCCTGTACCACCTTTTATCTTACAAGAGATAAAAGGAAAGGGAAGCAAGCAGACAGTGCGGGACTTCATACCACCAAGAAAGCAGTGCCGGGAGCAGTGCGCAACCTTTGGACCTGAGGTCCCTGCACAGAGAAGCTCCTAGTCCAGGGGAAGATTGATGAGAAGGCCGACAGAGAAAGCCATTCCCCGGAGCTGATGCCCTGAATTTGGACTTTTGGGCTACTTTACTGTGAAGAAATAAATTTCTCTTTGTTAAACCCATCCGTTTGTGGTATTTCTGTTATAGCAGCACTAGATGACCAAGGCTCCAATGAAACACGATCCAGCTCTAAAATATTCCACAGAGGTACCGGGTGGAGGAGAGCTATAATAATTTGTTTCCAGTTCTTGAGACCTCATTGTGGGGGCCATGGAGGTGGGCCCCCAGATCTCCTTCAAGAGGACCATAGTTACCCGACAGCCTCCAGCTGCTTCACTTTTTGATCTGCAACACCCTCTGGGCTGCTCCTAGCCAGGGACCGAGCATAGTAAGGCTACTAGAACAGGGCCATTCTGCCTGGTGTGGGGCTTCTCAGCAACTCCCCACCAGCCTGGCCTCTCTTCCTTCACAGGTGTCAAACTTACACCTTATGCAGACGCTCTCCCTCCCCGGGGCCTCATTATGACTTTCATGGGCCTTGGGTACTTTTGCCGTTATGGGCCTCTCTTTCATGCATGCATATTAAAAATTATGTTTTATGACTGCATTGGTATAAAGACAATATAATCCAGGCTGGGTTCTTTATTATATATTCATTATGATCATTATTCTGAAGCTATTCTAGAAACGCTGTGGGGCAGTTCTACTCTTTCACATGGGGTTGCTATGATTCAGAAATCCACAGCACACAATAATAACAACAACATTATTATTATTCATTTTTTCTCCAGATTTTAAAATAAAACTTTTTCATGGACTCTAAAAGTGCTGTGGCTCCTAGCACCATGCCTCCTGCACATCATGGGTGATTTGGCCCTGTGTCCATCTATTCCAGCTGCCTCCCTCTTTATCCTGCTTAGCCATCTCCCCCAATAAACCTCTTTCCCACTTAATTCCAGCTGACTGCTGCTTCTTGGAGGAACCAAACTGACACAGCCAGGAAAAGGGAAATCAGTCTTTCAGGGTGAGGAGCTTCTCCAGAGATCCTGGAAAATGCTTGGTGAATCTGGGAGACCACACAATTCCATCTGAAACTATTCATTCCTCTTCCCGAGTGCACAGAAACTGCTGACTTAGAGAAATTGCTCATATCCCACCCCCTTATAAATTCATCTTCTTTACAGCTGGCAGATATCTGATAGTCTTCTTTAAGAAAGTTTCTCACCTGCTGTGTGGACGATATTTTAATCCCTGAATTTGCAATTTAAGGGTCTCATTAACAACCCATGTACATGGCGCTAGGCCAAGTGAGCCGCTGTCTCATTTCTGATCTGATAAACACCTAGCAAACACAATGTGACCTACCCAAAGTGAGTCAGAGAGGCTGCTGGGAATAAGACCAGGACTGCTGACACCAAGTCTCATATGCAACCACTAGAGTAGACCACATTCTGTTGACACCCTTTCCGTCTCTGCCATTCATCTGTTGCCAAAGTTTGGTACTACTATTCACAGCCTGAGTAATACTAAGTTGTCTCCTTGGGAAACAAAACCTAGCTCATTGTGACTTTATCTTCACAGTTGAAGAGATGGGGATGATTCAGAAATCACCGTGCAGGTATCTGCCCAGGAGGCCAGGCTGGAGGAGTGACGGCCAGCCCAGGCTGAGAATATCATCAGGTACAGGCTGTTCTGTGAAAGCGGTGCCAATGGCTGGGGTGGGCGCAGGTGACATTTTGTGTACCTTTCCAGTGAGAAGAAAGAAATTTGCCTAGAGTCCTTAGGAAATTATACCCAGTGTCTGGTACTATGAAAATTTTCTTGACCCAGCTCAATAAGGCCAACCTACCTATTCGGCCCAGAGCCTCCAGAGCTTGCGAGAGAAGCGCTTTTTGTCAGTTCTTTCAGGCTTGAATAGTATGAAAAAAAAAAAAAAAATTTTTTTTTTTTTTTTTTTTTTTAGGTGTAAATAGACCTTAGGTGGACGAGATCATATATATAATCAATCAAATCCTTGGGAACCCTGAAGGCCACAAAGATTTTACAATATTGAAGATGAGTCTAGGAAGGGGGCTCATCACCTGACTGTCAGTTTGTTGTGCTGTAGTGGCTTGTGTGTTGCTATGATATCAGAAATTTTGCCACTGGTATTTCAAATACCAGCAGGGTAACCCATGGTGGATGGGTTTCAGCAGAGCTTACAGACTAAGACAGACTAGGAAGAAAGGCCTGGTGATCCACTTCTGAAAATTAGCCAATGAAAACTTTATGGATCACAACAGAATCTTGTCTGATACAGTCCCGGAAGATGAGCTTCCTAGGCTGGAATGTACTCAAGCATACAAATGATCATGAAGATGGCACAGGACTGGGCAACATTTGGTTCTGTTATATATAGAGTTGCCATGAATCGGAGCTGATCTGATGGCAACTAACAACAACAACAACATGAACAGGATAATGGATCGCCCATAAGGTTATTGCCAGTCCCCTAATGTCTGTGCTGTTTTGCCATTTTCAGACTGGAAGCCAATCTATTATTCTCTAATTCTAGATTATACACAAAGAGACTGCAGTGTCAGGAAAAAAAATTCAAATTTAGTTAAAAGATTAAAACTTATGGTCATGCCAGCCAAACCTCAGGCCCCTTCTGGCATAATGCCTGCAGTGAGGGTTCATGGACACCTCCTTCTGAAGGGGACTTCCTACTTTTCCTGCAGCAGCCTTCTGTATTACTTAGACTTTTCTTTTGGAACCAGTGGCTCTTGGTAGTCAGCCATTTTCTCTCGGATTAGGAAAAGAACTTTGAGGGCAGTTCCTGAACTTTTGTTTTCAAACAGTCTGGCTAACCAGCATTCTCCAAATATTGCCCTTGGCTTGGCCACATACCAAAGGCTTCCTCTGACTCAGCTGTGATTCGGCTCCGTTGGCCACATTTGTATTCTAGTTGTGCTGTCTGCATCTGTACCACTGGTTGTCAGGACAAGCTGTCTCCCCAGTAAGGGGAAAAACTTGACCTGGAGAAACAGATGCCAGATGAAAGTATCCATGGTCTGCTGTCATTGTGAGGAGACAGTACTCAAACACAGCAAGTTATCGTGCCTGATGTCCCAGTCCACAAATCTGGCAGTTACCTTCATAAACTTTAAGTTTTCTAGTCTTTTTAAACAACTTTCAAGGAAGACATGAAGGTAAATGAACATTAACTGGGACTTCTAGTCTCTGCTGAGACCCCAACACCAAGAACAATGGGTAACCAGAATAAAAAAAAAAGGTTGCCATTATGTCTACTCCAACTCATGGCTACCCCATGTGTTTTGGAGTTAAACTGTGGTGCTTAGGGTTTTCAAGGCTGTGGATCACCAGGCCTATCTCCTGAGGCACCTCTGGGTGGGTTTGAACCACGTACCTTCCAGTTAGTAGGTGAGCACTTAACTGTGACCAAAACCAAAAAAACCCGCTGCTGTAGAGCCGATTCCAACTCAGTGACCCTACAGGACAGAGTAGAACTGTCCCATAGGGTTTCTACGGCCATAACCTGTACAGAGGCAGACTGCCGCATCTTCCTCCTGTGGAGTGGCAGGTAGATTTAAACTGCCAGCCTTTTAGTTAGCAGCTGAGTGCGTAACCACTGTGTCATTGGGGCTCCAAAATGGGTGACCAGTATCCCTATTTTCTGTAGCATGGTGTTAGGCCATTGTCATGAATTGAATTATGTCTCCCCAAAAATGTGTGTAATCAGTTTGGCTGGGCCATGATTCCCATTATTGTGTAATTTTCCTGAATGTTGTAAATCCTGCTTCTTTGGTGTTAATGAGGGAGGATGGGTGGCAGCTGCATTAGTGAGGCAGGACTCAACCTACAGGATTGGATTGTGTCTTGAGGCATTCTCTTGAGATATAAAAGAGAGAAGCAAACAGAGACAGGGGGACCTCAAACCACCAAGAAAGAAGCACCAGGAGCAGAGCATGTCCTTTAGACCCGGGGTTCCTGTGCAGAGAAACTCCTAGTCCAGGGGAAGATTGATGAGAAAGACCTTCCTCCAGAGCAGACAGAGAGAGAAAGCTTTCCCCTGGAGCTGACACTAGAGAACCAAGACAGCCATCCATGTCGAATATGGTAAGTGGTGGCACCTGGCACCTAAGCCAGCTCTACTAATTTTAGCACATCTCTTATCTCCAGTCTGTACATATGAGAAGGCTAGAGATGGATCAGGGATTGGAGATGGGGTTTCTTTGAAGAGACTTATCACAGAGCTGACCTGCCATGTGTTTCTTTTTGACCTTCCAAGGGGAGAGGAGAGGAGTGCTTCCCCTTACTTAATTTATTCCAAGGGAGGGGGCTTAAAGGAACCTACTTGTAGGAGGGGTGGAGAAGGGAAACTGCCGTTTAATCTTATCCCCACCCATGCTTGCAGGAATTCCTGTGCTATGGGATTACCTTGGGCCTTGAGAAGTGGGTGCTCACAAATCTTGGAAGAACTTGATCAGTGATTTCTGGAGTTTGTTGGGTACAGAGACTGGTGCTTGGCTCTTAACTGCATACATCCAAAGACAAGAAGCTGACTGTATAATCTTGTGGGGGCAGAGTGGAAAGAAATGATTTTGTTGCCAGTGACTGGACTTCCAGAGTTTGATAGGGAAAAGATGTTGAGTTTTCCCATAGATTAAATGGGCAACTTAGAAGGTGTCTAGAGGGCTAGAATGTCCTGAAAGGATTCTTCTCATGAGAACTGCTGCCAGGGCAGTAACTCCAATAGAAAGGGCTGGTGGGGTGTAGCATTGATTATAGGCACTAAAAGGAATTTATATGGGGGCAGCAGTAGTTCAGTGATAAGAACTCTTGCCTTCCATGTGGGAGACCTGGGTTTGATTCCCACCAATGCACCTCAAGCACAGCTACCACCTGTCTGCCATTGGAGGCTTGCATGTTGTTATGATGCTGAACAGGTTTCAGTGGAGCTTCCAGGCTAAGATGGACTAGGAAGAAAGGACTGGCAATAAATATACTTCTGAGAATCAGCCAGTGAAAACACTATGGATCACTATGGTCTGATCATGGGGATGGCGCAGGACCAGGCAGAGTTTTGTTCTGTTGTGCATGGGGTCTCCGTGAGTCATGGATCACTACGAGTCAGGGGTTGACTCCACAGTAGCTAATAAAAAAACAAAGGGAATCCATAGACAGCCAGTCAAAGACCGCAACACCCTTATCTAGAAAAAGTGAAGCGGGATTCCCCATTGGCCGTGAGAAAAATGGTATGAAGGGCGTCAACTTCAGATTCAACAGCAGACTAAAGCTTTTATCCCCTTCCCTTTCCTTTCTGTTCCATGTCCCATCAATCACTGTTTTCCCAACCCTGGGGGTGCCACAGGCAGCAGAGTCAGTGGAAAAAGGGGAGAAGTATGAAGAAACAAAGCACAAATCCTTCTCCCTACTGCTGCTCTGTGGTCTGGTCTGGGAGAAGATTTGATTGGATGAGACACTTGACTGAACTTAGTCCCTGAAAATGAGGCATTTGTTAATACCTGCGAGTGACTGGAAGGCTGGCAAGTCATCCAAGTGCAAAGGAAGAAGATCCAGCGGAGCTTACATAAAAAGGCAACAGTAAAAAAAAAAAAAAAAAAAAGTAGTAATAATAAAGCTGCTTCCAGCTCGTACCCTACTGAGTGCTTATGCAATGAGCCACATGGATCAATGTAGAGAGTAAATAAATAGGTGCTGTTAAGATGACACTTGAGCTCAATCCAAACAGAAATGAGAAAAAAGTGCCATGAGCTATGAAAAGATGATCCACCCATTTCACGGTCTTGGATGAAATAAAATAATTCTGACCTTATTTTAGGTCTGAAACCTTGTCCACCTCCTTCCTAATGGCACCATAAGCAGGTTTGATTTAAAAAAGATCTCCACCAAGGAATGATGGCCCTTGTTATTTTTCCAGCAATTACCTTCTTTTTGCCAAGGCATGTAGAAAACAGTAATGATGTGAGCCGTCAGTAGGTTGCTTCTTGAAAGATTTTGTTTCAACTCATAAAATATTAACAAAGGGGGAAAAAAACTATACATGATAAATCAGAAATGAATAAGAGGGATAAAACCACATCACCTCCTGTGTTCCAAAGACGTCCCACCGCAGCTCTTACTGTGTTATTTTAACCCTCTCCATCATAAGGCAAGAATTTTGGGACATAGGACTCATTTAAAAAAGAGAAAAATAACTCACTAATTGGGACAAACTGTCAAAAACACACAAGCCAGTAAAACAAAAGTCATATCCACAGCTTTTTTTTCTGATATTACATTCACTGTTCCCTTTTCCATAACACAAAAACCAGAGCACATTTGGAAGACTTCCCTCAACTCTCTCTCAGGTTCTGAAGTTCCTCAGCAGGCACACAGCTTCATTTCCCCCGCCGTTCTTTACTCCAGGAGCCCTGGTGGCGCAGTAGTTAAAGTGCTCAGCTGCTAACCAGAAGTTCAGTGATTCGAACCCACCAGCTACTCCCTGGGAGAAAGATGTGGCAGTCTGCTTCTGTAACTATTAAGCCTTGGAAACCTTGTGGGCAGTTCTACTCTGTCATTTAGGGTCCTTATGAGTTAGAATGGACTCCACGGCAGTGGGTTTGGTTTGGTGTTTTGTTTCTTTTCTCTAGTTTTTACCTGAAAGCAAAGGCATCAGATGCTTCTGGTATAAGGATGAACAGGAAATGAGCTGATCTAAGAACAAAATCTGCTGCTGCAGGCAGAGGCGTTAACTACAGTATGGTGGGTACAGGCACCGCTTAAGGGTGCTAATAAGCAGCTTCTGCTGGCCACTGAAGTCTCCATCGCCAGCTATGAGAGATCATTCAGCAATTTAAAACTAATTGCCATAGGCATTATTTTCCATAGATAGGCCCCTGGCTGTGGGCAGACATTTGGACCATTTAGTCTTTGTCGCCCAAATTAATAGAGCTCAGGGAAAATTAACATATCCAGTAAAAGGCAGATGTAATAGGAAAGGCAACTTCTCTCTTTTTTAGCGCATTGGCTTCACCCTCTCCACTCTCCAAGAGTGATTCTGGTCAAACCTTTGAGTTCTTTGGCTACAGAGCTTTTCAAATAAAGTATTTTAGAATCTGTGAAGCTCATCTTTTTTTAGCCCTGTCCTATATAGGGAAAGTCTTGTACAGGACTCCTGGCATGAGGAATGTGAATGAGTATGAGTGTGTGCATGTGTGTGTGTTGGGTGGGGATGAGAAGGCTGTTGGCTAATAAATAGGCAAAACATTAGGCCTAAAGGTTGAAGAGCAATCGGAGTGAAATGGTAAAGAAGAGTTGGCAGAAGCCCGTGGAATGTAGGCATCCAGGCTCATACTCATAAGTAGAAACATAACCTAGAACCTAGGGGCTACTCCATCATCATCATGCATCCTGGAATCCTCGGTTGCTCTCCAAATGTTAAATAAGCCACCCATTCACACACCTCTACACCTCTGCACATGCTGTTAGGTGTTGTTAGGTGCCGTCGAGTTGATTCTGACTCAGTGACCCTACGTACAACAGAATAAAACACTGCCTGTTCCCGCGCCATCCTCACAATTGTTGCCTTGCTTATCTTCTTACTCATTTGGCCAAACTTCATTTTACTGTTAAAGTCCCAGTTCTGATAATACTTTCTCTAGAAAGCCTGCCTTGGGTCCCCAAACTGGGGTAGTCTTTCACTTTTCTTTGGTCCTGTATCACTTATTTCATCACTGTGCGTGTACCTATTTATTCACACAGTATTTCGGTATTCAGATAATTTGAGGAATGCCATAATACACGTGAAGACACAATTATATTAAAAGCTCTGAGAAACCCTGAAGTAATCTGTTTAGCTTTCTCTAACTCAAGCCTTCCCAATTTATTTGACCCCTCTTCTCTCCTCCATATAAAGATTATTTTACTCAAGAACAGGTATTCTAGGGAACAGTATTTTGGGAAAGTTGGCTTCTGTGATCTCTTTGAAGTCAGTGCCTTTTTTTTTTTTTTAATCACTGGGTTATGCAAGAATGCTGGCATATAAAAGATGCTTATTTACACCAGTGTTCATTGTAGCATTGTTCACAATAGCCAAGAGGTGGAAACGACCCAAATGCCCATCAATAGATAAATAGATAAACAAAATGCAGTATATCCATATAATGGAATAATATTTAGCCATAAAGAGAAATGAAGTTTTGATACATGTCACCACATGGATGAACCTTGAAAACATTTCTCAGTGAAATAAATCAGATACAGAAGGACAAATACTGTATAATCCCACTTATATGAAATACCTAGAATAAGTAAATAAGTAGAGACAAAAGAAGGTATGAATGAATAAGTTAGTACTGAATGAAGAAGCCTCACATTCTGATGTTCAGGTTCTGACTGGACAGAAAACATAAGCCTGTGGATTGCTGGAAAGGGGGCTGGAAGGTCTCCTTAGATTTCTTCCCTTCAGCCCTAGGGTCAGCTACTTCTTTAGCCTTCAGTATTGACATCAGGGCTCTAAGAAATGTTAGGATGCAAAGCTGCCTACCATTAAGATGTGTTTTAGAATACCCAAGGAAGAAGAGAAACGGGAAGACAATGGAGAGGGGGACAAGAATAGTGAGCCAGAGAAGGAGGAGAGAGGAAAGTGCCTATGGCAGGGGTGACCACACTCAAACAGCAGATCTCACCGCTTCTGAGCGATGACCACACTATTGTGCCTATATTTACTCTTATACTCAAGATATTAGACAAACCAGGTCCTCTATTTCTCATTCCTCAGTCCCTAGTGGCGCAGTGGATAAGCATTAGGCTGCTAACCAAAAGATCAGCAGTTTGAATCTACCAGCCACTCCTTGGAAACACTATGGTGCAGTTCTATTCTGTCCTATAGGGTCGCTATGAACTGGAATCGACTCGACAGCAGTGGGTTTGTTTGGGTTTTTGGTTAGTCCCTTTAGTCCTTCTCCTTTTTTTTTTTTTTCCTAATGCCAAATGCAATGTGCTTATAAGCACTCAGGAGGGACCCAAAACATTTTTTAAATAGATGTCAGTAGGTGGTGAATTTGGATGTTTTGGTATATAGCATTAAGCAAGAAGAGAAGAGCAAAATATTAGGCTCACAGCCATCTTAGCAATCATTGAATTCAAACTCTTCATTTTGCAAAAAGGCAAATGGAGACCCTGAGAAGCTAAGGGAGTACCTGCAGTAACACGTTTGTCTGACAACTAGGCACGGCCACAAGCATTGCGACTTCTAGCCTGGCACTCTTTTTCTACCCTTTGTTGGCACAAATATGCTCAGAATGTTCTACAGTGACAAATGAGAATAATAAGGACTAGGGGTGATGTGATTTTCAAAGGATGAGTTACTTTCAGTTAACATAGTCAAATGAATGACTTAATACTGATTCACAGGTCTGTTGCCCCTCCCAGGAAATACGTGTTCTCCCTCGCCAGCTGGTCCTTGCCATCACTGAGGATGAAAAATTACATGCATTGACTAAGTCACCAGTAGATCATGACATTGGTTACCCAGAGAATTTGACTTAGGAACGGAGTTTTAAGGGAACTGGAAAAAGTTCTCTAACACCTCACCATACTTAAGCTTCTACTATTAACAGTGAATATGACACCAGGGATTGTTGCAATTTTAATACATCAGTCTTTCAAGTTCCTCTCTGCTCCTTGCACTAGATTCTTAAGGTATAACAGAAAAGCATTCTCAAAATTAGCCTACTTCCATAAATTAAGAAAAAGTCATTGGGATTTTCTTTCTTGAAACCCCAGGAGATTGTTAGTTGTTTTATTCATTTAAACAAAGGGCTCAAGAGGTACTGGCATATTATTGTTTTGAGTTAACCAAATTGCCTTTTGAAATACTTATGTGGATTCATGGACTAGCTATTCATCTACACATAGCACCCCTTTGTAGTGTGATTCCTGCAGTGGCCACAAGTAGAGAAGGGCTGGGTGTCTTTAGGGCTGCAATATGGTATACACATACGAAAACCCTAATCGTTAGTCATTGCCAAAAGAGAGAAACTTCTTTAGAAGAAGGAAGTAAGAATGTTTTGCTTTTTCCCAGTCTCAGTTCCCTTTGTAAGTGACCACAGATGTATATAAAGAAATGGTTTCTGGGAACATTCTTTTGCTCTCTTGTTCTTATTCTTTTGTCCTCTATCTTCTAAGATCATCACCACCAGATTAATACACCTAAATGCACTGTGTGATAGCATCCACTTCTTGTTCAAAGGCTTCCAGTGGATTCCCATTGTCGATAGAACAAAGTTAAATTTTCTTTCCTGGCATTCAGAGCGTTTTAGAACTTGCCACCACCCCCCAACCCCTGCTTTCTCAGCCAGATCTCTCCCCTTGTAATTGCCACCGCTGCATCATTGCTCCTGCCCTCTCCTGCCTCTGCCTGTCAAAATCATACCTATTTTTCAAATGCAGTTTATTTCTTTTACTATGTCTTCTAGGATCTCCCAACAGTAAGTGATTAAGTGATTTCTATGTACCTCCAAATACCCAGTGCCTTTTTTCGGGGCGGGGGGAGACTATAACAATCTTATAGCACTTGACACAGTCTGTCTTGTATTACATTTATTTGTAGTACAAGCCTCTTTCTTTTTCTTGAAATTATGTTCCTTGAAGCTGGGCAGGGCCCACAGGGCACATGTCATTTTAATTTTCATTCCTCCTGCCATACTTTGCACAGGGTCAAATGAGTGAAGATTCAAGACTTAAAGTTGGGCTTGTCCTAAACATTTAAGCCCCATGGAGCTCCAACTTTTATATATATGGTTACTAACAAGGATTTTGTTGTAAGAAGCCTGGGCATGTTGAAAAAGAAGGGGAATATGTAAAGTAAAAGTTGCAAAGTAGAAGTTGGCTGACTGGATCTGACCTACAGATGTGTTTCATTGGCCCACACAATGTTTTTAGAAAATATTCACCAACATCACAAAATTTGGGAAACGTCACATAAAAACCCGGATTTCCATCATCGTGAAAAATAAAAAGGTCTAGCATCCTGGGCTTGCATTCCCATGTGGCAACAACTAGTTGGAGATGAGTAGTCATGGCTGTCCCCTTTACACAGGGCTTACGCTCTCTAGTTTGCCACAGTCCTCACCCCGCCCACATCACTTGCTTATACTATCTACATGCCCCCCATATGAAATTGAAGCTCTGGACGTAAAGGAGACAGAACAGGAGCAGAGAGAACAATAAGGTCAGGACTAAGACTGTCCAGAGCCAAGAAATCTCACGTTGGGCACTTTTGGGGAAAAAAAAAAAAAACAAACTTGGAGACATGGTTAAAAATATTCAGATGAACACAAACTACAGTGAATTAGGAAAACTATAAAGAACCACAAAGTTGTCATGTCTTCAGACATGGGTACACACTGTCATCATCAGCAGTTTAGCTGGACTGAGTAGATCATCTCAGTATCCACATGGCAAGAGATCTAAAGAGAAAAAATGACTGCACAGCAGAACCAAGATTCCTATTCTTGCTCTCATGGAAAAGCCAGCCACCAGAATCTTCTTGCTACTCAGCAAGACTTGGAGTTAAGGATTGGAATGTCTTGCAACTATGGGGGGACCTAGGCTTTTGCAAAGCCTACCAGGGTCCAGGTGAGAGGGGTCATAGCCTACAAGTAAAACTTTGCCTTTGTCTCCTGTCTGTGGACACTTTCTCCTGAAAGCCGACTTCTCACTGACAACCTCTCCTCCCGATTTTTCTCTGTGGGGAACCAGCCTACTTGGCCACTAGGGGGCGCCACTGTATACCACAAAAAGTATTAATTAACAGTATTGGCTCACCTGATGGCCACTTGTGAGGTTCTTAACGTTCATGACATTCAGCCTAGTTTTAGTGGAAAATAACCTGAGGTTATTCCAGCCTTGTCTTTAGAAAGAAGAAATATTAAACAACGAATAGATAAGAAAGCAAAGCATAATAAAAGCTTTGTGAAAATAGCAAGACCAATTCACAGGCGAAGAAAAGCCCTTTAGTAGGTAGTCTTCTCCTTAGCTATAAAGTTCACATTTGGCCTGCTGTTTGTCTCTATCTCACAGCTTATTCTTCCCTACTCTTCTGCCAGGCCTTCTGGTCCCTTCTCAAACCCCTCTCCCCTGCCTTCTCTGTTGAGAGAAGCCACGGTTAGGTCAATGCAGGGGGCGTGAGGAGAGGGCAGAGACAAACAGTTATCCTGGGAAAAGGACTCCATTTGTTCCCAGCTTACCCAGTTCACTCTTGAAGGTGTGGTCCTGGGGGAGGCTGGAGGGGGAGCTCCGAATACTTCCTCCTCCAACAAACCAGTTCACATTGGGATTCCAGCGGTTCACAAAGCCACAGAGATGATTTTCTTCAAAGTCACATTCTAGCAGAAGAGAAATAAAAGCACACTTTATGGAGACAGAGTCATACCTCAGTATACTCATACTCACTGCAGGGTTTACTCTTAGATATTCAGCTATTTTTCTCTGTTCGTTAGCCCACTGAAAAATGTATACTAGGACCCCCTGAACAATATTGTCCAAAGAAGAGAAATAAATGAGATGTTGATGCTACTGTAATCTCTTCATGAGCTGGCCATCATAAAAGGTGTAAGATTTTAAGGAATCAAGGCTCTAATTCATCATTGCCCCTTTGGACCATGGCTTCACCACTTCCTAGCCATGTGGGCTGCAGCATAACCATAACCTCTTTGCACCTCAGTCTCTTCATATGTGAAATGAGGACGATGTTCACACCTCATAGTGCTATTTCCAAGTACTCTTCAGGGCTTTGCTTTTAGCTCCAATAATTTTGCCCACCACCCTTTCTTTCACCTGGCAGCCTAGTCCTTCATCCCCTTCTCTCTTGATGGTGGACAAGATGCCCACAGCTGAGAGGCATGATCTCTAGATGCTAAAGATAGCCTGCTTTTCTTATAAGCAGGAACTCAATTAGAATAGTCAGGGCAGGCATATTCTTGGCTCTGGGTCTCTTCTGCAGCTACTGAGTGGAGAAGAAAGAAATGATAAAAGAACATCCCCCCCACCCCACCCCACACACATACTTTTTAGTGGCATTGATATGTTTGCACAGATAAATTATTTACAGTCAACAGATTCCCTTAGTGGAACAAGACATGCACAAGCCAGTGTCTTCAATGACTCCTATATTATGCAATTATAAATATGAAGTATGATTGTACTGGCCATCTCCCCTTTGTCCCTCCAGATCCACCTGAGTCTCTCCACCCTGCTTGGTTCTCCAGAGGATGATCTATATAAGGACTATATAAATGTGCTCTCCTGCCTTCCGGCTTCCTGTTGGGTTTGGTCAATGGAGGTAGGAGGAGAGTGAAGTCGGTATGTTTATTCTCCCAGCTCCCACTCTGCCAGGTTGCCATGGTTGGCTGTGTGCCCCTCCTTGTCAAGTAGCCCTCATCATACAGGCATTGTCTTCACATTTAGTAACCCTTCTTCCCTTGCCCCTCAGATCTAAAGGTGGTAATGGCTCGTGACTCATCCGTTACTAGTCCTGGGTCTTGGAGCTATTCCTTGCCACACACACACCTTTGTAGTCCTTTTATTGAACTTTCCTCAGGTTACTCTGGTTGATTGTACCCTCTGTTTCCACTTTCCTGCCAGGACCCTGGCTGATATAGTTATCAATGTGTTTTTACTTTAGAAGTCATTGAAGAATTTTAAGATTTATGTTATCATTTTTTTTTTACTGCACTCTCTGCTAACCAATGCTGACATTCAGTGCCAAAGACTGCCATATAGAAAAGTAAAAGCAAGATAGTTATTGAGAGCTCTCTATGTGCCAAGCTCTAGTCTATACGCTTTATCCGAATTAACTTATTTAATCCTCAAAATAACCCCATGTGGCAAGTACTATTATCTACCTCATTTTACAAATTTTACGAATGAGGAAACTAGAGAAGCAAAGAAAATGCACAGGAAGAAAAGAAAGGTGATAGTGTGACTATAAAATTTAACAAGATAAAAGTATTGCACCCCTTTTGTTTTTTAAACAAACCAGAAGCCACTAAGTGAATTGAAGAAAGGCAACAAATATTTCTTGAGTGCCCAGCAAGTACCTAGCACTCTATCAATCACCTTTATATCATTATTGCCTTTACTCTTCACACTAATCCTATGAGGTGAGTATTTTATACCCCTTTCACAGATGATGAAACAGAGACCGAGAGGCTCAGTTAGTAGACTGCAACTCAATAAGCGGAGTTCTTCCAGGTGTGTCTGACTCTAATCTATGTGCTATCCTGCTCACCGTGCTGCTGCCATGTGGAATGGGGCTTAGAGGGAGGCCCAAGGAAGGGATCTTGGGTCTCAACTGACTTTATCTTCAGAAAATGGTCATTTCCCAATCTGTTTTTTTTCACTTGCTTTAAAGACGTCATTGGAAGGTCAAAACAGAGAAGTGAGACTTCAGGGAGTTGGCAAAGGCTCTTTTCAGTTCGTAATCATCTATGACTCTCCTTTCTCTTCCCCTCCACATCCACTCAGCCTCCAAGTACTGTGAGTGCTGAAAAACTCTCAAATCAACCCCCTTTTTCCTATTCCACTGCCAGTCCTCAATTTCGGACCCTCTTTACGCCCCCTCTGTAAGGTCACAATGAGTTTTCCTGCCTCATTCATGTTTTCCTTTTCTCCAACCCATCTCTCCGTGGCAGCCAGAGTCATCATCCTTACAGGAAGCTGCGTGCCTCTCCCCTGCTGGCTGACTTTTAGTGCCTCCCAAACTCATAACTCATTAAGTCCAAGCTGCGCAGCCTGGATCCAGAGTCTTCCTAGCAAACCCCCTCCGCAGTCCTGATTCTCACTTCAAATACCCTATGCAGCCTCTTGCCTTTGCCTGGGCATGCCCTGTACTTTCTCCCCACAGGGCTATGCCCATGACAACTCCTTCTTTCCTACCCTGCCCCTCCACTCAACTAAATTCCACTTCCTCTTGAAACTCCAGCTCAAATGCATCTCTTCTGTTAAATCCTCTCCAATTTTCTGTTCTCTTTCCCTGCACCCATGGCTTGTTCTTCTCTAGCAGTATTTATCATATACAGAAATAACTTCAGTAGTGGGCGACTAGATGGTAAGTGAGCACGGGGGCTATATCTTCTCTTTACACCATCTCTGAAGCTGGCACATAGGAAGCACCAAGCCAACACTGCTCCAGCGGCATCCTAGTGACACCTTAGTTATAGAGACAGGGGCAGTGGGGTGCCAAGAGAGAAACAGAGGAAAGGAGGTAATACGATGCCTCTTTTCTGGCAAACGCTACAAAAAGCTGAATTTGCAGCAAATAGGAAATTATTTTTAGTAGAACTTAAGGTTAAGGCAGCAATTCTGAGGTTACAGTTGCTACATCCACTTTTCTTTCATTAATCCAGCCGGCTCAGGCAAAGTCTAATGAGCCCTCCTATGCTAAAAAAAAAAAAAAAAAGACAGAGAAAAAAAACATACAGCACTCAAGTGAACCAAACCAAGGATTGAAACTTCTATACATTATGCAGTGTATTCTATAAAGTGCTGTTTCTAGGGCTGATTCAGTTCCCTCTGGCAACAGCAGCTTTTAGTAAAAGATTCACGTTTGGATACAATGAAAATGAAACACACTTACCAATACAGTAGCCAGTTGTCATCTTGATTTCAAAGAGTGCAATGCTGGCTGTGTTTCCCTGCCCTAGGACACCTTCTATTAAAATCTGCACAACACATGGGAAGAAGGGGGTTAGACTTCAAAACACTGTGTTCCCGTGGTTCAGTATTTCAGCAACTAGGCAGGAGCTTCTCAGCAATTCAGGGAAAAACAAGATTGCTGGTCCCAGCTAATTGCTATTGGAATCCAGTCTTACTATGGAGTTTATTAAATGAATATGGGTGTGTGCGTGCGTGAGTGTGTGCATGTGTGTGTGTCTGTGTGTGTACATAGACACATACACGCATATACCGAGAACTCTGAGGTAAGCAAGGCATTCATGAGAAGGTCAGAGGAAGCTGTTTTCAATTGTTATCCTAACCACACCTTCTCCAGTGCTTGTGGTAGCACCGGCTGACTGGAGATGGAGAGGACGGCTTGTGTTCCTGGGGAAATCCATTCCGGGAATGATTAGGAACTGAGAGCAGAGGCCTCAGGACAAAAGGAATCCTTTGCAGGAGGTGGGAAGCGTGGTCTGACATTTTGTGGTGGGAGAACTCCATACAAGATGGTGGAGGCTCCTAAATCAACTTGTAGTTTTTATATTGATGGAGAATTTGAAAAAAAAAAATTTTAATGTTTTATTTTATATTTTGTTCTTATTGAGAACATACCCAGCAGGACATACACCAGTTCAACAGCTTCTACGTGTACAGTTCAGTGACATTGATTATATTCTTCAAGTTGTACAACCATTCTCACCCCCTTTTTCCAAATTGTTCCTCCTCCATTAGCATACACTCTCTGCCTAATCTTTTGAGTTGCTGTTGTCAGGATATTTAAAAATTTTACACAAAATACAGATTAGCTATGTGGGGAGCATGACAATTTGTGTGGCTGATTTCAAATACTGTTTAAAGTTCACATTCAGTCCTGTTTCTGAGAGTAGTAGTTTTTTTGTGATTTTTAGCCTGATATTTTGCAAGTGTGCTGGTAGATTAAGGATGTGATGTACTGTTGAGAGGATGTTGTGAAATAGGGGACCCTCAGACCCTCAATGCTCCTTCTCTCAGTTTTTGCTACGACCTGACAGGGAGAAACTCCAAGCAGGCAGGGGGTATAGCACAATATTTCAAAACCTTTTGAAGAAGAAGAGGGATGGGATAGGGAATTGAAAGGGGACTAGGTATGAGGAGAGTTTTCATGCCACTGTGTCCTCAATGACATATTCTCATTAAATATCATATCTCATAGCCAATGCGTGCAGAGCCCATCCTCCTTCCCTAATCCACACCCAGCTTTGTCTAACATTCTCTGCCTTCCTTTTCTAACACCTTTGAAGGAACAATTTCCGTATTGAAAAGGAAACAGAACACACCCTTTAAGTATCTACGATCGTTCAAAATATTTTCATTATATTTAACATTTATTCAAAAATTATAGCAAAAAAAAAAAACCCATTAGGAAGATAACATAAACACATACTACACACAAAGAGGGAAGGGTGAAACTAAATTATAAGAAATGAGAATTCTCCCTCATGCCCTTAAGGAAGTCAGTTTCCATTGAAAAACTGGTTTAATCCCACTTCGATTCTTAAAGAAGTCTCATTTAAATAGATGAAAAAGAAATCCAGAAAGAGGTTCTTTTAAAGAATCAGTAAGCAAAATATTAATTTACATTACTGATATTATTCTATAATGTGTCTCCTATAAAATGTCACATCCTAACACAAACAACTAACCTCAAATGGCTGCAGTTTTCATAGATCTCAAAATAGCACAAAGCACACACACTAATCCCGATGCCTTCCTCTTAAACTCCACCTACCTTGAATTTCTTGGTACTGTTTTGCAAATCCAGGCTGGCTATGAGCCAGCTGTCTGAAGCTTTGTTAGCTGACCAAAGCAAGCGGTCAAAGCTTTCATCTTCAAATCTCACATAGAGGCTCAGCCTGCTGAGATCTGATATAGGCTCTGAAGATGTCGTTATCTGGTAGACCAAGCGGAGGCAGCTCCATTCCTCAGCCTGTAAATCAGAACTTAGCAGCACAGCTTTCTCCCCTTGCTTGGCAAATGAAGTGTCTACATAAATGTAATGGCCTGGAAAGAGAAAGAAGCACAGAGGAGGAATCAATCTTATGTTTGTAGCTCAGGAAAATATACCACCTTCTCACTAATCGACGTGGCTGGGTTCCAAAGACCTGGTCATTATATGAAAATCAGTATTATGAAAAAATGGAGGATGACCACATCAGATCACAAAAATGGAGGATGGCTACATCATTACATAACTGTCAAATTACATCATTACATAATTGCCAAACCACTGAAAATCATGGCCGAGCCAAGTTGACACATAACCTTAACTATTACAGGCAATGTTACTCTCACCTCACACCTTGGCATTCGTAATTGCCAGACGTATGTTGTTAGTGCACTAAGTAGTCCGATAGTAGATTTTTTACTGTTGTCATAAATGTGAAATGTCAGATAATGAGATAGTCGATAAGTGAGGAGTAGGTACACACAACTGTGCTCCAGAAAATCTGAAGGCATATAGAGCCTAGAGATGTGTTTTGCTTGGCCCACTGAATGTTGTCTTAATACTACATCTCTGTCTTCTTGTAAAAAATTAGAAGGTCTGGCAACATTGAAGTTGCTTTCCTATGTGACAACAATAGGCTGGAACTGTGTAGTGCTGCCTCTTGAGAGGGTGGCATGTGGCCTCCATTTTGCCATGATCTCCACCACTCCCTATTAACCCCTGACACTGAAGCCAAGTGTCTGTTGCCTTTTATTATTTTACACCCAGCCCACTTGTCACATTGTATTCATCTCCCCGGCTCCCATATGTATATGAGTTTGAGAACCCTGCATAAGAGGGGCTAGAATCTGGATAAGCAGCATGAATAGGTGAAATGTTCAAGACTGAAGTCAGAATATCTTGGACTCAACCTTCCCCTTCCATAGCCCGCCTCATACTGAACGGTGCAATTTAACTTGCATGATTATAGCCTGGACCTTGGGGGCTAGGTAGAAAGAGTTCACTGTAAACCAATTTTTATTGCAAATAAAATTCTCTGCCCCTAGACTGTTCTATGACCAGATCTTAGAGTTCTGATAACTAAATGAGACAATGTATACAAAACATGTGCAACAGGGCTTGCAAAGCAGTGCACTCTGGGACTAGCAATCATTATCTCCTCCTACTCCTTCTCCCTTTCTCAGCCTCCTCCTTCCTCTTTCTCCTCATCCTCTGTCTTCTTTCCTTTCTGCTCATCCTTCTCCTTTCCCCTCTTTATCCCCTTTCTCTCCACTTTTCCCCTCTCCCTCCCTTTTTAGTATTCACATGTGTTCTGCTGGCCACACCAGGATGTGGAACAGCACTTCTATGGAGCCAAGAACCCTAAGTGGAGCTTTCCAAACTCAATTCAGACCATCTGCTTTTATGTGGCAGTGATATGATCTGCACATGGGTCTCTGGAGATACACTGCCTTTCTGGCCTGCATTTAGCCTGCTGTTCTCCATTGTGTGTCCTCCTACCTCATCCCTTTAAGTTTGGCTTTCCCAATGTTAGACTCTTACTAGAAAGGCCCTGCAATGCCTCTTTGCTTGATGTTCTTCAGTTCCTCCTCCCACGGTTGTTGTCCCAGATGCCGATCTTAGCCATGATCCTTGTCTCTGTGGCAAGTATGGACAAATCAACAGTCCCTCAGCTAATGGTTGTCCTCACAGTTAGGGCATTGTCTTCAGGGAGCCTCATTGCCTGCCGAAGGGTTTTAAGATCAAAATCTCTCTCTGGCTGGCAGTCTTCTTGACATAGCAGCCACCCACTGGGTGTAAATAGCAACTGGTTCTTGATGACTATCCAGGCCTCCTCTTGTAGAGAAAACTGGCCCTCGCAGCAGTTGCCACCACTGCCATTGTTGTTGTTGGGTGCCATAGAATTGATTCAGACTCATAGCTAAGCGTTTCATTTGCATTTACTAGCTATGGAGCCTCTTCAGTTTTGAAGTATTAAGTGGCTTTTGATTTCAATCCTTTTTTGAATAGAAGTGCTATTTGACCGCAACATGAGGGACTGTATATGTGCCATCCTACTTTTCTTATACTCTGCTACTCTCTTAAAAGAAGGAACTCCAAGCAGGCTGGTAGTGGGGGTGGGAATGGAAAGCCCAGAGCACTTCAAACCTTTACTGGGAGAGTAGAGAGGGGAGTCCTTGGGTGGTGCAAATGGTTAATACACTTGGCTGTTAACCAGGAGGTTGGAGGTTCAAGTCCACCCAGAATGCACTTTGGAAGAAAGGCCTGTTAACTACTGCTAAAAAAACAGCCATTGAAAACCCTATAGAGCACAGTTCTATTCTGACACACATGGGGTCACCGTGAGCAGGAGTCAACTTGATGGCAACTGGTAATGGTAATGATATGCCAGGACCACAGTCTGTATTACTATAGCTTTGAAGTTAGTTTTGAAATTGGTAACAATGAGTCCTCCAACTTTTTTCTTCTTTTTCAAGATTGTTTTGGCTATTCTGGGTCCTTCGCATTTCCATACAAATTTAAAGATCAGGATGAGAATAGGGCCAGTTAAAAAGTCACAAAGCCTGAGTTCTTGCAGAGATTCAGCCATTTTTCTTTGAAGTAATGTTCCCTAGATTGTTGCAAGCCTTTGGTTAATTTCCAGAGTTCTTAAAAAAAGTTGTTTTTGACAATTCTCATCGCTTTTATGGAGAGGACTTCCAGAAGTCCTCACTCTGTCATTCCTGCTGACATCATTCCCTTTCCCCATGCTTCTTAACCAATGAGAACAGAAAATAATATTTAGAGATGTGAAAGTAAACATGGACAAATAAGAAAAAAGCAAAGCATGAAATAAATCCCATGGGGATTGGGAGTTTGATCATGGCTCATCAGATCAAGGATTTGGGGGAGATTTACTAGCCACGGTGTTGGAGACATGATGAAGGAGGAGAGGGAAGGATCTACTTAAAATACTGCTGCTTAGGCGATTTGAACTAATACACAAGACATTTATCAGAAGTGATAAATTTCTATGAGAGGTCAGAAAAGGGCTGTAAACTTCCAAACAGATTTAAAAAATGTAGGTCAGCAATCAAACACAATAATGAAACCATCTTGCCAGAAAGAACAGGCTCCATGTGCCTTGGGATCTGAGCTTGTCTCCTCATCACCTGCAGGCGCCAGAAAACATGAGAAAAAGCTAGTCTGCTTCGATGAAGGCCGACATAAACAACTGAGTTTTGAGGTCAGGCTCAATTGCCGGACAGAGCTGCACGGTTAGAGCTCAATGCATTGGTGACTTGTAACAGCCCAAGCACACAATGATAGGTCTAAACCCCAGAGCTAGTGCTGTGGCAGTGTGGCCAGGGCACGAATCATGAGAGCTTCTTTTTCCTCTTGGGCGTCCCTGGAATTCTATGAGCTAATGAATGCACTGTCCTTTAGGTGTGATGATCATACCGGGTTGACTGTGATGGAGAGCATACCACCCAGGATTTGGTAAGTATGACCTTGGTTTAAATCTTTATCATGCATATACTAACTGTGTCATCAGTTTCTTTATCTGAAAATAGAATAAAAGAGTATAGTCCTATGAGATATACATTCAGCATTTGGAAAATCACTCTTTGCACTCAGAAAAAGAAGAAGAAGAAAAAAAAAACCCAACTAAAAACAATCTTACCACCTTCAACACACACACAGACACATGAAATATATTTTTCATACAAATTTCAAATAGCCACTTAATGAAAGCTATTTCATTTACTGCTCAAACTAAGAAGCATATATTTCGACAGAAAAAGGAAAATTGGCTGTGTTGGACTTAGAAATGGCATGACATGTACAAAACCACAAATGGTGTACTCTGTGTGTAATTTAAAGAATCTTCAAGGGCCATTTTGATGATATCTCATCTTCATATTTGGTGCAGACTTTAGAACGTAAAGCTCAAATAAGATGTGACTTCGTATCTACAGGGTAGTTTCGAAAACCCGATGAAACGGTGTATATAAAAACGGTTTGTAAATCGTCATGTGAATTGTTCATTATTTCCGTTCCTGTTATCAAGGGCAGGAATCCTTTGGTTGTTCCAGAGGTAGTGAGACATTTATATTGATGATATGAATTGCTGACTATGTTTTCCAATATGGTTTACAGCAGATATTTGTTCAGGTAGCAGATCACATTTTCAGTGCTGGTATGAGAAGAGCATTCTCATTCATTCACCTTCATTGACCCTTTGTGTTTGTCGACTTTAAAGTTTGGCCCTGCCTGGCTTCCCACCTTCAGCACGTCTCCTGCTCACAGCTGAGCCCCTTGGCTCTCACCCAGGATTAATCATCATTGAAAGCAGGATTCAGCATATTTATGCCTGATGTGATTCAGGCTGAAACTTTGTGACCCAGGTCTGATAACGACGCCTACACCTCCATTTTGTTTACCTCTTAGTACCTTGTGTAGCTAAGACAAAGACACTGCCTTCTTTTTGGCAGCTTCTCCCCCAGGGATGAAGTCCAGCCCCTGAACTCAAGCTGGGATCTTCCTGCCAGACCTCCTGAATGCCTTACTGTCTGCCTCCCTGGGTTGAGTCCTGCTGGGAGAAGCAGTAGGTGAGTGGCTAGTGGTGCACCTATCACACCAGCCAGATGTTGGTTCAGATTATGGCTTACAAACTACCGCTTACAAACTACATTACTTTGGGCAAGTTACTTAAATACTCTGAGACTCAGGTTCTCCACTTGTTCAATGGGGATGCTAAAATACCGACTTTACCAGAGTTTTAAAGAGATGGCACAAACAGCTAAGCGCTCAACTACTAGGCATAAGGTTGGTGGTTTGAACCCACCCAGAGGAACCTCAGAAGAAAGGCCTGTGATCTGCTTCTGAAAGGTCACACCCTTGAAAATACTATGGAGCAGTTCTGCTGTGCACACATGGGGTCACCATAAGTCAGAATCGACTCAAGGCAACTAACAACAACAACAAAATAAGGTAACATAAGTCAAGCAATGATCATGAAGGTGGCACGGGACCAGGCAATGTTTTGTTCTGTTACACACGGAGTTGCCATGAGTCGGAGCCAACTTGATAGCAACTAACAACACCACCAAGTCAACTTAGCACAGTGCCTGAGGGGACATAGTAAGATCTTAATGTTAGCTCTTATTTTTCCAGATTTCTGGTCACTGTATTCTTCTTGATCCTCAAAATCTCATATTGCACCCCTCGAATACTAACAGATATCTGTTCCTCCCGTTGCCCGTTGCCCTACCTTTCTAACACCAACTTCTGTTCATTGTATAGAATATTCTCCAACCATCTGCAGCTGGATCCTTTCCCCTAATGCCTCTTCTACTACTTTGGGCAC
This sequence comes from Elephas maximus indicus, assembly GCF_024166365.1. Lineage (NCBI taxonomy): Eukaryota > Metazoa > Chordata > Mammalia > Proboscidea > Elephantidae > Elephas > Elephas maximus. The sequence goes on along the minus strand of NC_064827.1, from coordinate 85,383,688 downwards.
ATCTTGTTCTAGGTTCCTGCCTCTTTCAGTCTGTCCCTGTCTCATTGCCCAGCTGTGTTCTGTGCTATGACAACCATCTCTAGGGTCTCGCAACTGATCAAAGCAGCCTAGGCAAGAATGCTCGCGAAGCACCTAGCAAGAGTTCATCAAGTTTCAGCAAAGAGCCAGATTCTTATCATGGAGACAGGAAGCCTCCATGGAACTGCATCCTCAATTATATATGAGCCACCAGCTTACATTTTGAAGGAGGCTTGCTTTCTTTTCACACCAAAGACTTTTAATTCAAAGAATTAAAAAGTCAAATTTCTGAATATGCACAGAAAATGCAATGGTCATAGTAGTTCTCAAAAACAGTAAATTGTGCTTATTGGACAATGAATGGACTAGCATTCCTCAAAGAAAAAACTATATTAAATTTTGGGATTGTTCATCTGATCTTTTTTCAAATAGATCACAATTATTTATACATCTACTGATCACTTATGCCAGAAGAATGTTCTGAGAATATCTAAGAAAAATCATAAATTTCTGTCTTATATAAAATATTCTCGCCTGTTTGAAGTTTCCAGTTTTACTAGTATCCTGTATAGTTTATTTAATAAATCACTAACTATATGGATCATAATCTTAATCATACGAAAATAAACATAGCTTTCAAGAATTCATCTCAATTCACCTGCTAAGAAATAAACATTCAAAAGGGACTAACATTTGACATGCTCCAGGCACTACATTCTTGATATATGTCCTCTCTCTTAATACTGACAAATGATCCTATGAGGTGGGAATTGCCACTGTAAAAATGAGGACACAGATTCACAAATATTAACAATTCAAGGTCACAGCTAGTAAACCAAGGTCTGGCTCCAAGTCCATGAATTTTCCCCTGCACCACGCTGCTTCTCAAGTATTTCCTTGCTGATCTCCTTTATTAATTATCTTCTCTTAATTGTATTCACCTTCCTAAAGCAGATGAACAAAGCTTTCCTTACTCCATCCTTTGAATTGGTGGTTCAGTGGTAGAATTCTTGCCTTCTATGTGGGATACCCAGGTTCGATTCCTGGCCAGTGCACCTCAGGCACAGCCATCACCCATCTGGCTGCTTACATGTTGCTATGGTGCTGAACAAGTTTCAGTGGAGCTTCCAGACTGAGTAGAAAGAAAGGCTTGACAATCTACTTCTGAAAATCCACTAATGAAAACCCTATGGGCCATAATGGTTCAATCCCAAACTCATCATAGGGATAGCTGAGGATTGGGCAACATTTTGTTCCATTGTACGTGGGGTCCAACTTGTCTCCAACTAACAATAACTTGTCCTTACACTAGAGTCCTGAAGAGATGGATGTTTCTTTACGGAATCTCACTCAGGCTTCTCTACAAACACTATCCCTCCTGATAACACAATAACCAGATTAACTTTACTACCACATTGCCTCAAAACTAAAAGGTTTTTAACCATGTTGAGTTTTCTAAAATTAAGATATGTCTTAGAATTGACCTGTAGAAGTGCAGCTTTTCCGCCAGGAGGATGATAACAATTCAATAGTACCACTTAGAATTGGTGGATTAGCAATAAGGCATTCGTACTTTGTTAGTGATAGCAGTCAGACAGGCCTCACCACCTTGGCCTCAAAGCACCCCAGCAGCTATACCCTGTAAATCCAGCTGTGAGTGGGAAATGGGGCCACGTGGAGATGAAGGGTCATAGAGCCTCTCAGCGTGAAGGCAGCCCAGAAATCACATCAGTTTCACATACAAAGCACAGCCCAGAGTTTCAGCCCAGTGCCTTAGTACATATTCAGTAACTTGTGTTGAACAAAAGGCACTATATGTGCATCTTATGAGTAATCCATTTCCATGATGGACTTGGACCCTTAACTGCAGGACAACCGGGTATTCCACCCTGTTGAACATCAACAAGTCTGCCAGGTTCCCAAATCTCCCTGAAAGATTAGCAAGAGTCTCTCCATGTAGCTTTGCAAGGCACACCCCTTTTCAGTAAGTGTTTTTAATGGGAATGGCTTCTCTTCTTCCCTGTCCTTGCCATGTGAGGGCCCTAATGACATAGATTTAGGAAATGGTTCATTCCCATTCAATTAAACTGCATCAACTCCCTGGCTTTTGGTTAGTTTCCATGGATGAAGAGATGAATGAGGTTTAACAGGTATGAGCTCAAATCTAAATCCCTCTAGAAATCAGTATACTGAGGATGGTTAATTTGCAGTACAATTTTTTTTTAGGCAGGTCCTGCTTTTGAAATGTCATAGGCAAAATGATCTATAATTGAGCAGGATTGACTAGCAATTGCAGTCTTATTTTTGGTCCCAAGTGGTAAGAAACCCCTCCTGGAATGCAAAGATGCTGTTGGGTAGGGGAACATTTCAAATATAGTTTTGGTTAAGAAAAAAGGAAAGCATACATTTAAAGAGCAGCATAAAATTACCAAGCACGACTTCAGTGCCACTCTAGCACACAGGGCTGTGGGTAGGGAAAACTCTTCCTCCCGGCATGGAAATTGACCTAGTGTTCCCAGTATTCCTAGTCAATGTCACTTGACCCAGGAAACCCATTAAGCCTCAGTCATTATTATACAACGTTTATCAGACTCAAACATACCAATGAAGATGGCACAGGACTGGGCAACATTTTATTCTGTTATACGTGAAGTTGCAATGAGTCGAAGTTGACTGGACAGCAACTAACAACAACAACACAACAATAATCTCCAAAATGAAAAAAAAAACCAAAAACAAAAAAACTCTTCTGTTTCAAATTCATTTATAAATAAGAATTCATTCCTCTCTCTACTGGATCCGGTACTTAGCCTACAACTGCAGGACCTCTGTAGAACCTTAAAATGTTAGGGCTGGAAGAGACCTTGATGTTCAGTGGTACCAGGGCAGACTTCTCTATGCCATTTATGATAAGATTTGAAGAAAACTGTGAGGCACAGTGCAGACTTACTGAATAGAGTGTCCCCATTAGGTAGCAATATCTGCCCTGGTCCTGGGAGAAGACTATATGGGGCAGATCTTGTCCCACCTCTTCTTCTAATTGATTCAGTAACCAGTCCCACATCTGGTGTGTTTGGCTTTTCAGGAGTGAGTGGATCGCTGCAGGAAGGTTGTAGCATTTTCACCTTATAGGTGGTCTTTCTTTGTACATCTAACATTACACAGGAAGAGCACTAACCTCTTTGACTCCTTCTTGATCTTGAAATATTCTTTTCCTCTGGATTCCTTGATACCCTCTTTTCCTCTGGATTTCTCGATTCCCTAATGCTCTATATGGCAGCCACAGAATTTTTTTTTTAATTTTTATTGTGTTTTAAGTGAAAGTTTACAAATAAAGTCAGTCTCTCACACAAAAACCCATATACACCTTGCTACACACTCCCAATTACTCTCCCCCTAATGAGACAGTCTGCTCTCTCCCTCCACTCTCTCTTTTCGTGTCCTTTTCACCAGCTTCCAACCTCCTCCACCCTCTCATCTCCCCTCCAGGCAGGAAATGCCAACATAATCTCAAATGTCCACCTGATCCCAGAAGCTCACTCCTCACCAGCATCCCTCTCCAACCCATTGTCCAGTCCAATCCATGTCTGAAGAGTTGGCTTCGGGAATGGTTCCTGTCCTGGGCCAACAGAAGGTCTGGGGGCCATGACCACCGGGGTCCTTCCAGTCTCAGTCAGACCATTACGTCTGGTTTTATGAGAATTTGGGCTCTGCATCCCACTGTTCTCCTGCTCCCTCAGGGGTTCTCTGTTGTGTTCCCTGTCAGGGTAGTCATCAGTTGTAGCTGGGCACCATCTAGTTCTTCTGGTCTCAGGATGATGTAGTCGCTGGTTCATGTGGTCCTTTCTGTCTCTTAGGCTCGTAATCGCCTTGTGTCCTTGGTGTTCTTCATTCTCCTTTGATCCAGATGGGTTGAGACCAATTGATGCATTTTAGATGGCTGCTTGCTAGCATTTAAGACTCCAAACACCACCCTTCAAAGTGGTATGCCGAATGTTTTCTTAATAGATTTTATTATGCCAATTGACTTAGATGTCCCCTGAAACCATGGCCCCTAGAACCCTGCCCCTGCTATGCTGGCCTTCGAAGCATTCAGTTTATTCAGGAAACTTCTTTGCTTTTGGTTTAGTTCAGTTGTGCTGACCTGCCCTGTATTGTGTGCAGCCACAGAATATTTTTTAGTTACTCTTAAGCAAAGGCACCATATTCTATCACTTCCAGGGCTTCCTACATGCTGTTCCCTTTACCTGGGATACTCTTTCATCTCCCTTCCCTTGTGCATTCCACTCCACTACTTCCTGCATCCTTTCCTAGCTCATTCCTACACTTCATTAAGGTCTTATCTTAACAGAGCCATCAAGTACAGTTGTGCAGTGTTCAACCTATACGACTGTGCATAATGGTCTTGTTTAGGTACTGCATTTCCCAGGCAGCCTTTGCTAACCTCCATCTCCAATCTTGGTTTGATGCCCTTTCTAAGTATTTTAGTATCAGCATTATAACGTGAGTTCTTGTTTGTTTGATTACCTATGTGTATTCCTTACCAGGTTTTAAGCATGTAAGGGCAAATACCATATAAGGGAAAAATACCATTGGAGCCCTGGTGGCACAGTGCTTAAGCGTTCAACTGCTAACCAAAAGGTCGGCAGTTCTAGTCCATTAGCAGCTCCTTGGAAACCCTATGGAGCAGTTCTACTCTGTCCTATAGGGTTGCTATGAGTCAGAATCGACTCAACGGCAACGGGTTTTGGGTTAACCATGTCTGCCTGGCTCCTAGTGGGTGTTTTCTATATTTTTAAATAAATAAGTAAACTCCCTCCTCATGGTAGGTTTTTTATGATTATATACAAAAGATATAGTGTGATTCTTTTTCATTAAGGAGATTTTTCATTAGACTTGGATTTTATACCAAAACCAAAAACCAAACCCACTGCCATCAAGTCGATTCCGACTCATAGCGACCCTATAGGACAGAGTAGAACTGCCCCGTAGAGTTTCCAAGGAGCGCCTAGTGGGTTTGAACTGCCGATGTAACAATGACTAAATTTACTGTTATTCTAGGAAATATAATATAACTTCACTGGTGCGTATTAACTTCACATGCCACACTTAATACCTTCACATACACTCCTACTGTTAATACTTTGTGAAACACAAATTCTCACTATGTCAAGAGTCACAAAGGATTGTTAAAATACACAATTCTTTGCCTTTCTGGAATGCAGAGTTTGTGGGAAGCATTCAGAAAATGTTTTCAGTGTGTGGCATCTCTAGATTAAAGAGAGCTATAGTTTTATATAGTTTTATCAGCGTCAAATCATTTTGAGGAGTTTCAAAGTGCAGAGATCAGCAATACATTGAGAAGTGATGAAGTCAGCATTGCTCAGATGTCTCAACAAGAAAATTATTCTCGTATCATGGCTAACACTGCAAAAGAAGTCTTAAAAGATTACAAAGCATTAAGCCTGGCATATGTAAAACAAGAACCAGGAGGCAACCTCCAGTAAAAATAATCTGTCAACATTTGAAACCACGACCACAGATGTTCGTTCCACCCTTTGTCATAGGGTCTGGGATGGGTGTAGCCTTAAACCCTGCTGGCCGCAGTGGCAGTTCTAGAAGAGAAGTTTACCTTAGCAACTACCAACAGAGAACCAAGTGATGAACCCACAATGAAAGGTCATGGGATATTTGAAGAGGGAACTTCACTTTATACAGTATTGAACAAAGAAGTATGAAAGAATAAGAAAAGGCTGCATTATCTGACAGTGTTTGTCCTATCAAAGATCGTCCTCAGAACACATTTTTCACTGCATGACTCACCAGTGGGGATGACGTTCTTTGAAAACATGAGATTGTCACTATCTAAGACGAAGGAAGTGGGAGGGACGATGACATTGGGGGATAACAGATAACTGAATTTGTTCTGCAAGTTTGCTAAGTGTATCCGTAAGGAAAAAAGTACTCTTTGTCTGTGGAATATAGGTTCATTCACAAGAAAATTTTTTTAAATTTTGACTTAAAAGGAACTCTAACTCTCTGTCTTCTCAATTTTGCTAATAACACTGTTGAAAGCACAGCTGAACATTTTTGCTCATGCATTATGCAAGCCAAATTTTGCCAAACAAAAGGAGTTATAGACATTTCAGCTTCGCTCAAACCAGAATAAAATAGGAGTGCCTATGAAGAGTTCACCACGGTACAAGTAAATAGATAAATATGAATTAGAAATACATATATATATAATTTTACTTAAATTTTATTATTTCAAATTCTGCATGTTATGCCTGGTATACAGTATAAAACAAGTGGCAACAAGAATATTTCATTTAAAAAGAAAACACAGCTAGAGAGGTAATCACATTTCATTTGTTGAATTACAGAGAAGATGTGAGTTAAATGGTGTGAACATAATAATGATGAGAAAGAAGTGTTTAAATAAAAGGGAAACTCCATAATATCTGTAAAATGAGGGATCTGATTTATATTAATGGTTTTACAACTTTTTTTTTTTCAAATAGACTTGAACACAAAAGTCCATCTATTAATAAAGCAAGGAAGTATAGCTGTGGTTTCCAGGTAGACTAAATAGTTTTATATAGTTACTTGTTGTCTAGGTCACTTTTGCCCACTAATCCTGTTCCCTCCCAACCAACCTCCTTACAGGAGCCCCTGAAGCTTGTCCTTGGAGCCCAGGGATGGTTTGGAAATCACTGACTTAGACACTTTTGAGTCCTCTCCAATATGGCAGCCTAATGTACTACAGGAGTCCCGGGGTAGTGCAAACAGTTAAGAGCTCAACTGTTAACCAAAAAGTTGGTGGTTTGAACCACCCAGATGTGCCTTGGAAGAAAGGTCTGGTGATCTGCTTTCCAAAGGTCACAGCTTTGAAAATCCTATGCAGCTGTTTTACTCTGCACATATGAGGTTGCCATGAATCAGAATTGACTCAACAGCAACTAGTTTGGTTTTTTGGTTTTAATATACTACAAACCAGCACCATTCATGTCCCTCCCATTTCAAACCTGACTCCTCCTCCTTTGCATGTCTGTTTTACTCAGTTAGCTGGGGTTTTTGGTCTACGTGCATGAATTCACTGTGTATGTGTCTATGTAAGTAACCGTAATCACATTGGTTGAGAAGTCCTCACTTGCGAACTAGTCTTTATTGAGTTCAAGAGCCAGCATGCTATACGCTCCCTCTAACTCAGCGGTTCTCAGCTTTGCATGAGCATTGGAATCACCTGGGGAGCTTTAAGATACCAAAGCCTTGCTGGCATTAATCCAAAAAAACACAAAATAATAAATGTTGGAGAGGCTGTGGAGAGATTGGAACACTTCTACACTGCTGGTGGGAATGTCAAACGGTACAACCACTTTGGAAATCAATTTGGCACTTCCTTAAAAAGTTAGAAATAGAACTACCATACGATCCAGCAATCCCACTCCTTGAAATATATCCTAGAGAAATAAGAGCCTGTACATGAACAGATATATGCACACCCATGTTTATTGCAGCACCGTTTACAATAGCAAAAAGATGGAAGCAACCAAGGTGCCCATCAACAGATGAATGGATAAATAAATTATGGTATATTCACACAAAGGAATACTATGCATCGATAAAGAACAGTGAGGAATCTGTGAAACATTTCATAACATGGAGGAACCTGGAAGGCATTAGGCTGAGTGAAATTAGTCAGTTGCAAAAAGACGAATATTGTATAAGACCACTATTATAAGAACTTGAGAAATAGTTTAAACTGAGAAGAAAACATTCTTTTGTGGTTAGAGAGGGGGGAGGGAAGGTGGGTGGGAGGGGGTATTCACTAATTAGATAGTAATAAGAACTACTTTAGGTGAAGGGAAAGACAGCACACAATACAGGGGAGGTCAGCACAATTGGACTAAACCAAAAGCAAAGAAGTTTCCTGAATAAACTGAATGCTTCGAAGACCAGCATAGCAGGGGCGGGGGTCTGGGAACCACGGTTTCAGGGGACATCTAAGTCAATTGGCATAATAAAATCTATTAAGAAAACATTCTGCATACCACTTTGAAGAGTGGCGTCTGGGGTCTTAAATGCTAGCAAGCAGCCATCTAAGATGCATCAATTGGTCTCAACCCACCTGGATCAAAGGAGAATGAAGAACACCAAGGACACAAGGTGATTATGAGCCCAAGAGACAGAAAGGGCCACATGAACCAGTGACTACATCATCCTGAGACCAGAAGAACTAGATGGTGCCCAGCTACAACTGATGACTACCCTGACAGGGAACACAACAGAGAACCCCTGAGGGAGCAGGAGAGCAGTGGGATGCAGAGCCCAAATTCTCATAAAACCAGACTTAATGGTCTGACTGAGACTGGAAGGACCCCGGTGGTCATGGCCCCCAGACCTTCTGTTGGCCCAGGACAGGAACCATTCCCGAAGCCAACTCTTCAGACATGGATTGGACTGGACAATGGGTTGGAGAGGGATGCTGGTGAGGAGTGAGCTTCTGGGATCAGGTGGACACTCGAGACTATGTTGGCATTTCCTGCCTGGAGGGGAGATGAGAGGGTGGAGGAGGTTGGAAGCTGGTGAAAAGGACACGAAAAGAGAGAGTGGAGGGAGAGAGCAGACTGTCTCATTAGGGGGAGAGTAATTGGGAGTGTGTAGCAAGGTATATATGGGTTTTTGTGCGAGAGACTGACTTGATTTGTAAACTTGCACTTAAAGCACAATAAAAATTATTTAAAAAAAATACCAAAGCCTTGGTCTTCAGCACAGGCTAGACATCAGCCCACGTCCCCAGAAACGTCTCAGTCCTGGGCACACTGGAATGGTTGCTCACCCTACTATATTACAATTGCCTCTCTAGCTATATTGGTGGGTTCTCTAGCTATAAAATTTAATAGTATTATGCATAAGAAGTATGCTGTATGGTCCCTGTTTCAATAAAGCAGGGCCTCAGGTTTCACATCTGTCAAATCATTATACTACTACTACTCTACCAAGAATTTCTTTCATTATATTGAAGTCATGTATATCAATTTCTTCAAATTCTGTCATTTATGTATCACCTTTGAGATTTTGCTATCTCTCTGTACCAATGGTACTAATATTACTTAATATTTTTCTTCTGCCATACTCATCTTTAAAAATGTAGTATTTGTTTTAGCTGGCTCCTTAATAACATTTCCATGAAATTTATGTTTCTGTGCTAGTTAATCTAGTATGCATAAAAACACATACATAATTATTAAAATTAAAAAAAATAAGGTCATGTACCACCTAAAATGAACTACCATGCTAAGCATACTTCATTCTGGGAAACATTAATTTATGTGAAAGTTATATTTTCAATGTTTTCATTTTCAAGTCTTGGAAACGAAAGCTCAGAGAGACTGAGGAATTTGATCAAGCTCAACTAGACAATCTATTTTGCAGAGCTGAGATAAGAATTCAAGTTTTTGAACTTCCAGTCCATTTTTCCATCACCCAGCCTCCTAAAATACCTCTAGTTGAAGCCTGAATTGGAATCCTGCTGAGGAGCTATAGGATTAACACTGTGATACCCTGAAGCAATATTGTTCTTCTACCACTGTTGTTATTATTTTTTCACCTAGGAAACATAAAGGAAAATCTTTTCCTTCCAGATCTCGCCTGACAGTGCGACCTGAGTTGACCTAGCCAAGACCCTTGCTCCTTTTGAGAGTAGGAGGACACCGCCCCAGGGGGAAATGGAAGGAAGCCTGCTTGTGCTTTTAAGGTAGGAAAAAAGGAGGGCAGAACAATTAAGGGTTGTCAGCACGACGTATGTACCGTTTAGAGACGTTTCTGGAATTGGTCTGACCTTGTTTCATCCTTCTCCAACCAAGCACACTCAAATGTGTTAAGCCTGCTAATGGATTATCTGGACATTTCTACCAAACCCCTTCCAAAAAATTAGGGTATGTCTAAATTCTATGTTCTTTTTAGAAAAACCAAGAAATTCTTGCCTACTCCCTGGTTTATCAATAGTAAGACAAAAGCATTCACAATAGAGAGGAGTCTGGTATCCAGCAGAAGTAACAACAATGCAGGCAGGTCTGTTGTGAGCTCTCTCACCTGTTTCGAGTATCAGCCTCAGAAGCCAATTAAGAGTTGAGGATGTTTCAGGAGATGTATGCCATTTTTACCTATCCCGCATACATTTCCCACAATTCTGGCTAACAGCGCCCTGGTTTTCCTTTGAGAGGTCTACCCTTCCTTATTTTCAGTTCAAGTGGTTTGAATGGGACTGGCCCCATTACCTCCTTTCCAGGAGTGGCCACATGACCCAACTTGATCAATCAGGTTATTCAAACTCTTTGGCCACAGTGATTGGTTCAGAGATGAGTACTGGATCCAACTCAGGCAACTAAGTCTCAATTATGGGAAAGAGAAGCTTTCTTTCCACTGGTACTATCACTGTAAGAATTTTGAATGCCTCCAACAGTTGGTGGCCTTAAAAATGAAGCTAGCACTACAGAAGGCAGAGCCAAAGATATAAAGAGAGAAAGACTGAACTGGATGACATTTTTGGATCCCCTAGATACACCTGAAGCCAGATACTTCTGAACTTTTTATTTACATTAGGTGAAAAAATCCTTCTTTAGTTTAAGCCAGTTTGAATTACAGTGGTTTGATTTGGTTTATTTTTTACTTGGGGACAAGGCTCTGTCAATTTCGAAGTCAGAGTATGTGCATAATACACTAGTTTTAACCATGAGGAAACAGGGAAAGGGAGAAGACAGAGGTTGTGAACTGGACGGTACAGTGTGGTCAGGAAACCAGTTACCTATCTTAACTTTACCCCTACTTAGCTGAGGTGGCCCTGAAAGGTGAGTTGTTCTCTCCAAGACCCAGTTTCCTCATCTGAAATAAAATGGAAGAATTGGGCCATCAGTAGTTCTCAGAGTTCTGTGCAGCCCTGAAGTGCCTCAGGCAATGGAAGGGTAATGGGAATCCAGGGCCCCAGACCTCCTTCCATGGGGCTAGTTCTCCTGTTACCTATATTATATTCCAGGCTCTCAGAAGGCTTTGTTGGAAGAATGGGTTCCACTGTTAAAATGGATTTGTTCACCACCCCAGTTCTGTTTATATTGAAGTCCAAATTGAGTAAAGGTCAGCTACGGCCCAGTAAGAATGTGGTGCCTGGTTAATATTTTCTACTCTATCTTAGGAGTTGGTCAGAAGCCAAGGTCAAGGACTCAGTCCTCAGAGGGTTCATTAGTTTTACACAGACATAAAAAATTACTAATGGCTATGATCTGCATCACTAATTTTGAGAACTATCTCAGAGATATGGGTCATTGGTCACACAAGGGGCTGGAAAAAGTAATGTGGATGATTCCATAGTCATTAGCTCTGCCTTAAGTGCCAATACAAACACCACTGGTAAAACTCAAGGCAGGCCACCTCTTCATAGCTACATAAAACAGAGTGTGGCATGTTTGGAGGCTTGTTTATTTTTCTCTCTCTAGAGACAGCGTGATCATTGCAGAAGAATCTGAGAAAACAGAAAGCCCTTGTTTTACAGTCAACTGCACCACACCTGATGTGTATCCACAGTGCTCTACGTTAATATGGATTTGCTTTTCTTCCTTTTTTTTTTTTTTTAACAGAGACAACACACACATTGCAGTGGAAATCAAATGAAACAATAATTTTTATGAAAGCATAAAAAAGTATTTAAAGCAAACATGAATTTTTATGATTACTTTGAAAAATATACTAACTTCAAATCAAGAATTGACACTGTATGTATACTTGGAGTGTTCAAAACCTTTAGAAAATATATCTTTAAAAAAGACGTTTTTACACCAATTGACAGAATATGTGTCATCCATCTTTGTAGTCAAAAATTAAACTCTGAGTTTAAGGCAGAACTAATCAGTTTGCTTTGCCTTATTTCAGGTAAAAATTGTGCATGAGACTAAAGTTTTATAACAAATGTGTGTTTCAAGAATAATATCTACCCTGTCAACAGTAGCTGAATATTTAATGCTACCTTAATGTGTTGAAAGATAACAAATTAAGAACGAAAATTATTTTTCTGTTTGCCCTTCTAGTCTCTGTTTAACTAGAGGTTTTCTCATTAGAGAATTACCTTTTTCCACTGTATATAACTGATGCCATTTATATAAACAGTAAAGTTAAAATCAGTATATATAACTTGAAGTTTAATTTCTATTGTCGATTCACTTCTGATTTCTATCACTTTGCTGATATGTGATGCAGGTACATACAACCCATATTGAGGACTGCGTAATCAAATCAATCTTAGGAGAGGAAAATTGTTCAGTTAGGCTAGGCAGAAGTCAAGCCAAGAGGCAAGTAAAGGGTTAGCTGAGGACAAGCTATGAATGCGTCAGAACACGTCTCAGGATTTGGAAGCAAGTAGTGGTCTGCAAAGGATCCAATTTGGGAAAGACAGCTGGTTTCAGGATTAGTTAAAGTCAGGAGTGCTAGGCTACAGAGAGGCAGAAATACTTGTCCACAATGGGACAGAAGATTCAGATCTACTGGATGACAGGGAGTTTCAGACAGCACCCTGGATAGCTCCCTGGGCAAGAAACACTCTGACAAAGCTAACCAAAACCAAACCAAACCCAGTGCCGTCAAGTCAATTCTGACTCACAGCGACCCTATAGGAGAGAGTAGAACTGCCACATAGAGTTTCCAAGGAGCCCCTAGCAGATTTGAACTGCTGACCCTTGGGTTAGCAGCCGTAGCACTTAACCACTACGCCACCAGTGTTTCCCTGACAAAGCTAAGACCCTAAGAAATGAAGGATCTCATCCCCCTAAGGCCTAGGTCTTCCCAGTTGGCACCTCCTCTTGATGGAATGAACTTGGTCCTTAGAGTCTAGGGGAACCACTTACAATATCCAACTGGAGGGTTTGACTTAAAGCCCTAGGGATAGTGTCTATGCCCCGTAGGTAAAAGGCTCTTTGGTGGTGGTGGAGTGGGGGCATTGTTCTCTCAAACTTCATATAATTTGTTTTCCAGAATTCTTATCCTACCTAATTTGGAAACAGAAATTTCCGGGACCAACATTATTGTGATGGCAAGGGACCCTGTGGTGCAGTTTTAATGTGTTAATGTCCACCTTTGATTTTGTATTTTCTCCTTCAGCTACTGATATTTGTAAGAGGTGGGATATGGTGAATTATGCATTTATTAGATGTAATGAAGTTCTATATTAAAACAAGTTTAATTTTTTTCCATTACTACAACTTCAGATGTAGTAAGATCATAATTATGGAAATTCTTGGGCATGGTTTCACGCAGGTATCTATTGCCAGACTTTATTCTCCACTGACCAGTACTATTACTGATGGAGAAAACTTGCCTTCAGTTGACTCCTCACTGGTAGAGCCTAAAGTCTCTTGGGTTAAAAGACATCATGATAGCAATATCATTTATCTCAAAGGTCTTTGGGTGCATTTGTGTTACGGTGGCAGTGGATCATAACAATAATTGGAATACCAAAGTCATCCCAAATGGTTTTAATTACTAAATTGAAAACATAACATTTAAATTATAAATCAAGTGAGTAGGAAATTTCTGTAGAATTAACATAAGAAAGGAATCAGGCAGAAGGAAGAGAAACACGTTGTAAGTGGGATAAAGGTTGGTTATGGAGTGGAGTGGAGACAGAGTACTACTGAAGATACCTGTTCCATGTGGGACTGTGACTATGTGGAGCTCAAAACATGTTGCTGTGGCACGAGCTCTGAGTTCATTTATTCGACAATATATATCGAGCTTCTACCTTGTACCAGGCATTGTTCTTGGCCCTAGGGACATAGCAGTGAACAAAACAGACCTTCATGACATTACTTACTCCTTTCTGATGGTCTTAAGTCAGATCACCTTGAGGGAGAGCTGTCTGGCTGGTAACTCTTCAAACACAGTGTCCAAGCTACAACATAAGAAGGTGGCTAAATAGGAGGTGGGAATGTCAGACCTGGCAGTGGGGGACATGAATAACCTGAGTAAGAGATTTAAAGGTTATGAGTCCCCCACCTCACTAAAACCAGTCATACGTATATAAGTTGATAGAGACCAGGAGAGGGAAGACAATTCCAGTTGGTATTTAGAAGCCAAGGAGAATTTGATACATTAGATGAGATACAGGTGATAGATACCTAGTAGGGCTTCCCTGTATGTCTCATTTTAGAGATTCTCTGGGATCACAAAATATTAATGTTAGAACACACTTGAGAAGCCATTGAATCCAATCCCCCTCTCAACTCGTCTGATATCTCTCAGCTAATTAAAGCCAGAACACGCTCATCTTTACTGAAACGGAAGCACATTTTTCTCTGTGTGATTTTCATGTTTTAACCGTGTCTAGCTGAAGAATCTGCTTGGTAACAATAACCAATTAAATCCACATTAATCATTTTAAACTTGAAGGGATTGCAGGGCAGTCATCTCAGTCTTGTCCTCAGGTCACTGGCAGGCTGGGCTTTGGTTTGTGACAAGGGATATAAGGAAGAGGAAATCATGGGTAAGACAGGAAAGAAGCTAAGGGGATGGAATGCAAGGCCTGGCCAGGAGCTTGCTGGCTCATTTCAGTGATAAATACCATCTTTGTCTTCAGTCACAACCCCCTTTTGGCCTGACGATTTGTTATTGCTCTTTAATAGAACAGACTGTCATAAGTGATCACCTATCAGGCAGGACTTGCCTTGGCTTTGGAGACATATTATAAACAAGAGAAAACTCTTCCCTGAACCATGGTGCCCTTTGTTGCTTTGATTAGAGCACAAACAACACTTTCTTAAAACCTGTGAAATGTGAACTATTTTCAAAAAATTCAGTCCAAAATGAATATAACTTTGTAAAACAAAAATTAGAGAATCCCACCAATATACATTTTAAGATGAAAATATTGAATTACAGTTGGCCCTCTATATCTGCAGGTTCCTCTTCTGTAGATTCAACCAATTGTGGATCAAAAATATTCATGGGAAAAAAAAGTTACGTTGTTGCTGACATATACTACCTAATTAGGCCTACCATGGTTGCGTCTGTACTGAACATGTACAGATTTTTTTCCTTGTCATTACTCCATAAACAATATAGTATAATAATTATTTATATAACATTTACATTGTATTGGTCTTATAAGTAATCTAGAGATGATTTAAAGTATGGGGAGGATGTATGTAGGTTTTCTGTAGATGCTACCTCATTTTATATAAAGGATTTGAGCATCCGAAGATTTTGGTATCTCTGGGGGTCCTGGAACCAATTCCCTCCAGATACCAAAGGATAACTGTATTCTTTACTGCTAAGCCACCAATGCTATAGCATGAATATAAAGAAAGAGTCATGGGCTCTAAATGGACAAACCACTGATTCATATCTGCAAATTGTTCCCATTATTGGGAAGAGACAGTAACAGCCACTGCTCAATTTCAAAAGTTAGTCATGTTGACTATTCTGGGTTCTGATTTTATTCGTAGGATAAAATGCACTAAGTTTTCTTTTTGTTAATTTAATCCTCAGAAGGAGATGCTAGGAGCTAAGATAAATATGTTTAGAAATTTCTCTGTTGATAGTTAGATAGCATCTTCTAGAAGATTCCCATTGTAACTTTTTTAAAAATATACTTTTTGATATTTTCAACATTCCTCACGGGAAAAAATTTTATCAGAAAGTTTAGATTTGCAGGTGGCATTGTGCAAGAGTGAACCAGATAGAGGAAACTGCTTCTTAAGCTCGTAGGTCTGAAGGAAAAGGGGATTGCCTCCCTCAAAAGAAAAGCAACTTCCACGATTGGCCCTGTTTTTAACCAGCCCTCCAACGGTAATAATGCCAGACACAAAACTAAACCTGCTAAGTCACTTGTAGCAGGCCCCCCTAAACATAAGATGAAAGAGCTCTTGGATTTCCCTTCAGATAAAAAGAGCCCCAGCAACTTCTTTGAATTCTTGGTTTAAAAGACAGGATTTCTATAAAGAAAAAAATATCAGGAGTACCCCAATATTCTTGCAGAGGTTAAAAGACAGTAACAATCCAAATCAAAAACAAATTTAAGAAAAGCATAAGAAGTTGGTGCCATTAGCTGAGAAGACCAAGGGATTTTCTCATGTTTTTCACCAAATTTTCTAATATGTGAATTACATATTTACTTCCATGGGAAAATTATAGTAGATTGAAGCTTGGTTTTTAAAGACAGCTTTTTAAGAATTTTGTACCTAAAGAATTTTGCATTCTAGAACAGCTAACGACTATAATTCATGGAGCTTTCTTCAGTTTACATAGTGCTGTTGCACTATCTTCTTTGAGCTTTACAAACAACCACTTGAAGTGGCTCTTATTATCTCCATGTTTTTTTTATCTCTTAGCATTCATGGTCTGTATCAAGAGGCAAGATGGAAAGTCCTATAACTGTTTGCTCCTTCTCTTTGCATTTTCCCTGCCCATCAGGCCTAAGCCACACCTATCTCAAGTACCTCACCTGGGCATTCAGAGGCTAGTTATGTCCAGGCGGGATACTTTTTATTTTGACTGGTGAATGAGATAATCCCAAGTAAGAATATCTGGCACAGGCACAGATGATGTCACAGGTGATGAGTGAATATTAGGTGAATCTAAATTTTAATTGGTTTGCCTACTTAGATGTTCTTGGGAGGAAGTATTGGTCTCAACAAACCTCAAAAAAAAAAAAAAAAAAAAGGTCTTTTGAAGCTGCTTTCTCTCAGTAGATTTGGCCTGGGGTTGGCTCAGATGATGAACATGGGGCCTCTAATTTGTTGCATCTGTCCACAAGTTTCAGAAGCTTCTACAGTCTCTGGGAGACTGACTGAAGTTTTGGAGGCCACCAATAGACTAAAGAGAACTGAGGACCAGCAAGGAAGTTTCATTGTTTTTGAAAAGTTTTACAGTATTCTCAAATTATGTTTTGTTGATGTGTACACACACCTCGTATCTCTGAAGATATATGGTATGTACAGACACACACAAACCAAACTACAGACAAGCTCACAACATAAAAAATTAGAATTTTGTTTCTGATGTTCTGAATATGCTTTGATACATGGAAACCTGACAAACTATAAAAATAAGGTAGAACAAACTATATCCCATACAAGGGACAGGAGAGGACAGTCCCTCCCATGCCACCAATCACAATGACACATGAAAAAGTTCATGTCAACTTCTCTATTTGTTGATTTGGCCATTCTCTCTCCCTCTCCAGGAAGGTTCTGGTGGTTTTCCATCACACTCAAGCCCAAGATAAACATCCTCAAGATCTGATTTAGCATCTATCACTAGACCAAACCACATTACCTCATTTTCCTGGTCTCCTCCTACACTCAAATGAAATCTTATGCCTGGTCTCCCTTCTTTGCATCAAACAAACATCTGAGACAAACAAAATGGTGCTTTTCAGCCCTATATAAATCAAGTATTTATTGAGTACCTACTTTGTTCAGGTGTAATATAAAAACACATAAAGAGTCCTACCTCAGTGACTCAACAGTCCAGTGTGGATATTAAAAGAATGCCCGAGTTGGGGTACCTAATCAAGCCAGTAACTCCACATCTCTCTTCATTGAACATTCCTTGTGTGCAATGTAAATATTTAAGAGGGTTTTTTAAAATTATGCATTTGTTTCCATGTTTTTTTTTTCACTAAATAGGAACTAGACCTGTCTTGGGATTAAAACCTTCCTGACCATTTAGAAACTTTGCAATATTTTCCATTCCTCGATGTTCAGTTTGCATTTGACCACAAGACACAATTTAGGAAGAGCTGTTGGCTGCCAAGTCACACAGATTGGCAGTGACACGCGGAAACCTAGGAAACCGATTGTGTAAACAAACAATACTCCCAAATACACAACTAAATCAACTGTGCCTGCAAGCAAATGTCAACCACCATTTTGGAGCAAGGCGCTTTTCCTTTTTTTTCTTAATAAAGGGCCTTAAAGTAAAATACCTTTATTTTTTAAAAATTACCTATGATATGAAGGACAAAACACCTTAATCAAGAGAAACTTAGAAGTTACTCTAAAAGTTTTGAAGTAAACTTAAAAGATTAAGCATTAAAAACAAAACTAACAAACAAAAAATGCCAGACGACATAAAGCCAAGATGACAGTCTTTGCCTTTGCGCTTATCTCTTAAAGGCAGAGAAAAACCTAGAATGTACAGCAATAGGCAAATGATTAATAAATTATGGCCCATACTATCAACTAGTGTGCAACTATTAAAAAGAATGAGGTAGCTAAATATTGACTTGGAAATGTGTGCGTGTGTCCATCCATAGCTTTTATAAACTGTATAAAGAAGAATTTATATATCTACACACACAGAAGAATTGTTGAAAGATGCATACAGCATACTATGTTGATAATATTAGTTACTTTAAGAGGATGGGATAAGAGGATGAAGAAGAGTATTAATTAGTGATGCCCTGGTGGTGCAATGGTTGAGCACTTGGCTGCTAATCAAAAGGCTGGGGGTTCGAACTCACCCTGCAACTCCTTGGGAGAAAGACCTAGAGATCTGCTTCCATAAAGATTACAGCCCAGAAAACCCCATGGGGCAGTTCTTCTCTGTCACATGGGGCCACTAGGAGTTAGAATCGCCTTGACAACACCCAACAACAAGAACACACTTCTGCATTCCTTGAATTGTCATAAAGCCACAATTTTTTTTTTTTGGTCACTTAAAATAACCAAAAGCATATTAAAGCAAAAATAGGAGACTGAGTACTATATAACAATACTTTAGACAGGGAAAATACTCTGTGCTCCATAAAAGGAATGATAAATTTCAAATGTTTCAACATATGCAAAGTAAATTAAGAATAATATTTAGCAATAGCACTTGTAATTACGTAACATCAAACCACCAAGAAGCACTGTTTGCAGCCAAACGTTCATTCGGTTTAATCTGTTGCAGCTGTACATGCTCCCACTCAGTCAGATAAAGTGCAGGTGTGTTTTGCTTGTGTTGGGGAAGGCCGACGGCACACCTGTTGAATGACTTCCTCAAGGTTGCACAGTAAGCTACGCGGTCAGAGGAAGGTCCTCTGAAATCCACTCCAGAGTTCCAATCACATATCCCTGCTGTGTCTCTGGTTTGTAAGGAGCAGATTTATTACGACATCTGAGAATAAACAACTAGCCATTTTCTTGTCAAAAACCCAGAAATGGCCATTAAATGTGCAGTTTAGGAGCAATTAGTCAAGCGCTCACAAATAGCACACAGAGGCTGACCAGGAGCAAAACCCCTTGGCTTTGCTTCATGACCCCCCAGCAGACCACCCACACTGTGTGTTCAAGGACCATGTGCTCTCATCAACAAAATAATAAGATTGGAAATCCTAGGGCTGTTTATGTTCGAGGTACTCTGCTGAGTGGCTCGCTGAGCAGGAGAGGAGAGTGGTTAATGTCATCTGTATAGCAACTCACAATGTGTTAAAAATTTGTTCCTTAAATAAGCCTTTTGGAGAGCTTCTGTGTCCAACCATGACAAAATCATCTTAGATCCATGTGTTGCACATAACAGTCTGTGCCAAGGAGATTCACTCGTTTAGGAGTTCTGCTAATAATGTGGGTAAGTGGGCCAAAAGTCACTTGTCCATAGCAACTGAAGGCTCCTACTTTGGAGGTGGTCAAGTGACACATGGTCAAGTAAAGCAAGGGTCTATGGCTCCTGGGTGTATACCAGAAGCCAAGAGGTGGTGATCCAGCTCTATGTCTTGTCCACAAAGTACACTGGCTAAGTAGAGATTGGAGTAAAGGCTAATTGTGGAGGAGGTTTCCCTCTGTGCTAACCCTGGAGGTCCTGGGATTCCCAGATGGCCAGTCCTGGGAATAAAGATCAACTGGAGTTGAGAATCTGCTCTGGGCCATTCAACCTCCTCACTTTATAAGGAGGTAGAATTCCTAAGGAAAGGCAAACTAGATCCATCTCTTAAAAATTCTGGAGCCTAGACCTAGGGACTCCAGACCTAATTTGAGGTCAAGAGATGTGGGTGTGAGACTTTCAGCCAGCATGGCACCATAAACAGAAGCACAGCAAGGACCTGAAAAACTAAGTAAAACAGAGATAAACATCATTCCTGGAACCTGAAGTGCCAAATGAAGAGATAGAGAACTCAGCCAAGCACCGAATGGAATAAGAAACTGACAGAGGACGGAAAGTGAGGAGAGATATGTGTGGAGGGTCCCATCAGTTAATGCAGCACAGATCTGCCATCTTGGACTCCCGTCAGGGATCGGCAAACAGGGAGCATGGGAAGGCAGCTTCGGGGAACTCCCAGCAGGAGACAGGGCACCCGAGTAACCAGCGATGCATGCTTTCCCACTCCCCATTCTCTCCCCACTGCTCTACCTCCAAGCTTGCTGGCTGGCTGCGGTGGCTTGGCTGGCCGAGAAGTGCAGCGTCTGTGCCATTTGGATTCCTCTCACCCACGTTGGAGATCAGCAGAGAGTACAGGAAAGCAGCTTCACGAAGTCCCCAGCAGGAGACAGAGCACCCAGTAACAAGTGATATATGCTTTCCTAGCTGCCCCCCTTTTTTCCTCCCCCCTTTGGCTTCCTCTGCTTCCCAGCAGGGGCAGTCTCTTGGCTGGGAGGCAACTGGTTTGGCCTCAGGCTGCTTGGATTCACCCTGCCCACACTGGTCAGGCCCCTGAGCTGGTGTTCGTTCTTTCTGTCTCTTTTGGTTTCTTCTGTGCCTCCTACCACCTCCCCCTCTTTTCTCTGGAACACCTAGATCTGTGTGTCGTCTTTGCTTCTTCTTGAAAGACTGTGAAGCTGTGCTCAACTTAAGCAGTGCTCAACTGGTAGGATCCCTGGGGCTTTTTTTTTTTTTTTTTTCCCTTTGTTCTGTTTTGTTTTGTTTGTTTTCTTTTTCTTTTCACAGCTTGGTAGCCCCTTCTAGCTGGGCTGCATTGCACGGCTTAGGAGCCACTCCGCCAATCTGTGCAGCTGTGTAGGTGGGATCCCTGGGGGAATTTCTTTTTTTCTTCTTTCTTCCTTTTTTTTTTTTTTCCTCTTCTCTCTCTTTTTCCCTTTCTGTCCGTCTTCATGTCTCAGTTCTCATCTCTCTACACTTATCTTTTTTTCCCTTTCTGTCTGTCTTCATTTCTCAGTTCTCATCTCTCTACACTTATCTTTTTTTCCTGTCTCCTGAATACTTGGTGCTGTGTGACATCTATACCCCCTCTAGCCAGGCTAAGCTGTGCAGTCTAGGAACCACTTCCCTGGTCTTAGCAACCCCACCAGTGGGACCTGGGGACCCCTGGGCACATTTCTTTTCCAAATTTTTATCTAGTTATTTTTTCATTCTTCTTCCATTTTTCTTTTTGCTTTTCACCATTTCTCAGTTTCTCATCTATCCACTCTAATGGCAAGCTCCCATAGCACTCTTTTTTTTTCTCTCTCTCTTTCTTTCTTTGCTTGTTTTTGGCTCCTGTTTTTCTCTCCTCTTTCCTATACCCTTATTAGCACCACACATCACAACCTCACCCCTCTTTCCTGCCTACCCACAACATGCACTGAACATCACACCCCCAAACAGCACAGGCATGGCCTACTGGAACCTGCCCAGCACTGATTCCTGGCCCACTCTGTTGGCCCTAGTACATGCCACAAACAACCCATCCTAGCCCCTCCCCTCCAGCTGGACCTGCCCTGCTGCACCATAGCTGAATGACTGGGCCTGCCCATTTGACAAGGAGGTGAAAAGTGTCATGACTACAGATGAGCAAACAACAAAGAACGCACAGCCCGCCTGCTTAGACATAACCAAATAAAACAAAAAAGCAGGATGAAGCAAACAAATCTACAACCAAGAAATGAGGAAAATAACTGTTGAATGTCCCCAAAACAGCAGACAATATCAAAACATATTAAAAAAAAAAAAAAGACAAGATGGGTCCAGTATGTGTCCAAAATAAAACACCAATGACTTGCCAGTAGAAGAAAAGGCCCTAGAATAACCTGACAGGGAATTCAAATCTCTAATATTCAGAGCTATCCAAGAGTTGAGGCAAAAAGCAGACAAAAATGAGGGAAAAAATAGACAAATTTTTAGAAAAGGAAGACAATTTCATGGAAAATACAGACAAAAAATGGGAAAATTCAGGAAAGTAATACAGGAACAAAATGCCAAGATAAATTCACAACTAGAAATCATACAAAAACAGTAATTAGAAATCCAAAAGATAAACAATAAGATTTCAGAAATGGACAGTGTTATAGAAGGGCTGAGGAGCAGGTGTGAAACGATGGAAGACAGAATCAGTGAAATCGAAGACAAACACTTGGCCACAACTCTGTTTCAGGAAAAATCAGAAAAAAGAATGAAGAAAAGTGAAGAAACCCTGAAAATTATGTGGGATACAATCAAAAGCAAAAATTTGCAAAGGATAGAAGTTCCAGAGCAGGGAGAGAGAACTGAAAACACAGAAAGGATCATTGAAGAATTGCTGACAGAAAACTTCCCTAATATGAATGATGAAAAGCTGACCATCCAAGAAGCTCAAGGAACCCCATATGGGTAGACCCCTCCCCCCAAAAAAACACCAAGGCATATCATAATCACACTTACTAAAACCATCGACAAAGAAAAAATCCTGCAAGCAGCTTGAGAAAAACAAAAAGTCACATACAGAGGAGAAGCAATAAGACTAAGCTCTGATTATTTAGCAGAAACCATGCAGGCAAGAAGGCAATGGGATGACATATATAAAACCTCGGAAAAAAAAAAAAAAAGTTGCCAACCAAGAATAATATATCCTGCAAAACTTTCATTCAAATATGTTGGTGAAATAGGACACTTTCGGATAAAGAGAAATTAACAGAATATATAAAAACCAGACCAAACTTATAAGAAAGGGAGTCCTTTGGTCTAAGAACAAACAACATCAGACCACAGCCTGAATCCAGGATGCAAGATTGTACCAGCCAGATACTAACCTAGGAAATGAACTCTCAAGGACTATCCAAAACCAAAACAATTGCAACAGGGAACCAGAGAGGTTAATCTGTAAATGACAACAATGTCAGAACAATAAAAGAGGGTATAGGTATAGAACTTTCTAATGGAGAGGAAGGCAAGGCGATACCAAGTAATAATAGACTGGTTTGAACCTATGAAGATAAGGGTAAATTTCAACGTAACCACAAAGAAAATTAACAAACCTACTCATCAAAATAAAGGAGAAAAACATAAAGTCTCAACAAAAACAAAATCTACAAAAACAAAAGAAATGAAACAGAAATCCACAAACAAAAGAACTCAGCACAGGGGAGTAAGAGGAACAAAGAAAACATTAGCACCACACACACACACACACAAAAACTACAAAATGACAGCAATAAACTCACACCAATCAATAATTACACTGAATGTAAGTGCCCTAAATGCACCCATAAAGAGACACCGAGTGACAGAATGGATTAAAAAAAAACAAAAAACCAGGATCCATTAATATGCTGACTACAAGAGACACACGTTAGAAACAAAGACATAAATTTATTCACCTGATCTTCGACAAGGGCCCAAAGTCCATTAAATGGGGGAAAGTCAGTCTTTTTAACAAATGGTGCTGGCAAAGCTGGCAAAAAAATGAAACAGGACCCATACCTCACACAATATACAAAAACTAACTCAGAATGGATCAAATATCTAAATATAAAGTCAAAACTATGAAGTTCATAGAAGCACAATAGCAAAAAGATGGAAACAACCTAGATGCCCATCAACAGATGAATGGATAAACAGACTGTGGTACATACACAAAATGGATAAGGAACAACGATGAATCTCTGAAGCATTTCATAACATGGATGCATCTGGAGGACATTATGCTGAGTGAAATAAATCAATCACAAAAGGGCAAATATTGTCTGAGACCACTACTGTAAAAACTCATGAAAAGGTTTACATACAAAAAAGAAACACTATTTGATGGTTATGAGGGAGGGGAGGGGTTGGGATGGAAAAACACTTAATAGACAAAAGATAAGTGGTAACTTTGATGAAGATAAGACAGTACACAATACTGGGGAAGCCAGCACTACCTGTACAAGGCAAGGCCATGGTAGCTCCATAGACACATCCAAACTCCCTGAGGGACCGAAATGCTGGGCTGAGGGCTGTGGGGACCATGGTCTCTGGAAACATCTATTTCAATTGGCATAACAGAGTTTATAAAGGAAATTGTTCTACATTCTACTTTGGTGAGTAGCATCTGGGGTCTTAAAAGCCTGTGTTCAGCCATCTAGGATACTCCACTGATCTCACCTCTTCGCAAGGAAGGAAGAATGAAGAAAACTAAAGACACAACGGAAAGATTAGTCCAAAGGACTAATGGACCACATCTACCATGGCCTCCACCAGACTGAGTCCAGTACAACTAGATGGTGCCCGGCTACCACCACTGTCTACTCTGACAGTGATCACAATAGAGGGTCCCCAACAGAGCTGGAGAAAACTGTAGAACAAAATTCTAACTCAAAAAGAAAGACCAGACTTGCTGGCCTGACAGAGACTAGAGAAACCCTGAGAGTATGGCCCCTGGACACCCTTTCAGCTCACTAATGATGCCACTCCTGAGGTTTACCCTTCAGCCAAAGATTCAACAGGCCCATGGAACAAAACAAGACTAAAGGGGCACACCAGCCCTGGGGCAGGGACTGGAAGGCAGGAGAACTGGAAAGCTGGTAATAGGGAACCCAGGGTTGAGAAGGGAGAGTGTTGACATGTCTTGCGGTCATACAACCGTATGTGTACTAACTGTTTGATGAGAAACTAGTTTGTTCTATGAACCTTCATCTAAAGTTCAATTAAAAAAAAAAAAGATGTGAGTGTGTGTGTGCAGGGACTGGGGGTGAAAATTTTTGTTGGCAGGTCCTGGTGAGTTGTGTGATCGGAGGTCCAATGTTTCTTAATCAACAATATAAAATTATTAGCTAGGGGGTTATTTTAAGACACTGCTAAAGGAGTCTAAGGTAAAACATGAACACTGTAATGAGGAGAAAAAGGGGGTAAGGGAGCGTTATCAGACTGCCTCAGGGTTAGTAAGATACACAGATTGGACGGTGTTTGCTCTTACAAAGCCACCTTGGATATCTACACTGCCCACAAGACTCTTTTGTAATAGTAAATTAGCCCTTTATTGTCACAATCCCACAAACCATGCTCATCGAGGACATCACCTTAGCATCAGTTCTTTTCTATTTTCTGATTAAAAAAACAAGCAGAAATCGGTGGAGTTGGGTTTTAGATGGGTAAAGTCAAGTCCCCGAAATCAATGAATTTATTTTCCCACTTGTCAAGTTCTCCCACATGTGAATATCAGGTGCAACACTGATTCACAACCTTTGTTGTTTGAGCAGTGCTTTCATACCAGCCTGCCTCTCTCAGACTGAGGCCCTGGTTTCTTGCAAATGACCCACACAGTTAAGGAACAGCTTGGTACTCGATCTCTGTGGCTCGCTTGAATCCATTAAGGAAGCCTGGGTGGCACCCATCTCTCAGAACGTCCAAAGGAAAGGTGAGAGTCAATGGTATCTATTCTATAAGATGGACCCAGCATTACATTCATCTTAATTTGACACAAAGACAGAATTCATAAATCATAATTCCTGATCCCCAATTCCAATTCTTGAAGAACTCTGCTGTCCAGATGGTAGTCACTGGCCATTTAAATGTGGCTATTGGAATTTTAACTAATTAAAATAAAAAATTCAGTTCCTTAGTCACATAATCATATTCCAAATGTTTAATAGTCATATTTGGCTAGTGCCTACCATATTGGACAACACATATACAGAACCTTTGCATCACTGCAGAAAGTTCTATTGGACATCAGTGGTCCAGAACAAACTTGGCTATAACCTTGGACCTTTGCGATGAGAATCATCCACTAAGTTAGAGCAGTTAAAGTACCAAGGTGAGGCCGCAGGGGAGAGAGAAGCAGACTTTACATCTACTGTCCATCAGTTACCTCTTTATTCTCTGACATGATCATTTCATCCCTTGCAATATTACATGAAGGACCATGCAAGTACAGCTGTGAGCCCTCCCCATTCCACATTCTGCAGCCACTACTGTACAAGAGACAAGCCAAGAGAAATTAACCAAGGCCCAAAACACAGAAAGCGACAGAATTTATATTGTGCTAATAGGTCACCTACTATTTAATCTACTTCCTAATGCTGAGGTGGTTTTTTTTTTCCCCCCTTTTCTTTTTTTTTAAATTTATTGTGCTTTAAGTGAAAGTTTACAAATCAAGTCAGTTTTTCATACAAAAACTTATATACGCCATGCTATGTACTCCTACCTGCTCTCCCCCTAATGAGACAGCACACTCCTCCTCTCCACCCTGTATTCCCCATGTCCATTCAGCCAGCTTCTGTCCCGCTCTGTCTTCTCATTCTGAGGTGTCTTTTTAATCATTACTTTTTGAGTTAAAAAAAAAAAAAAATTGACCTGGCATTTGGATTTCTCTCTAACTCGTGAAGAATTCCAACATCTGCCTTCCTGGTGTTTCACAGCCATATATGACAAAACTCAAGGGAATAGTCCGTGCTGTTTTTACGCTAACAAACTGCTCTGCTAACCCTGAGCCTTGACACCTAGTTTAATAGGAAAGGCTGAAGGGACTATTTTTAGAGAACTGTTATTGAAACGCCCTCATGTTTCCACTTAGGAGTGTTAACATTCTCTTAGGTACGAAATAAAACACCCCTCCACGAGCGATCAAAATTCAAGAGGAAAAGCTAAAGGAAGAGTACCAATCAACAAAATTCACTGAAAAAAATAATTTGTCCCCAAAACAATCCAGTCCAAAAGTGAGGGAGGGGCCTTTCCAATTGGAGATGATGGAAGCTAATGCAATCTCAAAATCACTCTACACTCCAAAGCTAGGTCTATGAGCTCCAAAAGATGTAGGATACAAAATTTTCCTTTGCTGCAGAATCAGTGACCAGGGTCCACAGCTGAGGGAAGAGAGGCCAAAGTACCCCATTAATTCTAAACACAGCTGTCAGAGGGTCTTCAACAACCTAGAGCTTTCTAAGAGGGGCCGCAGTGTCTCTACTAGGCAGTACCCACCTGGTATGGATTGAATTATGTCCCCCCAAAAATGTGTGTATTAACTTGGTTAGGCCATGTGTGGTTGTCCTCCATTTTGTGATTTTCCTATAATTCATAATCTCTGCCTGTGGTTAAAAAGGATTAGGGTGGGATGTAACACCCTTGCTCAGGCCACATCCCTGATCCAATGTAAAGGAGTTTCCCTGGGGTGTGGCCTGCACCACCTTTTACCTTTCAAGACAAAAGATGCTGAGATGTTGCCAGACCAAGGGAAGCCTGATGACAAGGACCTTCCTCCAGAGCCGACAGAGAGAGAAAGCCTTCCCCTGGAGCTGATGCCCTGAATTTGGACTTGTAGCCCACTCGACTGTGAGAGAATAAACTTCTCTTTGTTAAAGCCATCCACCTGTGGTATTTCTGTTATGGCAGCACTAGATGACTAAGACACCACCCATCCCAGCTTGGGGTTCCAGGTTTGTAAAGAGGGTTCACTGGGCCTTATGAGGAGCACACTGTTGCTGCCTGATGAGAGGCGATTCTCTTCCCTGCCTCTATCCTCTATACCTTGCTCTTTTATATCCCAGCTATTCACCTTGCTTTTTCACTTCTCAATATGTCTTGGAGGTTTCCCTACATCAACATTTAAAGATCTCCCTCATTCTTTTGTAAAAAAATACAGCGTGCCATTTGGTGGGTGCTTTCAGCCAGGTCTCTGCTGCTGAATGCCTAGTTGTTTCCAACATGTTGCTATTATCAGTACCGCCACAGTGAATTACCTCGTATGTGTACCATTTTGTGCATGTGGATCGACTTCTGGAAGTGGGACAGCTACATCAAGGACCAAGACATTAAACCCTAAGTGCAGGTGTGTAACTACACTGGTCACACACCCATGGAGCCAGTCCTGGACAAAAGCATAAGTTTTACATGTACTTTCCGGGAAGTGCCCTTAAAAATCTCCTTTTCCATTCATTTTCCTGTCTGCAACGTATTTATAATGGATGCAGCATTTGCCACACTGTCTGAGACCATGAAGGTAAGAATCACACCTAGAGATGGCTAAGTGTGAGCAAGAAGGAAGCTGGATGCCAAATAACATCCTTTCATTCTTACCCTGGGGTCCAGGGATTGGTTTCAGAGGTGCATGACATTGTAGACTAACCATTACGTCTCTGAGTATTTTTCTGGGAAGAGTGTCCATGGCTTTCATCGGATTCTCGAAAGAGTCCAGGACCCCAAGAGATTAAGTAACACAGCTGTGAGGACTGAGTATTAGGCAGTTGTAGACAGAGTTCTCTTTGGCTGATTAGGTTCTGAAGTAATGACAGGGACAAACCAGATCAATGTAAAAAAATACAAGAGATCAACAGAACTGAAATGATGAAAGAAGGGGCTTAGGCCAGGGTCCAGGAAAGAGATTCTAACCTCCTCATTCCCACACTGTCTTGGTGAGATGAGATCTATGGTTTATGCTAGAAGCATACAGGACTTACCGATCACTATTTAAAGCTGCTAGCACCCTGTAGAGGAGCCCTGGTGGTGCAGTGGTTAAAGCATTCAGCTGCTAACCAAAAGGTTGGTGGTTCAAATCCATGAGCCACTCTGTGAGAGAAAGATCTGGCAGTCTACTTCTGTTAAAATTACAGCCATGGAAGCCCTATAGGGCAGTTCTTCTCTGGAGTAAGTTTTTAGGTTTCTATAATTGCCCCCAACTGCCTCTTCGCAAGAGAAAGATGTGGCAGTCGGCTTCCATTAAGATTTACAGCCTTGGAAGCCCTGTAGGGCAGATCTACTCTGTCCTATAGGGTCGCTATGAGTCAGAATCAACTTGACGGCCGCGGTTTTTGATTATAGAATTGCCACTGGAAGCTGCTGCTGTTGTTGCTAGCTGCCATCGAGTTGGCCCCTGACTTATGGCAACCACATGCAAACTGGGATCAAACCATTGTGATCCATAAGGTTTTCACTGGCTAATTTTTAGAAGTAAATCGCCAGGCCTTTTTTCCTAGTCTGTCTTAGTCTGGAAGCTCTGCTGAAACCTGTTTGGCATCACAGAAACACTCAAGCCTCCACTGACAGACGAAGGTGGCTGTGCATAAGGTGCTTTGGCCAAGAATCAAACCCAGATCTCCCCCTGCAAGGTGAGAATTCTACCACTGAACCGTCACTGCCCTCCTGAAAGCTGCTAGGACCCTGTATAGGATTCACATTATTTGAAAGCTGCTAGCACAATGCCTATAATTCACTGTAGAGTAGAGGTTCTTTTTAACTAGTCTTTCCAATGTCCTTAGCCAAAGGCTAGAGTTAAAGAATCCCTTCAGTAATTTAAGGGGGGTATCTTTTTTTTTTTCTTTTTATCTGAGCAGTGGCTATCCTAGCACCTGGGCAAGACGGTCAGTTGTCCACCACCACGACGATTTCCTGCTGCCTGGATGGGGAGTCTTGCTTTTGAGATGAACTAGCCATTACATCAACTCTCAGTTTTGTTTTAGTTTTAAACCAACTAGGATCCATTATTACAAATATTCCGGGCTCCTCAGGTACAAGATGTACAAGTATCACAAATTAAAATGAACTTGGCTTGTCAGGAATGAAAACTTTCCCCCTTTAAACTACCTTCTTGCAGATACTTAAGCTCGGAAATGAGATCTTTACTCTTTCACAGCCCATTTTTCATTTCCTTACAGAAATCTCCATTGCATCTTAAATAGAAGTAATAAAAATTCTTTTTCATCTTTCCTCCTAAATGTGCCCTTCTCGCCTTTAATTTTTGGTGCACCCTTATATCTCAGCCTTTTCTTTTTTAAAATATGACAGGGATACAAGTACATATATAACCATCTCCCAATAATTCAGAGTTTGGGAATACAAATATTTAGTTGAGAGTGACAATATAGTCTAATGGTTAAGAATCCAGGCTGCCATCAATTGGTCTCAACCCACCTGGAGTAAAGGAGAATGAAGAACACCAAAGACATATGGTAAAGATGAGCTCAAGAGACAGAAAGGGCCACATAAACCAGAGACTCCAACAGCCTGAGACTGGAAGAACTAGATGGTGCCCAGCTACCACCAATCACTGCCCTAACAGAGAAAACAACAGAGAATTCCTGATAGAGCAGGAGAACAGGGGTGTGCGGATCTCAAACTCTCGTATAAAAGACCAGGCTTAACGGTCTGACTGACACTAGAGGGATCATGGAGGTCATGGTCCCTGGACTCTTTGTTAGCCCAATATTGGGATCATTCCCAAAAACCAACTCTCCAGACAGGGATTTGACTGGACTACAAGATAGATAGTGATACTGATGAGGAGTGAGGTTCTTAGCTCAAGTAGACACATGAGACTATGTGGGCAACTCCTGTCTGTGACGAGATGAGAAGGAAGAGGGGGACAGAGCTGGTTGAACAGACATGGGGAATACAGGGTGGAAAGGAGCAGTGTGCTGTCTCATTAGGGGGAGAGCAGCTAGGAGTACATAGCAAGGTGTGTATAACTTTTTGTATGAGAGACTGGCTTGATTTGCAAACTTTCACTTAAAGCACAATTAATTAATTAATTAAAAAAAAAAAAGAATCCAGGCTGCCCAGATTCAAGTCCAGCTCAGTATAACCTAGGTAAGTTACTGAACTTCAGTATGGCTCAGTTTCCCCAACTGTAAAGTGGGGATAATAATAGCATCAATATCCAGCTCACAGGTTTGTTGTGAGGATTAAATGGACTTTGGGTTGGTATGTAGAAAACGTTTCATAAGTGTGAAGCTACCGCTGTATAAGACATATACAGTACCATAATTCTAAAATTAAGAGAATTTATAATCTACTTCGGAAAGGACTAGAATTCAGAGTGGCTGACTGAGTACCCATCCTGAAACAAACAAACAAAAAAAAAGGGGCGGGGGGAGGGATGGTTAGGAGGGCTCAGTTAGAATCAGCATTGCCTCCTTGGGAACTTGGCTTCCAAGTGGGCAAGTAATTCCAACGGTGGGGCTAGTGATCATCGAGAACTGAATTTCTTTGATATTGGGTTTTGTCCTAGATGATGCTGCTGGGCAGGAAAACTTGATTCCTTTTTCTTTACAAGAGGATTAAAAACAAGATAAATTAGACAAGGCCAGCATCTTCCTCCTCCCCAAATTACCAAAATACTTCTTAACGATAAATAATTCTTACCAGTCATAATATTGGTGGCACAAACTTAATGGGGAACCAGTGTTTAAACTCTATGGGGTTTTAAGCCTGAGCAGTTCCTAAAACAGCTGAAATGAGGTCTCTTTTAAATATCCCACATTTATATTATTTAATCAGGTTTTTACTTTCTATGTGCTGGAACATTTTTTTTTGTTAAATTCACTGTCCCTCCTTCATATTGCATGAGTTCATTTTTTAATGTACTCCTACGAAATTTATGGTAAATTAAAGAAAAACACTGACTTCATTTTGGTCCCTTCCTTAATCTTCTTTGTTCATCTCTTCATTATCAATCTTCTCCAAGCCCAGGTCCTCCCACTCCATCCTCCTTTATATTGTCACTCTGCTTTCTGTTTAGAATTACAAACTCTTGATACTTTCTCACACCCGCAACTCCCTAAGTGGAAATACTTTCAACTGGTGCTAGAGCAATAAATTACCCAAAGACTGTTTGGTACAAATTCTTTCCTTGGCTTTATCTTATTGATAAGTAAAATAATCATACTTCATTTATGCACGGGATGTTAAACCAAACCAAAACCCATTGCAGTTAAGTCTGACTCATAGTGACCCTATAGGACAGAGTGGAACTTCCCCATAGGGTTTCCAAGACTGTAATCTTTATGGAAGCAAACTGCCACATCTTTCTCTCATGGAGCGGCTGGTGGGCTTGAACCACCGACCTTTTGGTTAGTAGCTGAGTGCTTAACCACTTCATAGGACGTTAAAGCTTACCAAATACTTGATATCTCCACTGATTCTCACAATAATCCTACGAGGTAAGTAACCAAACCAAAACCAAAACCAGTTACCGTTGAGTTGTTTCTGACTCATCACTGACCCTACAGGACAGAGCGGAACTGCTCCATAGAGTTTCCAAGGAGCACCTGGTGGATTCAAACTGCTGACCTTTAGGTTAGCAGCCATAGCACTTAAGCACTACACCACCAGGGTTCCCAGAGGTAAGTAAGGCCTATGACGTATAATTCACTCAGAGAAGTTAAACAAACAGGCATTTTTATCTTATGAAATTTGAAGATCATGAAAAGAAAGACCATTTTCACCAAAAATCGTAGACTTATGACTCATGTTTGGTTCCTTACTTAATTATTTCTGCTTGAATAGAAAAGAAAAAACAGAGTAACCTCTTAATTCTGGGACCCCTGGGATGTAGCATGGCCCCAAACGGAATTTTCTGCTTCATGAATGGCAACTATGACATCTTAGTTAAGTCAAGTACTGCTTTCAAGTTTTCTTTTATCTAACAGTCCCCTTTATAAGCAAGAGTTGGTCAAATGGTACTGTAAAACACACACTATTAACCCAGCATAACCCAAATTAACTCTATAAAACCAGCACCAATAAGGGCCTCCCACTCTGGTAGAAAGTGGTCTCCTTCTGACGGTGTGAAAGTTACTATTTATTGAGGGATTCCATTAGGCCCTTTTGTATTTCCTGTACTTTCACAGAGTTCTA
Organism: Elephas maximus indicus; assembly: GCF_024166365.1. Lineage (NCBI taxonomy): Eukaryota > Metazoa > Chordata > Mammalia > Proboscidea > Elephantidae > Elephas > Elephas maximus. The sequence goes on along the minus strand of NC_064827.1, from coordinate 85,350,910 downwards.
GATTTCAGATATTTGGTATTGGGAGATTAATAGAGATTTCTCTTTATATTCAAATATATCATTGGTCATGATTTTGAAAGCCTTAGAAATAGCAACAGTTTATTTAAATAAATTTTTAATTTATATTGTATATTTAAACCTCAGAATATTTAACTAAAAAAAAGGGGAGGACAATTGAGTGTGGAAATTGTTGTTGGGTGCTGTTGAGTTGATTTTGACTCATAGCAACCCCATGTGACAGAGTAGAACTGCCCCGCAGAGTTTTCTAGGTTGTAATCTTTATGGGAGCAGATTGTCAGGTCTTTCTCCCGCAGAGCCGCTGGGTGGGTTCGAACTGCCAACCCTTCTGTTAAGAGCCAAGCAATTTAACCATTGCACCACCAGGGCTGCTTTAGCAGAAGAATATATTCTCCTGCTGAAATAGGAAAATAATAAATGGGATAACACAGAAAGTTTATTAGTCAAAGATTTATGGTAAAGGAGGTATATTTATGGTAAAGAAAGTTTAGAAATAGTCTGGAGTTTGAATATAATTCACTACTCAGGTTCCAGGCCACAAGACCACATCATGGGTGAAATATATTGTTACAAGTTCTTGTCTCTCAAATCAGTCAAACTTTCATTCAGTAGGAAGTTATTGAACATGTACTGTCTGCTCGTTCTATCCTTTCATGACTAAAGTCTTCGGAGGTTGTTGAACACTTACAGATATTTAGGAAACACTGGTGGCATAGTAATTAAGAGCTATGGCTGCTAACCAAAAGGTCTGCAGTTCAAATCAACCAGGTGCTTTTTAAAAACTCAATGAGGCAGTTCTAATCTGTCCTACAGGGTCGCTATGAGTCAGAATTGACTTGAAGGCAACTGGTTTGTTTTGTTTTGTTTTTTTAGGAATGTGAGTATTTTTAGAGCCGATGGTTCAACCTCCCTACCTCCTATCTTCTTGTAAAGGATGAATTAAGATTAAGGGAGAGAAACTCCACTCCCCAAGGAAGAGGGCTGCTCCTCAAATTTGATGATACTCACTGGGCCGCATTTTTTGTTGTTGTTGTTTGTGGTGGAGCTTGTCAAAGTCCACGAGCTGATCTGGGCTTGGTCTTCCTTCTCTTCTTCCATATGCCTGGAGTGGTAAAGGTCCAGGCCCCGTCTTCCATCAGATGAGGCAAGACCTCGCTTTCCCTCCCCACGAAGAGCAGTCAGGCCCAGGCCCACTTTGTGCATGTATATTTCTCAGAAAGCTCAAGATGTCAAACAGTGGCTGGCCAAGGAAGGATTTGGACATTGGTGGATCTCCCAAATAGTAAGACTGTTTCTAACAATGAACAATGAAAATACGATCCACCAGCCAGCCCTCACTCACCCTATACTATTTCCAAAGTTCATCTTGTCCCTTTGAAACCACCTCCCCCTGTGAGGGATACCAGAGCAGTCTGGGGTGGGGTTGTGAAAAGGCACATGAAGACTGTTATTCTTAGTTGAGGAAAATGTCCAGAGGGATAAAGTCTTCTTCAGCCAAGATCCTGCTGACATGAAAACGAAGTCCTAGGAAACGAGAGGAGCGCAATCAAGAGAATTGTTTCTGGTTGAAATTCTTCCCCAGCTTTTCCTGTAACTCCTTACGAGCAGGAAGTTCCAGAAAGCAAGGTAGTTCTCTTCCAGTTGGTACAGTGTGGATCAGGGTCAGAAAAGTTCCCCTTCTCAGGGGTTGGAAACATTCACAATTTTCTCCCTTGAAACCAAACTTTGAACTTTTAGCTTCTGCTAACCACCAAGGAACAAAGTAGCTTTCACTTTTAAAACCTGTCACGTATCTTATTCTAAACAAGTGGTCCGAAGGCTGCGTAGAGCCACATTTTGCTTCTGACCCCATCACCTATGAAATGTTTACAATGACAAGCCTGGGTACTTGACTCACAAGAATATCAAGAACCCTGAGGCTTATATTAGCATTCATTTGCCAAGAAAACAGGCTGAGATAATAGCAGCATGAGGAAGACTGAAAAAACATATTAAAAATGCCTGTGGCCCTTTAACTTGACCAGTAGGGCAATAACTATGGTAACAGGCAAGAAACAAACAAAATAACCCAGGAACACAAGAATAAAAATCCTTCTGGTATGCATGGAAGTGAAATGCCGCACAGGAGATGGAACATCTGTGAACAAAAGAGGTAATATTCAACGGAAGGAGTCCCTGGGTGGTGCAAACGGCCAAGCACTCAGCCACTAACTGAAAGGTTGGAGGTTCAAATCCGTCTGGAGGTGCCTCGGAAGAAAGGCTTGGCAATCTACTTCTAAAAGAGCACAGTCATTGAAAACCCTATGAAGCACAGTTCTATTCTGACTCACAAGTCACCATGAGTTGGAATTGACTCGTCGGCAACTAATGTGATTTTGGTTTAATATTCAAGGGACTCACCAAAGGCTGAATCTAGGGTTTCCTTCAGCTTATTCTTTTCTCTCTTACACACACACAATCCTTCCACCATTCTCTATCCTTTCAACCAGTTACCAAGTCCTAGCATTCCTGTGCTTCCTAGTTCCTCTGCTCCCTTCATTGTTACCTCCTGTGTAGATTAGGTCAAGCGCCCCAGTGGGTCCTGGTCCTTGGCTGAGCTCTAAACCTCACCTTTCCTCTTCCCTTGCTCTGTATAGCAAGGACTGTGCTTCTTAGGAGGACCTCTGGTGGTACAGTAGTTAAACACTTGGCTGCTAACCAAAAGGTTGGTGATTTGAACCCACCAGCTGCTCTGTGGGAGAACGATATGGCAGTCTGCTTCTGAAAAGACTTACAGCCTTGGAAACCGTATGGGGCAGTTCTACTCTGTCCTATAGGGTCACTATGAGTTGGAATCGACTGTATGGCATTGGGTGTGATTTGGTTTTTGGTGCCTCTTAGGCAGGGTGCAGCCAATGCAAGACGCTGGAGGGAGTTTAGAAGGTTGGAAGGAGGGAGAAGTGTGGATGGGTACTCCTTGGATGATGTCACCTGCATGGCTGTGGTTGTGGCTGCATCTCCTTCCATGGCTCCAGCTCCTGCCATATAGGCCAATGTGGTTTCTACTTTTGGTAGTCACCTAGGCACTTGGGTCCCAATACTGCCTTTTCTTTTTGTCCCTCCAACCTAGGGTATGGAAGCAGCTTCCTGAGTTGTCTCAATGTATCCAGTTTGGCTCCTCAGTTCTTCTACCACCTATGTTATCTACGGAGCACTGGCGATGCAGTGGTTATCTATGCAATTTGTTAAATTCCCCTGTTTTAAATGCTTAAGAGTCCCTTCTGCTTTCTTGGTTGAACATTGATTGATGAAAATCCAGTTGCTGGCAAGTTGACTACCACCGATGGCCACACCACAGCGTAGAACTGTGCTCCACAGGGTTGTTTTTTTTTAAGTTGTTATTTTATTGTGTTTTGGGTGAAAATTTACACAGCAAGTTCGGTTCCCATTTGACAATTTCCACACAAACTGTTTAGTGACATTAATCACACTTTTCACAATAGGTCAACATTCTCTTTAACTGTGTACTGGTTGTTCCATTTCCATTACTCTAGTTTCCCAACCCCCTTATCTTCTCATCTCTGCTTTACAGTAATGTTGGCCTTTTGGTCTCATACAGATAGTTTTTAAGTATAGCACTGATCTTATGCGTAACATCCTTTATTTGGTCTGTCACTCTGCTATTTAACTAAAAAGCGACCTCAGGGATTGGATTTGATTCAAGGTTTAAAGAGTGTCTCAGGGTGACAGTCTCAGGGAATCTTCTGTTCTCTGCTGGTCCGGTTAGTCTGAGTTCGTTTTTTTTTTTTTTATTTAAGAATTTGAGTTTTGTTCCACATTTTTCTCCCATTCTATCTGGGATGATCTATTATGACCACAGTAGGAATGGTCAGTGGTTTTAGCCAGGCACTATCTAGTTCTTCTGGTCTCAGGGTAGATGAGGTTGTGGCTCCTACAGGCTATCATCCTTGTAGACTTGTTCCTTTGCTGGGCTTTCGGTTACCTTCTTGCTCTTTTGCTCCTGAATAGAGACCAATAGTTGTATTTTAGATGGCTGCTCGCAAGCTTTTTAGACCCTAGATGCTACTCACTTCACTAGGACACAGAACATGAATTTCGTGAACTATGTCATGCCAGTTGACTGAGTTGTCCCATGAAACCATGGTCCTAAGCTTTCAAACCCAGAAAACCAATCTCGGAAAGTATTTGGTTATATCTGAGGCGTATCTGTATTTGTATTTGTGTTGTCATTGAATATATGTGCCTGCTCATATATGTATTTATTTACACATACATACAGATAACTTGTACCTATTCTCATATATGTATCCACCTGTACCCACCCATATACCTATATGCCTATATCCATTCATATGTCATCAAACTCTCTTTTTTGGTCTTTGTTGGAGTTCTTGCCTTCTTATATGTGTCAAATTCTTTAGTACTGCCATCCTTTTCTCTTGAGCGCTTCTCAATGACATCATTTACTTTGGTTATGTGGTGCTCTGTACATCCATATTCGGTGACACTTTTCTCACCACCAAAAATGACAAATACGTACAACCTAGAGAGTGCTTCCCCCTCCCCTCTCCTCTCCCTAGTAACCACCAATGAACATTGCTCTCTTTGTATATATCTATTCGTCTTCTTATAAAAGAGGGATCATATAATATTTATCCTTACATGCGTGACTTACTTTACTTAGCAATATGCCCTCCAGGTGTATCTATGTTATAATATGTTTTGTGGACTCATCACTGTTCTTTACGGTTGTGTAGTATTCCATTATAAGTATGTACCACATTTTGCTTATCCATTCATCCATTGATGGACACTTCAGTTGATTCTATTTTTTTGCTATTGTGAATAAACCTGTAATGAATATAGATGTGCATATGCCTGTTCATGTAAGTACGTTTAGGTTTCTAGGGTACACACTTAGGGGCGGGGTTGTCGGATCATAGGGTAGCTCTACTTCTAGTTCTTGAAGGAGGACCATGCCATTTTCCATTCCATAGGGTTTTCAATGGCTGATTTTTTTTAGAAGCAGATCACAAGGCCTTTCTTCCAATGCACTTCTGTTAAAGCCAAGAGTGTTAACCATTTGCACCAACCAGGGACTCCCATTGACTGATAAAGCCCACCAAAACTGGACTCAGCATATTCCTCTGTTTGACCCTTTCATCTATCCTAAATGTTGATACAGGGTTAATTTTCTTAAAGCATGTATCTGAATATGTTGTCCATGACTAGCAACTTTAATTGTTTTCCATTACCTAACCAGTGTTTCCCTACACTTCAGGCATTCAGTGATTTTTGACAAATCTTTATACTAATGGTACCATTTGTGTTTGTGCCTTTCACCTGGCTAACCTTACCGTACCCAGCTTTCATGATCCTACCCCTTTATCACAGCATGTAAATTTTACCTCTTTAAGCAAACTTTCTGCTGCTCTCCCACTCCCTAACAAAACCCTTCCATTCTTTGTACCTTGAATCTTTCAAGTTGCACACATCACATTCTGTCCTGGGATCTGCCCTCCTTGCCTCCTGTCCCCTGTTGGATTTTTGAGGAAAGGGTCCCTGTCTCCATCATCACTGAATCCTACCCAGCACAGTGCCGCCCTCTCCCCCAACAGAAGAGGTGCTTGATAAATGCTTTTCCACTTGATTCCCAGCTACAGGTGGGTGCCTCTGAATACAGGCTGCCTCAGTTCAGAAGCATCATTGTGTACCCTCTAAGAAGTAACGTGTGTGCCCAGAATAGTCATAAAACAGCCCTTTGCCTAATTCACAAGTTAACTAAAATAAACATTTTCCCTACGTTTACAGTCACTCATACTTTCTAAGATTTCAAAATTCAAACTATCAAACTTAACTCAGCCCTGGATTTTCTTTATAAGTATTTATAAATTTATACACACCTCACAGTTGTGTAGTGTTTTAAAGTTTATAATGTGCACCCACTCAAGTCAGTTTATTTTGAGCCACACAACATTCTTTATGGAGTGCTCCTCATTTTGCAGGTGTTGACATTAAGACTTCAGATAAACTCTTTGTGTAAGACCATGGGCTGGGCATATTCAGACCCCAGGTAGAGATGTGCATGGTAGAAGCTTCAGATCTTGTTCTCTGACCCAGTGTCCCACTGAGGGGCTGTTGCCATAGAGACACCACACTGGTGGCCACACAGGCAGGTGGGTCTTTTTGGTCCACAGAAAGTCAGATAGGTGGTTTCCTCACAAACAAGGTTATTTTCTTTCATTATGCAAAAGAGCTACCTCTTCCACTTTTTTACTTGCATTACCAAACAGAAAGATCCTCTCCTTAGATAATGAACTCATGTAAAGACCAGATCAGCCAGTGACTGGCCCCTAGAATCACCTGAGCTCCCTGTCAGATCTATGACCTACAAATCTATACCTCCTACGCTCTATGTAAACTTTTTGCCCTTGAACAATCTAACTTATTGAGGGCAGGGCACTGGACAACTTCTTTCTGAAACATGAAAGGCAAATAAGTTTTACTGCTGAGCTACATGAAATGATTGTTGCCTGGAAATTGTTGGAGGCCTATATCTGAGTTAGCAGGAAGAGTACTATGATGGTCATATATGCCATAGGTGAGGGACATGGAGTGCTGTGGGGGCTGCAGCGCACTACCCAGATCCTTTCAGCACTTATTCCCCCAGCTGCCGCGAGTACTGCTGAAAGGCAGCCTTCAGCTTCCAGTCCTCCTCGGGGACTGTCTTCAGTGAAGAGAGCTGCTACACCCAAAGTCATGTCCCTTCCCTGGGTGCTAGAATGCAGGGATATAAAGGTTTGGCCCTCTTGCCCAACTTGGAGCAACATGAACCGTCATTCCAGCTCCAGAGCGCCCAGAGAGGAGGCTTAGGCCTTCACTGAGACTGTATCTCAGCCCAATTTCTCCCTTGACTCAATTTTGCTTCCTTCACTTAGTTGTTGCTGTCCAGAGCACTCCCTGATAAACTTCCTGCATGCTAATCTCGGAGTCTGCTTTCAGGCAGCCACCTACAACAGGTAGCTTTGACAGAGAGGTCATATGTTGATTGATGGAACTGATGAATTAATTCATTGATTGGCTGAGTCATTCATTTATTCATAACTTTATCAGCAAATCCCATTGGTTTAATCTTCCAAATATATCCTTAATGGAACCACTTCCCACTGTCTCTCCTGCTACCCACCAGCTACATTGCTAGTATACAGCTCTTGACAATCCATCACATACACCAAGCATACTCTTTCCTCGGGGATTTTGACCCCGCTTTACACCCTGCCTAAGGAGCTCTGATGACACAGCACTTAAGTATTTGGTTGCTAACTGAAATGTTGGTGGTTCAAACCCCCGGAAGCTCTGCAGAAAAAAGATGTGTCAGTCTGCTTCTGTAAAGATTACAGCCTTGGAAACCCTATGGGGCAGTTCTACTCTGTCCTACAGGGTCGCTATGTTGTTGTTGTTGTTATGTGCCATCAAGTTGGTTCCGACTCACAGCGACCCAACTCAGAATGACACACTGCCCGGTCCTGTGCCATCCTTGTAATCATTGCTATGCTTGAGCTCATCATTGCAGCCACTGTGTCAGTCCATCTCATTGAGGGTCTTCCTCTTTTTCGATGACCCTCTACTCTACCAAGGATGATGTCCTTCTCCAGGGGCAGGTCCCTCCTGATAACATGTCCAAAGTAAGAGAGATGAAGTCTTACCATCCTTGCTTCTAATGAGCATTCTGGCTATACTTCTTCTGAGATAGATTTGCTCATTCTTCTGGCAGTCCATGGTATATTCAATATTCTTCACCAACATCATAATTCAAAGGCATCAGTTCTTCTTCAGTCTTCCTCATTCATTATCCAGCTTTCACATGCATATGAGGCAACTGAAAACACCATGGCTTGGGTCGGGTGCACCTTAGTCTTTAAGTGACATCTTTGCTTTTTAACACTTTAAAGAAGTCTTTTGCAGCAGATTTGCCCAATGCAGTACATCATTTGATTTCTTGACTGCTGATTCCATGGGCATTGATTTTGGATCCAAGTAAAACGAAATCCTTGACAACGTCAATCTTTTCTCTGTTTATCACGATGTTGCTTATTGGTCCAGTTATGAGGATTTTTGTTTTTTCTATGTTGAGGTGTAATCCATACTGAAGGCTGTAGTCTTTGAACTTCATCAATAAATGCTTCAAGTCCTCTTCACTTTCAGTAAGCAAGGCTGTGTCACCTGCACATTGCAGGGTATTAATGAGTCTTCCTCCAGTCCTGATGCCGTGTTCTTCTCCATATAGTTCAGCTTCTTGGATTACTTGCTCAGCATACAGATTGAATAAGTATGGCGAAATGATACAACCCTGACGCACACCTTTCTTGACTTTAAACCACGCAGAATCCCCTGTTCTTTCTGAACGACTGCTTCTATGTCTAAATACATGTGTCTGTCAGTTTGTTGTGCTATGGTGGCTGCCTGTTGCTGTGACACTGGAAGCTTTACCACTGGTATTTCAAATACCAGCAGGGTCACCCTTGGTAGACAGGTTTCAGTGGCGCTTCCAGACTAAGACAGGCTAGGAAGAATGACCTGGCAGCCTATTTCTGAAAAAATTGGCCAGTGAAAACCTTATCAATAACAGCAGAACGTTGTCTGATACAGTGCTGGAAGATGAGCCCCTCAGGTTGGAAACGCAGTGCCGCGGAGTTGATTCCGACTCATAGCGACCCTGTAGGACAGAGTGGAACTGCCCCATAGAGTTTCCAAGGAGCACCTGGTGGATTCGAACTGCCAACCCTTTGGTTAGCAGCTGTAGCACTTAACCACTACGCCACCAAGGTTTTCCAAAAGGCAACCACCCTTGGCCCCGACATTATTTGAACATGCAACCTTCTGATCTGGAGTCAGATGCACTACCATTGCACCACGAGGTCACTCAGGTTGGAAGGCACTCAAAATATGACTGGGGAAGAGCTGCCTACTCAAAATAGGGTCAACCATAATGACGTGGATGGAGTCAAGTTTTTGAGACTTTCATTTGCTGATGTGGCACAACTCAAAATAGGAAGAAACAGCTGCAAACATCCATTAATAATTGGAACATGGAATGCACTAAGTATGAATCTAAGAAAATTGGAAGTTGTTAAAAATGAAATGGAATGCTTAAAGATTGATATCCTAGGATTAGTGGCCTGAGATAGACTGGTATTGTCCTACAAGGAAGATCAGTTAATAAGACTATTATTCAAATTTATGCATCAAGGCCAAAGATGGAGTCTTTGCAGTCTGAAATTGATCAAACATGCAATCAAGATGCATTGATAATTACTGCTGATTGGAATTCGAAAGTTGGAAACAAAGAAGGATTGGTAGTTGGAAAATATGGCCTTGGTGATAGAAACGATGCCAGAGATCACATGATAGAATTTTGCAAGACCAATGACTTCTTCATTGCAAATACAGTTTTTCAACAACATAAACGGCGACTATACACGTGGACCTCAACAGATGGAGTACACAGGAATCAAACTGACTATAACTGTGGAAAGAGAAGATGGAAAGGCTCAACATCATCAGTCCGAACAAGGCCAGGGGTTGACTGTGGAACAGATCATCAATTGCTTATATGCAAATTCAAGTTGAAGTTGAAGAAACTTAGAAGAAGTCCACGTGAGCCAAAGTATGACCTTGAGTATATCCTGCCTGAATTTAGAGACCATCTCAAGAATAGATTTGATGCATTGAACAGTAATGACCGAAGATCAGATGAATTGTGGAATGACATCAAGGATATCATACATGAAGAAAGCAAAAGGTCATTAAAAAGGCAGGAAAGAAAAGACCAAAATGGATGTCAGAAGAGACTCTGAAACTTGCTCTTGAACATAGAGTAGCTAAAGGGAAAGGAAGAAATGAAGTAAAAGAGCTGAACAGATTTCAAAGGGTGGCTCAAACAGACAAAGTAAAGTGCCAAAATGAGATGTGCAAAGACCTGGAGTTATAAAGCCAAAAGAGAAGAACGGGCTTGGCATTTCTCAAGCTTATAAAGAACTTTAAGAAAAAATTCAAGCCTCACGGTGCAATATTGAAGGATTCTATGGGCAAAATATTAAACAATACAGGAAGCATCAAAAGAAGATGAGAGGAATACAAAGAGTCACTGCACCAAAAAGAATTGGTACCATTTCAAGAGATAACATGTGATCAAGAACCAATGGCACTGAAGTCCAAGCTGCACTGAAAGCACTGGCAAAAAACAAACTCCCAGGAATTGACAGAATACCAATTGAGATGTTTCAACAAATGGATGCAGGTGGAAGCGCTCACTCGTCTATGCCAAGAAATTTGGAAAAAAGCTACCTGGCCAACTGACTGGAAGAGATCCATATTTGTACCCTGTTATGGATTGAATTGTGTTCCCCAAAAATGTGTGTCAACTTGGCTAGGCCATGAATCCCAGTATTGTTGTGATTGTCCACCATTTTTTGATCTGATGTGATTTTCCTATGTGTTGTAAATCCTACCTCTATGATGTTAATGAGGTGGGATTACTGGCAGTGATGTTAATGAGGCAGGACTCAATCTACAAGATTAGGTAATGTTTTAAATCAATCTCTTTTTAGATATAAAAGAAAGAAGCCAGCAGAGAGACGGGGGACCTCATACCACCAAGAAACAAGAGCCAGTAGAATACGATGTCCTTTGGACCCAGGGTCCCTGCACTGAGAAGTTGCTTGACCAGGGAAGATTGATGGCAAGGACCTTCCCCCAGAGCTGACACAGAGAAAAAGCCTTTCCCTATAGCTGGGACCCTGAATTTGGACTTCTAGCCTATTAAACTGTGAGAGAATAAATTCTTCCTTCTTTTTTCTTTTATTGTACTTGAGATGAAGGCTTACAGAACAAACTAGCTTCTCATTAAACGGTTAATACACATATTGTTTTATGACATTGGCTAACAACCCCACAACATGTCAACACTCTCCCTTCTCTACCTTGTGTTTTCTATTACCAGCTTTGAGAATGAATTTCTCTTTGTTAAAGCTAAGACACACACATTTCAAAGAAAGATGATCCAACCAAAAGCTGAAATTATTGAACAATATCATTAATATCACACATAAATAAAATTTTGCTGATGATCATTCAAAAGCAGTTGCAGCAGTACATCGATAGGGAACTTCCAGAAATTCAAGCCAGATTCAGAAGAGGACGTGTAACCAGGGATATCATTGCTGATGTCCGATGAATTATGGCTGAAAGTGGGGAATACCAGAAAGATGTTTACCTGTGTTTTATTGACTGTGCAAAGGTATTCAACTGTGTGGATCATAACAAATATGGATAACATTGTGAAGAATGGGAATTCCAGAACAGTTCATTGTGCTCATGAGGGTCACTATGAGTCAGAGTCAACTTGACAGCAATAGCTTAATGGGTTTACCCTCTGCTTGGCGTACTCTGATCCCAGGCTGCCTTCCCAACTCCATCTGGGTCTCTGCTCAGCTGTCCCACAGAAACCTTGCAATCTTTACTTCGTTTATCATTATCTTTCTTACTGGTCCAGTTGTGAGGATTTTTGTTTTCTTTATGTTGAGGTGTAATCCATACAGAAGGCTGTGATCTTTGATCTTCATCAGTAAGTACTTCAAGTCCTCGCTTTCAGCAAGCAAGGCGTGTCATCTGCATAATGAAGGCTGTTAATGAGTCTTCTTCCAATCCTGATGCCATATTCTTCTTCATATAGTCCAGCTTCTCAGATTATTTGCTCAGCACACAGATTGAATAAGCATGGTGAAAGGATACAACCCTGACACACACCTTTCCTGATTTTTAAACCATGCAGTACTCACTTGTTCTGCTGGAATGACTGCCTCTTGATCTATGTACAGGTTCTGCACGAGCACAATTAAGTGTTCTAGAATTCCCGTTCTTCACAATGTTATCTGTAATTTGTTATGATCCACACAGTCAAGTGCCTTTGCATAGTCAAGAAAACACAGGTAAACATCTTTCTGGTATTCTCTGCTTTCAGCCAAGATCCAGCTGACAACAGCAGTGATATTCTTTGTTCCACTTGATGCTTTGTCTATTTTGCTCACAACTATATTTCAGCCCCTAAAATAGTGCCTGAAATATGATAGGTATTCAATAGATTCTGTTGAAAAAAATGACTGAATAAACAAACTTGGTGTACTTGACCTAGAACGATGTTACACTTCTACTTTAACCTCTAAGGAATAGGAGGGTGAAACAACTATGGGAAAAATTTCATTAGGGCTATGTAATGTAAGACTCTATCACCCATCTGGCAATATGTCATACTGTGGTGGTTTACATGTTGCTATGACACTGGAGGAAGGAGCCCTGGTGGTGCAATGGTTAAGTACTAGCTTGCTAACTGAAAGGTTGGCAGTTTGAACTCACCAGCAGCTCCACAAGAGAAAAGACCTGACAATCTGTTCCCATGAAGATTACAGCCTAGGAAACCCTATAGAGCAGTTCTACTCTGTCCCGTAGAGTTGCTATGAGTTGGAATCAACTCAACGGCACACAACACCAACAACACGATACTGAAAGCTATGCTACCAGTATTTCAAATACCATCAGGGTCACCCATGGTGGACAGGTTTCAGCATGGTTTCCAGACTAAGACAGACTAGGAAGAAAAGCCTGGTTATCTGCTTCCAAAAATTAGCCAATGAAAGTCTTATGGATCACAACAGAACATTGCTAGAGAAGGACATCATTGGATGGAATCGAACATGCTGGCAATTGTGAGGATGACGCAGGACTGGACAACACTTTGTTCTGCTGTACATAAGGTCACCATGAGCTGGAGTCGACATGACAGCAGCTAACAACAACAAATTAAGAATCCAAACCTTGGAGAGCTGTACTTTGCTAGTTCTTACAAAAACAAATGATGAGATTGTGAAATGGTTTTAATAGAAACATTGTGCACTTTACTCAATATTCAGTCCAGTGAAGTTGACGTCTATAATTCTGCATGGCACTTGTGCCTTACTTGAACTTCCAAGAGCCTGCGTGTACGAAGGATAAAGGGCTCCAAGGCCTGACATAGTCTCTTCTTTTAGATAAAAATTACATCTTTCTTTCCATTCGGGATTTTCAAAGCATCAGAATAGAAACAAGCTTTGTGCACTGTTGACCTCGCGAAGCAAAACCATTTAAACCAGACTCTAACACTACATTAAAGCACCCAAATATTTAGATATGGGTGGATTAGTGACCATCAGAAATCTTTATGTTCAGGACAGAAGTTAAGCTCTTAAACTGGAACACATTTTATTTTAATCCCTGATATTTTGTTACACAAATAGGAAACTCCATCCTTCTGGATAAATCTAATTCGTAGAGTAAAATGTTCATCATAAAACACCTTTACAATAATAGAAATGCATTTTCAGTAATATCTTATTTCACACTTGCCTTCCAGATTTGGAAAGCTGATATGCTTTTTGGATAAATAGCTTGTAATCACTGTTACTTATTTCTCTCGTAAGTTTCCTCTGTGATCTTGACAGAGGAGGTTTTATTGATTTACTCTCCTCATTACATTTCATATAGACAGATGGAAATATGATTGTTTGCCTAACTACTAATTAACTTGGCAGTTAGCTCTTGGAATGTTGTATTCACCTGAGTTAACAGTAGCTCAGCATTCTTTTTGTTTCATAGCAGGGTCTTACATAGGCAAAGTACCAAACCCAGTGTTTTAGTGGCTGCATACTGGCCTGTCATGGAACTGACTGTGTTATCTTAAATAAGTCATTTGAGTCTCTTGGACCTCAGATTCCTCAGTGGTCAACTGGAGGGGTCTGTCCAGAAGGCCTCTGGGGTCCCTCCCAGCACATACATTCTACAGCTCTTCAATTCAGATGTGTTATACAAAGACATCTTTGCTATTTAGGAAGTTGTAGGCATCTGGCAAGATGGAAATTGGAAATTATTTTTTAAAGGTATTTCTCAGAAATGGGTTATACACACAGAGATTTTTTTTCAATAAATCTTGTTATTTCAGATAGTCTCCTATTAATCATTGGCACACTGAAAAGAGCACAGATTTTGGAATGAAGCCAACTTGGGAACAAATCCCAGAGTTAATATTTAAAAGCATGCACTTCAGGCAACTTATTTGAGCTTCATTTTTTTTTTTTTTTACTTGTAAAATGGAAATCGTAATAATACCTGATTATAGGTTTGTTAAACAGATTATAAATAATAAAAGTAAAGTGCCCAGGAAGTGTGTGGCACAAAGTAGGCTGTGACAATAACTCTTAATAATACTATTATCATTTCCTTGTCTCTTTTCAGATCTATTTGTGAATGAAAAGACTCTAAATTACAAGATAAATTAACACTTTCAAAAGATGGCTATCTAAATGCTTATTTCTGAAATATGGTAGTATAGAACATTCCTATATTTTTCTTTTATTCACTTATTCAGTAAATATTTCCCAAGCTCCTACTATGTACCCAGTACTGGATGAGGCACTATAAAGATGAACAACAATATGGGCCACTTTAGGGTGCTCCCAGTCTGTGGCAAAGGAGGCAGGAAAGACAGAGACTTCTAATAGGGCACAGAACATGGTAGGGGCAATAGCGATGCAGTGGTAGAATTCTTGCCTTTCATGTGGGAGACCCAGGTTCAATTCCCAGCCAATGCACCTCACATACAACCACTACCCATCTCTTAGTGGAATTGCTATGATGCTGAACAGGTTTCAGTGGAGCTTTCAGACTAAAACAGACTAGGAGGAAAGGCCTGGTGATCTATTTCCAAAAATCAGCCAATGAAAACGTTATGGGTCAAAATGGGCAGATATGAGACTGATCGTGGGGATGACACAGGACCAGGCAGTGTTTCATACTGTTGTGCATGGGGTCCCCACAAGTCGGGAGCCAGCTCACTGGCAACTAATGACAAGTACCTGGGAAACAACCTGCTAGTAAATCTACACCAAAATTCATTAGCATTGACATTTTCAACAGCTCGTAGACTAAAAATTAGTACTAGATATAAAAAATACTGCTTTCTGGAGCTTGCACCCTACGCTAAAGAGAAGATAGACCAGATTAAAGGGTCGGGGCCCATTTGCCAATCAGTGAGTTCCACAGGGTGGATCTAACCAAGAAAACCTGGGGCTCTGAGCACAAAAGTTCCTTCTTCGTCCCTGCCAGCCCCTAGACCTGCTGGAGGAACTCTAAGCTACCACATGTCTTCTGCCTGAACTTTGGCTTCCTGTTTGATCTTAAACACCTCAAATTACTACCCATTTCAATTAGATTAAAACCTGAGCTCCTCACAATGGCTTGAATGCCTCTCCAAGGTCTGGCTGTGCCTACCTCTTGACCTCTCTCCTTAGCTCACTGTCCTTTGACCATACTGGCCTTCTTGCTATGCCTCCGTCTGACACACACAGTTCCTCTCTACCTTAGGGCCTTTGCACTGCTGACTGCCCACCTGGAGTACTCCCTGCCCTCCCTCACTGTGCATGGTTGGCCCTCATCATTCCATTCTCATTTCAAAGTCACCTCTTCAGAGAAGCTCTCCTAACCATTAACTGCAGCAGGCAATCCCATCCCTCCTGCTTTTTCAACACCCTCTTTTATTCCATGCATAGTATACCATTGTCTGAATTGACTTTATTTCTTTGTTTATGTGTCCATTGCTACAATTTCCCAACCAAATGGTAAGCTCCATGAGGGCAGGGGTATGCCTGCCTTCTTCACTGCTAGGTTCCCAGGACTGAAATGCTATCTCTTCTCCACCCAGAAGTCAGAGTGATTACAAAACTAAAGTCGTATCAGGTCATTTCTTGCTCAAAGTGCTCCAGAGGTTTTCTATCTCTCACAATAAAGTCCAAGTCCTTCCCACAGCCTGCATTTGGCCAACTGATCTGGTCTGCAGCCACCTCTGTGGCCTCATCTTGTCCCCTCCGTCCTTCAGCTGCAGCCACATTGACCTCCTTGCCTTCCTTCCTCAGACACATCACATGCTAAAGCCCTCCCTCTCCTCATCCAGGCTTCTGCTCAAACATCTCCTCTCTAGAGATTCATTCCATGCCCACCTGGGCCAAAACAGCCAGTCCTCCCATCTCTCCCCTTACCCTGTGCTGTTTCTCTTCATAGCACTTGTATTACCCGGCACATCTCACGGTGTGTGTTTATTTGCTTATCTTCTATCTCCCCCCACCAGAATGCAAGCCCCTTGTGAGATCAGGGGCTTCATGTGTTTACTGTTGAATCTCCAGCACCTGGCATATGGTAGCCCTCAATAAATAGTTTTTAAATGGATGAATAACATGGTCTTGCTGAAAACTGCCAAGTGTGCCTAGATAGACTGTGCTTTTCTAGGTAGGTTACGTCTAAGCAGGAGAAAGATTTGTTCCAACGGAAGTTGTTCCTATTTTCACAAGATGATCACCAGTTGCCATTGAATCAATTCCAACCCATGACAACCCCATGTATGTCAGAGTAGAACCGTGCTTCATAGGGTTTTCAGTGGCTGATTTTTCAGAAGCAGATCATCAGGCCTTTCTTTAAGGTGCCTCTGGGTGAACTTGAACCTCCAGCCTTTCAGTTAGCAGCCAAGCACGTTCACTCTTTGCACCACTGGGGACTCCTGACGAGAGTCTAGGCTCAAACAACAACACCTGTGCTCCAGTTAAGGCCACACCTCTAGAAAAGAAGAAGATCCTCAACTTCCTCTCTCAGCCCAACCCCTGGATGCTATCGTACCAAGGACTCCTCTTTTCCCTTAAATTTCAAGTTCAAATCGGTCTGAGAGTTGGTGGACTTGAAGCTTGTGTTCGCATTGTACTTCTCTTGACTTTGGGGAAACATTTCTTTGAAGAGAGACTAAAGGCTCCCCAGAAAGTGATGATTTGTAATTGAGCCTGTTGAGAGAAAAGCTGCCCAATGTACACTTGGACCCTGGATTTTTATTTTATTAATTGTTATTGTCAACAACAATGCAACTGCACTCCATTTATAGATTCCCTCATTTGGCTAAGTCTTCAGTGTTCCAAATACCAACAATGCAAACAGCATGGGAAAAAATGGACGTAATTTAAACAAAAGCAAGTGAGACCTGCTGATCTTTTTGTTTGGTATAAAGCTTTTTGTTGAGTATAAAGAACAGTGTTTCTTCAGATACAGATTGAATATCTTCAATATTAAACTACTCTTTTCCTTACAATCTTCCAATTAATAAACTCAAATATTTGCTGGGCTCCCACTATCTTCCTAGAGCTAGTGGAGAAGTGGGGATTGAGGGAGAGATGTGGATATATATAAATACATATGTATTTATTTATACAGAAATCTCTGGGTGGCACAAAAGGATAAGCACTTGGCTACTAACTGAAAGGTAGGTGGTTCAAATCCACCCAATGGCACCTCAGAAGAAAGACTTGGTGATCTACTTCTGAAAGGTCACAGCCTTGAAAATGGTATGGAGTGCAGGGCAGCTCTACTCTGACCCACGTGGGGTTGCCATGAGTTGGAGTTGACTCAACAGCAACTGGGCTTTTTTTTTTTTTTTTTTGGTTTATGTATTCATATACATCACAGTTCTGTCCTTCAAAAACAACTACTCCAATTTTTTTTGAAATAAAAGAAATAAGGGGAAAAATAACAAAACTAAAAAGCAATTCCAGGAACTTCGGAGTCTTAGACAATCAAGTGCTATTTTCTTATTTAGATTTAAACTTCTGCTAAGAAAGCTCCCCCATTGGGAAGTCTGCAGCTTAGGCTAGGAGGGAAGGTGAACTCTGGCAGCTCTTCTAGGCTCGGGGTTGACCCTTACAGCTGAGTCAACATCTTTGTGAACAGACGGGTGGCAGGAAAGGCCAAGGACTTAAGTCCATCTAATTCATCAATGAGTTTTGAATGGTAACATTTCACTAGATCATTAACTGTCCATTTAGCTGTCGTGAACCACACACCAACTGTACAATACATTCATTCAACAAGTTTTCGTTGCTTCTTACAAAGCTAGGACTAGGATAAGGCAAGGAAGACCAAGTACAGGGTTGAATCCTGTCTTTACTTAAAATGTTGGTGTTTTGTTTATCAAGGATTTTTCACATTAATTTTGATGTTTTAAAATAGCCCATCAAAATACAATTTATCTTTATTACCAAGTTTTTTGCACCCTCTTACATTCACACCCTCACCTACTTCAGCCTAGTTCCAGCCCTGGTTCATTATGCACAACGCATTTTGTTAAGGCATATAGGGAATTAGGAGATGGAAGAGACATAGATGCTAGCTTCTAGAATCATAGCCTAGTAAGAGCGAAAAGATGTGTTCTTAAGTAAGGCCAATAAGATGGCAGAGTGATAAGTGCCTTAAGGGAGGCTCAAAAATAATGATAGGGCTTTGGTAGTAATGAGGCAGGATAGATATCATGACAGGCTTCTACCTCCCAGCTCTGCTACTGCTAGCATGTGACATCAGTCAGACCATTTAACTACTAGAGACTTACATTTCCTCATTTGTGAACTAGAGAATGTAACACACCTCAGGGTGGTTTCGTCCTGAAAAGAGGTAAAGTGTGTCGAGCACTTAAAGGCACATGATTAATGGCAGTTATTAGTCATCGTAGCTCTATTTAAGTGGACCTGGGGGAACTCCATTATTAAAAATCTCCATTTTGTCTATTAGGAAAACATTCTGCATCCCACTTTGGTGAATGGCATCTGGGGTCTTAAACGCTAGCAAGCAGCCATCTAAAATGCATCGATTGGTCTCAACTCACCTGGAGCAAAGGAGAATGAAGAACACCAAGGACACAAGGTAATTATGAGCCCAAGAGACAGAAACACCCACATACATCAGCCCGAGACCAGAAGAACTAGATGTTGCCCCGCTACAACCGATGACTGTACTGACAGACACAACAGAGAACCCCTGAGGGAGCAGGAGAGCAGTGAGATGCAGACCTCAAATTCTTGTAAAAAGACCAGACTTAATGGTCTGACTGAGACTAGAAGGACCCCAGAGGTCATGGTCCCTAGACCTTCTGTTAGCCCAAGACTGTAACCAGACCTCTCCAGATAGGAATTGGACTGGACTATAAGATAGAAAATGATACTGGTGAGGAGTGAGCTTCTTGGCTCATGTAGACACATGAGACTATGTGGGCAGCTCCTGTCTGGAGGGGAGATGAGAAGGCAGAGGAGGACAGAAGCTGGCTGAATGGACACGGGAATACAGGGTGGAGACAAGGAGTGTGCTGTCTCATTATGGGGAGAGCAACTAGGAGTATATAACAAGGTGTATATGAATATTTGTATGAGAGACTGACTTGATTTGTAACCTTTCACTTAAAGCATAAAAAAATAAAGTAAAAATAAAAAATAAATCTCCATTTTGATATTGGTCATTCCGTACTTCCATAGAGAGAAGGGTGCAGAAATGCAACACACTGTGTGCAATTTTACAAGGATGTACGAGGAACGTGACCAGCCACTCAAATCAATTATTTGGCAATTACTTTTCAAACTGCTCCAAGGGCTCCACACTGAGTTCTGTGTCATTGGGATCCTAAAAGAAAAATTTGTGATGATAAGGGAGAATGCTTTCTACCTGATCTGGAGTTTGATTACAGTGATGGACTTCAGGCATCAGTTTGCCTTTTCTTGGGGGAAGAGAAGTACAATGTTTATTTGAGCCATTGATACACATCCAGGACTGGGAAAAAGAACCTAGCCAGTTTTCTGAAAAATCATTCTCCTATCACAGACTAGCTAAGGATTTATTCTTCACACACACACACACACACACACACACACACACACACACACACACACACACACACACACACACACACACACACACACACAGCTTCTTATTCAGGGTTAGCATTTCATTTCTTTGCTGCAGGAATTGCTTTCTGCATTTGTCAGACAAAGAAAACAGTATCCCGTTGCTGGGTAATAAATCTCTGTTTTCCAGCAAAACATGCACTCAAACCAGCAGACAAAGGGAGAGCTGGTGGCACCACAGCAGCACCAATGCATAGCTGAAAACATTCACATTTTCTATTCAGTGTTTCTACCCAGATTCTTCCTTGAGGGAAACACATCACTTATGCAGAACGCCTCTATGATGGCCAAGCTCATCTGGTATTTTCATCCAACAAGTCTTGACAACATGTCAAGACTGGCCTTCATACATTTTTAAGACTGGATTACCACAGGGATTAAGATGCATTCATGCAGCAAACATTCACTGAGTGTCTTTTAGGTACCAGGACACTGTGCTGGGCATAGAGAATCTGCAGTGATGAGTCAGACAGTTCCTTGTTCTCACAAAGCTTACAGTTCAACATGGTTGGCAGACTATTAATAAACAAATAATTAACTAAGAAAGATAGCAGAAAGCTATAGAGAGAATTTGGAGTCCTTGGGTGACGCAAACAGTTAATGTGCTCAGCTGCTTACCAACAGGTTGGAGGTTCCAGTCTACCCAGGAGCACCTCAGAAGGCCTACTGGTCTACTTCTGAAAACTCAGTCACTCAAAAACCCTACTCTAACACAGAGGGGGTCACCCCATGAGTTGACTTGGTGGCACTGACTTGATGGCAACTGCTTTTGCTTTTTGTTTTTTAGAGAGGGAATTAAAATCAGGCAATGCGGTAGTGACCTGGAAGAAGATCAAACCAGAGCTAGGGTGGTCAGGGAAGGAGGTAATATTTCAGCTGAGGCCTGAACGATGAGAAGGAGACTGCCAGGGGAGGGTCTGGCAGAAGAGAGCTCCAGGCATAGAACACAGCTCTATTGCACACCCTGTTTCTTTTATCAATGAATCAAGATGTATTGAGCTCCAGTTAATGGATCTTGTGAAGTGAATATTTGCATGTGACAGTGCAGGTTTCACAGGGACATAACCTTTGATCGCAGGTTCATTAGTACCTCTTCTACTAATAGTTCCATCAGTCGTCACACCGTCCTTGGAAAAAGGATGCAAAAGTCTATTCTTCAAAGACTGAGGCCAGAAAGAACTGAATGTAGTGGTAGAGTCTTTCTCTCCATGTCTACTTCATGGAAACTGACTTTGGGAAGTGGGACATGACATCAGTTTTGTGATAATGGCATGAGGTTCCCTGAATAAATGAGGAAAGAATTTGTTCTAGGCTTGGAAGAGCAAGTCAAAAAGGACTGGGAGGAGGAAAGAGGAGAAGGAAGGGATCATGCAAATGCTAGCTTAACAGAAAGGGAGGGAAGAAGACGAGTTCAGTTCAGTTCAATAAGACCAAAAACCAAACCTGTTGCTGTCGAGTTGGTTCTGACTCATACCGACCCTAAAGGACAGAGTAGCACTGTCCCACAGGGTTTCTAAGAAGTGGCTGGTGGATTGGAACTACCAACCATTTGTTTATCAGTCGAGCTCTTAAGCCCTTTCTATGGTTTTGGTAAGTTTGATTATACTATGTCTTGGTGACTTTCTTTTGAGATCTACCTTATGTGGAGTTCGATGAGCATTTTGGATAGATATCTTCTCATCTTTCACGATATCAGGGAAGTTTTCTGCCAACAAATCTTCAGCAATTCTCTCCATATTTTCTGTTATCCCTCCCTGTTCTGGTACTCCAATCCTCATAGATTATTTCTCTTGATGAAGTCCCACATGATTCTTAGGGTTTCTTCATTTTTTTTTTAATTCTTTTATCTGATTTTTCTTTGAATATATTGGCACCAAGTGTTTTATCTTCAATCTCACTAATTCTGCTTTCAATTCCTTAATTCTACTCCTCTGACTTTCTACTGAGTTGTCTAATTCTGTAATTTTATTGTTAATCTTCTGAATTTCTGATTGCTGTCTCTCTATGGATTCTTGCAGCTTTATAAGTTTTTCATTATGTTCTTGAATAACCTTTTTAATTTCTCCAGTTGCTTTGTCTGTGTGTTCCTTGGCTTGTTCTGCGTATTGCCTGATCTCCTTCCTGATCTCATTCCTGATGTCTTGAAGAGAGTTCTGTACATTAATCTTTTGTATTCTGCATCTGGTAATTCCAGGAATACACCTTCATTTGGAAGATTCCTTGATTCTTTGAGAGCTTGTTGTAGTGATCATGGTAGGCTTCTTTATGTGATTTGATATTGACTGTTTTCCCTGAACCATCTATAAGTTATTGTATTAGTTTATTTTGTTTGCTTACTGTATCCTAACTTCTTGCTTTATGTTGTTTTGATGTGCCCAAATAAGCTGCTTGAGTGAGCTAGCTTGATTATTTTCACCTTTGAAGCTCTAATGTCCTGTCACCAGATGGCTACAGCTGTTACCAGGTATATGAGCCTAGGACTGCATTCACTTTTCTTGTATGGATTCAGCTCAGGTGTCCAGGTAGTTGGCCATCAAGTGTGTGGTACAGGCTCTGTCTTACAGTCTTAGATGGGCAGGGGTGACTGGTGTAGGTACAGGTATCTGGTTGCAACAGGGGGTCATGCTCTGAACAAGGCAGGGGGCTGACAACCATCCTCTGAGTGTCTGTGAGGAAAGTGCATCCCTGTCCCCTAGAGTGTACAGGTGGGTGGGTTCTGCAGATGGACCATGGGCACCCAATTCTTTTGGTTGTAAGGACTGGAAGGTACCAGTTATCCCTGGACCCCTGTCACAGGTGGCTGGGTGACCTGAGTTGAGCTACCAGTCCTTAGGCACCTGAGGTGGGTAGGTGAAGATCCTGTTTAATAGGCAAAGCGGTGTCAAACATCAAACACCCACCTCTCCATGGCACAGCTGAAACAGTTGCAGTCTGCCAACAAGGGCCTATTCTCCTGAAATAGGCCCACACAGGTCCATGCAGGGGGGAAAAGTATTCAAAGTCAGTGGATCCTTTGTGTCCAGACAGGAGCTGCTTCTGTCCTGAGCTCCCCAGCTTAGTGGAGCTGGCAGATTATCTTTTCCCCAAATTGTGAATTTATTCCTTCTCCAAGGCTGGGAGAATGGCTCAGGATACACAGCAGAACCTATCTCAGGCCCAGGGAAATCGACAGCCACTAAAGCCAGCTTGGGGGCTGTGAGCTGGTAAAATAAATGCAAGTACTTAGCTTTTGCTGAAAGCGCTGTTATTCTCTGGCTCCAGAGGTGTGAATAGGTTGTGCAGCTCTCTGTCTATCCCTGAGGAAGCCATGCCTGGAACGCTACCTCCAGCCGTGCTGTGGTCACTCCAGGGAATGGTGTCTGAGGGTTCCTGGCGATTCTGGTCCAGCAACTCCTCGCCACTTCTGAACTGTCTCTCCCTCCCCCTGCTGCTCAGCCCATTTTCTAACTTTGTCTTTGATATTTAGGGCTCCTAGCTTGTCACATATATAATCACTTCACTTGTTTTTTGGGGGTCTTTATTGTAAAAGGGATCACCGGAAGCACCTGACTACTCCACCATCTTGGCCCTGCCTACCTCTTAAGCCCTTTCTAAATGCCAGGTGTGAAGAAACATCACAAGGCCAAGTGCTGGGGAAATAAAGAAATCCCTTCCTTCAAGGAGTTTGTGAGAGATGTTTGTGATGGATGATGACTCCAGGCAAAGGTAAAGCTATGAAGAGGCTGGTTTGGGAAGAACCAACCACTAATCAAGTTGCCATAGAGTTGACTCAGACTCATGGTGACCCCAAGTGTGTTAGAGTAGAACTGTGCTCCATAGGGTTTTCAGTTGGCTGAGTTTTCAGAAGTACATCACCAGGTCTTTCTTCCAAGGTGGTTTTGGCTAGATTTGAAATGCCAACCTTTTGGTTAGCAGCCAACCCCATTTGCAGCCCCCAGGGAGTCCCAACAAATGAGAGGTTGGAATCATATTAACTCCTAGAAGGCAAAAATATTGGATTTCTTTGGAAGCCCCTTCAGCATCAAACCCAGTGCTGAACACCCAGTGCAGAGACACTGGAGCAGGCTCTGGTTTTGGAGCAGACAGACCTGAGGTTCAACCCCTGCCCCAGATGTGTGGCCTGGGGCAAGCTGAATAACCTCACTGAGTCTAGTTGCTTCATCTTTAAAATGGAGATAGCTACACTGATTGGAAAAGGTTAAAATGATGTTTAGAGATAATATGGGTGTGGTATCTGCAACATAGTAACTAATGATCTTTATATCATGGCTGAAGGTCTGAATGACATGCAGTTTTCCTTACTATATTATTACAGTGAGACCAGCAACAGACTGATCACTTAGGAGCTGAGTAATGATCCTCTCAGCAGAGTGTCTGTCAGGCCATTGCATTTAAGTAGACAAATACAAAACCACTGCTCAACTGTCTAAGGCCCTCATTGCTGGCTACTCATGATTTTATTTTTATTTAGTCAAAATTCATTATGGTGTTGGTGAAGAATATTGAATATACCATGGATTGCCAAAAGAATGAACAAATCTGTGTTGGAAGAATTACAGCCAGAATGCTCCTTAGAAGTGAGGAAGGTGAGACTTTGTCTTCCTTACTTTGGGCATGTTATCAGGAGGGGCCAATCTCTGGAGAAGGACATCATGCTTGGTAAAGTAGAGGGTCAGTGAAAAAGAAGAAGGCTTTCAACGACATGGATTGACACAGTGGCTGTAACAATGGGTTTAAACATAGCAACGATTGTGAGGATGGCTCAGGACTGAGCGGTTTTCGTTCATAGCAGTATACATGGGGTTGCTGTGAGTTGGAACCGATTCTAGGGCACCTAACAACAACAATCATCTCTAAGCCTGGGAAATAGCAGTTCCACTGCATAGATGACTGTGTAGTGTAGAGGTGCTACTGTACAACTCTCCTCAGTGTTAGTGATGGCTGCAAACTCTGGGAGCTCTCTGGTTATGATGTGTATGGGGCGTGACCTGAGGTGAAGTGACAAATACTGGTTTTATTTATGTAATATTTCCTTCATGTACCCAATGCACCTGCAGAAAAAGATTTTATGCTCCTTCCACACAAGGCCCCTTGTTCTCCCACCTCCTGCCTTGGCGCATACTGTTCCCAACAATTGACATGTCCTAAGAGCCATATCCTCTTGGTCAGATGCTACCTGTGTTCTAAGGACCACCAAGTGGCCCCCTCTTACCCATCTGTCCCCCATCCTTGAGCAAGTTCTCATTAACCTCTGAATGCCCAGGACCCTATACATTTTCCTTGCACGATACTGATCTCAATGTCTTAAATGAAACATTACTGCTCATACATTTATTTTTTCTGCTAGATTGGCAGCTCCTCGAGGGCAAGCACCATTACTCACCATTGTTACCCTCAATACCCAGCACAGGTAGGCAAATGTTAAATGAATAAAATTAAACTAAAGATACCCACTGAATAATAGACCATATCAACAAACCAAGCCGTTTGCTGTTGAGTTGATTCCAACTCATAGCTATCTGATATGACAGAGTAGAACTGCCCCATAGGGTTTCTAAGGAGCAGCTGGTGGATTCAAATTGCCGACCTTTTGGTTAGCAGCCGAGCTCTTAACCACTGTGCCACCAGGGCCCCATAATAGATCATAGGCCCTTATTAGTCTTTGGTTTCTTAAAATACATGTTCATATTCCATGGAAATGAACTTTGGAAATGTTGAAACAAAGTCTTGAAAGCCCAGTTTCTTCATCCATAAAGAGTACCTTTCTCACTGAGTCATTGTAAGAATTAATTGAGACAATGCATGTTGATATCCCATGGCTCAAAAGACATTGCCCATTATAGGATGAGAAGACAGAAAGAAATATTGGTTTTATCTCAGGGTCTAAGGATGTTGTTGTCCTTCAGCTTGTTTGGTGTCTTCTGCTTATATCTTTACCAGTTTGAGTTCCTAATTTTTTTTGCATAACCCAAGCAGGCAAATATTACATTTTTCCTGTTTTGTGCATGAGGATGCTTGACTCATTTTCAAAACAAGACCATCAAGATTATCAAGGAACATAAGCTATACTGGAATTTGTCCAGAGATTGCTGGGTAGTCATGGGGATCCTTTGAGCGCGAGACTCTCGCAGGAGTTCCCAAGTTAATCTCATTTATAACTTGGAACCAAGCAGAGAATTTTTCTGTTGTCCCAAGGCCCTGGACCATTTTTAAAGGAAAGGATCAATTTAAAATTTCTTGAAATTAGAACTCATTTGATGATAGGGCCTCTGTGTATGGGGGAATCTAAAATTAATACCCTAACATGGTTCCCTTAGTTCCTCACATCAGAAGGTGAAATAGAAAAGCCCCTTGCCTCAAAGTGTGGTAGGAAAAAAAGAACATTACAAAGTTTTCCCAAAAAACCCAATGGGTATTGTTATATCCTCCATAGAACACGGATGCTGGAGACAGAAAACTTGTTGCAAAATATGGCTCTTTGACCTGCAATTTATAATACCTCCATATGCCTCAACTTTCTCAGCCATAAAATGGGGTCAAAAATAGTATCCAACTCACTGGCCTGTTGGGATGATTAAATTAGTTAATAACATAAAACACTTAGAACAGTACATGAACCAGAGAAGTCACTCAATTACCCAGGTCCCTGGGTGGTGCAAATGGTTTTCTCTCAGTTACTAACTGAATGGTTAGTGGTTCGAATCTACCCAGTGGTGCTACAGAAGAAAGACACGGTGATCTGCTTATGAAAGATCACAGCCACAGGAAACCTTATGGAGCACAGTTCTACCCTGACACACCATGAGTCAGAATCGACTCAACAGCAACGGGTTTGGTTTTATTATTATTATTTCTATTACAAAGATTCTCTGAGATCCCATGTGAAGGGATAGCCTGAACAGGGAAGGAAAACAGCAGAGTAGTTATGTTCTTTGGAGACAAACCCTGGTTAAAAGCCAGGCACCACAAGTTACTTGCTTCATGACTTTGGGAATGTTTAAACAAACTCTCTAAACCCCAGTTTCTGTATCTGTAAAGAGTACTTTTCTCATTGGGTCACCGGAAGAATTAAATGAAATGATGATGTAAAGCACTTAGTACAGTGCCTATGATAATTGCCCAATAAGCATTAAGCACAATGATTGTTACTATTTATTTTTCTGGTTCAGTGTCAGCACCCTCACCCAGCTCAGTATGTGCTCGTAAACACTATTTTGGTCTTGGACTTTGTCTTAGTAAGTTTGAAATGAGATCTAACGATAAAAATTTTTTTAAAAATTGGGGTGTCTATTCTCAAAATACTTAAACAAAACATGCCAGGCATCATTCTCAATTCCCAGTTGAGGGTACCTTGATGGTAACTCATTCTGCAAGGCATCTGGTGGTTGGTGAGCAAGGCTAGAAGGAGACTGAAATTCTGAATTCCTGCAGTTCACTCTTCAGGCTTTTTTCCTTTGTCCGATGTTTCCAAGGAAAAGTTCTTAAATAAGTTGAGTTTCAAACCCAGCACTCAGCACCTTTTCTGAATGACTGGGATTGCCTGCACATTTGGATAGAATGAAGGCGAATATTATCTACTTTTCCAAGACCCATTAATTTTCTATGAATTCTTAGACTACTAGGCCAATATTATGCTCAATAGCAGCTTGCTCACAAGTGTGCCCAAACTTATTTTATAACAAGAACACATAAACAAAATTATGAATGACTCCCTGACAACCGGAATGACAAATGAAAGGGGTTAATTAAAAATATAAACCATTTTGTACCCTTTCCATCTTTCAGCAATTTTCATTGTAAGTAGCTGAATTTGTAGAGAGGCAAGAGGCTTGAGGGACAGAGAAATTTCCGTGGTAGCTTAGTTGTCCGTTTTCAGCTGTAATACAATTAAGCCACCCTTGTCCTCCTCTCTCAAAAGAAGCTTAATAGCATACCCGACAAACAAGAGGCCACCTGGATCAAACTTGACCACGGCAGAAATTAAGACTTCGTTGGTAATTATCGATATATTCTTTAAATGGAACATCTAAAAGGCTGGCATTTATGCTCTGCAGCTAACTAAATTTCCTTTAAAGTATATCTGTCTGTAAAGTAAATAAATCCTAGTCTATAAGGAGAAGGTTAAACATGAAGCTTGCCTTATGCCACTACTATGTGCCTTTCGCTATATCGCCAACATCATTTCCCATGTATTATACAATACCCCGAGTAGAACCATGTGTAGGCAGTCTGTAAGTATTCAACAAAGATGACGATCTGCAAAGCTAGTGATGAAGAATTATAGGGCTCAGAATTTTCTGGAGCCCTCTCAAAACTAAGCTAGAAGACACCTAGCATGTATTAGTTTTTTCCAGTTTTTCCTATGTATCAAACATGAGTTCAAAAAGGCACTGATCTTCAGTGATGATTCTTAAAAAAAAAAGATACTAAGGTTTAACTCGCAATTTCCTCATGAGAATTGTAAGAAAAGGAAAATGTTTTCGGAAAGAAGGGTGTGATTTCAGATGCTTATTCTGAATTTTCAGGGTTTGTAATGGAAAACCAGAAGGACTGTAGCTTATACTTTAAAACTGGCTGGTGCAGGGTCAAAACACACTTCAAAAGAAAATTCTCTAAGTCTACTATATTATCCATTTTCATAAAGTCATAAAAATAGAAGAAAGTGCTTAAAAAAGAAAACATCTTAAATTGTAGCTTCAGACTAGATGGTTGTAGTCTTAAAATATTGGTAAGCAAAGGAGGCAAATGTTCAGTGAAGTTAAAACATATTAAAGTCATCTTCATTATAAGCATGGCCCCAAATAACACTTCAGCTCTCCTTGGCAGTGAGGCAAAAGTTTTTCAAATAAGGACTGGAAATTTCTGTAAACATCTAGCTAAGTTATATCTCACATGGCTGTATAGAGCAACATTGCCATTCTGTTCAGAGCAATAGAATGAATAAGTACGAAAATGCTTGCCTAGTAGTGCAACCAGCTTCCAGAAACACACTTATCTGTGTGCTCTTTTAATTCTTGCGCAGTAGGAATAGATGCATTTGAAGTTTAGGATTATTCCCTAAGACTGCCAAAGTATTTTAGGGCAAGCTGTAAATTTTCCCTGAAGTTTTCTCCCAAGATTATTATGAGTACCAAGAAGAGAATAATTCCATCCTTCAAATGGCTCCAAGAGTACACTTTAGTCTGTTATGGAAAAAATAAGTAAAATTGTATTTCCCTATCACTGCTTGAGAGTACCTTCTGAGTGCTCACCACAGCATGGCAGGCATGCTGGTTGGAGCCGGGGCCTAGAAAATTCAGGGGAAGGAGTTGGAATGGAGGGTTCTCAGCAATATTTTGCAGAGGTTTTCCTTCAGCCCACTATCCCCACTGTTGTTGTTGTTAGCTGCCCAACTCATGGGGACCTCATGCACAACAGAACAAAACACTGCCCAGTCCTGTGCCACCCCCATGATCCGTTGCTGATTGGACTGTTGTGATCTGTAGGGTTTTCACTGGTTGCTTTTCAGAAGGAGATCACCAGGCCTTTCTTCCCAGTCCATCTTAGTCTGGAAGCTCTGCTGAAACCTGTTCAGCATCATAGCAACATGCAAGCCTCCACTGACAGATGGGTGGTGGCTGCACATGAGGTGCACGGGCTGGAATCGAACCCGCGTCTCTCACACAGAAGAGGAGAATTCTACCACTGAACCACCCATGCCTCGCACTATCCCTAGAAAAGCATAAACCTTGCAGGTCTGTCTGCCTTTGTGTTGACCCCTGTAAGGACAAAGGTGTCATTCTACTCACTCTGGTGGGAGGCAGCCTGGGGCCAAGTGAAGCTCACAGCCTTTGGAGCCAGGTGGGCTTGGGTTGATATCCGGACTCTCCCACTCTCCCACTGCGTTGCTTGGGGCATATTATCTTAATCTGTCTGTGTCTCATCCCTAAAATGCTGACAATAACCACTCTCAGGACTGTTGTGAAGATTAAAGATGATAACAATAGATGTGGTTTTACATACTATTAAACCCAGACCCTGACTGTGTAGGAAGCTATTGTGTGATGATTCCATCAGGTTTCACTTCGTACTTCTTATTGGGAACTGCTCCTATAGCAGAAATAGAATATGCTATGCCATTAAAGTTCCTTTCTGGGTAAAACATTCTGTGTAGCTTACAAAGGGGTTGTCTTTAAACAAGCAGATTCTAGGACACATCACAGTTCCTGCAGATTTAGCCCAAGCTCCTACATCCACTGTGTTTACAGTACAGTGAAGCTGACACTCAAGTGTCCTTGAGCCACTCAGTAGAGGGCTCTTGAATTAAATGGATGAATGAGATTCTAACGTTCTTTAGAATTCTGAATTATCTGACATTTCGAGCTTGTATAAGGAAAGCCCCCATCTCCCGAATATTCTTTCTTTATGGTTCCTTCCCTTCACTCCTAAGCAAACTCAAGTCTCCCCTCCCTAAAACCAAGGAAAAAACTTTCATCTCATGTTTCTCTGTAAGTGTGAGTGAACTGCTCTCATTTCATATCCAAATTTCTTTGCTGAGAAACGTTTAGGAACTGTCTACATTTCCCATTTATTCTTCTATGAGGCCATTCTGGTTCTGCCCTCATCGTGCTGCTCCTTCAAGCCACAGTGACCTCCTGGTTGTCCATTCCAATGGACAAGTCATACTGTACCTGCACTCTCTGCTGGATCAGGCCCTGTTGGTCACATCCTCCTTTTGGTACTTCTTACTCCTTTGGCTTCTGTGACCCTACTCTTCCCTAATTTTCTTTATACATGTCTATTTACTTCTGGATGTTCATGGCTCCACTCCCTTTCTCTGCTCAATCCTTAAAAGTGAGTTGAAGGCTCTGTCTTCCACCTCCTACTGGTATCACTTTATATACTCTTCTTGCATGGTCTCTTTTCTGTTCACCATCTTGATGCTGAAGGTTCTCACAGACGTAGTTCTGCCCAGGCTGCACTTGAATTTCAGATTCTTCCACCAGAGGCCTGCTGGACCCCTCCACCTGCATGTTTCACAGGCAGCTCAGAATTAAATACATCTTCTTCTACCTGAAACGTGATGTTCCTCTTTAAAACTCCCTCAATTGCTGGTACCTCCAACCAAAGAACTGCCCAAATTAGAAATCTGGGTGCCACTGTCCTCTGGCTTACTCCCACCCAATTAATCATGAAGTTCCACCAATTTAATTCAGTGCCAATTCAATTGTGTTTTATTTACTGACTTCCTTTTACCCTTATTACAGCTGCCCTAATTCAGACCCTCATCATCTCTCGCCTGGACCACTGGATCCACACCCCAACCAGCTTTCCTACTGCTAAACTTATCTCCCTCAAATTACCCTCCTCATAGCTACCAGACTATGAATAGCAGGCTCCATCACTACTCATTATCTACAGGACATCAGGCAGAGTACAGCAGTACAATTAAAAATGTTGAGTGAGAAAGTCACTAGAGGCATTCACACAAATGGTTCTTCTAGAAGGATCTTGCCTGTGCCTTGAATCCCTTTGTTCTTGCCCAAATATAGTTCTCTAGATTTTTTCTTATGAGCTCCTTTTCTGCTTAATTTCAACAGAGTCCATTTATGCTGCTTGCAATGAAGAGCCTTGATGAGTCCACAACTCTTTTTACTTAATTAGGGATTTGTGTCTTCTCCTACTGGTCCATGGCTGCCACCAAGTGCAGGGACCATGACTAACTGGTCTACGTAATCCAAATATTAATACAGTGGCTGATGGATAGTGGGCACTGAAATGCTTACTGATTGGATAAATAAATATTCTTTAACAGCATTTTCTGTAAAATGTCTATTCACTCATGATACCATGAAGTTACAGTATGATGTCATTGGTATATTTTATAATCTTATTCTTTTTTTTTTAATTTTTATTGTGCTTTAAGTGAAAGTTTACAAATCAAGTCAGTCTGTCACATATAAGCTTATATACACCTTACTACATACTCCCATTTACTCTCCCCCTAATTGGTCAGCCCTCTCCCTCCTTCCAGTCTCTCCTTTCATGACCGTTTTGCCAGTTTCTAACCCTCTCTACCCTCCCTTCTCCCCTCCAGACAGGAGATGCCAACACAGTCTGAAGTGTCCACCTGATACAAGTAGCTCACTCTTCATCAGCATCTCTCTCCAACCCATTGTCCAGTCCCTTCCACGTCTGATGAGTTGTCTTCGGGAGTGGTTCCTGTCCTGGGCCAACAGAAGGTCTGGGGACCATGACCGCCGGGATTCTTCTAGTCTCAGTCAGACCATTAAGCCTGGTCTTTTTATGAGAATTTGGGGTCTGCATCCCACTGTTCTCCTGCTCCCTCAGGGGTTCTCTGTTGTGCTCCCTGTCAAGGCAGTCATCAGCTGTGGCCAGGCACCATCTAGTTCTTCTGGTCTCAGGATGATGTAAGTCTCTAGTTCATGTGGCCTATTATCTTATTCTTAGTCTCAAAATGTCCCAGAACACAGATAAATCTCCTACAAAGTAGAGGAAGCAAATATTCTGACAGATCTCATTGAATCGCAAACCCAATCCTTTGCCTTCACAATAAATCACATTAATATGAAAGAGCTTCCTCCTGGAGCAAATAGCCTTACCTGCTTTTTTCCCATTAAGGTGGATGCCACCGATGTCTCACACCTGAGTTCCTTAGAAACACCAGGTCTCAATAACTAGTTCAAAGTCCGATCATCTTTTGCCAAAAATACTTTTCAGATCAAGCAGGGTCACTCTCAAGGTTGCTTGTGATTGTTTGTGATGGCAGATGATCACGGGACTCAGGCCGCCCTGATGCACAAGTAATCCAGGGTCTGTTTGTCCGTGCACATGTCAGGGATGAAACAGGCCATGTAGTGGGGAGGCAAGCTGAGACACTGCTTCCCTGTTGTATTTGGAAATGACAGTATCACCTCCAAAGCCTTTGAAGTACTGTGGCAGAAAGGGTTATTAAACACAACCAAAGTGTCATGGGTTTTCTTTTTCTATCAGTGTCAACAAGGGATTGAGAGATTGATTAAATTCAAAAGTACTTGTGACTACATACTATTTGTAAGGGGTTGTGGGGAGGATGTGGTTCCCTTTCTCAAAGGTATACATCCTGATGGGGTGGAGGGTGGAGACACCGATAAGGAGCCACCAAGAAGACTCACAAGGTGGGAAATGATGAGAACCATGAGAGTTGAGGGAAAGGAGAGATTCACCTCACCTGGGAAAACTAGGGAATGCTTCAAGAAAGAGATGGGCCTTAAAGCATGGATAGGATTTATATAGGATAAGATGGGTGTCATGGATTGAATTGTGACTCCCCCCAATATCTGTCAATTTAGCTGGGCCACGAGCCCCAGTATTGTGTGATTGTCCACCATTTTATGTGATTTTCCTATGTGTTGTAGATCCTATCATTATGATGAAATGAGATGGATTAGTGGCAATTATATTAATGAGAATCTACCTATAGGACAGAATAGAACTGCCCCATAGAGTTTCCAAGGAGCGCCTGGTGGATTCGAACTGCCGACCCTGTGGTTAGCAGCTGTAGCACTTAACCACTATGCCACCAGGGTTTCCTATACAAGATTAGATGGTGTCTTAAGCCAATCTCTTTTGAGATATAGAAGAGAGAAGTGAGCAGACAGACATGGGGACTTCATACCACCAAAAAAGCAGTGCCAGGAGCAGAGCACATCCTTTAGACATGAGGTTCCTGTACTGAGATGCTGCCAGACCAAGGGAATGCTGATGACAAGGACCTTCCTCCAGAGCCAACAGAGAGAAAGCCTTCCCCTGGAACTGGCGCCCTGAATTCGGACTTCTAGCCTACTCGACTGTGAGAGAATAAACTTCTCTTTGTTAAAGCCATCCACTTATGATATTTCTGTTATAGCAGCACTAGATGACTAAGACATTGGGGCAAGGGAATAAAAAGAGCAGGGCAATACAGATGTAGAGAATAGCACAAATAGAGTAAGGAGACAATACTAAGAAAAGGGCAGGTTGAGTGAACAGCAGATTAGGGATTAGAAAGATTAGAAAGATAATTTGGGGCAAATCAGGAAGGGCTTTGAATGCCAAGCTAGGCAGTTTTCACTTTATCCTGTGGACAACTGGTGATCACGAGAAGGTTTTTACAAGAGGGCATTTCTTCCTTCTGATATCTGCTGGGCATAGGGGCGTGGCTGTCACGTAATACACGTCCTCAACACTGGCTGCATACTAGGATCAACTGGGCAATGCATGTGTGTGTTAATAATGCCAAATCTGGTCCTGTTCCTGGCCAAATAAATAAAAGTCTCTGAAGGTAGGGCCTGGGCGTGGCTATGTTTTAAGACCTTTTTAGGTGACGTTAATGTCCAGCCAGGGTTGACAGGCATAAGTGAAACAAAGGGTCATTCGTAAGACAGAAATTTCCAACATACTGCGAAAGTTTCTTGCTCCTAAATGCCTTCCCTGTTTATACCTAGAAATGTACCTTCAGTGGAAATCACTCTTCTGTGTTAAGCACTGTCTTCTTCCTGACACCGACACACGCACACACATTATATATATATTATAATTAAACACTCCTAGGACCCAGACTTGAATGCACGAATGCAGTTATTTGATTGAGTTGATTATGGCAGGCATAAGAAAAATTGAGGGAGAGTGGGGAATCGTTGGCAGATGTGAAAATCAGGGTCAAAAAGCCAGGATACCGAAGAGAAATTTAACTACCTGCTGACTCTGTCTATTGAGATGCCCATCACCCCAAATAACATAAATGGGTTTCCTGAAAATTCTTAAAAACCAAATATTCTTTAAGAAGAAGTAGAAGTAGGCTGCTGGGGTGACCTACAAAAGAAGTTCTGCTATTTAAAGATCCAGGACTACTTATGAAAGCTACATCCCAGGGTGCAAGTCACCAAACATGGTAATCATAGCGAAGAGATTTGAAGACAGCAACGAAAGTGTAAAGCCTATGATAAGAAACTTTTTCCCTCCTAACATCATCTGACCATGGCTGACTTCTGCAATTATGAGAAGGGAAACATCCTAAAAATCCCCACATGCCTTGGTGGGGATCATGCCAAGAGCTGGGTAGCAACTCCTATTTGAGTGGAGAGGAACCAGACTGGGCGTTGACCTCAAGAGGAAGGGGGTTGGCCAGGCAGTGCCTACATCCAGAAAATTCAGCTAAGGCAAGGAGGAGCAGGCAGATATGACCAGTCCAGGCCAGTGAAGTCCCAAATGGAGGGAGGCCAGGCAAGAGAACTCAGGAACCCAGACTGATTGACAGGGAGGCCAAGAACTTGAGGGATGAGTGATTAGTCTGGCTAGGGATCTCATAGGAATCCCTGGGTGGTATAAATAGTTAACATGCTAGGCTGCTAACCAAAAGGTTGGAGGTTCTAGTCCACTCAGAAGAAAGGCCTGGCTATCTACTTCTGAAAATTCAGCCATTATAAACCCTATGGATCACAGTTGTACTCTGATATACATGGGGTTGCCATGAATTGGAGCTGACTTGATGGCGACTGGGTTTTTTTTGTGAGGGGGGGCTCTCATAGTAGGTACCAGTGCCAGCAATGATGGCTCTTGGATGATGCAGAAGCACCGGCTCTGTGGGACACCAAGCTGGGCTTGGAGAATGATGGGGAAGGGAACAAAGCATTCCTGATAAAAACCAAAAAATTATAGAGGAAGAAGTCTAAGCCACTGGGAGAGACTATAAGCCAAGTGTGAAACTTGGTCTTATTACTTTACATCCCAACCCTGCTCAACCACACAGAAGTTAGGCAACCCTAGAGACTCACAGATGCTTAAAATAGAACCAGACAATAAGAAAAAGAAGGTTCTTCCTCTGGTTGGAATGAAGAGTGAATGGCAAAACCACAATCAAAAGGAAATTACACTCATCTCAGCACCCAGAAGCTGTGTTGGGAAGCCTTCTGAATGACGAGAAATAAAGTTTGATAAAATACAAGTCAGAGTAATAGTAAGAGGAAGGCTAGTAATAGCAGTTTATATGTATACAGTGTTCACTATGTGCTAAATGTGTTAATGTATTTAATCTTCACAACAGCCTTATGAAATAAGTACTTTTATTATCTCCATCTTACAGAAGAAGAAATTAAGGCACAGGTTAAATAACTTGCCCAAGGCAGCACAGCCTCAAAGGGTACAGTTTGGATTCTAGTCCAAGCCGCTCAGCTCCAGGGTCCATCTTAACCACTACGTTTAAGCTGTTACTCACAGAAGAAGAACAACTACCTTTGAAGAGGGCAGAAGGAACCAGGAGCACACAGGAAAATGCATAAGAATGTTTCATAATCCAATACTGGATTCATTCATTCAACAAGTATTTATTGAGCACCTACTGTGTGCCAGGCCCTTTTCTATATGCTGAAGATTGCAGGCAGGCAGGACCCCTGCACATCTGAAGGAGAGAATAAATACTGCTCAGTGTGGCATAAAACGCCGTGTTTTTGTGGCTGTGGTAGGCCAACAGCACCTTTGGAGCCCATGTCCTTCTACATGTTTCTGCTGAAAAGTTTCCAACAGATTATTAAGTCTAACTAACACACGAAAGCTCCAGGGACCAGAGCCCAGTGGAAACAGAAACAGCAACACATAAAAAAAAATTTGGCATAACGCGCTTACGAAAATACCTCGCAGGGGAAGGGCACAATTGGCAAAACAAACGTAGAACATGTGGGTTATTTGTGTAAAATTCAGTATACCAATGAGGCAGCAAGGCTGGAATCAAGTGGATAGCCGAGGAGATGAAGCCCTGCCACAGTGCAGCCACTAACTTGCGCTGTGACCATGACTGGTAACCTATCTGGGCCTCAGTATGCAAATCTGTAAAATGGGGGAGGTTGCACGGTATGACCTCAAAGGCAGAGCTCTAGGATCTTTGCTCCTAGATAGAGCGAGGGCAGAACCAAGGCTGACCTGAGGCACAGCCCTTAACAGCCATGCTGAATGGGACAGTAGGAGTAGCGAGAGCAGCACCAGGAATGCCACATGATCCTGCTGGAATAACACCACCAAATCCTTGGAGTCAGTGGTCTCCGGAGACACTTCAGGCTTACGTTGGGTTCTAGCTTCTCCACACTTGGGAGCTACATTTCTGTACAGAGAGCTCCAAGACACCAATAAGCAGAGGTAAGACAGATCCAAGAGGCCCCGGGACCTGGCCAGACTGCTAGCTCCAGCTGGGCCTCAGGAACTCAGGCGGGATTTATCACTGTTAATAATAACGGGCACATGACTGAATGCAGAACCGAAACTCACAAGGTCCAGAAACCGCCAGTGTCCTTAAAAGAGAAGGAACAAGTTTGGATGAAGAAAGACGGTGTCAGGAAGAGATAACACTCATGTAATTAAACGTGAATTCGGTACCTTCTGCCACACAACCTCCCACCCCTTGGCCGTGCCAAACCCCGTAGCCTGCCTTCCCTGGCTGCATTTAGGGCCTCAGATACCATCACTGGCTCGGATATATACAAGCCATTCAGCTTTTCCTGTATTAGGCAATTTCTCAAACCCTGACCCCCCACTGTTGTGGAAAGCACCTTTCCCTGCAACAAGCACTTCGAATGTCCTTTTTCCCCTCCTCTTCACCTGACACATTTCCCCAGCCACCTTCCTCTCCCAGGTGCTTAGTGTTCCACCTTCTAATTAAGGAACAGTGCCTGGATTTTTCTTCTCTGTAGCCTTCTCCTTCCTTCAGGGCTTTGAACCACTTCCTCAGAGGGTTAGGTTCAAGGTGCTACAGCACAATGTCCAAAAATTATACAGGGAAGCCAAAATTTACCCAGATGTGGCTAATTTGAATTGTGACCTGTCCCAGTGCTAGGCCAACTGTATGGTCTCCAAGAATCCTCAGCTGAAGGACTTCAGCTCCCATACCTGGTAGGAATGGAACCAACCAACATCCAATGGAACAATGGACTTCAGTTGAGGACCGTTGTTCAAAGGGCTCCAATATCCTTTGAATTGTGAATGAATAAAGTTTTTTGTTTTTTTTTTTAAATAGGTTAAATGAATGAATAAAGAAGATTTTGTATAGGATATAACAGACCCCTTTCTGGATTTAATTCAAACCTAAAATTCAGAAGTAAGTTCAAATTTGAGTCTGACATCATCTCACTTCCCTTGAAAAATTAGGGAAAATAAGAATATAAAAAGCACAGAGGAAAAAGCATAAGCAATGCCACTGAGTAATTATTAAATGAGAACCTAATTTGCTGTGTAAACTTCCACTGAAAACACAATAAAATATTAAGAAAAAAAAATAGAGAGAGATTCAGGGAAACAGGATAACCGTGCAGCACCCTGTTACTGGCAGCAACAACCTTTCCCCGGGGGTGCCCTCCATCGTGGTTTGACACCCAAGCCAACCCACCTGCCGCGTCAAAATGTACCTATTCTTTGCCTAGTGGAGATAAAGCATGTTTTAAAAAGCACTTAACAGCCATGAACTAGGGACATTGGAATTGTAATCTGAGATGCTTAGAGACCTAATACTCTAAATAAACCAAAGTGATGGGCCTCAAATGCAATTTGGGGCAGCTGGGGAGATATTCTGAGATAAGGGGATTTTTGCAGCTACTTCCAGATTTGATTCTCCTGTCATGAAATTCTAATCTGCAGCTTCATTTCCCTCCTTAAATTCCTTCACATTGCTCTCTGCATTGTAAATTAACCTACTGACCAAGGACATATAGAAAGTACCATTTCGGTTTCAAGTATTTGAGAGCAAAAGTATCCGAAACCTACAACTTTCTATGGTGGATCCCACACACAGAGGTGGACAGAACCAGTCTCAAAGTGTTTCTGAAGCAAGATGAAGTACAGAGAGGTTTGTGGACAGCTTGTGAAATTTCAGCCCAGGGCAATTTTATTATCCATAATCTACTTTTTCTTACCAACCTGGAAATGGTTTATAATGGAAATGTTTAGTGACGGCTTCTCAGCAGTCCACTGCAGCAGCAGACACACACCTACCTCACTGCCCTTCCAGAGTAGACTGTTATGTCCAAGTTCTGGCCTTTGAAACTCTAGACCTGAGGACTGAAGACTGCCTTGCAGCACCGACCTGGAGTGCTGAGAGAATGAATCACCTCCCCACAGCCAAGCCAGTAGCCCCAGCCCTGAGCCAGAAAGCAGAGGCTGTTAAAAGTCTGAATGAAAGCAAAAAGTAAAGGAACAGTGCCGCCATTGTACTAGTAAACCATGATCACCTTTTCCTATAAGCATCTTCCTGTTCTCCCTGAGGGCAGCCCGTTTAACTGCCACTCTGGTGCAGAGGTGCCAACTCAGCAGGGAACACTTCCTGTGGGCCTGAGTGGGCTGTGGCATGCCCACTGATGGAGAGGTGGACTGTGAGGGGACCACAGAGGGGCGGTGGGTGCTCAGGGACCAAGGTTCCTGGTTTAAGGGCTAATACGAATTTTCTTTTCTCAGGGCCATGTGAGGCTAGCAAGGTGCTCAGGGCACAAAATTTAAGGAGGCATTCATTTTCATTAGGCCCCTTCACCTAGCCTAAGTCCGATGCAAAGCCAACAACATGGGCGCGCGCGCTTCTGTGTGTGTGTGTGTGTGTGTGTGTGTGTAAAACACACAGCCTGGAGGACAAAGTGGAAGACTAGGCCGGAGGTTGTCAAAGTATGGTCCTTGGGCCAGCAGCACCAGCACTGGCATCACTTGGGAACTTGTTAAGAATGCAGATTCTCAGGCCCCACTCCAGACCCACTGAGTCAGAAACTCCAGGGGTGAGACCCAGCAATCTGTGTTTTAACAAGCCCACCAGGTGATTCTGATGCATCTCAAGATTGAGAAGCACTTTGCTAGAGAATTTTGGAGCCCTGGTAGCGCAGTGGTTAAAGCCATCGACTGCCAACAGAAAGGTCAGCAGTTCGAAACCACCAGTGGGTCTGCAGGAGAAAGATGTGGCAATCTGCTTCCACAGAGTTTTATAACTTTGGAAACCCTATGGGGTCGCTATGAGCTGCAGTCGACTAGAAGACAGTGGGTTTTGTTTTTGGGTGCTCGAGAATAATGCTCTCAAAAGCCAGTCAACATGGAGCAATGTACAACTATCTCTCAAAATGCTTCACACACGGCCCTGACAGACAAAAGAGTGGGGTGATGAGATTAAAGAGATTTTCCCAGGGCCATCAGCAAGGTCGGATTTTCTCTGATACTAAATCAGGAGTGCTTTTTCCCAGCCATCTCTAAACAAACTTTAGTAGTCAACACTTGGCAATTGCTGGAGATCAAGATTACCACCAAGCCAGTTTCCCCGTTTTTCTTTTCCTGACCAGACTGCTCAGAGCTGACCACGCAGCAACACTGTGACATGAACCAGTCATTGGAATATTCTAAGACTGAGATCCCCTGCC
Organism: Elephas maximus indicus; assembly: GCF_024166365.1. NCBI lineage: Eukaryota > Metazoa > Chordata > Mammalia > Proboscidea > Elephantidae > Elephas > Elephas maximus. The sequence continues at coordinate 85,310,655 of NC_064827.1, read as the reverse complement.
ATAAAATGGGGCTAACGTCATCCCCCTGTGCGGCTCAGATTACTGAATGCATGCAAGCCTCAAACAGAAGCCCTGGCAGAGGAAGTTGTTGGGATAGTTCATACATCCTAACCAGGGGTTCTGGGGCTCCGCCCTTCTCCAAGGACCCAGGTTTGATGATTTGGGGGCCTGGGGACAATTGAGTGGGGAAGGGGGTTAGCTGGTGTTGTTTATGGTGCAGTGTTTTTAAAAGAAGGCTGTTTTCGAGGCTGAATGGCCTGGGGCAACAGGCTTCTACGTGGTGATGACACAAGTAAGAGAGAAAGGAAAAAAGACAGGATACCCCATGCCTCCTGTTGGGTGCCGCAGGACTCACTTATCTTTTACTATATAAATGAAAGTACAAGACACTTCCAAAGACCCACACTTAAACTTTTTTCCCAAAACCCAAACAATTAGGAACAGTCAGTCAATGACCGCCACCCACCAGCTGAGTGACTCAGGCACGAGGTCAAGAACTTGGTTTCTTCTTTTGTCAAGTGCTGGCTTATAAATACTACAACAGGAGCTTGAGGATGAAATCATGCAGCAAAAACACTGGCAGGCCCGCGTGCATGTGAAGTCTTAGCCCTGGAGTCCCAGCGCAGGATTATGAAACCATGTCTGAGCACCCGTGCCTTGCAACCTTCGCAGCTCACAAATGTGTCTGCTGAGGACCAGAAAGGGTGATGGCCTGCAAGGGGGCACACAGCTGGTGGGTGACAATGTTAGCGGTGCCCCATTTCTCCCTTCCGTGAATGCGTGCTGGAGTGAAGTGCAAACTCTCAGAGCTTCTACCCAGGGCCAGGTGAACAAAGGATGGCCTCCCCCGTATTCCTCGGGCCATGCCCTGCAGCACAGCAGGATTTGGAGGATCAATGGTGACTCACACTTTTCCTCCACAGGGGATTTAACTCCCAGATAACAGGACCCATGAGAAAAAAGCCAACCAGCAAGGAAGAAAATTTCACTTAGGGCCCTCTCCACTGAACCCCCTTACCTTCCTCATTTAAAATCCAAGGCAGGAAGGCAGACTCCGAGTCAAAGCTGCAAGTGTTCTCCTCAAAGGCGCAGGACCCAGCCGGCAGGTTCAGGGCTCCTGCAAGCTGAAGGGCTGCGGGGCACAAAGGGAGTTTCAGTTCGGCTTTGACCTGGAGTGTTTGCGCCAACTCGGGTCGCCCCGGGGGGGACTGTCTGGTGAAAGTAGGGGAAGGAGTGCGTGAGAAGATGATAGAGTGATGCGCTACCCTCTCTAACTCGGGCGCTCCCACGGCACCACCCCAGGCTTGGCTTGGGGAGAGAGGTTAGAGGCTGCGGAGGAGGATCAGGAGGCGCGCTGGGATCGCCCGGCCCAGGGCTGCGAGCCGGGCAGCCGGCACAGCAGGAGCGGGAGCGAGCCGCGACAGCGCCCCCCGGGGGGAGGGGCGGTCACCCGAGTCCAGACCTTACCTTGCAACACCAGGAGGACACCCCTTAACAGCATGGTCGCGCTTCAGGGAAGACGACAGCGAAGAGGTGCGCTGCTAGCCCGCTGGGACCGGCTGCTCCTGGTGACAGGGAGCGCGGAAGGCGAGGGCGCCCGGGCACTGGGGAGGGAGAAGTTCCAGGCCAAGCGTGCACTTGGAGCTGCCCAACTTTGCAAAGCTGCTGGACCTGCGCGGAAAGCTGAAGGTTCCTGAATGGAGAGCGCCGCGCCGGATCAGATCGCGTCCCGATTGAAGCCGGCTCGCCTCGCAGCTGGTCCTGGGCGAGAATGGGGCTGGGAAGGGAGGAGACGACTGCACACACTTTTGAAAAGCCAGCCCACGGCTGGCTGAGAGAGGAGAGGTCGGGAAGCAGCGCCTTAGCTCAGGATTTTAAAGCTTGGGGCCAGGCCCCTTGGAGACTCTTGGAAGGGGCAGGCTTTCCAGGAGCCCCTCCGCCGGCCTGGGACTGGAGGCGCCCGCCCCGCCCGTCCGCTGTGGGAACCAGCTTATTTCTGGGGACAGCCTCCCCTCATCTGGCGTGTCAGTCCCGCTGGACTGGCCCTAATTTTAACTTCTTCTGCCTAGAATGGAAGAGGATGGAATTCTCCTAGGAGAGCCTAGAGGAAATTTTGGAAACTGTTGAGTGGAATAAGCTTTATGTCTCAGGAGTTCTAGCATTTATGAACCCGTAATGCTAACCCTGAAATACCACCCGCCCCCCTTTTTTTAGCCGGTGGAATGTCTGGCATGCCTGGTGCTCAGCATTCCCAATGTCCGGGGAAACGGGGGCATTCCTCCTCTCCAAAGAGCCATACTAAATTAGTAAAAAAAAAAAATTAGTAGAAGGCTCTAAACTGGGAGATGGAAGTGGGGGTGGTGATGGTGGGGAGGGGGTTACTCCTGAGGTACCCTTTTGCTCCAAGTTTGTTTAGAGCACTAAATGGATCTTCAATCATATTCTCTTCCTGTAAAGAAAAAAAAATTTTTTTCTTAACCCTTTTTATAATTTTGTGCAGGCAATTTTATGCCTGGGCAGTGATTCTCAAACTTCAGGGTGTGTCAGAATCCCCTGGAGGGCTTGTTTAAACACAGATCGCTACACACCACTCCAGGAGTTTCTTATTCATTAGGTCTTGGGTGGGGTCTGAGAGTCTGTGTATTCCTGACAAATTTCCAGGTGATGTTGTTGGTCTGAAGGCCACAATTTGATGACCACTGGCCTAGAAAACTATTCAAACTTCAAAGCCCTGCTTACGTGCCTTCACTTGGCTTCCAGACTCGTGTTTTTGTTATCTTCCTTTTTTTTTTTTTTTTTGTCTTTTACTGGCAGCTCTTGCTCCATCTCCTTTTTTGCTTTCTTGTTATCTTTCTGATCCCTCAAGTTAGGATACCTCTGAGCTCTGTAAGGACGGAGCTCCTGCTTCTTTCTCTATTCACTCCCTCAGTGATTTCATCCAGTCTTGTGGTTTTAAATACCATTTTTTTTTTTTATGGGCTGATGCCCCCAAGCTTGTATTTCTAGCCCTGACTGCTCACTCCCACTGAACTCCTGTATCTCACTACCACCTCGACATTTCATTTGGAGGCCTAAGAGCTATCTCACACTTAACAAGTCCCAGGATCAGTGCCTCCCATTCCTTCCCAAACTTGCCCCTCCACTGCATTTCTCCATCTCAGTTAAAGGAATCCTTCTCTTCCGGTTGCTCAAGTCAAAACCTTTGGAGCCCTCCTCGACTCCTCTCTCCCTCTCATGACATTACCAAATCACATCAGTTCAAGATTCGAAATATGGCAGGTGCTGACCAAGCCCCATATCCACGGTGACTACCCTAACCCAAGCTGCCATCGTTACCCACCTGGGGTAACAATGTCTCACTGCTTCTTCTGCCTTGCCCATCTCCAATCTCAACATAGCAGTCAGCGTCATCCCTTTAATAGATAAAGTGGACCATGTCACTCTTTGGCTCAAGATTCCCAACAACTTCTCAAATCAATCAGCAAACTCCAAAGTCTTCACAATGACTTCCCAAAGTCTTCACAATGTATGACAAAGATCCTATAAGATCTGCCCCACCCCCTTATATCTCTGACTTCATCCACCTTGCTTTCTCCCCTCTAGCCACATGGATGTTGGCTGGTCCTCAAACAGCCTGGCAGCCCTCTCAGAAGTTTGCACTGGCTGTTCCCCTCTGCTAGAGATTTTCGGCCCTGGAGAGCCTCATTACCCACTCCTTCACTTCCTTCAAGGTCTTCACTCAGGTGTCACCTTTGGTATTAGAAAATTTGATAACCTTATGGGGTCACTCACTATGAGTCAGAACTGACTCTACGGCAATGGGTTCTCTGTAATGAGGAAAAAGCCCCTTAAGGACCTGTTAACGTAATGTTAGATGAGTTTTCTGTGAGCAGAGACTCAAATAATCGAAATTTTGTCTTATTATTGGTGTGTGTGCATGCGTATGCTTTGTCTCAGGTAGTAGCAAATAATAAACAACACTTATTGTATTTACTATTACAAATTTTTTTTAGTGGATAATCTCATTTAACCTTTATAAGGACTCTATGGGATGGGCAGATAGAGAGCTGCTGTAGAGTCCGCTCCAACTCATGGCGACCATGCACAACAGAACAAAATGTTGCCTGATCCTGCATCGTCCTTGTGACCATTGGCACGTTGGAGTCCATCCTTATGGCTATTGTGTCAATCCATCTCACCGAGGGTCTTCTTCACCCTTGCTGGCCCACAGCTTCACCAAACTTGTCTTCCTCCAGCAATTGATCCCTCCTGATGACATGTCCAAAGAAAACAAGTCAGACAATGTGCTGTTGTAATCCATAAAATTTTCATTGGCTAATTTTCAGGAATAGATCTCCAGGCCTTTCTTCCTATCCTAAATGACAAGTGAAATAGGTTACCGTACTTGTTGAGAAAATTGTTGTTGTTGTTAGGTGTCACCCAGTTGGTTCCAACTCATAGCAATCCTATGTATAACAGAATGAAACACTGCCCGGTCCTATGCCATTCTCACAATAGTGGGTGTGTTTGAGCCCATTGTTGCAGCCTCTGTGTCAGTTATCTTGCCGAGGGTCTTCCTCTTTTTCACTCACCTTCTACTCTATCAAACATGATATCCTTCTCCAGGGATTGGACCTGCCTGATAAAAAGGAAGACTGAAGAAAATTGATGCCTTTGAATTATGGTGTTGGCAAAGAATATTAAATACTGTATACCATGGACAGCCAGAAGAATGAACAAATCTGTCTTGGAAGTTGAGAAAATAGGTTTTTGGAAAATTGTAGAAGGAAGAAAGGCCTGGAGATCTGCTCCTGAAACTCAGCCAATGAAAATCCTATGGATTACACTGGTCCAGTCCACAATCCATCACGGGGATGGCGCAGGACTGGGCAGCGTTTCAGACCTGAAGGGGCTGACAGCTGAAGGTTGTTTGATGCCAGCACTTGCAGCAGCTGGGGCAAACACTTCCTCGAAAATGTATCTGAATGGCATGTCAATGCCCATCACAGACATTTTGCAGAGAAGGAAAAAGATATTGCACATGGATTAAGGTGAGGGGTTGGCGGGGGATGAGGAAACGTCAAAGGCGAGAATCCAGAGAATCTAGAAATCGTGTGTCAACTCACTTCCTTCAAGTTATTCATCATGGAGCCCACATGGTGTGGCACTGTCTCATCACTTGGGAAAACAGGATCAGGTCCCAGGGTAGAAGTTTCTGGAACTCTGTTTTCCAACATTCACCTTCATCAAATGATCAAGTAACACTGGCTTACAGAAAAAACTCAATAACTGTTTGAAATTGTAGTGGTGTTGGGGTTTGAATGGTGGCCCCCAAAATGTTATGTCCTGTGAGTGTGGCCTTATTTGGAAAAAGTCTTTGCAGTTGTAATTATGTTAAGGATTTTGAGCGGAAATCATTCTGGATTACCTGGGTGGGCTCTAAATCCAATGACGAGGGTCCTTTTAAGAGACAGAAGACACAAAGGACAAGGTCATGTGAAAACAGAGATTGCAGTGATGCAGCCACAAGCCAAAGAACGCTTGGAGCCACCAGAAGCTGGATGAGGCAAGGAAAGATCCTCCCTAGAGCCTTCAGAGGAAGTGCAGCCCTGTCAACACCTTGGCTTTGGACATGTAGCTTCTAGAACAGAATAGAGTTCTGTTGATTTAAACCACTCAGACTGTGGTAATTCCTTATGACAGCTGTGGGAAACGAATCCAGGTATTGTTATGCATTAAGCAAACATGTGCCTGGCACTTTACCTGCATTATCTCGTTGAATCTACACAACATCCCTATGAGGGAATACAACTGTTGTCCCCACTTTACAGCCAACAAAACAGGCCCAGAGAGGTTAATCAACTTGCTTAAGTTCTCACGTCTAGTGAGTGTGGAGCCAGGATTTAATGGCAAGCTTTTGACTCTCCAGACCATATACTTCATACCTCTTGAAGCTTCTTCTTTACAAAGGTCTGTCTTTCCTTACAGGAGCCCTGGTTGCATAGTGGTTAAGCACTTGGCTGCTAACCGAAAGGTCACTGTTTGAACCCAACAGCCACTCCACAGGAGAAAGATGGGGCAGTCTGCTTCCATAAGAAAACCCTATAGGGCAGTTCTACTCTGTCCTATAGGGTCGCTGTGAATCGGAATCAACTCCATGGCAATCGGTTTTTGGCTTGGGTCTCTCCTTACAAGGGCTGGCCACCAGATGCAGGAAAGACAACATTCAGTCTCTGGCAGTATTCATGTGAGGTTCACCTCTCACAGCCTGGCCCCACCTCACTGCCCTGTGTCGCTCTGTCCCTTCTCCCCTCAGGGCCTTCTGCTTTTCTTTGCACCATTCAGCCTAGAGATCTCCACTGCTGTCGAATCCATTCCAGCTCGTAGTGACCCTATAGGACAGGGTAGAACTGCCCCACAGGGTTTCCAAGGAACACCTGGTGGATTGAAACTGCTGACCTTTTGGTTAGCAGCCATAGCTTTTAACCACTTTGCCACCAGGGTTTCCTTGTGCCACCCAGGCTCCCTTAATTATACTTTACTTGCATTCTATTATCTATTATGTATTTTAAAATAATATTGATCTATATTTCCTTTTCCTCCTTTGCTTCCTGGGTCTCTTCTGATCTGTCCCAAGGTCTTGTCTGTGCTCTAAATTTTTATCTGTGTCTCTGCCTCACTCCATCTTTCTTTGTCCGCCTGTCTGTCTGTCTCTGTCACTTGGCATCTCCCTGGGCCTCTTTGATGATCCGCTCTGTCTGGTGACTCTTTCTGCCTCTGACTCTCACTCATGTTTTGCTCTGCCTTGCTTTCCTGCTCTCTCTCTCTCCACCCACATGCCCCGACACGCTCCCGCTCATTACACGCTGTCAGGCTGCAAGTGAGCTGGTGAAACAATACCGGTCCCGTGCCTTTTCCCACCAGCGACCTTTGCTGCATTCCAGCAGGAGGTATCTGCAGGTTCTACTCTGAGGCTGCCGATGTCCCTTGGTTACTGCCCAATATAGTCTGCCTTTTACCCCCAGGGGAGAGTCATGTCCCCCCTGCAGATCTGAGTCATCTCGCTGAGGGACCAAGTCCCAAGATTAACCAGTTTTTTCAAATCTCCTTTTGTTACAAAGTTTATAGCCCACAGTTAAAACTGCCACACTTAAATGACCTTAACCAATAAAGTCAAGGCTTCTTTTACAGTGAGCATTTAAAAGAAAATAGATACTTAAATAGATGCTTTCCTTCCATCATTAATCTTTTCTTTATCAGCTTACCCTGAATCCTAGCTTGGCGTCATATACCCTTCAGGGTGGTTTGAATACAACTTCCTGATTTATTTTTTAAATCGAACTTCCCCTTGCTGGTTCATCACAGTGATAATACTGCCAACTTCTCTTGAGTGTTTGTGATGTGCCAGGTGATTTTATGGCCGATTTATGGAGGAAGAAACTAAGATTCAGAGAGTTTAAGTGACTTGCCCAAGGGCACAGAGCCGGGATGTGAGCCCAACTCCTGCTAATGCCAAAGCCCTCTTGACGTCAGTGCCATATTTCCAGCAAAGGGAAACTTGAGCAGACATTTTCAAAGTCCTGTTCTCAGATCCCCTGCCACCTCCCTAACCCATGGGCAGGGCTGAGGCCAGGAAGGTGAATTTCCCTCTGGCTGGGCGAAGTGCCTGTTGTTGTTGTTTGTTGCTGTTGAAGCGACACTGACCCATGGTGACCCAAAGTGTGCAGAGCAGAACTGCACTCCATAGGGTTTTCAAGGATTTGACCTTTCAGAAGCAGATTGCCAGGCCTTACTTCCGAGGTGCTTCTGGATGAGTTTGAACCGCCAACCTTCCAGTTAGTAGCCTAGCGCTTTAGCATTTGTGCCACTCAGGGACTCCTAGTGAAAGTGTCTACACTCAGAATATTGCATAAAAAGCCCTTTGTGATCAAATGCAAACCTACGTCTCCACCCGTCTCTATCCCATCCCTGCAGGCCGCTCCCACGTATCGCCCCCACCCCGCACCAGGCCACTTGCTTTCCCCAGCTAGGTCCCTCTTTTCCACTTCCCATGCCTTTCTTTCTTTAAAAATTTATTTTGTTGTTGTGGCTGAGAATATACAGAGCAAAATGTACACCAAATCTATAGTTTCTACGTGTATAATTCAGTGACACTAATTACATTCTTCAAGTTGTGCATCCATTCTCGCCCTCCTTTTCTGAGTTGCTCCTCCCTAATTAACGTAACTCACAACCTCCGAAGGCTCCTGTTTCATCTTTTGTCCACTCTCCATGCCTTTTGATACGCTCGTCTTTCTGTTCAGAATCAGAATGCCTTCCTCCACTGCTGGTTGGTAAACTCCTATTGTTTCTGAAAACTCAGTTTGAAATGCCCACCTCCCTGTCCGTGCTTCCCTGTCTTCCTATGCTGCAGCGGGTATGATGCTCTATTGTGAAGACTTTGTCTGTGTCTCTGTTATCTGCCATAGACATTCAGTTCTCAAGGGCAGAGAGCAAGTCTGCTTTATCTTTATTCCTGAGCCTGTGCCAATCCCCCGTGCTTGGTAATGACAGGCGCTTGGTAAATGCTCATTGAGGAAAAGGCTCAGGAGTGGGATATTTTTGTTGGCACAGAGAGTCCAGGGATCTGCCCTAAGATGCAACCCTGTGACTGGAAGAGAAAGAACTAAGTCTAAGCTGAAGGGCACCCAGGTGCTACTTATGGAAATGAATGAACTGCACAGATGTGCTCTGGGAACACAGAGCCAATCTGAAGGGAAGCACAGCCTGAACAAGGAGCCAGAGCAGGCTTTCTGGGGTCAGAGCAGTGCTTCTGGCCAAGTAGGGGTAAGGGTCTCTCTAAGAAGCTATTCTCATGAGAGGCGAAGGAGGCCAAGGGAAAGAACTCAGCCTCTGAAAGGCGATATCAGGCTTCGGGTGTTGGAGGGAAGTAGGGATTCTGAAACAGCCCAGATCCTGCCACCCATGTCTGCCCCAGCTCAGCCCCTGGACTCCTGTCTGGGTGCAGGGACAGGCTGGGCTGCTGGGAAAGCCAGAAAGATTGATTCGCCTAAAGCTTGACAAAACATTGACCCACACGCAGGTTTATGCCCCCCAATGACAGTATTAAAAAGAGAGCTGGAGAGCAGAGTATGCCTCACCTGGGACATCTCCTAACTCCTGGGAGCTAGGGTTGTGTGTCACTGGATGAGGCTAAGAGTGAGATGGAGGACACTGGGATCAACTTATTATAGCCCCTAGTGGCTCCAAGGACTGGGGAGGCTTGTGGGCTAAAACCATGTGGCATGCTTCCCCCTCTACAAGCTTTGTTTGAATGTTCTAGCGTGGAAAAGGGAGGAAGAAAGCATTATGTAACCAAAAACACTCTCAACAAAGGCAGGGAAACCCCAGCTTAGCTTCTGATTCACCAGTCTCTGACTTTTTAATGTGTTAGTTTGGGGATCTATCTACACATTTTATGATTTGTGCTAAACTGAACAGGGACAAGGGAGACATTCAAAACACTTCGCAACCAGTGAGGCCTGGGTGCTGAGAGACAGAATGGACACCAAAAAGGAGGGTGAGAGACACTGAATATCAGCACTGAACGGGGATATGAGGCGTGTGCATGTGATGTGTGTGTGTGCATGTATGTGGTATAAAAAGGCCTCATTGTGCAAATCTGTAAAATGGGGGAGGTTGCACTGGATGAAGCCAAGTCACACTTATTACAACTAGTTGGGAGGTTTGAAATGCAAAAGGCTAAATCACTGGGGATTTAGAGATGTTAAATGACACCAATTCTCTTAGATTTTCAAAGTACCAAGGCTCAGGTAATTGGAGAGAATAAAGAAACTCTATCAACAGGCATTGCAGATGCTTCAATAACCTAGTCCAGAGGATCACAGCCCCAGTTATATCAGAACCATCTGAGGAGTTGTTTCTTTCTCTTTAATACAAATCTTGGGCCCCACCAGACCAATTAAATCATAGTTTCTTGGATAGGACCAAGGCACTGGTATTTCCTACAAGCTCTCCAAGGTGATTCTAACGAGCCAAGGTTAAGAAACACCAGCTTAATCCTTTCATTGTCAGCAAAATTAAGATTACTGTTAATAGAAAAAATTATTTCAAAAGAATAAGAAAACACTGTTATGTCAAGAGACACAGCATAATTTGGTAGTCAAGAACATGGTCTCTGGAGCCAGACTGCCTGGGTTCAATTCTCAGCTCTGCCACTTACCACCTATTCTTGGGCTCTCTGTGCCTCAGGTCCCTGGTGGTGCAAATGGCTAATGTGCTCAGCTGCTAACTAAAAGGTTGGAAATTCAGGTCCACCCAGGGGTTCCTCAGAAGAAAGGCCTGGCAATCTACTTCTGAAAAATCAGCCATCGAAAGCTGTATGGAGCACAGTTCTATGTTGGCACACCTGGGGTCCCCAAGAGTTGGAATGGACTTGACGCGACTGGTTTGGTTTTTTTTTAAAAAAAAGAAAATAATAATAGTACCTACATTACAGAGTGGCTGTGAGTATTAAATGAGTTTATATTGTCAGAGTACTCAGAGGCGTGTCTGGCATGTTATAAGCTCTGTATAAATATTTACTATTAATTTCCTACCAACCAAAGATTTTCAAAGGTCCAGGTTTATAATTCAAATGGACGATGTAGTCTATCCATCAAAACAGTGCTTTATACAGTGTCTGGTTTTTGGGTGGCGGGGAGGGGGAGTGCAGAGATTAGAAATATAAATTGGACAATGGAAAACCTGTGCCTTTGTTGTCTATCAGAAAAGAAGAAAAATTGAAGAAATTGACTCAATCTCATTATAAGTAACAACAGCTATGACTTTAAAAATAGTAACATAGAGCTCTTTGCCCCGTCTACTGCTGCAATGAAGATCATTCTCAGTAACCAGACTGTTGACATTCCAGAAAATGTTGACATCGCGCTAAAGGGCTGCACAGTAATTGTGAAGGGCCCCAGAGGAACCTTGCAAAGGGACTTCAATCACACTGATGTAGAACTCAGTCTCCTTCGAAAGAAGAAGAGGCTTCGGGGGGTTGACAAATGGTGGGGAAACAGAAGGGAACTCGTTACAGTTTGTACTATCTGGAGTCATGTGCAGAACAGGATCAAGAGCTTCCATTACAAGATGAAGTCTGTGTATGCTCACTTCCCCATCAACATCGTTATTCAAGAGAGCGTGTGTCCTGTTGAAATCAGAAACTTCTTGAGTAAAAAATATACCCACAGGTTTCGGATGAGGCCAGGTGTTTGCTGCTTGTTCAGTATCTCAAGCTCCGAAAGATGAATTAATTCTTGAAGGAAATGCATTGAACTTGTATCAAATTCAGTTGCTTTAATTCAGCAAGCCATGCGAGTTGAAAAAAAAAAAGATATAGGAAAAATTTGGGGTGGTATCTATGTCTCCGAAAAAGAAATAGTTCAACAGGCTGATGAGTGAGATCTAAAAGTTGTTCAGCTATAAAAACGAGGCCAGGTGATTCCTAAGACCTATTGGTGATATTTTTAAAATGCAGTAAAATTCATCTATTAAAAAAAAAACAGTAACATAGAAAACGGTTTCAGGAATGGGTAGTGGCGATGATTACACACCATGGCGAATGTAATTAATGTGGCTGAATTGTATACTTAAAAATGACTAAAATGGCAAAGGTTTTGTTATATAAATTTTACTAGCAAATTAAAAAAATTGAAATCTTTGATGATGCTTCAGGTAGCGTATATGAGATGAAATGTAACATATGAAGAGGCATCTTACAAGATTATATTCTAGAGGCAAAAGGAAATTATCTTGGGCCCTGGTTATAGTCTGAGGAGTGAGTCTGTCTGTGGCCAGTGAAAGTGTCTTCTGAAGAAAAGAAGCAGAGAACCTGGTAATTGGGACATCTTGTTTCTTCATCCTCCTTTGCTCAGGACGGGATGGAACCAATAGATGTCTCTTAGATGCTGGCTCGCAACCGTTTAAGACTTCAGTCAGAGTCACTTCTGACATCCAGTTTAGTCTTTTCTTTCTTTCCCGAACTTTTACTTTCTTCGTTGTCTTAGGCTGGGTTTCTCTAGAGAAGCAAAACCAGTGAAGCATGTATATATATATATATATGTGTGTGTGTTGTTATTTCTAGGTGCTGTCGAGTCGATTCTGACTCATAGTGACCCATGACCCTATGTACAACAGAACAAAACACTGCCCAGTCCTGTGCCATCCTCACAATTGCTGCTAAGCTTGAGCCCATTGTTGCAGCCACTGTGTCAATCTATCTTGTTGAGGGTCTTCATCTTTTTTGTTGACTCTCTATTTTACCAATTTGTATATACATAGAGAGTGAGAGAGAGATTTATCTCAAGGAAATTATTCACATGGTTGTAGAGGCTGGCAAGTCCAAGTCCATGGATCAGGTGTCCTCCTGGAGGCATCTCCTGACTCGCATATGTGTAGGGGCTGACCAGCCGTAGATCTGCAGGTAAAATGGCAGCCTGCTGTCTCACAGGCTGTGGAGGCCGATGAACCCCAAGATAAGCAGGTAAGCTGCTAGCTCAAGTCCCAGATGATGATGAGCTGGTTGCAGGATCCAAAGTGAGCAAAAGAAGGAAGCTTGCCAGAAAGTCTGTGTATACTGGATGTAGGAAACACCCCCAAGGAAAATCCCTTTCAACTTATTGGCTGCTCATAGCAGATCTCATCATGGAGGTGATTACATTATATCAGATCTCATCATGGAGGTGATGACATCATTAAATAACAGCCAAACTACATAATAACTGCCAAGCCACTGAGAATCATGTCCCAGCTAAGCTGACACACAACCTTAACCATCACATTCATGTATGATGTCTTTGATGTCATCCCACACTCTTCTAGTCTTTGGTCATTAGTGTTCAGTGCATCAAATCCAAGGTTGTACTTTGGCTCTTGTAGTCTTGTTTTAATTTTCTTCAGCTTCAACTTGAACTTTCATATGTGCAGTTGATGGCCTGTTCTGCAGTCAGCCCCTGGCCTTGTCCTGACTGATGATGTTGAGCTTCTCCAACATCTCTTTCCACAGATGTGGTTGATTTGATTCCTGTGTATTCTGTCTGGTGAATCCATGTGTATAGTCATCGTTTGTGTTGTTGAAAAAGATATTTCTGATGAATAAATAGTTGGTCTTGCAAAATTCTATCATGCACTCTCCAGCATTGTTTTTATCACCAAGTCCATATTTTCCAACTATTGATCCTTCTTCTTTGTTCCCAACTTTTGCATTCCTGTCACCAGTAATTATCAATGCATCTTGATTGCATGTTTGATCAATTTCAGACTGCAGAAGTTGGTAAAAATATTTAATCTCTTCATCTTTGGCATTAGTGGTTGGTGCATAAATTTGAATAATAGTTGTATTAACTGGTCTTCCTTGTAGGCATATGGATATTATCCTATCATTGACAGCATTGTGCCTCAGGATAGATCTTGAAATGTTCTTTTTGTTGGTGAATGCCACACTGTTCCGCTTCAATTTGTCATCCCTGGCATAGTAGACCATATGGTTGTCTGATTCAACATGGCCAATACCAGTCCATTTTAGCTCAATAATGCCTAGGATATTGATCTTCAAACATTTCATTTCATTTTTTACTATTTCCAGTTTTCCTAGATTCATACTTCATAAATCCCATGTTCCAATTACTAATGGATGTTTGCAGCTGTTTCTTCTCATTTTGAGTCGTGCCATATCAGCAAATGAAGGTCCCAAAAACCTTACTCCATCCACATTATTAAGCTCAACTCTACTTTGAGGATGCAACTCTTCCTCAGTTGTATTTTGAGTATCTTCCAACCTGAAGACCTCATTTTGCAGCACTGTATCAGACAATGTTCTGCTGCTATCCATAAGGTTTTCACTGGCTAATTTTTTTTTTTTTTTCTGGAAGTGGATCACCAGGTCCTTCTTCCTAGTGTGTCTTAGTCTGGAAGCTCCTTTCAAATCTGTCCCCCATGGGTGACCCTGCTGATATTTGAAATATGCAATTATCAATGCAATCAAGATGCATTGATAATTACTGGTGACAGAAATGCAAAAGTTGGAAACAGAGAAGGATCAATAGCTGGGAAATATGGACTTGGTGATAAAAACAATGCCGGAGAGTGCACGACCAACCATTTATTCACCAGAAATATCTTTTTCAACAACATAAATGATGACTATACACATGGATTCACCAGACAGAATACACAGGAATCAAATTGACTACATCTGCTGAAAGAGACGATTTGAAATACTGGTGGCGTAGATTCCAGCCCCACTTGTCTGTCACTTTGTTGTATTGTGGTGGCTTGCGTCCTATTGATACGTATATAGTGTTTATTTTGTTCTACAGAAGCTCTGTTTCTTCACTCACCCATAACCACTAAAACCAATTGCCATAAAATAAACCCCAAATCATGGCAGCCCCATATGTGTCAGACCATAGCAGGTCCAAATGGCACTTCTGAATATCTTACTCATTAAACTGAAAGAATTCCTCCCATGGAGGGGGAAAAGCGGATGGGCTATGAGAAACTGGTTCCCTCACCTTTAGGCTTCATACCAAAATGAGGCAAGAGGACTGGATATCTTCTTTCACTATAGCTGTGAAAGTGCCTTGTAGTGGAGGGATGTCTCCTGAATCTCTGCCAAGTTTCTGTCATGGGCCAACAAAACCATCACGTTCTTCCAGCAGGGAATAGCTTCACCTTAGGTGGCATCCACATGGGTCTCCACCAGGCTCCAGAGTCTACTGATTCTTACGTTTTACTCCTTCTTTCAAGGTTCAATTTTCTTTTTTTTGAAATACATCACTTAGTAACCTTTTTCAGTGAAGGTATGCAAGAGGTCAATTCTCCCAGTATTTGTATGAAATTAGCCATAAAAGATAGTTCAGTTGGATGTAGGCTTCTAGATTAAAGTTCTGGGTAAAAATGGTGGAACATACTCATTCAAATTTCACTTCTCCAGAAACCATATAAATTCTATGGTGAATAGATATTATTTAGAAAGATATAAACCTATAAGAATAGGAAGAATGGAAGAGGAGGCAACAACAAACATTTGGAAGCTAGAAAGAAGATCGACAAATAATAACTGGGCAGATCAAAGTTAGATTCAAAGCTGATTCAATTTATATAATATTAAGAGTACAGGAATTGATGACACCAGGTAACTTTGGAAATGGAGATGAAGGATATGGCTTAAAATAAGGAAGATTAGGAACAATGTTTAAAAACAATAGACCCCTAGATCTCCTCTACCCCCATGATAATGGATGATTTTTCCAGAGTACTCATAACGAAAGAATGATGTTTATAGTCTGGGTAAAGAGAAGTACACTGAACTTGGAGGGAATAGACTGGGTTAAGATCAGGGACACCACACTGAAAAGAGGAGAATAAGTGGATTCTGAAGTGTATGTAGGCACAAAGCCCTCTCCACCTACTCAGTTTCCAGAATGGTGATGATCAGGCATTTACCCTTCAGATAGAAGGATGGAAGAGCTTCCCCATCTTGGGGAATCTGAGCAAGCCATGGAGAAAATCTTACAGATATTGGTATCCATGTTTCCTCCAACAAATGACCCAGCCAGATCATCCTCCAATGAAATTCACTCAGATCTTCCAGTCAGCTTTTTAATCGACCACAATTAAACTTGAGGAGACACCGAGACAGCTGAAGAATGCCTCTAATATGCAAGACAGAGATCAAACAAATAAATCAGAAACTGAGAAAAACAACTTGAAGAAAAAATAAGCTATGAAAGGAGACCAAATTTTCAAAATAAAATATTAATATCTTCAAAGAGATAGGCAATGATACTGATGATATCATTAAAATAGCCAGAATGCCATTTAAAAAGGAACATTCAGCAACAAATGTCACAAAGCAATTTGTCTATTAACTGTTTAATGAGACACTAATTTACCTGTAAACTTTCATCTAGATCACACACACTCAATACAAAACAAAAACCAGAAAAAAAAGAATGGTCTGCAACCTGCCCCCCGCCCCAAAAGGAACATACAGAGAACATAAAGAGCCCTGAAAAATTAAAAAGCAATAACAGAATAGACTCCATATAAAGGTTGGAGGTCCAGGTTAAGTCAATCTCCCAGAAAATAGATCAAAAAGCGAAAAAAGAAAACAGGAGAAAAATTACATAAAATATTATATAAATTTATATTTTATCTATATATTTATGTATTTAAATATATTTTATATAGAAAATATAAAACACTACATTATATTATAAAATAGCCCAGAAAGAGTGATATGTGGAAAAAATGGGCATTCCAGAAGAAGAGGCAGAGGAAATAAATGAGAGAAAATAAAAAAAAAAAACAATAATTTCTTAAATTTTATTTTTGGTGAAGCTATACACAGTAAAAAAAAAAAAAGAAAGAAAAAAATTAATTCAACAATTTCTGCATGTGCAATTCAATGACATTGGTTATATTCTTCACATTGTGCCACCTTTCTTGTTATCCTTTTCTGAATTGTTTCACTGTCGTCAACACAAACTCACTGCCCCGTTAGTTTCCTCATCTAAACTTTTGAGTTGCTGTTCTCAGTTTGATCTCATATAGGCAATTCTTTAAAATAATACAATGCTCAATGCAGATGTTCTTTTCTAATTAAGCTAAACAATTGGTTGAAAGATTACTTCAGGGGATGATCTCAGTTTAAGGTTTTAAAATTTCCTCAGGGCAATAGTTTTGGGAGGTCATCCAGCTTCAGTGGCCCTACAAAGTCTGGATTCGGTGAGGATTTGAAATTCTATTTCACATTTTTCCCTTTTTTGATCAGGATTCTTCTATAGAATCTCAAAGAAATAATTTAAGGAAATTCCTGAACTCAAATACGTGAGTGTCCAGATTAAAAGGCTCATTAAGTGCTCAGCACAGTGGATGAAAATAGACCCACACCAAGACATATCATCATGAAATATCAGAACAATAGGGACAAATAAGAAGCCCTCAGAAGCTTTCAGACAGCAAAAGCAAGTCATACTTACATTGATAGTAATGCAAATATTGATGATTGATCTATACTATTACACTATTAAAAGAATGGGGATCTGGGAAGTACACATATTCATAGTGGATGGAGAGGGAAGGAAAAAAATTAAAGCTCCATCTGCCATTGGGAGGAATAATTATCGCATTATCTTTTGGCTTCTGTTGATGCTGTCAAGAGGTATATTGACACACTGATATTTGCTCTTGTGCAGGTAATCTAGCTTTATTCTCTGGTCACTTTTAAGATTTACTCCTTATCTTTGGTGTTCTATGGTTTATCTAGGGTTTCCAACCATGCAAGTGAAAATTTGGGGGAGCTCATTGGAGACCCTTTAAAAATCAGTGTGTACTTTTCATGCCAATAGCATTCCGGCAAACATGGTAAATGTTCCTAAAACCTGCTGGACTTACTGTAAGAAGTGTGGCAAGCACCAACCACACAAAGTGACACAGTACAAGAAGGGCAAAGATTCTCTTTATGCCCAGGCAAAGTGAGGTTATGACAGGAAACAAAGTGGATATGGTGGGCAGGCAAGACAATTTTCCAGAAGAAGGCTAAAACTACAAAGAAGATTGTGTTAAGGCTTAAATGTGTTGACCCCAACAGCAGAGCTAAGAGAATGCTGGCTACCAAGACATGCAAGCATTTTGAACTGGGAGGAGACAAGAAGAGAAAGGGCAAAGTGATCCAGTTCTAAGTTTCATCTGTTTTATTATCAAGACAATAAAATCTTGAGGTTATGTTTACTTCAAAAGAAACAAACATCAGTGTACACTGCGAAAGCTGTATGCTGGGCTGGTTAATATCCCTGGACACAAAAATATACCAATAGGATAAATCACTGGAGACACAAGAACAGCCTTTGGATGATGTACAAAGATAAAAAAATTCTGAAAGAAGACTAATGGGGTAATGTTATAGTTTCTGCCTCTCCAATGTAGAATTCAGAACTCTCAGGAACAAAAACTAGAACCGGGTGTAATAGAATGCTGAGTGGGACATAATCCATTGGCCAGAGGTAAAAGAGGTGTGAAATGTCCCAAACTTGAAAGAGAAACGAAACAAACTGGGGCCAAGAAATTCCTCCAAAATTTATTAAGAAGTGGTCAAATGCACTCTGTTACCCCTAATCATCACCTTAGCCTCTTCCCCACCCTCCCTTCCACCCCTCGTCTATATAAGAGAAGATTAGAGAAAGGAGAACTGTGATAGATGTGTGCTGCTGGTGAAAGATGAGTACCGTGGAGAAAAAGGGAAACTACTTTTTTCTAAATCCCCCCAAAGTGAAAAGGGCTCCAAATATCACTGTCAGTGATCTATAGTGTCTTATCGACATCTTATTCCTTAGTTTGGTATCTGTTTAGACAATGTACTTGTTGATCTGGACAGGGGAAAAAAAGAAATGGAAAAAGATGACAGGACAAATATGTAGCTGTTTATACTCTCACTATTGGGTGGGGCAAAGATGTGTAAGTCTCCTGTGGGTCCACAGGCAGCTAGGCTTGAGCTGTTTTGATAGCATCCACTCAAAAGGATGAACCATCAAGCAAGGGGACTCCAGTAGCTAGAGTCTGTGGGGTGTTCCACTAGGGTGGGCAAAACCAAGGGGGCGGGGTAGTAAAGGCAAAGGCTGAGTGGGTCTCCCAGGTCAGGAGGTGGGTCCAGATAATGTGAAGAGTTGGGACAAAGACCCAATGTAAGACCAAGACCCTCAATAAGCTGCACCTTCAGTGACTAGTATGTTAGACCGCCTGAACTCAGAGGAGCATGATGTGAACCAATTTGAGTTTTGTCCATTTACTGTCTTCAGCCATGCTTTCTTTAATCTCCCTTGCCTATCTTTTAATGATATATTGTGCAGAGCACATAAATTTCCAGCCACTTGTTGTGATGGTTAGATAGTATATCAAATTGGCTGGGCCATGATTCTCAGTGTTTATAAGTGGTCACCCCTATGATGGGATCTGCTGTGAGTAGCCAATCAGTTGAAAAGGAGTTTCCTTGAGTGTGTGGAGTGCATTGGAATGTAAGTGGGCATTCTGGCTTTTGCCATCTCTGGGTCCTACAGCTGCCCCCTGTTTTTCTGGCCCCCAGTTCTTGGGACTTGAGCTAGCAGTTTATCTGCCCATCTAGGGATTCATCAATCTTCACAGCCTGCGAACAAGAGCGTTGCTCTCCGACCTGCTGATCTTGAGTTCACCAGCCCCTGCAGCTATGTGAATCAGGAGAAGCCTCTATCCTGATCCACGGACATGGGACATTCCAGCCTCTACAATCGCGTGAACCATTTTATTGATATAAATCTCTATATATATTTATAGAAAACCCTGGTGGTATAGTGGTTAAGTGCCGCAGCTGCTAACCAAAAGGTCAGCAGTTTGAATCCACCAGGTGCTCCTTGGAAACTGTGGGACAGTTCTACCTGTCCTATGAGGTCGCTATGAGTTAGAATCGACTTGACGGCAATGGGTTCTTTTGTTTTGTATATTTATATGATTTACTGGTTTTGCTTCTCTAGAGAGCCCAGCCTAAGACACTTGCATATATAAAAAAGTCCAAAACCAGAGAGCCAACATTTAGACAGATATGCCACAGAGAGGCATTTAGCTGACTACAATAGTACCAGTTAAGTGAACATTCTTTCTTTTCTTCATCCTACTTCCTGCCCATACACTGAAAGAATGAAGACTAGAGAAAGAAGAGAAGAGCAACAGCAAAAGTAGAGGCAAAGTCTTTTCCCCATTCCAAGCTCCCCTCCCCCACCCGAAGCCTCGCTGTTGGTATAGGGCACAGTGAAGGTAAGTATTCAAATAGATATGCACCTGAAGTTTTAAACTAGACTGGATTGGGCTTTTTTACATATTCAAGTGACCAGAAAGTTATGGAATTTTCCCAAGATGTCATAAACAGCCAACAGAGACTCAACAAAGCATGACTGAAAATAGTAAATGGACAAAAAGCAAATCAGTTCCTATTCATGATTCTGGGATCATGCTGTGCATCATACTAGTTACTGAAGATACTGTCCTTTGAGGGTCCTGTCTTATAAGGGAACCTCAATCCCAGCTCTTCATCTCACCTGGACCTGCTCACCTGTGTTACCAGGAATGACACCCCCACGTGTCCATGGTGGCTGCTTTTCATCTCAAGACACAGGGCTTTGGTGTGCAGTGGATGTTTGCTTCTGGCACCTGAGGATTTTCCTCTTTTTTTTTCTTCCAGTTTCAGCTATATGTTTAAAAGAATATTCTTAGATTTTTGGAGGCAGAGGGCTTTTAGGTTATTTGATTCACAATTTGTCAAAGCTCTGTTGTTAGCTGCCATCAAGTTGATCCCTGACTTATGGCAACCCCATGCAAAATGCTGCCCAGTCCTCCACCATCTCCATGAGCAGTTGCAGATCAGACCACTGTCATCCATAGGGTTTTCATTGGCTGATTTTCGGAATAGATCACCAGGTCTTTCTTTCAAGTCTTAGCCTGAAAGCTCCCCTGAAAGGTGTTCAGCATCACAGCAACACGCAAGCCTCCACTGACAGACAGGTGGTGGCCGCATATGAGATGCATTGATCGGGAATCAAATCTAGGTCTTCTGGATGGAAGGCGAGAATTCTACCACTGATCCACCACTGCCCTATACCTAAAAACCAAAAACCAAACCCATTGCTGTCGAGTCAATTTCGACTTATAGCAACCCTCTAGGACCGAGTGGAACTGTCCCATAATGTTTCCAAGGAGCAGCTGATGGATTCAAACTGCTGACCTTTTGGTTAGCAACCAAACGCTTAGCCGTTGATCCACCAGGGCCCTACCCTATACCTGTTATTGTTGTTGTCAGGTGCCCTCGAGTCAGTTCTGACTCATAGCAACTCTGTGTATAACAGAATGAAACACTGCCTGGTCCTGTGCCAAGCTCACAATCTTTGTTATGCTTGAGTCACTGTGTCAATCCATCTTTTTGAGGGTCTTCCTCTTTTTTGCTGACCCTCCACTTTACAAAGAATGATGTTCTTCTCCAGAGACTGGTCCCTACTGATAACTTGTCCAAAGTATGTGAGAAGTCTTGCCATTCTCACTTCTAAGGAGCATTTGGCTGTACTTCTTCCAAGACAGATTTGTTCATTCTTTTAGCATTCCACAGTATATTCAATATTCTTTGCCAACACCATAATTCAAAGGCACCGATTCTTTTTCAGTCTTTCGTATTCATTGCACAGCTCTCACATGCTTATGAGGTGATCAAAAACGCCATGGCTTCTATCAGGCACACCTTAGTCTCAAAGTGACATCTTTGCTTTGTAACACTTTAAAGAGGTCTTCTGCAGCAGATTTGCTCAATGCCAATATGTCATTTGGTTTCCTAACTGCTGCTTCCATGGGCATTGATTGTAGATCCAAGCAAAATGAAGTCCTTGACAATGTCAATCTTTTCTCCATTTATCATGGTGTTACTTGTTGGTCCAGTTGTGAAGATTTTTGTTTTCTTTATGTAGAAGAGTAATCCATACTGAAGGCTATAGTCTTTGATCTTCATCAGCAAGTGCTTCAAGTCGTCTTCACTTTCAGCAAGCAAGGTAGCGTCATCTGCATATCGCAGGTTGTTAATGAGTCTTCCACCAATCCTGATGCCCTGTTCTCCTTCACATAGCACAGTTTCTTGGATTATTTGCTCAGTGTACAGATTAAATAGGTATGGTGAAATGATACAACCCTGATGGACACCTTTCTTGATTTTAAACCATGCAGTATCTGCTTGTTCTTTTTGAACTATTGCCTCTTGGTCTATATTCAGGTTCCTTATGATCACAATTAAGTGTTCTGGGATTCCCATTCTTTGCAATGTTATCCATAATTTGTTATGTTCCACACAGTCAAATGCCTTTGCATAGTCAATAAAACACAGGTAAAAGTCTTTCTGGTAGCCTGTGCTTTCAGCCAAGATCCATCTGACATCAGCCATGATATCCTTCATTCCATGTCCTCTTCTGAATTCAGCATGAATTTCTGGCATTTCCCTGTTCAGGTACTGCTGCAACTGCTTTTGAATGATCTTCAGCAAAATTTTACTTGTGTATGATATTAATGATACTGTGTGATAATTTCCACATTCTGTTAGATCTCCTTTTTTTGGAATGCCTAAATATTCAGGAGCTTATGGAGAATTTGGGAGGGCTGGATAAATAGGCTAGTGGCTGAGCTTCCAGTAACAACATCCAAAATCATGCCACAGAAATGGCCTGATGAGGAAATACCACTGTCGCTCTAGACACTGGGAACTTGACTCCATACACTGGACTTAATGCAACTGTTAATGGCCCCACCCGAGCCAACAAAATGGAAGAATTGAACAGAGATTATATCTGCTGTTTCTCACTTAGGAATTAAAATCTTGCATAGGTGCCTATGATTGGTAGAACCTGGGTCACATGAGGTTTTATTCTAGCTGAAAGGGAGGCTGTGGATTTAACTTCTGAGGTCTGTTTTGGAGAGTCAGAATCTATAACATGGACATTTCCTCACATTTAGAAAAGTTGTTTGGAAGATGACGGATCAATACAAATGTGGCACATGTCCACTATAGCTGTTGTTGTTAACTGCCATACAGTCAGCTCCCCATTCATGGCAACCCCATGCACAATAGAACAAAGCGCTGCCCAGTCCTGCGCCATCTCCACATTGGTTGTGTCAGAGTGTTGTGAATCATAAGATTTTCATTGACTGATTACCGGAAGTAGATTGCCAGATCTGTCTTCCCAGTTTGTCTTAGTCTGAAACCTCCGCTGAAACCCGACCAACATAATAGCAGCACACAAGCCTTAACTAATAGATGGTTGGTAGCTGCACTTGAGGTGCATTGATCAGGGATCGAACCCTGGTCTCCCTCATGGCAGGCAAGATTTCTACCACCGAACCGCCACTGCTTCCACCCCCTCTACAGTGAGTGTTGTTAAAAATTGAATTGACTGATAGTTTAGATAATCAAAATGAAATAGAAATTGACCAGAGAATTTATTTCACTGGTCTTTGGCATTTGCTTATCATCAGAGGGCAATGGTTTCACCGTGAGGATAATATAGAAGGAGAAAGGAAATAAAGAACAATGTTTATATCACCTTTTGTGCCAGAATCCCTACTCAGGAATGGACAGGTTACACTAGTGTTTTGAAATTTGAATGCTGGGACTTGGACCTCTAAGAGTTTAGATAACATAGTGACACTCTTACAGCCAATGGTCAGCACAGCGTATTGGAATTTTGAGCATCAAGATTAACGCTCACGCGTGTTCTAGTCTCCCCATCTCTAACAGTCCTTGGACAATGAAGAAAGACTTAAGGCGCCTGGAACCAAGAATAAAGGATGTGCTTATCGGCAACAAAAACATCAAAAGCTGGTTTTCTTTTGAAAAGCAGTCTTCAGACTCATTTTATCCAGCTTTAAAGAAAAACCGATTATTAACAAATGTATAAATCAAGAAGTGAACAATGGAATAATAATTAACACAGGAAGTTTGGAGCCAAATATTCCTTGATCTCCAATTGACTTTGAGCAAATAACTTGAACACCCTGCTCGTTAGTTTCCTTGACTTCACGATAAAAATAATAGCTTCCCACAGAGGTGTTGAAAAACTCATTGAATTCACTGTTTTTAAGTAAATCCATGACATGGATTTCTACATTCCATCTGTTTCTACAAGACAGTATATTAAGCAAGAATTATCAAGTATGAGGAAATTTGAGGCACATGAATTGTGGTGTTGATGAAAAATATACAGTGGACTACCAGAGAACAAATCAGTCTTTGAAGAAATACAAGCAGAATGCCCCTTAGAAGCAAGAATGGCGAAACTTTGTTTTGCTTACTTTGGACACATCATCAGGAAAGACCGATCTCTAGAAAAGAATGTATTTGGCAAAGTAGACCCATTGACCCGTTGCCTTCGAGTCGATTCTGACTTATACCAACCCTATAGGACAGAGTAGAACTGCCCCACAGGGTTTCCAAGCAGTGCCTGGTGGATTCAAACTGCTGCCCTTTTGGTTCGCAGCCATAGCTCTTAATCACCACACCACCAGGGTTTCCAAAAGTCAACTCGCTTGACTTTGAACATGAAACCTTCTGATCTGGAGTCAGACTCGCTACTGTTGCACCACGAGGTCACAAACTAGAGGGTGAGCTAAAACGAGGGAAACCTTCCATGAGATGGATTGACACAATAGCGTCAACAAAAGGCTCAACCATATCAAAGATCGTGAAAATGGTGCAGGACTGGGTGACATTTTGTTCCAACTCAATGGCAATTAACAACAGCAAAAGTGCTCTAAATGATAAAATAGAAAGTTTATATATAACTATTAGTTTTCTTTGTTATGGCCTTCAAGAGTTAAAAAGCATTGCTCCCCAGTTGCAATGCAATTACACCTTGTGTCTCTTGTCCTGGTGACTTGCTGGTATCTGAGAACAACTAGGGAGAGGCAGCAGCTCAGGAAAGGGGCAAGAGGACCAATCTTTCCCTTTCTTGTCTAAGCTCCTGTTTTTGTCTCCTAATCTTGCTCAAAGGAGACCTGGTGGCACAGTGGTTGAAGTGCTCGGCTGCTAACTGAAAGGTCGGCGGTTCTAACCCACCACCCACTCCATGGGAGAAAGATATGGCAGCCTGCTTCTGTAAAGATTACCTGTTGTTGTCAAGTCGATTCCAACTCATAGGGTCGCTATAAAACAGAGTAGAACTGCCCCATGGGGTTTTCAAGGAGTGGCTGGGGGGTTTGAACTGCCAACCTTTTGGTTAGCAGCTGTAGCTCTCAACCACCTGGTGATGTAGTAGTTAAGAACTCGGCTGTTAACCAACAGATCAGCAGTTCAAATCCACCAGCAGCCCCATGGAAACCCTATGAGGCAATTCTACTCTGTCCTATAGGGTCACTATGAGTCGGAATTGACTCCATGGCAGTGGGTTTGGTAATCTGGCTCATTCTAGTGCAATTAAGTTGCAAGACTGAATCCAAGCACATTCCCAAAAATCTCTCAATTGGGTGATTTACAAAGACTACTTTGGTGCTGAAGCAAGCTCTTTTGAGCCTTTAAATATGAGTTACATTGTTACTTTAAGAGAAGAAAAATAAATCTAGCAGAAGGACTTTTAGGCTTAAATTCTTTTTCAAGGATCCTAAATTAATTAAAAGAGGACAATACACAAAAGAAGAAGACCTTTTCCACAGACACTATAAATACACCATCATTAGCAAATTTCATTACAGGCTAGATAAGACAATGAGAAGGTCTAGTTAAGCTCAATATTTTAACTAAAGATGGTGGAGTGGCAGATTGTGAGGTTAGTATTTTAAGTAGTTAAACTATTTTACAAAACCATTCTTTAAAAACTGACATGGGCATTAGAAACAAATGAATATACTCCAAAACAATAAGCTTTTGTTTAGACTTCAGGGTCATATTAATGACTTATCTTTCTTGCTTCAGCTAAAGATAATTTAAAAATATTAATCAGAAAGAAAGAATTATAGTGCTGACTAGGTCTAACTTACTACATTCTTTTTATAGTTACATGGCTTTTTATTGTATTACCCTGTTGAAGGGAAATTTGTTTTACGTTGATGGCAAACCAAAACAAATTCAGCCTTTGTGGTAGAGGAAAAATGTAGTATTTCTTGAGCAAAATTACATTATCATGTGCTGACAAATTCAAAACAACTGTTCTGTATAATGAATGCATAGGGAAACTCCAGACCAAAGGGACTGGAACGGGAATGACAGAAAGGAAATACCCTGATTATTTTTCCCTAAAAACTGAGCTTAAGTTCCAAGTACTTTTCATTCAACAGTTCCAAATATCTTTCAACAGTGTCACTCCAAAAATGAAATGGGGGAACAAAGAGACATCTGGATGCCAGTCTGTTCGTATTAGACACATCTGGTTAATTTTGATGATTAACTAGTCTTCGTTCATTAAGCCTGATAGTCTCCTGTCCAACCTGCTGGTAGGGGTGTGGACTAGGGGCCAGGAGCTGCAGTGGTTATGTTATTCTACTATATTTTCAAGATTGTAGGGTCTGGTGGCAGACTGTCTTAGTTCAAATCCCAGCTCCACCACTTTGCAGTTTCATGACTTGAAGCAAGTTATTTAACCTCTCTGAATCTGTTTCTTCTGCAAATGAGAGATAGTCACAGTCTACCTCTTAGAACTAATGTGAGGATAAAATGAGATGAGCCATGTAAAGCACTTAGCACAGGCCTCACATATACTAAGCATCTATAAAAGTTATCTTCCTATTTTTACTATAAGCTTGAATAATTTAACAACTCCTGGTGGTATAGTAGTTAAGTGTTTGGCTGCTAACCAGAAGGTCGGCAGTTCAAATCCACCAGCCACTCCTTGGAAACCATATGGGGCAGTTCTACTCTGTCCTATAAGGTCGATATGAGTCGGAATCAAATGGGCACACCAGTCCAAGGGTAAGGACGAGAAGGCAGCAGGGTACGGGAAAGCTGGAAGGAGGGAACCCAAGGTTGAGAAGGGGTGAGTGTTGACATGTTGTGAGGTTGACAACCAAATGTCACTGGCAGAGGGTTTGGTTTGTTTTGGTTGGAGTATATATAGTCGGCTCTTTTTATCTGTGGGTTCCACATCCACGGGTTCAGCCAACTGTGGATGAAAAATATTCAGGGAAAACAAAAAAAGTTTCCAAAAAGCAAAACTTGAATTTGCAGTGCACCCGAGCACTACGCTGAATCCACTTGAATGAAGGAATGTGTAGCATAAGCATACCCTACTGTAACCTCCCGCCGTTTCACAGACCCTCAGTCTCTCTCTGAGCAGTGTTAGCCACATGCCTCATTTGTTTGCTACTTGTGCTGTGTGCACCCTTTTTTTCTATGGAAAAAAAAGCCTCCCAAAAAGCAATTAAAGTGGCCAAAGCAATCCCTCACAGGCTAAGTGTGAGGGGGCTGAGGAGAGCAGAGGAAGGAGTATCAGCCTAGTAAGTGATGGCTGGCTAGCTCTGTAAAGTGCTCCAGCCTCAAGAACTTCAAGAACACAGGAGAATTGGCATCAGCTGAGACCCAGGCAGCATCAGCGTTCCCAGAAGATCTGAAAAGCTTGTGAGCGGCTGTCTAAGATACTCCACTGGTCTCACCCTGTCTGAAGCAAGGGAGAATGAAGAAAACCAAAGATACAAGGGAAAAATTAATCCAAAGGACTAATGGACCACAAGTACTACAGCCACCACCAGACTGAGCCCAGCACAACTAGATGGTGCCCGGCTACCACCACCAACTGCTCTGACAAGAATCACAATAGTGGGTCCCGGACAGAGCTGGAAAAAATGTAGAACAAAATTCTAACTCATACACACACAAAAAAAGACCAGGCTTACTGGTCTGACAGAGACTGGAGAAACCCTGAGAGTATGGCCCCCAGACACTTTTTAACTCAGTATTGAAGTCACTCCTGAGGTACACCCTTCAGCCAAAGATTAGACAGGCCTATAAAATAGAACGAGACTAAATGGGCACGCCAGCCCAAGGGTAAGGACGAGAAGGCAGGAGGGTACGGGAAAGCTGGTAACAGAGAACCCAGGGTTGAGAAGGGGTGAGTGTTGACATGTCGTGAGGTTGGCAACCAAATGTCACAAAACTATATGTGCACTAGTAGTTGTTTAATGAGAAGCCAGTTTGTTTTGTAAACCTTCCTTTAAAGAAAAAAAAAAAAAAAAACTCATAGAAGAGAAAAGGCTACCTTCCAGAGCCAATGTTCGATTGTGATGAAACAACTATTTACATAGCATTTACATTGAATTAGGGATTATAAGTAATCTAGAGAAGATTTAAAGTGTACAGGAGGGTGTATGTAGGTTATATGCAAATATTACACCATTTTATAGAAGGGACTTGAGCATCCGAGGATTTGAGTATCCATGGGGGGTCCTGGACCCAATTCCCCATGAATACCAAGGGACGATTACAATACAATTTACTATTCAAAAACGATTTGGGTAGGCCAGTTGCTGTTGCGTCGACTCCAACTCATGGCGGCTCCACGTATATCAGGGTACAACTGTGCTCCACAGGGTCTTCAATGGCTAATTTTTTGTGAGTAGATCACTAGACCTTTCTTTTTTTTTTTTTTTTATAATAACTTTTATTAAGCTTCAAGTGAACGTTTACAAATCCAATCAGTCTGTCACATATAAGTTTACATACATCTCACTCCCTACTCCCACTTACTCTCCCCGTCTTGAGTCAGCCCTTTCAGTCTCTCCTTTCTTGACAATTTTGCCGGCTTCCCTCTCTCTCTATCCTCCCATCCCCCCTCCAGACAAGAGTTGCCAACACAATCTCAAGTGTCCACCTGATATAATTAGCTCACTCTTCATCAGCGTCTCTCTCCCACCCGCTGACCAGTCCCTTTCAATTCTGATGAGTTGTCTTCGGGGATGGTTCCTGTCCTGAAGGTCTGGGGACCATGGCCGCTGGGATTCCTCCAGTCTCAGTCAGACCATTAAGTTTGGTCTTCTTATGAGAATTTGGGGTCTGCATCCCACTGATCTCCTGCTCCCTCAGGGGTCCTCTGCTGAGCTCCCTGTCAGGGCAGTCATCGATTGTGGCCGGGCACCAACTAGTTCTTCTGGTCTCAGGATGATGTAGGTCTCTGGTTCATGTGGCCCTGTCTCTTGGGCTCTTAGTTGTCATGTGGGCTTGGTGTTCTTCATTTTCCTTTGCTCCAGGTGGGTTGAGACCAATTGCTGCATCTTAGATGGCTGCTTGTTAGCATTTAAGACCCCAGACGCCACATTTCAAAGTGGGATGCAGAATGATTTCATAATAGAATTATTTTGCCAATTGACTTAGAAGTCCCCGCAAACCATGTTCCCCAGACCCCCGCCCTTGCTCCGCTGAGCTTTGAAGCATTCATTTTATCCCGGAAACTTCTTTGCTTTTGGTCCAGTCCAATTGAGCTGACCTTCCATGTATTGAGTGTTGTCTTTCCCTTCACCTAAAGCAGTTCTTATCTACTGATTAATCAATAAAAAAACCCTCTCCCACCCTCCCTTCCTCCCCCTCCTCGTAACCACAAAAGTATGTGTTCTTCTCAGGTTTACTATTTCTCAAGATCTTATAATAGTGGTCTTATACAATATTTGTCCTTTTGCCTCTGACTCATTTCGCTCAGCATAATGCCTTCCAGGTTCCTCCATGTTATGAAATGTTTCACAGATTCGTCACTGTTCTTTATCGATGTGTAGTATTCCATTGTGTGAATATACCACAATTTATTTACCCATTCATCCGTTGATGGACACCTTGGTTGCTTCCAACTTTTTGCTATTGTAAACAGAGCTGCAATAAACATGGGTGTGCATATATCTGTTTGTATGAAGGCTCTTGTATCTCTAGGGTATATTCCTAGGAGTGGGATTTCTGGGTTGTATGGTAGTTCTATTTCTAACTGTTTAAGATAACGCCAGATAGATTTCCAAAGTGGTTGTACCATTTTACATTCCCACCAGCAGTGTATGAGAGTTCCAATCTCTCCACAGCCTCTCCAACATTTATTATTTTGTGTTTTTTGGATTAATGCCAGCCTTGCTGGTGTGAGATGGAATCTCATCGTAGTTTTAATTTGCATTTCTCTAATGGCTAATGATCGAGAGCATTTTCTCATGTATCTGTTGGCTGCCTGAATATCTTCTTTAGAGAAATGTGTGTTCATATCCGTTGCCCACTTCTTGATTGGGTTGTTTGTCTTTTTGTGGTTGAGTTTTGACAGAATCATGTAGATTTTAGAGATCAGGCGCTGGTCGGAGATGTCATAGCTGAAAATTCTTTCCCAATCTGTAGGTGGTCTTTTTACTCTTTTGGAGAAGTCTTTAGATGAGCATAGGTGTTTGATTTTTAGGAGCTCCCAGTTATCGGGTTTCTCTTCATCATTTTTAGTAATGTTTTGTATTCTGTTTATACCTTGTATTAGGGCTCCTAGGGTTGTCCCAATTTTTTCTTCCATGATCTTTATCGTTTTAGTCTTTATGTTTAGGTCTTTGATCCACTTGGAGTTAGTTTTTGTGCATGGTGTGAGGTATGGGTCCTGTTTCATTTTTTTGCAAATGGATATCCAGTTATGCCAGCACCATTTGTTAAAAAGGCTATCTTTTCCCCAGTTAATTGACACTCGTCCTTTGTCAAATATCAGCTGCTCATACGTGGATGGATCTATGTCTGGGTTCTCAATTCTGTTCCATTGGTCTATGTGTCTGTTGTTGTACCAATACCAGGCTGTTTTGACTACTGTGGCTGTATAATAGGTTCTGAAGTCAGGTAAGGTGAGGCCTCCCACTTTCTTCTTCTTTTTCAGTAGTGCTTTGCTTATCCGGGGCTTCTTTCCCTTCCATATGAAATTGGTGATTTGTTTCTCTATCCCCTTAAAATATGACATTGGAATTTGGATCGGAAGTGCGTTAAATGTATAGATGACTTTTGGTAGAATAGACATTTTTACTATGTTAGTCTTCCTATCCATGAGCAAGGTATGTTTTTCCACTTAAGTATGTCCTTTTGAATTTCTTGTAGTAGAGCTTTGTAGTTTTCTTTGTATAGGTCTTTTACATCCTTGGTAAGATTTATTCCTAAGTATCTTATCTTCTTGGGGGCTACTGTGAATGGTATTGATTTGGTTATTTCCTCTTCGGTGTTCTTTTTGTTGATGTAGAGGAATCCAAGTGATTTTTGTATGTTTATTTTATAACCTGAGACTCTGCCAAACTCTTCTATTAGTTTCAGTAGTTTTCTGGAGGATTCCTTAGGGTATTCTGTGTATATAATCATGTCATCTGCAAGTAGTGATAACTTTACTTCTTTCTTGCCAATCCGGATACCTTTTATTTCTTTGTCTAGCCTGATTGCCCTGGCTAAGACTTCCAACACGATGTTGAATAAGAGCGGTGATAAAGGGCATCCTTGTCTGGTTCCCGTTCTCAAGGGAAATGCTTTCAGGTTCTCTCCATTTAGAGTGATTTTGGCTGTTGGCTTTGCATAGATGCCCTTTATTATGTTGAGGAATTTTCCTTCAATTCCTATTTTGGTAAGAGTTTTTATCATGAATGGGTGTTGGACTTTGTCAAATGCCTTTTCTGCATCAATTGATAAGATCATGTGGTTTTTGTCTTTTGTTTTATTTATGTGATGGATTACATTAATGGTTTTTCTGATATTAAACCAGCCTTGCATACCTGGTATAAATCCCACTTGATCAGGGTGAATTATTTTTTTGATGTGTCGTTGGATTCTATTGGCTAGAATTTTGTTGAGGATTTTTGCATCAATGTTCATGAGGGATATAGGTCTATAATTTTCTTTTTTTGTAATGTCTTTACCTGGTTTTGGTATCAGGGAGATTAGACCTTTCTTTTGAGGTGCCTCTGGGTGGACTCAAACTTTCAAGCTTTCAGTTAGCAGCTGAGCAGGTTAACAGTTTATACCACCCAGACCTCCATTTAGGCTGGGGATGCTCTTATAAGCAAATTAAAAATTTAGTAGAATTCAGTGATTTCTTCTAGGTGCCCAAACTACTTCCTTGTGCAAATTAGAAGCACAAGGAACCATGTAATTCCAGAATGAGGAGAAGAAGAAGCTGTGGTATGTATGGTCCTTAACCCTTGGAAAAGTAGCTTCACAGAGGAAGAAACCATAGTGAAATCCAAAGAGCCTTTGACCTAGAATCCGAAAGCCTGGACTCTGTTCTTGGCTTGGTCATTGACTTGGAAAGTTACTGGACCTCTGAGCACTGATGAGATCAAGCATATAAAAGCACCTGGATATAGCAGTTGCTCAATAAATGTTCTTTGAATACATTCTTTCTCTTCATCTTCATAACAACCCAGTCTTACAGGTATTACCTTCATTTTTAGATCAGGAGATGGATTCCTGATAACGTGACTGCCCTGCCTAAGTCCACACAGTGATGGTTTTCTAGCTCCAATGCTGTTGTCGTTAGTTGCGGTCAAGTTGCCTCCAACTCATAGTGGTCTTAAGTATAATAGAACAAAATGTTGCGTGATCTGTTGTGATCCATAATGTTTTCATTGGCTAATTTTCAGAAGTAGATCCCTAGGCCTTTTTTCCCAGTCTGTCTTAGTGTAGTAACTCTGCTGAAACCTGTCCACTGTGGGTGACCCTCCTAGTATTTGAAAATACTGGTGCCATTGCTTCCAACATTGTAGCGACCCACGAGCCACCACAGTACTGACAGACAGGTGGTGTTCTGGCTCTAATACTGGAGCCTTTTTTGATCACACCAATTTGTCTTCTCTAATTTTTTTAGTCTATAGAATTTTGGCAGTATTCTCTGTTTTTCCTGTATCATATCGTGGTACCAAAGTAAACTGCCATGTATTACGTGAATCTACAAAATAAAATATTAGTTGATGAGGGGACAGGAAGAGGCAGTAAAAGTGGAGTGTAAGTAAGAAGAAAGTCTAATAAAAGTGCACAGACTCCAAAAGGCAGATCATCTGCCTCAAATCTGGAGTTAGAGGAAGATTTGCAGAAATAACGAAAGCTTTATATTAAGCCCTAAGGGATAGTGAGGAAACCTTTCTTAAATTAAGGATTTTCCTGATGAAAAGGGGGTATCACTGCAAAAATAGACATTTAACTATAGCATCTCAGAGCCCTTCCTGTCCACTTGAGAATCTCAGAATGGGTCTGCGAGACTTAAGACCTCCAGGGGCTAAATGCTCATACCTCACTCATTTGCAGGATTCAGGAAAAATGGACTGTTTGAATGATCGAAAAGCCTTTAGGTTAATAAAAAAAAGGTGGACTATCTCACCTTTTTACTCACCTCAGACATTTGTTTTAGGTTAAAATGATCTTCATCCATTTCCTGGAATTGAAAAAACCCAAATCATTCTTAAACATATGAAAAAGAAAATGCTCAAGCTCGCTTTTAAAAAAAAGAATGCACAGAATTAAAACTATGTTTTTACTTAGCAAAGCTCAAAACTTTTGAGAACATTCTGTTCTGTGAGGGGTGGGGCAAAGGGCCCCCTCATGCATACCGGGTACAAGTGAAAACATTTGCATCCCCTGGGGAGGACAATGTGGCTGTCTATCAAGACGCCCGACGCTCGTAGCCTTTTACCAGGGAATCCTACCTGTAGGGATTTATCACACATATGCTTACATATGTCTGAATGGTGGAAGTTCAGAGTTATTCATACTAGCGTTGTTTGCAATGTTAAATGATTGGAAATAACCTAAATATCCATTAATGAGGGACTAGTTAAATACATTATGGTACATCCATACAATGGAATAATGCAAAGGCATTTTTTTAAAAAGGCGTGAAGATTCTTTGTATGGGATGACTTGAACAATCTCCATGAAATATTGTTCAAGGTACAGAACACTGCATACAACTAGGCTAACTGGGAAGAATATGTATGTTTATCTCATATAGATATAGGGCGTCTCTTAAATGCTCCTCAAGAAACTGGCAACGCTAGCTGTATTGGGAACAGTGAACTGGGTGGCTGAGGTAAGGGGTATGGGAGGGAGTGTGGTGGTTTTGAAGCATGGTAGCAAATTCTTTGACCCTTCTCCTGTGGTGAAGTGGAGTCTATGACCTGTCCCTTGGACCCTAGCAGGCCTTCGCAACTGCCTTAATGCCTAGATGCAGTGGAAGTGGAGCTGCATGACACCCAAGGCATAGGTTTCCCTTGGGACAATCACTCCAGGAGCCCTCGGCTGCCCCGTAACAAGTCCTGCCACCCTGAGGCCACTGGAGAGAGACCACATAAGATAGAATGACAGAGAGAGAGAGAGATGCCCAAGGAGCCCCAGCTATTCTAGGCCCAGCTCTTTGAGTCTGCCCAGATCAGGCACCAGAATGTAAATGAAGAAGACTTTGAGACAAGTCCTGTCCCAGCCACCGTCTGACAGCAACTGCCTGAGAAACCCTGATGGAGAACTGACCGTCTGAGCCATCCATCCCTAGCTTCATTAATAAATGGCTGTTGTTGTTTTAAGTCACTGTTGTGGTGCAGGATTGTTACACAGCAATAGATAACTGCAACGGAGATTCTTCTCTCTATGACCTTTGTACATTTTGAATTTTAGATGACATGAATGCATTACGTTTTAAAAGAGTAAACAAAACTAAAATTACCCCAAAAATCCCTGGCTCAAGCTTTCAGGTATATTTAATCCTTGAAATAGTTTTAGAGCAGAATCGACCCATGTATCCTTGGCCTGAATACTCCCTAGGATTTACTGGTAAGTGGGAGGTGGTGAGAATTGAGGGGGGCTGGGAAGCTTCCCCTCACCTTGCTCCAAACAAGCAAAGGAACACTCTGCGTCCTCACCACTGGGTTAATTCTTTGGCCAGTAACTTATGCAAATATGCTCACTTACTTGCTAATTGCAAAGTGAGAAATATACCTTCCCAACAGAGGGACTGGCCATCACCACCATAAGCAAGCATCACAAACTGAGGGATGTGACGGGATGGTTTATTTTGTGTCAACTTGCCCAAGCTATGGTACCTAGTTGTTTGGTCAAACACTAGTCTGGAGGCTAGTATGAAGTATTTACATGTGCTTAGCATTTAAATCAGCTGGCCTGAAGTAAAACTGATTACCCTCCATAATATGAGTGGGACTCATCCAATCAGTTGAAGGTCTTAAGAACAAAACCTGAGGTTTCCTGGGGAAGGATTCTGCCTCCAGACTATAAATAGGCATTCTGTCAAAATTTCTTTCCCTCCACCACAGCCTGACCTGTCAATCTGGGACATAAGACTGCCAGAATTTCCAGCCTCTCATCTCATCTATGGATTTTGGACTTGCCAGACCCCACAACTGCATGAGACAATTCCTCAAAATAAATAAATAAATATATATCTATATACATCTATGTTGTTGTTGTGTACAACCCTATATGACAGAATAGAACTACCCTCTAGGATTTCCAAGGCTGAAATCTTTACAGGAGCAAAGAGCCAGGTCTTTTCTGCCACAGAGCCACTGGTGGGTTCTGACCACTGACCTTTCGGTTAGCAGCTGAGCACTTAACCATTGTATCACCAGGGCTCCTTATATATATAAACTGAAAAAAAAAAACCAAAACCCTGAACTCATTGTTATCCAGTCGATTCCAGCTCATAGGGACCTTATAGGCAAGGAGCGGCTAGTAGATTTGGACTGCCAAGCTTATAGTTAGCAGCTGGGGATCCTAACTCCCCCACTAGGGCTTTTATATATATATATATATATATATATATATATATATATATATATATATATATATATACACACACACATATATATATACACACACATATATATATACACACACACATATATATATATAGGGTTCTCTAGAGATATATATATCTTTCTGGTTCTGTTTCTCTAGAGAAACCTAAGGCAAGGAATTGTGTGACATTGTGGGCCTCCAAATGTAATACAACATGAAATATACAGCATCACCTACCAAGTATTTACTTCAAAAATGTCGAACCTAAATCTACTCAGGGCTTTCAATCCAACTTCCAGTTCATAGGAAATAGAGAAACACGTTAAATACCACCATGAGGAAATAATCAAATAAATCCCGAAAGTGGGACAAACAGGCACACCCATGCACTGTGATGTAACTGTGCACATACCTCCAAAAACCAGTTGCCATCAAGCCAGTCCAACTCATGTTGACCCCATGTGTATCAGAGTAGAACTGGGCTTCGCAGGGTTTTCAGTGACTGATTTTTTGGAAGTAGATCTCCAGGGCTTTCTTTCAAGGCACCTCTGGGTGAACTTGAGCCTCCAACCTTTCAGTTAGCAGCCTGCGTGTTAACCATTTGCACTGCCCATGAACTCCATGTACCTCCAAGGCTGTCGTACTCCTGGATTAGAAAAATCCTTCTATCTACCTCAATGCCAACACACACTCACAAATAAAACCTATGAGGTCATTAGGATTTACAACAAAATGAATAATTGTCTAACAACTGACTAAGTAAAATCATACTTAGTACAAAACATTAAGAATTTGATTCAATTAAAATTTATTATGAGCATATCATGATAAAAAATTCTTTCACCGTAGGTGCCAGGTGTTAGAGACTTGATAATAACCAAGTTACAATAAATATTACTGAAGTAAAGTGAGAATTTAATCTATATCTTCATGCCTCAAACTGGAAAGTTTTTTTTTTTAACTTACTAATGCTTTGTGCTCACAAAGAGTCCCTATAACAGAGCCAAATTGTTTTATGTTCTTAAAGCAGCCTGACACTGAGTTAGAATTGCGTTGTTAATATAGCTAGTAGGTGCATTAGTACAAATTAATTATACCCCAAAATCTCTTCATCTATCTACCACCCATGATTGTTCTGAGGTTTACAATGCTATCAAATTTGAGGCTCAAGAAACCTACCGAAATTCACTATTTATTCCTCTACTCAGAGCAGCGATATTTTAAAGCCGTCTCATTAGTAGAAATATTGGTAGTCAACCTATTTGGGATGCCTTTGGAGAAGAAATATGTCATGCAGATCAAAAAGGCAGTTTCCTTTCAGAACAGGTGTTGATTTATCAAAATGTTAGAGTAAATACCAACATTAAAATAGTACAACTGTTTTGTTCCTCCCCTAAAAAAGCATAAAAAGAGGTCAGGTCACTTCAGAATCTGCTGAGATTGGGGTGAATTAACCCAAAATTGTAAATGGTACATTGCATTGAGAGAAAGTTAACATTTAGGAGAAGTTAGAAGCAAAGCATGGTCTCTCTGGTAGCTTCCAGTAAGTTAATGCAGTACCATTTACAAACCTGCTTATCTGGTTTACTAAATTTTAAAATAATGTCATACTTTGAGAAATGAGGATCAATGAAGGTGCTTGACTTGGTCCTGCCATACTTGCCCCTAGAGATGTCTCCTGGCTGCTGAAGATAATGTAAATCAGAGGGGCCTCCTTCTTGGGGCTTGGAACACCTACATTGAATCACATTCCAGTCCTGGGACCGTGATAATGACAGGGAATTCAGACTGACATATCCCAGTAAACAGTATAATTTACTCTTTTCCCTGTTACACCCATTAACATGTTAGTGCCCCCAAGCCCGAGATTGGCTCACGTCTTTAAAAGGCTCAGACATGATCTTCATTCCAGTGCATTGGTTAAAAGGAGGGGCTTAAATTCTCTCCTCCATTATTTACTTCCAGAAAATGAAAAACTTGCTGTTTGGGCCATTGTTTCTTCATCTGTAAAATGGGTATAATAATAGTAACTGTACTTCATAAAAAAAATAGAGCTGTTAAAATTAACCGGTTGCCATAGAGTTGATGCTGACTCATGGTGACTCCATGTGTGTCAGAGTAGAACTGCGGTCCATATATTTTTGATTGGCTGATCTTTCAGGCACAGGGGGTGCACTCGAACTTTCAACCTTTCAATTAACAGCTGAGTGTGTTAACTATTTGCATCACCTAGGGACTCCCAGAAAGCTATTGGAAGGTCTAAATGGGTGACACCAAGTAAAGCACTCTGACCACCGACTAGCACATAACATTTGCTTCACCATTACTGTACAAACCTCAGGCCAGCCCTGGTTTTCAGTGATGGGTAAGACACTCTCCCCTCAGGGATCTCACCCCTAAGGGGCAGACATGAGGACAAATAATTAGACGTTATAAATGAGACACAGTCAATGTAGAGGACATACAGGCCACGTCTACTCTGCCTCAGAACTTCACAGAATAGAAATACCTTGGCAGGCTCTTGAAGGATGAGTAAAATTTTCCCTTCAGTCAAATGATCTAAAATTCACACATTCAGTAATTCACTCTTGTCTTCAATTACAAGACGTTGCATCAGGCTGCTGTGTAGAAGAGCTAGGGGCACCCTTACATTATTCTCTAGCACCCTCATTCTTATGTCTATTCAAGGGAGATTGAACCATGGAAGTTCATTCCACCCACAGGTGCACAAACACTGTCAGACTGGTTGCCTGGGCCCAGCTCAACTTGAAAAATGTCCCTAAGGATTTGAGTCATCCCACAATTCAGGTCCAACTAGCACTTTGAGAGTTATTGGACTGGCTTTCCTTGGGGAAGGGTCACCTAGAATTCTCTCTTGGCATGAGGAAAAGTTAGTCTGTAATTATATTATCGCACTGCATCTCTTAAAACTGAGTTTCCCTCTTTGCTTTGGCCTCTAGGAGGCTTGGAGACAAACTGGCAGCCTGACTACAGCAACTATACAGGACCATACAGTAGGCACTTCTCCATGCCTACTCTTTCCTCTTGCTTTACATTTCTTACCTCTGACTGCCTCAAAATTTATTTTATTTGTGTGGTATGCATTTTAGATACAATTTCAAGCCATCTCTGCATGAGAAGGGTAACTGTGTTTTTAGGACTCTCAAATTGTGAATAGTACCCTCAAAGAGTTGACCCTCCTCCCACCTTACCCCACCAAAGACTTTATTTACTCCAGGAGAATTTACTCACTGGCAGATTTAGCATAACATTTCCAACTCTCAGACATCAAGGAGACATTTTTCTGGGGGGGAAAAAGAGCACCTTAATAAAGCTTTTCTTGCAAAAGAAATCATTTAGATGTATTTGCTAGATCAAACAGCCTGTCTAGCACCAGCTAAGGACATTTGAAGGCAGGTGGCTGTTAGGGGCCAACGGAAATTCTGAAATCAGTGAGTTGGAGCAGCTCCACCAGCCAGCCCAACTGGACTGCCCACAGTTGGGTTACTGGCCAGGAATCAAGCCCAGGTCTCCTACGTGGAAAGCAAGATTTCTACTATTAAACCACCAATGCTCACTCTTTTCTTTCTTACTAAAACCTATTTACGGTGCTTTAGATGAAGATTTACAGAACAAATTATTTTCTCATTAAACAACACACATATTGTTTTGTGACATTGGTTGCAAACCCCGTGATGTGTCAACACTCTCCCCTTCTTGACTGCCCATTTCCATTCGTCCAGCTTTCCTGTCCCCTTCTGCTTTCTTGGCCTTGCACCTGGGCTGGTGTGCCCATTTAGTCTTGTATACATCATTCAGCTACATGTATTATTGTTTGTTTCATGGGCCTGTCTAATCCTTGGCTGAAGGGTGAACCTCAGGAGTGACTTTAGTAGTTAGTTAAAAGGATGTGCAGGGGCCATACTCTCAGGGTTTCTCCCTGTCAGACCAGTAAGTCTGTACGTGTGTGAGAGAGAGAGTTAGAATTTTGTTCTACAGTTTTCTCCAGCTCTGTCTGGGACACTTTATTGTGATCCCTGTCAAGGTAGTCATTGGTGGTAGCTGGGCACCATCTAGTCGTGCTGGACTCAGTCTGGTGGAGGCTGTGGTAGTCGTGGTCCATTAGTCTTTTGGATTAATCTTTCCCTTGTGTCTTTAGTTTTCTTCATTCTCCCTTGCTTTGGACAGGGCGGGACCAGTGGAGTATCTGAGATGGCCACTCACAAGCTATTAAAAGCCCAGATGCTACTCAACACAGTCAGATGTAGAAGATTTTCTTTATAAACTATGTTATGCCAATTGAGCTGGATGTCTCCTGAGACCATGGTCCCCAGCCTTCAGCCCAGTAATTTGGTAACTCCTCAGGGAGTTTGGATGTGTCTATGAAGCTTCTGTGACTTTGCCTTTGTCAAGCTGTGCTGGCTTTCCCAGTATTGTGTAACTATCTTACCCTTTGCCAAAGTTACCACTTATCTATCGTTTAGTTAGTATTTTTCCATCCCCACCCATCCCCTCCCTCGTAACCATCAAAGATTGTTTCTTTCTGTGTATAAACCTTTTCATGGGTTTTATAACATGGTCTCATACAGTATTTGTCCTTTTGTATTTGACTTATTTCACTCAGCATAATGCCCTCCAGGTTCATCCATGTTGTGAGATGTTTCACAGATTCATTATTTAAAACTCACAATGTTGAAGGAAATTTTGCATGGTCTTGTTTTGACAGTGTCTGAAAAGACCTCTTTTGCTGCTTACTTAGAAAAGGCAAATTTGCATCAGAGACAGCTCTTCTGTCTACAGGGAGAGATCCTGCTCTTAGCTTGTCTGAATCAGAGGCTGGGTCTGCGTGATGCCACATCAGGATGAAAAGCTTAAAATTCACTCAAATATACAAGAATCTAGTGGCATGATCATAAACCTCTGATTTTTTGGAAACATCTGGAGTCTGACATTGAGAGACACAGTCTGACCCTCAATTGCTGTTTTGCTTGGTGCGTACCCTGTATGAATCACAAGAGAGCTAAAAATAAGGCGTAACAGAAAGCAAAGAAACACAGCACTGAGTAAAGCCCAAACTCTCCGCACCATCAACAGCAACAGGAATGGAACTCTGTTAGGACCCAAGTTTGAGCCTGAGAAGAAATACAACCGAAATGCTCCTAGAAGTGAGGATAACAAGGTTTTGACTTGCTTACTTTGGACATGTCATCAGGAAAGACCAATCGCTAGAAAAGGACATCATGTTTGGTAAAGTAGAGGGCCAAAAAAAAATGAGGGCCATTGTGGATTAACACAAGGGCCACAATGATGGGCTCAAACATACTAACAATCATGAAGATGGCGCAGAATTGGGCAACTTTTTGTTTTGTTTCACATAAGGTCACCATGAGTTGGAGCCAACTTGATAGCAACTAACAAGAACAACAAAGGCAAGCAGAGCATGAGCTTGGCTATAGAAGGCACCGTCCATTATTTATTGAAGTACTAGGTGTTTAATTTCATTCATTTGAGTTGAGGAATAAAGAGGCTCAAGTACGTTGTTGCTCATACTAAATAATGTTAATGTTCTTGTTAAAAGTTGATGTTAATTCACAATAGCCAAAAAGTGGAAATAACCCAAGAGCCTATCAACAGATGGATGGATAAACAAGATGTGGCATATACATACAACGGAATACTATTCAGCCATATAGAGAAATGAAATTCTGATACATGCCACCACGTGCATGAACCTGGAAAACGTTATGCTAAGTGAAAAAGCCAGACACAAAAGGACAAATACTGTATGATCCCACTTACATGAAATATCTAAAATAGGTCAATCCATCAAGACAAAAGAAGATTAGTGGTTACCAGAGGATGGGGGGAGGAGAAATGGGGAGTTTAAAAAAACAATTAATTATCAGCTGCCAAAATAAAGGTAAAAAACAAAGAGTAGAAAAATCAACAAACCAGAAATAGTGTAATTAAAGCATTGTGGGCAAACAGAAATGTTTACCACACTTACGGAAAATAAAGGGTTAGTGAAAAAAATTAAGAAAAAAATTGAGTTGTGTTACCAATCACCTCTACTTCTGGATTTTGCTTTTAAGTGGGAATAGGAACCGAATGGAAGATGACGCGTGTAAATGAGAAAAGGGCAGTGAACGTCATGGTGCAAATGTTTAAGTGTTTGGCTGGTAAACCACCAACCACCAACCACTCCATGGGAGAGAAGACCTGGTGGTCTGCTCCCGTAAAGATTATAGCCTAGGAAATCCTATGTGGCAGTTTTACTCTGTCCTACAGTTCAGAACTGACTGGATGGCATACAAGGACTTGACGGCATCCAACAACAACAATACCTTAAAATCGTCATCCTAACCACAGCCACAGCAGCTAACACGGGAAAGTCATGTGCCAGCCGTGTGCTGGGTGCCTTCTACGCATGATTTCATTTCGTTCCCACAGTAACCCCAGATGAGGAAACTGAGGGTGGGAGAGAGTGAATAACTCGCCTAAAGCCCCATAACCAGGGCTCTCTCTGACTGTAAGGTCTGTGCTTTTAGGTCACTCTCGTTTGCAGTCTCTAGATTATGGTTTCAAAGTCCTTCCACACACAGTATAACATTTGGTCTTTCCAACAACCCTGAAAACTTGGTTCCGAACCTCTGCTGTGCCTCTTCCTAGCTGTGCTGCTTGGTCAGTTCTCTTAAGTACACTGCTCTGGGGTTTTACCTTCTTTAAAAGAAGGATAATAACGGTTTCTAGCCACACTTGGGGCTGTGGTGAGGAATAAATGCACTACCATGGAACAAAAGCTGAAGAAATGGCAGCTCTAATTAACAGGCAGAGCAGGGGGTGGGGTCTCCATGTACAGACAAAGAAAGTGAAGCTCAGTGAGGTTAAGTGGCTTCCCCAAGACCACCTGCCAGGAAAGGGCGGAGCCAGGATCCAAACCCAGATCTTCTGGTGCAAAGTCCAGAGTCCTTTCT
The DNA here is from genome assembly GCF_024166365.1 of Elephas maximus indicus. Classification (NCBI taxonomy): domain Eukaryota; kingdom Metazoa; phylum Chordata; class Mammalia; order Proboscidea; family Elephantidae; genus Elephas; species Elephas maximus. Next base: position 85,268,385 of record NC_064827.1, on the reverse strand, counting down.
CCTGGAACTTCTTGGCCCCCAAGTTGCCCATGACACCACTTCATGGCGCTAAGTGTGGCTTGCTTTCCCGAGGGACCCTGGCAGCTGCTGTAAGCAGCAGCCTCTAATGCAGGTGCCTTTCAGCTCAGTGAAAACATCTGGATGCTCTTTACAGTGGTTTCGAAAGGAAATTTTATCCATTCTGTTGGCACGAGTACACAACAGGTTTTGAAAAGTGCAATTCAGAACACTTCTGCTCCTGATTCTCCTAACCAATTACATGTGTTTGGCGTGTTGCCTGAAGGCTAGATGGCGTGCGTTGCACTACAGGCTATGTTATTGTTGAAATGATCAGGACTTAACTGATGATACCTGGCTCCAATGATACACAGGGGAATATGTTTCTATCGGGTCCAGTGGCTTGGCAAAGGATAGAGAGAGAGATTGCGGGAGGGAAACGATTCTGAGGTAAAGAAACAGAATGCAAGGCCCTGTTTCTTCCAAAGAATTTATTATAACGAGCTCGTTATGAGTAATCTCCATCTAAAAGTGAGCCCGTTTCCTGCATGTTGGAATCTAGTAGAGCCAACCTTAAACAATATCGTGAGATAGGCATTACTCTCTCCAACTGTTTTTCCCTCTTGTTCTGTCTTCTGAAGCCCCTTCTCCCTGTCCTCTACTGGTGCAGTGAGGCCAGCCTTCCCCCAACCCCCTTCTTCTGGCATATGAGTCTCCTTTTCCTCTGTCTCATCCTCCCTTCAGGTGTGGCTGATCTCAGCTCAGGGTTAGGAGGAAAGCAAACTGAATGAGATTAGTTCATACTGAGTTGTGAGTGACTGATGGCCTTCCCAAGGTACTTACAATCTAAAAATCGGTATATACTATGTTATGAATTGAATTGTGTACTCCAAAAATGTATGTCAACTTGGCTAGTCCCTGATTCCCAATATTGTGTGATTGTTCACCATTTTGTCATCTGATGTGATTTTCCCATGGGTTGTAAATCATACCTCTATGATGTTAATGAGGTGAGATTACAAGATTAGGTAGTGTCTTAAGTCTATCTCTTCTGAGATATAAAAGAGAGAAGTGAGCAGAGAGACAGGGGGACCTCATACCACCAAGAAAGCAGCACCAGGAGCAGAGCGTGTCCTTTGAACCCGAGGCTCCTAGACCAAGGGAAGATTGATGAGAAGGACCTTCCCCCAGACCCAACGCAGAGAGAAAACGTTTCCCTGGAACTGGCACCCTGAATTTGGACTTCTAGCCTACTGGACTGTGAGAGAATTAAGTCCTCTTTGTTAAAGCTATCCACTTGTGGTATTTGTGTTATAGCAGCACTAGATAACTAAGACACCCTACATAAATGTTAGAAATATTGCCATCAAGCTCTGAAATAGTTTATCTTCACAAAAGGAGATTATCTTATTTCTCTGTAGCTGCTATAGCAGAAATGCCACAAGTGGATGGCTTTAACAAAGAGAAATTTATTTTCTCACAGTCTAGTAGGCTAGATGTCCAAATTCAGGGTGTCGGCTCCAGGGGAAGGCTTTCTGTCTCTGTTGGCTCTGGAGGAAGGTCCTTCTCATCAATCTTCCCCTGGACTAGGAGCTTCTCTGCACAGGAACCTCAGGTCCAATGGACAGTTCCCAGTGCTAATTTCTTGGTGGTATGAGGTCCCCCCTTTCTGCTCACTTCCCTTTCTTTTTATCTTTTGTAAGATAAAAGGTAGTACAGGCCACACCCCAGGGAAACACCCTTTATATGGGATCAGGGATGTGACCTGAGCAAGGGTGTTATATCCTACCCTAATCCTCTTCAACATAGTTCAATCTAGCCTCATTAACCACAGGCAGAAATGAGGATTTACAACACATAGGAAAACTGCAATCAGCAAATGGAGGACAGCCACACAATACTGGGAATCATGGCCTGACCAAGTCGACACATATTTTGGGGGGACACAATTCAATTCATGACAGAGATAGCTAAATTTCATTAAAAATCCCAGTCTGAACACACATCTAATCTCTGATACACTGAAAAAACTATGTATTTACTGCCTACTGTATAATAGGTACTGGTGAGCAAGACAGAATCTTTGTTCGTATTGTAGTTAAAGAACCTACAGCTTCCTCCAGGTGGCAAATTGGTCATTCAGAAGCTTCGCTATTCATAGGCTGGTCCGGTGCTATGGAGAAGGAGGAAGAGAAGATTTGAAGGTCTTTGGGGTGGGGGGAGGTTATAGCTCCAGTTTTCCAGAGGTCTCTTCATTCCCTATTGGCTTTGTCCCCATTTGTTACCTGTCCCCAGGGTATTACCACCCTGGTCTAGTAAGATAGCCTTAAAATGCATATTAGTACCTAGGTTATCTTATAACGTTGGAAATTTTTGTTACAATATCAAACTTAATGACAAAACTTTAAAGTACAAATGGACTTCCTTATAATAACAAAGTGACCAAAAAGGTGATTATGTTTGTTCCATATACTCTACCTCCCAGATGTGTGTGCTAGAAATTAGGAGAAATAGATTCTAGTTATCACTGTGTTGCTTACAAGCTGTGAGACCTTAGACAAGTTACTTTATATCTCTGAGCCTGTTTCCTTGTCTGTAAAGGGATACGGTTAGATTCAATAATCTTCAAAGTCTCTTTGAAGTCAAATAGTGTTCTAATGTCATGATTTTTTGCAGATCTCACAGACCTCAGTGAGGTTTTAAAAGAGCTTAGCATTGTTCACTGGTTACATGACTCAGGAATCCAACCCAAGGAAACTCAAAATAAAGGTTGTCAGAGAAAACAGCAGACTTTAACTTCCTGAGTAAAATGGTTCCTCTAGGACCAAAGAAAGTCCATGTATTAATTCCCATTACAAAGAAAATTCAAGGAATTATAGAACAGCTGATATCAACAGAAAGCATAGCTGAGCATACGTAGCAACCTTTTACAAGTATGGGTTCATACGTAGTAGATGCTTTTGGAACCAAAAATGAAATCTAAAATGTTAAATGTCTTTTAAAGGTTATCCTTTGTATTTGGGGTCCTTTGGGTTTTATTTTCAAATAAAAATATAGTTTGTCTCATCAGACCATCCAAATGGTCTACTTCCTCTGTGCAACTTAAGACAGGTTTAGCTTTAGGCATTTAGCACAGAGAGAGGGAATCATAGTGCCAGACGCTGCCGTGCTAGGAAGTGGAGAGGCGGTGGTTGGTGAGGAAGACTTTGGAGTTTCTTGGAAGTGGGTGGCTTTTTTAGCGGAAACAGAAGAGATGAGCATGCTCAGTGAAGTTTATAGGTAACGGGTCTCAGAGAAGAAGTGGCTTGGTGAAGTGACGGTGCAGGATGACACAGCTGATGGGCTAGTTGTAAATGAGACTGTGCTTAATTGCCAAGCATTGGCTAGCTCACAAGTCCACCTCTCCACATGTTGTCACCAGTGAACCATGTATGGGTAAGAGATTAGAGGAAATAATCAGGACCATAAAATTCTAACTAGAATGTTAGAGAGTCCCTGGGTAGTGAAAACAGTTAATGTGCTCAGCTGCTAAACAAAAGTTTGGAGGTTCCAGTCCACCCGGGGCAACTTGGAAGGCCTGGCAGTCTGCTTCTGAAAAATAAGCCATTGAAAACCCTATGGATCACAGTTCTACTCAGACACACATGTAGTCGCCATGAATTGGAATCAACTCGAGAGCAACTGGTAGAATGTTAAAACTGGAAGAAAATCTAGAGGCCAGCTAGTCTCACCATCTCATTACACAAATAAGGAAATGAGATCCAAGGAGGGAAAGTGACTTGGCCAGGGAAAAGCAATTCCCTACTAGCACAACCAGCTCCAGAAACCAGGTCTCTAGACTGCCAGTTGAAACTCTTTTTTGAAAATACTTTTAAGCAATTTAGCCTGCTTGAGCTTGTCTGCATGTGGACAATATAATCGAACCCCATTAAGGTCAATCTAATGAATATACCAATTGGTATCGAACAATTCACTACTTCGTTCTTTAGCAGACTCTTTGTAAAATGCAATTCTAAGGAGAGCTATTATCGTTCATTGCCATGATACTCAATTGGTCATATTTATTCTTGCATCATCAGTGAAATATCTGCGTGGGAGTTTAGTCCTGGGGCAGTTGCAAGACTAGGCCGATGCTAATGATACACTGCAGTGGGGGCCATGTGCAACTAAGAATCGTGCGAGTTACTACTAAGGTAAGAAGTGTGTTGTTGTCATGGCTGAAGGGTCAATTGTTCAAAAGGACAGAACCAAGGTACTCTGATCTGACTCTGAGATCAGTAAGATGGGGCCACTGCCTCAATTCAGATTACGATCAATTCCCAGGTGGCCTTGAGCCTCAGTCTATGGAAATCCCAAAAGGGCTCCAGGCAACAGGAACGATGTTACCTACAGATATAAGGAAGCTGCTCCCAACAGCAGCTCCCCACCTTCTTCTTTCTACCTCTCGCTCTCCAAATTTCTTTGTTTTGATGAATTAAAAAAAGCCCGTTGCTATTGGTCAACGCCAAATAATGGCGGATCTATGTGTGTCAGGGTAAACTGTGCTCCATAGGGTTTTCAATGGCTGATTTTTCCATAACTTAAACTATCTTAAGCCAATTTAGACAAGCTTCAGAAGTAGATTACCAGGCCTTTCTTCTGAGGCGCCTCTGGGTAGACCTGAACCCCCAAACTTTCAGTTAGCAGCCGAGCAGTTAATCATTTGCACAACCCATAGACTCCACTTTGGCAAATAGATGTTTCCCATTTATCACAGAAAGAAAAGAGGTCTCTTTGCCCTGTGATGGGGGGCACACGTTAGACTTTACTTCCTGACCCAGTTTTGCTAGTAATGTCTTATCTGGGTCCTAGTTCTTGGTGTGCTGTTGCGTGGTCTAGATAATTCCAAGTTCTTTTTTAAAATTATTATTATTTAAAAATTTTTATTGTGCAATAGGGGAAAATTTACAGAGCAAATTAGTTTCCATTCAATAGTTTGTACATAAAGTATTCCATGACATTGGTTGCATTCCCCACAACGTGCCAGCAGTGTCGTCATTTCCGCCCTGGGTTCCCAGTTTCCTTTCACCTTCCTGCCTTCTCATCTTTGCTTTTGGGCAAATGTTGCGCTTTCGATCTCATACAATTGGTTTTTCTAAGGAACACATTCCTCTCGGGTGCTATTGTTTAAATTCTGGGTCTGCCTATTGTTTGGCTGAAAAGTGGTCTCAGTTCCAGGTCAGAAAGGTGTTTTAGGGCCATGCATAGTCTTGGGGGGAATTCCAGGTTCTTCACTCTAAAACTGCCAAGATTCAGTAACACTTTTCTGATCTTAAAATTAGCAGCAAGGTCTTAAACAAACTTGTCATTGTTTCCTAGATACATAAGGCTGTAAATAAGATGAAAGATAAGGCTCTATATTTTCAAAAGTCAATTTTGTTCTTGCAATATACCCTAAACATTTTTTTTGATTTACCTTGCTATCAGTTATAGGCATGAGGACACAAAATACATCTGACGTTATGGGTCGATAACCAGAATATAGCAAAATGAGACACAAAATGAAAATCAGTATTGAGTTCACTATCAATGGGCAGTTTTGCATCACAGAACAAATCATGGAACAGCCACAGAGGTCAGAAGTGGCTGTCGCTGTTTGGTCATTCATCCATTCATTCATTCTTAGGCTAAGAAAGTTTATCTAAATTATTAAGCAATCCTGAAAAATGTTCAAGCATGTTTTTTTTATTAAGACATTACTAAAGGATACATAGTAACAATGAAAAGACATTGCAACACCAAGTGTGATGTTCTTTCCTTTTGGATAGCCAGTCATAACTCAGCCCACTCTTGGAACTCAGCCTTACACAGCCAATAATCAAGGCTAGGGAAATTCCCACAAAGATTTAGTTGTAACTGAAAATACTACCTAAAGTAGTCATCTGTTTGTAGGTATACACCGATTCCCCTTTCCAGGAAAGATGAGAAAGGGAAAGGGTTGTTATCGTTAGTTGCTGTCTAGTCAATTCCAACTCATGGCGACTCTGTGCACAGAGTAGACCTGCTCCATAGGGTTTTCAAGGTTGTAATCTTTCGGAAGCAGATCACCAGGCCTGTCTTCCAAGGTGCTTCTGATGGGCTAGAATCACCAACCCTTCAGTTAGTAGTTGAGTGCCTAAGGGTTTACACCACCTAAAACACTCAAGAGGAAAAATAAGAGCCAATTAGGTTATCCTCTTGGAGTATAGGTTAGTTGCTTATTAGAAATGTTAGCTCAATAATGTATGTTAGTTCATAAATTGTTCTGTGCATTTAGACAGTTCAAAAATATATGGGCTCTGGGCCCCCTGAGGCCTAACCAACATCTTGGCACAAATGTGAAGCTTGGAGAACTGACCAGTCCAGGATGGGATGTTTTATATACATAGAGAACAGCCATTCTTGTCTCTGCAGAGTCCCCAGGTACCAAAAGAGGCTGTACCTATCTTAGACACATGACCAAATGGACAAATCGCAACAGAAGGTTTTTGTTCCTCAAAAACAGTAGATGTGGCACAACTTTAATATATCTAGTGATTTCACCCAGCCCTGACTTGTATCCCAAAAGAGCCTAAAACCACTCCTCCCACTCCCACCTCCACCCCCACACACATACACACATTTTTAACAGCCACAAGTCCGTACCTCTAGATAAGCCTTTCTCGTTCCACAGTTTGCCAACTGAGAGGATACAGCCCTTTCTTCACCCTTTTCTCTTTCTTGCAGTTCAAGCAAAAGCGACTTTCTCAAAGTTCAGTTTAATGAAGTTTATTGAGTAATTCCTCTGTGTCCTGCTTGATAGCTAGTCTGGCAAACATCAGCCTTGACTGTGCATCACAATCACCTGGCAAGCTTTAAAACATATATGGTGCCAGTGCCTAATCCCCAAGCGATCCTCATTTAATTGGTTGGAATGCGGCTTGGACATCAGTGTTTTTAAGAGCTCCCTGGTGTTGCTAACTTGCAGCCAGGGTTGAGAACCCCCAGCTAGGTACTGGAGATGGACATGGCACTGTACCTCCTCTCAAGTAGATTGTGGCCTTTAACTAATTTCCAACAGGCAGTAACACTCCGCCTTGGATAAGGCGCTCATCAGTTGGGCCTCTGCTGACAATGTTTGCACAGTACAGGGATGACCTTAGTGAGAACTATGTACTCACCACAAGCACAAATGAATGTTGGCACTTGGTTATTTTAAAACTTCTCTGATTTGTTTTGGTCACTGTTTTTCACAGGCATGATTTCCTCCCATAGATGAAGGAGCCCGTGTAATGCTGATAGCTGGCTTCTTGCACCCAAAATCCTCCCAGTGCTCAGGACAGCAACTGGCACAAAGACAACACACCCTCGATTTTGGTTCTGCCAAAGTAAACCAGCAGAGCTGATCGCAGACAGGACATAAGTTTTGTCACAGGAAACATGCCTAGCGAAGTGCCTATGACTAAACTGTTTATAAAATATGACCACAGTTACTCTTCTTAATCACATGTGATAGATAAAAATATCCCCTATTATTCCTTTAAGCAGCAGTCACTGATGTTTTCCACCAGCTCAGAGCCTGGGCCAATCCTGACTAATGTAGGAAGCGTCCAGGAGTTTTGGTTTAACTGGCCAGTGAGAGCAGGTATCCAAGGGTGCTGGTGTGCACTGGGACCTCCAGGTATATGGCAGGCACTTCCTGTCTATTGTTCCTACCACCACCATCACCATGTCTGGCCTTGTCTATATGAACAGATGGCTGCCTCAGTGTCCCTATTTGCACTTTAGTTCTTTGCTTGCTAGAATCCTGCTCCAAAGCCCAGCCTTCTTGCCGGGGGCCCCGTTACAGGATCAAAAACCAAACCAGAACCCATTGCTGTCGAGTCCATTACAACTCATAGTGACCGTATGGAACAGAGTAGAACCACCCCATAGAGTTTTCAAGGAGTGCCTGGTAGATTTGAACTGCCGACCTTTTGGTCAGCAGCTATATAGCACTTAACCACTATGCCATCAGGGTTTCCATTACAGAAGCACAGCCTAGTAAAAGCAAGCACCTATGCCAGAGCTAAAGAGCCCTGGTGGTGCAATGATTAAGCACTCCGCTGCTAACCAAAAAGTTGGTGATTCAAACCCACCAGCAGCTCCAGGGAAGAAAAGACCTGGCAGTTTGCCCTTGTAAAGAATGTTGTTCTTGTTAGGTGCCATCTAGTCGATTCTGACTCACAGCGACCCTATATGTACAACAGAACAAAAGACCGCCCAGTCCTGCACCATCCTCACACAGCCTTGGAAACCCTATGGGGTAGTTCCACTCTGTTCTATAGGGCCGTTTATGACTTAGAATGGACTCTACGGCACACAACAACAATATAACCTGGAGCTGGAAGTCCCTGGGTGGTGAAAACAGTTAATACACCTAGCTGCTAATCAAAAGGCTGGAGGTTCCAGTCTACCCAGGGGCAGCCACCTCGGAAGAAAGGCCTAGTGATCTACTTTCAAGTCCTTGATGTATCACACACCTGTTATTGTTTTGTGATTTTTGAAGTTGCTGTTGTCAATTTGATTCCATATAGATAGTTCTTAAAAGAACACAATGTTCAAAGCAGACATTTTTTACTAGTTAAGCTAAACTATTGTTTAGTTTTAAGAAGACTTCAGGGAGTTTTTTTTTTTTGTATGTGTGTGCTTTAGATGAAGGTTTACAGAGCAAATTAGTTTCTATTAAACAATTAATACACATATTGTTTTGTGACATTGGTTGCCAACCCCACGATGTGTCAACACTCTTTCATTCTTGACCTTGGGTTCCCCGTTTCCATTCATCCAGCTTTCTTGTCCCCTCTTGCCTTCTCGGCCTTGCCCCTGGGCTGGTGTGCCCATTTAGACTCGTGTACATGATTGAGCTATGTGTGTTATTGTTTCATGGGCCCGTTTAATCCTTGGCTGAAGGGTGAACCTCAGAAGTGATTTTAGTAGTGAGTTAAAAGGGTGTGGAGGGGCTATATTCTCGGGGTTTCTGCCTCTCTATCAGACCAGTAAGTCTGGTCTTTTTTTGTAAGTTAGAATTTTGTTCTACATTTTTGGTTAAGGTTTAAAGATTATCTCAGGGCAATCATTTCAGGGGTTTACCCACCCTTCATGGCTCCCAAAAATCTGAATTTCATGAGAATTTTAAATTCTGTTTTGCGTTTCCCTGCTTTGATCAGGATTTTCCTATAGAATCTTTGACCAAAATGTTAGCCAGGCACCATCCAGTTCTTCTGGTCTCATGGCAAAGGAGGCGGTTGTTTATGGAGGCAATTAGTCACGCATTCCATTTCCTCCTCCTGTTCCTGACTCTCCTTCTTTGTCACTCTAGGCAAATAGAGGCCAATCATAGTACTTTGGATGGCCTCTTGCAAGCTTTTAAGACTCCATGTACTACACAACAAAGTGCACATAGGGACACTAGGAGGTAGAACAGAAGCACTGGACATGTTTTTAGGCCAATTAACTGGAATGTTCCATGAAACAATGACCCTAAACCTCCTAAACCAAGTAACCAAATCTCATGAGGAGTTTGGCTGTACATAAGTAGCCTCAGCAGCTACTTTTTTCTTTATTGGTCATTGTAAATATATCTATCACCCACTTTTGCCAATTCAACTTAAAATAATCAGCTGTCCAACTTTACCCTTAATCAGTGTGATTTTTCCATTGCCATAAACCAAAATAACCCTTTCTTTTCTCCTCCGCCTCATCCCTGGTAACCACTAATAAACTTTGGTCTATACACATTTGCCTCTTCTTGTCTTTTTAGATAACTGAGGTCATACAATATTTGTCCTTTTGTGATTGACTTACTTCACTCAGCCTAAAGTCAAGTTCCATTCACATTGTAGTATTAATCAACACTTCATTTCTCTTATTGGCTGAGTATGTATGTACCATATTTTGTTTATCCATTCTCCCATTGATGAACATTTAGGTTGTTTCCACCTTTTGGTTATCGTGAATAGTGCTGCAATAAACGCTGGCATGCAAGTATCTGTTTGAGTCTCTGCTTTCAAGTCTTTTGGGTATTGTAAAAATGGCGTGGTGGGGGCATCTGACCTCCTCTAACTTCACAAGGGGGAGGAGAATCATTACTGGCATTGATAGCCCAAGGCTGATTCTTATGAGGCTGAGGTCAGACATACCACCTATCTCTGACCTTTTTACCAATTCTCACCTCAACTGTCCCTCCCACGGCACTATTTCCCTGCTGGGTTTGATCATTCATTGCAATGGCCACACAGAACTCACAATCCTCACAATTATGGGGTTTATCGGGGAAATAACAGGTTACAATTCAGGATCAGGGACAACTCAGGATACAGTTCTTCAATCAGGACAGCCTCCTCTCAGCCTTGTCCACAGGCAGGCCTCTCTCTGGCCCTCAACCCCTTGACCCTTCGGCCCAGCCTCTGCCCTACTTGGGCAAGTGTTACAAACCTCTTTAGCTTCACCAGTAAGTGCCCAGAGGCACCCCACTCCACCCAAAGCTGCTCAGTTTTCTAGCTCCATGGGCCGGGAAGCCCATTGCACTGTCTCCTGCAGGTCTCCTGGTTCCGTTGCCTCTGCTGCTGCCATTTCTCAGCTGCTGCTTTTTGTTGTCTTTCACCATCTCCAGTGTTATTGCTCTGTCTGTCTGGCTCCTAGGTCTAGAAGGGCCTCAGTGCAGAGATCCCAGGTCCAAAGTATGCACTCTACTCTTTTCTTCTTGGTGGTAGTCAGGTCTCCCACTGCTCTGGGATTGGCTCTCTTTTAAGCCTAGTGGGATGGCAAAACTGACCAATCCCCTCAATAGAGTTCCATGCATCTTATTTGCATGGCCCCAACCCCACAAGTGTACCATGCACTTTATTTGCATTATCAGAAATCTGTCCAATTCTCTTGGTGGGTGCAAACCCTTTATTTGCATGGTACCACCCAATCATTTGGTGGGAGTTATGTGACCATGTCAAGAAAGGTCATATAAAAGCAATCCAGGTACATACCTAGGAGTGGAATTGCTAGGTCATATAGTAGTTTTATTTTTAGTTTTTTGAGGAAACTTCACACTATTTTCCATAATAGCTGTACCATTTTATGTTCCACCAGCAATGGATAAGGGTTCCAATTTCCCCACGCCCACGTCCTAGCCAACGTTTGTTCTTTTTATCTTAGACTATCTAGTAGGAGTGAAATGATATCTCATTTTGGTTTTTATTTGCATCTTTCTGATGGCTAATGACATGAGCATCTTTTCATGTGTTCAGTGGCCATTCGAATGTCCTCTTTGGAGAAATGTCTATTCAGGTACTTTGCCCATTATATGATTGGGTTATTTGTTTTTTTGTTGTTGTCAAAGTTTTATACATATTTTGGATATTAGATTCCTATCAGATATATGGTTTCCAGAGATATTCTCCCAGTTGGTAGCTTGTCTTTTCACCTTTGATGAATAAATGTTTTTAATTTTTATGAGGTCTCGTTTATTTATTTTGTCTTTTTTTGTTTGTGCTTTTGTTATTATATTAGATAATCTATTGTTAAAAGCTAGGCCCAACAGCATTGCCCTTGTATTTTCTTCTAGGAATTTTGTGGTTTTAGTTTTCACATTTACATTCTTATTCCATTTTGAATTTGTTTTTGTGAGTGGTGTGAGACATGGATCTGATTTCATTTTTCTGCATGTGGAAAACCAATTTTCCCAACACCATTCACTGAAGAGATTCTTCTTTCCCCCATAGGATGGACTTAGCACCCTTGTCAAAAACCAGTTGATGATAGATGTGTGGGTTCATTTGTGCACCCTCAATTTTATTCCTTTGGTCTATGTGTCTATTATTATACCAGTACCAGGCTGTTTTGATTACTGTAGCTGTATAATATGTTTTAAAATCAGGAAGTGTGAGTCCTCCTACTTTGTTCTTCTCTTTCAACTTTGCTTTAGCTATTCGTGGTCTCTTGCCATTCTATATAAATTTGAGGATTATTTTTTCCATTTTGTAAAGAAGTTTGTTGTAATTTTGATCAGGATTGCATTGAATCTATAGATCGTTTTGCATAGTATTGGCATCTAAACAATGCTAAGTCTCCTAATTTATGAACATGGAACATCTTTCCATTTATTTAAGTCCTTTCTAATCTCTCAGCAGTGTTTTATAATTTCCGTTTATAAGTTCTTTCACATCCTTGGTTAAATTTATTCCTAGATATTTTATTCTCTTAGGTGCTATTGTAAATAGAAACGTTTCCCTAACTTCTCTTTCCAATTTTTCATTGCTGATGTAAAGAAACCCAACCGATTTTTGTTTGTTGCTCTTGTACCCTGCAACTTTGCTTAATTCTTCTATTAGCTCTAGAAGCTTTCTTGCAGACTCTTCGGGTTTTCTATATAGAGCATCATGCCATTCTCAAAAAGAGATGATTTTACTTCTTATTTTCCAGTTTGGATATCTTTTATTTCTTTTTATTGTCTTACTGCTCTGGCTAGGACTTCTAATACAATATTAAATAGAAGTAGTGAGAGCGGGCACTCTTATTTCCGATTTCAAGGGGAAAGCTCTCAATCTTTCCCCTTTAAGTATAATGTTGGCTGTTGGCTTTCCATACGTGCTCTGAATCATATTGAATAATTTCCCTTCTAGGCCATTCTTTTTGAGGATTTTCATCAAGAAAGGGTGTTGGACTTTATCAAATTCTTTTTCTGCATCTATAGAGATGATTGTGTGTCTCTTTTTCTTTGTTCTATTTATGTGGTGTATTATGTTGATTGATTTTCTAATGTTGAACCATTCCTGTATTCCTGGAATAAATCCCACTTGGTCATGGTGTATGACTCATTATATGCTGTTGGAGTTTGTTCACTAGTCTTTTGTTCAGGATTTTTGCATCTGTATTCGTTAGAGATATTGGCCTGTAGGTTTCTTTCCTTGTGGTCTTTGTCTTGTTTTTGTATCAGGGTTATGTTTGCTTCATAGAATGAATTAGGGTATATTCCTTCCTTCTCTGTCTTTGGAAGAGTTTAAATACTATTGGTGTTAATTCTTCTCTAAACGTTTGGTAGAATTCCACAGTGAAGCCATCTTGTCCAGATTTTTGTTGTTGTTGTTGGGAGGGTTTTTTTTTTTTTTTTTTTTTGATCACTGATTCAGTCTCTTCATTTTCTACGGATCTGTTGAGATTTTCTATTTCCTCGTGAATCAGTTGGGTAGGTTGTGTGCTTCTAAGAATTTGTCCATTCCATCTAGGTTATCCAGTTTTTTACCATACAGTTGTTCATAATATTCTGTCATAAGTCTCTTTATTTCTATCAGGTGAGTTGTAACGTCTCCTCTTTTATTTCTTATTTTGGTTATTTGCATCTTTTATCTTTTTTTCACTGTCAGTCTAGCTACTGGCTTGTCAATTTTATTGATATTTTTGAAGAACCAATTTCTGGTTTTATTAATTCTTGCTACCATTTTTCTGTTTTTATTTATTTCTGTTCTGATCATTTTATTTGTTTATTTTTTTCTTCTGGTAGGTTTAGACTTAGCTTGCTCTTCTTTCCCTAGTTCCTCAAGTTGTAGAATTAGGCTGTTGATTTGAGATCTTTTTTTTTTTTTTTTTAATTTAGGCTTTTATTGTTGTAAGTTTCCCTCTGAGCACTCCCTTTGCTGCATACCCTAAGTTTTGGTATGTTGTGCTTTCACTTTCATTTGACTCTAAGAAATTTGTAATTTCTCTTTTGATTTCTACCTTGACCCATTGGAAGTTTAATAGTGTACTGTTTAATTTCCATATGTTTGTGTCCAGTTTTTTTTTTTTTTTTTTCCTGTTATTGATTTCTAGCTTCACTTCATTGTGGTCAGAGAAAATACTTTGTATTATTTCACTATTTTTAAATTTATCAGCACTTGCTTTGTGACCTAATTTGTGATCTATACCAGAAAATGATCCATGAGCACTAGAGGAGAATGTATATTGTGCTGTTGTTGGGTGGGGTATGTTCTATATATGTCTGCCAAGTGGATTTGTTTTATAGTGTCATTCAGATCTCTCTTCCCTTGTTGATCTTCTTTCTAGATGTTCTGTCCAGTATTGAAACTGGTGTATCGAAGTCTCCAACTATTATTGTAGTGCTGTCTATTTCTCCCTTAAATTTTGTCAGTGTTTGCTTTATGTATTTAGTTGCTCTGATGTTTGGTACATATATATTTATGATTGTTAAATCTTCTTGATTAATTGACCCTTTTATCACTATATTGAAGATCAAAGACTATAGCCTTCAGTATGGATTACACTTCAACATAAAGAAAACAAAAATCCTCACAACTGGACCAATAAGCAACATCATGATAAATGGAGAAAATATTGAAGTTGTCAAGCCTTTCCTTTTACTTGGATACATAATCAATGTCCATAGAAGCAGCAGTCAAGAAATCAAACAATATATTGCATTGAGCAAATCTGCTGCAAAAAAACAAACAAAAAAAAACTCTTTAAAGTGTTTAAAAGCAGATGTCACTTTGAGGACTAAGGTGTGCCTGACTCATGCCATAATATTTTCAATTGCCTCATATGCATGCAAAAGCTGGACCATGAATAAGGAAGATCAAAGAAGAATTGATGCCTTTGAGTTATGGTGTTGGTGAAGAGTATTGAATATACCATGAATTGCCAGAAGAACGAACAAATCTGTGTTGGAAGAAGTACAGCCAGACTGCTCCTTAGAAACAAGGGTGGCAAAAATTCATCTCACGTACTTTGGACATGCTATCAGGAGGGACAAGCCCCCAGAGAAAAACATCATGATTGGTAAAGTAGAAGGACAGCAAAAAAGAGGAAGACCCTCAGTGAGATGGAGTGACACAGTGGCTGCAACAATGAGCTCAAGCACAACAACAGTTGTGAGGATGGCACAAGACTGGGCAGCATTTTGTTCTGTTGCATATAGGGTCATTATGAGTCAAAACCAGCTTGATGGCACCTAACACCACCACCACCACCATTAGTATTATATTTAACTGTTTGTAACTTAACTTCAGTAACATACAAGAAATTCTATATCTATATCATCCCCTCCATTTTTTTGTTGTTATCACAAACTATGTGTTTGTATTTCATGTGCTCTGTAACATGTTTCTCTTTGCTTTTTAAACATTTGTTATTAAAACGCATGAAGGAAAAAACAATTAGAGAGGCGGAGCCAAGATGGCGGGCTAGGCAGACGCTACCTCGGATCCCTCTTCCAACAAAGACACGGAAAAACAAGTGAATCAATCACATACATAACAATCTACGAACCCTGAACAACAAACACAGATTTAGAGACGGAGAACGAACTAATACGGGGAAGCAGCGATTGTTTTCACAGCCTGGAGCCAGTGTACCAGTCAGGTACGGCACAAGCACAGAGAGCTGCTCCACCCCCCTGAACTAACCCCGGGAGGGGGACCAGCCAGTTCTGCGGGCGGCGTGGGACGCAGCCGGTAGGAGAAGTCCCCGGGAGGCAGTGACTGGTCTTGGAACGGGGAGAGCAGCATCCCAGCCAGGGAACCACCCCGCCGGGATTTGGACTGGACGCAGGCGGCTTCATTAACATCCGAATAGCCTGAGCCACAGGGAGAACTCTGACAGGGATCTGACTGCATTTTTTTTTTAGCGGATTTTCTGGAAAAACTAGTTTCCCAGTGATGGCTCGGAGACAAAAATCCATATCAAACCACTTAAAGAAGCAGACCATGACAGCTTCTCCAACCCCCCAAACAAAAGAATCAAAATCTTTCCCAAATGAAGATACAATCTTGGAATTATCAGATACAGAATATAAAAAACTAATTTACAGAATGCTTCAAGACATCACAAATGAAATAAGGCAAACTGCAGAAAAAGCCAAGGAACACACTGATAAAACTGTTGAAGAACTCAAAAAGATTATTCAAGAACATAGTGGAAAAATTAATAAGTTGCAAGAATCCATAGAGAGACAGCATGTAGAAATCCAAAAGATTAACAATAAAATTACAGAATTAGACAACGCAATAGGAAGTCAGAGGAGCAGACTCGAGCAATTAGAATGCAGACTGGGACATCTGGAGGACCAGGGAATCAACACCAACATAGCTGAAAAAAAATCAGATAAAAGAATTTAAAAAAATGAAGGAACCCTAAGAATCATGTGGGACTCTATCAAGAAGGATAACCTGCGGGTGATTGGAGTCCCAGAACAGGGAGGGGGGACAGAAAACACAGAGAAAATAGTTGAAGAACTCCTGACAGAAAACTTCCCTGATGTCATGAAAGACGAAAGGATATCTATCCAAGATGCTCATCAAACCCCATTTAAGATTGATCCAAAAAGAAAAACACCAAGACATATTATCATCAAACTCACCAAAACCAAAGATAAACAGAAAAATTTAAAAGCAGCCAGGGAGAAAAGAAAGGTTTCCTTCAAGGGAGAATCAATAAGAATATGTTCTGACTACTCAGCAGAAACCATGCAGGCAAGAAGGGAATGGGACGACATATACAGAACACTGAAGGAGAAAAACTGCCAGCCAAGGATCATATATCCAGCAAAACTCTCTCTGAAATATGAAGGCGAGATTAAGATATTTACAGATAAACACAAGTTTAGAGAATTTGCAAAAACCAAACCAAAGCTACAAGAAATACTAAAGGATATTGTTTGGTCAGAGAACCAATAATATCAGATATCAGCACAACACAAGGTCACAAAACAGAACGTCCTGATATCAACTCAAATAGGGAAATCACAAAAACAAACAAATTAAGATTAATTAAAAAAAAATACACATAACAGGGAATCATGGAAGTCAATAGGTAAAAGATCACAATAATCAAAAAGAGGGACTAAATACAGGAGGCATTGAACTGCCATATGGAGAGTGATACAAGGCGATATAGAACAATACAAGTTAGGTTTTTACTTAGAAAAATAGGGGTAAATAATAAGGTAACCACAAAAAGGTATAACAACTCTATAACTCAAGATAAAAGCCAAGAAAAACGTAACGACTCAACTAACATAAAGTCAAGCACTATGAAAATGAGGATCTCACAATTTACAAAGAAAAACGTCTCAGCACAAAAAAGTAAGTGGAAAAATGAAATTGTCAACAACACACATAAAAAGGCATCAAAATGACAGCACTAAAAACTTATTTATCTATAATTACCCTGAATGTAAATGGACTAAATGCACCAATAAAGAGACAGAGAGTCACAGACTGGATAAAGAAACACGATCCATCTATATGCTGCCTACAAGAGACACACCTTAGACTTAGAGACACAAACAAACTAAAACTCAAAGGATGGAAAAAAGTATATCAAGCAAACAATAAGCAAAAAAGAAGAGGAGTAGCAATATTAATTTCTGACAAAATAGACTTTAGACTTAAATCCGCCACAAAGGATAAAGAAGGACACTATATAATGATAAAAGGGACAATTGATCAGGAAGACATAACCATATTAAATATTTATGCACCCAATGACAGGGCTGCAAGATACATAAATCAAATTTTAACAGAATTGAAAAGCGAGATAGATACCTCCACAATTATAGTAGGAGACTTCAACACACCACTTTCGGAGAAGGACAGGACATCCAGTAAGAAGCTCAATAGAGACACGGAAGATCTAATTACAACAATCAACCAACTTGACCTCATTGACTTATACAGAACTCTCCACCCAACTGCTGCAAAATACACTTTTTTTTCTAGAGCACATGGAACATTCTCTAGAATAGACCACATATTAGGTCATAAAACAAACCTTTGCAGAGTCCAAAACATCGAAATATTACAAAGCATCTTCTCAGACCACAAGGCAATAAAACTAGAGATCAATAACAGAAAAACTAGGGAAAAGAAATCAAATACTTGGAAAAATGAACAATACCCTCCTGAAAAAAGACTGGGTTATAGAAGACATCAAGGAGGGAATAAGGAAATTCATAGAAAGCAACGAGAATGAAAATACTTCCTATCAAAACCTCTGGGACACAGCAAAAGCAGTGCTCAGAGGCCAATTTATATCAATAAATGCACACATACAGAAAGAAGAAAGAGCCAAAATCAGAGAACTGTCCCTACAACTTGAACAAATAGAAACTGAGCAACAAAAGAATCCATCAGGCACCAGAAGAAAACAAATAATAAAAATTAGAGCTGAACTAAATGAATTAGAGAACAGAAAAACAATTGAAAGAATTAACAAAGCCAAAAGCTGGTTCTTTGAAAAAATTAACAAAATTGATAAACCATTGGCTAGACTGACTAAAGAAAAACAGGAAAGGAAACAAATAACCCGAATAAGAAACGAGAAGGACCACATCACAACAGAACCAAATGAAATTAAAAGAATCATTTCAGATTATTACGAAAAATTGTACTCTAAAAAATTTGAAAACCTAGAAGAAATGGATGAATTCCTGGAAAAACACTACCTACCTAAACTAACACATTCAGAAGTAGAACAACTAAATAGACCCATAACAAAAAAAGAGATTGAAACGGTAATCAAAAAACTCCCAACAAAAAAAAGCCCTGGCCCGGACGGCTTCACTGCAGAGTTCTACCAAACTTTCAGAGAAGAGTTAACACCACTACTTCTGAAGGTATTCCAAAGCATAGAAAATGACGGAATACTACCCAACTCATTCTATAAAGCCACCATCTCCCTGATACCAAAACCAGGTAAAGACATTACAAAAAAACAAAATTATAGACCTATATCCCTCATGAACATAGATGCAAAAATCCTCAACAAAATTCTAGCCAATAGAATACAACAACACATCAAAAAAATAATTCACCATGATCAAGTGGGCTTTATACCAGGTATGCAAGGCTGGTTTAATATCAGAAAAACCATTAATGTAATCCATCACATAAATAAAACAAAAGACAAAACCCACATGATCTTATCAATTGATGCAGAAAAGGCATTTGACAAAGTCCAACACCCATTCATGATAAAAACTCTTACCAAAATAGGAATTGAAGGAAAATTCCTCAACATAATAAAGGGCATCTATGCAAAGCCAACAGCCAAAATCACTCTAAATGGAGAGAACCTGAAAGCATTTCCCTTGAGAACGGGAACCAGACAAGGATGCCCTTTATCACCGCTCTTATTCAACATCGTACTTGAAGTCCTAGCCAGGGCAATTAGGCTAGACAAAGAAATAAAAGGTATCCGGATTGGCAAGGAAGAAGTAAAGTTATCACTATTTGCAGATGACATGATTATATACACAGAAAACCCTAAGGAATCCTCCAGAAAACTACTGAAACTAATAGAAGAGTTTGGCAGAGTCTCAGGTTATAAAATAAACATACAAAAATCACTTGGATTCCTCTACATCAACAAAAAGAACACCGAAGAGGAAATAACCAAATCAATACCATTCACAGTAGCCCCCAAGAAGATAAGATACTTAGGAATAAATCTTACCAAGGATGTAAAAGACCTATACAAAGAAAACTACAAAGCTCTACTACAAGCAATTCAAAAGGATATACTTAAGTGGAAAAACATACCTTGCTCATGGATAGGAAGACTTAACATAGTAAAAATGTCTATTCTACCAAAAGCCATCTATACATTTAACGCACTTCCGATCCAAATTCCAATGTCATATTTTAAGGGGATAGAGAAACAAATCACCAATTTCATATGGAAGGGAAAGAAGCCCCGGATAAGCAAAGCACTACTGAAAAAGAAGAAGAAAGTGGGAGGCCTCACTTTACCTGATTTCAGAACCTATTATACAGCCACAGTAGTCAAAACAGCCTGGTATTAGTACAACAACAGGCACATAGACCAATGGAACAGAATTGAGAACCCAGACATAGATCCATCCACGTATGAGCAGCTGATATTTGACAAAGGACCAGTGTCAATTAATTGGGGAAAAGAAAGCCTTTTTAACAAATGGTGCTGGCATAACTGGATATTCATTTGCAAAAAAATGAATCAGGACCCATACCTTACACCATGCACAAAAGCTAACTCCAAGTGGATCAAAGACCTAAACATAAAGACTAAAACGATAAAGATCATGGAAGAAAAAATTGGGACAACCCTAGGAGCCCTAATACAAGGCATAAACAGAATACAAAATATTACCAAAAATGATGAAGAGAAACCCGATAACTGGGAGCTCCTAAAAATCAAACACGTATGCTCATCTAAAGACTTCACCAAAAGAGTAAAAGGACCACTTACAGACTGGGAAAGAATTTTCAGCTATGACATCTCCGACCAGCGCCTGATCTCTAAAATCTACATGATTCTGTCAAAACTCAACCACAAAAAGACAAACAACCCAATCAAGAAGTGGGCAAAGGATATGAACACACATTTCTCTAAAGAAGATATTCAGGCAGCCAACAGATACATGAGAAAATGCTCTCGATCATTAGCCATTAGAGAAATGCAAATTAAAACTACGATGAGATTCCATCTCACACCAGCAAGGCTGGCATTAATCCAAAAAACACAAAATAATAAATGTTGGAGAGGCTGCGGAGAGATTGGAACTCTCATACACTGCTGGTGGGAATGTAAAATGGTACAACCACTTTGGAAATCTATCTGGCGTTATCTTAAACAGTTAGAAATAGAACTACCATACAACCCAGAAATCCCACTCCTCGGAATATACCCTAGAGATACAAGAGCCTTCATACAAACAGATATATGCACACCCATGTTTATTGCAGCTCTGTTTACAATAGCAAAAAGTTGGAAGCAACCAAGGTGTCCATCAACGGATGAATGGATAAATAAATTGTGGTATATTCACACAATGGAATACTACGCATCGATAAAGAACAGTGACGAATCTCTGAAACATTTCATAACATGCAGGAACCTGGAAGGCATTATGCTGAGCGAAATTAGTCAGAGGCAAAAGGACAAATATTGTATAAGACCACTATTATAAGATCTTGAGTAATAGTAAACCTGAGAAGAACACATACTTTTGTGGTTACGAGGGGGGGGAGGGAGGGAGGGTGGGAGAGGGTTTTTTATTGATTAATCAGTAGATAAGAAATGCTTTAGGTGAAGGGAAAGACAACACTCAATACATGGAAGGTCAGCTCAATTGGATTGGACCAAAAGCAAAGAAGTTTCCGGGATAAAATGAATGGTTTAAAGGTCAGCGGAGCAAGGGCGGGGGTCTGGGGAACATGGTTTGCGGGGACTTCTAAGTCAATTGGCAAAATAATTCTATTATGAAAACATTCTGCATCCCACTTTGAAATGTGGCGTCTGGGTCTTAAATGCTAACAAGCGGCCATCTGAGATGCATCAATTGGTCTCAACCCACCTGGAGCAAAGGAAAATGAAGAACACCAAGGCCACACGACATCTAAGAGCCCAAGAGACAGAAAGGGCCACATGTACCAGAGATCTACATCATCCTGAGACCAGAAGAACTAGTTGGTGCCCGGCCACAATCGATGACTGCCCTGACAGGGAGCACAACAGAGGACCCCTGAGGGAGCAGGAGATCAGTGGGATACAGACCCCAAATTCTCATAAAAAGACCAAACTTAATGGTCTGACTGAGACTAGAGGAATCCCGGCGGCCATGGTCCCCAGACCTTCTGTTGGCACAGGACAGGAACCATCCCCGAAGACAACTCATCAGGCATGAAAGGGACTGGTCAGTGGGTGGGAGAGAGATGCTGATGAAGAGTGAGCTAATTATATCAGGTGGACACTTGAGATTGTGTTGGCAACTCTTGTCTGGAGGGGGGATGGGAGGATAGAGAGAGAGAGAAGCCGGCAAAATTGTCATGAAAGGAGAGACTGAAAGGGCTGACTCAAGGGGGGGAGAGCAAGTGGGAGTAGGGAGTGAGATGTATGTAAACTTATATGTGACAGACTGATTAGATTTGTAAACGTTCACTTGAAGCTTAATAAAAGTTAATTAAAAAAAGAAAATGAAAAAAAAAATAGAATTATCAAGCATGCCTACCTTATTACTAGCCCTTATATTTGTCCATGCGATTCCCTTTATTAGGAATTGTTGTTTTTATGTTTGGCTTTGAATTACTTTCTAGTATCTTTTCCCTTCCTTCTGCAGAACTTCCATTAATATTTTTTGCAGGGCTGTTCTGGTGGATATGAACTCTCTCAGCTTCTGTTTGTCTGGAAATGTTTTAAGTTCATCCTCATCCCTTTTTTTTTTTTTAATAATTTTTATTGAGCTTTAATTGAACGTTTACAAATCAAGTCAGTCTGTCACATATAAGCTTATATACACCTTACTCCATACTTCCACTTACTCTCCCCCTAATGTGTCAGCCCTTCTAGTCTCTCCTTTCATGACAATTTTGCCAGTTTCTAACCCTCTCTACCCTCCCATCTCCCCTCCAGATAGGAGATGCCAACACAGTCTCAAGTGTCCACCTGATGCAAGTAGCTCACTCTTCATCAGCATCTCTCTCCTACCCATTGTCCAGTCCCTTCCATGTCTGATGAATTCTCTTAGGGAATGGTTCCTGTCGTGGGCCAACAGAAGGTTTGGGGACCATGACCGCTGGGATTCCTCTAGTCTCAGTCAGACCATTAAGTATGGTCTTTTTATGAGAATTTGGGGTCTGCATCCCACTGATCTCCTGCTCCCTCAGGGGTTCTCTGTTGTGCTCCCTGTCAGGGCAGTCATCGGTTGTGGCCAGGCACTCATCCTCATTCTTAAAGGACAGTTTTGCTGGGTATAGTATTCTTGGTTGACAATTTTTGTTTTTGTTTTCTTTCAGCACTTTAAATACATAATTCCATTGCCTTCTGGCCCCCATTGTTTCTGAGGAAAAATCGGCACTTAATTTTATTGGGGACCCTTTATATGTGACTGTTTGCTTCTCTCCCACTGCTTTCAGGATTTCTCTCTTTATCCTTACTTTTTGAGAGCCTGATTATGATGTGTCTCAGTATAGATCTCTTTGAGTTTATCCTGTTTGGAGTTATTTGAGCTTCTCAGGTTACTAGATTCATGTCCTTCATCAGACTAGGGAAATTTTCTGTCATTATTTCTTAAAGTATTCTTTCTGTCCCTTTCTCATCTCATTCTGGAATTCCCATGATGCATATATCATATCTCTCGTTGTTGTTCCATAATTTGATTAAACTATGTTCAGGCTTCTTGAGTCCCTATTCTTGTTGCTCTTCAGCCCTCTATAATTTCAAATGTCTTATCTTCTAATTCACTAATTCTTCATTCTGCCTGATTAAATCTGTTGTTAAATCCTTCCACTGTGTTTCTCATTTTGGTTATTGTCCCTTTCAATTCCAAAATTTCTGTTCAGTTCCTTGTTTTTTTTTTTTAAATCTTCATTTTATTCTTTCATTCTTTTATATCTTTGTCTATGTTTTCCTTTAACTCTTTGATTATGTTTAACTTTGTTGCATTATATTCTTCCATTCTTTTCATTATTCCATAGATGTGCTTTTATCCCCTTCATCATGTTCATTCGGATGGGCCATCATATCTCTTTTCTTTGTGTGTCTTGTGATTTTTTGTTGGAGCGTTGGCATTTTTGAGGGTGTTAACTTTCTCAATTCTCTGCAGTATTAGCTGTTTTTGTCTGCACTAATTTCTGAAAAAAAAAAAAAACTTATGCAGGCAGAGTCTTTGGTTTTTTCTTAACATTTCCTCTCCCACTCTGTGATTGCTCCTTCTCCTTCCCTGGTTTAATTAGGCTATGAAAATTCCAGGTCTCGGTTTTCAACTTTCCATGTCCCTCAAACACACCAGAGAACACACTAGGGTCCATCTGTCCTCCAGCAAGCACCACCACTCAGGTGAGATGTCATGTACTAATCAATCTTTCCACTAGGGGGTGCAGTTCTTTGTCTTTGGTTATTACTCCCTTCCTTTCTCTGTTTCTGCAACCACATTTTCAGTCAGGAAACCCACACCCAGTGAGTTCTTTTCGGGGTTGGATGTTGCCCTCTGGTTTTGCCCAAGTCTTCCTTCTCTGCTTTGTGGGGGCTGCTTGTATCTGAACTGGCATACAGGGGACGCACAGGTAGGCTTCCCTCTGTCTCAGGAAGAGGAGGGGCTGGCACTCCCCAAAAGGACCTCTGAGAGATCTGACTGGTTGATTTCAGAGCCCCTGTGGCTCTGTGGTGGTTGGGGGTGCAGTCTCCACTTAGGTGACTTACCTCCTGGCTCCACTATAAGGAAACTTCTATAGGAGTTTGTATTAGTCGAGCAGCTAATACTTATCAGGTGGGGGAGGGGCTGTCATGCTCCAAATGGATCCTGAGGGAGGTCTGCCTTGTTCCTATCAGAGCCTCTCATCCCCTTAGTATGTTTGCTGTAAGCGTGTCCTTCACTCAAGATGTCTGCTTCCTAGCACACAGCAACCTCAACCAGCAGTCTTCAGTGCTTAGGTAGACCCAAACTAACCCCCAAGTAGGTCTGTCCTGTTGGTTTCAAAGGCCTGAGCTATGGGGTGCACAGGGAGGCAGGTAGAGTGCTACCTACGGGAGCAGATTCCACTGCAGGGGTCTTCTGTAGCGATTTGCAACAGCCTGGCAACCAAAAGTTACGGGGTGGAGGAGGGAGTGTCCTGCTTTAATCAGATCCCCATGGAATTCTGCCTTCTTGCTAGCAGACCACCCCCCAGTAGATTGTTGGCTGTGAGTACAGTTTCCACTCAAGGCATTTGCTTCCTAGCATGGAGCAGTCTCAGTCAGCAGTCAGTGCTGACCAGAAGTGAGGGCAGACTGACCCCAGCTTACCCCCAGAGAGGTCTTTCCTGTTGATTTTGAGCTATGGGGTGAGCTATGGGGTGCTCAGGGAGGCAGGTAGATTGCTGACTACGGGAGAAGAGTCCACTGCAGGGGCCTTCTGTAGCAATTCACAGCAGCCTTGTACCAACAGTGTCTGGGTGAGAGAAGTGCTGGCTTGCTCCAAATGGACCCCTGGGGAGATCTGCCTTGTTGATTATAGGGTAGGACCTTGGGGTCCTGTCTCTTTGTACAGGCAAGGGGTGTGAGGTTAGGGAAGCAGGCTCTTTTCCTGGGGCCACCTTCCCAGTTCATAGCAGCCATGCCTATGTGGCTGGGGGAGGGGCAAGGGTAGAGGAAGAATCAATTCTCCTACTGTACGCAACTTATTATTTATTCATTGGTTCTTACCTGTCTGCAGTTCTTTGCTGTTGTCCTCTGTTCCCCATTTCAGAGTTCCATTTCCTTGTTTTCTTTTTTGAGGAGGGTTGAAACAATGGCCTGTTAATGCTGCCATCTTCTCAGAACCCTATCCATTTCCATTCTTTTTTGAGTGACCTAACTAAAAATTTTGCTACATTAAAGCTTCCATTTGAATGCATAATTCTCTAAAACATTTTAAGCAAGAAATCTATATGCTAGATAAGGAAAAAAAGAGATAAGGGGAAATAGGTGACGCAAGACTTCTGATTTAGAAATAAAACAATTTTTAAACACAGATGAAAACCAGAGCCCTTACTTGTGAATTATCACTATGGTAGCTTGCAGAGAATAGAAAATTAAGGGCTTGAGAATTGTGTTTACTCTCTCTCTCTCTCTCTCTCTCTGAGAATTCTTACATAATGCATTTTCTGCAGTTACAGAAAGGGCTTGTTTCTGGAGAACTGAGATATATATATGGAGTCTCTGAGAAGAAATGACAAGAAGCTAGGTTAAACGGTGTGCAAAGAAGAGAAAGCTAGAACAAAAGGAGATGTATGGCATCCTCAAAAACATCACACTTGTGGTTTCTTGCTATCTGTGAAACTTGGACCAATTCAAGGTGCCATATTCGGTAGATCCTGGCAGAGCTGAGGAGAAACAGTACCCTCCCAACACAGTCAGTTTTAAACCTTTATTACTTTCTGGGAGATCAATTTCTTCTTTTAATACTATCTACTTCCTTCTCTAAGACATATTACTATACTCCCTGGCCAACTGGGAGCCAATAACAGTTATTTCTTTTTGGCTGCCTCTTTTAGGTAACAATCTTAAACAAGAAATGCAGTGATGATATAGAACCATAGACTTTTGAAGATGGAAAGGGCCCTAGAGAATAAAAGTGTGAGCTGTACTGGGGCTTTCTTTCTTTATATATTCATGGTATGAGGCATTGGGGGTTCAGTGGTAGAATTCTCCCCTTCCATGCAGGAGACCTGAGTCTGGTTTATCGTCAATGAGTCCCAAGCACAGCCACCACCCATCTGTCAGTAGAAACTTACATGTTGCTATGCCACCTGTATTTCAAATACCAGGAGGCTCAACCATGGAGGAGAGGTTTCAGCTTAGCTTCCAGACCAAGATAGACTAGGAAGAAAGTCCTGGTAATAAACTTCAGAAAATTAGCCATTGAAAACCCTATGGATCACAAGAGTATCGTCTACTATAGTGCTGGAAGCTAAGCCCTTTAGGTTGCACGCACTCAGATATACCAATGGTCATGAAACTGGGCAGGACCAGGCAACGTTTTGTTCTGTTATACATGGGGTCGCCAGGAGTCCAAGCTAACTCAATGGGAACTTGCAGCAATAACAACAACGTGGCATATAGGTATGTATTTTTCCATCATCTCTGAGACAAGATCAGATTGCAACTTTATGAACCAGAAAGGTAGGCTTTCTTACTGGAATATATTAAGTTCTTTCATGAAAGGTACCATAAAACTCTAAGACATTATTATTGATTTTTTGGTCAACAATGAAATAGTGCTGTTCTGAATGAAACCTCAAAAAAAAAAAAAAAAGTGCAGCGTCTTATGAGATGTCTCAGTATGTCAAAACTCCTGAGGAAAATATAACCTCTTGATTCCAAATTTGTCTTTTAAGAGAATACGTTCTACATTTTTCCACACAGGTTAAGATCCTCAGGGATTTTTGCTTGCGTGATACGCAGGGTTTGGCCTTCACACGCCTACACCACAATGCCAATGATTAGGCCATATGCTTAGCAGAAATTCCATTTTAAGACAGGGGTTTGCCTAACATGAAAACAAAATGCATCATTTTTTCCGTGAATAATGGACCCCTACTTCCAGAGTTTGTTTAACTTGGAATAAGGCTGCGATGTGTGGTGTCATTCCTGGTAGGGCATTTCCAGCATTTTCCTGAAGTTATTAAAGCTTAAGTCTTTTTATAAAGCATTAATTCCATGCACAACAAAAGTTCTCTCTGTAGGGCCAAAATGACTTGCCTAATTTCACACAGTTAGCTGGCGACAGGAAAATAAAATTGATTTCCTGACTTTTGATGTAGCTTGAAAATCACACAGAAAAAACAAGAAAAATAAATATCCTTATTTTCTATTTCACTTTTTTATCATTTGACCATGATTTTTGTTTAACCTAGACTAACTACTCAGTTCAAACCCCTTGCTAATCATAATTTTCTGTTTCCCTGTCTATAAATTCAATCTTTAATGTAAGTTTTGAGATACTCAGTGATTTGCTTTCCATGATAACTTGTAGGTTTTAAAATTACATGTCTGTTTTCATTTACTCTGTAATATCACTTGTTTTCAGCTACATTAAAGCCAAAATCAGCTCTCTTCTCTTATATGGAATGACAGTTTTCTTGTTCTTTTACTAAGTTCACAAGTGGATGATATAATTATTCTACTTATGTTAATACCTCAAAAAATCATTATAAATATGGCAAGTTTTAATTGTTCATGCAAATCAATTTATATGCAAACAACTTAAAATCTATTTTCATTCCCTACAATTTGTGTTTTTACATTTCAAGTTTGCTTGTGCAGCAATAAAATGTAGAATTTGATTGCTAATTGCTTTAATACATCAGGTAGTTTCAAGAGGCACAGAGCTACAAACAATTTTCATATAACAAGTGTCGATTAGAAGGACTCTTCGTTCTATGATTACTGGAAGGTGCACCGACAAGGCCACACTTTCACCAGAGCTTATTCAAAACCCAATAATATCAGCTGATGAAAAGGTGGCATATTACCGGTGATGCGTTCTTTTCATTCAATTCCCTCCATGACCCATGGTCATTATTTTGTTACCTGTGTATATACAAAAAGTAAATAAGAGGGTGATATAAAATTGTGTTTATTCTCTTCCCTTCTTACCTTTAGAATAAAATTTCAGAATAGCCCCTGTTAGGTGAGATCTCTCTCTCTCAGGCAGACTTAATGGCTCCCTGAGCAGTAATCATTGTGCAATTCTGAGGCCTCACACCAGCTTGGAATTTAAAGCTGGAGGACCCTTTAAAAATTACCCATCAGTCTCCCTCATTGTACAGATGAGAGAGCTGGGGCCTAGAGAGACTAAAACTTGCCCAGTGTTGCTCAGTTATTTAGTGACAAAGGCAAGATAAGAACCCAGGTATCTGGATTACTAGCCCAGTGCTTTCTCCTCTGTTATCCCTTCATGATTCCATTTAGACTTCTGTCTCGGTTGTACCTTTTATGTAGGAAATTCAAGTGTTCTTGTGTTCTACTGGAGTCCCTGGATAGTGCAAACATTTAACACAATTGGTTGCTAACCAAAAGGTTGGAGGTTCAAGTCCACCCAGAGGCACCTCAAAAGAAAGGCCTGACAATCTACTTCCAAAAAAATCAGTCGTTGAAAATCCTGTGGAGCACAGTTCTACTCTGACACACATGGGATCACCATGAGTTGGAGTCAACTCTGCTGAAACCGGTTTTGTGTTCTACTAGGATATCCCAGCAGTTGGTTGAGTCAACAGAGCATGGTAGAAGGTCAAAAGCTGAAAGAGGCAGCACCCTGATATGGGCCCAAGAACACTGAGTTGGATCTCCCAAGATGAGAGTTCTTTCCATCATTCATCAGTTGCCATGATCAAGTTTTTCAGCTTCACGAACCTGAGCGTCCTCAGCTGTAAATGAGAAGGTAAGGGAAAGGGCAAATGAAACAGTGAAGGTAGATGCAGCTGCCCATAATGGTGCTCAATAATAGTTATTCAATCTGAATTGATAATTCAGGCATCCAAGTAAATGGCAGCATGGATCCACAAGTCACTTTAATCCTCATTCATTCTCTAGACAAAGTATTCCAGTGTACCCATTCAGTCAAGAATCATTTATTGCGTGGTTACTATGTGCCAGCCAGTCACTCTGCTAGGTTGTTGTTGTTCGTTGTTGTCAAGTCAGCTCTGATTTGTGGCTACCCCATGTACAACAAAACAAAATGTTGTCTGGTCCTGTGGTATCTTCATGATTGTTGGTATGCTCAAGTCCATTGTTGTGGCCACTGTGTATTTTGAATGCCTTTCAATGTCGATGGCTCATCTTCCAAAACTATTTCAGACAATAGTCTATCGTAATCCATAAGGTTTTCTTTGGCATTAGATCAAAAGTAGACCACCAGGCCTTTTTTCCTAGTCTGTCTTAGTCTGAAAGCTCTGCTGAAATCTGTCCATCATGGATGACTCTGCTAGTATTTGAAATACTGGTGGCATAGCTCCCAGCTTCATAGCAACACACAAGCCGCCATAGTACAACAAACTGACAGATAGTGCTAGGTACTGGGATAAAATGGTAACATAAAAACATGGTCCCTACTCGAGCAGTTTTATAGACTAATGGAGAAGACCGAGAAGTGGACAGACAATGACCTGCTATGATGATACAGCACAGAGGAGAGGACCTCCACGTAGATTATGGGGATGTGGGAGACTTCCCAGAGGAAGCCACGGTGAGCTGAGACCTGACCAGTGTAGGAGTTACGCAGAAAGAGAAGAATGGGCGGAGGGTTCTAGGAAGGAAATCCACAATGTGAAGGCTCGGAGCAAAAGAGTTCAGTGCTCTAGAAGAAATGAAGGAACTTGATCATGTGCCAGTTAGAGTGTGCAGGTTAAGGCTGCAGAGGAGGCTGGGATCAGATCATGCTAGATCTTATGGGCCAGTTTAAGGTACCTGAAGGGAGTGACTGAGCAGTACAAATGGTTAAGGGCCACTACTAGCCAAAATGTTGGTGGTTTGAACCCACACAGAGGTGCCTTGGAAGACAAGCCTGGCAATCTGCTTCTGGCAATCTGCCTTGAAAGCCCTCTGCCGCAGTTTCACTCTGCACACATGGGGTTTCCATGAACTGGAATCAACTCGACAGCAACTAACAAAAACAATAGCAAGGTCATTGGACTTCATCCTAAGAGCAATAGGAAAACCTTGAAAATTTTTAAACTACCAAATGAAACAATCACGTACAGTCAGCCCTCCGTATTTACAGGTTCTGCATTCACGGATTCAACCAACCGTGGATTTAAAATATTCGGAAAAAAGGGGAAAGTTGCAGAAAGCAAAACTTGAATTTGCCACGTGCCAAGCACTATGCTGAATGCACGCGAATGAAGGGATGTGTAGGCATCCCCTGCTGTAGCCTCCCGCCATCTCACAGGTCCTCAGTCTCTCCAGCACTCGTTGTTTGAGCATCATTCAAGTCTTCTTCGTTCACTTCTTGTGCTGGGTGTACACTTTGTTTCTGTGAAAAAATGGCTCCTAAAAAGCAATGAAGTGGTGGAAGCAGTTCCTCAGAGGCTAAGTGTGAGGGAGTTGAGGAGAGCAGAGGAAGGAGTTTAAGGCAAAGGGCCGCTGGCTGGCTCTGTACAGCGTTACAGCCTCAAGAGCTTCAAGATCAGGGGTGAATCCCATCAGCAGAGGCCCAGGCAGCATCAGCCTTCCCAGAAGAGCTCAAGAAACTCACAGAAGAGAAAGGTTACCTTCCAGAGCAAATCTTCCATTGTGATGAAACAACTGTTTACATCATATTAGGTACTATCAGTAATCTAGAGATGATTTAAAATATATGGGAGGATGTGCATAGGTTATATGCAAATACCACAGCATTTTATATAATGAACTTGGGCATTCTCGGATTTTGGTATCTGTGGGGAGAGAGAAAGGGAGGTTGGAAACCCTGGTGCCATAAACAGGTCCAAAGTTTGAACCCAGCAGCTGCTCCTTGGAAACTCTGTGGGCTGTTCTACTCTGTCCTATAGGGTTGCTCTGAGTCAGAATCAACTCCATGGAAATGGGTTTGGTTTTTTGGTTTGGGGGGAGGTGAGGTGTCCTGTAACCAATCCCCCACGGA
Source organism: Elephas maximus indicus (assembly GCF_024166365.1). NCBI lineage: Eukaryota > Metazoa > Chordata > Mammalia > Proboscidea > Elephantidae > Elephas > Elephas maximus. The sequence goes on along the minus strand of NC_064827.1, from coordinate 85,237,286 downwards.
TACTGAGATGACTGTAAATGGCTTTCTTTGGTGAGGAATCAGATTTTTTTTTCTTTAACTTCGACTCGTTTTTCATTCCATGAACATATCTATGTATGTTAATTTCAATATTTAAACAACTCATTCTCTTTTGTCCAAAATTCATATAAATCATTTCTCAAATTATATCCACCGTCACTGGACCCTCATCTTCAAAAAATTACATAGGCAAATTGCTTGATTTTACTCACAATGTCAACAGAGCATACAAGTGACCAGTTGGGATGAAAAATATTTATGGAATAAGTGCATGCATTGAAAAACTGCAGCTAAAGTTTCCAGCATTCAAATTAAGAAGAAAGCACAGGAACAATTGGGTAGGAAACTGAAGGGTAAATAAACTGAAGAAATGTGAAAACACCATACTCTAAACTGTGAGCCTATTAAAATCACCACACCCAGCCTATTTGCAAGAGGTAGGCAGTTCTGGAAAGCTGAGCCATTGCTAACTAGCTTTGCCGGATAAACCATGTCATGCTAAGCAAGCTGGAATCTCAGTGGAAAAAAGATGTGTTTGCCAGAAGCTATGCCATGACAAACTTTTCCTGAACCTCAGCCTACAATCTGGCCCTGCCAATGCCCCCAATGGCTGTCTGCGTTTCTGGGCTGAGGGCTGGTGAGTCAAAGCCCATGTCCTATGCATTTGGGGTTCAGCAGGGGCACAGTGCTTTTATATCAGAAACCATCTTGTGAACAGAAGACCTTGCCATAAAACAAACAAATGAAAGCAGTTGCCATGGGGACAATTACAACCCTGTGTGTTTCAGAGTAGAACTATAATCCATAGGGTTTTCAATGGCTGTGATCTTTTAGAGGAAACCCTGGTGGTGTAGTGGTTAAGTGCTATGGTTGCTATCCAAAAGGTCGGCAGTTTGAATCCACCAGGCGCTCCTTGGAAACCCTTCGTGGCAGTTCTACTCTGTCCTATAGGTTCGCTGAGTCAGAATCAACTTGATGGCAGTGGGTTTGGTTGGTTTGATGGCATAGTGGTTAAGAGCTACAGCTGTTAATGAAAAGGTTGGCAGTTTGAATCTACCAGGTGCTACTTGGAAACTCTATGGGGCAGTTTTACTCTGTCCTATAGGGTCACTATGCATTGGAATCGACTGGACAGCAGTGGGTTTGGTTTTTTGGTTAATCTTTTTGTGATAATTAAGATTGTGTGTCAACTTGGCTGGGCCATGATTCTCAGTGCTTATATGTGATCACTCCCATGATTGAATCTGCTGTGAGTAGCCAGTCAGTTGAAAGGGAGATTCCTTGGGGGTGTGGCCTGCATCTGAACATAAGCAGGTGTTCTGGCTTTTTTGCTTACTGTGTGAATCCTGTGGCTGTCTCCTGTTCGTCTGACCTCCAGTTCTTGGGACTTGCACTATCAGCTTATCTGCTGATTTGGGATTTGTCAATCTTCATAGCCTGTGAGCAAGAGCCCTGCTCTCTGACCTGCCGACCTTGTGTTCACCAGCCCCTGTGGCTACGTGAATCAAGAGAAGCCTCTATCCTGATCCACAGACTTGGGACGTTCCAGCCTCTTCAATCATGTGAGCCTTTTCCTTGATATAAATCTCTCTGTATGTACATATTTATATGTTTTACTGGTTTTGCTTCTCTAGAAAACCCAGCCTAAGACACTTTTAGAAACACATCACTGGGGCTTTCTTCTGAAGTGCCTCTGGGTGGATTTGAACTGCCAGCCTTTTGGTTAGTAGCTGAGCACTTAACCATTTGTACCACCCAGGGACTCTGCTCACATAAAAAAAAAAAAAAAAAATCACACCCACAGACACAGACACAAAAAACTAAACTCATTGCCGTTGAGTTGATTTCTACTCAGAGCACAACCCTGTAGGACAGAGTAAAACTGCCCCATAGGGTTCCCAAAGCTATAAATCTTTAAGGAAGCTGACTGCCATTTCTTTCTCCCACAGAGCAGCTGGTGGGTTCAAATCACTGACCTTTAGTTAGCAGCCGAGCACTTAACCACCGTGCCACTAGGGCACCCTAAATTCTGTTTTTCTTTTTTTCATTATCTTTAAAATCCATGAAGTACTTTCCAGCCAGCTTTATTTGAGCATCTTCTAAACACTTAACAACTATAAAGCAAATAGGAACAGTAATCATTTGCTCTTATGGAGTATGTTTCCTTCTAAAAGCCGGAGGCTTCAGTTTTTGAGCACCATGTTCTCTGAGAAAAATTTTCTCCTCAAGCTGAAGATTTTATTTTATCAAACGAAAGGATTTATGGACCACAAACAAGGGGGATGGTGGCAGAAGTAGGGGACAGAGTTGAACATCAACAGGCCTTCAGGGTTAGAATTATGACAATGGTTTTAGGAGTTGGGAATAAGGAAAATAGGAAAGGCTTTTGCAATTTCTGATAAATTCTAACTTTTAGTTGCTTAATTGCATACATTATACGCAACTTTTTTTTCAATATTATGTATAAAGTACAAGTTTATTGCCCCCAAATTTGGAAAACACAGATAAAAGAAGACAAGAAAATATAATTCTACTACTGAATATCATCACTATTAACACTTTTGTATCTATCTTTCCAAATTTCTCTTGCTCTAGCTTTCTCCCTTTCTCTTTGTGTATAATTATACACACATGATCTCATTTTTATAACATGTATGTTTATATATTTACATACATGTTAAAAATGCGGTCATACTGCATATACTATTTCAGAATCTTTTTATACTTAATAATTATGGACATCATCCCCTGGAATATAAGCTTGCTGAGGGTGGGGAATTTGTCTGCTGTTAACTGCCGTTTCCTTAGCACCTAGAAGTGTACCTTCATCTGATGGGCACCCAACATATATCTGTTGACTGAATTAATGATGAATGAATACTGTTCCATATCAATCAAACATGGATATTTACATATATGTCATGGATCGAATTATGTTCCCCCAAAACTGTGTGTATCAATTTGGCTGGGCCAGGATTCCTGGTTTTGTGTGATTTTCCTACACGTTGTAAATCCTGCCTCTATGATGTTAATGAGGGAGGATGGGCGGCAGTTGTGTTAGTGAGGCAGGACCGAACCTACAAGATTGGATTGTGTCCTGAGGCAATCTCTTGAGATATAAAAGAAAGATGCAAGCAGAGAGACAGGGGGACCTCACACCACCAAGAAAGCAGTGCCGGGAGCAGAGCGTGTCCTCTGGACCAGGGGTCCCTGCGTAGAGAAGCTCTTAGTCTGGGGGAAGATTGGTGAAAAGGCTGACAGAGAGAAAAAGCCTTCCCCTGGAGCCGACACCCTGAATTTGGACTTCTAGCCTACTTTACTGTGAGAGAATAAACTTCTTTTGTTAAAGCCATCCACTTGTGGTATTTCTGTTATAGCAGCACTAAATGACTAAGACAATATTCATAATTAAATATACATTTACAATTAACATCCTAGCGCTGACATCTGTGTACCCCAAACCTAAACACCCCAGGTCTATCAAACCCATCTCAGCCTCCGCTCAGGTCTTCCTCCTCTGACTCCCATGGAATTTTTTTTTTTTAATGTGGTAAAAACATATACAATAAAGCACTAGCTAACTCAACAATTTTTATATGTATAAATCGGTGACATTGATTACATTCTTCATGTTTTGCAACCATTATCACTATCCTTTTCCAAATTACCATTGGGATGTTCTTCACCTCTTTTGGGCACTTAGCACTTTCCATCTTATTCTGCAGATATTTTGGTCCAGTAAATATACAGTGTAGCTTCAGTACGGCATCTATGCCTAGTTCCTCTTTGTAATAATAATAGCAAAAGTAATTATATTTACTTATTAATCATTTAATGTATATCTTTTTTTTAATGTATATCAGGGACTGTACTAAGTGACATATGTAAATTATACCATTTAATATAAACAATAACCCCATAGAGTAGGTATTATGATTATGCTCATTTTATGGATGGATTATCTGAGACTTGCAAAGCCAAGCTGACTTGCCCAAGGGAGAGATGAGCCACCCACTTAAGCCCATCTTATTCCAGAATCTGTGCTGTGGGCACGCTGTACCCCACCACTCCCTCATCTCTCACCTCCTACCCGCAGATCATCTACAGCAGTGCCTCGTGTACATGGTAAATCTTCAATGAACTCTTGTTGAATGAATAAACGAAACACAGCTACAAACGGAGTATGGGTTGGTGAATGATGAGAGAAAAGTCCTGAGATTGGGATGTCCAAGTGGCTTGGTTGGAGGAGAGGAGTGAAGCAAATGAAAAGGCAGATTGAGGGACACTGTCTGAAGTGGCCCGTCTAATTTTCTCCTATACAATATCTAAGAGACACATGCATAATGAGTTTTTGGCTAGACAAAATTAAAATCAATTAAGAAGGGAGATTCCAGCCCCAAACACAAGCAAGAACTTAGGGTAAAGATAGTGCCTCTTCACAAAGGCTAAGATATGTTTTAGAGGAATAATCAGATAAAAAAAATTTGAGAAGCTAGAATAGGAAAGGTGAAAATGAGAATTAAATTAGCAAATAATTGGAAATGAGATCACTGGGCTGTTGTCAAAAAGAAGGAACAACAGGTAAACTTCTAGAATCTTGCAGCAGTAAACAGAAATGTGCCACACTATCAGAATGAGTCTTCATTCACTATAAGCAATGGAAAGATTAAAAGAGTAACAATTTTCTCTCCAGCTTACCTAGCTTTGAAACTAGCAGACACTTTCAGTGCCCCACCCATATCCCTTTGGCCTTACTGGTCAGCCTGACTTCCAAATGACAGCACCTCTTGGAGCCTGCTCTGCCCATATGGGTGACAGGCCAGAAGTGCTGGGGAATTAAGGAGCAGCCCTTAACCACTCACTGGCGGGAGCTGATGGATAAATACTCCACATCCCTTGTCACTCGGGCAAAATAACAAAGAGGTGTGTATTCTACACTACCTCCCAGAGTTCCCCAGAAGGATTAAGCTTCAGCTGTCCCCAGCGGTAAATTGCTTGATGACGCACTTTTGATTGGCTGCCTTACCTTTCCTGTTTCATATTCTCACTCCCCCCAGGTGTCTCCTGAGATTACCTCCTAAATAAACTACCTGCACTTGTCTCAGCATCCTGCTTCTGCGGAATGAACAGAGGCAGAACATGCAAACAGATGCCTAATCCAGCTGTCCCTTTCATTTGAGCCTTCTTCTGCACGGCCCTTCCTCCTTTAGGAAAGTTAGCAGATGAAGGCTGTTGAGGAACGAGAGTCTTGAAAAAGAATTCACAGAATGTGAGCTCATTATCCATCCTAACTCCCTCACCTTTTAAAAGATGAAACCCAAACTAAATGGGCCTATATTCTAGAGTCCTGGCCCTAATACAGATTTTCCAAAAGTGATTTTTGAAAAGGTAGTTCTGCCACTAGAGGATACATAGAAAAAGTTCTGAGGCCATAAAAGTTTGGGTAACACTGGGTTAAACACAGTCAATCAGGACCTTTACCCCAAGAATTCTTATAACCTTCAATATACTATTTAAAAAAAAAAAACAAACCACTGCCGTGGAGTAGATTCTGACTCATAGTGATGCTATAGGACAGGGTAGAACTGCGCCATAGAGTTTCCAAGGAGCACCTGGCAGATTTGAGCTGCTGACCTCTTAGCTGCCATAGGACTCAACCACTATGCCACCAGGGTTTCTGAACATGCTAATAGATACCTAAGAAGGGAATAGAGTACAGAAACACCTCCCGCATTATTTGGCTGTGAGCCTCTTGAGAAGCTGGTGGTCCACAGAACATATGGAGGTTTCCCTGCCTACCTTCCACAGTCCAGTCTTGGCCTCCCTACCCAGTCTTCTCTCTCATCACTCTTTCCTCTCATCTTTCTCCATCTGCTGCCCAAGCTTCAACATGAAAGCGCTTCTCAGAACTCTCTAAGAACATCAGGACTGTTTGTGTCTCTAGGCCTTTGTGCATGCTACTTCTCTTCCTGGATCACCATCTCTCACTTTCCTATCTGGCAAATCCCTCTTGGTTGATCCAGAGGTTACTTCCTACAGGCAAGCTTCTCCAGAAACTTACGTCTTATTTATCTTCATGCTGCCAGCATTTGGCATGAGACCTAGAACCTACATAGCCAGTATTTGTGTGAATTAACTCAAAGAACGTAAGTGTGAAGTGAGATATAAATAAGTTATATGACTTTGGACGAGTTAAAACTTCTTTGGGTCCAAAGCCCAGACTAGAAGTTGGACCTCTTATAACCAAAAGAGGGTTCTTGTCCTGTCCTTTTAGCCAATCGAAATGAGATGGACGCCACACCACCAGTTGCAAGGGAAACAGAAAATGGAAATTTATTGTCTGGGCAGACAAGGAGCAACCTGGTGTCTAGCGACCATAAGGCCACATGCTCGCAGTCTAAGAGGGCTGGGGAGCTTTTTGTTTCCAACAGCGTTAGGGACTGGGTTTGGTACCTGGAACTCTCCGCCCTTAGTCCTCCCATGCCCATACTTGGAGATCTGGATATTAAATCATCTTCCGTCGTCGGATGTGCTTGTAGTGGGACCCCTCGCTTCTAAAATAGAATCGGGTGAAATCATGGGCTGGGAAATATCGTTCTTTCCAGTGACAATCGGGTCCAGGGTGGGTTGAAGGAGGTGATCTCTTTAATGTGTGCATGGTTCAAGGTGTAGCTTGGGCTAGTTCAGCGAATAGAGCCACTACCTGCTGTGACTTTTTGAAAAATGTTGCTCAGAACAAGCTTGTGGTTAACAAGACAAAGAAAGGGGCGCAGGGGCGGGGGGGGGCAGGTAGTGTTGATTGAGGTTTTCACTTTGACCCATAGTCCTTGTTCATTCCACTTTCTCTGTCTGCATCACAGAAATTGAAGACCTCATTTAGGGAATTTGATGATTCTTTTTGAGCACACTGAAGCTTTAACATTTTGTTTTACGGGTGGAAGGGCACTGAATAATAACCTAATCTCTTTTGGTTAGCTATTACCACAAGCATAAAGTCAACCATTTGATAAAGGAAAACATTGTGCCACTCAAGGGTTTTTGATAATCTGTAACAGAAACCAACTTGTGCCAGTCTAAACCAATGAAAAGATTTGTCAGAAGGGTCTGAGGGTAGAGTCGACCCTATAGGAGGAGAAGGTCTGCTGGATCTTAGGAACAGCTGAACCAGAGCTCCAAGGGCCATCAGGACTCTCCACCTCCACATCTCCACTCTCTTCTTTCTGCGTACCTGCTCCGATTTTCTCTCATGATGCACTGGCTGTCTTTACCTGGCAGAAAAAAAAGCACCCAACTCCCTTCACTTCCACATCTTTGGTTCAAGCCACTAGAGAGAGAGACCAGCCCAAATCCCTCTCAGTCACAAACCTAAAATTCCAGAGGAGAGACTCATTGCCCCTGTTTTTGTCAGTGCCCATTCCACCAATCAACAGAGCTTAGGGAAAAAAAAAAAAAAAAGGCATAGTCAAATTGTATAAAATGGCTGCTCCCAGTGCAATGATGTAGGTATGTGCATAGGGGAAGGACAGGCAGTTACCAAAGCATGGTAGGTCCAGAATGACTGTAAGTCCACTCCTTAGTAGATGGGCTGCTCAGTGAAAAGCAATGAGATGAGAAAGTAGTCAACCACACCCATTCATGATAAACGCTGTCATGGAATTACGGAGAAGGAGCTGTATAGGAAGAAGTGAACTCTGGAGTGGAAAAATATATTAATCAAAATCATATCTCAACCAACTAAATGAATACACAGATAATGAGGCACAGAAAAGGCCTGCTACCCCAAAGACCTCCTTAGGCAAGTTTTTGTGTCAGAGAGGCAAGTCCAGCAAGAGACTCGTGAAAGGAAAAGAAAAAAATAGAGTTTCCACAATATCCAATAAGTGCAGAGGCCAAGATGAAAAGAAAGTAATAGGAAAACCCAGAAAGATCCTAAACTATAATGTTTCCAGGAGAGAACACCCAAGTTCAGATACCTCTAAGACATTTTATTTGATAATTAGATAGAGAAATGCATTTGGCCACAGGAAGGGTGTCTTAGTCATCTAGTGCAGCAGAAATTTATTCTCTCACAGTTTAGGAGGCTAGAAGTCCAAATTCATGGTACCAGCACCAGGAGAAGTCTTTCTTTCTCTGTTGGTTCTGCGGGAAGGTCCTTGTCATCAATCTTTGCCTGGTTAAGGAGCTTTTCAGTACAGGGTCCCCAGGTCCAAAGGGCGTGCTCCACTCCCAGCGCTTCTTTCTTTATGGTATGAGGTCCTTCTCCTCTCTGCTCATTAATCTCTTTTATATTTCAAAATAGATTGACTCAAGATACAACCTAATCCTATTGATGGTATCCTGACTCTATTCTAATCCTGCCTCATTAACATTATAGGGTATTTACAACACATAGGATAAATACATCAGATCACAAAATGGAGGACAACCACACAATACTGGGAATCATGGCCTAGCCAAGTTGACTCACATTTCTGGGGGACACAGTTAAATCCATGACAAAGGCGAAAGAGGAGAATAAAAATGTTGCTAAGAATCAAAGCTAAACCCCACATCACTTGAGGGCTGTCTCTGGTATAGCATTTCTCCCATTTGTTCATGGATTCTGAATGTTAAGTAAACCTTTCAGCCTCTGGTTCCAGGGTGCTGGAGCAATGAATCTCAGACAGCGAATGAAAAATGAGGGCTGCAAAGTTCAGGGAATAATAGAAAATTAAATCTTAACTGAGCTGCTGTAAATATTGCAGCCAGAAAACAGAGCACATCAGCAGAGTGTGCTGGCAGAGGGTGATGGATTTCTCCTCCCCATGCACAATTATCAGCAGTGCATAATAGGGTATTCTGAGGTTTGCGGGTGAGAAAGGGGGTGATGAGGAAAGAGAGAGAAAGGAAAACAAATGGCATTTGTACATTAAAATACCTCTTTAGTAAAGAGCATTTTTTTCTCAGCCAAAACCAAGGGCCCAACTCAAATGACCCTCTCGTAGTAACTCACCTAATGCAAACATTCACAGCCCGTTAGCCATAGCTTTTTCCCAGTACTCACCATTTCTGTTGTTGTGGTTGTTTTTTCCTGGTACTCACCATTTCAGGGTATTTATACTATTTGTAAGGAGCTCTGGTGGTGCAGTGGTTAAAGCACTTGGCTGCTAACAGAAAGGCCAATGGTTCAAACCCACCAGCCATTCCGTGGGAGAAAGATGTGGCAGTCTGCTTCTGGAAAGATTTACAGCCATGGAAACTCTATAGGGTAGTTCTACTTTGTCCTACAAGGTTGCTCTGAGTTGGAATCAACTTAACAGCAATGTGTTTATAGCTATTTGTGCACGTCTTATCTCCACAACTAGATTATAAATCCCTTGAAGGTAGGGAGAGGACTTGTTTCCCTTGTTTATCTTCATGTGCCCCACAGCATCCAGAAGAACTAGTGTTTACTGAAGGTCTCCAACGCTTCATGCACCGTGTGAAGCAGGTCTCCAACGCTTCATGCACCGTGTGAAGCAGTTTAATGTTGTGTCCTTGCGGGGTCCTCCCAAACACTCTGCAGGGTGAGTAGGGCTATCACAGAAGAGACTAAAGCTCAGAGTGGTAAGTAACTTGCCCAAATCCATACCATGGCAGAGCGAGGATTTGAATCCAAGTCTACTTATTTCCAAAGCCTACGTTCTTTCCTCTATAGTATACTGCCCACTTAGAAAATAGCAATCATATTTTTCAGTCATGATGCTGATAACAATAATAACAGCTAGCTTTATCAAGGATTTTCTCTGAGACAAGTCCTGTGGTAAATATTTTACCTATATTAATTAATCTTCACCATACCCCAAGAGTTTGCTAGTATTATTGTTCCTGCCTGGTAGAAGAGAAAACTGAGGCACAGAGAGGTTGGCTAATAAAATTGTCTAAAATCACATAGCTAATAAGTCGTCGCATCAAGATGCTAACTCATCCTATCAGATTCCAGGGCATGTGCTCTTAATTATTATCCTATAGTGCTTCCTAAAAATAAAAACAAAGCAGACACACAAACCAGTTAACGTGTTTTGAGCAACTACTCTGCCAGGCTCTATGAATTGTCTAATTTGATCCTCACTACAACCTTCAGAGCAAAGAGAATTGTGAAATGAATGAACAATTGAAGAAAAAACAGAGCCACAGTTATCAACAATCTCTAAAGTAAGAAAAATTCAGAGACTCTGTTGCTTGCATTGGCAACACCACCAAGTCCCAAGCTTTGGAGGACCAGAAAAAGTGAAAGAGGAATGGAAACTAAGACATATGACAGAAAATTGGACAATAGAAAGAAAAGGTTTTAGTTTGAAAAATAGGGTTGTAGAAAACTAATAATGACCCACACAGAATAAAACAGGAAGAAGGCCTGAAGATCTACGTCCTAAAATCAGCCAATGAAAACCCTACGGGTCACAACGGTCCAATCTACAACCCCTTATGGCGATGGCGCAGAACCAGGCAGTGTTTGGTTCCATTGTGCATGGGGTTGCCATGAGTCAGGGGTTGACTTGACAGCAGCTAACAGCAACAATGACATATGAAACAGACCTCCTTTGTTGCTACAGCATCTTAAATGAACTTGCCAGAAATTTTTACTTCCAAGTAAGACAAACAGAAACCTCCAACTTAGTGCTGATTTCATATCGCAAATATAGCCCATTTAAACTAATTAGAAATCTTCTGTGAGATAGATCCAGAGGAATTAGATTAAGATATGTTGCCTTGGAAGAGTAGAAAGCATTGGCCAAAAAGTAAGAATGCCCTGGTTCTGTTTCCAGCTTTTCTGGCTTTCTTAATCATTTGTGCTACCTGCCAAGGGTCTCTCTGCCACCCTCGAAGTGAGACAAGGCCACGAGACACACTTCGGCCAATGAAATGTGACCAGCAGTGTTGTAGAACTTTTAGGCAGAAGCTTTAAGAATCAGTACATGGTGTGCAATGCTCTCTCTTCTTCTGTCATGACACCAGGTGATGTTCTAGAAGGCATTTGCCTGTCACCCTCCATCCCCAAGTGAAAATGACCCAGAGCAGAATCCCCAACTAGCCCACAGTGGAACAACAGTGTGAATGAAAGATAAATCTGTTGTTATAAGCCACTGAAATTAAGGGGGTTTTGTTACTGCAGCATAATTTGGCCCAACCTGATTGATATACCAACTAATTATGTGACACCAGTCAAGTCATTTTACCTAACTGGATATCAGCTCCTTCATCTGTAAACCTAAGGGATCAGTTTAGAACAGGGTTTTTAAAACTGGGGCCCATGAATGGGCTTCAATATGAAAATAAACCCCCTAAAATTATGGGTAAGGTTGTGCGCGTGTGTGTGCGTGCGCGAGCACGCATGTAGGAAAGAGAAAGAGAAAGCAAGAGAAACAGGGTATTCACTTTTCTGGGGAGAGGGTCCATAGCATTTTCAGATTCTCAGAGGGTCTGTATTACCAAAAAGAGGGTAAGAACCTGGATAATCTCTGAGGACACTTCCAGCTCTCATGTGCTTTGTAGCACCTGGAAAAAATAAATAAATAAAAGTAGCTAATTAGGTTCCTCTCTGATCTAGTATCTCAGGGCTTGCCTAGAGCCAGATTTTATTAAGGTTGTTTCCAAATACTTATGTTTAAGAGTTCTGCTTAATAGGACTGCAAATATCAAAATCTCGGGAGGTATTCCGAGTGAAAAAGAGACGATTCAGAGGAATTCTTTTTAACCAAAGAAGAAAAGGTTTTTCAAAAATAAAAAACGAGGAGCCAGATCACGTCTGGTGGGTAGCACAGAGCAGGAAAAAGAAGGGGTCACTCTCCAAGTTTACATCCCCCAGGTGAGTTACTGCCTGAAAGGTGGGAGTGTAATACTGTAGCTGGAGACAACAAACTGTCTTAAATATGAAGACTGCTGGGTATGTTAGCTTAATGGAGAGAGAGCCTGGCTTACACAGTGGGGCAACCTGGGTTCAAGCCCCAAAGTTACCACTGAATTTCAGCATGCTGTTGGGTCACATATAATAGTTCTCTGCCTCCGTTTTCTCATCTATAAAATAGGGAAAATAATAAGAATCTGTAATAGTGAGAGTCCCAGCAGCAAATGGATACTACACTCAAACAGGGTAATTGAGGAGAGTTTGATGAATGACTACTCACAAAAGGGAGTTCCTGGGTGCTATAAATGGGTAAGAGAGCTCGGTTTCTAACTGGAAGATTGGAGGTTTGAATCTGCCAGAGATGCCTCAGAAGAAAGGCCTGGCAACCTACATCCAAAAAATCAGCCATTGTAATCTCTATGGAACACAGTTTCACTCTGACATACATGGGGTCACCATGAGTCAGTATCAGCTCAATGACAACTGGTGTTTACAAAGCCGTGCACAGGGTTGAGAGAAACCAACGATGGGTGGTGAAGCATTCTGGGACCAGTTAAAGCAAGGAGCCCTCTATCACTTCTAGATCTGACAGGACAAGGAAAGGGGGTGGGTGCCGTAAGAAGTGGAGAGTTGTAGCTCTAAGAAAGAGCTCCATAATAGGAGCCGTGGCCTTCCAAGAAAACACCAAAAAACCAAACCCGTTGCGATCGAGTCAATTCCGACTCATAACGGCCCTATAGGACAGAATAGAACTGACCTTTAGGTTAGCAGGCATAACTCTTAACCACTGCGCCCCCAGGGCTCTAAGAGAAACACATATGTTGACAATCTCTTGACCAGCACGGGGAGCCAGAGGGAAAAATACCCCGACCTCTCTCTCCTCTCACCTGCCATATCCTGCCAGTGCCTCCCATTAGCCAAACCCCAACAGAAACAAATGGGTAGGGATTGATACGGTCCATAGATATGAGTCTTCTGGGGCAGCGACCAGAATAGACAAGAGTGGAGAGAGGATATGGGGTTAGGGGAGGAGATGAGCATTCCATCTCTTGGGGTCATTGTAAAGATTTGAAGATATAACATTTGGATGTATATAAAGTGTTATATATGTATTTTAAAAAAAAAAAAACCCATTGCCATCAAGTCGATTCCGACTCACAGTGACCCACAGAGTTTCCAAGGAGCTCCAGGTAGATTTGAACTGCCGACCTTTTGGTCAGCAGCTATAGCACTTAACCACTATGCCTTCAGGGTTTCCAGTATAGACCCACAGCCTGGTAAAAGCAAGCATCTATGCCAGAGCTAAGGAGCCCTGGTGGTGCAACAATTAAGCACTCCACTGCTAACCAAAAAGTCGGTGGTTCAAACCCACCAGTGGCTCCAGGGAAGAAAAGACCTGGCAGTTTGCCCACGTAAAGATTGTTGTTAGGTGCCGTCAAGTTGATTCTGACTCATAGCAACTCTATAGAACAGGGTAGAACTGCCCCATAGAGTTTCCAAGGGGCACCTGGTGGATTCAAACTGCTGACCTTTTGGTTAGCAGCCCTAGCGCTTAACCACTACACCACCAGGGTTTCCATATACATTTTAGCTATTGTTTATTCTTTATGTGAATGAGTATCTCACATCCTTTCAAAAACAGATACTGATAGGGTCGCGTGGGGAGAGAGCGTGGGAATGGGCCCTGAAAGAGTGGGGAGAGGGCACATGGATAGAGACCCAGGGCTCAGAATGAAGCCACTTTGCCTAGGGAGGTAGGTTGGGGGAGTGAGAACTGCTTCTGAATGCCTGGACTTGTGATAAACCAGACTATTATACTGCAGGGACTCCTCTGTTAGTCCCCAGAAAGCTATTTTAGGCTGCCCAGCCCCAGAGTGTTGAGGTACCAGCCTTTCAGTGTCTCTTCCTGCTGCAGCCTCAAGCAGCTCCTGTTTTCTGGATGCTCAGGAGAGATGTCATTCTAAGCAATAAGATCTAAAATTGAATCTGCTTCTTATGCACATACCCAGGAGGTATATTTTCTTCTAGGTGCCAAAATACAGCCTGCCTGTTCAAAATGCAGCCCTGAACTCTTTGGAAGACATGGTACTCGGTGCCAGTTTTCACAGTGAATTATTCTGAAGCTGCTCACTCACTAATAGGCATAGACATACTTAGCCCAGAAGGCAGTGGTGGTCCAGTGACAGAACTCTCGCCTCCCATGCGGGTGACCCAGGTTCAGTTTTCGGCCAATGCACCTCATGAGTGGCCACCACCTATCTGTCAGCACCTGCTATGATGCTAAACAGGTTTCAGCAGAGCTTCTAGACTAAGACAGATTAGGAAGAAAGGCCTGGTGATCTATTTATGAAAAACCAGCTAATGAAAATCCTATGGATCACAACAGTTCAATCCCATTGTGCACGAGGTCCCCATGAGTTAGGGCCCACTCCACAGCAGGTAACAACAATGATACTTAGCTCAGGAGTGAGATGCAAAGCTTGAACAGGTTTTAGTTCATCATTTTATCACTATGGCACAGTGGTTAAGAGCAATGGTGTGGCATAGCTGCTAACCAAAAGGTCAGCAGTTCAAATACACCAGTCACTCCTTGGAAACCCTGTGGAGTAGTTCTACTCTGTCCTATAGGGTCACTATCAACTCGACGGCAATGTGTTTGTTTTTTTGGTTCTATAGGCAGCTTACCCCTAGAGGAAAGGTGTAGGGCTATAATATCAGGAAATTGCAGTTCTTCTATTGAGAGCCCTGACCAGAGGGGTATAGCCACTTCCATTCTTCCTTGTCCTTGAAGGCAATGCCCCACCTTCACTGGGCGGCAACATCTGGGTGAGATTGTGGACATGTGACCTGAGCTAGACCAATCAGCTTCTCTTCCCTGGAGATTTTAATCTTTGAGGGAGTGACCCAAATTTGGGAAAATAAGAGTCCTTGGGTGGAACAAATGGTCAAGAGCTGGACTACTAACCGAAAGTTTGGTAGTTCAAACCCACCCAGAGACACTTCTGAAGTAAGGTCTGACAATCCATTTCCAAAGATCACAACCTTGAAAACCCTATGGAGTGCAGTTCTATTGTGCACACATTGGGTTGCCATGACTCGACAGCAACAAACAACAACAATAAATCCCATTGGTGGCACCCTCAATACACTGCCCATTTACTTCTGCCTCCTATGAATCCCCAAAGATCTGGTTGTGTGACATTTCCTTTCATTCCCTGAGCTATCCTGTATCCTTTTCATTCATTATTGTTTGGATTAAGTGAGTTAGCTAGACCAGACCACAAAGGGAAGGTCCAAGTCTGAGGACTGACCAGAATGATGATCTGGACAAGGTTTTAGATTGCTTTCACTTTGATTTACCTCAAGACCGGCCAACAAACCACACAAATCATAACAATCCATGTGAGTGAGTACACCTTAGTTGTTCGCAGAGCTGAGGCTGAGGTTCAGAGGTCAGAGCATCACATGGAAAGTGGGGAATCCACAGGTGTGAGGAGCGCGGAGGCACAGGATCCTGCCTTTAATACTTCAGGTGAGGCAAGGGCCAAGTCAGCATTTAAGGGGCCAACTACCGCTACATAAGAACAGATTTGCTACCCTACAGTAGTGTATTTCCTATAGGCTTATACTGAGCCTATGATAGGCTTAGACATGTGTAACTTAGTGCTTGAAATCATCTAATTTCAAGGGAGGGATGAGAATCAAGATCAGCGCAAAGGTAATTCCTATGAGGTGGAGATCAGACATACCTCTACTCTTTAACTTATTCACCATTTCTGACACCAGCCACCCCCACCATGGCAATCTCTAGTTCTCTGCTGTGTTCATAAATTCATTGCAATGGCCACACAGAACTCACAGACCATGCTTACGATTATGTGGTTTATTAGGAAAGTAATATGCTACAACTTGGATCAGGATCACCTTGGAAGTAACAGGATACAGCTCAGGAGACAGAGTACAGTTTATTCTCACCTGTGCCAGTAGGCAGGCCCTTCTCTCAACTGTTCTAGCAGGTGGCCTTTCTCTTGGTGATGCCAGCCAATGGCCTCTGCTGCTGGGCCCCTCTCAGTCTCTGCCCTGCTTGGGCAGGTGCTACAGCTCTTTAGTCCTAGCTCTGCCAGCAAGCCTCCTGCCTGGAGGCACTCAGCTGTCTCTCAGTAAGCCTACTGCACTGTCTCACATCAGTCTCCTGGTTCCTGCCACTCATACTGCTGGCACCATTTCTCTGCCACTGGGCTCTGCTGTGCTTGCTGCTGCTTCTCGCAGTCTTCAGTGTTACAGCTCTCTCTTCTGGGTCTAAGAGGTTCTCAGTGCAGGGACCCTGGGTCCAAAGTATGTGCTCAGCTCCAGAGTCTTCTGATGGTAGTGAGGCCCACCTCAACCTCTGTGGAATTGGTCCTTATATTCAATTTCAAGGCATCGCCCTCCCAGCCAGACCATGAACTGACCAATCCCCTCAGTAGACCACAATCATTCGATTTGCATAGTAATTGACCAATTCCCACAAGGTCACTTAATCCTATTGGGTGGTTTTATACACGCTATTTGCGTGTAAACTAACTAATCCCTTTGCAAGATTGTAGCCTAAACAATCATTTTTGGCAGAATTATAAACCCAAGGCCAGAAAGACCACATAAAAGAGAAACCCATTGTACTTCACCATGCCATATCACTCTTAGTCAAAGCCCTCCAAGAGAAAGGGAAGCTTTTATTAAGTGGTGCAGTATAAATTCCAGTAACGTAGTGTCATGGATTGAATTGTGTCCCTCCAAAAATGTGTGTATCAGTTGGGCTGCTCTAGGATTCCTGATATCGTGTGATTTTCATATATGTTGTAAATCCTGCCTCTATGATATTAATGATGGAGGATGGGCGGCAGTTGTGTTAGTGAGGCAGGACTCAACCTACAAGATTGGATTGTGTCTTGAGGCAATCTCCTGGATATAACAGAAAGAAGGGAGCAGAGAGACAGGGGACCTCATAGCACCAAGAAAGCAGTGCCAGGAGCAGAGTACATCCTTTGGACACGGGGTTCCTGTTCAAAAAATCTTCTAGTCTGGGAGAAGATTGATGAGAAGGCCGACAGAAAGAGAAAGTCTTCTCCTGGAGCTGACACCCTGAATTTGGACTTTTAGCCTGCTTTACTGTGAGAAAACAAACTTCTCTTTGTTAAAGTCATCTACTTGCGGTATTTCTGTTTTTTCTATTTCTGTTATAGCAGCACTAAATAACTAAGACACATGGTATCCATCTCAACCTTCCTGAAGTTATGGCCAAATATCCTGGCAGACACAGCCGATGAATCCTAGCTCCTCCATAATCTGACTCTGACTTCCTTTCCTCCTTATCACCTCCTATTCCCTTGCACTCACTCTACAGGATTACTGTGGGAAAAACACATTTATGTACATGATCACTAATCTTTTAACAACTCACCACAGTCAGTATTATTTTCCCATTTTATAGATAAATAAATGTTCAGATAAGTGAACTTAACTTGCCCAACACTACAGAGTTTTTATGCTGAAGAGCAAGAATTCAAACTCAAGCCCATTTGACTTAAGTGCCCCCCCCACCTTCCTGTCCTATACCACCCTGCCAGGCTTTTGGTCCCGGTCTTGATTCTAATAATTTTGTACCCTTGGACAAGTCACTCACCCCTCTGGGTCCCTTGCTGTCCTTTGGGAAGGACATAATCATACTTTTCACAAGATGAACGGGGAATAGATGAGAATATTCAGTTAGGCAACAGAGTGGTTTCTGATCACCGTGAAACTAGCTATTTCTAATATTTTTGCATTTTGCAATGGATACTTTATTTTATTTACTTATTTTTTCCAACCTAAACATTCTATATTTGGTTTAGAATTAGAATCCACTATCCACTTGTAAGCCAGTGAAAAGGCCTGGAGGGAGGAAGAAGGAGTATAGTTATCTGTTTTCTCTTGCTGTGCATTTATGTACTTTTTTCTACATTTGCTCTTAAAGGCTTAGTTAGTAGATCTCAGTGGCAGCTTCTCTTTTGAAATTACTCCTAAATTAATAGTAAGTTGCTGGAATCACCATCATCATTAGCCTTTGTTATTTAATGCTGGCTTAACCACTCATCTTAACCCTGAAGTAGCCACAAACCTCGTAATAGGGGTTCTTTTTCTTATTTCCTAGATCACAAATATGTTTAGGTGGCCAGGGTCAGCAGGATAGAAATTCAAGCTTCTGTGACCCAAGAGCCACGGTGGATCAGTGAACCTGACCTTCTCTCCAGAACAAAATTTTAAATCAGGAAACCCTACAGCAGAGGCTTTCTCCCACCCCCAAAGTATTGGTTTTCATCTCGGACAATGGAAATCACTGGATTTCTTTATGAGCCCTGATCTACTGCTGCCAGCTGCGTGGCTGTAAAACCATTAACTCCTCATGGAGCATTTTATCTCTGGAAGGGAAAGAGATAAAAAGGAGAAACACATCACTCAGGGCCAAGTGAAAGGGAAGCATTTATTTTTAAGTGGTGCAATGTAAATCACACTAGTATGGTATCCATCTCACTGGCCTGAAATTACGGCCAACACTCAAGGAGATAAGGCAGCGAACTTGGAACGGAGCAGATTTCTGCCTTCAAATGCAGCCCATATATCACCCAGTGCTCACAGGGGAAGGCTCTGGGAATTCCAGTGCAAACTACCTCTTTCCTTCCTTTTGACTCTTGGCTTTCACGTCCCTCTGCAAGAGGTTATCGCCAACCAAATGAGAGATGAAGCCAGTCACTCTACTTCCTCTGCCTGTGTTTGCTTCTCTACACAATGGGCTTTCAATGGTCATGGATTCCTCTCCCAGGTCTGGGTGAATTGGATACCTACTGCAGAAAAGATAAACTAAGAAAAACCAAACCCAGTGCTGTCGAGTCGATTCCAACTCATAGCAGAAAAGATAGTGGTTAAAAAAAGGCAAGGGCAGACACAACAGAAACTCTGCCTCCTGGAAGTCTCCAATTCAGCTTTTTGAAGTAATTAATAAAAAGGGTTCTAGGCTAATGGAAAACACTGATCAATACATAGGGGTACACTGAATGTATACACCTGTCCTGGAAATCATTCATCGAAGACCATCACCAAGAATTTCATTGCAATTACGTGGAATTTTTTTATATGTAGAAACAAGGCTCAATGACAGTTAGCTCTTCCCTTCTATTTAACGATTTAATGTTTGGTGAGGTTTCAGTCTGATGAGACCACTTCAGAGGGTGTGGCTAGTTATGGATACCACTCCAAAGTCTCTTGGAATCTCCCTCAGTATTCCCTGTGCAATGCAAACTTGAGTTGCATGAAGCTGGGATTTCTCTCTCAAATGGAAATATGACTGTCTTGGATTAAATTGTGTCCCCCCAGAATACGTGTCAATTTGCTAGACTATGATTTCTGGTATTGTGTGGTTGTCCTCCATTTTGTGATCTGATTGTCCTCCATTTTGTTATGTGTTATAAATCCTAGCCTCTATGCTGTGGTTATGGTCCCATTTGGGGGTGAGCTGTCCTTTATGTTAATGAGGCAGGATTACCAAACCAAAAACCAAACCCAGTGCCATCGAGTTGATTCTGTCTCATAGCAACCCTATAGGACAAAGTAGAGCTGCCCCACAGAGTTTCCAAGGAGCGGTTGGCAGATTTGAACTGCCGACCCTTAGGCTAGCAGCTGTAGCACTTAACAACTACTCCACCAGGGTTAGGTAATGTTAAAGAAGATTAGGTTATGTTTGTTAGGTTAATGAGGCAGGATTAGGGTAGGACGTAATACCCTTACCCAGGTACAGCCCCCATCTGATGTAAGGGGAGTTTTCCTGGGGTATGGCCTGCATCACCTTTTATCTTACAAGAGTGAAAAAGACAGAAGTGAGAAGAGAGAGAGGAACCTGACTACTATCAAGAAAGAAGAGCTGGCAACGGAGCATGTCCTTTGGATCTGGAGTCCCTGCAGTGAGAACCTCCTAGACCCAGGGGAAGATTGATGCCAAGACACATGGAGATCGCCAAGGAACGCCAGGCCTACAGATGTTGAAAGGAGACAGGGACCTTCCCCAGAGTCAACAGAGAGAGAAAGCCTTCCCCTAGAGCTGGCACCCTGAATTTGGAATTCAGACTTCTAGCCTCCTAAACTGTGAGAGAATAAATTTCTGTTTGTTAAAGCCATTCACTTGTGGTATTTCTGTTATAGCAGTACTAGATAACTTAGACAATGCCCTTATAAGCAATAGACCTCGCCCTCCAAAAAAAAAAAGCTAAAGTTTGAGCAAAACGTAAAGTTTGAGAGGTACCTTTGAGAGCCTCCTATTGTTCTAATCCTTACTTTGCTGCATAATCCTCGAAATTCAGAGATAGCATCTTGTCACTTGCTTTCAGCATTATTTTTCAACCACTTTTGGTTAAACAATTGAGGTTAGCACCTCTGTTTGAACAGCTGCTAACCATTACCAGAGAAACTGTTCCTCTCTGCACCTGGAGGGACCCTGATAAACAAGCTTAAATCCTCCTTTTCCCCCTCTATCAGAGTTGGTTGACCTTTGCCTTGCACCCTTTTGCTCAACTTTTCCTGTTAATTTCCGAAAAAATTTCCAAACAGATTCCACTTGAGAAGTTTTCATAAGAAAAGTGGATCTTGGAGTTTTTAATATTTGAATTTAAGGAATTAGGGGCAAGGGAGCTTGTAGTTGAAGAAGATCTTGGAAGCCAGCTTCCAAATGACTATTCCATATGACACTAGCGAGCACCAGTCTCCATTAGGGATTTTTCATAATCATTATGAAAAGAAAGAACCACAAAATTCGAATGTCAGCCAGGAAATAAGTAGGTTAAGTTTGGGCAGATGGTTAATATTATGGGGAAGAGATCCAGATTCATGATTTTCTTTTTCCTTAACAGCAATATCAACAAAACACAGCAACCCTTCTCGGGCATTTGAGGCTAAGAACACCACAGTGTTCATCTTTAGGCTTAGGTCATGGTTAATTTCTGTTGGTCAACTGTTGTTTATTGACCATCACCACAGAGCTAGATTGTTCTGAGGATGAGGCTTATGGTTTGTTTGTTTGTTTGTTCTGCTAATGGGTTGTTTTATTCAATTGCTGGCTTTCACTTTCATGAGGGCCATTAAAATTGTTTCTTGAGTCTGGCGAAGGGAAACATTGCACTTCAGTTTGCACTTTTCCCTCCAAAGCTAATTAATGTTTTTACAGTGCCCTCTCTGATTTATAAAGTGGGTTGTAAGCAGATTGCCAGATCTTTTCTTCTATGGAGTGGCTGGTGAGTTTGAACCACCAACCTTTTGGTTAGCAGCTGAATGCTTAACTATTGTGCCAATGGGGCTCCTTAACAGTCTACAAATCTGCTGATTTTTGTGAACTTTAGCTGGCTGATGAAATAATCCAAATCTGTTGAAGGAATGAAGAGCATTCCAGACTACTCTTTGCTTCCTCTCCCTGTGTGGGTGCTTGGGATCCCATAGAAAGGGGAGGCACAATTAGTTTTTAACGATGAGATTAAAAAGGAGTGGAGGGAAGTCATCCTCCCCTTTGTGCCAACTTCCAAGCCCAACTCTGAAGTAAAAGGCACCATCAGTGGAATTTTTCTTTTTTTTCAATCTAGACTTGCCAAACAATGGACAATTTCCCCCAAAGGTGCATTAAAAGGTTATCAGCCAGGGAACCATGAAGCATTAAACCTTTCACCTAAGTTCATTAAGCACCTGCATCTCTACCTGGGTGCCATGTAAGTACAGTGAGTTCAATCATACACACACTGAATATGTGGCAGATTCTACAAGGCTCACTTTTCAAAATTGCAGACACCACTATTACCGCTCCTTCGCACACAGACAGCAGAATAATTTTTGGTATGACATATCCCCTAAGCATAAGCCAACAATTCATCTGTGCTCAGTTTTAAGAGATTGGCCAGTCCCAATGCAATTGAAATCATTTATTGAGAGACACTGAGATTTAAGGGACTTAAAAAGTGATTGTGTCTGGATTAGATTCCTGCCTTAATGCCTTTGGAACCTAATCCCAAGTAAATTTGAGGCCTCCTTGTACCCCCAAACTGAATGCATTCATGTCTGAAGCTAACTGGCTTTTCTATTGTGCTTCCCTGCTTCATCCTAGGTGCCACCATTTTCTCAATCACATAGGCTTGGAAACTTAGAATCATCATGAACTTATAATACTCCTTTATCAACTAGTTTCAGAACATGCACTACATGCAAAAGACTGTACTGGATGCTGTGGGAGATAAAAAGAAATATGTAAAATAGCCCCTGACCTCAACAAGCCTGAAACTGAATGGACTAAAACATGTATACACATGAAAAGTTAGTTAACAATACAAGGAAATGTAATGTAAGTGTAAAAACAGGTACGGAAATCACTCTAGGCTTGGCTGTTCAGGGAGAAGACCCCAGGCAAGAAGGCAACCAGTGGAGAACCATGTAGACATCACCCTGCAACTGCGATGGGAGAAAACGTACAAGCAGCATACACAAGAGAGACCAGGTGAGAACCAGTTCAGAGGCCAGGTGAGCAGCAAGGCCTCTGGAGTTTGCCTTCATCACACTTTGTGCAGGTGTTCTTCCCCTTCCGTAATTTTTACTGCCCACACATTTCATGTTTGAACTATAATAGCAACTAACTGGTAGTATTTGCTAAGCGCCACTATTTTTCCAGGAACTTTTATAAATATACGAGTCCCTGGGTGGTGTAAAGGGGTTAAGGGCTCAGCTACTAATGAAAACGTTGGCAGCTTGAGTCCGCCCAGAAGTGCCTTGAAAGAAAGACCTGGTGAACTACTTCTGAAAAGTCGGCCATTGAAAACCCTATGGAACACAGTTCTACTCCGTAACACACAGGGTTGCTGTGAGTGGGAATCGAACCGATGGTGACTGGTTGGTCCTAAGCACTGCACACATTCTAGTTTATTTAATTCTCATAACAACTGTATAAGGCAGATATTCTCATTATCCACATTTTACAGATGAAGAAACAGAGGCACAGAGAGATAAAGAAACTTGGCCAAAGTTAAAGTCCAGGATGTTGAAGACCTTCTTCCAACCCAGTCCTGGCTGCAGTTTCTGAGCACTTATCCGCCGTACTATGTCATTTCAAATGTCACCTCTAACCTCAAACACCACTCGGACCCACCCTCTCTCGCCTAGGAATGCTTAGACTTTCCTTGCTGCCTAAAAGGTAAGACTCATGGTCTTTAAGTGGGAACTCAAGGGCCTAGTTTCTACACCTTGCCTTAGCCTATCCTGCCAACATGGTTCTTCTCATATCTTCTCCACTGAGAGCCCTCCACCCTAATCAGACTGGTCCACATCCTGTACATTCACATCTCAGGACTCACAATCACGGATATGGCTTCCAGAGCCCTTCCAGTTACACCCTGCTTGTGTGGTGAAGGGGCTCCAGGGACAACCTGTTCCTTTGCCTTTTCCAGCTTCTAGAAGCTACCCACATTCCTTGCCTCATAGCCCTAATAAATAATAATAATAACTAATAAACTCTTAGTTTATTTACACTTACTCACTGTGATCATGTACTTTTCTAAGTGCTTGCAAACTACCTGTTTCACAATTGTTATGGATTGAATTGTGTCCCCCCAAAACATGTGTTGAAATCCTAACTCCTGTACCTGTAAATACGATCCTATTTGGAAATACGAGTTTTCTTTGTTATGTTAATGAGTAGTAGGGTGGGTCTTAAACCTAATTGCTTCTGAGTTATAAAAAGAGCAGAATTGACACAGAGGCACACACGGGGGAAGACACCACGTCAGGATCCATCTACAAGCAAAGGAACACTAAGGATCACTGGTAGACACCAGAAACTGGGAGAGAGGCTCACAGAAGGAATCAACGTGACTGAGACACTGATTTGGACTTTTAGCCTCCAAAACTGTGAGAAAACAAATTTCTGTTCTTTAAAACCACCCACTTATGGTATTTCTGTTAAGACAGCATTAAGTAACTAAAATGGTAATCCAATGCAAAATTTCACCAATAATTAATATCGAGTCTGTGTTTCCTAGAATACCCCCATTCATTGGTACCTTTCCTCTTGACAATGGTTTTCCAAGCCTGAAGCAGTGATCCTATATATGTTTCTTGTTGCTGCTATAACAAATTACCACAGACTTACTGGCTTAAAACAACACAAGCTTATCATCTTACAATTCTGGAGGTCAAGAATCTGAAAATGGACCTTATGAGGCTAAAACCAAGATGTTGGCAGGGCTGTGTCCCTTCTGGAGGCTCTGGGGAGAACTGGTTCCCTTACCTTTTCCAGCTTTTAGAGGCTGCCCACCTTATTCGCCTCATAGTCCCCTGTCACCAATCACATCACTCTGACAGCTTTTTTTCCATCATCATATCTCCTTTCTCCTTCTCTGACTCTTCTGTGATTACATTGGGCCCATCTGGATAATCCGGGATAAACTTCCATCTCAATATCTTTAACTTAGTCACATCTGCAAAGTCCCTTTTGCCATGTAAGGTAACATATGCACAGATTTCAGGGATTAGGACTTAGACATCTTCAAGCAGGGGGCATTATTCTGATCCCAATATCATCACATCAGCAAGTTGCTTCAATATCTTTGGATATAATTCATTTGGCTTAGTTACTGAAATGCATTTTAGTGGACTAATATGTCACAAGCATTTTATCCGTTTGAAATACAGTTCTTTCTGAAGTACTAGCCTTTCCATGTTGAAACTTCTTTTCCCCAACAGGGGAGAGGAAAGCGAAAATAGTATTTGAGTGATTCCACTTCTCTGTCATCTGTTACCTTGACACCATCTTCCCCAAACAATTATATCTACCTTCTTTGCTCATCTTCTTGCTTTAAGAAACAGATAAAAAGAAAAGCCTTGAGGCTTTAACATTTTTCTCAAGTCTGAACTCACTCACAGTTGGCTTCTGGGATGCTTCATCTGCACAGGTTTGTGCCACGTCCATGGTCTGCCACTCATCTCCAACAGTGTACCCTTCCTCCCAGATTCTGTTTATGTCCTTTCTAAATCTGACTTGGGATAACTCCTCGAGCACTCTCAGTTTTTTAATGTCTCTTCGATTCCCTTCTCATTAGGATCATCCAAGATTATAGAGTAAGCATTACTTTTTTTTTTTTTGTCTCTTTGGTTAACTATCCTTCTTAAGTGATAGCCTCTTTGAGAAATTGACCAGGGCCTCATAGCTTACCTTTCTCTGATTAAAAGAAAAAAAATCCAACGGGTGTGTCTTAACATGCCTATTGGCTCCCTTTCTCTGCCATTATGAATTCCAGGGTGACTCAGTCACTTCCTCCCGTGTTTCCCGTAACTTCTGTTCTACCAACTGGCTTTTCCTTTTTTGTCAGAATTAAGTGGAAGCTCTGTTCATTTTGTCCTCTAATCAGTTGCTCCACTTTTAGCACAGGAGCCTCCCAGCAGATGTCCAGAGAGTTAAGACATGACATCACCTCATCACTATTACAGGGCCAAGCAATCTTTGCCCCATCTCTACTTTTCTGTGTCCTTTCATCTCAGCCCACATGCTTCCACCCACAGGCCTGTGGTTTTCCACATGGTACTTTGTTAACATCAAGTGCTCTGACTTCAGTGGGCAGGCCAAGGCTGAGAAAGGTGAAAGCACCAGCTAGACGTGGGTCTAGGAATGGGTCAGTAAGTCGGATCCAAACCAATCTACAGGTCGTGGAAGTACTCAAGCAAAGAACAAACCCTCTGATTTAGTTTAGGGTAGCCATGTGGTTTTAGGAAAGTTGACTCCACTCCAATTACAAGAGTAGAGTGTGTGACCAAGCCTGTGGCAATCATTACATTTCACTCCATAACCACAGTGATTGGGTCCAAAGTGAGCACACAACCTATGTTGGACCAATTAAAATAAACCTCAGGACTTTTGCTGGGGATGAAGGGATAAAGATTCTCTTAGCTTGGGAGGCAAAAAAGAAAGCCCACAAGTCAGGGAGCTATTTGTAGCCATCCTGGGACTAAAAGAAGAGTTAATTTTAGATAAAGTTGGAACCATGGAGGGGAACAGACAAAATGAAAGAAATCAGGTTCTTGATGGCATCATTGAGCTACCAAACCAAGCCTTGCCTGTAGCCAGCCCTTCTTGAGGGTTTTCAGTTTCTTTAATGATTAAACCCATACAAATTGGAACTTCTATTCAGAATGTGTCCCTTCATTCCATAACCAGGTCTGAAATTCTATTCCTCCAAGTCTCAACAATAACCATGAAATTGGGTTAAAAATATTAACTTTACCTTGTTTGTTTTGTTCATTACTAATAAAGACCTGGGACAATTGGTAAATTTGAAAATACCAGTGGAGAAGGACAGAATAAAGTTACAAGATATGCAAGCTCATTTAATATAGTAAGCATAGGTGTAGGAACTTGCCTTGGCTAGGAGGAGGGCTAGAATTTCGGCTGAGATAAAAAGATTTGAGAATATACAGGCATAACTTGGAGATATTGCGGGTTCAGTTCCAGACCACTGCATTAAAGTGAATATCACAATAAAGTGAGTCACACAATTTTTCTGGTTTCCCAGTACAGGTAAAAGTTATGTTTACACTATACTGTAGTCTACTGAGTGTGCAATAGCATTATGTCTAAAAAAACAATGTATATACCTTAATTAAAAAATACTTTATTGCTAAAAAATGCTAACCATCATCTGAGCCTTCAGTGAGTCATAATCTTTTTGCTGGTAGTGGGTCTTGCCTTGATGTTGATGGCTGTGGACCGATTAGGGTGGTGGTTGCTGAAGACTGGGGTGGTTGCGGCAATTTCTTAAAATAAGACAACAATGAAGTTTGCTGCATCGATTGACTCTTCCTTTCACGAAATATTTCTCTGTAACAGACGATGATGTTTGATAGCATTTTACGCATAGTAGACCTTCTTTCAAGATTGGAGTCAATCCTCTCAAACCCTACTGTTGCGTTATCAACTAACTTTATGTAATATTCTAAATTCTTTGTTGTCATTTCAATAATGTTCACAGCATCTTCACCAGGAGTAGATTTCATCTCAAGAAATCACTTTCTTTGCTCATCCATAAGAAGCAACTCCTCATCTGTGAAAGTTTTATTGTGAGATTGCAGCAATTCAGTCACATCTTCGGGCTTCACTTCTAATTCTAGTTTTCTTGCTATTTGCACCACATCTGCAGTTACTTCCTCCACTGAAGTCTTAAACCCTTCAAAGTCATCCACGAGGGTTGGAATCAATGTTTTCCTAACTCCTGTTAATTTTGATACTTT
Organism: Elephas maximus indicus; assembly: GCF_024166365.1. Taxonomy (NCBI): domain Eukaryota; kingdom Metazoa; phylum Chordata; class Mammalia; order Proboscidea; family Elephantidae; genus Elephas; species Elephas maximus. The sequence continues at coordinate 85,210,087 of NC_064827.1, read as the reverse complement.
CACCTCCTCCCAGGAATCACAAATATTCTTAATGGCATCTAGAATGGTGAATCTTTTCCAGAAGGTTTATTTTGCCCAGATCCATTAGAGGAATCACTATGGCAGCTATGGCCTTACAAAATGTATTTTTTAAATAATAAGACTCAAAAGTCAAAATTAACCCTGGATTCATAGGCTACAGAACGGATGTTGTATTAGCAGGCATGAAAGCAACATTAATATTCTTGTACATCTCCATCAGAGCTCTTGGGTGACCAGGTTCATTGTCAATGAGCAGTAATATTTTGAAAGGAATCTTACTTTCTGAGCAATAGGTCTCCACAATGGGCTTAAAATATTCAGTAAATTATGTTGCAAACAGATGTGATGTCATCCAGGCTTTGTTGTTCCATTTATAGAGCACAGGCAGAGTAGATTTAGCATAATTCTGAAGGACCCTAGGATTTTTAGAATGGTAAACGAGCATTGCCTTCAACTTAAAGCCACCAGCTGTATTAGCTCCTAACAAGAGAGTCAGCCTGTCCTTTGAAGCTTTGAAGCCAGGCATTGACTTCTCCTCTCTAGCTATGAAAGTTCTAGATGCCATCTTCTTCCGACATAAGGCTGTTTTGTCTACACTGACAATCTGCAGTTTAGTGCGGCCGCCTTCGTCAATTATCACGGCCAGATCATCTGGGTTTCTTGCTGCAGCTTCTACATCAGCTCTTGCTGCTCCACCTTGCACTTTTATGTTATGGAGACGACTTCTTTCCTTAAACCTCATGAACCAACCTCTGCTAACTTCAAACTTTTCTTCTTCAGCTTCCTCACCTCTCTCAGCCTTCACAGAACTGAAGAGAGTTAGGGACTTGCTCTGAACTAGGCTTTGGTTTAAGGGAATGTTGAGGCTGGTTTGAGCTTCTGTCCAGACCACTAAAACTTTCTCCATATCAGCAATAAGGCTGTTTCGCTTTCTTATCATTCTTGTGTTAACTAGAGTAGCACTTCTAATTTCCTTCAAGAACTTGTCCTTTGCATTCACTACTTGGCTAACTTTTTGGTGCAAGAGGCCCAGCTTTTGCCTGTCTTGGCTTTCGACATGCCTTCTTCACTATGCTTAATCATTTCTAGCTTTTGATTTAAAGTGAGAGACGTGGGGCCCTTCCTTTCACTTGAACACTTAGAGGCCATTGTAGGGTTATTAATTGGCCTAATTTTGATATTGTCATGTCTCAGGGAATAGGGAGGCCCGAGGAGAGGAAGAGAGATGGGGGAACGGCTAGTCAGGGGAGCAGTCAGAATACACACAATATTTATCTATTAAGCTTGCCGTCTTATATGAGCGTGGTTCATGATGCCCCAAAACAATTGCAACAGTAATACCAAAGATCACTGATCACGGATCACCATTACAGATTAATAATAATGAAAAAAATTGAAATATTGTGAGAATTACCAAAATATGACACAGAGACACGAAATGAGCACCAACTATTGAAAAAATGGTGCCAATAGACTTGATTGATGCAGGGGTGCCACAAATCTTCAATTTGTAAAAAATGCAATATCTGCAAAGGGCAATAAATTGAGGCATGCCTGTATAGAGAAATTCCAAGGGGGGCAAGGCTCAAAAGGAAGGCTGGGATGACCTGTCTGGGGGAGGGGGTGGCATTGAGGGAGATCTCACTGGTGTGGAAGACGGGGTGGAAGTCCTGAGGTTAATTAATTTGTTGACTGACTTGAAGTTCAGATTTTATAGGGAGTGAAGTCAAGTCAGAAGAGGACTGGACAACTAGAAGAATGAAGAATTCCTGAGGGAAGTGAGGTGATGAAGGGAGAGAAGCTGAGGTCAGCAGGAATGAGGAAATGGAGGGGACAGCATGTGGTCTGTAAGTCAGCTCTGGGTTCTGGCCATGCTGCTAATCCTCAGCTCCATACTGGAGGGTATTTTCATCTCCTACTCTCTGCCTTGTGCACACTATAGTAAGTACAATGACGTATTCTTTTAAAATGCTGTATTTCCCCATCACTATTTCTCTCTTTACTCCCATGGCCTCATATTTGTTTTAGGCACAGCCATGTTGTGCCTGGGTAGTTGGTGGCAGCAATTGAATCATTTAGTCAAATATCAATGATGTGACCCAGCAATTCCACTCCTGGGTATATACCCAAAGGAAATGAAAACAGGTGTTCAAAAAAAAACCTTGTACACAAATATTCATTGCAGTACTGTTCACAATAGCCAAAAGGTGGAAAGAACCCAAATATTCATTAACTGATGAATGGATAAACAAAATGTGGTACATCCATATAAAAAAAAATTTTTTTTTTATATTATTCGTTTATAAAAAGGAACGAAGTTCTGATTCATGCTACAACATGAATGAACTTTAAAAACATTATGGGCTAAGTGAAAGAAACCGGCACCAAAGGCCACATATTTATGAATCTGTTTATATGAAACATTCAGAATAGGTAAATTCATAGAAATGGAAAGCAGATTAGTGGTTGCCAGGGAATGGGGGACAGAGGAATGGGGAGTGACTCCTGAATGAATATGAGGTCACCTTTTGGGGTGATGAAAATGTTCTGGAACCAGATAATGGTGATGGTTGCACAACATTGTGAATGTACCAAATTAATGAATTAACAGTAAATTTTATGTATATTTTACCACACACACACACACAAATATAAATATATGTACATCAGTGACTTTTGTGGAGTCCCATTCCTCCCCAGCCATGTGCATAAGCATCTCTTCAGTCCTAAAGACATCCAGAAGAATAAACCGGTAAAACATCCCTTTTCAGATGCCAACGTTGGCCCCCAATCAGAGGGCAACACTTGCTAATAAGCTTTAGAGTTCTCTTCCAAAGACTTTCCTCTTATTAAATCCAATTTCACTTTCCACTACGACATTTAAGGTTTTTAAAAGTTGATACAGGAAAAGTGTCTTAGTCATCTAGTGCTGCTATAACAGAAATACCACAAGTGGATGGTTTTAACAAAGAGAAGTTTATTCTCTCACAGTCCAGTAAGCTAGAAGTCCAAATTCAGGTGCCAGCTCCAGGGGAAGACTTTCTCTCTCTGTCAGCTCTGGAGGAAGGTCTTTGTCATCAGGCTTCCCTTGTTCTGGGAGCATCTCAGCGCAGGAATCTCAGGTCCAAAGGACACACTCTGCTCCTGGCACTGCTTTCTTAGTGGTATGAGGTCCCCTGTCTCTGCTCACTTCCCTTTCTATCTCTTGTAAGGTAAAAAGTAGTACAGACCACACCCCAGGGAAAGTTCCCGCACATTTGATCAGGGATATGACCAGAGTGAGGGTGTTACATCTCATTCTAATCTTCTTTAACATAATCTAATCTTGCCTCATTAACCGCAGGCAGAGATTAGGAATTACAACACACAGGAAAAATTACATCAAATGACAAAATGGTGGACAATCACACCATACTGTGAATCATGGCATAGCCAAATTGATACACATATTTTGGGGGGACACAATTCAATCTATGACAAAAAAGCAACTTTTAAAAACCCTAAATGACCATAGAGATTACCTAGTCTGCCTCTCTCCTTTGGAAACCAGGGAAATTGAGACCCAGAAGAAAATCTAGGTACACAGTCAGCTAGCATCAGCACTGTGGTACCCTGAGCACCTGCTCCTGGCTCAGTTGCATCCCTGTCTTGGGGTATTCTAAGCCACCCCTTTTCTCTTTTAATAAATTCTCCTTTTGCTTAAGCTGGTTTGAGTGGGTTTCATTTACATACAACCAATGAGTCCTGGTGAATAAAACACAACGCTAAGCAGCAAGCCTGAGAGGTGGTAAGACATTTTTTAGGGAAAACAGCTTTGGCAGCTCACTGTCTCACCCACCACCATTAGCTTCTCACTTGTGTTGGCAAATACGCGAGAACTAACTAGAACAACAACAACAACAAAAAAAAAAGGCTGTTTTAAATTCCTCTTCTAAAATGTAAAGAGGGAGGGCGGAGATCCCTTTGCTATTCCCCCAAATAGTTCCTGTTTCATTCTCTTTTCTCCTGCATACACCTCAAGAAGGGAGATAAACCAAGGAATGGATTGCTTTAATCGTTTCCAAAAATGGCTAGAATTGGCACAAATGAAAGCAGAAGCTCTGAGAAGTGGGCTAAATACCACAAAGGGCTGTCACAGACCAGAACTTCCATAATGATGAATTACTGCATTGTCTCCGAAAATTAAATTATGTGTGTTCTGCCTGCCTCTAAAATACATATAGTCTCTCAGACACATACCCATAAATTCTTCACCCAGACCTAATGTCCCAGGTCCCACTACATCAATTCAGGAGCAGGACAACAGACTTTCTGGTAGTCACTGAAATGACTGATCACATGGCAGGGAAATGGCTGTCAGCTCGATATGACCCAAATTCTGACCTCCGCTGATAAAAAAAAAAAACAAGGTGAAAAGCCAACATGGGCCTTATCAGCTGTTGGCTTCTTGCAATGTCCCAAATAGAAACTACTCCCTGGGCACATGCAGCTCTGCTACAATCTGACTTTGGCCAGTTCTTTTAACCGACAAAAGTGAATAAGAAATATATATCCTTTAACCATCCTAATCAATTTATTCTGCACAAAGCAAACTTATTCTCTCAAACAACTTCAACAACGTGCTGAACTGTCAATCAGAAATAAAGGAGTCTGATTCTCTAAAAATGTTTCAGGAATACTTATTCTCTAAGAAGAACTCAAGATTATAGATTCAAATCTAAAATACTTACATGTGTTCTTTCCTACCTAAGCAGATAAAGAACCTATGGGGTTATTACACCAGAAACTGTTTAATTGGCCATTCAAAAATATTTACTTGATGTGGGCCAAACCATATGAAAATGCTTATACATACCCACCATGTGGGACAAAATAGCGCAGTGACTACAAGTGTGGGGTTTGAAGTCGGACTTTGCTTTCAATACTAGCTGTGCAAGTTACCAGCTTTGAGAAAATTACTTAAGCTCTCTGGGCCTCAGCTCCAACATCTGTACATTGGGGGAGATGAGAACAGCCTCCTGTGGTTGTAACTACACCAGACACTCTACCAGGTGTGAGATACTTCAACCAACATCCACCAGTATGGAGCACAAGATAAGCCGTCAGACATTCTAGGGGAACCAAATGCTCTCTCTTTTCTTCTCTCTTCCCAGAGTTTTTCTAGACCAGGTCTTTCCCATAATTATACCTGAAGAACTACCCCAAGCAAGAGTGATAGAAAGGCATCACTCTGGGACTTTTAAAAAAGAAGGCCATGAAATCTATATGTGAGATAATTTGTTCAACCCAAACTTATCTGCAATGTCGGCCTGCCTGGCTTAGTGCAGAGACCCTTGTCCAGGGTGAGCAGTGACTTATGTCAGGAGAGGGGAGGAAGGTAGGTTCCTGCCTCACTTCATCTTCACAACAACCCTGCATGGCAGTTACTCAGCTTACAGATAACGCATCTGTGGCTAAGAGAGGCCAATGTCTGTGTGACTCCCCAACGCTCTGCGGCTAGAGTGGTCCTTACAGAGGATCTCACATGGTGCCCTGACGCTGCTTGAAACTCTCCAGTGGCTTCCATCACGCTTTCAGTAAAATCCAGATTCCTCCTAACGGCCTATAAGACTCTTCATGATCTGGCCCCTGACTTCTTCCATCTTGAGACTTTTGCTCTTGCCGCATCCTCTCCCTGGAATGCTTTTCCCCTGACTCCCCGTGGATGACTCCTTCTTGGCATTTCTGTTCCAACTCAACCACACCTTCTTTCACAGAGGTTTCCCTGACCACAGATCTACAGTAGTTCCTTATCCTGACCTTGTTTTATCTTCTTTATTGCACTTATCACTTTTTTTGAAATTTGCTAATTAATTCTATTAGTTTATTGATTTGTCGTCTATCTTCCCACAAGCAAACTGTAAGCTCCCTAAGGTTAGGCACTGTATCTCAAGTATCTAGCATAGTGTCTTGCAATAGTAAATGCTTAATGGAGTCCCTGGGTGACTCAAACAGTTCAGCGCTGGGCTACTAACAAAAACATTGGTGATTCAAACCCACCCAGAGGTGTCTCAAAAGAAAAGGCTGGTGATCTGCTTCTGAAAGGTCACGGCTATGAAAACCCTATGGAGCACAGTTCTACTCTACACACATGGGGCCACCATGAGTCAGTGTTCACTCAACAGCAACTAGAAGAAGGAATGATTGTTTATTGAATGCATGAATGGAAGACTTTACAAGAGATCAGTCTAGGCTGCCCCAGAGATTTGGGTTTGGTTCTCAGTGAGTTTGGCATCCTCTCTTAGTAGGAATTACCCCCATAAGACCCCAAATGCTAGAACCTAAGGCTAAAGTATAATATTTCACAAAGTTAAAAACATGACTCTCAGACAAATGTGAAATAAACGTGTTAAAATTGTCATGTGACTCGTTAAATAATGAGGGAACTAGTAAGATGTTAAAATCATTTCATCTAAGAACCTGAAGAAGAGACGTGTTGGCAATCAGAAGTGCCGAATGTTTGGGATCTTGTTTTTTACAGAGCAGAAACCTATTATCTCTGCATTCTTGCTATGGGCAAGAATCATTTGTATTGCTGTCAGTTTTCTAAACTTAACTTCCACCCCTATAAAGTGGTGAAAATATCCAGCTAATAGAAAGACAAAGATATACACTCCGATAGAATTTGTCAATCCCCAGAACATCCACCAGACAAAGCCTAGCCCTCCACTGAAAGGACATTCAGTAATCTCTCTTGTCTGTTTGAAGTCCTGGACAATTTTCCTGACACTAACTTTGCTGCACCTCAGCTTCCCATGTAGTTGGGAGATTAGTGTCGGACCCTGCCTTCCTACCCCAAAGTCAAACTCATGGGGAGGAAGAGGTGCAGGGTGGAAGGAGGACATTGTAGACTCCATTGATGTAGGAACAATGCTGGGTGCATGACAGACATTCAATAAACACTTGCTGGATATGTGACTAAGAGAGTGCAGAGTTGAGACAGACACATTCGAAGCAGGTTTTAATCCCAGCTTTGTCATTTGTTAGCTGGGAAACCTTGACCAACCTAATTCTCAGTCTTAGTTTCCTTACTTAAAAAATAGAAATATAATACCTACTTGGCAGGTTTTTTGTGAAGATCTAAAATAATACTTTATGAAGGACCATACATGGTGCCTAGCAGGTTGTAGACATTCCATAAACATAGTTATTTATGTACATATAAGTAATCACTTACTCTATCCATCTAGACAGCCAAATATCTCCTACAGAAATCTGGCAGGTGAATTTTCAGCCATAAATTTCTTCCTTCTTGTCTGCCTATTAATCAAAAATCATACCCAAAAACATGTAACCAAGGGTAAATTCTTGGCAACAATAGAAATGAGCTAATTTAAAAAAAAAAAAAAAAACTCATAGTTATGGAGGATGATACCTATACACAAAATTAGATAATGTCCCACTCTAACAACCAACAACCCACTGCAAATTCTTTTCCATCAACACTGCCATCTACTCTCCCCTTCCATATGATTATGATTATTTTTTTAAAGATGAAAAAGGCCCATTTATTTGGGTATTGGGGACAAAACGGCAGGCAAAAACCAGCACCAATCACTCTTGTTCTGTCATTTCTGATGCCAAGAAAAGAGATCCTCATAGCCTAAGGGCCCTTCCTCAGGCTAAATATGGCTAGTTACAGATATGAACCCTCTTGGAACAGGCCTTAGTCGATGCTGCGATGATGCCCCCACTGGACTCTGATTTTCTGTTTTTTGACTTCTTTTTTTTTTTTAGTGAAAGTTTACACAGCAGTTTAGGTTCCCATTCAACAATTTCTACACAAATTGTTCAGCAACAGTGGATACATTCTTCAAAATACATGAGCATTCTCACTATTTCCATTCTGGTTGTTCCATTGCCATTAATCTAGTTTCCCTAGATTACATTCCGTCTTCATTTTACAGTAACTGCTGACTGTTTCACTCATACTCATAGCGACCCTATAGGACAGAGTAGAACTGCCCCACAGAGTTTCCAAGGAGCGCCTGGAGGATTCAAACTGCTGACCCTTTGGTTAGCAGCCATAGCACTTGAGTCGGGATTGACTCGACAGCACTGGGTTTGGTTTGGTTGACTGTTTGGTCTCATATAGGTGATTTTTTTTAAAGGATCACAGTCTTCACCAGTGATATTCATTATTTTGTGAGCCAATCTGTTATTTAGCCGCAAGGTGACCTCAGGGATTAGTTTCGGTTCAAGGTTTGAAGAGTATCTCAGGGCAATAGTCTCAGGGAGTACTCCAGAGCAAACCAATCCATAAGTCTGGGGGTTTTGTTTGTTTGGGGATTTTTTTTATAATTTGAGGTTCTGTTCCACATTTTCCCCCCATTCTATCAGGGTCCTTCTATTGTGGCTCTGATTAGAACAGTTGGTAGTAGAGCTGGGCACCATCTAGTTCTTCTGGTCTGAGGATAGATGAGGCTGCAGTTCATGTAGGCTGTTTATCCTGTAGACTAGTTTCTTCTCTGAGTCTTTGGTTTCCTTCTTTCTCTTTTGCTCCAGATGAGTAGAGACCAATTGTTGTATCTTAGATGGCCACTTGCAAGCTTTTAAGACTCCAGACACTGTTCACCAAACTAAGATGAAGAACATAACTATGGTTTATATTATGAAAATTGACCAAGATATTCCTGGAGACTATGGTCCTAATCCATTAAACCCACAAGGTGTTTGGTTATGTATAGGAAGGATCTGTAACTGTGCCTCCTATGTACTTTCTTACATATATGAATATATGTGCACATACCCACATAGATACATATATTCATACACACACATATACTCTTATACACACATATACTTATATGTACACATATACATATCTATACACATGTATGCCTACATACATACATATCTGCACATATATTTTTTGATTGTTTCAAAATTACATATGCCATAGCAATTACCAACAGGTCCTTTTCTCTTGTGTTCTTTTTAGTGACATTGTGTACCTCCATCAAGTTGTGTACACTTACCCTCATTCGGTGTTACCCCCGTCCATATTATTTTGAAGGAAATCCAGACATGATATCAACTCAGACATAAATTATATCAGCTGTTCTTAAAGGGCAGCTCTGTCTGTATGTAAAAGAGATGAGTTAAGGACAAGAATTGTCAGGGAGTATTTGAGGTATCCTCAGAAGATGAACTCTAATATTAGACAATGCAATTCTTGGTAAGCCTGGGACTCCACCGAGACTTGATTTATGTAAACCTCAGGCAAAAAAATTAGTGTTCTTTCTGATCGTTTAACTGGAAGATAGATCAGGCTACTTTTATCTTTTTCCTAATACTTCCTAGAGGCTGACCTCTCCCAGAAAGTATCATCTGAGTCACTAGAGGCTTGGGAGAGGGCCCTCTACAGAATGTGTATTTGGGAGTTATCCCAGTCTAGCCTCCAGAGTAAGTGAAATGTAAATTCGGTTGAGGAGAAGTTAATGATTAATCTCCCACTGTTCCTAACAAAAGGAAACAGACTCAGCGACAAGTGTCTGGGAGTATCTGAGGGGTGCAAGACTCCAGACAGAAGTAGTGAAGTCATGGGTGGGGAGGTGCAGCAAGAACTTTTTGGGAAATTGTTGGAGTCAGCCTCAGTGAAAAGCTGACCCCAGGGACTGGTTGTGCATTCAAGCTCAACATTATCCTGAAGAGTTAGGACTTAGATACCTTGAAACACAGAGAAAGCAATGAACTTGGGGTCTGTGAGAAAGGTTAATGCTTTTCCAAAGACCATGAAAATGGAGAAAATTAGCTCACATTTTGAGTGGAAAGTAAAAATATAACAGATAAGAGTGGTTAGGGAAAAAACCTAGTTAAAAACACGTAAGTTGTTCTTAGACACCCCTAGGTTCAGAATTTAGTTTTACCACTTACTGGCTGGGAAAATTACCTTCTCTGAATCTGTTTTTGTTTTTTCATCTGGAAAATAGAGGTAAATAGCACCTACCATGAAGAGATTTCATGATGATAAGATAATGCAAGCAAAAAAAAAAAAAGCACTTAGTAAATACGTACTGCATAGATGAGCTCAATTATTCTTAGCTACTATTACAAAGAAAACTGGAAGTTACTGTAAAAATCTGAATCATGTTTAAACTAGTGCTCAATTACCTTTAGAAGCTAATGACCATTGAGCTGTCATCTACCTGATTGTACATGGCTCCCAAGCTCTCCTGGCCATGCAATAAAGGGTGTTAGGCCATGAATGAACATGGTAGGAGGGGTTTAGGAGAATTGCAGAGCGTTATAGGCTGGGATTTTGGCAGAAGCTCCTTTGGAAATTTTTTTTTAAACCTGATTGATTCCCCAGATGGAGGCAGCAGGACAATATTTTTGCATTGCAATTTCTGGGTAAATAAATAAATGCCAGTTTGTGGGTGACCCTGGGCTCAAGTTTATCACATTCCCACATTTCCATGTCATCTGACAGACATCAACAGCACTTGGACTCTTGTGTGGTGATCATCACTCACCTCCAGACAACCAGCATCAGTAAGCACGAACCTTGGCCACACAGGGCCTCCCCTCTAGGGAGTGTGGGCTCACCCAAGGCGTGAGACAGTTCATTGCATTCTCAAATATAACTGACATGGCTACTCTTTTCTGAAATGAAAAGTTTATTCATGTACAACAGATATGACTTTTTGGAGGTCTCTCCCAAATGTCAGCATTGGGAAATGTAGGCTGTGGAACCATAGAACCTTCTTGGGGAAATCAGAAAGCCTGGTGAAAAAGTTCAGAACATTTGTCAGGGCTCCCAAGAATTGATGAAATGTCTTGCTCTGCTGGGTTTCTCCACAATCAAGGAGACTGTTACAAAGCTGGCTTTGTGAGGAGGCCATAGCTCTGGGTTGGGCCTGCCAGGCTGAGTGAGTGAATCACGGCCTGACCCCAAATGGAAAAATGAAATGTGTTAAGGGAAAAAAATCTGGGAGGAAGCAAAGGCATCTTATTATTATCCACCACATAAAGTGTTGATTGTCTGAGAGATAGGGAGGAAATGTAATTTCTCAGATCCAGAAATAGTGGTTTCAAGTGTGTTCATCGTAAGGTATTTGCTTCAAAGTTGGAACTCACCCTCCACTCCCAAGAATTCTTCAGACAACATATGTGCACAGATGCCACACACATCTGTTCTGAGCTAAATTAACATGTTAACGGGGGAAATGAAACTTGAAGGCTTCTAAAATATCACCAGTGGGCAGTAGAGCTACTCAGAGGGGAATATTTAAAAGCCTGGGGTCAGAATTCTGAATCTCGGATTGAAAGAAGACCCAGTGCTTGCTACACAGCTCAATCCATGTTGAACTATGATCTTAATGGAAATCAGTTCAATGATCAATAGATGTAATTTATTCTATGTCACTTTAGCCACAGACTGTGTTTTAGTCATGTATGAATGCAACTGATAAAAAGCAATGCCTTTTTTTTCAAGAAGCATTTGTGGAGCCTGGGCAAGTGCCTTCTGTAACACTGATTTTGAAAATATTTTGTAATCAGTGACAAAACTTATAAATTATGGCCCAGAGTTATTATATTTGTGACATGGTTTTCCTCAACAAAAACTAAATATGCAAATGCCCACAAACATGAAGTAGCTTTTCCTGTATTCTGGATGGTATCCAACCATCATGTGCATTATGAAATGTTCAGAGGCTAATTATTCTTGCTCAATATCAGATGTGTTTTCCAATCAATATAATGATGTGAGTCCACAGAGCCCATGATGCTATTAAAGGTACCAGAGCTTTCCAAACTCTTTCAAAGGGCAACATGAGGCCTCTTACTAAAACAGGAGTAGCAACAAACCAACAACAGTAAGAATGTTGGTGCTAGAATTTAAGTTATTATACAATGGCCCATGATATTTTCAATTGTCTCGTATGCGTGGGAAAGCTGGACAATGAAAAAGGAGGCCTGAAGAAGAATTGATGCTTTTGAATTGTGGTGTTGGTGAAGAATATTGAATATACCATGGACTGTCAGAAGAACAAACAAGTCTGTCTTGGAAGAAGTATAGCCAGAGTGCTCCTTGCAAGTGAGGATGGCGAGACTTCATCTCACATACTTTGGACATGTTTTCAGGAGGGACCATTCCCTAGAGAAGGACATCGTGCTGGTATGGTAGATGGTCAGGGAGAAAGAGGAAGGCCCTCAATGAAATGGATTGATACAGTAGCTGCAACAATTGACTCAAACGTAACAATGATTGTGAGGATGGCGCAGGACCAGGTAGTGTTTTGTTCTATTGTACATAGGGTCACTATGAGTTGGAACTGACTAGATGGCACGTAACAACAAACAACAACAACATCCAAGGTTATTATCATTAGAATCCTACTCTTACCCTGTTTTCTTTTATTCATATTGATTTGATGCCCTTCCTTTATGTTACAAAGAGAGGTCTCCCCTGGATATTAACACTAAATACTTCTCTAGCCTTTTAACCTTAATTTTTTTTTTCCTTTTTTAAGATTTCTAAGTAGAGACGTTTGCTCTCATAACTCCTAAGTAAAGATTAGTGAGGCTTCAAAGATGCGCATCACTCATTCTATTTATTTGAAGCCACAAGACCCTTCAATTTATGAGTATTCTGGCCTTTGATAGGAAAACTTGGTGGTGTAGTGGTTAAGAGCTATGGCTGCTAAACAAAAGGTTGACAGATAAATCCACCAGGCACTCCCTGGAAACCCTATGGGGCAGTTCTACTCTGTCCTGTAGGGTAGGCATGAGTCAGAATTGACTCGACTCGACGGCAATGGGTTTGAGTTAATGGGTTTCTGGCCTTTATCATTATGCCCACAGTACTAGGTATCATTGTTTAATAATAAATATTTGCAAATATTACTCTATCTTAATATATTTCAAATGCCGGGAAGATGGTAGACTCACTTAAGAGGAATCACCAAAATAATAATTCTGTGTCATTGTTATACCAATATCCATAAAAGTCTAGAGTTATGTCCTTACAGTTTATGCTTCCAGTTGAGTCTTAATTGATTATAATTGTTGAGTTTGATCTGTGCTTATCTTAAAAGAAATAATCCTGTCTTTAGTGCTAGACCAAAACCTTAGCACATTTAGAAAAATGTTCTAAAAACTGGCCCATAAAAACATCTCAGCAATATCTTAAAAGGCCACAAAATTGGAATGTTAATCCCTAAAAATCTGTATCTACATAAATCCCTGTGAAGTTCACCGTTTATTAATTTTTTTATATCTGAAATTTTTTTTCCCCATAAGCAAGAAGGTAGAAAGTAAAAAGAGCACTGAATTTGGAATCAGAAGACCTAGGTTTGAATCCTGATTCTACAGTAACAACTACCATTTATTGAATATCTAATCCATGCCAGGCACTTCACATGCATTATTTCTAATTCTCAAATAATCCACCAGGAATGTCATGTTTCCTCCATTTATAAGTGAGTGATGTGAAGCAAAATAACTAATGTAGCTAGCTACTAGTGCCAGAGCTGCCAGATCAAAACAAAAACAAAACAAAACCTTCTAGAGTAATAACCATAACATTTGTTTATTGTGGTAAATACATATGTAACAAAACATGCTATTTCAACATTCTTCTCACGTACAATTCAGTGATTTTAACTTAAATTCATCCTGTTGTTCAACTGTCATCTTTATCTATTCCCAATTTTTTCCTGAGCTGCTAATGTGGGTTATACAATCTATATTATCTCATTTAATCTTCCCAAACCAATAGCGTTTACAACCTTATGGTACTGATAGGAAAGCTGAGTCTTTGTGAGCTTAAGTGCCTTGCTCAATGTTGGTCACTGACATTCTTAAACCTAGATCTTCTAACCCTAGAGAGTCACCTAATAGCCATTGCTCTGAGAGTAGAAAGGAGAATGGCCCTGGATCATTTTAAGTGGATCTTTTTCTGTTATTTTATATTTTCTATCCAAAAGGCACCGATTTCAAATAAAGTTGGCTACAAGGCTCTAGGTCAATATAATCTAGTGAGCTGCAGGGAGGTGTGACCATCAGTGACAGCCTGAAATGCCATCTGAACAACTCTGAAGACAATGGAAACATGAAACAGAACAATCACCCTTCACCTCTAGTCCTTTTGTGATGACTTCTATTGATTCCAGAATTTCTTAATGTGTTCATTCTGAAGATTACATTAAAAGTTATAGAAAAATAAAAATAAAGCATGTGAAAAGAGTGCCCTTGCCTATTTTATTTACTCATCTAGCTTATATATGTACATACATACTTTATTATCTTTTGTCCGTTTAAGTTATCCATATCAAGGCAGGTAAAAGCCTCACGGTAATCTTTTAGTCTGAGCTGTTATATCTAGTCCTAAATGAACTTATTTATTTGGGAAAATGGCAAACTGGAGAGCGTTCAGAGGAGAGTGAACAGAACAACAAAGACTCTGAAAACCATATCCTGAGGAATAATAAAGAAACCTAGGCTATTTTGCTGCAAGTATTGAAAAAGGTGCAAAAGACACTTGCTGGGTTATCTGTTTGACCACTTTTGTTTTTCTCAAATCTCCCCCTTACCCCAATTCATGGGGTGACAGCGGTGGGCTCCCAGCAGCCATTTGGTAAATCTGAACCTCCCCCATATTTCCCTGACCAATCAGCAAACTTTCCTTGATATCTGGAATCATGGCTAAGAGATTCTAATCTCAGTCTGTCTTATCTTTTAAGCAAAGAGGTTAGTTAGGGTGGGATCCATGTTTCCTATCATGTAGAAATAGAAAAAGCCAATCTGGGAAAAGCTGCTGCAAATAATTTATTTATTTAAAGCATTAAAAAAGCAAAGATGTCATTTTGAGAACTAAGGTGCACCTAACCCAAGCCATGGTCTTTTCAATCACTTCATATGCATGTGAAATCTGGACAATAAATAAGGAAGACCAAAGAAGAATTGATGCATTTGAATTATGGTATTGGCAAGGAATGTTGAATATACCATGCACTGCCAGAAGAATGAACAAATCTGTCTTGAGAAAAGTACAGCCAGAATGCTCCTTAGAAGCAAGGATGGTGAGACTTTGTCTTAATTACTCTGGACATGTTATCAGGAGGACCAATCCCTAAAGAAGGACATCATGCTTGGTAAAGTAGAGGATCAGCGAAAAAAAGAGGAAGACCCTCAGCAAGATGGATTGACACAGTGGCTGCAAAAATGGGCTCAAACATAGCAATGATTGTGAAGATGATGCAGGACTGGGCAACATTTTGTTCCGCTATACACAAGGTCACTGAGTTGGAACTGACTCAATGGCACCTAACAACGACAGAGACAGCATCAGAGGGGGAAAGGTTGAGAATGAAGCAGAAACTCAGAATAGAGCACAGCTGAGAGATGGATGAACATATTTTTTGACTGACTGACTAGTCCTAAAATTTGTTCTTGAGATCTGGCCAAGATTCTTGACCTTAGGCTCATGAGATACTCTGTTAGCACTGAAATATTTTTGTGGCTCTTGCTTAAATGTGATCATATGGGTATTTTTATTACTTGCAACTAATCGAGCTGTAATTAATTTGGGGAACATTATTATTCTCAAATATTTGAAAGCTGTCAAATGGGAGAGAGCACATTTATTCACTGTGGTAGGGCCACGTGGTAGTGAGTATCAAAAAATGCCCCCCAACAATTTCTCCCCTCCCTGTACATGCATGACACTCCTCATATCAAGAGGTGGAACTCTTTTCCCCTTCCCTTGAATCTGGGCTGGCTCTGTGACTGTTTAGATCAAAATAACACAGGAAAAGTAACATTTTGGCACTTCTAGGCCTGAACCTTAAGACAACTGGCAGCTTAAGCTTCCTTCATCTTGGAGGTATCACTGTTGGGATGCTTTCTAAAAATTCATCCATCTGCTAAGAGATGCCCAAGCAACACGGAAAGGCCACAGGGAAGAGAACTAAGGAACTTCAATTGACAACTCCAGGTGAGCTCCCAGCTGATAAAAAAAATTACAGGCCATACAACTAAGTTATCGTGGATGTTCTAGCCCAGTGGAGCCCCAGATGACAGTAGCCACAGCTGATATTACATGGAGGTGAAGAACCACACAGCTGAGCTCAGTCAACCTACAGAATTCTTTAGAGATGATAAAATGGTTGTTGTTTTAATCCACTAAGCATTGGGGTTGTTTGTTAAGCAGCAGTAGTTAGCAGAAATAATAGGATAGGGAATAATATGGATGAATCTGGAGGATATCATGCTGAGCAAAATAAGACAATCACAAAAGAGCAAACAGTGTATGATACCACTTTAATAAAAGGTTAAAAATACATTTACTCACAGAAAGCAACATTCTTTGATGGTTACCAGGGATGGGAAAAGGAGGGAGGGAGAATCACTTACTAGATAGTAGACACATGTTAATTCTGGTGATGGGAAAGGCAATACGCAGTGTGTGGGAAGTGAGCACAACCTGACCAAGGCAAATGAAGACATTTAGAGGTATGCAAGAATAAAGGACAAGCACAGTAATGACTATACCATATAAAAGTCTGCAACAACAGTAATAACCTAAAATCTATGGGTGGTTACATAGGTAGATATGTATGCTATATAGAAGAGCGAATGGGAGTGCATGCATGTGCATATATGGGTATAGTTGTTGGTAATTGATATACATATTTGTATTGCTGCATATATATTTGTATAAATAATAGATCACATAAGGGGCACAGCTATGGAAACTGCTTAGACATATCTAAACACCTCATGGGACTGAATTACTGGGCTTGAAGTTTAAGGACCATTGTCTAGGAGGACATCTAGTTCAACTGGTATAACATTGTTCATAGAGATAATGTTCCACATCCTAGTCTGGAGTCTTAAAAACTTGTGAGAGACAACTATTTGTCTCTTTCCATCTGGAGCAAAGGAGAGTGAAGGAAACCAAAGATTCAAGGAAGAAATTAGTCCAAAAGACTAATGGCCTATATGAACCACAGAATCCTGTAGCCTGAGACCAGAAGAAATAGATGGTGCCCAGCTAATACTATGGACCACTCTGACCAGGGACACAAGAGAAGGTGCTGGTTGGAACGGGAGAAAAATGTAGAACAAAACTCAAATTCATAAAAAGACTAGACTTACTGGACTGATAAGAGACTAGAGGAACCCCCAAAACTATTGCCCCAAGACTCCCTTTCAGACTAGAACTGAAGCCACTCCTGGAGGTCATCTTTCATCCAGATAATAGATTGGCCTATAAAATAAACAACAAAACTCATGAGGAATGTGCTCCCTAGAACAATCAACAAGACTAAACGGACAACTTTTGCCCAAAAGCAAAGATAAGAAGGCAAGGAGGGGCAGGGAACTGGGGATGGAAATGGGGAAGGCAGGGTGGAAATGAGGAGAGTGCTGACACCTTGCAGGGAAAGCAACCAATGTCACGGAACAATTTGCACATGAATGGTTGAATGGGAAACTAATTTGTTTTGTAAACTTTCACCTAAAGCACAATAAAATGTTAAAAAATAAAACAAAAAAACACCTTATTTTCCTCTTAAAATCTTTAAAGATTTAAAAGAGAATGCAGGCCATAGCAGGAAAATGGCCTTAAAATATCATGGCAAATTCTATCTTCTAAAAAAAAAAAAAAAAAATGTAATAGGGAGTCCAGCTTGGGCTCATATGAAGAAAGAACTTCCTATCAAATGGATTATCCGATTATAAACTTGGCGAAATTCACAAGGAAATGAACATTTCATCCCTGAAATTGTTCAGCACAATTATGTTAGCCATTTGGAACCAGATGAACTCTGGACTCTCCCAACCCTAACTTCTTGATTGTATGAATTGTTTTCCTGTCACTAATCTGCTATCTTTAGGATTTTCAAAAATAAGTTCTTCAATATTAGCTTGTAAACATACTTCTTGTTCTTCTCATAAACCTGAAAAACATGTAATTGGTTGATCTCCTAGGTATTGCTGTCTTATTTGTTTATTTTTGCAAATGTATTATTGGATCAAAGGATAATTCGACTCATTTCAATCCAATAAAATTAATTTTGTGTCTTGACCATACTGGTAAAATAACATGCAAGAATACTGAGAAAAATAAGGTATAGTCCCTGACTCAGGGAGCTACTTATTAAATTGGGGGTGATGAATATAGATCAATAACTTTAAGACCCAGTGTAATCTAAGCACCATACATAAGATATAAACACACATTGTGAAAGGTTAGAAGGGGCAATCCATTTCACCAGGGCATTAGAGAAGTCTGACGACAGCGGCCATCAATCAAAATAAGTTTTGACGTATAAGGCCAATTAAAAGAGATGGGAAAGAAGACGTTCCAGGCAGAGGGGAAAAGTCTAGAAGTAGGAAACTAAAGTTGTGTTTCAGGAACAGAAAGTTATTTAGTTTGGCTGGTTCACACAGTATATATAGGGTAGTTACAAGAGATCAGGCTAAAAGAAGATCCTCAGAGCATAATTTAAGGGTTGAAAACCAGACTGGGATATTGTACATGATTCTGAGAACAACAGAGACAGGCTGAATATTGTTAAGCATGGAAGCTGCATGCTCCCAGCCAGGCTCTAGAAAGATTAATAGGGCAGTGGCTTGTAGAAGAGAATGGAGAAGTTAGGAAAGAGGAGTAAATTGGAGCCAGGAAAGACCACTTAGAGCCATTACAAAAGAAAAGGCAATGCGTACGTGTACTAGATAATATCTCCACTTGGATTTTCACAGGTCTTTCAAACCTAAGTTGACCAAGGCAGACCCGTTCACTTTTTCCCACCAAATATTTTCCTCCTTTATTCTTCCCCATCTCAGTGAATGGCACCACCATCTACCCAATTCCTCCAGACAGACCCTGGAAGTCATCTTTGACTTCTTTTCACCTACCCCCATATCCAACCCAAGTGCAAATCTTGAAAATAGTAACTCAAAAAGACACCACTTCTTTCCATTTTCTCTGCTAACACCTGAGCCTTATTGTTGTTAGCTCCTGTTGACTTGGCCCTTAATTCACGATGACCCCATGTGTTGCAGGGTAGAACTGTTCCATAAAAACTCAAGCCAAGGGCACCATATATCCGCACCTGGACCGCTGCAGCAACCTCCTGAGTAGTGTCCCTATTTTCGCGTTCTCCATATGGCATCCAGAGAGATCTACTCAAGGTGTAAATAAGATCATATCACTCTTCTGTTTAAAATCCAATGATTGCCCATTGCATTTAGAATGAAATCCAAATTTTTTTATCTTAGCCTAAAAGGCCCTATATATTCTGCCCTCTGCTTTAATCCTCAGATTTTATTTCCCTCCATTCCCCTCTTATTTATGATACTTAGCCACACTGGTCTTCTTTTTGTCACTTGAACTCACCAGGCTTATTTCCACCTCAGAGCCCTTTTAATTGCTGGGTTCCTGTAGTGTAACTCTGAACACAAAAGCCAGTGTAGTAGTAGTTAGGTCTTGTTCTTACATTGTGAATTTTTACAAGGTACTGCCCATGTTTTACTCATTAAATCTATTCATAGCCTTTCAACAGCCACGTGTAAAGATTTTTGGTTTGTGGTTGCAGTAGCTATTGCAGAAATTGACTATAATAAAGAGGGTCACCTCATAGGCAGCCCACATAGAAAAATGACTCCTCCAGCTCATTTTCTCCCCTCAGTTCTCTGGGGGTGAGATTTGATTGACACAAACTGAAATACCAAAGGTGGTAGTGAGAAAGGAAAGGAAGGGTGAGCTTTCTTCTCTAAAGTTCTGCTCCAAGGCTTCATGAATCCCTCCTACCCCCAGCTCCGACTTTGTTCCCCTTCCACATCATATCCTCTAGAGCACTGTTTGTTCCTTCACATGTGCAAAGCTTCTATTACTTCGTATTATTTTAAAAGAGTATCTTCCCTCTAAACACACAAACATTTTCTGTTTCTCCTGTCTCTTCTCCTACCACCTCACATCCCCAATTAAATCTATCCTTAATATTTTGGAATATATATTTCAAAACACATATGCTTCAGCTACTAACATTGTGTTACAAATTATCCCAAAACTAAGTGGCTTAAAACAATCATTTTTTTAATGTTCACATTCCATAGGTCAGGAATTCAGATAGAACATAGCATGGATGGCTAGTCATGGTTCACAATATCTTAGGTCTCAGGTGGTTAGCCTGGAAGACTGCGGGTGAGGGGGTGACTCCAGGCTGGAGGCTGGAATCATCTGAAGATTTGTTCAGTCATGTATCTGGAGCCTAAGATAACACCAAGATTAGGGCTGCCATCTGAACTGTTCCATCTGCTGGAGAACCCAGGCTAAGACAATAGGAGCAGAGGTCTGTGTAAGGGAACCAAGATGTTAGCAGGGCCATGCCCCCTCTGAAGACTTTAGGGAAGAATCCTGCTTTGGCTTTTCTAGCTTTTGGTGGTCCCAAGCATCTCTTGGTTTGTGGCAGTATACCTTTAATCTCTGCCTCTGCCTTCACATGTGCCTCTTCTCCTCTTCTTCTTGTAAGGCTACCAGTCTACTGGATTAGGCCCACCCTACTCCAGTATGACCACTTGTGAATTTAACTAATTTCAACTGCAAAGACCCTATTTCCAAATAAGGTCACAGTCACAGATGTTGGGGGTGGCTAGGACTTGGACATACCTTTTTAGTGGACACAGTTCAAAGAGAAGATGGGATGGGGGAAGGGGTCAGGGAATCAGGGGGTCAGGGGACTTGAGGTATGCTTAATTGATAGTTGTCAACTCAGCCTCCCCCCACCTTTACTGAGGTCTCCTATGCAACACAGAGGAGAAGCCAGGAACTACATTTCCCAGAATCCCTTTCCCATAGGGTTTTGAGGTCAAGCCAGCCAGTGAGAAACACTAGTGTGAGGCTCAGAAGGCCAAATAGAGGAGAGAATATTATTCTCCAAAAGCAGTTGCAGGCAGACACGTGAGTATATGCAGATTTGGACTTGGCTAAGAACCACCCACACTGCTACTGCGGTTAGTGGGAACAAGCAGAAGTGCTTCAGAGCCACCTGCTCTAGTCCTGCCAGCTGGATGCACAGGTGGTGGCTTCTCTGCCCTTCGCCACCACCACCCCACCCCCCACCCCCAGCTCTTCCAAAGACTGTATAAGCAGTTGTTGTTGTTGTTGTTGTTGTTAGTTGCCTTTGAGTCAGCTCCGACTCATGGTGACCTGATGTATGGATAAGAAAACAAAATGGTGGCCGTTGTGCCATCTTCATGATTGTTGGCATGCTTCAGTCCATTGTTTGTGGCTGTTGTGGCAATCCTTCTCATGGAGGATTTCTCTTATTTTCACTATCCTCTACTTTCCCAAATATGATGTCCCTTTCTGGCAACTGGTTTTTCCTGATGACATGTCCAAAGTTAGTGAACCGAAGTCTGCCATCCTCACTTCTAAGGAGCATTCTGGTTGTATTTCTTTTGAGACTTATTTGTTCCTTCTTCTGGAAGTCCAAGTATATTCAACATTCTTCTCCAATACCACAGTTTGAATGTATCAATTCTTCTTCTGTCTTCCTTTCTCATTGTCCAGCTTCCACATGCATATAAGGCGATTGAAAACACAACAGCTTGGGTCAGGCATACCTTAGTCATCAAAGTGACATCTTTGCTTTTTAAAACTCTAAAGAGGAAAGACTTTTCATACCTGGAATATTTAGAGAAGTTTCTGTTTTCCTGACCTAGCCCACTGACACAGCATGAAAAATAGGAGTGATGACAGTAAGCCAGGCCCTCCGCGGGGAGGAATTCCCAGTGAGGAGCCTCACAGGTTCCACCTCCACCACCACCCTCCCCCAAGGCACCAGGTTAAGAGGTAATTACCACTTCCAAAAGAATTAAGAAGAAATGTCATCAAAATCAGGAGATGTCCACACTGTGGTTTCTAATTGCCATTTCCCATTAAAACAAACCAGAGCTCCTTGCCTCAGATCTGGGACAGGAAAAGTACGAGATGAGCTCGTGTGCCTTGTCACACCAAAGAGCAGGAAAGTTATCAGAAGCCAACAGGGTCGTAAGAAAATGTCACAGGAGCCCACCTGAAGGGGCTTCCCCTTGCCAAAATTGGAAAAATATGAGCAACAAAAATGACTAAAAACTGTCATAGAGTCCAATACATCAATTATGTTAAAAAAAAATCCGTGGGTTTGTGATACAGAAAAATAACTTGTCACTTCTGGATGTTGCTAGGACAACCTCTCATTATTCTGAAGCTAGTAAAGGGAAAGAATCAAGCATTTATCGCACCTCTCCTGTATAAACTCTATTTCAGGATAACCAAATAGGTGATGAGAGAAAGTTCTATTTTATAGAACAGATTCCAGTTAATAAACGCAGAAGGACTGCAGTTCCCTGCCCAAAGCTCCTGGTGAGCAGCCACGGAGCCACCATGTTCATCTGGTTCCTTGGACACCATTTTCTTCCCCTGTACCTCAGGCCAAGGAATGCTATCAGTATCTCACTTTGGTGCTTTACCGTCTCTTGTACGTTATCTTCCGCTTTCCCACATCTCTATAGGTGGTCCCTTCATTAAGGTTTCTTAGACTATAAGCTGTGAGCATGCCAGGTTTGCTCTGGGCCCCTCACTGATATACCCACTGTGAAAGCTATTTAATAAGTAAAGTTGGCAGGGCTTGGTGTTGTGTTGCATGGGTGTGGTAGCAGTGATGGAAAGGAAAGTGTCAAGTGTAATTCCCAGGTTTCTTCTTGTGTAACTGATGGATATGGTGCCATTCACTGAGATAAGGCACACAAAGGAGATACTGAGTTTATATGGAGTCTCTGGGTGGTGCAAACGGTTGACACGCTAGGTAACTAAAAGGTTGGTGGTTTAAGTCCACCCAGAGCCTTCTCAGAAGAAAGGCCTGGCAATCTACTTCTGAAACATCAGCCATGGAAAACTTGATGGAACACAGTTCTACTCTGACAACTATGGGATCACCAGGAGTCAGAATCAAATTGATGGCAAATGGTGGTTTATTCTTGTTGTTAGGTGCCATCAAGTTGGTTCCAACTCATAGCAACCCTATGTACAACAGAACAAAACACTGCCCTGTCCTGCGCCATCCTCACAATCGTTCTTGTTTGAGCCCATTGTTGCATCCACTGTGACAATCCATCTCATTGAGGGCCTTTCTCTTTTTCGCTGACCTTCTACTGTACCAAGCATGATGTCCTTCTCCAGGAACTGGCCCTCCTGATAATATGTCCAAAGTACCTGAAATGAAGTCTCACCATCCTTGCTTCCAAGGAGCATTCTGACTGTGCTCCTTCTGTTCGTTCTTCTAGTAGTCCATGGCATATTCAATATTGTTCACCAAAACCATAATTCAAAGGTGTCAATTCTTCTTCAGTCTTCCCTATTCATTATCCAACTTCTGAAAGCATATGAAGTGATTGAAAATACCATGGCTTGAGTCAGGTGTACCTTAGTCCTCAAAGTGACATCTTTGGTTTTTAACACTTTAAAGAGGTCTTTTGCAGCAAATTTGCCTAATGCAATACATCATTTCATTTCTTGACTGCTGCTTCCGTGAACATTGATCATGGATCCAAGTAAAATGTAGTCTTTGACAACTTTAATATTTTCTCCATTTATCATGATATCTCTTATTGGTCCCATTGTGAGGATTTTTATTTTCTTTATTTTGAGGTACAACCCATACTGAAGGCTGTAGTTTTTGATCTTCATCAGTGAGTACTTCAAGTCCTCTTTGCTTTCAGCAAGCAAGGTTGTATCATCTGCATAACGCAGATTGTTAATGAGTCTTCCTTCAATTTTGATGCCCCATTTTTCTCCATATAGTCCAGTTTCTCAGATTTTTTGCTCAGCGTACAGGTTGAATAAGTGTGTTGAAAGGATACAACCCTGACACACACCTTTCCTAACTTTACTGCCTCTTGGTCTGTGTACAGGTTCCTCATGAGCACAATGAAGTGTTCTGGAATTCCTATTCTTCGCAATGTTATCCATAATTTGTTATCCACACAGTTGAATGCCTTTGCATAGTCAATAAAACACAGGTAAACATGCTTCTGGTATTCTCAGCTTTCAGCCATGATCATCTGACATCAGCAATATCCCTCATTCTACGTCCTTTTCTGAATCTGGTTTGAATTCCTGGCAGTTCTCTGTGGATGTACTGCTGCAACTGCTTTTGAATGATTTTGAGCATAATTTCACTTGTGTGTGATATTAATTAATATTAATGATATTGTCCAATAATTTCCACATTCTGTTGGGTCAGCTTTCTTATGTATGGGCACAAATGTGGAACTCTTCCAGTAGATTGACCAGCTGTTCTCCAAATTTCTTGGCATAAACAAGGGAGCACCTCCAGCACTGCGTCGTTTGTTGAAATATCTCAGTTGGTATTCTGTTAATTCCTGGAGCCTAATTTTTTGCCAGTGCCTTCAATGCAGCTTGGACTTTTTCCTTCAATACCCTCTGTTCCTAATCATATGCTGCCTCCTGAAATGTTTGAATATTGGCCAATTCTTTTTGGTACAGTGACTGTATTTCCCTTCTGTCTTCTTTTGATGCTTCCTGTGTCATTCAATATTTTCTCTGCAGAATCCTTCAGTAATGCAGCTCGAGGTTTGACTTTTCTCTTCAGTTCTTTCAGCTTGAGAAATTCTGAGTGTGTTCTTCCCTGTTGGTTTTCTAACTTCAGGTCTTTGTACATTTCATTATAATACTTTACTTCGTCTTCTCGAGCCACACTTTGAAATCTTCTGTTCAGCTCTTTTACTTCATCATTTCTTCCTTTTGCTTTATAGAGATATGTAAAGAACTTATAAGCCATAAAAAGAAACAAACAAAAAAAAAAAGTCTGTGTATTATAGTGTTTATATGCTCTAGAGTCAGATGACACGGGTTAAAATCCTGGCTCTGCCACGTACTAGTTGGGCCACCATGGGGAAAGATCATCTTTTTTATTCCGCAGTTTCCTTATCTGTGAAATGGACATAATAATGTCTGCGTTGCTGTGAAGATTGATGAGATGACCCAGTTAGAGCATTTACCAAAGTGTCTGGTATAAACCCATTGACCCACTGCCATGGAGTTGATTTCAACTCATGGCAACCATTTAGGACAGAGTAGAACTGCCCCATAGAGTTTCCAAGGAGGAGCTGGTGGATTCAAACTGCTAACCTTTTGGTTAGTAGCCAAGTTCTTAACCACTGTGCTACCAGCGCTCCGATCTGGCATAAGGAAACAGCAAATGGTACTGCTTGCCGGTATTATTTTTTACATGCTTTCTTTCCATCTGGAGAAGTTATCATGAACAATAAAGGTTTTAAAGCGATCCACCTAGTAATCTAATTCCTATTTTCCACTATAAATTTGAAATTATTTTAAATGCAGTACATGGTGGTAATAAAGTTGCTGGCAGGATTATTCTTCTAAAACTTTCTCTTTTCCATTTGACTTTGAACTCAGATGGACTAAAACAGTTTCAAACCTGTATGCTGGATATCAGTTGGAGAAGTGGATAAATTTCAAAGTAATGTATTTTAAGATGTCAAGGGTTTGGGAAAATTATATAGCCTGACCTCTAATTTATGGATAAGGAAATTAAGACCTGAGAGGTTTTAAACGGCTCATTGGAGGCCACACAGCCAGTGGCAGAGTTGGGGCTAGATTCTAGACCTCCTGACTCGTAAGCTGGACTTTTCATCTCCAACATGGAAGCACCCAGAAAACAGTCAAGAAAAATGTTTAGTGCACAGAATTTAAAGCTTATATAATAAGCCCAACCCCTCTCCAAAGAAAAATACAAGTTAAAATTGAGAATGAGTCACCAAAGCAGGAGTTCAAAACAAATGACTAAGTTCATAGAAATCTACTAAAATGATTCCTTCTGAAAAATAAATAACATCAAGCATTTTAAACTTGAAAAAAAATCTGTTTAAAAGATCTTCACAGTAGCTATCACTGGGAAATGAAATCATGGTGTGATTTAATTGTAATCTTTTTGCTAATATGCAATTTTAAAATTTCCAAGAATAAAACTGTGTGGTTTTTGTAAAAGGAGGGGGGCGGAGTAGATCTTCTGAATAAGATGTTTAGCTACTTAAACACACGCGAACAGACTTTTCTCGAATCCTGAACTATGAATGGCCACTTTTTATTTGAGTTTCATGTTGAAGCTTTGGTGACTTTTCCTTTACAATAATCAAGTCACTTGATGTTATGTTCCCAATTATACATTCTAGAGAGATTCTATTTTAGAGAAATCTGCCTCAATGAACCAATGGAATGTTAAGGAGACAGTTACAGTCTTTTTATAACCAACATGGTTTTTGAAGATTGAGCTAAAAAAATATAAATATCAACCTGAGTCAGTCATGCTATGATACTTGTGTATGCTGTAATTGTGTGGAACCAACTAAGCCAGTTTTTCTGCTTAGATAGAAGGAAAGCCAGAGATATAATTTATTTCTCCCTGTCATCTTTTGTGGCATAAGAGAGGAGATATAGGAAAAAGAAAAACTACAGAACAAAATTAGAGAAAAAGCTAAGATATCACACATCCTAATGTTGGAAGAAAGATATAATTTTGTGTACTTAAAAAAATGTATGTCGGGTAAATGTAATATTTGAGTCAATCTAACTGAACTGGATTATGTCAAAAGGATTCCATTATCTCAAAGACTTGGTATCCATAGCAACAGAGACATCTCTATACTTACTCTTTCCATCCATAACAAGGAAAATAAACAGGCAGAGAGCTTGACATGTCCTGATATCATTATATCATAGCTAATAAATTACTTTTTGAGTGAGGCATCTTACAAACCCTTCTGTTGTTTCACTTTTGAAACAGGACCAAAAAAAGAATAAGGAAATGTAACCAACACACAGAAATGAAAACCCAGCTCACAAAGGGGGTTGCAATTGCACATCTAAAGAAGAGGGAGTTACTCTCTGAGTCTGGTCCCAGACTGGCTAAGAGCATGCTCCTGGGCCACTGCCAAGCTGCAGGCCACCTGGTCCACCATCCAGGCATGCAGGCTTCTTTGGTCAGCAAGGAAGCCCAGACCAAGGTAGGACAACCTCAAAGAGCCCAGTGATATCCCAACAGAAGGGCCAACCAGTTGCAGGTGTGTGGTTTGGGGGCATACAACTGATTGCTGTTACTGGACAGTAACTTTTTATTCATTCATCAAGCATTTGCTACGTGTCAATGCGCACGAGTTGTCTGTCAGTTTGTTGTACTGTGGTGGCTTGCGTGTTGCTATGATGCTGGAAGCTATGCCACCTGTATTTCAAATGCCAGCAGGGTCACCCATGGTGGGCAGGTTTCAGCAGAGCTTCCAGACTAAGACAGATTGTGAAGAAAGGCCTGGCAACCTACTTCCAAAAATCAGCCAATGGAAACCCTACGGATCACAACAGAATATTTTCTGATGTAGTGCTGAAAGATAAGCCCCTAGGTTGGAAGGCACTACACAATAGCCACAACCAGTGATCACGAAAATGGTACAGGACCGGGTAACATTTAGTTATTACACGTCAAGTCATCCTGAGTCAGAGCCAACTCAACGGCATCTAACAACAGCAACGTATGTGCCAGTCACTGTGAAAGGTTGAGGGCATTAGATGTTCGCATGAGATGGTCCTGGCTCATAAGAAGTTCACAGGTTGCATAGGATCTAATATGTTACATTTCCTATTGACAGCAGACAAAGATCGTCAGCATCCGCCTGTGATGAACACATCATTAAATAATACCCTTAGGACTCAGTACAGTTTCTTTCAAAGACTGACACATAATAAATTCTGTGTGAGTATAAGAGCTCAAGGGAATAACCGGGGTGAAGCTAACAAACAACATCGAAATTGTCTGCAGCAGCAGAGGTCTTTCAAACACAAAGCCTCAAGTTTTAGTTGAATGAAATGAGTACAACTTAAAAATTCTTATAAATCAAGGTAAAAATAATTAAAGTTTTCAGAAATAATACAGGGGAAGACTAGGACTTGAATGAATGCAGTCTAGCTCTAGAGGTTTTGCACTTGACCACTGTACTAGAGGGTTGACTCTTAGAGAGCAAAGCAGAAAAAAAAAGGGGGAAGAGATGTTAAGCTCTTTCAGTAGCTGAGAAGACTTTAAAAAAAAAAAAAAGAAAAGAAAATCAGTCCAAAAGTGCAAGCCTTTAGAAGCCAAACTTACAGTTCAAACTATGTCTACTAGTTCAACAAATATTCAGTGTGCCCAAGGTGTAAGCACTGTCCTGGGCGCCAGGGATCGGCGTGATAAAACTCATAAAGCCACACAGCTCTCACGTTCTATTTTCTCCAAAGTATTCATAGCCTTCAAACATGCACTATAATTTGCTTATTTATCAAGTTGATTATTATCTCTTTCCACTTAACAGAATGTAAATTCCATGAGGACAGATAATTTCATGTTTTGCTCCCTGAGGTATCTGTTATGAACTGAATTGTGTCCCCCCAAAATACATATGCCTGTGAATGTAACCTTGTTTGGGAATAGGGGTTTTCTTTGGTTACGTTAATTAGGTTATACTGGAGTAGACCAAAAAAATCCATTGCTGTGGAATTGGTTCACACTCATGGGGATCCCATGTGTTACAGAGTGGGACTGAGCTTCATAGGGTTTTTCTTGGGTGTAATCTTTATGCAAGCAGATTGCCACGCCTTTCTTCCATGGTACAGCTGGGTGGTTTCAAATTAGGAAATTAGGAGAGAGACCCACAGAAGGAATCCACACAGCCGAGACCCTGATTTGGACTTTTAGCCTCCAGACCTGTGAGAAAATTAATTTCTGTACTTTAAAGCTACCCCCTTGTGATATATTGTTACGGCAGCCCTAGGAAACCAAGACAGTATCCCAAGCATCTAGAACAGCTCCTGGAACACTGCAGGAATCCAATAAGCATTGCTGAATGGAAAAATCATGGAGCTGACTTTCTAATGTGGGACAACATACATTTCCAAAATGAAATAATACTTCAGGCTATATGCAGGGTAAAATCATAAATTTCTCTAAATACAACAGTAATAATTCTTAGTCACAATTGGATACAGAAAGGAGCCCTGGTGGCACAATGGTTAAAGTGCTCAGCTGCTAACCAAAAAGGTCAGTGGTTCAAACCCACCAGCAGCTCCAAAGAAGAAAAGACGTGGCAATGTGCTCCTGTAAACATTACAGCTTAGGAAGCCCTGTGGGGCAGCTCTACTGTATCCTACAGGATTGCCAGGAGTGGGGACCTACTCGACTGCGCACAACAAGGATTCAGAAGGCTGTTATCAGTTTTGAGCTGGACATGGATACTCTGGAACCCTTGCAGTGCTGTGGTCCCTCAGAAAACCCACAAGAACACTTTATAGTCTCTGTTTCGGAATTCCTTCCATTTCAAAGTATTGGGAGATAAATCTGCAGGTATACTGATCATCTTCAGTGTAACTGTAGCATATCAGGAGCCCTGGTGGCTCAGTGATTAACCACCAAAAGGTTGGCACTTCACATCCACCAGATGCTCCTTGAAACCCCATGGGGCAGTTCTGCTCTCTCCTCTAGGGTCACTGTGGGTCAGAATCAACTCGACAGCAACTGGTTTCTCCCACACATCTGTCAGTTTGTCGTCCTGTGGGGGCTTGCATGTTGCTGTAATGCTGGAAGCTATGCCACTGGTATCGAATACCAGCAGGGTCACCCATGGTGGGCAGGTTTCAGCTGAGCTTCCAGGCTACGGCAGACTAGGAAGAAGGAACTAGTGGTCTACTTCTGAAAAGACTTAGCCAGTGGAACATTTTCCAATATAGTGCTGGAAGATGAGCCCCTCAGGTTGGAAGGCACTCAAAAGACAACTGGGGAAGAGTTGCCCCCTCAAAGCAGAGTCAACCTTAATGACATAGATGGAGTCAATTTTTCGGGACCTTCATTTGCTGATGTGGCACAACTTAAAATGAGAAGAAACAGCTGTAAACATCCATTAATAATTGGAACATGGAATGTACGAAGTATGAATCTAAGAAAATTCGCAATAGTAAAAAATGAAATGGAACGCATGAACATCGATATCCTAGGCATTAGTGAGCTGAAATGGACTGGTATTGGCCATTTTGAATAGAACAATCATATGGTCTACTATGACAGAATGACACCGTGAAGAGGAATGGCGTTGCATTCATCGTCAAAAAGAACATTTCAAGATCCATCCTGAAGTACAAAGCTGTCAGTGATACGATAATATCCATATGCCTACAAAGAAGACAAGGTAATATGACTATTCAAATTTATCCACCAACTCCTAAGGCCAAAGATGAAGAAATTGAAGCTTTTTGCCAACTTCTGCAGTCTGAAATCGATCAAACGTGCAATCACGATGCATTGGTAATTACTGCATGGTTGGAATGCAAAAGTTGGAAACAGAGAAGAAGGATCGGTAGTTGGAAAAATATGGCCTTGGTGATAGAAACGATGTCGGAGATCACATGACAGAATTTTGCAAGACCAATGACTTCTTCATTTGCAAATACCTTTTTTAAACAACATGAATGGCAACTATATACATGCACCTAACCGGATGGAATACACAGGAATCAAATTGACTACATCTGTGGAAAGGGACGATGGAATGGGTCATCAATCATTGCTAACTTATAGCAGAATGATTATGAAGTATACATCATCCACTCATCAATGTGTTTGCAGCAATTACTGGCATGGTGGGAAATTAATAGTGACGAGATGTTTACAGTGAAACAGAGTTTTGCTTTGGTGAGGTCACAGGCACTAAGAGAAAACAGGTCATGTATGGCGCAGTTTGTCAGTAATAGGATAGACACTACACAGTAGTAGAAATGATTAAACATCTAAAACTCCACCTGTTGTACAGGCTTTGAGGAAGCTGCAAACCAATTAGTCTTTTTATCTTTCAGAAACAGCCCGGAAAACAGGATCTTAATTCAAGCCCAGCTTGATTTCTGGGCTGTGCAGGATAAGAGATGTCGGTGATACAAAACTGGAAAGTTGATTAAGTGTCACCTGAGTTTTAAACGCTAAATGCTTAGAAAAGCTCTAGTCATTTGCAATAATCACGTTTACGTCTACCTTGATGAAAATGAGCTACTGTTGAACCTCAAAATGATGTGGAACTTCTTCAAAAATTCTCAGACCTGGAAGGCATTTTGTACTGTATACAGTCTTTAGAGAATCAATGAACTAAGCACCTGCTGTTACATTGTGAATATTAAGAACGCACAGTTATTTTGTTGTAGCTTCATTTTTTCAACTTTACTCTGATGCTAAAGCCAAGAGCTACCAATGAGTTTGATATAGAAGAGCCTGTGTTTTCTATTAAAGTAGCAGTCAAGGGATCAAAGGACATACTGCATTGGGTAAATCTGCTGCAAAAGACCTCTTGAAAGTGCTAAAAAAAAAAAAAAGGCAAAGATGTCACTTTGAGGACTGAGGTGCTCTGACCCAAGCCATGGTATTTTCAATCACTTCATATGCATGTGAAAGCTGGACAATGAATAAGGAAGACCGAAGAAGAATTGACACCTTTGAACTGTGGTGTTGATGAAGAATATTGAATATACCATGGACTGCCAAAAGAATGAACAAATTTGTCTTAGAAGAAGTACAGCCAGAATGCTCTTTAAAAGCAAGGATGGTGAGACTTCATCTCATGTAGTTTGGACATGTTATCAGGAGGGATCAGTCCCTGGAGAAGGACACCATGCTTGGTAAAGTAGAGGGTCAGGAAAACCCTCAATGAGATGGATTGACACAGTGGCTGCAACAATGGGCTCAAGCATAACAATGATGGTGAGCTTGGCACAGGACCAGGCAGTGTTTTGTTCTGTTATACATAGGGTTGATATGAGTTGGAACCAACTCGATGGCACCTAACAACAACAGTTTTTACAAAAGCAGATTGCCACATCTTTCTCTCATGGAGCAGGCGATGGGTTCCAACCATCAACCTTTTGATTAGCTGCCGAGCACTTAACTACTGCACCACCAGGACTCCTTAAGTGAGTGGTATAGAAGTCCAAATAATTAAAGTCAGAATGGCTTTAGGGCTTCATTCTCTCTCTGCTTGCTAGTTCACTCTTAGGTTAGGGTCTATACATGCATGGTAGATGTGGAGGAACTGTGTTACTGCACCTGGTATGGAAGGTAGAGTGGGCAGGTAAGAGTAATACACTGAACTGATTACAAAAGATTTGGCATGGCCTTCATAGCATGTCAAGATGGGCTTAAGTCTGAAGCTGCTGGGCCACTAAATAGAACCAGATACATGGAGGTGCTTTTCAAGCAACAATGAGTTCATGGAGATTTTGACATTTCCATCCATTCATCAGGGTAATGCAAAGTCATTTCCTACCTTAACAACAAAAACTAAATTTTGGAACTCCACCCAACATCCATATTGTCCTCTCCCTCACCAGTCACCAATTTCCAGGTCAGAAAGCCAGTCAAACCCCAAAGCCAGCTATAGCTATAGGAGCCAAAACCTCATCAAGGAGATCAACTGCCTGCGCAAAGAAATTATCAATCACACCTGTCAAGAACTACTGCTTATTAATGTGAAAAATGTCATTTAAGTGCCATTTAGATTTGCAGACCTGGTAGCTGTTTCTAACCTGGAATCCTCATTCACATAGTTTAATTAAGTACCCTCCTTGAGAAGCAAAGATCATGTCTCACACGTCTTTGTATTATTCCTTGGTGTCTGACACATGTAGGAAATCAAGAAATATTTATTGACTTGCTGCACTAATTCCTATAAAAAGTTAGAGAAGTACATCATACATAATTTTGTGATATATTCAGATTGACGATCTAGTCATATGATTTGGGGAAATTGCTTCCTTTCTCTGGGCCTGTGCTTTCCCATCAGGAAAATGAGGAGTTGGATTAGAGGATTTCTGGGGTTCCTTCCAGCTCTGAGAGCCTATATGCAGACAGAGGCCCATGTCCCAATGAGGGGAAGATTTACTGTCAAAGTCTTGGATGGTGCATTAAACGTTAGCTCCTTTTGAAGTGGGGAGGGGTTGACTTTAAATAGTAAGGTTTACACTCTTTGTCAATTACAAACCACCAGTTGGTCAAAGAAGCAATGTCCACATATGAATGAAGAATAAAAAACCCTGAGCTGGGAACCCTATTTTATGTGTTCTTGGATAGGCCATTAAAAGGAAGGGAGGCAAAGTATCACATTCTCCAGTAGAGGGCACCAGATTTAAACGTTAACCAGAGAGCAATTTTCCATGGGAATGTTTGCCTCATCTATAAAGAGTACATAGGTATTTTGATAATGAATCTTTCTTTTTGGGTCTTGACTAATACAATAAAACCCGTTTGTGAGAGCAACATTCATTGTTCAAGAGACAAATTTTTTTTCCCCAGTAATAAATGTTTTGTTGTTTTTAACCCTTTTTTTTTTTTATATCAAATTCCTAACTCAGCAGCCACTCCATGGGAGAAAGATGTGACAATCTGCTTCTGTAAAGATTACAGCCTTGGAAATCCTACAGGGAAATTCTACTCTGTCCTATAGGGTCAGTATGGGTAAGAAACCCTGGTGGTGCAACGGGTTAAGCACTCGGCTGCTAACCAAAGTGTCGGCGGTTGGAACCCACCAGCCACTCCACGGGGAAAGATGTGGCAATCTGCTTTTGTAAAGATTTACAGCTTTGGAAACCCTATGGGGCAGTTCTGCTCTGTCCTAGAGGGTTGCTATGAGCCGGAACCGACTCGATGGCAGTGGGTTTGGATTTCAGTTTATATCAAGCTCGGAGTCCCTGGGTGGGACAAACAGTTAACATACTTGGTTGCTAACTGAAACGTTGGCAGTTTGAGTCCACCCAGAGGTGCTGCAGAAGAAAGGCCTGGCTATCTACTTCTGAAAAATCACATCTATTGAAAACTGTATGGAGCATGGTTCTACTCTGACACATATGGGGTCACCAGGAATCCATGACAGTTTGTCACTGGTCAGTTATATCAAGGACAAGGTCGCTGGTGATTCAGTGGCAGGATTCTCACCTCTCATGCAGGAGGCCTGGGTTTAATTCCCAGCCAATGCACCTCATGTGTTTTGCATGTTGCTATGATGCTGAACAGGTTTCAGTAGAGCTTCCAGGCAAAGATAGACTCGGAAGAAAGGCCTGGTGGCCTACTTCCAAAAACCAGCCAGTGAAAATGCTGTGGATCACAACTTTGTGATCCCGAACTGATCACGGGGCTGGCACAGGACTGGACAGCATTTTGGCCCATTGTGCATGGGGTTGACTCAATGGCAGCTAATGAAAACATATCAAGTTCGTCAGGAAGGGTGAGATTTTTACAGCTACATATACTCAGCTTGTGGGTATCTAAGTTCAAGGCCCAGTAAAATGTACAGACCTATGAAGGTGTCGCTACAGATTGGTCATTATTTTTTAAGTAAAGTTTTGTTTTTTTTTTTTAATTTGTCTTCTTGGTACAGTGTTTACACATCAGAGAAAAGTCTTAGCTAAGGTTAGCATTTTGGGTCAATTAGGAGAGAGAAAGCAGCTTGTGGGGAAAGCAGCTTTGTGTACCAAACTTCTAACTAACAAGGACAGTTCTCTTGGGGAGTGATTTCATTCTCTTTAAGTGTTTAGAATAAAGGTATTCTTTCTAAACTTCATTTTCAGTTTCTTTTTGTTTTAATTTTTAAAACAAAAATAATTTTTTAATATTGCAAAGATGTATATATGCATTATTTAAAAAAAACCCGTAGAAAAAACAGTCTGTTTAACAAATGGTGCTGGCATAACCGGATATCCATCAGCAAAAAAATGAAACAAGACCCATACCTCACACCATGCACAAAAACTAACTCAAAATGGATCAAAGACCTAAATATAAAATCTAAAACAATAAAGATCATGGAAGAAAAAATAGGGACAACGTTAGGAGCCCTAATACATGGCATAAACAGTATACAAAAGATTACTAGCAATGCAGAAGAGAAACTAGATAACTGGGAGATCCTAAAAATCAAACACCTATGCTCATCCAAAAACTTCACAAAAAGAGTAAAAAGATTACCTACAGACTAGGAAAAAGTTTTTAGCTCTGATATTTCCGATCAGCATCTGATCTCTAAAATCGACATAATACTGCAAAAACTCAACTGCAAAAAGACAAATAACCCAATTAAAAAATGGGCAAAGGATATGAACAAGCACTTCACTAAAGAAGACATTCAGGTAGCTAACAGATACGTGAGGAAATGCTTACGATCATTAGCCATTAGAGAAATGCAAATCAAAAACTACAATGAAATTCCATCTCACTCCAACAAGGCTCGCATTAATCCAAAAAACACAAAATAATAAATGTTGGAAAGATTGTGGAGAGGCTGGAACACTTATACGCTGCTGGTGGGAATGTAAAACGGTACAACCACTTCAGAAATGGATTTGGCATTTCCTTAAAAAACTGGAAATAGAGTTACCATAAGATCCAGCAATCACACTCCTTGGAATATGTTCTAGAGAAATAAGAGCCCTTACATGAATGGATATATGCACACCCATGTTCATTGGAGCACTGTTTACAATAGCAAAAAGATGGAAGCAACCAAGGTGCCCATCAATGGATGAATGGATAAATAAATTATGGTATATTCACACAACGGAATACTATGCATTGATAAAGAACAATGATGAAACAGTGAATCATTTCATAACGTGGAGGAACCTGGAAGGCATTATGCTGAATGAAATTACTCAGTTGCAAAAGGACAAATATTGTACGAGACCACTATTATAAGAACTCGAAAAATAGTTTAAATAGAGAAGAAAATATTCTTTGATGGTTATGAGAGTGGGGAGGGAGAGAGGGAGAGGGGTTTTCACTAATTAGATAGTAGATAAGAACTATTTTTGTTGAAGGGAAAGACAACACACAATACAGGACAGGTCAGCACAACTGGATTAAACCAAAAACAAAGAAGTTTCCTGAACAAAGTGAACACTTTGAAGGCCAGCTTAGCAGGAGCAGGGGTTTGGGGACCATGGTTTCAGGGGACATATAAGTAAATTGGCATAATAAAATCTATTAAGAAAACATTCTGCATCCCACTTTGGAGAGTGGCATCTGGGGTCTTAAACGCTAGCAAGTGGCCATCTAAGATGCATCAATTGGTCTTGACCCACCTGGAAGAAAGAAGAATGAAGAACAACAAAGACACAAGATAATTACGAGCCCAAGAGACAGAAAGGGCCACATAAACCAGAGACTACATCAGCCTGAGACCAGAAGAAATAGATGGTGTCCCGCTATAACCAATGACTGTCATGACAGGGAACACAACAGAGAATGCCTGAGAGAGCAGGAAAGCAGCGGGATGCAGACCTCAAATTCTTGTAAAAAGACCAGACTTAATGGTCTGACTGAGACTAGAAGGACCCCGGAGGTCATGGTCCCCAGGCCTTCTGTTAGCTCATGACAGGAACCATTCATTCCCAAAGCCAACTCTTCAGACAGGGATTGGACTGGATTATGGGATAGAAAATGACACTGGTGAAGAGTGAGCTTCTTGGATCAAGTAGACGCGCGAAACTATGTGGGCAGCTCCTGTCTGGAGAGGAGATAAGAGGGTAGAGGGGGTCAGAAGCTGGCCAAATGGACACGAAAATAGAGAGTGGAGGGAAGGAGTGTGCTGTCTCATTAGAGGCAGAGCAACTAGGAGTAGATAGCAAGGTGTATATAAATTTTTGTATGAGAGACTGACTTGATTTGTAAACTTTCACTTAAAGCACAATAAAAATTAAAAAACAAAAAAACCCAAAACCAAGCCCATTGCTGTTGAGTCAGTTCCAACTCATAGCAACCCAATAGGACAGAGGGGTTCCAAGGAGTGGCTAGTGGATTTGAACTGTCGACCTTCTGGTACGCAGCCAAACTCTTAATCACCATGGCACCAGGGCTCCATATGCATTATAAAAAAAAAAAAAATAGAAGTTATAAAATACAGACAGGAAAAATAAGAAAATAAAAATATCATCTTCCCACAAATTAGAGATGACCACTGCTAAGGATATTATATGTCCTTTCATAAAACAAACCCTGACAGTTCCACAGTAACAGCAGGAGACTTCAACATAGCACTTTCAGTAAAGGATAGAGCATCTAGAAAGAAACTCAGCAAAGATACAGGAGATCTAAAGGCAACAATCAACCAACTTGACCTCATAGACATATATAGAACACTCCACCCAAAAGCAGCAAAGTATACATTCTTTCCCAATGCACATGGAACATTCTCCAGAATAGACCACATTTTAGGCCACAAAGCAACCTGCAATAAAATCTAAAGTATCAAAATAACACAAAACATTTTCTCTAATCACAATGTCATAAAAGCAAAAATCAATAACAGAAACACCAAGGGAAAAAAATCAAATACATGGAAACAGAATAACACCTTGCTTAAAAACAACTGGATAAAAGAGGAACTCAAAGAGGGAATAAAAAAATTTCTAGAATCAAATGAGAATGAAAACACATCATATCAAAACCTTCAGGACACAGCAAAGGCAGTGCTCAGAAGTCAACTTATAGCAATAAATGCACACATCAAAAAAGAACAGACCAAAATCAAAACGTTAGCCCTATGACTGGAACAAATAGAGAACAAAAGAAGTTCACAGGCGTCAGAAGAAAAGAAGTAATAAAGATTAGAGCAGACATAAATGAAATAAAGAACAGAAAAACAATAGAAAGAATCAACAAGACAAAAAGTTGGTTCTTTGAAAACATCAACAAAATTGACAAACTGTTGGTCAAACTGGTAAAAGAAAACAGGAGGGGAAGAAAATAGCCCAAATAAGAAATGAGATTGGAGACATTACAACAGGTCTAACTGAAACAAAACGGATCATAACGGAATACTATGAAAAATTGTACTCCAACTAATTTGAGAATCTAGAGGAAATGGACTAATTTCTAGAAACACACTACCTACCTAAACTTACACAAGCCAGAATAAAAAAATGTGAACAGACCCATAACAAGAGAAGAAATCAAAGAGGTAATTAACTCCCTCTCCCCCCCCCCCCAAAAAAAAAAACCTTGGGCCTGGGTAGCTTCACTAGAGAATTGTACCAAATATTCCGAGAAGAGCTCATATCAGTACTACTCAAACTATTTCAGAGCATAGAAAAGGAAGGAATACTCCCAAATTCATTCTATGAAGCCATCATAACCTTGATACCAAAGCCAGGCAAAGACATCACCAAAAAGAAATTTACTGACCAATATCCCTCATGAATATAGATGCAAAGATTTTCAACAAAATTCTAGACAATAGAATTCAGAATCATATCAAAAAATGATACACCATGACCAAGTGGGGTTCCTATTAGGTATGTAAGGATGGTTCAATGTTAGAAAATCAATCAATGTAATCCACCACATAAATAGAACAAATGAAAAGAATCTTACGACCATCTCAATTGGCATTTGACAAGACCAACACTCAACCTAATAAAACTCTCAATAAAATAGGAATAGAAGGGAAATTCCTCAACATAATAAAAGGCATCTATTTTGGTTATCTATACAAAACCAAGCAGCAATGGTTAAGAGCTACACTGCTAACAACATACCATGCTCATGGATAGGTAGACTCAACATTGTGAAAATGTCAATTCTACCCAAAGTGATCTACACATAAAATGCAGTCCCAATCCAAACACCAACAGGATTCTTTAACGAGATGCAAAACCTAACCAACAGCTTTATACAGAAGAGAATGAGGCCCTGGATAAGCAAAGCATTATTGAAGAAAAAGAACAAAGTACTACCTAGTCTCAGAACTTACTATACAACCACAGTAGTCAAAATCGGCTGATACTGGTACAACAACAGACACATAGATGAATGGAACAGAATCAAGAGCCCAGACGTAAATCCACCCACCCATGGTCAGTTGATACTTGACAAAAGACCAAAGTCCATTATCTGGGGAAAAGAAAGTCTTTTTAACAAATGGTGCTGGCAAAACTGGATGTCCATCTGTATAAAAATGAAACAGGACCCATACCTCACACCATACACAAAACTAACTCAAAATGGATCAAAGACCTAAATATGAAACTAAAAATGATAAAGGTCTAGGAAGGAAATAGGGACAATGCTAGGAGCCCTCATACATGGCATAAATACAACACAAATCATAACTAACAAAGCACAAACACCGGAAGATAAACTAGATAACCGGGAGCTCCTGAAAATTAAACGCGCTCATCAAAAGACTTCACCAAAAACAGAACCTACCTACTGGGGAAAAAAAATCTGGCTATGAAATATCCTACAAAGGTCTAATCCATAAAATCCGTAGAATACTTCAACACCTCAACAATCAGAAGACAAATTCAATTAAAAAATGGGCAAAGGATATGAACCAGACATTTCATCAAAGAAGACATTCAGGCAGCTAACAGACACAGGAAGAAATGCTCATGATCTTTAGCCATTAGAGAAATGCAAATCAAAACTACAATGAGATACCATCTCACTCCAACATTACTGGCATTAATCAAAAAAACAAAATAACAAATGTTGGAGAGGTTGTGGGGAGACTGGAACTCTTATGCACCGCTAGTGGGAGTGTAAAATGGTACAAAACCAAAAAACCCACTGCTGTCGAGTCAATTCCAACTCATAGTGACCCTATAGGACAGAGTAGAACTGCCCCATAGAGTTTCCAAGAGCACCTGGCGGATTCGAACTGCTGACCTCTTGGTTAGCAGCTGTAGCACTTAACCACTATGCCACCAGGGTTTCCAAAATAGTACAACCACTATGGAAAATGATATGGCATCTCCTTAAAAAGTTAGAAATAGAAATACCAGGAATACGTAAGATTCATCAATCCCACTACGAGTAATATATCCTAGAGAAATAAGAGCTGTCACATGAATAGATATATGCACACCCATGTTCATTGCAGCATTATTTACAATAGGAAAACAATGGAAACAACTTAAGGGCCCATCAACAGATGATGGATAAACAAACTATGATACATACACACAATGGAGTACTACACAAAGATGAAGAACAATGATGAATCCACAAAACATCTCACAACATGGTTGAGTCTGGAGGGCTTTATGCTGAGTAAAATAAGCCAACCAGAAAAAGACAAATATTGTATGAGACCACTACTATAAAAACCCAAGAAAAGGTTTATTTATAAACAGAAATAAACAATCTTTGATGGTTAAGAGGGAGAGGAGGGGTAGGGAGGGGAAACCACTAACTAGGTAGTAGACAAGTATTAACTTTGGTGAAGGGGAAAACACACAATATAGGGGAAGTCAGCACAACTTGACTGAGACAAAGTCATTGAAGCTTCTTAGAGACATCTGAACACTTTGAGCGACCAAGTTACTGGGGCTGCGGGCTGGGGACGATGGTCTCAGGGTATATCTAGCTCAAGTGGCATAACATAGTTCATAAAGAAAATGTTCTACATCTTACTTTGGTGAGTAGCGTCTGGGGTCTTAAAAGATTTCGAGTGGCCTTAGATTAATCTATTGGTCCCATCCTGTTTGGAGCAAAGTAGGATGAAGGAACCAAAGACACAAGGAAAATATTAGTCCAAAGGACTAAAGGACCACATGAACCACAGTCTCTGCTAGCCTAAGCACAGAAGAACTAGATGGTACCTGGCTACCACCACCAACTGCTCTGACAGGGATCACAACAGAGGATCCTGGACAAAATGGGAGAAAAATGTAACACAAAATTCAAATTCACAAAAAAAGACCAGAATTACTGGAGCCCTGGTGGCACAGTGGTTAAGAGCTATGGCTGCTAATCAAAACGTTGGCAGTTCAAATCCACCAGCCACTCCTTGGAAACCCCATGGGCAGTTCTACACTGTTTTGTGGGGTCACTATGAGTAGGAATTGACTCGTTGGCAATGGATTTGTTTTGGGGGGGGGTTTACCGGTCTGACAGACACCGAGAAACCCTTGTGTCATGGATTGAATTATTCCCCCCGCAAACGTGTGTACCAGTTTGCCTGGGCCATGATTCCCAATATTCTGTGGTTGTCCTCCATTTTGTGATTGTAATTTTATGTTAAAGAGGATTAAGGTGAGATTGTAACACCCTTACTAAGGTCACTTTCCTGAGCCAATGTAAAGGGAGTTTCCCTTGGGTGTGGCCTGCGCCACTTTTTATCTTACAAGAGATCAAAGGAAAGGGAAGTGAGCAGAGAGGGGGGACCTCATACCACCAAGAAAGCAGGACCAGGAGCAGAGCGTGTCCTTTGGACTCAGGGTCCCTGTGCCTGAGAAGCTCCTTGACCAGGGGAAGTTTGAAGACAAGGATCTTCCTCCTGAGGAGACTGAGAGAGAAATCCTTCCCCTGGAGCTGATGCCCTGAATTTGGACTTCTAGCCCACTTTACTGTGAGGAAATAAATTTCTCTTAGTTAAAGCCATCTACTTGAGGTTATTTCTGTTACAGCAGCACTAGATAACTAAGACAACCTGAGATTATGGCCCCTGGACACACTGCTCACTTACAACTTAAGCCACTCCCAAAGTCCACCTTTGAGACAAAGATTAGACAGGCCTATAAATCTAACGATAACACACAAGAAAAACGTGAAGTGTACAAGACCAAATGGGAAACAGCTGCCCAAAAGCAAAGAAGGCAGGAAGGGACAGGAAAGTTGGACAAATGGATATAGGTTAAGGGAAAGGGGGCAAGTGCTGACACATTGTGGGGATTGCAAGCAATGTCACAAAACAATTTGTGTATAAATTTTTGAATGAGAAACTCATTTGTGCTCTAAACTTTCACCTAAAACACAATAATAATAATATAGCCAGTGCTCTACTGCAAAAAAAAAAAAAAGCACATTTGTAAATTTTTCGTCCAACTACGTTTTCTTTAATAAACTTTTTAATGAAATATTCCATATAGAAAAATACACAAATCGTAAGGTTACTGTCCAGCAATTTTCGCACAGTGAACACTGTGGAGTGATGACCACCCAGCTCAAGAAGAGCTTTTTTCCCCTAAAGCAGCCCTAATGCCCCTCCCAGTCACTATCCCCCTAAGATAGCTGCCATTTTCCTGTCTAGCATTCTAGGTTAGTTTTGCCTTTATTACACCGATCTATTTATTAATGGAATTACATAGTACTTTTTTTTATCTGTGGAGCCCAACTATCTTTTTTACACTTATTGACTACCAGAATTTTTTTTGGCACTGTTAATCTTCCTGAATTTGTATAACAGTGTTTTCACCCTTTAAAAAATATGGTATTTCACCCAAAGAGACTAACTTATAAAAAACACAAGTTTCGCATTACAAGGCTAGGCTATCAGACATCTTTGTATCTTGGTTAACAGTTCCTCAGCCAACGTCTTCAGCTGCCAGCATTCATCACAAACAATTTCAGGAATGTTAAGTAAATTTTTTTTTTTTTTTAGAATAGCTCGAGATTTACAGAAAATTTGTGAAGATAGTACAGAGAGTTCCCATATTACCAACAACTAGTTTCCCCTATTAACATTAGTGTGGTTCATTGGTCACAATTAAAAACCAATGTTGATACATTAACTAAAGCCCATACTTTATTCACATTTCCTGAGTTTTTATCTAATTTCCTTTTTGCATCCCAGGATCCCTTCCAGGATACCACATTACATTTAGTCATCGTGTCTCCTTAACTCCTGTTGGCTGTAACCTTTTCTCAGATTTTCCTTGTTTTTAATGGCCTTGACAGTTTTGAGGAGTACTGGTCAGGTATTTTATAGACTGTCCCTATATCTGGATTTTTCTGGCATTTTTCTTATGAGTAGACGGGAGTTATGAGTTTTAGGGAAGAAGATCATAGAGGTAAAGTTCCATTGCCATCACATTATAACAGGGGTGCATGACTTATCGCTGTTGATGTTGACCTTGATCACCTGGCTGAGGTGTGCTTGTCAGGTTTCTGCACTGTAAAGTTACCCCCTCCTCCCCATTTCCATAGTGTATTCTTTGGAAGGAAGTCATTATGCACAGCCCACACTTAGAGGATTGGGAGTTATGCTCCTCCTCCTCAAGGGCACCTGACCAAAAAACCAAACCTGTTGCCGTTGAGCTGATTCCGACTCACAGTGACCCCAAAGGACAGAGCAGAACTGCCCCATAAGGTTTCCAAAGAGCGCCTGGTGGATTTGAACTGCCAACCTTATGGTCAGTAGCCATAGCTCTTTACCACTAAGCCACCAGGGTTTCCCTCAAGGGCACAATATCTACATAAACGGTTTGGAGCTCTGTACCAGAGATTTTTTTCTTCTCTCCCACTTACTTAATTGTTTATCTGTATCAGTATGGACTCACGGATACTTGTTT
Organism: Elephas maximus indicus; assembly: GCF_024166365.1. Classification (NCBI taxonomy): domain Eukaryota; kingdom Metazoa; phylum Chordata; class Mammalia; order Proboscidea; family Elephantidae; genus Elephas; species Elephas maximus. Next base: position 85,166,655 of record NC_064827.1, on the reverse strand, counting down.
TCTGCTTTGGGTTATAATCCCAATTTGTTGCTCAAACCATTCTAGCTTTGACCATTGGGGATCTTTCAGTTGGCTCCTTTGTCCCTTTGACATATCTCCATCATACAGTGTGTGTGTATGTTATGTCTGTTTTAGCACTTCCTTACTTTCTACAAGAGGCTCCAGGTCATCTTGTACATTCCCTACCTCCACCTGAGAGTCAGTCATTTCTCCAGAGAGCTCTGGTGCACAGCACTTTTAAATCAGACATCACCTGAAATAGAATGGCCAATGTCCATTTTCTTCTGTGTAGTTCTAAAAGTCTAGAAATATTAAAAAATTTTATCATCGATATTGTTCATGAATAATCACTACATAATTATATTAGCCCAGATAATGATAATATTATAATAATAATAAGATTCTAGATATGGAATAATGACTCCACATCTCATAAGCAGAATGTGAGAGGTGAAATAATCCATTTATCCTCTACTCAGAAAAACCTACTTCCCCCACTCCATCGTTTCAACTGAGGTAAACTCTTCTTCAGAGAAATCCAAGATTCTTTAGCATACCATCTATTTGGCAATCTTTCCAGATCATTTTTCTCTACCTGGTTTCTCTGATGTGAAAGACATTAAATTTGCCTCCATATTCACTTTATCTGTTTTATTTTCTCTTCTTATCATGCCTTTCAACTACCCATTTCCTTGAGTTGTTTCTCTTTCACAGCCACTGTCCTGTAGTTATTCAGTACAAACCAGAAATGCCAACAGCTTCTTTTTCTATTTTCCTGCTTTATGAAAGAGCTTTCTGCACACTCCACTAGATTTGAAACTACTTAGGAGAAAGAGGCATGCGGAAAATAAATACTCTTTGCTTTGTGCTTTAACTGTGTTCTTTTTCTTCAGCTGGCTCAGACAGAAAAATGTTTTCCCATTTCTTTATTTGCTTGAGCCTTTTAGAGATATTTCTGTTTGATGTATGTCAACTTATAAAAAGCCACTACTTACACTGTGCAGTTCGTTTTTCTAAGTAGTGACTAAGGGCTTTTCTTTTATGAGACCAACTCCTCAAAAAAAGCCCAGTCAACTCTTTAATTGCCAGTATGGTATCAACGATCTTGTCAATATACCACCTGAATTAAATCTATTGGGAGTTCACATACTTTTTCAATAGCAATGTGAATCAAATGCATCAAAAGCATACAATATCGAAAAATACTCTTGCTTTAATCCCTTCTTTTTCTCCCCTATTTTCCAGTGAGAACTTGAATTTGTCCTCTCCCAAATCTTTCCAAGTTTGCTTCAGGTTATCCCTTTCAATTTGTTTTTCTACTTAGTTCTTCTACTCATTTGTATAGATCTAAATAAAGTCTAATTAAATGCAATTTTTTTTTCTGATAGCTATTGAGGTTAAGAACCTATCTCATAGAATCTTACTTTCTCATAAATGAATATGTAGTAGGCACCTTTATAAATTCAACACATTAAGCATGGAGTTAAGTGCTATCTTGGATTGCTCTAAAAACCAGCTTATTTCAACTGAAATAATGGAGGAGAGGAAGTAGGCTTTTTTTTTTCAGTAGAGGATAAGCAGAGAGGAGAGCGATTTGTTTCACCTTTCAACACACGTTAGGGTAAAAAGACTCTTGCTAAGTCATTAGTCTGCTGTTACAATATAGAACTAAATAATTGTAACCTGAGAATACTCGATTCAGTCTACATTAAAATGATGGCTGAAACCAAAGACCACAAGTTCTATAGTATTTAGAGTGAAGACGTGACACAAGTAGTTTTGAGAATGTAAAGTACAGGGGTTTAGCCAGTACCCTTGGCTTAGACAGATAAGGGAGGATGCATAAAATACATACATGCCAATTACCATAACATTCGAGGTGAATCTATATTTCATCCTTATGAAGTTGGATTTCTAGCTAAATCTGTTTACTAAAAAAGGTACTTGTAGTTTTTTATTCTTATTAGTAGAACTGAGATAAAAGAATATATACTTCATCCATGTATATAGTGCTTACTAGACAATAAGTATTAGTTTTGTCTCCCATTCTCCTTAGAAATTGCTTAGAATATTTATGTTATATAATAACATGTCCAAAGTATGTGAGATGAAGTCTCGTCTCTTTTGCTTCCAAGGAGCATGCTGGCTGTTCATTCTTTTGGCAGTCCATGATATAATCGATATTCTTCGCCAGCGCCATAAGTCAAAGGCATCAATTTTTCTTCCGTCTTCCTTATTCATTATCCAGCTTTCCCATGCATGTGAGCAATTAAACACCATGGTTTGGGTCAGGCGCACCTTAGTCCTTAAAGTGATGTCCTTGTTTTTCGACACTTCAAAGAGATCTTTTGCAGCAGATTTGCCCTATGCAATGCGTCATTTGATTTCTTGACTGCTGCTTCCATGGGCGTTGATTGTGAATCCACGTAAAATGAAATCCTTGACAACTTCAATCATTTCTCTGTTTATCATGATGTTACTTACTGGTCCAGTTGTGAGGATTTTTGTTTTCTTTATGTTGAGGTATAATCCATTACTGAAGGCTGTAGTCTTCGATCTTCATCAGTAAGTGCTTCAAGTCCTCTTCACTTTCAGCAAGCAACGAGTCTTCCTCCAATCCTGATGCCCCATTCTTCTTCAAACAGTACAGCTTCTTGGATTATTTGTTCAGCATAGAGACTGAATAATTATGGTGAAAGGATACAACCCTGATACACACCTTTCTTGACTTTAAACCACACAGTATCCCCTTGTTCTGTTCGAATAACTGCCTCGTCATTTATGTACAAGTTCCTCAGGATCACAATTAATCTTTCTGGAATTCCTGTCCTTCACAATGTGATCCATAATTTGTTATGATCCACACAGTCGAGGGCCTTTGCATAGTCAATAAAACACAGGTAAACATCTTTCTGGTATTCTCTGCTTTCAGCCAGGGTCCATCTGACATCAGCAGTCATATCCCTCGTTCCACGTCCTCTTCTGAGTCCGGCTTGAATTTCTGCCAGTTCCCTGTCGATGTACTGTCTGCAACCACTTCTGAATGAACTTCAGCAAAATTTTACTTGTGTGTGATATTGTTCAATAATTTCTGCATTCTGTTGATCACCTTTTTTTGCAATGGGCATAAATATGGATCTCTTCTAGCTGGTTGACCAGGTAGCTGTCTTCCAAATTTCTTGGCATAGATAAGTAAGCCCTTCCAGTGCTCCATTCATTTGTTGAAATATCTCAAATGGCATTCTGTCAACTCTTAGAGCCTTGTTTTTCACCAGTGTCTTCAAGTGCAGCTTGGACTTCTTCCTTCAGTACCATTGGTTCTTAATCATATGCTACCTCCTGAAATGATTGAACATTGACCAATTCTTTTTGGTACAGTGACTCCCTGTGTTCCTTCCATCTTCTTTTGATGCTTCCTGTATCATTCAGTATTTTGCCCATAGAAAATCCTTCAATATTGCAACTCAAGGCTTGAATTTTTTCTTTAGTTCTTTCGGCTTGAGAAATGCTGAATGTGTTCTTCCTAAATTTGGCATAGATTATTTCAATTCTGAACATAATGAACTTCTTTTCCTGCCTGATGGAGATGAACAGTCTACATGGGACTCAAGCTCAGAAGAGAGGTCAGGGCTAGAGTTCGTGATTACTGTTGATTAGAACACCTCCACCAGTCTCAGCATTCCAATCTGTTATAATCATTTATTGGATAGGTCACAAGCAGCCTTTACTTGTATGATTAAAACAGAGAGTTTGCAAAAGACTCATGTTTTCAAAGAAAATAAAGGGTATTATAGATTTTCTCTATGTAATATCATGAAGGCAATTTCTTTTCTTAGCAAGCGGTGAGAGAATTTTTCCCAGAGAGAGACGGCTTTTTGATTTAAAACACTTTGGTAAGTCCACTAAGGTGGAGGCTGGCTTTCCAGGGCCTCAAATGAATGGTAGTAGGCAGAGCTTCCTTGAGTGAGACAGAGAAAGGAAGAAAAAGAGGGAAATAGAGAAGGCGGAAAGAGCTGTATTTGTTGGAATGTGAGTGTTTGAGTGAATGGAAGGATGGTAAGAGAAGTGTGAGAGCCAGGGCATTTAGTGGGCATTTTAAATAAAATTAGTAAATTGTCATATGCTATGATATAACTTATCCCCCAGGAAATTCTCAAAAATATATGTATGTATATATGCTCAGTGTGGTTTGATTTTTTTTTTTTTTTTTTAAGAAACCAAAGTTTTTGTCTGTACACACAGATGGCAGGCCACCTGGCCTTCTTTTGTTACAAATTGCACTATTGGAGCAACATCTATATTTTCTAAGAGCTGAGTATTGCTAATATGAATTAAACTGTCATAAAGTGAATATGAATTTTCAAATTATAGTTTGGGAAATGGGAAGTGGTACCTGCCATTACTTGCCCCCCCCCCCCCCCGTTAATCTATAAATAACACCTACTTCCACAGTTAATTGGTGGTCATCCATGGTGCTATAAACAAGTACATCATGGAGAAGTCAAATTTGAATATCATTCCCACACTTTATTTTGGTTAGTTATTTCAGCCTTTTGTTGTTTGTTTTACTTTGTTGGTACAGCTGCTGTTCACCTACAGTCTGTGACAGGAAAATGACTTGTAAGAATAATGTAAAGAGTTTGTATTCAGAGGGCTACAGAAAAATGGCAAAATTCTGCCGCTTACCCATAAATATTTCTCTAGCGCATAAAGCAGAAGGCACCATGAGTAGGTATAAACTGAGCCATCCCCCATGAACTTCAGAACCCTTATAGAACAATTACCTTTTTTATGAAAAGAAATCCAGTGAGGAGGACTTGAAACAAACACAAAAAGGCAAATTATATCACATAATATTTATCATATGCTCCAACTCCTCAAAATACAATTCAGCACCATTATTCTCTCAGTTTATAGCAAACACGGCACTTACACATTAGATAACCAAATCTGTACAGTGTCAACCGAAGAATAGCAGCACGCAGACTGCTTCATTTTGGGTGCAGCATTTCTTCAAAATATTTTTCCTGTCAGCTCCTCTTCCAAGCCATCCCTCCAGTCCTCAGTCTTAGGAGCTGTTTATATCATAGCTGTTGAGCTATACTGTTAAACTTTCACCATCTCTTGGACACGAACAGTGTTTGTTCTGGTGGGTGCTCTGGTTTACAAGCAAACATTATTTTACTTAAAGGAGGATTTCAGTCAAATCAATGGATGTTCTGGAAAATTCAGGCTTGCTCTGTTACTATTCCTGAGTCCCGTCAAGTCAACTTTGACTCATAGAGACCCCATGGGACAGAGTTGAACTGACTCATGGGGTTTCCTAGGCTGTAATCTTTACAGGAGCAGATCACCACATCTTTCTCCCACGGAACCACCAGATGAGTTTGGATCACCAACCTTTCAGTTAACAGTCAAGTGCTTAACCACTGTGCCACCAGGGCTCCTCAAGCTTGCTCTACAGGACATAAAAATCTCTTGGACCAATTTTGCCAACTCCTCATATTTGCCAAGATTACCAGTGGAGTCCTCAGTAATACAAACATGCTAATTATCTGTCTTTTTAACCAAAGCCAATATGATAATATGGATTACATTCTTCATAAATTACCCCTGCAGTCATTCACACCAGCATATGATTATGACAGACATCCTCATGCTAACTCCTTCAGCAGCCCTGAGTGCCCTCTGTATTCCAGACACCGGTGGCCCCTAGATGAGTAGACCTACTATACTAACATTTTCATTGCATTTATTAGGACAGAAAATTACCAACGGTTACATCCATTATTCCCTCACTAGAAACAGAATCTGATTCCACACTTTATTTTAAAAATGGGACAATAGGACCACCAGTTAATGGGTAGAGTTTTTGTTTTACATATGAATTAGCATAAATCCCACTCTCGTCATGCCAATGGTTGATGCCAAATCTTTTGGAACCATCTAGATCTGTGAACTGAGAATGGCATTTTCTGTGCACTACTGAATGATCATCATCTTTGCTGGGATAACCCTATGGAGGAAAAAAAAAGAGAGAAATAATATTGAATGACTGAAATATGAAAAAAAAAAGGTGTGATTTTCAAAAGTTGAGTTTTAATAATATTATGGTCAAAGTTTAATTTTTAAACAATTAATTAATTTAATCCCTCTATATAACAAATGCCTCAAATGGAAACCATGGCTACTGCATTCATAAGTATTTCTTATCCTGAAAAAAGAATCTAGTTCATTTTTTTTATTTACAAAACTAAAAAGATAAGTTATCATACATGCAAAATTTTTCTAAGCCATAATCATATGGCATAAAGAATAATTTAAATTTTATGACAACCCAAATAAGACAAAAACAATTACAATTTAACTACCATTTGACACTTTTTTATTACTATCAGTTATAATCTTTCCAAAGAATAATATCTTGGGTTGTATCTTTAATAATTGCTACACTGGGTGGTTTTTTACCAAAGTCATGCTTCCCAGGACAATACTAAATGCCAAACCCTAAGATTCATTCCTATGAGAAATTTACCTCTGTATAACCCAGTATAATCTTTAAGATGTTTATCCTTAGGCTACCTCATAAAAGCTTCTATTATAAAACAAGACATTACCATTGATCATTTTCCAAAGGAAATATCGATTCTTTCAGATTACACCAGAGGTGATGATAGACATGGAACATAAAGTCTTTGAACTGATTATCTAATTTTTGCTTCAAATTGATAATAATTTTAAAGCACTAGGACAATATTGAAATTAAATCACCAAAGATATAAAACAATGAAAGGACACCAAAACAGTTTTTATCTTAGATTGGCTTTATTTTCAACCGAAGAGTTTAACCATATGTTCAACTGTAACAATCGTTACTATGCCTACCATGAATTCAATGCCTGTTATGGGCTGGGCACAGTACTTGACTGTTTATATCTTTTAAGCTATTACAGGGCTCTAAGGTAGGAATTATTGCTCCCACTTTATAGATAAGAAAATGTGAAGTAATTTGCTGAAGATCTCAGAAGGAGAGAATTTAAATAATGCCAGTAGTTAAGCGACAAAGCCAGGATTTCTAATTAGGTCTGCCAGACTGCAAAACCCACTGTCCCTCCAGGATCCTTACTAAACTCTTAATAATTAAGAGATGAAAAAAAGTATTAACAATAAAACCCTAACCTACATAATATCCATGTTACTACTCTTTAGGATTTTGCGTTTTGTTGCTGGGGGTCTGTTTCCTTGTTTTGTCTAATTTTGGGGCAGATAGAGGTCCGTTAAATGAGATTTGAGGACCACTGGCCCAAACGGCCCCCTCAGAAGGAGACAAGATCTTCTCATTCCTTCGCCACCATGGTCAAACCGAATAGGGCTTTGAATGCCACACCAACCCATTCCTTCAGCAACTCACAGACAGTGAGGAGGATATTGAGGTGAGTGACAAGATTAAACGTGGTGTTTTAGAAAATAATTCTGGCAGCAGAAGGTATTAAAGACTGGTGGTAAAAAGGGCTGAATTCCAGAATTGTGATTTGAATTAGATCTTGATAACTCAAATGTTCATCAATGGATGGATGGATAAACAAAATCTGGCATATTTATATAATGGAATATTGTTCACTCATAAAAAGGAATGAAATACTGATACCTCGATGACCCTGAAAACATTATGCTAAGTAAAAGAAGTCAGACACAAAAGGCCATATATTGCATGATTCCATTTATACGAATCGTTCAGAATAGGCAAAACCACAGGAACAGGAAGTAGATTGTGGTTACCAGGGGATGGGGAGGGGGAGAACGGGGATGACTGCTAAGGGGTATGAGGGTTCTTTGGGGGTGATAAGAATGTTCTGAAATTAGATAGTGGTGATGCTGGCATAACTCTGTGAGTATGCTAAAAACCACTGAATTATACACTTTAAAAGTGTGGGTTTTATGGAATGTGAATTATATCTCAATAAAGCTGTTATAAAACAAGGAATGGATGGGAGGGAGCAATTCTGAAATTAGGAAGACTACTTAAGAGACTTTGGCCTTTTAATGCAGGTAGGTTTGGAGGATGGAATTGGAAGAGACAAGCTTTGCTTATAAACCTATATATCACTTAACTTGTTCCAAGGAGCATGTATTTCCTTAGTTATTAAAGATAATAAAACAGTGAAAAAATACAGAATCTGAAACCAGGAACTTGGGTTAAAGTAAGAGTGCAGAATACACCAAAACTGTGCAGGGCTCGGAACACACTGAACAATGTGGAACCAGGATTCTGGGATCTACTTGCAATGGACATTGCTGAGTAACTCCCATCATCAAAACAAAAAAAACCTAATTTGTAGTATTTGCTAATTTCCATGGTCTAAATACTCCCACTATAACTGACTTGAAGTGGCCAAAATGAGGTCAGTGAGCAGTGAGTTGGGAATACATGAGCAGAATCTGTTAAGAGCTGGCTGCAGCTCACCCCGAATCCACTGCTCCCATTTCTCATTATATACCAACCGTTTAATTTGGGTAGTTATTATATATTGAATTGTGTCCCCTAAAAAGAGATGTTGAAGTCTTAACCACCCCCGTACCTGTGATTGTGACCTTGTTTAGAAATAGGATCTGTGAAGATGTTATCAGTTAAATTAACATGAGGTCCTACTGGAATAGGTTGGCCCCTAATCCAATATAAGAGATTTTTATAAAAGAGGGGAAGAGGCACAGACATAGACATGGGGGAGAAGATAGCCATGTAAAGATGGAGGTAAATACATCTATAAGCCAAGGAACTTCAAGGATTGCCAGAAACCACCAGAAGCTAGGGAGAGGCAAGGGAGGATCTTCTCCTAGAGCCTGCAGTGACACCACTACCCTGCCGACACCTTGATTTCAGACTTCTGGCCTTCAGAAGCGTGAGACAAGAAATTTCTGTTGTTTTAAGCCACCCTGTTTGTGGTACTTAATTACGGCAGCCCTAGGAAACCAATATAGTAGGACTGACCCCACTCCCACCTCTAGGGGGAAATATAATTGGCCTAATACAATCAGCATAATCTCACCCCATTCTCAATGACACGATTAGTTCAATGTTGAGCGTATGACTTGAGTTTGTCCAAAGTCCAGGCCTTTTGTTCAAAGGTTTGGAGGAAAGAAGCTCTTTTTTTTCACAATTGGATATACATTAGGAAGCATCTACCCCAGGTTGCTGTTGGCAGCCCTTCTACAACAAATCTAGCATGAAGCCAACACTGTAAAAGTCAGGAAGAAACCGGGTCCTTGATGACAATGCTGGATCAATCCTCTCTCAATGTAAGCCAATAAATTGCTTGTCTTGTCTGATTCTGTTTGAGCTGGGTTTTGTGCAGCCTACTAAAAGCATCCTAACTAATGTGTACCTGAATAATCTGCAATATTGGAACACTGAGGTACTGAGAGTCAGAACAAGGAAATGAGTCAGAACCATGGAAACAGGGCACATATATAAAAAAAGTCATGACAAATAGTAAATCTGTGACTAAGCATATAATCAGGAATTAGAAGGTGGCAAAAAAAAATAATAATAATTTTTTTTTTTTTTTTAAATATGGAATAGGTAAACAAAGCAGGTAATTCAAAAATTAGAACCAATTATTGGGAACATGGAGCCCTGGTGGAACAGTGGTTAAGAGTTGGGAACGTGGAGGGTATTATTATTACAAGGAAGAAGAGATAGTATGTTTTTAAAAATTCAAGATAAAAAGCATGAAGCAGAATGGAAAAAATCAGATGCCCCAAGAAGAACTTCAAAGGGCCTTAATCTTGAGCACAGCTCAGACCCAAGGCTAAGCTGAGATGGTGGGAGTCCTGGACAAGCAAGTAATTTTCTGTACTTTCAAACCAAGTGTAAAATAATTTGAAAATTATTAGTATGTTTTCTCTTTTCAGTGCAACCACCATTTGCCTAAGAGGAGATTAAAATTCTTTCAGAAAAATGGCAACCAAAGAGCAAAGTTATATTTAGCTTCTAATATGCAAAATTGACTTTTCAGCAAGACAACAGTCCTGTAATCCAGTCTATAGTCTTAAGACTTTACAGTATCAATGACCAAGGCTGGAGGAGTCAAATCGTAGTTTTCAAAATGTGTAGAGAAAATACCCTGTTTGCCATTAAGTCTTAGCCAGGAGTTGGAATGGAGAGGAGGGTAGGGGAGAGCCTGTCTATCTGGGGAATCGTGAGAAGGAGAGAATATGGGAGAAGGGAAGCTGGACGGCATAGACAGCAAACGTGTGCCCCGAGTTTCTCATCTCTGAGCTTTATTCAGGCAGACTCTCTTTGACCTAAAGAGAGAAAAGTACACTAGATAAATGAGAATAATGGCAGAAAGGCATAGAGGTTCTCTTGCCCCATCCATCCATGTTGAAATCTCTTGAAATAGATCAACTCTTAGACTGCCCTTTCATTTGCCTGAGGCACAACCATGTCAAAGCTGCTGGAACAGCTTACTCAGGCAAAAGGAAGGCTCTGGGATTTATCAATCCTGAGCCACTTTTGATACTCTGAGGCAGAGACAAGATCCTGAAGTAGCTGAAGTCTACGGAGGGGTCACTAAGCCGCACATTGGAGCTAGGGCAGGATAGGAGCCACAGGAGGCTCCTGTGAGGTCTACAGTGCCTCTGGGAGTGGAAGTGAGGCTGAGACATTCAGGGCCTGCATCCGGGAGCCAACCAAGTCCAAAGAGAAAGAGAAAAAAGACTGCCAGTTACACCATCCACAGACTTTAGCCACTAATGCCAGCAGGGAAAATAGCAACCAGGTGGACTAGGGATATCACCCCGGAGACCAGAACAGAGAACATAACACTTAAAACCTTACTTTTCCCCTCTGGCACCAGGATGCTAAATGACATCCCTCCCTGCATATACTTGGTCGCCACCTTAGGGAGATTTGGAGTTACTACTGCTGCATAACAAACCACCCCAAATATAGTAGTGTAAAACAATAACCATTTTATTATGTTTCCAGAGTTTTGGGGTCAGGAAGAAAAGGTACAGAAAGGGCTTCTCTCTGCTCCACAGTGTCTGGGGCCTCAGCTGGGAAAGCAGAGAATGACTCAAAGGCTGGATGGATGGTGGAATCATCTGAATGTTCTCTCATTCAGACACCTGGCAGATGATGCTGGCTGTCTGCTGGAACTTCATCTGGGGCTGTTGGCTGGAAGAACTACACATGCCTCTTCATGTGCCTGCTTGGGCTTCCTCATAACGCGGTGACTGGGTTCCAAGAATGAGCATCCAGGAGGATGTTCCAAGAAAGAGAACGAGGAGGAAGCTGTATTACTTTTTTATCAGTTAGCCTCAGAAGTCATATCATTTCCACCACAGTCACAAATCTCCATCTCTCAATAGGAAGAGTGTCGGATTCTCGTTAGACCATGTGGGATGAGAGCATGTGTTGCCACCATTTTTTGAAAACATAACCTGCCACAGGCAGAAAAGCAGGAAATCAGAGAGGATCTCTGAGAAGTAACTTTTCTCAGGATATATTAAAGACTTCCTATGGGGAATATTTAGAAAGTCTTTAACATATCCTGAAAAACTCACTTTCTCAGAAATCCTCTCCGATCCCCTGCTTTTCTGCCTGTGGCAGACTGTATTTTCAAAAAATGGTTGCAACACATGCTCCCATCCCACATACTCTGATAATGAGATTTTAACACTCTTCCTATCGAGAGATGGAGCCTATGTTGCCTCCTCTTGGATCTGGGAAGACTTGTGATATTTCAGAGCCTTGGTGGCACAATTAAGAGCAGAACTGCTAGCCAGAAGGTCAGCAGTTCCAATCCACCAGCTGCTCCTTGGAAACCCTATGGCTGAAATTAACTTGACAACAGCAATGGGTTTGGTTTGTTTGGGGTTATGGGGAATACTTAAATTATGAAATCAAACAAGCATTAAATAAATTGAAGAGTCTGTATTTTCGCACTAGCTGTGAGCTCAGGAAGAAAGCCAGTTATCAGTTAGACACATTTTCTCTGCATATCCGAGTTGCAGACTGTTGCTAAATTTTCAATACCTTAACATAATATTTAAATGTCTGTTCACCATTTATTTAGTGTTTTGAAATTGTACGTAGAAACAGATTCTTGAGTCACTACGTGCCGTTGTTCGCTAGTCCATGATTCTTGTACTACACAGACCCTGAGTTTTGACAAAGTTCTTTTGCTTGACATAGGAACAATCAACCACTGCAAGCTTTTCCTGAACGCTTCAAGCAGATGAGGGTAACTGCCAGGGTTTGTCTGAGGTGTAGACAAGGTGTACATTACCATGTAACAGCTTATGCACAGCCAGACCAGAAAGAACTTAGAGGACTTTTACAGCTAACTGGGGATAATGGTTTGTTTGGGGATAAAGAACCAAAGATGATTAATAGCTTCAAACCCGGATGCTGGAAGAGTTGTGACACCACTGAAAAGAATAAGGAAGACATGGAGATGGAAGAGGACTAGTTTTAGAGGGAAAACAGTGAGTCATATTTTGGACATTTTAAATTTGAGATGACATCAGTATAAAATGTTCATTAGCATGGTGGGACAGATGGTCTGGAAAGAAGTCAGTGCCCTGTGTACAACAGGGATGGTTGGCAGGGGAAAGATTGCTAAAAAGAACACTATTAGGACCCTGGATGATATTTGAATGTGGATTGTGGATTATGTATCAACTTTCCTGAGGTTGAAAACTATACCATGGTTATGTGTCCTTGTTCTTAGGAAATACATATTGGACAATATAGGGGTAAAAGGCACAATGTCTCCAATCTACTTCCAAATGGTTCAGGAAAAAAAGTGGACATATCTGAATGTGAGTGTGTGTGTGTGATAAAAAAGGACAAAATGGTGTGTGTGTGTATGATAAAGTAGGACAAAATATAAACAATATGACTCTGGGTAAAGATTATATGGGAGTTCCTTGTGCTATTCTTGCAAATTTCCTATAAGGTTGGTATTCTATAAAAAGTTACCTCCCAAAAAGTGATGGCTGGTGCAGAGCCATGGAAGTAAGTTAATTCTTTGAGATTGTGTAAAATATGAGGAGCAGGGTTCTACGGCCCAAAATTGGGGATGCCCATGGCTGGGGCCATAAAGAATCCAGGAAGACAGTGAAGGAGAGGTAGGGAGAGAATGTTGCAATGCCATAGAGTCTGAAGAGAGACGGAGGTAGGAGAATGCAGGGGTAAACAACTGCTAACTTCTAAAGAAGCATCAGAGAAAACAAGCCCTGAGAAAGCACCGTCAATATTTAGAACCAATGTCTGATCATTTTTGAGTGTGCTGTTTCAGTGAAGGGTTGAGGAAGTCAAATAAAACAGGCCTATAAAAGGTGGGGAGGTAAGAGTGTCAGAGAAGGGACTCTGAGAGGCAAAATAAGCCTTGCAGCGATCCAACTGCTAAAGGTTCAGCAAGAGGATCACTCTGGGGAAAGTCCGCCGTAAGAAAGCTTTTTTCTTCCTTTTCTTCTCTTTCACTTTCGTCGCTTTCTTTTTCTTTAAGATGTCATGAAAAACAAGATGTTAAAGGAGGGCTGTCTTACTTAGTGGTCCCCAGTCAACTTTCCCTCATTGTGAAGGACAAACAGAACGTGGTTTTACCAGGTAGATCAATAAAATGTATCAAAAAACCCCACAACGTGTCTTTAAATGGTAGGTTCCACCCACCACCACCCCACCAACCCCATCCCCTCTGCCCCTAGGGTGCTAAATTCTTACTGTATGCACCATTATCTCCTTAACCTTTTTTCAGAATAAAATCACATTGCTGCTTCCTAGTCAACATAGTGGTTAAGTGCTACGGCTGCTAACCAAAAGGTCTGCAGTTCAAATCCACTAGGCGCTCCTTGGAAACTCTGTGTGGCAGTTCTACCCTGCCCTACACGATCGATCACTGTGAGTCAGAATCAACTCGACGGCAACAGGTTGTTAGTCAACCATAGTCCCTGTCCTTACCCAGGTTTTCCCAGTCTCCCTCTTTCCCTCAAGGGGAAGAGGGGCTGTCCTCGGTTATACTTATTCTTGTTCAATTTAATCCCTTTTCATGGGACTTTTTTTTTTTTTTTTTTTGTAGTTTTAGTTTTCAAGGTCATTTACAGTTTTAGGCGTGCCTTCTGGAACACCAGTAACTCTGCCTAATTTAATATTATAAGATAATCTGAAAACACAGTCTCCATTCTTTTATCTAGATCATGCATAAAAATGCACAATGGGTTGTTTCCTGGCCAAATCAGTCACTGAGGACTAACCTTGTGTCCACCATTAAAGACAGCTATTAGCCACCTGGCATTAGTACAGCAAAGACCATTGTTCCCTAGCACGCCTGTAAGTACGTTCATTTTAAGTACTCCATTTACCCTTAAAAACGTTATGTGAGCCAGCAAGCTTATTTATGTGAATGTCACATTGGATGGAATGAAAGCAGATATAAAAGTAGATTGCTTGTGATATTTCTTTCATTATTTTTAGTGTACCTCATATCTAAAAGTCTTTACCACTTGACTGGATGGATGTACTTGACTGAAGCCCTGCCTCCTTCTGTCTAATAAGGTTGCCTTCTATACACACAGCTGTGGCAACAATACATGCAGAATGGTGTTAGGGGAAAACAGTATTTCCCGACAGCCAGATCTGCCTTGTCAACCAGACAGATCACTGGGGGACAGAAGTCTCAGATGGATGCCCCTCATTCATAATATTTTTTCTCCCAGTGATTACATTAAAAACATAAGAGTAATTGGCATATTGGCAAATGCAGAAAACTAAAAGGCAATCTGTAACTAGTTTGATTTTTTTTTAAGTATTTAAGAAACATTTACTATCCACTTTTTATTCAGTAAAATTTAACAGAAGAAAAGTACTTCTGACAAACACAGGTATTTAATAAAAGAAAAAAGTCATGAGAATTGCAAGGATATTTAGACCGTGGGTATGAACATAAATACCTATATCATTGCTGAATCCCGTCAACTTAGTAAGGTTTCATCTCAAAGAAAAATATGGAAATCTATATGAACAAACACTTCAGAAAATAAGCTGACTTTTAAAGATTAATATCACACAAACTTTAGTAATGGCAAGTATCAAAAAATGTGTAATACAGCATTAAATATTATTGACACATTTTTTCTTTCTAATGCACAAATTTTAATTGGTTATATCCTTTCAGTTGTATAAAACACAATTTTTTTTTTTTTTAATTCTTCAGTCTACATTATATGAGGGCGTTTCCACTGTGTTATATTTGTAATAGGGGCCCTGGTAGCACAGCAGTTAAGCACTTGGCTGCTAACTGAAAGGTTGGAGGTTCGAACCCATCAGCCAGTCCATGGGAGAAAGATGTGGCAGTCTGCTTCCGTAAAGATTAGTCTTGCAAACCCTATGGGACAGTTATACTCTGTCCTATAGGGTCACTATGAGTTGGAATCAACTCGACAGCAACAGGTTTGGTTTCATGTTTATAACAGTGTAAGCTAATGGAGTATGCATAAATTTGAGGCCTAAGGTTCTTGATTTTAAAAACTTGTCTTTTTTTTTCTCCTCTCTTTATAAAAAGTCATTTATTTTCACTGTAGAAAATGTAGAAATTAAAGGTAATCAAAAAGAAGAAAATAAAATATCTCACAATCCCAGATTCACTAAAGGGGAACTAAGTTTTATGACCTGACCTAGAACTAAAAGGTAAATCATGGTGACTTGGCTTCAGAAGTCAGTATAATATGAAGGCAAAGTTTCAAAAGAAAGAAAGTATCTTTCTACTAAAATCAGACAATGCTAAAGAACACTGAATCTGAGTTTTCTAGAATTGAGAGTCCACGATTTCTCAGCTGTTGGTGATACAGAAGATGAACAAGGAATTAAAATATTTATTTCCTAATTTTCAAGTAGACTTGAATTAAATGTCTGCCAAGTAATCAAAAAGATTACTTGGTCATAAATAAATAACTATTGGGATACAACAGGATCAATGAGATAGAGCCAAATCAAATCAGATCAAACTGAGTAGAATTTGAGAGCCAAAGAGCTCTTATAGATCATTCTGTCCAACCCACTAATTCTGAAGATCAGGAGGCCAAGGCCTACATAGGCTGAGTGTGTAATTGTTGAGTCACGTTTGTACAAAGTGTTCAAAAACATGGCATCTGGAGTCAGGCCTGGGCTCCCTTTGGACACTTATTTGCTGTGTTATTGCAAATATTTAACCTTTATGGGACACGAGTTCCTCAATGTAAGATTATACTAATAGTGGTAGTTTCCCCAGTGAACTAATGGATATATGATAACTAAGCCAGTGCCTTAGGTAAACATGGCTAACATTCAATCAATGTTACTTTCTTCTTCCTTCCCTCCCTTTTTTCCTTCCTTCTTCCCTCCCTCCTTCCTTCTACTCACCTACCAGCAACTGCATATTCCACTCAATAAGCAAATCTTATTGTATCCCAATCAACTGGGGAAGCTTGGGAAGCCCTGTGGAGCTATATGAGCAATTACCAACAGATCCTGAGGTTGGAACTGGGACCTGGGAAATGTGGTCCTTAGCGCCAACAAAATTACATGAGACTCAGAAGCTAGAACTGTTTACATATCAAGCTACAAAAACATGCCTACATGTATACATACAAGTTCAGCACACATCTATCAACACACGTTGAGGTCTTATAAAATCAAATCAAATAGAATCTTTGAGTCCATTGCTGCTGCTATTGTGTCATGAAATTTAAGTTAGGAAGGCTACCATCTTCTGAACCTAAGTAATAGAAGGTTGTTCCAGAGGTTGACTAGCAGCAGCATCATGGAACACCCTTGCATGGATCAAAAGACATTGGTACAACCACCTGGCCCCCTCCCTCTTCTCTAACTGCACTCCCTACCACAACCTCATTTGCAGAAGAATCTAAAACTCTCACTCCATTTCAGTCAATAGTACCTAAAAGATAAACAAGTATATTCAACAAATGGCCATTATTCTTTTGCTGGTGGATATTGCGTCAGAACATTAATAGGACAAAAAAGAGAAAACTAAATAGTTGATATATTCGGATGCAGCACAAAGAAAAGTAGGGCTAAAATGAAAATAAGAAGACACATTAGGGAGTCTGGAACATTTCCCTAGCTAAATTTCAACCTTAATTATCGGGGTAAAAGTTAGGCAAAGGCATACCTTATTCTAGACTATAAGACTTATACATGATTATTCCATGCGGACAGAATTATGTTGTCCAGCTATTAGCACTATTATTAGTACTTTTTTAAACAGAAAAGAGAGAGAGAAAGAGAGATAGATGGAGGGAGAAAGAGAGAGGAAGGAAAGATGGAAGCAAGCAAGCAATGGAAGGAAGGAAAGGAAAAAAAAGAACTGTCTGTAATAGAATTAAAATGTTGAAGATAATGCAGCAAAGATGCAGAGAGGGCTTTTAAAAGAGCTGAGAATCAAAGCTAATTTAGTCCAGAGGAGTGATGCCTTCTTCAGATGCCCTCTTGTGGATCCATTTTCTGCCCCACTCTGGGTTTTTCAGCCATCATTTTTTCCCTTGTCTTCCTCTCAAGAACGGTGGTAGGCATCCTTTCTAGGAAGCAGAAAACTAAAGGCAATTCCAGTCTTTTGGGAGTTTCTTTTATGTAAATGAGGCTAATTAAATAATAAAATGGCTCCTAAAGGTGCTGCCTCAACCCCCACCTCCGACTCCTGGTCAAGACGTGTTTTGGTCTGGGATGATACTCACGTATTTATTGGTCAATACAGCACCAGCCGGCCAGGCTTTTAAGCCCTAAAGGCCCCAGCTCAGCCAAGTGTGGAACTTGCAGGAGGTCCAGGCTGACTTAGCCATTACGCACAGGAAGCATAGTGCCTGGGGACTCAATACTAATTTTAGGGACCAAAAATAAATTTCAATTTCTGTTAAAATCAGACTTTAAAAAAAAGGAATATAATATAGCAACGCATTTGTAATTTTTATTTTTTAATATTTTTTAATGGAAGGTAGAACATACATGCTTGTTAGTTGCCACGGAGTTGGCCCCCAACTCACAGAGACTCCACGCACAGTGGAACAAAACATTCCTCAGTCTTGTGTTATCTTCACAATCATTGTGATGTTTGAGTCCATTGCTGCTGCTATTTTGTCAATCCATCTCATTGAAGGTTTCCCTAATTTTCACCTATCCTCTATTTTACCAATCATTATGTTCTTTTCTACCGACTGGTCTTTCCTGATGATGTGTCCAAAATAAGTTGGTTGAAGTCTTACCATCCTCACTTCTAAGAAACATTCTGGTTGATCTCTTCCAGGACTGATGTGTTGGTTCTTCTGGCAGTCCACGGTATAGTCAATATTCTTCACCAACACCACTGTTCAAACGCTTCAATCCTTCTTCTCAGTACTTAGGGCCTTCAAAAGTCATAATGTGGCCCTGGGTCCGGGGATTACAGGGGAGGGGCTGGGACTGCTCTGGTGATGGGGGCTCTCAAGGTTATAACTAATTTCCAACTGCCATGAAAGTAACACTGTTTAACAACTGCCTGGGCAACTGACAACAACAAATAGCCATACCAGCTCCCTGGGTGGCGCAAACAGTTTGCACTCAGCTGCTAACCAAAAGGCACTGTGGAAGAAAGTCGTAGTGATCTGCTTCCATAAGGAGTATAGCCAAGAAAATCCTGTGGAGCTCAATTCTACCTTGTCACACATGGGGTCACCATGAGTGGGAATACGCTCGACAGCAAAGGATTTGGTCTGGTTTTTTTACGGCCGTACCAGCACATAAAGTCCCAAAGCTAGGTCAAGACAATGCTGCCATTGTTGGAAATCACTGCTAAACAGATGCAGCATCTTTTCTTACCTACTATGAAACGTAACACGGACTTCTTATGGTCGATTTGGAATGCACGCCACCTTTAAAACATACTTCCCTATTAAAAACTTCCTCAGCTTTCTACCCTTGAATGAACTAGGATATAGAACACTTTTTGGTTTAGAAATACTCATATGCCTGGAAAGATAATTTAATACACAGCTCTATTTAGGGAAACAAAGTGGCATTTAACGCTTGATTCTGACATGAAATTCACCCAAGCTGCAGTTCCATGGCTGGTAGGAGTCATCAACCTCCAAAGCACTCCCCTAAGTTCTCTGAGGGGTTGGTCATCTGACATACAGTCCTTGGCCCCATCCTTCTGCCTACCATCTGGCTGGTTTATTTCCAAAACCCATATTTAGGATCTAGCCTACATTTTGGCTTAGCTTTCCTTCACCTTCTCAAGTCAATGACTTGGGTTCCACCCTAGTCACTCACTCCCATGGCCACATTCTAGACTCTGTCATTCACCAGAATTGTTCTCACTCTGAAATAATGAACTCCGATATACCCTGTCTTAGTCATCTAGTGCTGCTATAATAGAAATACCACAAGTGGATGGCTTTAACAAAGAAAAATTTATTTCTTCACAGTAAAATACGCTAAAAGTCCAAATTCAGGGCATCAGCTCCAGGGGAAGGCTTTCTCTCTCTGTAGGCCTTCTAATCAATCTTCCCCCAGACTAGGAGCTTCTCCGTGCAGGGACCCCAGGTCCAAAAGATGTGCTCTGCTCCTGGCAATGCTTCCTTGGTGGTATGAGCTCCCCCTTCTCTGCTCACTTCCCTTTCCTTTTATCTCTTGATGGATAAAAGGTGGTACAGGCCGCACCCCAGGGAAACTCCCTTTACATTGGATCAGGGATGTGACCTGCCTAAGGGTATTACAATCCCACCCTAATCCTCTTAACATAAAATTACAATCACAAAATGGAGGACAACCACACAATACTGGGAATCATGGCCTAACCAAGTTGACACATATTTGGGGGGACACAATTCAATCCATGACACACCCCTTTGATGATTTCAGTCCTATTTTTTTAGCTTTCCCATTCCCTCACTGCTGCCATGTTTGTTCTTCTGTTTTCATCACCATATTCATTCCCTTGGCCCTTCACCTTCCTGAGTTTACTAGGCCCTGCCTCAACTAATTGTTTTCCTTACTCATCCTGAGTGTGCTCAGTCAAGTCTCTACAATCTTCCTCAGTTCACTGTTCTTGTCCTAAAGGCTCATGTACTCTACAGCCTGCCAGCCTTGGACCAATCCTCTAATGTACCTTCTCTGCAACTTTGGAACAATGATAAGGAAGCTTCTCAGAGAGAGTATCTTTAATTGAAATTGGAATGAACCATAATAAGCGCTCAGCTTAAGGTGGATTTCTGAAGAAGCAGCAGCTTGCAATTCTTTTCCATTTCTCTCCTTAGAAATGACTTTATAGCTTCCTAATACTCCGTATTTTCTTACCTATGGCTAGATCTATGGTGTGAGAACCACATTCCCTCTAGACTTCCTATATATAATGCTGTCCCACGTTAAGCAAATCTGAATTAAGCAAACATAAAATACCATAATGTAAAAATAAAGTCTCAATTTGTATACAAAGACTGAAAGAATATGAATCCAAATATTTTTAAATTTCATCAAGAATTGTATAATTGCAAAGGCGGTCAGCTGAGTGAATGGTGAACTGTGTTTATGCTAAGGCCACATGGTTTTAGTCTCCAGCAAATAAACAAATATCTGCCTGCCTTTGTCACTATTTCAGGAATCATACACTTGTTTATGGACGTGGTAACTTCTCACGTCAGAGTTCAGTTATTATTCTGCTGTTATTTAAACATCCACTGTGATGATAATTTAAAATACTTTTTGTATCCTATAACAATGTAATGCAAGGATTTATTAAATGGGAGTTCTAGATGTAGTGCTGAAAACATGCCTCAAAATCAATTACTTTGGCACGGAAATTGGGAGTGGATGAAGAAAGCTTTGCAAATAAAGCCAAACAACTGTCATGGTGTGCTGTGCTTTTAATGTACAAACAAGCAATGGAAGAAGTATTAGAAATAAGGCTTAAAAATTTAAAAACTCCACAAAAGCACAAGCATACACCACAATAGCTAAAGATTCATGTGCCCTGAGAATACACCCACATTCTTTATATTTATGCCTATGGGGAAATTAGTTCTTTGAATTTTGTGTTTTTAATTATGCATCTTACAACTTCCTTTTGCTTAGAGATAGAGCCCAACCCCATGTAGCTAAGGAAATAGGCCTGAAATGCATTTTTAAATAATGTAGCTGTTCCCCTGTGGTTTTTGTGATTATAAACAATCATGCTTGCTGCATTGCAAAATTCTAAAGTGTAAAGATGAAGAAAATCACCTAGCATTCCACCATTAAGTGCTAAATTTACTAGTATTTTGACAGTTTCTTCATTTTTTAATTTTCTCTATAGTTTTACATAGTTTAGATAAAATATACATGCAATTTTGTATCTTAATGTTCTTCTTAACCTTAAATGAATATTTACCAAGACACTAAAAACTGTCTATGGATATTTTAAAGTCTGCATAATATCTCATCCTATGATTATAACATATTAACTGACACTTCTCCTAATAGGAAATATTTAGGTACTTTCTACATTTCATCAGTATAAACAATTCAGTAATGAGTATATTCACATATAAATTTTATCCCCAGTTTGAATTATTTTTCTTTGGGGAAATTTCCTAGAAAGAGAATTACGGAGTCAGAGTATGGACAAAGCTAAGTATCTTCATAAGGAGCTCTCATGGCAAGAAGGTTAAGTACTTGGCTGTTAACCAAAAGGTCGTGGTTCGAACCCACCCAGTAGCTCCACGGGAGAAAGACCTGGTGATCTGCTGCCATATAAATTACAGCCTACAACACCCTATGGTGAAGTTCTACTCTGTCACAGGGGATCACTCTGAGTCGATTACATCTAACAACAACAACAAAGTATTTTCAAACATACTGCCAAATTCCTCTCCAGAAAAATTATAACAATTTACAATCTTCCTGGCAAAAGATGAATTGTCCATCTCACCCCATCCCCATGCCCCACACTGAATATTATTTTTTTAATATTGCCAAATTTTATTAGCAAAGGAATATCTTATTGCTTTAACTCACATCTTTTATTATTTGTAAGTTGTAAATTAACTAGTTAATTATATTTCCTACTATGTAAATTCTCTATGTATGTCCTCTGTTCATTTCTCTATTGGGTTGTTAACATTTTTCTTGCCAATTTGTATGAGTTCTTTATGAACTGAGTATATTCTTTATCAAATAAGAAACAAAAATAAGAATGTAATAAAAAAGGTAGTCATAAATTTTTTACTTCTCTAAATTGGCTATGCCACATTTTCAAAAACTTTTGATTATTCTCATCTGCTAATTCTTTTAAATAATTCTTAAAATCTTAGAATTCTGATAGAAAACAAAATCCACTATTAAATTTAAAATTTAATACAACTGCAATTATATTAAATCCATAAATTTAATTTAAAATTAAATTTTAGTTTCCAATCCCCCTACAATGGTAGTTATTCCCTTTTATTAGAAATTTCTGTCTCAATTATATTTTAGTGCATATTAAAAAACAAAAAACTTGGTGGCTTCAAACAATAATTTACTATTATCTCCTTCTTGGGCCTCTCATGTGGTTACAGTTAGATGGCAGCTGGAGTCCAGGCTCAGCTAGGCTGGATGTCCAAGATGGCTGCTGCACTCACAAGTCAAACTCATCAGTGTTCTTCCCCATGGCCTTTCCTTCCAGTAGAGCAGCCTGGATTTCTTACATGGTGGCTCACCACTCTGAGCGGTAGAGCCAGTCTTCTTAAAAGCTAGGCCTAGAACTGGCACAGAGTCACTTTTGCCATGTTCTACTGATCAAACCAGTCACCTGACAGCCGAGATTCAAGGGACAGAGCAATATTCACCTCTTGATAAGGGAATGGCCTAAAACAACAGGGTAGGCCGTCATCTTTGGAGAAAAACTACCTCACCTTCTTTTATTGATGTTGGTAAAATTTTCCTAATAAAAGTATTTTAGTTTGTGTTGCTGTAGTAATTTGCATATTTTTTCTTTTATAGTTTATTAATTGAACAGTACTGATAGGAAGGAAAACGATTGGCCATTGTCTTTGATAATATGTATTTTGTATTCAATCACTTCACTATATGGGTTTATTCATCCTAATCACTTTTCAGTTCTTGAAAACTGAAAAAGTTTCCTAAGTAGATCATCATACCATCTGAATATAAAGATGACTCTTCTCCTTTTCAGTACTCAAATCTCATATTTATATTTCATGTGTACTATGTGGCGTAGTGGTTAAGAGCTACAGCTGCTAACCCCAAAGGTCAGCAATTCGAATCCACCAGGCACTCCTTGGAAACCCTATGGGGCAGTTCTACTCAGTCCTATAGGGGCGCTATGAGTAGGAATCGACTCAACAGTAATGGGTTTGGTTTTGGTTTGGTATATCACTGGTTAAGATTTCCAGAATAAGGCTAACAAGAACCAGCCTTGTCTAGTCCCTATTACACCATTTTTTTATATAATTTTTATTGTGCTTTAAGTGAAAGTTTATAAATCAAGTCAGTCTCTCACATAAAAACCTATATACGCCTTGCTACATACTCCCAATTACTCCTCCCCTAATGAGACAGCCCGCTGCCTCCCTCCACTCTCTCGTTTCGTGTCCATTCCGCCAGCTTCTAACCCCCTCTACCTTCTCATCTCTCCTCCAGGCAGGAGATGCCAACATAGTCTCAAGTGTCCACCTGATCCAAAGCTCACTCATCACCAGCATCCCTCTCCAACCCATTGTCCAGTCCAATCCCTGTCTGAAGAGTTGGCTTTGTGAATGGCTCCTGTCCTGGGCCAACAGAAGGTCTGGGGGCCATGACCACTGGGTTCCTTCTAGTCTCAGTCAGACCATTAAGTCTGGTCTTTTTATGAGAATTTGGGGTCTGCATCCCACTGCTCTCCTGCTCCCTCAGGGGTTCTCTGTTGTGTTCCCTGTCAGGGCAGTCATCGGTTGTGGCTGGGCACCATCTAGTTCTCCTGGTCTCATGCTGATGTGGTCTCTGGTTTATGTGGTACTTTCCATCTCCTGAGCTCGTAATTACCTTGTGTCCTTGGTGTTCTTCATTCTCCTTTGATCCAGGTGGGTTGAGACTCATTGATGCATCTTAGATGGCCGCTTGCTAGTGTTTAAGACCCCAGTCGCCACTGTTCAAAGTGGGATGCAGAATGTTTTCTTAATAGATTTTATTATGCCAATTGACTTAGATGTCCCCTGAAACCATGGTCCCCAAACCCCTGCCCCTGCTATGCTGGCCTTTGAAGCATTCAGTTTATTCAGGAAACTTCTCTGCTTTTGGTTTAGTCCAGTTGTGCTGACCTCCCCTATATTGAGTGTTCTCTTTCCCTTCACCTAAACTAGTTCTTATCTACTAATTAGTAAATAACCCTCTCCCACCCTCCCTCCCCCTCGTAACCATTGTGTTCTTCTCAGTTTAAACTATTTCTCAAGTTCTTGTAATAGTGGTCTTATACAATATTTGTCCTTTTGCAACTGACTAATTTCACTCAGCATAATGCCTTCCAGGTTCCTTCATGTTATGAAATGTTTCACAGATTCCTCACTGTTCTTTATCAATGCATAATATTCCATTGTGTGAATACACCACAGTTTACTTATCCATTCATCCATTGATGGGTACCTTGGTTGCTTCCATCTTTTTGCTACTGTAAACAGTGCTGCAATAAACATGGGTGTGCATATATCTGTTCGTGTAAAGGCTCTTATTTCTCTAGGATATATTCTGAGAAGTGGGATTGCTGAATCATATGGTAGTTCTATTTCTAGCTTTTTAAGGAAACGCCAAATCGATTTCCAAAGTGGTTGTACCGTTTTACATTCCTACCAGCAGAGTATAAGTGTTCCAATCTCTCCACAGCCTCTCCAACATTTATGATTTTGTGTTTTTTGGATTAATGCCAGCCTTGTTGGAGTGAGATGGAATCTCACTGTAGTTTTGATTTGCATTTCTCTAATGGCTAATGATCGAGAGCGTTTCCTCATGTATCTGTTAGCCGTCTGAATGTCTTCTTTAGTGAAGTGCCTGTTCATATCCTTTGCCCATTTTTAAATTGGGTTGTTTGTCTTTTTGTGGTTGAGTTTAGCAGAATTACTTAGATTTTAGAGATTAGGCGCTGGTCAGAGATGTCATAGCTGAAAACTTTTTCCCAGTCTGTAGGTGGTCTTTTTACTCTATTGGTGAAGCCTTTAGATGAGCATAGGTGTTTGATTTTTAGGAGCTCCCAGTTATCTGGTTTCTCTTTGGCATTTTTAGTAATGTTTTGTATTCTGTTTATGCCATGTATTAGGGCTCCTAATGTTGTCCCTATTTTTTCTTCCATGATCTTTAAAGTTTTAGACCTTGTGTTTAGGTCTTTGATCCATTTGGAGTTAGTTTTTGTGCATGGTGGGAGGTATGGGTCTTGTTTCATTTTTTTGCAGATGGATATCCAGTTATGCCAGCACCATTTGTTTTAAAAAGCCTATCTTTTCCCCAATTAACTGACACTGGACCTTTGTCAAATATCAGCTGCTCATATGTGGATGAATTTATATCTGGATTCTTGATTCTGTTTCATTGGTCTCTGTGTCTGTTGTTGTACCAGTACCAGGCTGTTTTGACTACTGTGGTGGTATAACAGGTTCTAAAATCAGGTAGAGTGAGGCCTCCCACTTTGTTCTTCTTTTTCAATAATGCTTTACTTATCCAGGGCTTCTTTCCCTTCCATATGAAGTTGGTGATTTTTTTGTCCATCTCATTAAAAAATGTCTTTGGAATTTGGATCGGAATTGCATTGTATATATAGATGGCTTTTGGTACAATACACATTTTTACAATGTTAAGTCTTCCTACTCTTGAGCAAGGTATGTTTTTCCACTTATGTAGGTCCGTTTTGGTTTCTTGCACTAGTACCTTGTAGTTTTCTTCGTATAGGTCATTTACGTCTCTGGTTAGATTTATTCCTAAGTATTTTATCTTCTTGGGGGCTATTGTGAATGGTATTCATTTGGTGATTTCCTCTTCGATGTTCTTTTTTCGCTGTAGAGGAATCCAACGGATTTTTATATGTTTATCTTGTAACCTGAACTCTGTTGAACTCTTCTATTAGTTTCAGTAGTTTTTTTTTTTTTTTTTTTTTTGGAGGATTCTTTAGGGTTTTCTGTGTATAAGATCATGTCACCTGCAAACAGAGATACTTTTACTTCTTCCTTACCAATCTGGATGCCCTTTATTTCTTTATCTAGCCTAATTGCTCTGGCTAGGACTTCCAGCACAATGTTGAATAAGAGTGGTGATAAGCGGCATCCTTGTCTTGTTCCCGTCCTCAAGCGGAATGCTTTCAGAATTTCTCCATTAAGGATGATGTTGGCTGTTGGCTTTGTATAAATGCCCTTTATTATGTTGAGGAATTTTTCTTCTATTCCTATTTTGCTGAGAGTTTTTATCATGAATGGGTGTTGGACTTTGTCAAATGCCTTTTCTGCATCAATTGATAAAAACATGTAGTTCTTGTCTTTTGTTTTATTATATGGTGGATTACATTAATTGTTTTTCTAATATTGAACCATCCTTGCATACCTGGTATAAATCCCACTTGGTCATGGTGGATTATTTTTTTTTATATGTTGTTGAATTCTTTTGGCTAGAATTTTGTTGAAGATTTTTGCATCTATGCTCATTAGGGATATAGGTCTGTAATTTTATTTTTTTGTGCTGTCTTTAGCTGGTTTTGGTATCAGGGATATGTTGGCTTCATAGGATGAGTTAGGGAGTGTTCCATCCTTTTCTATGCTTTGAAATACCTTTAGTAGTAGTGGTATTAACTCTTCTCTGAAAGTTTGGTAGAACTCTGCAGGGAAGCCATCAGGGCCAGGGCTTTTTTTGGGGGGGAGTTTTTTGATTACCTTTTCAATCTCTTCTTTTGTTATGGGCCTATTTAGTTGTTCTACTTCTGTTTGTGTTAGCTTAGGTAGGTAGTGTGTTTCTAGGAATTCATCCATTTCTTTTAGATTTTCAAATTTATTAGAGTACAATTTTTCATAGTAAACTGGTATGATTCTTTTAATTTCAGTTGGGTCTGTTGTGATACGGCCCATCTCATTTCTTATTCGGGTTATTTGTTTCCTTTCCTGCATTTCCTTAGTCAGTCTGGCCGATGGTTTACCAATTTTGTTAATTTTTTCAAAGAACCAGCTTTTGGCCTTGTTAACTCTTTCAATTGTTTTTCTGTTCTCTAATTCATTTAATTCTTTTGGTTGGGTCTAATTTTTGTTATTTGTTTTCTTCTGGTGCCTGATGGATTCTTTTGTTGCTTGCTTTCTATTTGTTCAAGTTGTAGGGACAGTTCTCTGATTTTGGCTCTTTCTTCTTTATGCATGTGTGCATTTATCGATATAAATTGACCTCTGAGCACTGCTTTTGCAGAGGTTTTGATAGGAAGTGTTTTCATTCTCATTGCATTCTATGAATTTCTTTATTCCCTCCTTAATGTCTTCTATAACCCAGTCTTTTTTGACCATGGTATTGTTCAGTTTCCAAGTATTTGATTTCTTTTTCCTGGTTTTTCTGTTATTTATTTCTACTTTTATGGCCTTTTGGTCAGAGAAGATGCTTTGTAATATTTTGATGTTTTGGATTCTGCAAAGGCTTGCTTTATGAACTAATATGTGGTCTATTCTAGAGAATGTTCCGTGTGCACTAGAAAAGAAAGTATACTTTGCAGCTGTTGGGTGGAGTGTTCTGTATAAGTCTATGAGGTCAAGTTGGTTGATTGTAGCAATTAGATCTTCAATTTCTTTATTGAGCTTCTTACTGGATGTCCTGTCCTTCACCGAAAGTGGTGTGTTGAAGTCTCCTGCTATAATTGTGGAGGTGTCTATCTCACTTTTCAATTCTGTTAGAGTTTGTTTTATGTACCTTGCAGCCCTGTCATTGGGTGCATAAATATTTAATATGGTTATATCTTCCTGGTCAATTGTCCCTTTAATCATTATGTAGTGTCCTTCTTTATCCTTTGTGGTGGATTTAACTTTAAAGTCTATTTTGTCAGAAATTAATATTGCCACTCCTGCTCTTTTTTGATTGTTGTTTGCTTGCTATATTTTTTTCCATCCTCTGGATTTTAGTTTGTTTGTGTCTCTAAGTCTAAGGTGTGTCTCTTGTAGGCAGCACCTATTGCATAATTTTTAAGAACAACATATTCAAGTTATAAAGTGTATATTTTTAAATCAACATACACATTTCCCAGAGCTAAATTAAGTCACTTACTTTTATGTGCAATACACAAGTGAATAGAAAGGTTGATTCTTTTTCCAGATGAATTAAATTCAGGGAAGGGGGCAATAAAACAAGATGAGGAAGAAAGTGACCAATACATTTTGGACACACATAATTTCTCCCTGAAATCTATAAACTTCCAAAAATAAATCGTAATCATAAAACATATTTATTGACTGCTGTGAACAGCTAATATCTCTAAATAAATATAAAACATCATAAATCCCAGCAGTTTCTCCTTTCTTCCCAAGCTTGACTACTTACACTGGATGTAAAGAATCACTTTAAGTACATAAATACATATTAGAATATGGCTTTTTGGCCCTCTTATACTCACAAGTGTCTGATAAGCATACGGTGGAACATATTCTTCAGAGTATGTTGACAAGGGATACCTAAAACAGATAAGACAATATTTGAGAGAAGAATGACTTCAAATTGAAAGATGTTTTCAATTTTTAGCGGTATATAGTTTACATGAAATCAAAACACTTGAGGACCCACTGTCCCTTTTAAATTTAAAAACTGGTCAAATTTTTAATCCCCACAGCAGTCCTAGATCTTGTTTACAGTGTTACCCACCACCAGCAAGGTGAACCTTCTTCAATTGCTTTCAGTTCAGCATCACCTAGAGGTTCTCTAATACTAACAATACCTGTGGCTACCAAGTCCCAGCTCCCTGGGTTCAGTTGCTCTACATTTCAGACCTTTGAGGTTTTCCTTATCACTCATTTTTTACCTCTCAAACCTGTTTTGACCCTATGCCAGTTTCTCTACTAGATAACAACTGAAGAGATAATAGAGGATAACTATTTATGGTGGACTAAGGTTACAGCCATCTATCCTATTAAACACACAGAAATCTTGGTTGAGATATATCCCCCCACAAAAAAAGTCTACAAACATAGCCAAACTCAAAAGGGAAAGCCTAGAAAAAAAATGAAGGTAGAAAGACACCCAATCCCAGATTCAGGAAGGCAAAGAAAACAAAGCAGGACAAATACCAAAAAATCTATACCTAAGCACATTATATTCCAACTTCAGAAAACCAAAGACAAAGAGAAAATCTTGTTAAGATGGCAGTTCTTCCCCAAAAGATTTATAGCTTCCATGCAATGTGGATAAACCTAACAACATATGATATATAAGACAAAAAAATGGCAGAATCACAAACATGTTATTAAGTGCTGTAAAATCGGCTTCAACTCATACCAACCCTATGCACAGCACTGCCTGGTCCTGTGCCATCCTCACAATTGTTGTTATGCTTGAGCACATTGTTGCAGTCCCTGTGTCAGTCCATCTTGTTGAGGGTCTTCCTCTTTTTTGCTGGCCCTCTACTTTACCAAGCATGATGTCCTTCTCCAGGGACTGATCCCTCCTGATAACATGTCCAAAATATGTAAGACAAAGTCTCGCCAGACTTGCTTCTAAGGAGCATTCGGGTTGTACTTCTTCTAAGACATATTTATTCATCCTTTGGCAATCCATGGTGTATTCAATATTCTTTCAAAGGCGTCAATTCTTCTTCAGTCTTCCTTATTAATTGTCCAGCTTTCATACGCTTATGAGGTGAGTGAAAACACCATGGCTTGGGTCAAGCACACCTTAGTCCTCAAGGTGACATCTTTGCTTTTCAACATTTTAAAGAGCTCTTTTCCAGCTGATTTGCCCAATGCAATGCATCTTTTGATTTCTTCGCTGCTACCTCCATGGGTGTTGATTGTAGATTCAAGTAAAATAAAATCTTTGACAACTTCAATCTTTTCTCTGTTTAACATGATGTTGCTTATTGGTCCAGTTGTGAGGGTTTTTATTTTCTTTACGTTGAGGTGTAATCCATACTGAAGGTTGTGGTATTTGGTCATTAATGTTCAACGCATCAAAGTGTGCGGACCAGTCTTGGAAAGGCACTGCTTCTGGGGAAGAGGAAGGCAATAGGAAGGTAAAGAGAAATAAGGAAGTAGGCACAAGAAATTGAGGGTCCTACGGGAGAAACCCTGAAAGTATGGCCCCCGGACACCCTTTCAGCTCAGTAATGAGGCCACTCCTGAGGTTCACCCTTCAGCCAAAGATTGAACAGGCCATGGAACAAAACAAGATTAAAGTGGCAC
Organism: Elephas maximus indicus; assembly: GCF_024166365.1. NCBI lineage: Eukaryota > Metazoa > Chordata > Mammalia > Proboscidea > Elephantidae > Elephas > Elephas maximus. The sequence goes on along the minus strand of NC_064827.1, from coordinate 85,136,274 downwards.
ACCAGCCCTGGGGCAGGAACTGGAAGGCAGGAGGGAACAGGATGGCTGGCAATAGGGAACCCAGGGTTGAGAAGGGAGAATGTTGTCATGTCATGGGGTTGTCAACCAATATCATATAACAATGTGTACACTGTTTGATGAGAAACTAGTCTGTTCTGTAAACCTTCATCTAAATTTCAATTGAAAAAAAAAAGAAATTAAGGGTTCTAGTGCTATAAGAACATATAATATCTGTAGGCAACCCCCTCCAGAAAAAAAAAATTAGGTGTCATTAATTAAATAAACTTCACTGTTCCAACATAAGAGGGCACTCTTGAACTAAGCTATACAGTGGACTGCCCAAATTTCTCATTCTCCTTCTGTAGAATTACCTATGATTGCTGCTAGTCTAGGAAAATCCAACATACTTAAAATGAACAGAAAAAGGCAACATTACTATAAGGAGAAAACAGTAAATGAGAATCAAAAATCCTCCCCCCCCCCCACCACCCGCCACCAGAAACACTCCCAACCAGACAGAGAAGTCCTCCATCACCATTTCTGTTCAATGATGTACTGGAGATCTAGTAAAACAAGGAAAAAAAGAAGCCTAAGTATAATAATTGAAACAAAAGAAACAAAATTTCATCACCTACATTAAAAAGTTCAAGAGAATCCACAAATCATAGGACTAACAGGCAAATTCAGCAAGGTTGATGGATACAAGATCAGTATACAAAAATTAGTAGCATATGCATATACCAAACCAAAAAACCAAACCCGTTGCCGTCGAGTCAATTCCAACTCATAGCGACCCTATAGGACAGAGTAGAACTGCCCCCATAGAGTTTCCAAGGAGCGCCTGGCAGATTCGAACTGCCAACCTTTTCTGGTTAGCAGCCATAGCACTTAACCACTACACCACCACGGTTTCCATGCATATACCAGGAACAAAAAATTAGAAAGTATAACTAAAGTGGAAAAAATCCCATTCATCACTGCAACAAAAACTCTAAGATCCTTACTGGAATATAACAGAAGATGTACAAGACATTTATGGAGAAAATTGTAAAATTTTGTTGAAGGACATAAAATAACTCCTTTACTTATTGATGGAATGACTCAATATGATGATGGCAATTATTCCATCCAACAAAGTTAAAGCACTTCCAATCCAGATACCAAGAAGTTGTTTCATGGAGCATGACGAACTGATCCTAATATTCATAGACTTCCATAAAGAGCCGAGGGGAGTGAAGGCAACTTTGAAAGAGAAGAACAAGATGGTTAAACTCACTGTACCAGATATCAAGGCTTATATAAAGCTGGAGTAATTAAGACAGTGTCGTACTGTTTGCAGTCAAAGTATAAAAAGTTGAGTTGAAAGGATACCAACTTCAACATAGTGGCTTTTCATGCAGACAGAGGAACACAAATGAAAGGACTTAATAAAGAGGGTACCTTATAGTGTATCTTGAGGAACACCTCAATTTTATCTGGGAGGTATCATTTCTTTTAAAAATATATGAACCAAATATGATAAAAAATATTAACACATTATTACAGGATGACGAGTACATGGGTTTTGAAGGGTATTTTATACAATGGAAATATTTCATAATTTTAAAATATGGTTAAGTGCCAATAGATGACAATGAACTTGCTTCCCTACCCTTTTCTTACCCAAAGTTGTAATTCAAATGATGTGATTATCAGGGACCCCAGTCAAATATCGGAGTTACTTTGGGCAGGCAGACCTTACAAATCAGCATTTGATACCTCTTAACAAAATGGACGCTTTTATAATATTGAGCGATAACTTTCAGTTAGTTATTTAAATGCTTTGTAGTCCTTTTTTAAAATCTGAAAAACAGGGCAACAATCTTTAAATGATACATAGGAAGTATATTATGTACTCCCCAAATCTGAAGTAAGATGGTCTTTTAATAACACAAATATGGGAATCATCATGGATCTTCCTTGTAGACATCAGTCTAAGGCTCTAGCAGGATAAAGAATATAAAGGAAGAATCTGTCCATAAGAAGAGAAATGGCCTTCAGTGAAACTCAGGGAAGCAAGAGGTTAGAAAGACAAAGAAGGCATTGGTTCTAGGCATGGTCCTGGGGAACAGGTGTTCTGGGTCATAAATAGGCCTCTCTGGTTCTGGGAGCGAGATGGAGTACATCAATGTCGATGTACCAACTAGACTCACTGGCAGCCAAAAATGGCTTTATTTCATTATTTGGAACCACTGGGAGCAAGTCCGTCCTATGAGGCTCTTATCTGCCACTCCTATCCCTTTCCATAGCTAATAGGTCCAAATATCAGCCTCTGGCCTGTGCCTGGTCAGAGCCTCCTCTAGGGGCTTCTCCTTCTTCATAGAAACCAATGGGAGAGGGCCAATCACTCTTCTGTGACGGGAACCATGGAAGGTAATGTCCCCACCATGTGGAAGAAGCTATCCTCAGAGGGAGAGAATAAAGCCAACAGGAAGGGAATCTTAGAGATTTTCTAGTCCTGATTCTAGTTGTCTCTAAAATCCAGCTGTTTCACTGACTTTCCCATAGTTCCATGATTTACTCCAGTATCTTTTAATAAATTCCCCTTTTTGCAGATTTCAACTGTGCTTCTGTCACTTACAACCGGAAGAGTCCTGACTATTACAATTAGGCAATCAGAGTCTGAGGCCATGAATCATTGTAATCATAAACCAACTCCCCTTGCTCTATACCAAAGATACTGAAGAACATTCTGATTCTAGTTTGGTTTCCCCTATGATTTTCTAACAGAGGGAGAGTGCTTTTATGAGGCTGACATGACTGGTGTGCCAGAAATTTTGATTTCTCATGATAATTAACTAATTAGAATTCTGGCTTTCCCTGTAAGTTTAATGAATACAAGTCAATCTCCATGAGTCAGATAAATTCTGAAACACAGAAAAAATGGTCTTTTTGGACATGTAAAACTGAAGACCAGAGGCGGTAACATTCACCAGGATAATGTTACACCTTAAAGACACTTATGGGGCATTGATTATTCAGTGGTAGAATTCTTGCCTTCCATGTGGGAGACATGGGGTCAATTCCTGGCCAATGTAACTCATGCAGAGCCACCACCTATCTGTTAATGGAGGCTTGAGTGTTGCTATAATCCTGAGCAGGTGTCAGTAGGACTTCCAGACTGAAGATAACATAGGGCCAGGAAGCATTTCATTCTGTTGTTCATGGGGTCACCATAAGTCAAAGGCCAACTTGATGGTAGCTAACAACAACTAAGGATGCTTTGAAGTTGGGCAGCTGGCTTCACTCAGCACTACCCACAATTTGCCACACATGACATCTTCAACCTTAAAAGGTTGTAGTTATAAGAGACTGTCTTAGTCATCTAGTGCTGCCATAACAGAAATACCGCAAGTGGATAGTTTTAACAAAGAGAAATTCATTTTTTCACAGTCTAGTAGGTTACAAGTCCCAATTCAGGGTGTTGGCTCCAGGGGACGGCTTTCTCTCCCTGTTGGCTCAAATCTTCCCCTGGTCAAGGGGCTTCTCAGGCACAGGGACCCCATGTCCAAAGGACATGCTCTGCTCCTGGTGCTGCTTTCTTGGTGGTTTGAGGTCCCCCTGTCTCTCTGCTTGCTTCTTTCTTTTATATCTCAAGAGATTGCTTCAAAACACAATCTAATCCTGTAGGTTGAGTCCTGCCTCACTAACACAACTGCCACCCATCCTCCCTCATTAACGTCATAGAGGCAGGATTTACAATATGTAGGAAACTCACACAATACCAGGAATCATGACCCAGCCAAGTTGATACACATATTTTTGGGGGAATATAATTCAATTCATGACAGAGACTTTATAAGATAGAGAATAACTAAAGATGTTTTGTAAGATGAGAAAGAAAAAGAAGTCTTATCTCTCAGTTATCACGAAAGCCAAGGTATTGGTCAAAATACCTTTACCTGCAGTAAAACCAGTGGTAACGTGTGTAAGTCTACAACAAGATAAGGCACAAAATCACAGTTGTTTAAACTTGGAAGAACTTTAAAGGTCAACTGTTTCTTTTCTGTTTTGTCTAGACGAGGTGCAGATATTTCCTCACCCAAATTCCTGGAAGCCAGAGCAAGGACATATGATATATAGTCAGCAAATCGGATGGTCCCACCTAGGAGACTGAATCTGAGTAAAGGACTCAGAGAAGCAGGGAATTCATTTGGAATTAATCCCACCACTGGCAGCAGCAGCAACAGCATCCATTATTTAGGACAAGTACAGCCACAGAGGGCCGTGGAGTCTACTAGACTTCATATAGTCGGGGGAGCTTATGACCACTCTGGGAAATTCAGCCTCATTCTTAATAGCAACTATCATTTAAGAAAAAAAAAAAAAAAAACTTTCTTATATTGAGCTGAAATTGATATCCCTGTTATTTGCTCCTACTTCTTACCTACTGAAGCCACACAGACCAAATCTAATAGTTCTTTCACAGCTGCTGAAAGCCAGGACTGTTTTTTAGAAATTAGCCTCTTAGAAGTTGGTAGGCAAGAAGTGGAGAGGAAAGGTGAAATGGAGGCTGATCCAGATCTGCTTTTACCCCTGGTCCAAGCCAAGCACTTGCTAAGTTGCCTAGGAGCTTCGGCCACAGCCTTCCCCTCCTACAAAGAACACAGCGCTGTGAACCCAAAGATGCTAGCTAGTCTCTGCTTTGCCACTAAGTAGCCATGGGGCCTTGAGCAAGTCATTTAAACACTCTGCATCTTCACTTTCCCCATTAAGTATCTGTTCCATAAATATTTATAGAATAGATGGATGGATTAATTAATGAGGAACTGGATTGCTTTATTATCTCTCTGCTTTGATTTCCCTCTATGTGTAACAAAGAAAATACCTACCCAAATGACCCTGTATGATTATTAGAAGGAATGGACTAATGGACAATGCATGTGAAGGTACTTTGAAGGTTACAAAGCACTACACACATTTAAGCATGGAAGGCAATGTAGCATAGTGGTTACAGATGCAGGCTCTGCAGTCAGACAGATCAGACATGAGTTTAAAATCCAGCTCTGGTGCTTACTACTAAGCAGCTTTTGGAAAGTTACTTGACCTCTTTGAGTTCCTTTTCAAAATGGGAATAGTTGCAGTATCTATCTCAAAGGATGAGAATTAAATAAAAGAAAGCACATAAAGCCCTTAGCCAGACACACAGTAAGTGCTTGTTAACATTAGTTGGATACAACCACCCTGTTATTGTTAGGTGTCATCAAGTTGGTTCCGACTCATAGCGACCCTAGGTACAACAGAATGAAACACTGCCCTGTCCTGCACGCTCCGCACAATTGTTACTATGTTTGAGCCCATTGTTGCAGCCAGTGTGTCAATCCGTCTTGTTGAGGGTCTTCCTCTTTTTTGCTAACCGTCTACTTTACCAAGCATGATGCCCTTCTCCTGGGACTGGTCCCTTCTGATAACATGTCCAAAGTACTTAAGATGAAGTCTCACCATCCTCACTTCTAAGAACCATTCTGGCTGTACTTCTTCCAAGACAGATTTATTCATTCTTCTGGCAGTCCATGGTATAGTCAATATTCTTTGCCAGCATCATACTTCAAAGGCATCAATTTTTCTTAGGTCTGCCCTATTTATTGTCCAGCGTTCACATGCATATGAGGCGACTGAAAACACCATGGCTTGGGTCAGGCACACCTTAGTCCTCAAAGTCACATCTTCACTTTTTAACACCTTAAAGAGATCTTTTGCGCCAGATTTGCCCCATGTAACATGTCATTTGATTTCTTGATGTTTTTATGACAACCACATAAATTTACACTATTATGATGAATAATACTGGCTCATCATTAATGTACATGGAATAATAGGAAATGTCAGGCTTAAATATAAGTTCTACAACCTCGACATCCTGAGAATCTTTACTACTTACTTACAAGACACATTGTTTTATTACCAAGAGACAAGCTGCCACACAAGTGCCTGAGTAGAAAAGGAAGTAAATGCCTTGCACTGTCCTTTGAGAAAAGAGAAGCCTCTTACTATTCATGTGCAGCCCCTTTCCTCTGAAGAGTGCCAAAGGTTTTACAAAAGCTAAATGCCCCAGTGAGAGGAATAAACTGAAAGAGTTTAAACTGTGGCCTAAGCTTGCCACAGCTACTGTGATCACTCCACGGGCATACAGATAAGTGCTCTAAGCCAACAATGAAAACTTAATTTCCTGAACTGCTTTCTGGCCTCATTTAACCTGCCCATTTATGTGACTACAGATGCCTTCTCCTTATAACTATAAAATTTTAGAGCAGAAAAGGGCTTTATAGATCATTTGGTTCAATTCCCTCATTTTCCAGAAGGAAACAACTGGAGCCCAGAGAGGGTTATTAGCCAGCACAAGGTCACATAGCAGGTTTAGTGCAGGCCCTGAAGCAGAACCCAGGTCTCCTTTGTTCCCTTCCATGCCATTTCTGAAAAGCACACTATGTCCAAAAAGGTACCCAGTGATCCAGAACACTACATTAATTTTTCTCGGCTCCTGCCATATGGATCACATAAATGTTTAGATGAGCTCTGGAAAGAAGGCACATTTACCATAAACTTTGGACAACAGACACTAATCACTATCACCAGGAGATGATAAAGTCAAAAAAAACCCTATTGCCATAGAGTCAATTCCGACTCATAGCGACTCTAATAAAATTTGGTAAAAATGGTAAGATACAGTAGTTGGGGCTGATCTTATGAGAAGTGTAGAGTCAACCTTGGGCACTTCTCCATCCTCCAGTAGGTGTCCCAGGGCTGCCCTCAAACTGACCCAAGCTCCCAAGGACCTGCTTCTTATACAGCAAATACCCCAGAACTGGCTTTTCCCTATCAAAAAAAAAAAGACTTCTCCTCTGGACCATTATCCTAGGATCATGCGTGGTTACATATGCATATTTTAATAAAGGCTTCTGAGAAATAATATCTCAACAAAAAACTCTGATATTTATTACTATATTCCCTTCCAAAATTGAAAATTCTTGGTATAATTTTGTCGCTGTTTCGAGGTTTTTTTTTTTTTTTGCTAGGTTGTTTTATGTTTTGGTTGTTGGTTGGCTGGTCATAAGCCCAGTCCAGATATCATACATAAAAGACCTTATTTTTTAGAATGAATCAGCTACAATCTTCTGGTTCCCTGAACAAGTCATAAAATGAATTTGTATTAGATAATCAGACATTCAGGGGTCTTCTGATAATTAGTGACTTTGTTTTCCATGCCTTATAAAAAAGCACTCCCAAAGTAAGTGAAAGGTACTTAAACATGCTTGAGAACCATATAGGAAGGCAAAGAAGGAGCATTACCTACTAACTTACTAACTATATCCATGTTCCCACCCACTTTTCCTACGTGCCTTCAAGGAAACGTGCCTCTCGGTACTTTTTTATGCCTTTAAATTAATGTCTCTTGCCATATAGTAAAAGTAATACATGTTAGAGATCGCCTGAACATACAACAGTATTAGTCTGAGACTATAAGAGCACTGCTGATGTCTAAGGGGTCTTGGAACCTCTTTGACTTTCAGCTGTTCCATCGCTAAACCAAAACCAAACCGAATGTGTTACCATCGAGTTGGTTCCAAATCATAGTGACCCTATAGGACAGGGTAGAACTGCCCCATTGGGTTTCCAAGGCTGTAAATCTTTACAGAAGCAGACTGCCTTATCTTTCCCCCTTGAAGCAGCTGGTGCGTTCAAATTGCCAACCTTTCAGTTAACAACTGAGGGCTTAATCACTGTACCACCAGGGCTCGTCCTTCCATCACTACTAGCCAATGCCAAGTCCCTGGAGACTCACTGACAGAAATGTGACCACCTCTCAAGGGAAACAGTTAACTCTAGTTCTAGATGAGCTCAATCTAGCTCAAAGTCTATAAATCTCCTTTTTAAACTTTAAGTTTTCGATATCACTTTTAGTCCCACCCTGGCTGCTCTCTATATTACAGTTTTTTAGCTCATTTAAAATCGTCATGTGTGGCATATGTGGAGAGAATTATCCAGAGGACCTTCTTTTCTAGTTAAGGTCAGGACTGATAAGTCCACTGGTATCAAACATTCTAATTGTTCTGATTTTGAATATGTCCCACTGAAACGTTTGCTGCTAATTTATGGAGGAAAAATGTTGTATCTTCTTCACATTGGTCCAAATTTGAGCAGGTGGGCCATAGGTTGAGTCATGAGAAAAAGGAACAGATTGTAAAATGCCATAGCAACGAAGTAGACATTATCTAAAAATTAATGTCATCTGGCTAATATCTCCTTAATAGCAAAGATACACCCTTATTCTTTTTTTTTTTTTTCCTTAAGAGGTAACCTTAAGTTTAATTTATATTGTGACTACAGTACAGCCTTTCTTTTATAAGTTGAAGCACATTATTTTGGTCCACTGAGCAAACTCATTCTTATTCATTGCCTTTTAAAGCTGATATTTAACTTCCACAGCTGTACAGCTGGTAAGAAGCAAGAGAATATTTAATATTCAAGGCAGCAGATTCTGAAACACCAGGGCATTCTATTGTATAGGATGTCTTCTAATTAGTGTACACTAACTGAAAGAAAGAACTACATGTGGAATTAGCAGAGGGCAGTTGGAGGTGCTCATGTATTTATTTCCTTGCTAATACTCATAAGTCAAACAAAATAAACAAGTAATTCTAGCAATTCAAACTAATAAGGGATGATTTTCTAAAACACCAGGTCTTCTAGTGCACTTGCCAGAATAGAATTGAGAACCTTTTTGGTCTATGGGCTTTGTAGCCATATTGCTTGTCCATCATAATTTGCTCTTCAACATCAGAAAGAATTTATTTATTTATTCAAGGAATAATTATTGTGTGTTTTCTGTAGGCAGGTACCCTGTTAGGTACTGGGGATAGAGCTGTGACAGCTCTGCCCTTCAGAGCACTGGATTTAACAAAGGAGACAAACAAGAATATAGGCAATTAAAAAAAAGATGAAGAGTGTTAGGATAAAAGAAGTCTATGGACACACACAATGAGGGGCTTTACCAAGTCATGGTGGACTTAACCAAGTTCATGACTTAACCAAGGCCCTCTGGAGGAAGTGACACTTCAGCTGAGACTTGATTTCAGGGTTAAGATTGGATGTATACTATGATTTTGCTTTTTCCAAAAGTCTCACTAAAACCACATTGAAAAGATTTAATAGTAATAATAATCTCAACAAGAACAAGGAGAACAGGAAAAGGGACAACAGAAAAAAAATTTGGAAGCTGGAGAGGAGAGGGACAAGTGGTCACTGCCTTAGCAGAACACTGAATCCTAAGTCAGCAATGCGGAAAGCTGAGAAGCCAGGGATGTTTGTGCAGAGTCCTCACCAGACTCAGGACACACTCAGTACCTCTGGAACTAGGAATGAAGTCAAGAGCTGAACAAAGGAAGATTGAGGGAGAGCTGTTTGAGAAGCAGCTAGATCTCCAGAACTCCTTTGCTGCTCCCCTACTCTCCACCCTCCACTGCTGGGTGACTGCCCCTCCTCAACTCCAACAGGAGGCTACAAATGTATTCACTAGAAAGGGTAAAACAGAAATGGCTCGGTGATCAAAGGCAGGGTTGGTTCTGTGGCCATACATAAAGAAGGCTGAATACTGAAGTCCCAGCCCGTTTTCCCCGCTCACTCCAAGAGCACAGGCATTCAGCCCTTCACTCCTCAGGTGGGAGATTGGTGGAACTACTCCTGGGGAATCTGACCAACTGGAGAGGAAAGGCTAAAATACCAATACCAGGGCTTCCAAAAACAATGGCCTGCCTATTTATTTATCGGTAGATGAATGGATAAGCAAAATGTGGTACATCCACAGAATGGAATATTATTCAGCTGTAAAGAGAAATGAAATTCTGGTACATGCTATAACATGGATGAACTTTGAAAATATTATGCTGGTGAAATAAGTCAGACACAAAAAGTCAAATATTGTATGATTCCACTTACATAAAATATCTAGAATAGGCAAATGCATAGAGACAAAAGTTTATTAGTGGTTACCAGGGGCTAGGGGAGGAGGGAATGGGAGTTAGGGCTGAAGAAGTACTGACTTTCTATTTGGGGTGATGTAAAACTTTTGGGAATGGATAGTGGTGATGATAGCACAACACGGCAAATGTAATTAATATTACTGAATTGTACACTTGAAAATGGTTAAAATGGCAAACTTTTTGTTAGGTATATTTTACCACAATAAAATAAAATAAATGGCCTATAGATTCCTCCAGTGAAGCTCCAACTCAACAAGCCTCCCTCAAAGGCTCAGAGTTCCATCTCTTAATCATAAGCCTGATTTCTAGACATCTAGCAAAGCCTCTAGCATGGAAGATACCCAAAACCAAACCCACTGCCACCGAGTCGATTCCGCCTCGTAGCGACCCTGTAGAACAGAGTAGAACGGCCCCACAGAGTTTCCAAGGAGTGCCTGGCGGATTCAAACTGCCAACCTTTTGGTTAGCAGCCAAACTCTTAACTACTACACCACTAGGGTATATAAACAAATAAAAATAGAAGGAAAAAAAGGCAACATGGAGGAAACAGACTACACATGGAGAAGAAAATTAAAGAAAAACAATCATTAACATCCCCAGATAGATGGTCAAGATATTACAGCCATGAAACAAAAACAAAGGATTCTATAAAATCAGAAGATTAGGAGTACCAAAAAGGGAACTCTTGGAAATTAAAAACAGAACAAATGATACACTCCATAGTAGGCTTGAAGAAACAGAGAGGAAAGCATATCACAAAAAAGGAAAATAGGAGGGAAAAGACGGGCCCAGACAATCCGACATCCAAATAAAAGCTTTCCAAAAAGAAAAAATGGAAGGTATACATCACCAATGAAATAAGTCAGGAAAATGTCTCTGCATCAATGGTTATGAGTTTATGACCAAGAGTGTACACCAAGGGTCCAGCACCCCACAGACTCGCACAGCACTTGCCGTGTGTGTATCAGTTACTATTCTGTTTTACGTGTATTAACTTGCTTAGTACTAACATCAACCCTATATCCTGGGTGACTTTATAATTATCTCCATTTTGCAGATGAAGGAACTGAGACACACAAAGGTTAAGCAATTTGCCCAAGATCGCACGGCCAGGAAGTGCCAGAGCCAGGATTTGAACGCAGGCTAAATGGCACCAGAGCCCACTGCACAATAAATACTAGTCCGCACAAACGAGCACCATTATGAAATTTCAGCATGCTGGAGAGAGAGTTCTATTGTATTTTAAAAACCAGATGTATGTGTTACATGATAGGACATGCAGAGCCCAGCCCTCGACCGAGGACCTGGGGGGAAGCCCATGAAGACTTCTGTCCCTACCCCGCCCTTGCCCCCACACACACCATTTCCTCCTCTCCTATATCCTGCCCTGCAAGTTCCAGCCTAGATTCCCATTCCACCTCCTAGCTCAACAAGAATAGTCGTCTACACTTGGGCTCACCTCCCTGCACCATAGCCAGGAAGAGTGTCCCTGTCATTAGTAAGGGGAGAATGTGATGTTTACTTCCCATTCTCAAGGAGCACAGTCCCCCACTTCTTGCTGTCTAACATCTGAAAACAGTCACCTAAGATGTTCCGTCCATCTCTATAGCTGTTCATGGAGACAGTGGTGATGCAGTGGTAGAATTCTTGCCTTCCTTATCGGAGACCTGAGTTAGATTTCCAGCCAACGTACCTCAAGTGCAGCCAGCACCCACCTGTCAGTTGAAGGCTTACATGTTGCTGAACAGGTTTCAGCAGAGTTTCTAGACTAAAACAGACTAGGAAAAAAGGCCTGATGACCTACTTCCAAAAATCAGCCAGTGAGAACCCTATGATCATAACTGCCTAATCCCCGTCTGATCCCGCAACTGATTGTGGGAATGGCACAGGACCGACTGGGTAGTGTTTTGTTCTGTTGTGAGTGGGATCATGAGTTGGGGGCTGGCAGCTAACAACAACATAGTTGTTCCCAGCAGGATGGTAAGTCTGAAACCAGTCCTCCTACGCCTAAAAATATCTTTGTTTGGCCCTCACCCATTGTTTGACCCTCACATGTTAAAAATCCTAAGTTCAAAATTCTTCTCCTTCGACACTTTAATATTACTTGTTGCACTCGGGCATCCAATGCTTCTGTTGGGAAGTTAACGTCAACCGGACTTTTATTATTTTGCTTTACGTTTGCAACAGGTTTCTTTGCGCAAGTGATGACGTTTTAAATTCCGAAGCCATCTGTCCCATTGGGCCTGATTCCTCCGGTTTTCTGTAATTTGTTGTTTCTCATGATGCGTCTGCTCTTTGGATATGTCATGATTTTTTTTTTTTTTAAACTGGAAAATTCCCTCAGACTACCAATTGCCTCCGCTTTGGATGATTAGATGGGTGGCCCATTGACAAGGGAAGCCCAGCTGGTGTCTTCACTGTCAGCGTGGGAGATGTGAGTTGAATGCCTCAACTGCAGTTCTCTGGACTTTACTGTACTCGTTTTCCCTGACATCCATCTTTCCTTAGGATACACTGCCCAGTTCCTGTATCAGGAACTGCTTTCTCCAACTGGGGCTGGGGGAGACCTACTGGCTATCTGTAACTGGCATCAGAGTGCCAGGAAGAAAGGCTATTTTCATCAAATCCTCTATTATTTGGAGCCCTGGGTGCCTCATTTTCTGTCTTGGACTGAAAACACCAAAGCCAGTGCAGAAAATGCAACTTTGAGCATATAATCCAAGGTCCTAGTTAGCAAACACTAACTAGACAAGACTCATTAAGCTTCTGTCCTAGCCTGGTCCACTGAGATCATAGCTTCCCTCTCGGCTGGCTCAAGATTCCATCTAGAGACTTACACCCTTGCTTTCTCCTCTCCTCTCGCCCCTCAGCCCTCTCCTGCTCTGGCCCCTTGTTTTCTTGAGGGTTTCTCACCTTTGATGTACTTATTAAAGCCTGCCTCTGGATTCATTCTGCCTTCCCCTGTCTTTGCAGATTTCAGTGCAGGGAAACGATCCAGAAGCCCATCCTCCTCTAGGATCACTCTGGGGTTACTTCCTGTGGACCCTTAAGCTCACTAGGGGATGCTACACCAGGCTGTGGGAGATGCAGGTCCAAGCCAGCCTTGCTGGAGCAAACAGCTCCATTTATCTGGCCAGAATTACAACAGGTAGCTGTGATGCAGGGTAGGGTGTTATCCTTTACAGCACTCTCCCAGGTAGACTCTGCAAAATGGCTTCGTTCTAATGTCTCAAAGGAAGTAAAACACCTTAATTTCCGGTGATGATGACACACACTCAGATTATGTTTTCCTAATGCACAATCCAATACTTAGAATTTTGTTATACTTACAAGTGCCTGTATTTCTACATCGCTTATCTATACATCATTATAGACATTACATTATTAAAGTTGTCTTTAGAAAGAGGAGTGGAAGAAAAATTCTTTTTTTTACTATAACATGTCATGCTATCCCCAAAATAAACTCATTTCTCTTCATCAGTAAAAATAGCAGTCTTAGTTATATTATTGTTATTGTTATACATATTTATTAGCAGAAAGAAAACTTTTGTTAAAGAAAAGAGGTCTGTAAGATGCTACATAAGGGGCATCAGTTACTATTCTGATTGTTTTACATATATTAAATTGCTTAATGTATGTATATCTTGGGTGCTTTTACCTTGGGTGCCTATATCTTGGGTGCCTTTAAAATTATCATGCCCATTTTACACATGAAGAAACTGAGGCACACAAAAGTTTTGTTGCTCTTGGTATACACATACCCTTGACCACTACCAAAAAAAAAAAAATCCCAAGTTATTAAGAAACATTTTGTACAGTCTGCAGCAGTATAGAAACTACTAACATTTTACGATGATCTGGTGGGTGCCTAGTGAAGATGGCTCCAAAGCCCGTAGCAGGCAATCCAGTGTCCCTGAAAACAAGATAACAAGTTTTAGAAAACATGTCAGGCTGCCACTTCGAAAGCTACACAAAACTAATTTGGGGCTGAACTTTTGTGATGATTATTTTTAAAAGGGACTTCATGTTTGGAACATTTAAGTACCTTGAAAAATAAAATTTTCCAACAAGTAAGTGGAAATTTTAGCATTTTGTTGTTACTTTGACTGCATTTTCCAATGATTACAAGATAAGACAATGTCTGTGTCATGGGCTTCCATGGGAAGACACTGTGCCAGGTTGCAGGACCACAGAAATGACTAAGGAACAGTTTCCACCCTCAAGGAACTCTCGATCTCCAGGGAAACATACATACATATAAACAACTAGAACGCCAGTCCAACTGTTATACAGAACATGAACAAAACGCTTAGCACGAGCAGAAATCAGGGGAGCTTGAGACGAATGTGGTTGATGTGTTCCTATAGTATGTAGCTGGGCCACTATACTTCTTTCCTGCTTCTATAAATTTATACCCTGTTCTGCACGCACTGTAAGCAAAGGAAAGAATTGAGAATACCTTTCAATAATCCCAGAGTTTAACGTATCCTCATTCAATAAGGCCTTGCTCTTTACTTCAGCCGATTGTGTTTTTAAATGAATTTGAGCCATCTGTTCATTTGTTTCTGATATCCAAATCTGGGAAAATAGCCACATACAGGAAAAAATTAATACAAAAAAAAAAAAAGAGGTCAGTTACTAAAATATATTTCTGTTGGAGTACATTCCAATTTTTACTTCTCATCTTCAATTGGCATTAAAAAATAAGTAATATCATATCCCATAACAGTCAACTATCTCATCATAAAAAAAAAAAATATGGAAAAATGGCAATTCCTTACTGTGTGTGGTTGGGAAAATAAAAACCAGATTGATTGTTTCTACCAAATGAAAAGTGTTGCATTCACCAAAAACTAGCTCTGCCTGCTTTGTACTCCCTTTCTCTTTCTCAGGGTTGGTGTGTTTTAACTTCCCTAAGTAAGAAAATGTTTGCAGCAGTCCATTTGTAAGTCACAAAGGACTTCAGATATCATCTCTGTCATCACCCTCATCGTTGCTGTCACCACCATCATCATCATTATTATCCATTCTCTATCATAGAGGATATTTCAGTGAATTATCAAGCAATTATTACTATGATGACATCTGTAAATTATAAGAGGCACTCAGACCAATCACAGAAGCGCCACAGGTAGCATCTAGGGGGTCTTAGGAACACCATCCTTGTCTCTAAGAGTATCACAGCCACAGTCAAGCACCTTTGGGCCACTCTGGATCAGTCATAATGTTCTGCTATAACTAGGAATCTACCCTACTCAAAGCATTTTAACTCCAGTCTCTGGTCCTGGCTCCCTGGCCTACTCCATGGCTCTCTAGGTCTTGGACTTCTCCCCTCACTGCTCTGTAAGGCTTCAGTCTTCAGAATCACAGCCTCCCAGCTCTGACCCATATGTCCTAGCTCAACGTCTCCTCCTCTTAGATTCCCAGGCTCGCAAGTCAGTGGTAGAGGATGCTGTATTAGATATCATGTACTATATTTTAACAAAAAAGAACACATGTTTTTTAAAAAAATTATTAACCATCATTTTGATTTAATGCCGTAAGGTTGACTTAAAAATGAATCTTAGGTATGTGCTGATCATTTTCAGCAGTAAAATATTTCAACACGTCCATCAGCACCTTTGAAAACTGTATTTAAAGAAGAGATTACCAAACAGGGAATAATGAAGAGTAAAAAGAAACAAATAATATTTGCACTAAAAAAACCATTGCCGTCGATTCAATTCTGACTCATAAGACCCTATAGGACAGAGTAGAACTGCCCCATAGGGTTTCCAAGAAGCAGCTGGTGAATTTGAACTGCCGACCTTTTGGTTAACAGTTGAGCTCTTAACCACTGCGCCACCAGAGCTCTATATCTGCATTAGTGGAGCTTAAATTTATTGAGTGCTTATAGTCTGCGTCAAACACTATATTAAGCACCCTATATGCATTACTTTATTAAATACTCAAGACAATCCTATGAGTGTTGTGTATCAAATATGGTCTCAGAAGGAAAAGTGCAATCATGGGGGAACTGAAACTGACAAAACCAAACCCAGTGCTGTCAAGTCGATTCCGACCCGATAGGGCAGAGTAGAACTGCCCCATAGAGTTTCCATGGAACGCCTGGCGGATTCGAACTGCCGTCCCTTTGGTTAGCAGCTGTAGCACTTAACCACTATGCTACCAGGGTTTCCAGGGGAACTGAGGAGACTTTAAATAAGGATCCATACAAATGTGGCCAACACTTTTAAGGAAAGCAACAAGTTGCAACCTAGTAAGTGCTGGAGCCAAGAATCAAACTGAAGCCATCTGACTCCACAGCCCGCTCTTAATCTCTGTGTCACCTGTATCAGAAGCAAATGTTATCCCCCAATATTAAATGCCCCCTTCTTCCTCAGGAATAATCCTGTTGCCATTGAATTGATTCTGACTCATGCGACAGAGTAGAACTGCCCCATAGGGTTTCCAAGGAAGCAGCTCATCAATTCAAACTGCCAAACTTTTGGTAGCAGCAGAGCTCTTAACCACTGTGCCACCAGGGCTCCCCCAAATTTTAACTGACACATGGCCTTGTATGACACATTTTCCAGCCTCCATTATAGTTATATATGATAAGTGACTGGTTCTGGGCAACTGAGCTAAGTGTAAGTAGTTTATACAACTTCCAGGGAAAGTCCTTCTGCTTTTCTCTTCCTGCTACCTGGAATGTGGGCATAAGGACTGGATTCCAACAGTCATTTTGGACCTTAATGACAAGGGCCCTATCCAAAGGATGGCAGAGCAGAAACCTGGAAGGAGTGGGACCCTCTATACAAGTCCTGGCCTGCTTTCCTTCACATTTTTTAGATGGAAGAATGAAGGCTTCTGAACAGCACTGTTGATTTGTGGTTTGTGTTGCATGTAGGCAAACCTAATACTACCCCGTTCTCAATGTGAAAAATCACTTTGGTATAAAAATGTTCATAACCTCACATAAGGCTAGGTAATTCATAAAAGTACTTCCATATGTTTAAAAGTCTTTGGAGCTTTATATATATATCACAAACTAAGGATTGGCAATTTGGTTTGTGAGGTAGCTAAATTAACATATCACAAACTCACGGGATAATCACTAACATGTCCATTTAATTTGCATAATAAAATCTAGCTTGAGTCAAATGATAACATAAAAAGAATCTAACGTATACAAGAAGTTCACTTCATGATCTCATAATGCTTATTCCCTGTTGTCTTGAGAATCAATTTTTTTAAGTCTTAATTTCTAATCTTTCAGAATGCACTCTTCACATATGAGCTACATTTAAGACAACTCAATAGAGGTATAACCTGGGTAACTACTTGGTACATGAAACGAGCAGGTAACTCAAGTTCCACATTTGATGGTAACCAAACTTTTTCTGCTGAGGATGACTCATCCCCTAGCAGAATCTTTCTTGCCAGTTGTTTTGGATTGAATTGTGTCACCCAAAAAGATGTGCTAAAGTCCTAACCCCCAATACCACTGAATGTGACCTTGTTTGGAAATCATTGAATCTTTGAAGATATTATCAGTTAACATGAGGTCATACCGGAGTAGGGTAGGTCTTAATCCCATCTAAGTGGTGAGAAGAATAGGGACAGAAAAAACAGATACATGAAGGGGCCATCTACACACCAAGGAACGCCTACCAGAAGCTGGGAGAGACAGACAGAATCTTCCCCGAGAGCCTTAGGAGGGAATGTGGCCCTCCCAACACTTTGAATTCAATGACTAGCCTCTACAACTGTGAGAAAATAAAGCTCTGTTGTTTAAAACACCCACTTTGTGGTATTTTGTCACCGCAGTTTGAGGAAACTAGTAACAGTTGGATTCATTTTAGATGATCCCCAACTAACATTTCTATCGTAGGTTCCTTATACCGGAAAAAAAAAAAAAAAAAACCCACTGCCGTCGAGTCGATTCCAACTCATAGCGACCCTATAGGGTCCCCAGAAAACATAGTTTCTGATCCATATTGAAGGAAATGTGGGTACTTTCCAAGTCAAGTTTCCACTCTGATGCCACAGGCTGTTTCGAAAACCCTCTAGCTTACAGCCTTTTGTCCAGCATGAGTCAGACCCCAGTCCACTAAGCTCCCCAATCTGTAGGGGACACATATCAAGTTCCCTGTGTGGTATCCTTGAGGCTCCATTCTAAGGCTTGAAATGAAGGGGACATACTTCCCACTTATTCTTATTTCTCATTCTTATTTCTGAGCAGTAGTTTTTGTCCTTGGAAGTCTGGCTTTGTTTTTCTGTTTAGGTTAACTTAGTACCACATACACATTCTACAGGATCCCCAAGAGGCACCCACAAATATAACCACCGTTATTTTGAACAACTGGGACTCGAAGGGTGCAATCAGAAAAACAATTTCATATGTTTGTCCCCACTGCCTGGTCAAGCCAGCTTTTATGGGATGGGTCTTTCCTTGTCCCTAAGAGAAATAAATCTTGGACAAGCCTCATATTTTTCTGATCACTCCCAGATAACAAAATTATGTCCTGTCATAAAAGCAGTCTCTGCTTATTAGTCAACATTAGGAGAATCATCCCAAGAGGGACTTCTGGTTGTCTGGGGGAAGGGAGGAGCAGAGCAGGTGAAGGATCAGAAAAGCAGTCCATCAAGCCCATCGCGACCCTCCACTTCCCTCTGCAGCTTCCCCACCCAGAGCAGGCTAGAGGTGTAGGACGGGAAAAACTTTAACCTGAAATGAAATTGATCATTTTGATTAGATATTTTAATTATTAAAATGTGATCAATGGATTTTTTATTACCTAGGCATGACCATAAAAATGAGGGAAGCTGCACAAGATTTTATCCACGGCTAGAGAAAGAACAAATTCCATAAAGCAGGTATCTTAGTTACCTAGTGCTGCTGTGACAGAAATACCACAAGTGGGTGCCTTCAAAAAACAGAATTTATTTTCTTACAGGTCAGTAGACTACAAGCCTGAATTCAGGGTATCCTTTCTTGTCTATATCAGCTTTTAGCAGCTGCCAGCAATCCTTGGAATTCCTGGGTTTGTATTAATAGATGCATCGTCTTTCTTCCCACTATGTGTATCTGTGTCTATTCTGGTCTTTTTATAACTGATTAGGTCTAGGATCCACTTCACACTAGTATGACTTCGTTAACATAACAAAAGAAGCCCCCTATTTCCATACAGGGTCATATTTATAGATACAGGGGTTAGGATTCAACACATATTTTGGGGGCACACTATTCAAGCCGTAACACTAAATAGACAGTGGAGGCAAAGAATATAGGTTTTGGTTTGTTTTGTGTGTGTGACTGCACCTTCTGAGTCTCATTTTTCTATGTAACAGTTACACCTGCATAAGCAAATTAATAATTAATATACATGAAAAATTAAAATCTAGTTTCTCTAAAAGTTAAATGAGGGCATGATTATTGATATAGAAAAGGATCTGCAGAGGAATAATAGGATCAAAATGGTGCCTACCTGCTTTCTTTCCTGTTCCAAATCCCTAGAAATGACAGAAATGAGATTCCCTAGAATAAATAAAGGTACAACTGCATCCGAAAACAAGAAAAGCACACTCATGAGGCCAAAATGTATAAAGAATTCCTGAAACAGGATAGGCAGGTGTGGTTGTGCTGATACTGAAAATCACAGCCCAAAGTAGATCCAGGAGAGGGCCTGAAAAAGGTGGTGTCAACTACAAACTCAAAGACTATGGATACACAAAGCAAGCCGTGGCCCTGGCTCAATAGCCCCAAACATCTTCCTTTCTCTTGGTTTAGGTGCCTCTCCTACATTTAAAATGATTTCATTCACCAAAATTTGATCCACGTGCCTCTTCCAGGCCCTTAGACCTGGGTGCAAGAAGCATCTGTCTGTAAGATTAAAAGTGCCGTCAGTGGTCAAAATACCACTCTACTATGTCAATCAAAGGAAAAAAATACCTGAACCAATTAAGGAAATGAGAAACCAATCTCTCAGATCTGGTATAATTATATCCCTTTATATCTCTTTTAGGATAATTACTGCTTAAATGTCATATTTTTTAGCCACTAAAACAGCTCTTGTTTGAAGCCTATTTAGCTCTTCTTCACCTATTCATAAAACGAATGCTAGCACACTTTTATACTCTTCACTTCTTTGCCATTTTAAAACCCAGAATGACTGTGATGCTTTAATACTAGCATTATCCTAATTTACTCATCGGAGTATTATCCTAATTTACTCATCGGTGTTGTCCTGATAGTTCCAAAAATGCCTTGGCATTTATCCATTGGCTGCATAAGAAAAATCTGTTTAATAAAATTGCTCATGTTTGTCTTTGCTTCTTTGTGTCTGGAAAGTTCTCACTTTCTATGACACCGCATCCTGTGTTCTGTACTTAATCCTTCCAAGATTATAGGATTCGACATGCTCAGACATGGCCACTCCAGATTCTCAGTGGCTCTCGCTTTAATATCAGATTAACAGGTTAACGGAGTAACATATGTGATTGTGGTGGGGATTTTGATAGTGTGGTAAGGATCCTTGGGCCAGGGGCTTTACATATTGGAGGAAAAATGATAAAAATACTTTTGATAATTTTAGTTTGCATGAAATCTACTCTGGTATAACTATGTAGCACCTGAAAAAAGTCCAAATAAAATACCCAAGCAAAATACTATAGTCTAAAATGCTATTGCCCATAATCACTTCAACAATAAGACAATCAGAGAAACCCCAGTGTTTGTTCCTCTCTGCATCTTGGCTCCTGAAGCCTGGGGGAACCACTGGAGTAGGAAACCGATTATACCTGAGTGGTATGTTTCCAGATTCTGCCAATAGATGGTTCTTTGACAATTCAGCTCAGGGGCCTCAAAGGGGTCACCTCTGCTAGGCAGCCATTCCTGACCCTCCATATAACCCATTCCAATTAAGATGTCCCTCAGAGCATCCACATCTTTCTTCTATCACAGCATCCATCACCCTTTGCCAATGTGGTTTTCCATCCCCATTTCCACCACAAGCCTATGAGTTCCTTATGTACAGAGACCTTGTTTTAAATTATGTGTGTTACCACAGCACTTAGCATAATGCCTGACCCCCCCCCCCAAAAATAGGGCCTCAATAAATGTTTGTTGAACATGATCCTTCATTCATTCATTCAACAAATATTTGAGTACCCATTATGTACCAGGCACTGTAGGCACTAGGGATATAGCAGTGCCTACTTCCTCTTCTCATGAAACATATTCTAAGAGGGAGAGATAGACAAAATAAACAATGAAATAAGTCTAAAATATGCCCAATGGTATAAGTGCCATGAAGAAACCTAAAGTAAGGAAAGGGGTTAGAGAGGGATAATGAGAGTGGGCTATTCTTTTATAAATTGGTAACTGGCTCATTCAACAAGTGGGACTTGTAGATAGGTACAACCAAAAACAAATCCATTCTTCCCTCATCAGTCCCCATTCATACTTTCTTGGAGGGGCTAGCTCTTTTCCATGGCCCTTGATGAAATATAGAATGGACTGGTCCTATGACTTTTCTGGTCATTCTCAGGTAATAGAAAAATCCTCTGGTTACTTCTATGCCAAGAAGAGTCCCACATCATAGCCAAGGCTTTAAGCTTCACTTAAAGATTCTCATGTCTCCTACTTAGGCCTGCCTTGGTATGGCCTATTATGGTGGGAAAAGGGGGCCCAGTTGGCTTCTTCTCAATTGGCCCACTTGAAATTCTTCCTTGCTCCCCCAACTTCCTCTGGCTCCTTGAGGGTTGAAGCTGGGGGTGTGGAGATATGAGAAAGGAGAGAGGTAAGGGCAGAAGTGTCGTCTTGTGTTGGTTTCCTCTGGCCATACCTATCTTTGACTCTCTCTTACATTGACGTCTTCAGTTGATTCAAAACTGACCTTCTTGAGGAGTTCTGGTAGACTTTGAGGTTCAACACTGAATGGCATACCCATGATGAAGGACGCCTCTAGCTTGACTTAAATTTTCTATCTCAACCCCTGGGACTCTAGCAGGTCCCTCCTCATTACTACACAAGGTGTTCTTGGG
This sequence comes from Elephas maximus indicus, assembly GCF_024166365.1. Lineage (NCBI taxonomy): Eukaryota > Metazoa > Chordata > Mammalia > Proboscidea > Elephantidae > Elephas > Elephas maximus. Next base: position 85,114,228 of record NC_064827.1, on the reverse strand, counting down.
CAGGCTCTGAAATGGCTCCATGTCATCTCTTGCTTCCATATGGCCCACATCTGATCCACAAGAGCACTCACACACTCTTGCTCCACAACTGATGATAGTGTAGCTAGCTCCCTCTTTCTGCTCTGCTGCTTCAGACAGATCACTGTAGTCTCATATCTGTAACTTCACCAGGCACCCAAGGGGGTATTCAGATGAGACTTATAACACAGCAATAATTTTCCAAAAATCTTCTCTCTAATCTTAATCTCCTCTTTTGGATTCTTTTTTTTTTTAAACTTAATTGTGCTTTAGGTGAAAGTTTACAGCTCAAGTTAATTTCTCATACACAAATTTATACACATATTGTTATGTGACACTAATTACAATCCCTATGATGTGACAGCACACTCCCCCATTCCACCCCAGGTTTCCCATGTCCATGTGATGAGCTCCTGTCCCTTCCTGCCTTCTCATCCTGCCTCCGGACAGGAAACGCCCATTTAGTCTTGTGTATCTGCTTGAACTAAGAAATACACTCTTCATGAGTATTATGTTATAGTCCAGCCTAATCTTTGTCTGAAGAGTTGGCTCCGGGAATGGATTTAGTTCTGTGTTAACAGAGAGTCTGGGGGCCGTGTCTTTGAGGGTTCCTCTAGTTGTCAGATCATTAAGTCTGGTCTTTTTATGTGAATCTGAGCTCTGACCACACTTTTCTCCTGCTGTCAGGGACTCTCTGTTGTGTTCCCTGTCAGGGCAGTCATTGGTGGTAGCTAGGAACCATCTAGTTCTTCTGGTCTCAGCCTGATGGAGTCTATGGTTTATGTGCCCCTTTTGTCTCTTGGGCTAATATTTTCCTTGTATCTTTGGTGTTCTTCATTCTCCTTTGCTCCAGGTGGGTTGGGACCAACTGATGCATCTGAGATGGATGCTCAGCAGCTTTTAAGACCCCAGATGCCACTGACCAAAGTGGGATACAGAACATTTTCTTAATAAACTTTATTATGCCAATTGACCTAGATGTCCCCTCAAACCATGGTCCCCAGATCCCAGCCCCTGCTACTCTGTCCCTAGAAGTGTTTGGTTGTGTTCAGGAAACTTCTTAGCTTTTGGTTAAGTCCAGTTGTGCTGACTTCCCCTGTATTGCGTGTTGTCCTTCCCTTCGCCTAAGATAATCCTTGTCTACTACCTAGTTAGTGAATTCTCCTCTCCCTCCCTCCCCACCATTGTAACCATCAAAGAATGTTTTCTTCCGTGTTTAAACCCTTTCTTGAGTTCTTATAATAGTGGTCTCATACAATATTTGTCCTTTTACAACTGACTAATTTCACTCAGCATAATGTCTTCCAGGTTCATCCCTGTTGTGAGATGTTTCTCGGATTCATCACTGTTCTGTATCATTGCATATTATTCCATTATGTATGTTGTTGTTAGGTGCCGTCGAGTCGGTTACAACTCATAATGACCCTATTTACCACAGAACAAAACACTGCCCAATCTTGCACCATCCTTACAGTCATTGTTATGCTGGAGCCCATTGTTACAGCCACTGTGTCCACTGCATATATATTCCAAAATTTGTTAATCCATTCATCTGTTGATGGGCACCTAGGTTGTTTGCATCTTTTTGCTATTGTGAACAGTGCTGCAATGAACATGGGCATGCATATATTTATTCATGTGATGGCTCTTATTTCTCTAGGATATATTCTGAGAAGTGGGATTGCTGGATCATATGGTACTTCTATTTCTAGCTTTTTAAGGAAGCGCCAAATCAATTTCCAAAGTGGTTGTACCATTTAACATTCCCACCTGCAGTGTATAAGTGCTCCAGTCTCTCCACAACCTCTCCAACATTTATTATTTTGTGTTTTTTGGATTAGTCCTAGCCTTGTTGGGGTGAGATGGTATCTCATTGTAGTTTTGATTTGCATTTCTCTAATGGCTAATGATTGTGAGCATTTCCTCATGTATCTGTTAACCACCTGAATGTCTTCTTTAGTGAAGTGTCTGTTCATATCCTTTGCCCATTTTTTAATTGGGTTATTTGTCTTTTTGTTGTTGAGTTTTTGCAGTATCTTGTATATTTTAGAGATCAGACCCTGATCGGATATGTCGTAGCCAAAAATTATTTCCCAGTCTGTAGCTTGTCTTTTCACTCTTTTGGTAAAGTCTTCTGATGAGTGTAAGTGTGTGATTTTTGGAAGGTCCCAGTTATCTAGTTTTTCTTCTGGTGTTTGTGCATTGTTAGTTATGGTTTGTATTCTGTTTATGCCATGTATTAGGGCTCCTAGCATTGTCCCTATTTTTTCTTCCATGTCTTTTGGTTTCTTGGACTTCAATCCTTAATGTGAGTGGATGCCTAAGGGCACTCTCTTCTTGGAGGATCTTGAATGAGTGGCCTAATACTTCACTTCTAGTTCCAATAGAATGTGGGACAATTATTTTGTTCTTGGCCTTTTGGAGCATCCTCCAAAACACAGACAAAGAGAGTCCCACTTCAAGTCTTGTTACAAATAAATGATGCTCACATTAGCCCCAGTGGCAGCATTTAAAGGCAAGGAAACCTTCAATCAGCTAAATAGAAATGCTTGTGGATGTAAAAACCAAGCACTCAGCAGCAATCTTGCAAAAAAACAAAAATGCTAGGAAGGCATTCAGGAGGTAAAACAGATGGGGATAGGGCTAGCCAGCACACGTGTGAATATAATTCAGGAAACAGGACAGAAGTTATAGCTAAGATGTAAGAAATCAAAGCGCCAACACATATGCAGTGAGGTATATACAATACCCAAGCCAGAGCCAAAAAAATAATTAGGTTCACTTTCTGCAAGAAGCATGCAGCATAAAGGTAAAAAGTCCACTGGACTAGAAGTGGGACAGCTGGGCTTTCCAAGCAGCAGTTCGGAGAAGTATTTAAGAGCTTAGGCTTTGGAGCCCAAGGAGAAAAAAAATTTTTTTTAAGATTTTTAATATACTCTGTAGCTGTTTTACCTTGAGCAAGTCATAAAGTTTCATTCAGACTCAGTTTCCTCATCTATACAATGCAGGTCAAGGAAAGTACCTGCCTGAAGAGTTGTCCGCTGTTAATGTAACAGTTTTATGGAATAAGCTGTACTAAAGAGGATGTAATCATAAAGTAACTTTATTTGAATCCAGTGGTCCCTTCTGTCCCACACTGAGGGCTAGTTCTTTCCTTTTGGTTGATGGACACCTTAGGCCAGTCCCACACCTTTTCTGGTTCTTTCAAATCCCAAGAAGAATCTCATTTGAGTTATGAAATTTTCCAGCATAGTGAAATTACCAAAACCTCAAGCTGGATTAGATTTAAATCTTCTCACCTTTCCAGCTCAGTGCTGCTTTAGGCCTGGAAGTCTGCAGTGGGATGGCCTTGGTCAGCTGCTGCTTCCTTCCCTTCCTGCCTCTCTCTCTCCTCCTCAACTTACTGACTCTTTCCAAGCCTGGAGGATGAGGAGTAACTGAGGGAAAAGACATAGTATCAACTGGCCCTTACTCTCCTGACTTACGCTAGCACCTCTGGGCTTAGAAGACTTTCAAAATTGACTGCTTCTCTCATGGGGCACTTTTGTCATTGTTTTCAGAGATTCCCTTACTGAGAACCTCCAACTACAACCTTCTAGAAGCAAGCCAATCTTCTTCTCCTTCTGGTTGATTATAACTCCTCTTCCTCAGCTTTGGGTATCAGGTGGGACTCTTCATTTAGATCTCTTTGCCCTTCATCCCTACCCCAGGCAGCCCTCTTTCAACAGCACTCTGGACAGATTCTCTCCAGTACATCCCCGGGGAAACCTCGCAGAAGCACACATCCTTGGCCACCACCATCCCGCTCCAAGTGCAGCTTGCTCCCACTCTTTTCCTGCTCGGCATGTCAGGCCTGTCCTCTGACCTTTAGATTTCTCAGGAATGTCATATACCTGTATGCTCCATGTATTCTCCAACTTCCAGGTCACACATTTTAATCTTTCTAAGTGGTTCCCTTGGAAGTCCTCTCAACTTTGGAAGGAGGGACATGCAACATTCAACTAAAGAAATCCTCCTCATTCTCTTCAACTCCTAGTCTTCAAAGGCAAAACCACTCGTACTGGCTTGATCTAATTTAGATTTTCTTAGCAGGTCCCACCTAGATGGCACAGCATCTTGCTATAGGACATATGGCTTTTCCCATCTATCGAGAGTATCCTAGTCTTTAGGCCTCTATCAAAACACTGTGACAAAAGGTGGAGAGGCTCATCCACCCTCCTGCTGCATCCAGTATGGCACCTGGGTCATGAAAGTATGGAGGCTCTGTGCCTGTATCCTCTCCCTTCTCTTTATACCCAGGACCTCAGGTAAGTCATTTAAGATCTGTGAGTCTAGGTTTATAACTGGAATGATATCTTTCTTGTCAACTTTATAGTTTTGTTGTAAAAAGCATCCATGTCCTGCCTTGTCAACTAACTAGCTCTTAAAATCCCCAAGACCATCCTATAAGGTTGAACTGAGTCTTTGTCTAGTCCCAAAATTCTCGACATCTTAGGGCACAACTTAAGGGTCTTTTGAGAGTTGATTGAGCAGGGACCCAAGTAGCCAAGCAGCAACCCATTCATAATAATGCAAACAGAAATTACTTAGGCAACAAATATTCCTTTTGTAATTGTGTTACACAAACTCCACTACCTTATGAAAAGCACAAGCACAAAGGACTGAAATCAAAGACCTGGGTTCATACCCTAACTTTCCACTCCCTAGCTGTGTGACTTTAAGTAATGCAATTAACCTTTAGGAGTTTCTTTATCTTCATCAGTAAAACAGAGACAATAAAACCTACTCCACAGAGAAGAGTCCCTGGGTGGTGCAAATAGTTAAGCGCTTGACTACTAGCCACAAGGTTGGTGATTTGAACCCACTCAGAGGTACTTTGGAAGAAAGGCCTGGTAGTCTGCTTCTGACAGGTCACAGCCTTGAAAACCCTATGAAGTGCAGTTCCACTCTGCACACATGGGATCGCCATGAGTCAGAGTCAATTCCACAGCAACTAACAACAACTCCATAGGGTAACTGTGAAGAGATATCTAACGAAACACTGCAACAGCACCAGCAACAGCATCACAACAGTAACAATTTCTTGAGCACTTGATACGTGTCAGGCACTTGATATTATATTTATGAAGCACTTTATATTCTTTGTCTTATTGAATTCTCACACCAACTGTAAGAAGTGGGTACATTCTATAGGTAAAGTCAACGAAGCACACAGTGGCTAACTCGCCTGTCTAAATCACTAGCATAGCTAATACGGGGGCACTGACAAGGTGCTCCTCCCTTCATTTTTCCATGTTTCACTATGATGAAGACTCCTGGCTTAATGAAGAAGTTAGCAGCCACTACTTACTTGGGGTTCATCAGTTCCAAGTCGCCGGTATGTTGAATTACACAATTTTTTGACAGTCTCAGGACCCTCTATATCATAATCTTTGGGAAAAGCTTCTCTGTCATGGTGCCTTAAGAAAAAAATCCAGTAAGGGATGAATCTTATTTACGTGTACCGCACTTACATTTTCTAAGTTACACAATGTACATTTTCTAAGTTACACAATGAAAAGTTACTATAATCGTGACATCATTTTAATTGTAAATCGACTATGTTCGTGACATATAAAGTATTTTCCATCTCTTTTTTTAAGACATGATGAGGCTACTTCCTAAAAACAATTAGTTCAAGTGACAAAACTAATAACGTTCCCCAAACAAGACTTATCCAACACAGTAACTCAATTACTCTAATGAGCTGAATCTTATTTAATAATGTAGAATAGTTCCTGAAAGCACACTCTAAAACAAAACATGGTAACAAATCAGAAAGGTAACTTACCACTCAGAAATTCTTTCTGCTATGCATTTAATTACAATTTTTTTTTTTCCAAAATGAGCAGGATAGCAACGTATTTGCTTATATTGATCTATAACCTACGCTTCCTGCTTCTAAAGAGGGCCTAAAGGAAGCTGACAATTAAACATAAGCAAAGGCGGGGGAGGGGGGAACAGTGCTTAAAAAATGTAAGTGGAAGAGGAAAAAATATTCCAACTATCCTGACTAATTAGGTGGTTAGGAATAATAGGAGTCCCAGGTAGTACAAAATGTTAACACACTTGGCTGCTAACCAAAAGGCTGGAAGCTCAAGTCCACCCAGAGATGCCCTGGAAGACGGGTTTGGCGGCCTGCTTCTGAAAAAATGAGCCATTGAAAATTCCATGGAGCACAGCTGTACTCTAACACACATGGGATAGCCATAAGTTGGAATCGCCTTCATGGCAATTGGTAAATAGTACCTTGCCATGAGCACAGAGATGAAGGGAAAGACCACCAGTTATTATTCCCACATATTATCCCCACAGCTGACTTCTTCATTAGGCACTTCAGCCATGGTGCCTAAGGTCTGCACACTTTCAGAGACTTGCAAAAATGTTTTAGGTTTTTTAAATCAGAAAAATGAAATGAATGGAACCCAACTTGAATTACATCCACTTTTATAGCAAAGCAGTAGTGAAATCTCATTATAATGCTTTTTTATGGAGGATGGGGCCCATGAACCTCAAAGTGCTTGGGGCCCACGAAAGTCAGAATGTGGCCCTGATTATCCCATGACATATTTTAAATTTTATTATAACTATATTCTTACAAAAGATGCAGATATGTTCTTTTTCTTATACAACCTTAGATAAAGCAGCCAAAAACACAGCATTGAAAACATGAATCCATAATGAAGGTGTTTCTTTGGGGGATGGAGCTAATGCAATCTGGTGTTTACTGCTGCCTGCCGCTACCCACTGATGGTGTGTGCCTACGGCCTGCCAGGCTCTGACAGATACACAAACCAAAAACCAAACCCGTTGCCATTGAGTGGATTCCCACTCATCATGACCCTATAGGACAGAGTAGAGCTGCCCCATAGGGTTTCCAAGGAGCAGCTGGTGGATTCGAACTGCCAACCTTTTGGTTAGCAGCCAAGCTTTTAACCACCGTGCCACCAGGGCTCCAACAGATATACACAGTCACCAAAAAAGACCCGCCCCTACTTCCAAGAGGTAGCATAAAAGCAAATGTAGTAAAAATAATTAAGGTATTGTAAAGGAAACCAGAGGCCTAGTTGATTCTCTAACTTTATTATATCATGTCATGTGAACATTTGTCTGTGCCTCAGTCTCCCCTGAGATGAACTGGGAATCAAATAGCCAGGAAATAAATGAGTCAATGCAGTGAGATTCTCAAATGAAAAATAATGTACAAATGCAAAATATTATTGTTTAATGATATGGTGTCTATCCATAATATTTTTGGATAGTTGGGTATTTTAAATACTTTATCACTACTAAGTAAGCCATACAGCATCTGTGTGAACTGTGCATAGCAATATGTATAAAAATAAACCAGATGTAATAATACATATGTATATATACTTTATACAGGCTTGTTCTCCTTGCTCCATGCATTTATTTACAGTCACCATACAACTTGTCATGACTCGTTGTTTATATCAATAAAAAAATCTTTGAGGAAAAAAGATGACTATGATAAAATAAAATTTAGAATGACTCTCAAACAGTAACTTTCAAACTTTTTGACCACAGCCCCCCAGTAAGAAAAGCACGTTACATCTTACTCCAGAATACGCATATGTGTAATTTCTGTGAATAAAACTGAAACTTAAATTTCTACTTCCCCTTATGTGATCTTGGATACTTTCTAGACTCTTTCATTCTATTTCATTGTTTAAAGTGCTATGATCAACCCACTAAAGTGACTTCACAAAACATCAACAAGTCAGGACCACAGTCTGGAAAACACTGCTCTAGACCAGCGGTTCTCAACTGGGTTGGAGTAGGATCAATTTGATCAATCTATTTAGCAACAACTAGGGACATTTTTAGTTGTCCAACTGGAAGAGGGAGTTGTGTGCTAGCAGTCAGGGATCCTACTAAACATCCTACGATGTACAGAACAGCACCACAACAAAAGAATTACCTGGCCCAAAACATTGGTAGTACCAAGTCTAGAAACCCTGCTCAAGAGGGTAGTCGCATACCAGGCTCTTAGATCATTGGTTCCTAGATCCAAGTGTTTCATGGAGCAGCAAAACTGCCCCCCAAAAGTGGGTGGGACCAATATAAAGTTGCCAATTTTTTTTTGACAAGAACACTAAAAACAAAATAGCCATCCAATTGCTTTAATAAGAGGACCGCTGACACCAAAAATTGTAGTTCCAAGAGGTGCAAACAGTTAAGGCTCTCAGCTGCTAACCAAAAAATTAGAGGCTCAAGTGCACCCAAAGGTGACTCAGAAGAAAAGCTGGAAATCTACTTCCAAAAAATCAGCCACTGAGAACCCACTGGAGCCCACTCCCTCTCTGACACACACGGGGTCACCATAAGTCAAAATCAACTGGACAGCAACCGGTTTGACTGGTTTTAAGACCAGAGATTAATAATAAAAAGAATCTCAGAGTCCTTTATATGGAATATATATAGCTGTATGAAAAACAGAGCCCTGGTGGCACAGCAGTTAAGAGCCACAGCTGCTAAACAAAAGGTCGGCAATTCAAACCCACCAGCTGCTCCTTAGAAGCCCTATGGGGCAGTTCTACATTGTCCTATAAGGTCGCTATGCATCGGAATCGACTTGATGGCAATGGGTTTATATATGAAACACTTGCTATATTGTCTTGATAGTCTGTATATCACCTTGGATTAGTGAGAAGGTCACTATTGACCAGAGCCAGTCTAATTCACACAGATAGGTATTTGACAGGAGCTGGTCAGCAGTCAACTCAAGGCCAAAAATGCTTGAATATAGGTATTCTGTGCTGCTGACTAAAGGTAAAGCTGTGTTTGAGGCCAGGCTTTTATGTAGGTACAGCCTGACCTTCTTGCTAGGAGGGGGACCTACAGGGCTTCCTGCCAAGAAGGTCAGAATTTTCCTTGAGAAGCAGCTTGTTTCTGCTGTGAACCAAGTTCTATCAAGCTCAGAGCTGAATGCTATGGCTATTTTTTATATGGGAAATCTTTATGTGAGATAGCCTTAACTACAAGTAGGTGAATCTTGTTTTCTTTGTCCTTCTGTGGAAGAGATAATATGAATGTGGATAGAATTAGGAGTAGGGAGAGAGCTGACAGGACAAAATCAGAGCTGCAAACTATATAAAAAGGAACATACAACCATGGCTCTGGCCTCAAAAATGCAACTTGGAATGATTTAAAGAATGCTAAGATCAAGCACTCAGCTGCTAACAGAAAGGTCGCTTCATGGGAGAAAGATGTGGCAATTTGCTTCTGTAAAGATTACAGCCTTGGGAATGCTCTGGGGAAGTTGCTATGAGCTGGGATTGACTCAATGGCAGTGGATTTGGTTTTGGTTTTTTGAAGGTCAATAGATGAAGAAAATCCTCAATGAGATGGATTGACATAATGACCACAACAATGGACTCAAACATACCAATGACCATGAAGATGGCGCAGGACTGGACAATGTTTTGTTCTGTTATATATAAGGTCACCATGAGTCACAGCCAACTTGATGACAACTAACAACAACAAGGTCAATAGAATCCAGCAGAGCAAAGATTAGCATAAGCAGGTCCCACTCTGGACAAATGCCCAGCATACACAGTTGGTTACACAACTTCTCACCACCAACTCTACCATCATCCGAGACCTTGTAGGAACTTGAAGTTCCTACCAGAAGAGCAGAGTGACTCTACATCAAACTGGATCTGTAAGTGCCCCTTGAGAAAACACATACAAATTCCCAAGTGAATTTTGGAACTAAACAAACTTAGGTCCAGGGCAGACTCAGCCACGGACCTGCACCTCCCCTAAGGCTGCCATAGGACAGAGTGGTCCAGCTTCCCATCAGAGAAGGATGGGGTGGGGTTAGGACACAGGATTCTCTTCTTAGGAAAAGAGACCAAATTACACTCTATGGTTTCTGTGGTCTCACGTCTAGTGGGGAAAGTGAAGTGGGGGAGGGTTGCAAAGAAACCAGTATCTTCACTATTACCCTGCCCTTCTCATTGTTTTATAATTACCCGTGAATACATCTGCCTTCTCATTAGACTAGGAGCGTCTTGCACACAGTGATTATTTTGTATTCATCTTTGTGATCTCAGTGCCTAGTATAGTCTGACATATTGTAATGATCATCGAGTCTTGATGGATTGATTGACTGAATGAATGAATGTTCTTACATTATGTTACTGTCACCTTAATACAATGCTGAAAGCAAAGGCTTTCGAATGTGTCTATAAAAATAAAGAGTATCCCAGCTCACTCTGCAAAGCACACATAAAGAGGGAATGATTATGCACATAGAGATGCTAGTCCTTTGCAGCACTAACTTGTCTCTGGAGGAATTATAAATCTACTTGCTGAGTGGAAAAACTCTCAATATGCATATGCATAACACTGAGTGAAAAGGGAGTTTGAATCTGAGCAACATCTGACATGTGAAGAATGATAATCTGAGCCAAATGCTAGCTTCTGGTTACTTGACAAGAGACATACTTTCTTAGCAGGTCTCAAAGATGTTAAAATTTTTTAGCTGGGACTCCAGATGGCAAAATATATTACTTTTAAATGTTAGAATTATTAATTTAGTTTACACCTACTCTGTCAGCTATTTTGTTTTTTGATGTAAATCTAGTCCAAAAGAGATACCTTTTCTATTAGGTTTTATAATCATCTGCTATCTAGGGCTTTCTAAGAAAATTACCCTAGAGAGTCAGCTATATTCCCAGACACATTAGAAGCATAAAACCAATAGTCTCAAAGGCTGAAAAGAAACTTCTGACAATCCTCTTTCAAGATTTCTTGAGCGAATGATTTACATGCCAAGGTGTTGTTACCTGGTGGTACGTTCACCAAATTGACAAACGAAGACTTTACGATGTATTTGCAGAGTTATAAAGAAAATCTTATGTCCTTGGGGGAAATGGTGACATTTCAGAGTTATGAAGAAGGACTTTGTTTTTCAATGTGTCTCCTGCTGCTTGTGATTTGTGCATCTATAACCAGGAAGCCACAAAATTTGATGCCTAAACTGTACTAAAAAAAAAAAACATTTGACTGAGACAGAGAAGTGAAGTCATTTTTTTTTTCATTCCACGTGTATTCAGTGGCATGTAAATAAGGCCCGTTACCATTATAAATTGTCTTCATAGAAAAATCTTCAAAAACATGAGGCCCTGTGGAGAATAATGGGAGTAAACAAAAGGAACACACTAGTTCAGGTCTTTGTCTATCTTAAAAGTTTAAACATTAAATTGTTGTCAGTCTGAGTAACTACATACATGTGACTGTAAAAGCTGCTGAAGGGACATGCATTAAACAGAGTGATACTACAACTTATTATCCCAGCTGAGAAACCTTTAGACGGAACCACCATTTATCATCGAGATGATTCCAACTCATGGCAACCCTACATTTGTCAAAGTACAACTATGCTCCATAGGGTTTCAGTGGCTGATTTTTTGGAAGTAGATCACCAGACCTTTTTTCCAATGGGTTCCTGGGTGGGTTCAAACTTCCAACTTTTCAGTTGTTAACCATTTGCATCACTCAGGGACTCCAGGACTGGTGTAACTCAGACAGTCCTGGTCAAATCAGGAACAACGTGGTGATTTGCCATAATCCTATAATTATTTAAAAAAAAAAAAAAAAAAAAAAAATTTTTTTTTTTTTTTGTAAGATACTACTCTGGGTTTCTTTCATCCTCTCCTCCAAAAACAGCATATACTGGCAGACCAAAGCCATTCTAGGTGGTGGAATAGTGGACTAAGGAGCGAGATTTTAAAGTGTATCATATATATTAGTAATTAAGGTGTATTATATATTAGTAATTACTGTAGTCCAAAAAGCACCTTCACAGTATATCCCCATTGGTATGGAGACCAGTTTACCCCCTCAAAAAACAAAAAACAAAACAAAACCCTGATTACCTGTGTAACCTCCTATCCCTGTAGTCCTTAAAACACTTGACTATCTGTGTAAGCTCCTATCCCTCTAGTCTTAATATCATTGGCTTAAACAATTTGAATTAATTACTCCAGAATAATATCAAAAGATTATATTATGTGAGTTTAGGGCCCATTTTAATCCACAGTCTTGTGATTCCACAAGCTATGCATATTGAAGAGATAATACAAGGTTCTTTGGTTTCAGAGCAATTCATTACATTTACATTAGAAAAAAAAAAAAAAGTCTTTCTCCACAAATAGGATCTAGAGTTCAAACAGACGTCTGTTATGAACACAGCTGCATGAATGAGCATTTCCCCCTCTTCCCCCTAGAAATCATTCAAAAGCAGCAAAGATATTGGAAAAAAAAGAAAAAGAACTAACTAAATTTTTAGCAAACTAGGAAAGGTATAATCCCCAGATTGTATCACATGTAAGGGCTACTAAAAGCAGCCAAGATCCTGTAGAAGCCAAGTGGGAGAAGTGAAAACAACAGGCTGTAGTGAGAAATCTCAGTAATGAGATTGCCCAGAGGTGGGAACTCTCAGAGAGTTGTCAGCCAAAAAATTATTTGTCCTGAAGTTATGCAGAAAAAATCTTTCACTAAAAACAACAAAAAATCACACACACACACACACACACACGGAACTCTGGTGACTCAGTGATTATGAGCTCGGCTGCTAATCAAAAGCTCAACAGTTTTAATCCACCAGCCACTCCTTGAAACCCTATGGGGCAATTCTACTCAGTTCTACTCTGCCATATAGGTCACTATGAGTCAGAATTGACTTGACATCAATGGGTTTGGTTTTTAGTATATAGATATAGAGACAGAGATAGATATTTGTCGTTGCTGTGCGTCATCTTTTTTTTTTTTAACCTCAAACACATTATAAGTATTTACGAGCTAAAAATTCAGTGGAGAACTTCCAGGTCAATTTTTGGATGATAGCCTGTACCCAGAAGAGTAATTGGAATTTCAAACCACCAAACCTGCTGATGCCCTCAGGGTGTTTCCCAACATTGCACTTGGGTAATGGCTTCAGGGCTGCAGGAACAAGTCTAGCTCCAGGGCTCACCCTATGTGGGGATTTTTACAAGAAAGCCTTCCACATGTGATAGACATTGTGCTCCTCCATATAATTTCTTCTTTCTTTCCTGGGAATACAAGAAGTTGAAATTCCCAGCCACCTTGCCGTTAGTAGGGCCATGTGACTAGTTCCAGTCAATAAAATGTGAGTAAAAATGATTATGTGTCATCGCTGGACTAAGACAGTCAAAGCTCTTTTGCAATCCTCAACCCTTCCTTCCCCTGCCAGAGCAACAGATGACATTCTACATGATGCAGCCTCAATCAATCTGAGTCCCAGAGTTCACCCCCCACTGAAAATCTACATCAGTGTTTGTGTGAGCAGGAAATAAACTTTCATGTGTTAAACTACTTAGATTTTGGAGTTGTCTGTTACCACACCTTAAGCCTAGACTATTCTGATTAACATAGAAATCAGTACCAGAAGTGGGGAATGTATTGATATAACAAAAAACTAAAATATTGCCCGGCTACCACCAATGACTGCCCTGATACGGAACACAACAGAGAATCCCTGATGGAGCAGGAGAAAAGTGGGATGCAGAACTCAAAGTCTAGCAAAAAGACCAGACTTAATGGTCTGATTGAGACTGGAGAGACCCCAAAAGGACATGGCCCCTGGACTCTCTGTTAGCCAAAAACTAAAACAATTCCTGAAGCCAACTCTTCAGACAAAGATTAGGCTGTCCTATGAGTCGACAGCACTGAGTTGGATGAGACATAAAATGATACTAGCTAGGAGTGTGCTTCTTAGCCCAAGTAGACACTTGAGACTATGTGGGTAGCTCCTGCCTGAAAGGGGGATAAGAAGGCAGAGGGGAACAGAAGCTGGCTGAATGGACACGGGAATACAGGGTGGAGAGGAGCAGTGTGCTGTCACATTGTAGAAAGAGAAACTAGGGTCACATAACAAAGTGTGTGTAAGTTTTTGTATGAGAAACTGACTTGAATTGTAAACTTTCACTTAAAGGACAAAGAAAAAAAAATCTAAGATATATGGCCTTGGCTTAGAGATCAGGCAGAAGGTAATGAGGAAAGTGATACCATAAGCTGGAAAGGCAAAACTCAACAGAAACTGAGGAGTCAAATCATATTTCTAGTAAGATTGGGAAAGAGGTTGGAAAACAGTTCCGTGTGGGAATTGCTATTGGCTGTTTCTGCCAACATATTCAAAAGGGAAAGAGAGATGAATTCAGGAAATAACTGGATGCTTTGCAAAAAGAAAAGAAAGGGAAATAAGAGATTCCAGAAATTTGGTGACACGCAATGCTAGAAAATCTAACCACTTTTAGAACCCAAACAGTAAGACAAAAAAACTGAGATATATTTTTATGAGACAAAGGTCCATTAAAGCTCAGCCTTTCAGCAAAGTTCACCCTTATCATTAAAACTTCCCAGTGGATTGAGTTGTATTGGAGCAAATATTCGATTAAGGAGATGGTCAAACAGAAAATCATAGGGTTTCTAATTCTCTAACTGCATCAGTCCCAAAGTGACATTTAAGGTGTTATGAGAAGAAAAGTTAAAGAAACACAGCAAATCAGAGAACTATGTCTAGAAAGAACTGGGGGTAAGGTTGCTAGCACTTGGAACTAAGTGGATTCAAATAGATAAGAAGCTTACCAAGCTTTTGAGAATTGTATTTTCAAATAAACCAGGAGTCTACACTAAAAAGTCCTAAACTGTTTAATACTTAAAATACTCTTTGGCCCCCAAATTTCTGGGAATATGAAATGAACTGAGAAAGCCAAACAACCTAAAAGGAGGCATATTCTCCAATACCTACTGCAGATGTGGCCAAGGAGAATAATGGAAAAGATCACACCCAGGGCACAGCCAAGGACCACAGAGAGCAATGAGAAAGGGAGGCTGTTCCCAGGAAGCAGAATCAGAATCTAATCAAAGAACATTCCTGACACTAGGGTAAGGTGCCATAACAATGTATGCCTGACAGGATTTGGGAATTAGTACTGACAAATGAGAGTTCTGTCACTCCCATGCTTCCTCTTATTGGAGCTATCTTGCTCCTATTCTACCACTGTATATTGAGTGTATAGAGGAGGCAGATAATATGTCTTTTTCTTTATAGGCGTTTGAACCAAGAAGAATGACAGCTTGACTTGAGAGACTATAGCATAATATATGAATATCCTGGACTTCTGACCTGTGACTGAGGGGAATTTGGGCATCTTCCTTGGGTAAATGGGTGAAAGTAGTCTGCAAGTGAAAATAAGAGTGAAACCAGTATTTAGTGACCTACCTAAAGAATACAGCTTCAAGTGCACATTAAACTTTTATAAAAATTAAGGAAGAAAATTTCAATATATTTGAGAAACATAAATTATATTCTCTGACCACAATGCAATAAAACTGGGAATTAATAACATATTTTTTAAAAGATCCTTCTTCAGTCTGGAAATGTTTAAACTCTTTATCAAACAACTTTTGAGTCAAAGAGAAATATAAACTTAAATTGCTGCGTTTCTCAAAAATATCGGTAAATGAAAAAACCACTTCTAAGAATCCATAGGATATAGCTAAAGCAGTACTCAGAGAAAATGTCAAAGCTTCAAATACTTACATCAATAAAAATGAAACGATGAAAACAAATAAATGAAACATGAAATTAAAAAATGTAGAAAAAGAACAAAACAAAATAAATCAGAACAAGATAAAAGCAGAATTACTTAGAAAACAAAAAAGAGAAGAACCAAGAAATAAATGAATAAATAAATAAAATAGGCAAACCCCTATCTAATTACCCAAGAGAAAGGGTGGAGGGAGGTACTATGAGTTGGAATCGATGCCAGTGGGTTTGGTTTTGTTTTTTACAATGGAGTATTATTAGGCAATAAAAAGAAATGAAGTACTGATAAATGCTACAACACGGGTAAAACTTGAAAACATTATGCTAAGTAAAGGCGGTCACAAAGAGCCATATATTGCATGATTCCTTTATATGAAGTCACCAGAATAGACAAATTCATGGAAACAAAGTAGATTCATGGTTGCCTAGGGCTGGGGTAGGGAGGTAGATGGGAGTATTGTGGGCTAACAGCTAAGGGAAGCAAGACTTCTTTTGGGGGTAATGAAATGTTCTAAAATTGATTGTGGTGATGGATGTACAACTCTGTGAATAAACTGAAAGCCTTTGAATCACACACTTTAAAAGGGTGCATTCTATGGTATGTGAATTATGTATCAATAAATTTGTTCTTTAGAAATAGAGGGATAAATCCATCAGAATAGAAGAAAACATTTTAAATCATTAAAAACTACTTTCCATAACTCTATACAAATGTATTTGGAATCCTAGAGGAAAATACATAACTTTCTAAGAAAAATAATTTACCAAAATTGTTCCCAGTTCAGATAAAAAAGGCCACTTTCCAAAGAAGAAATAGAGAAAATTGTCAAAGAGCAAAGAGTTACTCCCCTACCCCCACCAAAAAAACAACAGTATTAAACCCAGACAGCTTTATATTGAGGGGAAATAACTTATTTGTGCCTGAATGTATAGCAGGACATTCACATTCCTTGATATGTTAACTTGTCAGGGCTACATGAAAGGGTTTGGGGCAATAAGTAAGATCTACACATGAAAGTCAATACCCTGACTTTGACATAATAAATGTAAACCAACCAGAGGTAGCCTTTCTTACTTAAATTACTTAAATCCATTACAGGATGGTTTAACATATATATATATATATATATATATATATATATATATATACATACACACACATATATTCCTAATAGAAAGATTCAGCAGAGTAGCAGCATACAAGATCAACATACAAACATCAATGGGATTCCTACATACAAACAAAAAGAACTTCAAAAAGGAAATAAGGAAAGTAATACCTTTATAATAGTCCTTAAAAAGATAAAATACTTAGGAATAAATCTAACTAGGGATGTAAAGACTTATACAAAGAAAACTACAAAACACTATTGCAAGAGACCTACATAAATGGAAAAACGTACCATGCTCATGGATAAGAAGGTTCAGCCTTATGAAAATGTCAGTTCTACCCAAAGTGATCTACAGACATAACTCAATCCCAATCCAAATACCAACAGCATTTTTTAATGAGATGGAAAAACAAATCACCAACTTTATATGGAAAGGAAAGAGGGCCAGATAAGCAAAGCAATATTGAAGAAAAAGAACAAAGTGGGAAGCCTCACACTACCTGATTTTAGAACCTATCATGCAGCCACTGTAGTCAAAACAGCCTGGTACTGGCACGACACACACATAGACCAATGGAACAGAATCGACAACCCAGATGTAAATCCATCCACCTATGGTCAGCTGATCTTTAACAAAGGACCGAAGTCCATTAAGTGTGGAAAAGACAGTCTTTTTAACAAATGATGCTGGCAAAACTGGATGTCCATCTGTAAAAAAATGAAACAGAACCCATACTTCACATCATACACAAAAACTAACTCAAAATAGATCAAAAACCTGAATATAAAACCTAAAACTATAAAGACCACGGAAGAAAAAATAGGGTAACACTAGGGACCCTAATACATGGCATAAGCTCAATACAAACGATAACTAACAAGACACAAACGCCAAAAGGTAAGCTAGATAACTGGGAGCTAAAAATTAAACATTTATGCTCCTCACAAAACTTCACTAAAAGAGTAAGAACAGAACCTCTTTGAAAAAACTTGTTGCCATCAAGTCGATTCCAACTCATAGCGACCCTATAGGACAGAGTAGAACCGCCCCATAGAGTTTCCAAGCAGTACCTGGTAGATTCGAACTGTCAGTCTTTTGGTTAGCACCTGTAGCACTTAACCACTATGCCAACAGGGTTTCCAGAATAGAACCGAGACAGGGAAAAAAAAAATTGGCTGCAACATATCCAACAAGGGTCTAATCTCTAAAATCTATGGAATAGTTCAACACCTCAATAACGAAAAGACAAATAATCCAACTAAAAAATGAACAAAGGATTTGAATAGACACTTCACCAAAGAAGACATTCAGGTGGCTAACAGAAACATGAGGAAATGCTCATATCATTAGCTATTAGAGAAATGCAAATCAAAACTACAATGATATACCATCTCACCTCAACATTACTGGCACGAATCAAAAAAAAAAAAAAAAACCAGAAAATAACAAATGTTGGAGAGGTTGCGGGGAGATTGGAATTCTTATGCACTGTTGGTGGGAATGTAAAATGGTACAACCACTATGGAAAATGATATGAAGACTCCTTAAAAAGCTAGAACTTGAAATACCACATGATCCAGAAATCCCAGTCTGAGAAATATACCCTAGAGAAATAAGAGCTGTCACACAAATAGACACATGCACACCCAGGTTCATTGCAGCATTATTCACAATAGCAAAAAGATGGAAACAACCTAAGTGCCTGTCAACAGACAAATGGATAAACAAATTATGGATTACTATACAAAAATAAAGAATAAGGATGATGGTCCCTGGCTACCACTGATGACTGCCCTGACAGGGAACACAACCGTGAATCCCTGGTGGAGCAGGAGAACAGCGAGATTCAGATCTTAAATTCTCATAAAAAGACCAGGCTGAATTGTCTGACTGAGACCAGGGGGACCCCAATGGTCATGGTCCCCGGACCCTTTGATAGCCCAAGATTGGAACCATTCTTGAAACCAACTCTACAGACAGGGATTGACCTGGGCTATAAGATAGACAATGATGCTGGTGAGGAGTGAACTTCAAGCTCAAGTAGACACATGAGACTATGAGGGCGACTTCTGCCTGGTGGCGAGATGAGAAGGAAGAGGGGTACAAGAGCTGGTTGAATGGACACGACAATATAGGGTGGAGAGGAAGAATGTGCTGTCTCGTTAAGGGGAGAGCAGCTGGGAGTGCTTGGTGGTGTATGTATGGTTTTTTGTATGAGAGACTGACTTGATTTGTAAACTTTCACCTAAAGCACAATAAATAAATTAAAAAAAAAAAAAAAGAATGACAAATCCCTGAAATATCTCACAACATGGATGAACATGGAGGCCATTATGCTGAGTGAAATAAGTCAATCATAAAAGGACAAATAGTGTATGGGACCACTATTATAAAAACCAAAAAAAAAGGTTTACACACAGAAAATAACAATGTTTCACAGTTACAAGGGAGGGAAGGAATAGGGAGGGGAAATCACTAACTAGATAGTATCCCAAAAAAAAATCAAACCTGCTGCCATCGAGTCGATTCCGACTCATAGCGAGCCTATAGGACACAGTAGAACTGCCCCATAGGGTTTCCAAAGAGCAGCTGGTGGATTCAAACAGCCAACCCTTTGGTTAGCAGCTGTAGCTCTTAACCACTGTGCCACTAAGCCTCCAACTAGACAACAGACAAGTGTTAACTTTGGTGAAAGGAAAGATAACACACGAAATAGGGGAAGTCAGCACAACTTGACCAAGACAAAGCCATAGAAGCTTCCAAACACTTGAGGGACCGAGTTACTGGGACTAAGGGCTGGGGACCACGGTCTCAGGGGACAGCTAGGTCAATTGACATAGTTCATAAAGAAAATGTTCTATATCCTACTTTGGTGAGTAGTGCCTGGGGTCTTAAAAGAGTGCGAACAGCCATTTAAAATACATCTATTGGTTCCACCAAGTTTGGAGCAAAGGAAAATGAAGAAAACTAAACACACAAAGGAAATATTAGTACAGAGAAGTAACGGACCACATGAACCACAGCCTCTACCAGCCTGAGCCTGGAAGACCTAGATGGTGCCTGGCTACCACCACTGACTGCTCTGACATGGATCACAACAGAGGGTTCCAGACAGTGTGGGAGAAAATGTGGAACAAAATCCAAATTCACAAAAAAAGACCAGACTTACTGGTCTGACAGAGACTAGAGGAACAAACCTCCGAGACTACGGTCCCCCAACGCCCTGCTAACTCAGCACTGAAGCCACTCCCAAAGTCTATCTTTCAGCCAAAGATTAGACAGGCCTATAAAACAAACAATAACACATGTGAGAAATATGCTTCTTAGTTCAATCAAGCATATGAGACCAAATGTGCAAAACCTGCCCAAAAGCAAAGACAAGAAGGCAGGAAGGGACAGGAAACCTGGACAAATGGACATAGGGAACTGGTGGTATACAAGGAAAGGTGGAGAGTGCTGACACATTGTGGGGATTGCAACCAATATCAGAAGACAATTTGCACATAAATTTTTGAATGAGAAACTAATTTGCACTATACACTTTCACCTAAAACACAACAACAACAAAAAACTTAGTTATACTGTATGACTAATAATTAAAATATAATTGCATTTCACACAGCACTGGGGAAGCCAACACAGCTTGTCCAAGGAAAGGTCATGGAAGCTCCATAGACACATCCAAACTCCTTGAGGGACCGAATTACTGGGCTGAGGGCTGTGGAGACCATGGTCTCAGGGAACACCTAGCTCAACTGATATAACATAGTTTATAAAGAAATCGTTCTACATTCTACTTTAGTGAGTAGCATCTGGGGTCTTAAAAGCTTGTGAGCAGCCATCTAAGATATTCCACTGGTCTCACCCCATCTGAAGCAAGGGAGAATGAAGAAAACCAAAGACACAAGGGAAAGATTAGTCCAAAGGACTAATGGACCACATCTACCACAGACTCCACCAGGCTGAGTCCAGCCCAATGAGATGGTACCCAGCTACGACCACTGACTGCTCCGGCAGGGATCACAATAGAGGGTCCTGGACAGAACTGGAGAAAAATGTAGAATAAAATTCTACTTACAAAAAAAGACCAGACTTACTGTTCTGACAGAGACTGGAGAAACCCCAAGACTATGGCGCCTGGACACCCTTTCAGCTCAGCAATGAAGTCACTCCTGAAGTTCACCCTTCAGCCAAAGATTAGACAGGCCTATAAGACAAAATGAGACTAAAGGCGCCAGGGGCAAGGACCAGAAGGCAGAAGGGGACAGGAAAGCTGGTAATAGGGAACCCAAGGTCAAGAAAGGGAGAGTGTCGTGGGGTTGGCAACCAATGTCATAAAACAATTATGTATACTAATTGTGTAATGAGAAGCCACTTTGTTCTGTAAACCTTCATCTAAAGCACAATTTAAAAAAAAAAATAGTTTGGGGGTTTAGCTTAAACTCCAGCTTGGCCATTACTAGATAAGTGACCTCACTGAGAAAAAAAATATATATACATATATATATATATATATACACATATAAAATTGCATTTCAAATTGAATTAAGGAGACAGTAATAAAAGACAATAGTGTATCTTAAGAGCAGTAATACAATATTCAAGTTTATTCACAACTAACTTTTTCAAAGTGCTGTAATGATATATTAGCTAACCTCTACACAAGATTTCTATTTTCCATCCATAACGCTCAAGGTCAATTTTTTAAACTGCATTGGATGGGTGGAGGGTTTAAATTCAAAACAACACCAAACATAAGAAATCCCAATATACTAATGAGTTACATGCTAAACTTCTGCTATAAAATTGAGTATCTGGAATTTGAAATTCATTCTCTATAGTAGCTATCTAAAGGATTCCTGACCCAACATTTCTTCTTTCTCCTAGGGGCATCTGTATTTCCTGGTGGTTATTGGAGTGCTCTTATGTTTTCATCTGACCTTGTCCAATCAGATAACTCCTGGAAGATGACTGACCAAGGGATGAGTATCCAACCTGGAATTTTGGGAGTCAGAACTAAAAATACATTAAAGTCAACCTTTCTGTGTAGGAAGGATAAAGATGTAAGGTATAAATTCCAAACTGGCAGCAGCTCCAATGATAAATGAAGCAAACACAGAGAAGAACAGACGCGGGAAATGCAGACAGTCCTGGTAGCTTTTGCAATCCTTGTTCCATTTGCTCCTAAGGTTCAGCTGTATCCCTGCCCTTCTTGTTTTCTGGTTAACCAATTGTCCCGCGAATGTCTTGAGCTAATTCATTCTCCCTTTTGCTTAGGCTAATGGAAGCTTAGTGTCTGTCACTTACAACCAAAAGAATTCAAACCAGGATATGCATAAAATGATATCAATGGTTATGGGTTCCCAGGCAAACTCAGACAAGTTTGCCTAACAATAGTTCTAGTGCTACTAAAAACCCTGAGCACTGAGCCTGAGTATCTCGGTGTCCACAGATCAAACCTCCCCTTATCAAAATTTCACTAAGCCCACATTTCTCTTACTCTCTACCCCACCCCCATTACACACACACACACACCTCCCTACACCCTTACCTAGAAAGGGCTAACCAACATGGCAAAGAAAAGAAAGCTTGATGGAAAAGGTGCCTGTGATTATTTGTGAAAGAAAAGACATGGGGAAATGCTTGTGCCAGGTACTATGCCTTACAAGGGTTCATCTTACAAGTACAACTTTTATTTTAGTCAAGGTCATTTAAGTTGACCAACCCTTACACAATGATCGAGGCACAACAATTCTATACCACAGGTTTTCAGACAAAGAATTTGTTTTAGATTTCTTAAAAGAGTATAACATTGAAAGAAAAATGTAGCCAGGGCAAAAGAATAGAGTCTCCTAGACTTTATCTCAAAAAAAAAAAAAAAAGAAAAGAATGTACTTCCTCAAAAGAACTACTACCTTCAGAAGCATTTGTGGGTGTGTGCATACGTCAAAAAATAAGAATGTAGAACTAGATTAAAAATAACCATGGGGTAGGATCTACCATTATAGAACACAGACAAAAATGAAAGGGTGGTTAAACCAAGTGAATGTGAATAACATCATCCTTTTTATCCAACATAAACTAGCAATTAAAAAGGTATAAAAAAGACTCACAATGAACCAAGAGTGACTCAGACTCTGAAAGAGATGAAGTATTGTGTCTAAATTCTGATCATTTAGAGAAGGTTTGCTCCAGGGGGAAAGCTGTACAAAACTATACCAAATTTTTATAATTTACTTTATTCTTAACAGTACATGTTTATTATAGAAAATTTAGAAATAGCAAAGAAAAAAAAAAAGGGTAAATAATCCATAAATCCACCATGTTGTAATGACTATTTCGTGTAATTGGTGAGTATTCTTCTAGTCTGTATTCAATGTATATAGACACACGTGTTTTAACAAAAGAGAAAACCCAGTACATGTTGCTTTAAAAAAAAAAAAAAAAACTTGTACTGAGATTATATTTTTAAATCTTATTCTTTGTACTTTTCTTTTCTGAACGTCCTTTAAGATAATCTTTGCTCTAATAAATCAGAGGCAACTACATGTGGCTTGGAAAGAATTAGTATTTTCACCAAGAATATGAAGAAAAATAAAGTGTTGCTGGTTAATTTTTGACTGAAATTATGGATTGAACTGTGTCCCCCCAAAATGTGTGTCAACTTGGCTAGGCCATGATTCCCAGTATTGTGATTGCGCACCACTTTGTGATCTGATGTGATTATTCTGTGTGTTGTAAATCCTAACATCTATGATGATAATGAGACAGGATTAGAGGCAATTAAATTAATGAGGCAGGACTCAATCTACAGGATTAGGCTGTATCTTGCGTCAACCTCTTTTGAGATATAAAAAAGAATTGAGCAGAGAAAGGAGGGACTTCATTACCACCGAGCCAGAAGAGTCAGGAGCAGAGCACATCCTTTAGACTTGCAGTCCCTGAGCCGAGAGCCTCCTGGACCAGGAGAAGACTGATGAGAAGGACCTTCCCTGAGAGCCAATAGGGAGAGAAAGTCTTCCCCTAGAGCTGGCACCCTGAATTTGGACTTCTAGCCTCCTATTCTGTGAGAGAATAAATTTCTGTTTGTTAAAGCCACCCACTTGTGGTATTTCTGTTATAGCAGCACTAGGTAACTAACACAACTGACAAAATGTAACTTCTGAGTGCCAAATGAGATAATTTTTGAAAGCAGGGCACTGTTGTAAAACAAAAGGTCTTCTAAATTCCTTAAGTTTTTGTCTTCTGTTAACAACAACAACCAGAAGCTTCCAAATATGCCACAGGTAGGGGCCATCTACTCGAAAAAAATCAGCCATTAAAAACCCTATGGAGCACAGTTCTACTCTGAAACACATGGGGTCACCATGAGTCCCAGTCACATGACAGCAACTTGTTAGGGTGACCTTATAGTTTATCTTCTGAAGCAGGTTACCTTCAAAAGTAAAACAGGGGTTTTTAGTAATTCTCAGGCGAACAGGAGTAAACCAAAATATTCCAGACAAACCAATGTATATGTTCACCCTTCTACAAGGGATTTGGCTGCAAGCAAGCTAAGCTTCGGTGGGCCTGCCACAGGCTGCCATGTTGAGGGGTGAGTGCCCCCAATACAGTGGCCATGGCGTGACCAGCCCAAGCCTGAGGAGGTGCAGAGAATCCACTGACAGGGATCAGCCACACAAGCAAGAGCTGAAGTGAGACCAAGTCTATAAACAACGACATAAGGCCCTCAACGAACAGCAGGATTAGTCACCAATTTACCAGCAGCAGGCACAGCATCTGGATAAAGATGAGGTGGCAAGAATATGTACCCACACATAGATTCAAGGGTCTCACTCCCCCATCACTAAAATATCACATAACCTCAGTCCCTTACACATGCACAGATACCATGGGGTGGAGGGGAGAGGGAGAAGGGAAACGAGTGGGTATTGTTCTGAAAAAAGACTATTTTAAACTAAAACAAGCTGTTTAAAAGTGAAGAGACAGAGATACCTTCTTTTTTTTTTCCATGATCAGTCAAAGTAAGTTATTTATTTAAGCCATCTTCTGCCACAGGCAAAGGGATGGAAGAGCAGTATACTGGTCCTCATCTGATACAAGTAAAGAAAGCAAGCTGAAGGTCCTGTACACTTTTCTGGTCCACATGCAGAGTGATGGCCCGAACCAGTGCTGTGGACCCCAGTGATGGCTCAGGTTCAGACAGAGGTACCTTTAGTTTGCATGTTTGAACTTCTTCTAGTAACCAACAGTTGAGAAGCTATGAGGATTCGTTTTAGAAAATAAATTTTATATAGGTGTGTCTGTCCACTACTAATGTAAAGGTTGTCTTTTGGAACTCAGACAGCAATGCCACAGAAGAAAGTCCTGATGACCTGCTTCCATAAAGATTACAGCCAAGAAAACCCTACAGAGCAGTTCTATTCTATAGCACATGGGGTCACCATGAGCAGGAATAGACGGATGGCTAAGGGTTTGGTTTTTGGTTTTTTTATCCAAGTTGTAGTATACAAATTTCCAATTCTGCCACCCACTAGATAGTGAATATATTTGCATGTCATTAGTCTGCTATTACATCATCTTAAATGATCACATGACACGATAATTGTTTTAAATACAATTAAGAAATAAAAATACCTTTTCAAAGTGTAAATATTATTCTTCCTATATTAACTCAAAATTTCCTTACTACTTCTCACTCCCTTATAGTAAGTCACACACTGTAAGTAGGAACAGTAAAGTTTGCTCCCATTTTGAACTTCTTTACCATTCTAAATTAAAATCTAATGCATTGTACCCTTCTAGGCTTACTTATACAAAGGAGGTTAAAACTAAAAAAACATACTGCCATTGAGTAAATTCTGACTCATGTTGACCCCATATGTGTAGAGAACTGCTCCATAGGGTTTTCAAGGCCGTGACCTTTTGGAAGCAGATCACCAGACCTATCTTCTGAAGTACCTGTAGGTGGACTCAAACCATCAACCTTTCTGACAGTAGTTGAGTACTTCATCATTTCCACCCAGGGACTCCTCAAAGAGGTGACTAAACACACCTAAATGTTGTCCTTTTGCAACAAAGTCACGGATGTGAAAATCAACTGTGGCTTTATTACTTGGCTCCTTCTCACCTCTCACAGTTGACACACACACACACAAGAACCTATTTAAAGCCTTTTCCCTCTTCAAATTCTAGTTGTGTGGAAGAAAACCACATAACGAAACTTGTTTATAATGTTCACAAACCAAGAGTTAACAAGCTTTCAATTCAGGGCCTGAGTCTATGT
This sequence comes from Elephas maximus indicus, assembly GCF_024166365.1. Classification (NCBI taxonomy): domain Eukaryota; kingdom Metazoa; phylum Chordata; class Mammalia; order Proboscidea; family Elephantidae; genus Elephas; species Elephas maximus. The sequence continues at coordinate 85,088,168 of NC_064827.1, read as the reverse complement.
TAAAAGTAGAAGGTTGGATCCCAGCAAAGGCAGGTTGCAGTACGTGGCTAATAAGGGGCTTTACTTTTCTCTTTGTCCTTTTACCCTGGTTCTTGAGTATGTGCTGGAAAGGTAGGGAGATGAGACTGCTGGATTGCTAAGGCTTACCTAACTCTAGCATGGTTTTGGAGCTCTGGTGGCACAGTGATAAACAGCTCAGCTGCTAACCAAAAGGCTGGCCGTTCAAATCCACCAGCCGCTCCTTGAAAACTCTATGGGGCAGTTCTCTCCCCTGTAGGATCGCTATGAGTCAGAATGGACTCAACGGCAATGGTTTTTTGTTGTTGTTGTTTTGGGTTTTGGTTTTAGCATGGTCTTACAGTGATATGAAAGATTCTAAATACTTTCAGGTCAGTTATCAGGGAAATTATTGATTAAATACAGGAGAATGATACAGTCCCCCTCTTTTCTATATAAGTACGCTGATGATGTCCTGGAGCACAGTAGTTAAGAGTCCGGCTGCTAACCATAAAAAAGGTCAGCAGTTTGAATCTACCAATCACTCCTTGGAAAGAAACCCTATGGGGAAGTTTTACTCTGTCCTATAGGGTCGCTATGAGTTCGAATCAATTCCACAGCATCGGGTTCAGGTAACGATGTCCTGGTGCCTGGAATCTGGAGTCTCCTCTAAATATGGAGAGCTTTAAACACAATTGAACTCCCTGTTTAAATAGAGTAATAGGGTTTAAGTCTGAAGGGCTTCACAGAAAGATTAGGTTTCCCTTTTAATTCTAATGTATTAGCCTTTTCCAAACGATTTTGTGTAAAAATCTTTCAAACTATGAAGTTCCCCAGCCCATAATCATTACATTTTATTTCTCTTCCTTCTCCTTTCTCTTTCTGTTTTCTTCCTATTATGGTGGGGGGGAGGGGAGAATAAAACGCCCAGGCTCTTTAATTCTGGGCTTAGACAGGAAAGAAAAGGAATTTGAAATTAAAAATACATAAAATTAACCTGAGTCCTTAACCGCTGTATGTGTTACCATGGAGACCAGAGCATGAACTGTCTCTATGGAGATCTGAATGAATTTCTTTTGCTTTAAGTTGTCATCATTCATTACTGGATGTCGATTTGTCCAAGGAAAGAGATAAGTAAAAATAAATAAATAAGAACTAGCCTCACAAGAGAGAATTTATTAAATGCAAGTCTAAATTGCTCTGGGTCCGACTGTTCCATTATTCTAATGAGTGGGAAGATATTCCAAGAATTTCTGATGGAACCATCTGATGATATGGTTCCACAAATGCTACAGGAAAGTAGGGAAAGATAATTCCTAGAAAAAGCTCTCTCAGAAGCATCAAATAAGGAGCACAGGTGGCAAAATGGTTAATTGGTTGGCTGCTATCTGAAAGGGTGGCAATTCAAACCCACCCAGTGGGTCCACAGGAGAAAAGACTTGGAGATCTGTTCCCATAAACATTGCAACCTAGAAAACCCTATGGGGCAGTTCTACTCTGTCACGTGGGGTTGTTATGGGTTGGAATCGACTTGATGGCACCCAGCAACAACAGAGCATCGAAGTGTGATGGTGGGTGCTGTGGTTCTCTGTCACTACTCCAGATGCAAGGAAGACATGGTGTCTTAGGCTGGGCTCTTTAGAGACGCAAAACCAGTGGAGCATCTATATACAGAGTGAGAGAGAGAGAGGTGTATATCAAGGAAATGGCTCATGTGGTTGTAGAGGCTGGAAAGTTCCTTTTCCTGGCTCAAGTAGCTGCAGGGGCTGGCAAACCCAAAATCAGCAGGTCAGACAATAGGCCTCTGGCTCACAGGCTGCAGAAACTGACGAATCCCAATATCAGAGGGTGAGCTACTAGCTCAAGTCCCAAGAACCGGAGGTCAGAAGAACAGGAGCCAGCTGCAGGATCCAGACTGAGCAAAAGCCCATGAGCCTTGCCAGAAAGTCCACCTATATTGGATTCAGGCCACATTCCCCAAGGAAACTCCCTTTCAACTGACAGGCTACTCATAGCAGATCCCATCATGGAGGTGATCAAACCATATCAGATCTCATCGTGGAAGTGATTACATCATTACACAATTGCTAAACTATATCATAACTGTCAGGCAGGCCACTGAGAATCATGGCCCAGCCAAGTTGACACACAACCTTAACGATCACATGTGATCTTTGGCAATGCATTATTCCAGTTGCAGACCAGAGATATCTGCTAACAACTATTCTGAATATATCACCTTATTATGCTTATTTTACACAACCATTTTCAATATGTACAGTGAAGTCCAACAGACTTGTATTAACGTGCCAGATGACAGAAAACACAGGGATCACCCAAAGGCTTAAACTATATAAGCAGAGGTAAGTCAGAATTTCTCCCCGTTGTGAGTTTTATTTTGCAAACCTATTAGGTACAGTCACATAATTGATCAAATACTCAGCTAAAAGGCTACCCAGATGGTGTGTTTTAGACAGTAGGCATTTTAAAATAATCACTATTTCTAAAAACTATAAGGTAGATAGATTTTTTAATTAAAAAATCACTTGTAAGAGATATTAAAATTGAGTAAAAGTTTAGTATGTTATTCAAATAAGTCAATTTAAAGCAAACAATTATTAAAATGCATAAAAACAAAATGGCCAATGCCATTCTTCATATCAAGTTTATACAATTTGAACTGTGTGCATTTTTTTTAGGGCAGAACTTGATTATTGCTTAGAAAGCAAGGAAAGCAAGGATGCCAACAGCCCAGCCAGCTCCGGAAAATGCAAGTGTTTCTCACATTGTATTTGCCCATCACAGAGAACTACTTCTGTTTGGCTGCAGTGCTGCTTCTTACCACTATTCCATTGCACTTGCCCCTTCTCTTTTGTCCACCTTGTTGTTGTTGTTGTTAAGTGCTTTTGAGTCGACTTTCGACTCACAGTGACCCACGTGACAGAGTAGATAGAACTTCCCCCATAGGTTTGCCTTATGAGAGCAAATAGCCAGAGTCACCAGGTGGGGATTCGAACCATCAACTTTTTGGTTAGTAGCTGAACAATTAACTGGCTCACCACCAAAACCAAAACCGAACCTGTTGCCATCGAGTCAATTCCAACTCATAGCGACCCTATAGGACAGAGTAGAACTGCCCCGTAGGATTTCCAAGGGGCACCTGGTAGATTCCAACTGCTGACCTTTTGGTTAGTAGCTGAACTCTTAACACTATGCCACCACCAGGGCTCCTTTTTTGTCCACCTGCAGAGCTCCTATTCTTCCTTTCAAGTCCTGTTCAGGAAACCACACACACACACACACACACACTAACTACCCTTGCTGTTACCTCTGCCTGTTATCTCTATTTTGCATAAATGATATTATACCAAATTTGTTCACATCTTTCTCCTTTACTGGCCTATGAAATGCTTTGAGGTCAATGACCATGTCCTAATACATGTAAATAATATTGGCTGTTCTTACCACATGCCAGGCTGTGTGTCAAAAGGTGTTTCACATGCTAAGCCTCATTTAATCTTACAGTCACACCCTATCATCCCCAGTTTAGAGTTGCAGAAATGGAGGTAAAAAGCAGCTAAATCACTTGCCATATCACACAGCGGCAGAGTCATTATTCAGACCTAGAGCCCAACCGTTTAACCATTGTTGTTGTTAGGTGCCGTTGAGTTGGTTCTGACTCATAGCTACCCTATAAGACAGAGTAGAACCACCCCATAGGGTTTCCAACGCTGTAAATCTTCATGACAACAGACGACCACATCTTTCTCCCATGGACCAGCTGGTAGATTCCAACTGCTGACCTTTTGATCTGCAGCCGAGTGCTTTAACCACTGTGCCACCAGGGCTCCTCGCTAGGGCTATTAGCTACCATTTATTGAATGCTTACTATGTGTCAGGCATGGTGCTAAATACTTCACACAAATATCTCACTGAATTCGATTTATCCATTTTTGTGTCACCAGCACCTACCAAAGTGCATGATATATAAATATTTGTTGGATTGAACTGAATTCCTCTTGCTCCCAAACCTTCCTTTTAAAACCAACAACATTTTAGAGAGCTCTCTACATTTCCAGCATTAGCTGGAATGACTGTGGTTTTGCTATTGATGTCTACAATGTTCACGAGGCAACTTTTCAAAGCAATGCTAATGCAGAGAGCAGAAGTGCTACCCCTTTGAGAAAGATCTTTCTCTTTAATGGTAAATTCTATTAGTGGTTTGTATTATGACTCAAATCCTTATGGAGTAACAGAATTATGGAAGAGCTAAGTGTTTTGCTTGGGGGCCATAGATGAAGCTAAAAGAATATTTCCTGTGTCTCAACTTAACTTTGGATTCCGAATCTGTCTAACCTCTCACATTGAGTTCAAAATAGGCAGAGATAGTTGTAGACATTAGAAGTAACTGTAGGCTTGTGGGGCCACCACTCTTCTGTCACTTTGTCATACTGTGGTGGTTTGCATGTTGCTATGATGCTGGAAGCTCTGCCACCAATACTTCAAATACCAACAGAATCACCCATGGTAGACAGGTTTCAGTGGAGCTTCCAGACTAAGACTAGGAACAAAGGTCTGGTGATCTACTTCTGAATATTAGCCAAAGAAAACTTTACGGATCACAGAATATTAACTGAGATATCAACTCCCTTACTTTGGACATGTTATCAGAAGGGACCAATCGCTGGAGAAGGACATCATGTTTGGTAAAGGGAAAGGCCAGCAAAGACAAGAGAAGCCCTCAATGAGATGGACTGACAATGGCCATGACAATAGACTCAAAACATACTAACGATCATGAAGATGGTACAGGACCAGGCAACATTTCATTTGGTTACATATGGGGTCACCATGATTCAGAGCCAACTCAATGGCAGCTAACAACAATAAGACTTGTGGAACAATTTAGAAAGTTTACAACAGAAACTGCAGGGCTCACATGCACCACATGACTGAATGGGATCAAGAAGGGCTTAGCCTTGAGGCTAGAGACAAAATCATTCATCTTCTTCCAAAGACAAAGTTGTAAAGGAGACACTTTACATCTTTTCATTTCTCCCTTTCTGTTGTCTTCCCCAGGATATTCTAAATCTCCAAAAGTATTTATTGTCAAAAGTTTTGCTGGGAAATTTGACCCAAAGAAAAGATTCCTAATTGCCTTAAAATCCCCTCCCCTTTTTGGCCACAGTTTGATCCCTGTGATATTTAATAAAAACAAAACAATCCCTAATTGAATTCCAAGCCCCAAGGTCTAAAGCAGAGGAAGTAAATCAAATGCCTTCTGGGGCCTGGCAAGAACCTACATGAGTGAAATTATGAAAGAGAAAGCTAATCCCATATGAAAGAGCAGCCAGTGTTAGGCTCCAGTTCATAGTTGCCAGGAGTAATGAGGTCCCCAGTTGCCAGGCCTTTCAAAATTTCAGTAGTAGACACAACCCTAATTTTTATGTGAAGTCTCCTGGTTTTAAATTTAGGCAACAAATTTGTTAACAGTTGAAACAGTGAGCATGCTAGTCTTTGGCCTTACTCAGTGGAAGACACCAGTTTGTGCTCTCTGGCCAAAAGGGACCTTAGAAGCCTAGGGGATTTTTTTTTTTTTTTTTTTGTACTTTAGATGACGTTTTACAGAACAAACCAGTTTCTCTTTAAACAGTTAGTACACATATTGTTTTATGACTTTTGTTAGCAACCCCACGACATGTCAACAATCTCCTCTCTGGACCTTGAGTTCCCCATTACCAGCTTTCCTGTCCCCTCCTGCCTTCTAGTCCTTGCCCCTGGGTTGGTATGCCCCTTTAGTCTTGTTTTGTTTTATGGGCGTGTCTAATCTTTGGCTGAAGGGTGAACCTCGAGAATGACTTCATTACTCAGCTAAAAGGGTGTCAGGGGTTTCTCCAGTCTCTGTCAGGCCAGTAAGTCTGGCCTTTTTTTGTGAGTTAGAATTTTGTTCTACATTCTTCTCCAGCTCTCTCCAGGACCCTCTGTTGTGATCCCTGTTAGAGCAGTTAGTGGTGGTAGCCAGGCACCATCTAGTTGTACTGGACTCAGTCTGTTGCAGGCTGTGGCAGATGTGGTCCATTAGTCCTTTGGACTAATCTTTCCCTTGTATCTTTAGTTTTCTTCATTCTCCCTTGCTCCCCAAGGGGTGAGAACAGTGGAGTATCTTAGATGACCGCTCACAGGAGAATCCTAGGGGATATTTAGGGGCCTCTTACAAATCACTCCGTGTGCTGCCCATCAAAAAATGGCAGACTTAGAGGCCAGTCTTCCTGCTGGGACCCTGGTCTCCTAATGGGCTCTGCCTTTTATGATAAATACTTCTCTCCTAAATGTGATTTCCAGGCCTCTCTAAACACCGCCCCCCCCGCCCCCCCGCGCCAAGTCCTTCCCCAGCTGCATGATCAATGACCTTAAGTGGCCTGGGAGTTGGCTGCAGTGGGTCTCAGGGTGTGCTCCTGGAGAGATTACCTGTCTCGTCCTCCTAGCTGCCCCATCTCTCATTCCCATCCTCTCTTCTCTTTTCCAGGTCTGCTGCCCTTTCTTCTCCCTCTCTCCTTTCCTAGTTCTCTCTTGTCTCATTCTCTTCTTTCTTGCCTACTCTTTCCTTCTTTCTCTCCTTTTCTTCTTATGCTTCGTCTCTCCTCTCCACTCTTGCCCCTCTCTATTGCCCTCCTTTCCCTTCCAACCTCCCTCCTCCCCCAGATCCAGCACAGGGGACTGCAAGGAGCTGGCTCACCAAGAATACACCAACACCGGCTTCGAGTATTTCTTGTGATGCGAGCGGAGGGTCAGGGAGCCCTTGCGCTCCAGCAAGTCGGTGGGTCCCATCTCAAGCCAGTATTGGTTACTGCTGCACCCGTCGCCATAGGCGCTGCCCATGGCCGCCCTCGAGGTACAGACTTCAGAGGATTCCCCTCTGCACCTCTCCTCCTCCCCGCGCGGAACTGGACCAAGATTCCGCGTCTCCACATCTCCTAAGCAACGTGGGGCGGAGTCAATGGAGGGGGCGGGGCCACTGGAAAGGAGGATTCTCTCAAGCTAAGAGCCCTGGTTTCCTCGACACTGCAGTTACGGTAAGAAACTGCGTTTCCCAGAATGCGTTAGGGAAGCGACCGGGCTGCAGGGAGGGTGGGAGGGAGACCTGCACGCTGGGATTTGTACCTTCCCGCCCATCCGTCTATTCCTCCCGTAGGGGCTGGGCCGAGTTAAGGAGGAGGCGGTGGCCTTACCTGTTGAGTCGATTCCGGCTCATAGCGACCCTAGAGGACAGAGTAGAACTGCCCCATAGGGTTTCCAGGGAGCGCCTGGTGGATTCGAACTGCCAGCCTTTTTGTTAGCAGCCGTAGCTCTTAACCACTCTGTGCCACCAGGGCAAATTTGATCAAAGATTGAGCAAAGTCTCTGAGCAAAGTCTCTGAACCCAAAACGAGTCTGTTCCGGCCACATTTGCAGTTCCGTTTACCATTTATCATCTGTTGCCTCCACACATTCTGCTTACAAGAGATTTAAGTTTGACCAAAAGACAGCAAAACCAAACTATGCCATTTCTATACAGCTTTCCTGCCTGCGAATGAGGAGGAGCAAAATCATTCAGCAAATCAGATAAAAAGTTTGAAAATCAAAAGGCCTGGTTCTAATCTCAGCAATCTCAGCATTTTGGGGCATCGATTTCTTCCTCTGAAATATGAAGGGGAGTGGCGCAGACCTGAGGGGGACTCGGAATCTGAGGTCCCTTCAGGCTGTTACCCTGGAATCCAGCAGCTAGATACAGACTGGAGCCCAAGTGGTACAGGGGTTAAAGCACTTGGCTGCTAACCCAAAAAGGTGCAGGTTCGAACCCACAGGCCACGAGGTGAAAGAAAGATACAGCAGTCTGTTTCTATAAAGATTACATCTTGGAAACTATGGGGCAGTTCTACTCTTGTCCTACGAGGTGATTATGAGTTGGAATTGACTGAACAGTAACAAGTTCTATGGATAGATACAGTTTAGAGGAGCCCTGGTGGCACAATGATTGAAAGGTCAGCAGTTTGAACACGCAAGTGGATCAACGGGAGAAAAGTCTTGGGGATCAGCTCCCATAAAAATTACAGCCTAGGAAACCCTATGGAGAAGGGAAAGTTCTACTCTGTTACATATAGGGTCCCTGTGAGTCAGAATCAACTGGAGGGCACACAACAAGCACAGATAACAGTTTAGGGTCCTAGGTTTTCAACTCCTTCAGACTTGCCAAGTTCTCCTTACCTTAGGAGACATTTTGCGACAATACAAATTCATCGTGTTTTTAAAAATTTTATTGTTTTTTAGGTGAAAGTTTACAGCACATACTAGTTTTTCATTCAAAAATTAATACACAAATTGTTTTGTGACATTGGTTGCAATCCCCACATTGTGTCCACACTCTCACCCTTTCCCTTTCCACCCCAGGTTCTCCATGTCCATTTGTCTAGTTTTCCAATCCCTTCCTGCCTTCTCGTCTTTGCTCTGGGGCACATTTGGTCTTGTATACTTGGTTGAACTAAGAAACACGTTTCTCACGTGTTTTATTTTTTGTTTTATACACCTGTCTAATCTTTGGCTGATAGGTGAACCTCAGGAGTGACTTCAGGTCTGAGTTAGCAGGGTGTCCAGGGGCCATAGTCTAGGGGGTTTCTACAGTCTCTGTCAGACCTGGTTTCTTTTTGTGATTTTAAATTTTGTTCTACATTTTTCTCCCACTCTGTCCGGGATCCTCTTTTGTGATCCCTGTCAGAGCAGTCGGTGGAGGTGGTTGGGCACCATCTAATTCGTCTGGGCTCAGGCTGGTGGAAGCTGTGGTTCATGTGGCCCATTAGTCCTTTGGACTAATATTTGGCTTGTGTCTTTGGCTTTCTTCATTCTCCTTTGCTTTGAACTTGGTCAGACGGACAGATGTATTTCAGATGGCTGCTAGCAAGCTTTTAAGACCCCAGATGCTATTCACTAAAGTCAGATGTAGAACATTTTCTTTATGAACTGTGTTAGGCCAGTTGACCTAGATGTACCCCGAGATCATGGTCCTAGCCCTCAGCCCCGGTAACTCGGTACCTCAAGGTATTTGGTTGTGTCTAGGAAGCTTCTATGCCTTTGCCTTTGCCTTGGTCAAGTTCCCCTATATTGTGTGCTACCTTTCCCTTTACCAAAGCTACACCTGTCTACTAGTTAGTGATTTCACCTCCCATGCCTCTCCTCCCTCACAACCATCAAAGATTTTTTTTTCTATGTGTAAGCCTTTTCTTGGGTTTTTATAATAGTGATCTCACACAATATTTGCCCTTTTATGATAGCCTTATTTCACTCAGCATAATGCCCTCCAAATTCATCCATGCTGTGAGATGTTTCATGGATTCATCGTTGTTCTCTATCGTGGCATAGTATACCGTTGTGTGTATGTACCATAATTTGTTTTCCCGTTCATCTGTTGATGGGCACTTAGGTTGTTTTCATTTTTTGTCTATTGTGAATAATGCTCCAATGAACATGGACGTGCATATGTCTATTCCTATGATGGCTCTTATTTCCCTAGGATGTATTCCTAGGAGTTGGATTGCTGGATAGTATGGTATTTCTATTCCTAGCTTTTTAAGGAAATGCTATGTGTTTTTCCAAAATGGTCATACCATTTTGCATTCCCACAAGCAGTGGTACATAAATAAGAGTTCCAGTCTCCCTGCAGCCTCTCCAACATTTGTTATTTTCTGTGTTTTTGATTCCTGCCAGCAGGGTCGGGATGAGATGGTATCTCATTGTGGTTTTGATTTGCATTTGTCTAATGGCTTTTTTTTTTTTTTTTTAATGGCTAGTGATCAAAAGCATTTCCTCATATATCTGTTAGCTGCCTGAATGTCTTCTTTGGTGAAGTATTTGTTCATATCCATTGCTCATTTTTTCATTGGATTATTTATCTTTTTGTTGTTGAGGTGTTGAAGTGTTTTGTAGATTTTAAAGATTAGACCCTTTCAGATACATCACAACCAAAATTTTTTTCCCAGCCTGAGGCTGTCTCTTTATTCTTTTGGTGAAGTCTTTTGATAAGACTAAGTGTTTAGTGTTTAGGAGCTCCCAGTTACCTAGTTTACCTTCTGGTGTTTTTGCATTGTTAGTATTAGTTTATATTGCATTTATGCCATGTATTAGGGGCCCTAGCATTGTCCCTATTTTTTCTTCCATGGTCTTTAATATTTTTTTTAATTTAGGTTTTATATTTAGTTCTTTGATCTATTTTGGGTTAGTTTTTGTGTATGATGTGAGGTATGGGTCCTGTTTCATTTTTTTACCCATAGACATCCAGTTTTGCCAGCATCATTTGTCAAAATGACTGCTTTTCCCCACTTAATGGACTTTGGTCCTTTGTCAAAGATCAGCTGACCATAGGTGGATGAATTTACATCTGGGTTCTCAGTTTTGTTCTGTTGGTCTACGTGTCTGTCATTGTACCAGTACCAGTGACAGGTTGTTTTCACTACTGTGACTGTATAGTACATTCTGAGACCAGGTAGTATGAGGCCTCCTACTTTGTTCTTTTTCATCAATAACGCTTTGCTTATCCATATAAAGTTGGTGATTAGTTTATTTCATCTCATTAAAGAATCCTGTTGGTATTTGGATTGGATTGCATTGCATCTGTAGGTGGCTTTAGGGAGAATTTATATTTTTCCAATGTTGAGTCTTCCTATTTATGTTTTTCTATTTATGTAGGTCTCTCTTGGTTTCTTGTAATAGTGTTTTGTAGTCTTCTTTGTATAGGTCTTTTATATCCCTGGTTTAGATTTATTCTTAAGTATTTTGTCTTTTTAGGGGCTATCATAAACAGTGTTGTTTTCCTGATTTTTTTTTCAAAGTTCTATTTCTTGCTGTATAGGAATCCAACTGATTTTTGTATGTTGATCTTGTATCCTGCTACTCTGCTGAGTTTTTCTATAAGTTCCAGTAGGTTTCCTGTGGATCTTTGGGGTTCTTTAAGTATAGGATCTTATATCTGCAAATATGGATAGTTTTACTTCTTCTTTTCCAATTTGGATGCCCTTTATTTCTTTTTCTTGCCCATAAAAAAATTTTTTTTTTTATTGCTCTAGCTAGAATTCCCAGCACAATGTTAAATAGGAGTGGTAGTAAAGGGCACCCTTGTCTTATTCCCATTCTCAGGAGAAATGCTTTCAACCTCTTTTTGTTGAAAATGATTTTGGCTGTGGTTTTGTATTGATGCCCTTTACTATGTTGAGAGATTTCCTCTTTATTCCTATTGTATTGAAAGTTTTTTTATCAGGAATGGGTGTTGGACTTTGTCAAATGCCTTTTCTGCATTGATTGAGATGATCATGTGATTCTTTTCTTTTGTTTTATTTATGTTGTGGATTATGCTGATTGATTTCCTAATGTTGTACCATCCTTGCATACCTGGTACAAATCCCACTTGCTCGTGGTGTATTTTTTTTTATATGGTGCTGAATTTTATTGGTGAGAATTTTGTTGAGAATTTTTGCATCAATATTCATGAGAGATATTGGTCTGTGATTTTCTTTTATTGTAGTGTCTTTGCCTGGCTTTGGCATCAGGGTTAGTCTGACTTCATGGAATGAATTTGGGAGTATTCCTTCCTTTTCTGTGCTCTGAAATAGTGTGAGTAGTATTGGCATGAGCTCTTCTCTGAATGTTTGGTAGAATTCTCTAGTGAAGCTGTCCAGGCCAGTACTTTTTTTGTTGGGAATGTTTGTTTGTTTGATTGTGTGTGTGTGTGTGTGTGTTTAGCCTCTTCAATCTCTTCTCTTGTTATAGGTCTGTTATGAATTTCTCAGTTTGTGTTAGTTTAGATAGATAGTGTGTTTCTAGAAATTTGCCCATTTCTAGATTCTCAAATTTGTTGGAGATAATTTTTCATAGTATTCAGTTATGATAGCTTTTATTTCTGTTGGGTCTGTTGTAATGTCTTCAATCTCATTTCTCTCTTGGGTTATTTGCTTCCCCTCCTGTTTTTCTTTTGTCTGTTTGGCCAGTTGTTTGTCGATTTTGTTGATCTTTTCAAAAAGCCAACTTTTGGTCTTGTTGATTCTTTCTATTGTTTTCCTGTTCCCTATGTCATTTATTTCTGCTCCAGTCTTTATTATTTCCTTTCTTACAGTGGGTGCAGGCTTCTTTTCCTGTTCTCTTTCTATTTGTTCAAGGTGTAGTGCTAACATTTTGATTTTGGCCCATTCTTTTTGATGCGTTTATTGCTATAAATTGACCTATGTGCCCTGCCTTGCTGTGTCCCAAAGGTTTTGGTATAATGTGTTTTCATTCTTATTTAATTCTAGGAATTTGTTTTATTCTCTCTCTGATTTCTTCTATTACCAAGTTGTTTTTAAGCAAGGTGTTATTCAATTTCCATGTATTCGATTTTTTTCCCTTGCTCTCCCTGTTACTGATTTCTACTTTTATGGTGTTGTGATCAGAGAGAATGCTTTGTAGCATTTCAATGTTTTGGATTTTATTGAGAGTTGCTTTGTGGCCAAAAGTGTGGTCTATTCTGGAGAACATTCCACGTGCATTGGGAAACAATGTATACTTTGCTGCTGTTGGGTGGAGTGTTCTATATATGCGTATGAGGTCAGTTTGGTTGATTGTGGCCTTTAGATCTTCTGTATCTTTGTTGAGCCTCTTGCTAGATGTTCTGTCCTTTACAAAGAGTGGTGTGTTGAAGTCTCTTACTATAATTGTGGAACTGTCAATTTGTCTTTTCAGTGCTGAGTTTGTTTTATGCATTTTGGAGCCTTGTTGCTGGGTGCATAGATATTTATTAAGGTTATATCCTCTTGGTGGATTTTTCCTTTAATCGTTATATAATATCCTTCCTTGCCTTTTATGGCTGATTTTGCCTTAAAGTCTATTTTAACTGAGATTAATATTGCCACTCTTGCCTTTTTTGGTTACTGTTTGCTTGATATATTTTTTCCTACCATTCGATTTTTAATACATTTGTGTCTTTGTGTCTCAGGTATGTCTCTTGCAGATAGCATATTGATGGCCTGGGCTTTTTTACCCATTCTGCCACCCTCTGTCTCTTTACAGGTGCATTTAAGCTGTTTACATTTAGTGTTATTATTGATAAACATGAGTTTATTGCTGTCATATTGTTGTGCTTTTTTCTGTGGTGCTGACATTTTGTTGTGCTAAATTCCTTTTGTTTGAGGATTTTGTTTTCTTTTGTTACTATAAATTTTGTTTCCTGAGACTTTTTCTTTTTTATTCTGAAGAGTTGCTTTGTTAACTTTCTTTGTGGTTACCTTGAAATTTACTCTTATCTTCCTAAGTTTGAACCAGTCTTTAAATTCACCATATTTTTGGCTTGTGGTTAAGGAGATACAAGAAGGAAATTTTGAAATGATTATAAATACCCCTCAATAAGTCATTGGATAGATGTCTCATAGAAAAAATGGGGTATTTATTTCATTTTTGACTTCCTAGAATTCTCCCCAACCTCAGTGAAGCACTTTAAGGGCATTCATTGCCACCCCAATGTATTTATTAGTCAAGGTTCTCCAGAGACGAAGAACCAATAGGCTATATAAATATAAATCCATTGCCTTTGAGTGATTCTAACTCATGGTGGCCTCATGTGTACAGAGTAAAACTGCTCCATACAGTTTTTCTTGGCTGTAATCTTTATGGAAGTGGTTTGCCAGCCCTTTCTTCTGTGGCACTGGGTGGGTTTGAACCACCAACCTTTAGGTTAGTAGCCTATCACAAACAACTTGTGCTACCCAAGGACTATAAATGTGTAGATATAGAGATAGAGATAAAGAGACATGGAGATGTATATATAGAGAGAGAGAGAGTTATTTTCAGGAATTGTCTCACACAATTGTGGGGGCTGGCAAGTCTGAAATCTGTAGGGCAGGCAGCAGACTGGAAACTTCAGCAAAATATCCATGTTACAATCTTGAGGCACAATTTCTTCTTTTTTCTGGAGAACGCAGTTTTTGCCTTTAAGGCCTTCAGCTAATTAGATAAGGCCCACCCATGTTATTATGGAGGGTATTCTGCTTTACTTAAAGCCAACTGATTGTAAATCTTAGCCATATAGAAATACCTTCATAGCAACATCTAGACCAGTATTTAACCAAACAGCTGGGCACTATAGCCTATCCAAATTGATACATAAAATTAACCATCACACCAAGCATCTTACTTGGTTGTTGTTGTTGTTAGGTGCCTTCAAGGCAGCTCCAACCCATAACGGCCCTATGTGTAACAGAACAAAATACTGTCTAGTCTTGCACCATCCTCACAGTCATTGTTATGCTTGAGCCACTGTGTCAATCCATCTTTTGGAGGGTCTTCCTCTTTTTTGCTGACCCTTTCCTTTACCAAGCGTGATGTCCTTCTCCGCGGGCTGGTCCCTTCTGATAATATGTCCAAAGTATGTGAGACATAGTCTCCCCATCCTTGCTTCTAAGGAGCATTCCTGTTGTACTTCGTCTAAGACAGATTTGTTCATTCTTTTGGTAGTCCTTGGTATATTCAGTATTCTTCACCAACACCACAATTCAAAGACATCAATTCTTATTCGGTCTTCCTTATCAATTGTCCAGCTTTTGTATGCATATGAGGCTACTGAAAACACCGTGGCTTGGGTCGGGCACACCTTAGTCTTCGAGGTGACATCGTTGCTTTTCAACACTTTAAAGAGGTCTTTTGCAGCAGATTTGTATGGTATCTGTCTTAGCTATCTAATGCTGCTGTAACAGAAATACCACAGGTGGATGGCTTTAACAAAGAGAACTTTATTTTCTCGCAGGAAACCGTGGCGGTGTAGTGGTTAAGTCCTACGGCTGCTAACCAAAAGGTCAGCAGTTGGAATCCACCAGGCGCTCCTTGGAAACTCTATGGGCCGTTCTACTCTGTCCTATAGGGTTACTACGAGTTGGAATCGACTCGACAACAAAGGGTAATGTGTTCCCATCTAGAAGCCCTGGTGGTACAGTGGTTAAATTCTTGGCTGCTAACCAAAAGGTCGGCAGTTCAAACCCACCAGCTGCTTCAAGGGAGAAAGATGTGGCGGCCTGCTTTCATAAAGATTACAACCTTGGGAACCCCATGGAGCCTTTCTACTCTGTCTTAGAGGGTCACTATGAGTTGGAATTGACTTGACAGCAGTGGGTTTTTGGTTCTGGTCCCCATCTAAGTTCTGATAGAGTGCTGACCCGTCTTTCAGTCCTTTTTTTTAGAAGGAATGAAAAGAAAAACAGAAGTTAATTTTAAAAGGGTAAATAAAATCAGTGTTAAGTTTAGTTCTGTCCAATCGAAGTATAGCATATTGCTGTTGCTCCAAAAATACTGCCATCTTTACTATCATCTGTTTGTTTTTCTGTTTATTTTACTTATGCATAACGTGGTGGCAACATAATATATGTGCAGACAACATGCCAGGTTTCTGCAGCTGACTTCACTCAGAAGGAAGCTGTCTGGACCCAACCCTTTCCGCAGTGCACCAGTGCTGCAGAGATTTCAAAGCTTTGACAACACACCGAGCCATGGTAACTTTAGAAAATAAGCAAAACAAACATAGCTTATCATTTTAGAGCAACTTAAGCCAAGTTGGCAGCCTCTTTGAGTCTGCAAATATGCTTTTTGCTATACTCTCTTTCCTCTTTATTTCATCTTCATAAGTTTTATTGTCTTCCGTGTTGACTAAAGAGTTTTCAATATCTTCGTGCAGAAATATAGGAGATTAACTCTCTGATCAAGTTCAGATGCATTTCATTCTCTTTGTATACACCGCTACATTCTTTAGGAAGTTTGGTTTGTTGATTCCTTATCGATAAAGTGGGAATAGAACAGCGCTTATCACAGAGGGTTTTTGTGAGAATTTAATAACAAATGCATTGAAGGCAGGTAAAAAAGGGCCTAATGGATGCTCAGCCTTCAATTAAATTTCAACTACTACTACTATTGTTCTTACATCCTGACTTTGTCCTTATCAACGGGAAAAAGTACTCTGAGGTATGGCTGTTTTTTGTGTGGAATTTCCTAAATAATCCCACTGTTTTTCAAGCATTGTCTGTTTACCAGTTCTTTTTGAATGAATAGCTTTTTAGCATATTTTAATATGAAACTTAATAGCCTGAATCAGAAATACGTTGGAAAGACATTTGAATATGTTACCATTGATAATGACAGCTTTGTATTTACATAGAATCTTTTATCTGCAAAACCATTGGTAAGTTTATCCTTGCTTTATAAATGTGAAACCACTGATCCTCAACACACTTGAGTCATTCCCGTTTTCCTCAAACTTCATCAAACCAACGAAGTGTAGGGCTGAGAACAATGACTTCCATTAATATTAATCTCTTCATCGTGATACCCTTCCCTTTGGGTGAAAATATTACAGTTCAGGTGGCTGAAACAGAACTTTTCTGTAGGGTAAGTATAGGCAAGCTAACTTGGGAAGTGGGAATACTGTCAAATTTTTCTATGAGCATTACCAGGTCACTGAGAGGTTGCAAAGAGGAACTATGCAGGACACCAAAACTAAAACTCCAGCCCACCAGATGTAAATGGCCACAAGGACAAACTTCTCCATCACCTTGCCCTTCTTGTCTTAACAATTGTCTGGCCGATTCTCAGGAAAGCTTCTGCTCGGGACATTACAGCCATCATCAGCATATCCATCCCCCCAACATTAAAATTTCTTGTCTCTACCAAATGTCATTCGACTGAGCCAAGAGACAAGAATTTAAAATTACTTAAGAAAATTAATTTGTTTATCCTGGTGGTGTAGTGGTTAAGATTTCAGCTGCTAGCCCGAGGCTGGAAGAACTAAATGGTGTCCGGTTACCACCAACAACTGCCCTGACAGGTAACACAATAGAGAATCCCTGATGGAGCAGGAGAAAAGTGAGATACAGAACTCAAATTCTAGTGAAAAGGCCAGACTTAATGCTCTGACTGAGACTGGGGGGACCCCAGAGGTCATGGCCCCCAGACTCTCTGTTAGCCCAGAACTAGAACCATTCTCGAAGCCAAATCTTCAGACAAAGATTAGACGGGACTGGAGTATAAGACATAAAATGATACTGGTGAGGAGTGTGCTTCTTAGCTCAAGTAAACGCATGAGACTACTATGTGGGCAGCTCCTGTCTGTAGGTGAGATGAGAAGGCAGAGGGGGACAGGAACTTGTTGAATGGAAAGAGGAAATACAGGGTGGAGAGGAGTGTGCTGTCACATTGTAGGGAGAGCAACTAGGGTCACATAACAATGTATGTGTAAGTTTTTATATGAGAAACTGACTTGAATTGTAAACTTTCACTTAAAGCACAACAAAAAAAAAGTTCAGCTGCTAACCAAAACAGTCAGCAGTTCAAATCCACCACGCCTTCCTTGGAAACCCTATGGGGCAGTTCTACTCTGTCCTTGAGGGTCACTATGAGTCAGAATCAACTCCACAGCAATGGGTTTTTGGAACGCTGAATACTTGAAATGTACTAAAATCTTGGATGTGAATTATATAACACTCAGAAGTTGAAAACTAAATATTTATGTATTAATCAGGGTTCGTGTAGTATTTTATTAGTTCTCTGGGAATCAAAACCAGTTGCCATCGAGTTGACTCTGACACATGGCAACCACTGGTTGGCAATATTCCATACGTGTTACCACATATTGTTTCTGGGAGAATTAAGCACTGTCTATACTGGAAGACACCTGAAAGCTTGTTACTGGTCTCTTCCAGGCTTTTCCCTATGTCAGAGTAGAACTGTGCTCCACAGGGTTTTTAGTGACTCTAATCTTTCAGAACTAGATTGCCAGGTCTTTCTTTCAAGGCCCCTCTCGTAGACTTGAACCACCAATCTGTCTGCTGGTAGCCCAGGGGGTTAACAGTTTGTACCACCCAGGGACGCTTCTCCATAAATATGAACCTCCTGTCACTCATCATCTATACACATACTCCCCCACTTATGACAGGGTTCCATTTCGAGGACTCCATCGTAAGTTGGTTCTGATGTAAGTCAAATACCTCTTTTTTTATTTTTAGTTTTCATTATTATTGCCATTTATTATTGATATCTTTACAAATCCACTCTTTATTTGTCTTTGGGGGTTGGAAACATGACATACAAACTTGCAGAGAATTATAACATCAAAAAATCCTGTGCTACAACATTCTATGTAGTGCCTACCACTAATGATAAGAAGTATAAAAAAAAAAAAAAAGACTCGTAATTGTGGCTTGACGTAACTCAAACGTTGTACGTCAGGGACTGCCTGTACATCTATGGATTCACATTTGAATATTTTATACAAAAGAGTAAGAGTCCATCTGCTATATCAAAATGAACTAATGGTGCCTGCTTTTTCCCCTACCTCTTTTTCCCCCTTCCCTTTTTCTTTCCCCTTTCCCCACTCTTCCTTCCTTTATCCCTTTCTCTTCTTCTCCTTTGCCTACCCCCCATTCCTTCCCTTCCTTTCTTCTCCCCTCCCTTTCTTTCTCTCTCTCCTCTTCCACCCTCCCCTTCTCTTTTCTTCCTCCTCTTCTTCCTCCTTTGAGAGGTGGTATGGTTTTTAGAGTCAGATCTATTGCAGAGCACCCAAGAGAATCTGGTACAATTCAAAGTTAGATGAGAAATACAAAAGAAGAATACTCAGGTCTAGAAACCAGGGCCAAAACTTTAAGAACAAGCTCATACTTAACAACCCAGGAACTCTCAAGGGAGTCAACTCCAGGGAAAGTTTCAATCTTCTTTCCTTTAACTATTCATAACTGTCAGTGGTCTTTCTTAGAATGATTTTCAGTGTGATTCCTGTCTGCTTCTAATTTGGATTGTAAACCAATTGGGCATCGACTTCCTCTCTAAACATTATTATTAACTAGTATTTTTTTTTTTAGTATTTATTCAGTGCTTACATGCAACAGGCATTACTTCTGAAACTCCTGCTATCAGCATGGGGGATTAATTTATTAAATATTCAAAATATACTCTTCAATAATTTACCAGTTTCTTTATTTTGATATCTTATCCAGCCAGTAAGAAAACTTTTTGACAGAATTGTCCATAACTATTAGGATTAAATTTTAATGTCCTGGATTTTTTTTTTTTTTTTTATTAGTAATGAGATGTTCTAACATAACTGTAGATTAGGGAATTCTTAGATATCCTACCCATTGGATATCCTTAATTATTCAAAGACTGAAAATCCATTTCACAAATGGTGTGAGCCCTTAGTTTTTCTCTTTTCAGCCCTGTGCTGCTTTGCTTTTGGCACTTTCACTGAATATTAGGAGCAAAAATGAGACAGTTAACAGCTCTTGTAAAAGGAGTCAAGCTTAAAATTAAGTTTAATATTGTGACTTTCTTTGTTTCTCGTGGTCTTTAATCTGCATAAAGGACTCTCCTCTTTCAGGGAGAAACTAGGAGCAAAGAGAGGGATTTATGCTTCTTTCTGCTTGGGTGGTAGTGGACAGTTTCCTATCTCCCCACAAGATCCACCCCTAGCTGCACACTGAGTGGCTGGTAAAGAACTGAATGAGAGGCTCCTCCAGAGGGCCAGGAGTGAGCAGGTGTTTCTGGTTGTTGAATAAGCCAAGCACACTGTTGGGGATGCCCAGAGTCACCAGTCTGGGGGTGGACATTGGGAGGCTCAGGAAAAAACCTGGAAAACCTCCTGACCCTCCAGACACTGTATGACCTTTGCATGACTTAGGGTTTCCCGTGTTCAGTTAGCATATGTCAGATTTGTGGTGCTGTCTCCTCTGTTAAATAAATCTGTTTCTATGGCATCATGTTTAGATTGTTTCAAAGTAGCAAGGC
This sequence comes from Elephas maximus indicus, assembly GCF_024166365.1. Taxonomy (NCBI): domain Eukaryota; kingdom Metazoa; phylum Chordata; class Mammalia; order Proboscidea; family Elephantidae; genus Elephas; species Elephas maximus. Next base: position 85,068,362 of record NC_064827.1, on the reverse strand, counting down.
TCAGGCTATGTCAGAAGGGTCATTCAGGAGAGCTGACAGGGGGCTAAAAGCAGGACTGTGATAGTGTATAGTGAAGAGTTAACTAGGCGGGCTTGGGGTGTTCAAACCCTGCTCGTTCCACAGAAGTGACTGGCCCTTGACTGGCTCCTGGGAAGTAACCATTAATCTCTTGGAATATTCTGCCTGATTAAGAGTGTCTTTTGTATACCAGGGCCTTGGACCATGCCAGACAGTGTATGCTAACAGTGTGACTTACAGGTGAAGACCTTTTTTCCCCCTGGGCCCTGAGCCACTCTGTATCGGTTTGACCTCAAGAGGGCCTAGAGAATGAATAGCTAAAGTCAGTCACGTGGATGCCAAGGCTCAGATGAGCTTCCCTGGTTGGCAATACTTGGTATGTGTTGTCACACATTGTTTCTGGGTGACTTAAGCACTCTCTATGACTCCACTGGAAGAGGGCAACTGAAGTCTCTTCCAGACACCACCCTATGTGCTTTTCACCTTTGTTGATTTTAATCTGTATCTTTTCCCTGTTATAAATTATAACAGTGAGTATAATAGATTTTCTGAGTTCTGTGAGTCCTTCTACTAAAACATTGAACTGAGGTTGGTCTTGGGGACCCCCAACAAAGACAATTTTTTTAAAACATAAAGGAAATAAAAACTTAGACTAAGGATTTTCAAAACCAAGGATTAATTCAGCTCCATATCACCCATTCTATGGCTATTTAGTACATTTCTTAAAATTCAGAACATGGTTCAAGTTATGGAAAGGCGAATTGAAGTGTTCTTTTCATAGGAAGCTAGAAGTATCACTCAATAAGTAATGTGTGTCAGGCCAGGAGTTTTTTTTGCGATGTTGTACTTTGGGGACTATAATGGTGACCACACCATGGAAACTTTCCTCTAGGGAAATTAGAAACAGGGTCAGTTTCTTTATTATTCCCCCACTTTAACTACCCCTCTCTTCCTTCTGAGCTCATCAAGCAGTCTCTGGTTCTGCTAGGAGTAAGGAAAAAAGGAAAAGTAAGGAAGGAAAAGGAGCCCTGGTGGCACAATGGTTAAGCACTCAGCTACTAACAGAAAGGTCGGCAGTTCAAACGCACTGGGGGCTCCACGGGAAAAAGCCTGGCAATCTGCTCCTGTAAAGATTACAGCCTAGGAAACTCTATGGGACAGTTCTCTCTTATCCTATAGGGTTGCTAAGAGTCAGAATTGACTCAAAAGCACACAACAACAAGGAAGGAAGGAAAAGTCTTCTTTGACTGCTGCCCTTGTAATCTGGTGTCAAGGCCCTTTGGGTGGTAATAGCCAAATGTTGTTAACGGGGAGCTTTTGTGGGGCCCTCAAGGGCCTCTTGAGAGAGCTTCATCATTGCCAAGAACAGGCAATGTGCCCTCCTGACATAAGGTCACTGCACCCTAACCAGCATACTTCCTGGCCAGAGTCCTTTGAAATAGGCTCCTGCCCAGTTAGTCTCTCCAATGTCATGTCCACTCCTTCCATGGGGAACACTCAGCACTTTTGGTGCCCTTCAAACTCTGGAAATAGGTTGCTTCTCTTCATGCTCTGCCATCAAACAGCTCCAGAATGTCTCTAACCTTTAAACATTTCCAGGCTAGAAACGGCACCACTCACAGAGTGCTCCAAAACCCTGGGGATATGTGTCAAGCTCTCTGAGAAATTTTTAAACCCTTTATATCCTTATCTTTAGACTCCAAGGATAAGGATATAAGATTAGCTTTGCCTCTTACTAGATACGTGATTCAATTTATTCATCTTAGAAATAGAAATAACAATACATACCCCACATAATTTTTGTGATGACTAAGTAAGATAGTATATGACAAAGTATTTTATTGACTGATATCAATTTTAGAATCCAAGGAGGGGACATTGGTGGTTCAGTGGTAGAATTCTCACCTTCTATGCAGGAGACCCAAGTTCGATTCCCGACCAATGCATCTCGTGTGCAGACATCACCCATCTGTCGGTGGGGGCTTGCATGTTGCTATGATGCTGAACATGTTTCAGCAGAGCTTCCAGGCTAAGATACTAGGAAGAGAGGCCTGGTGATCTACTTCTGAAGAACCAGCCAATGAAAACTCTGGATCACCACAGCAACCGGTTTCATTCCATTGTGCATGGGGTCGCAGTGAGTTGGGGGCTGACTTGATGGCAGCTAACAACGAAAACAACAAGACTCTAAGGAATGTTCTCCTTCTACTGCAGACATCATTCTTAAATATGCACATACATATTATATGTGCTGTGTTTATGTATATATAAACTCTGTCTGTAGGAACTTGACCTCAAGGACTACAGGACTAGTTCCTCTGCTTAGCCTTTATCTCTAGAACTTTTGTCTTCTCAGGATATGTTCTTGACTTTTCCATCTAAGGCAATAGGTAGGTGAACAATTAGGAGTGTGTTTCCAAATTTCCTCCCTTGTTAATTTCCTCTGCAATTATATAATTCAGTACCCTAAGGCTTTCATAAAATATGATCAAATAGTTTGGGTCTCTTGTCTTTGCCTCGTCACTTGGGGTCCAATTTCCTTTTTGTACTGAGGAACTTCTTGGCTACAATTTCCCTTTCTTTTGCTCTCATCATTTCTGTCTCTAGATTTATTTTCCTTTCTCCAAATAAGACAATCACTCTGTAGCGTGTCTCTTGTCCCTGATAGAACTATAGGACCTGAATCTTTCTTGCTCAGATTTCTCTTATAATTCTAGGATCCAGGTGTGGGAAGGATATCTGGATTTCTAAACCACTTCAACATAAGCTTTTATTCCACAGGGGAACATTAAATGCTTTGTTTTCCCCAAAGCTGTGATTTTAGAACAAGTATGCTTTGATTTTCTTATCAAATTATAAGTAAAAATATTACTAAGATCTTAATATCCTCTATAAAAATATTCAAAAAGCCTGTATCCAGTTCTACAAAGAATTACAGTTTTAATATTAAAAGAAACTACTCTGAGATGTATTTTAAATTTCATTATGTATCTCATGCTGTGTCATCTCTTCTCATTTACCAGAGTCTGTTTTGTCTCATTTAAGATGAACTAAATCCCTATTCCCGACCAAATCCTTATTATTATTGAAAAATGCATCATATTCTCTCCCAGTGTGGTTATGCCTGACGAGAATATTCTGTGTAAAAATGAATTGTCTTTTTTTTTTTTAACTTGGCATATTATAAACCAGAAACCCATTACCATTGAGTTGACTCATAGTGACCATGTAGGACAGAGTAGAACTCCTAGATAGGATTTCCAAGGCTGTAATCTTTATGGGTGCAGACTGCCACATCTTTCTTTCTCCGAGTGGCTGGTGGATTCGAACCACCTACCTTTCAGTTAGTAGTGGATCCCTTAACCACTGCACCACCAGGGCTGCTCAGGCACATTATAAAACCTGTTCCCGTTGCCGTCGAGTCGATTCCAACTCATAGCAACCATATAGGACAGAGCAGAACTGTCCCTACAGTTCCAAGAAGCAGCTGGTGGATTCAAACTGTCGACCCTTTGGTTAGCAGCCATAGCTCTTAACTACTATGCCACCGGAGAACTATTTTGGAAGTAAAGTATATTAATGATGACTCCGATTCACCAATTTGAAAGATTTCTTAGATAAAGTGATGCAAAATTTCCCCATTGTAGTCAGGATATAGGATAAATAATTTTTTTCAGATGGATATGATTTCCTATTTTCTACCTAAATTTATAGAGTCATGGAATAAACAAGTCTAGAATCTGAGCACGGGAAGGAAGATTAGAGGTTATTTGTTACAGCCTCTTAGCCAAACTAGAAATCTACTCCTTACTTCTAAAACACAGCTGGTGATATTCCTTCTGCCTCTGCTTGAGCACAGAGGAGGGAGCTCACGCTTCAGGAAGGCAGCTTCTCCCAATACAGGACAGCTGCAATCCTAAATTCCATCTTATGCTCAGCCCAAGTGTATCTTCTTGCTAGATCCACCTACTTCTGGAAGACAGAGATTAAGTCTTATTTCTCTCTCTCTCTCGCTCTCTCTCATGAAACCCTTTCAGATATTTGAAGGGAGTTCTCATGCCTTCTCGTTTTCCAGGTAAACAAACCAAACAAACCTGCCTATTCTTCATATTTATTATGGCTGACTTCTGCAGATGTCTACCACTTTAGCCATGACCTCTTAAAGAGTGTTTCTCAGAAAAAAGCACGATGCTCTACTCTGACTGCCTCTCCTACCCTTGACTATGTACTCATCGCACGACTCAGGAGTCCAGTCCAACTATCCATTCACAGTGAGTTTTTAGTCGTCTAAAGCCAAGCCTTGAAAGTGGTTGTAATTCATTATATTTGTTTTTTTGTTTGTTATTTAAATCTTCAGTGATGGGGACTACCTCCTCAGCAACCTCTCACTAAAATACAACTAAAACCTAGGTAATTGCAGCAGACATACTTTGTAATGCATTGCTGAATTTGCCAGAAAGTTAGAAAAAAAAAATCTCTAAGCAGAGGAGGAAGGAAGTAAGAAAGGATGGGAAGAAGAAAAAATAAGAGGCAAGGAGGGAAGAAGGGAGAGAGAAAGGGAAGATGGATGAACTGAAGCCAGGTCAGAGAGAAATAAAAACAAGTAAAATATATACATATATTCCCCAAGGCTAATACCAGGATCAGAACCACCATCTAGAGATGAAGCTTTGGACCTCTGGCAAGGTTGGGGAGCTTATACCAAGCCTCCTGCATTAAGCCAGGAGTCTATGAAAATAAAAATCCTCTCTGAAAAAAAAATCCCTAATTTGGACCCTCAGGAATCCCGTAGACTAAATTCAACAAATGTGCTCACAAGAAAATATTGCCAAACATAAAAAGAAATAAGTCAGGATGAGCAAAAACAACAAACAACAAATTTAGATCCCCTGACCCAATTCAGATGTTTGAATTATTAGATATAAAATATAAGATAACTCTGAATGAAACTTCTAAAGAAATAAACCTTGGAATAATAAAACAATCTGATCAAGGGGTAAGACACTATTAAAAATGACCAGAGAAACTTCCAGTATGAACATGGATGCATTAATCAGCAGTTGCCCTTCTCATTGTGAGAGTCTTCTGAAAGCTACCAAACAAACAAACAAAAAATGTGGAAAACAAAAATTCAAGCTTTGGTAAAATTAAGAGAGAGATTCCAAAGCATTTGCAAAGTCTACTAGGCAGTTGTGTTCATGCAGGTGTCGTGTGACAGTAAGTGGAGAGAAGCCTAAGAGGGCTGTAGGCAGAATCCTAAAATGCCCCCTCCCCCAAGATTTCCTGTCCTAATCCTCGGGAGCATGAATATGATGTATGCAATATCTGTGAATTATGTTACATTACAGGGCAAAAGAATTTTGCAGATATAATTAAGGTTACTAAGCAGTCAACTTTGAGTTAATCAAAACAGAGGTTGTCCAGTGGGCTAACATAATCACAAGATCCCAGACATGAATCACCAAAGTAGAATGTAAGACAAATACTGTATGAGAACACAATCATAAAAACTCATGAAAAGCATTTACACATAGAAAGAAACAATCTTTGATGGTTACGAAGGAGGACGGGGTGGGAGGGAAAAACACTACCTAGACAATAAATAACGGTAATTTTGGTGAAGGGTAAGACAAGATACATTACAGGGGAAGTCAGCACAACATGACAAAGGCAAAGTCATTGAAGCTTTGTAGACCTATCCAAACTCCTTGAGGGTCTGAATTACTGGGCTGAGGGCTGGGGACCATGGTCTCAGGGGACATCTAGCTCAATTGGCATAACATAGTTTATAAAGAAAATGTTCTGCATCCTACTTTGGTGAGTAGTGTCTGGGGTCTTAAAAGATTTTGAGCGACCATCTAAGGTACTCCTCTGGTACCACCCCATCCAGAGCAAGGTAGAATGAAGAAAACTAAAGACACAAGGTAAAGGTTAGTCTAAAGGATTAATGGACCACAAGTACCACAGCCTCCACCAGACTGAGTCCAGCACAACTAGACAGTGTCAGGCTACCACCACCAACTGCTCTGACAGGGATCATAATAGAGGGTCCCAGACAGAGCTGGAGATAAATGTAGAACAAAATTCTAACTCACAAAAAAATGACCAGACTTACTGGTCTGACAGAGACTAGAGAAACTCCAAGAGTATGGCACCCAGACACCTTTTCAGCTCAGTGATGAAGTCACTCCTGCGGTTGACACTTCAGCCAAAGATTAAAACAAAATGAAACTAAATGGGCACACCAGCCCAAAAGCAAGGACGAGAAGGAAGGAGGGGACAGGAAAGCTGGACAAATGGAAATGGGGAACCCAAGGTCAAGAAGGGGAGTATTGACATGTCAAGATGTTGGCAAACAATTTCACAAAACAATATGTGTATTAATTGTTTAATGAGAAACTAATTTGCTCTGTAAAGCTTCATCCGATGCACAATAGAGAAAAAAAAAAACTTGAAAAAACAATCTTTGATGGTTATGAGGGAAAGGGGGACTGGGGAGGGGAAATCACTAACTAGATAGTAGACTAGTGGTAACTGTGATGAAGGGAAAGACAACACACAATATAGGGGAAGTCAGCACAACTTGACCATGACAAAGTAATAGAAGCTTCCCAGACACATCCAAATACCTTAAGGGACCAAATTACCGGGGCCGAGGGCTGGAGACTTTTGTCGCTGGGGACATCTAAGTTAATTGACATAACATAATACATAAAGAAAATATTCTACACCCTGCTTTGGTGAGTAGTGTCTGGGATCTTAAAAGCTTGTCAGTGGCCACCTAAGATACATCTATTGGTCCTATCTCGGCCAGAGCAAAGAAGAATGAAAAAACCAAAGACAAGGAAAGTGTTAATACAAAGAACTAAAGAATTACATGAACCACAGCCTCCACCAGCCTGGACCTAGAACTAAATGGTGCCCAACTACCACAACCGACTGCTCTGACAGGGATCACAATAAAGGGTACCGGACAGAATGGGGGAAAAAAACATAAAACAAAATTCAAATTCACAAAAAAAGACCAGACTTACTGGTCTGACAGAGACTGGAGAAACCCCTGAGACTGTGGCCCCCAGACACCCTGTATACTCAGAACCGAAGCCACTCCTGAAGTCCACCTTTCAGCCACAGATAAGACAGGCCCATAAAACAAACAATAACACATGTTAGGAATATGCCCCTTAGTCCAATCAAGTATACGAGACCAAATGGACAACACCTGCCCAAAAGCAAAGACAAGAGGCAGGAAGCGACAAGAAAAGTGGATGAATGGACACGAAGAACCTGGGGTGGGAAGGGAGAGGGAGAGACTGCTGACACATCGTGGGGATTTCAACCAATGTCATAACAATTTGTTTATAAATTTTTGGATGAGAAACCCTTTTGCACTGTGAACTTTGACCTAAAACATAATAAAATAAAATAAATGAATATTGTTTTAAGCCATTAACTTTGTTGTGATTTGTTATGCAACAACAGAAAACAAATATAAGTGACATTTCAGAAAGGACTGTTAAAAACAAACTTCCTGAAGAGAATAGAGCATACCTATGCCCAGTGAGCAGCAAATGGATTAGGAACTTGGTGAGGTGAATGGTACAAGACGGCTGCCTTATGAGTCACCTAAATAGAAGAGGAGAGGCTGCACAGACACTTACGGATAAGACATGTTTGCAGGAACCATTCTGTGGCAGATTAGAAAAGAGCCCTTGATTAAAATGCTACTGATATGCATCAGTTAGGATCCAGCTGGGAAACAGAAACCACTCTAAGTCTTTCAAACGCATGGCATGGAAGAGCTGGAAAGTCAAACACAAGGTACAAGGCATAGCAGTTAAGTCCTATCAAACCCAGGGCTGAAGGGAAAATAAGAGGAGGTGCCATTAACAAGTCCATACTTCAGGTCTGCATGGCAAGTGCTATGGAGGAGGCTACATGGAGGGACTTTGAACCAGGGAGAAGACTCCACCACTGCCACAGAAGCTTCAGGAAGCAGAACAAAAAGGGGAGCAACATCCTACCGTTCTCCACCTTCCACGTTCCATCAGTGTCTCCCATTGGCTGAAGCTAACAGACCCAAATGGAAAAGCACCCTAGGAAGTGTGGAAGTACGTTCCCTTTAATACAGAGCAGAACAGTAAAAGTGTAGGGAAAGTATCTCAGAGCAAACAAGTAGTTGACCTGTATAAGGGGCTTCTTGTAAATAGCTGACATAAAAAACAAAACTCATTTGGTTATTTTTTTTTTTAAGCAGCTATCACATTATCTATAAGAAAAAGAGGAAAGCAGGTTTGCTTATGCCGAGGTTTAATGCGCTACATCGTACTGCCTTCTGTAGCCGTATTGTAAATTGCATAAAACTGAGTTTAATGAGGTGTCCTTGGTGCAGATGAAGTGATCCCAGCACATATCCAGGCTAGCCTACTTGGAAAACTGTTGCCACACCAGAAAAATGTTTCCACAGAAGAGGAAATATGTGAAAATATATTTCACCATGAATTAAAAACAATTTTAATGAAGAAATTGCCTCTATGAAGGTAGAGCACAAACCAGAAATACAAGAATTCAGGCAATAACTGAAGAGATAACAGAAGTAAATTATATAAGAGCTAGCAGAAATAAGGAAAGAAATAGAAAAAAAAATCACAGAAATAGGAAATCAGAAAAAGTGGGAGGTTTACAAGAAACTGCAAAAAAAAAAAAAAGGGAGCTTATACAATATAGGTCAATGCTTTTTTTTTTAAACAAATAGAATCATACTATATAAAAAGTTATACAAACTTTTTTTTCTTGTTGATATATGATAGCCTTCTTTCACATATAGATGTACCATGTTCTTTTTAATGGCTGCAGAGTATTCCATTGTATAAATACAACAAATTGATTTAACCAGTCATCTACTGAAGAATAGTTAGTTTCAGGTTTGTCACTATTAAAAACAGAGCTGCAATACCCACCCTTATAATATTTGCCCTTGTGTTCTTAGGCAATGATACCAGTAAGATAAAACTACAAATGGAGTTGTAAGGCCACAGGGCCAAAATATCAGCTCATTTAAATTTTTAATAAGTACTACTGTCAAGGATTGAATTGTGTCCCCCCAAAAAGTGTGTGTCAACTTGGGTAAGCCGTGATTCCCTGTATTGTATGGTTGTCCTCCATTTTGTGATCTGACGTGATTATCCTACATGTTGTAAATCCTAACCTCTACGATGTTAATGGGAGCCCTAGTGGCACAATGGTTAAGAAGTTGGCTGCTAACCAAAACGTCAGCAATTCAAATCTACCAGCTGCTCCTTGGAAGTTCTGTGGGGCAGTTCTACTCTGTCCTGTATGGTTGCTATGAGTTGAAATTGATTCAACAGCCACAGGTTTAGTTTTTGGGTTGAAGATGTTAATGAGGCAGGATTAAAGGCAGTTATGTTAATGAGGCAGGACTCAATCTACAGGATTAAATTGTATCTTGGGTCAATCTCTTTTGAGGAATAAAAGAGAGAATCAGCCAATCAAGAGGGACCTCATTACCACCAAGCAGGAAGAGCCAGGTGTGGAGCATGTCCTTTACATGTGGAGTCACTGCACCGAGAAGCTCCTAGTCCAGAGGGAGATTGATGACAATGACCTACTCCCAGAGCTGACAGAGAAAGAAAGCCTTCCCCTGGAGCAGGCACCCTGAATTCAGACTTCTAGCCTCCTAAACTATGAGAGAATGAACTTCTGCCTGTTAAAGCCATCCACTTGTGCTATTTCTGTTACAGCAGCAGTAGATAACTAAGACAACTACCAAACTGCCTTCTGAAAAGATTCTACTAGTTTCACTCTCCAATTATATAAACGAGTCTAGCTCTTATAATCTTTGCCAAAAGATGATATTCAGATTATTCTTTTTGTCAATATAAAATGATGTGTTTTGTTCCATTTTAATTATTTTGACTTTGAATTACACTTGTTTGATATTAATATTTCAACATCCACTCTTTAGTTTGTGTGGGATCATCCTAAAGGAACTAAAATGGCTGACACAAGTTTGAGTCAGACTCCATTTTGCTCCTAGTCCCCATTTCTCCGTTTAGATTGTACATGGAATTTTCCACCCTTGTGAAGTTTTAACTATCCTCCTTGAGCAGTTAAGGAGGGAGCAAGAATGTGATAAAACATATGGTGAAATGTTACCTAAGGTAGGGTCTTATGATTCTACTTTGAAAGGTTGCTTGCGTGGATTGTTCTTGGAAAGAATGTTAAAATGGATAAGCTGAAGTGAAGAAAGATTTGTTTCTCTAAACTGTAAATAAAAACCCTCTCTACCTGAACCCTTTGGAACACTTTGCACTTATGCTTTGTGCTGCCCTATTCAAACTGTTCTATTACTCAATAAAATTCTATTGTTCTCTGTTTACAGAGTTTGGCTTTATTTTGCACTTGGACAAGTTGTTTGTGTTTTCCTAGTGCATTTTGGCTTATTTTATATTTTATATTTAGCCATCTGGAATTACCTTGGGTGGTGTTCTTTTAAAGACAGAATATGGTTAGTCTTTGCTTTTAAACCATTTTCTTTGGTTGTCATAATTTATATTTTTGTCTAATTACATTATTTTTTCTGGGTTTTTTCCCCAATATTTCCTTGCTTTCCATTTATTTTTTTGTCTATTGTGTGGACTCTGCTTTATTTACTGTTATCTTTTCAGGGCTGGAGCAAAATGTTACCTTTCTTTCATGCAAGATGATAATGCTAAGAACAAGGTTTGCCCTCAACAAATGATTATTCAATTAGGCTATGCTGAAATTAGCTTGTCCTTCAATCTGATTTGAAATTTTTTGTGGAACATGGAATTCTTACACCTCAGCTCAGGGAGGAAAAAAAAAAGTCTAAACGGTACACATGTGATAATACAAGAAGAAAAGTTTCTTAATGCGTGGTAAGAAAACATTGCCAAAGTTTCATTATTGTTATTTACTGCTCTTTGTTGAGAGCCAGAAAAGTGCTTCATTTTTAAGTGTATGTATAAAAATCAATTCAGTAGTTAACAATCGATCTCTCTTACTATTCAAACAAAATCCAAGGGAGAATGATTGATTGATTTTCTTTTCAGTTTTTTTTTTTTTGCTTCCTTCTAATCTAAACTTCCACCTTTGGGTTGTAGCAGTACCTCTGCGGTTACAGAAGGAATCTGTGAGCACCCAAATGTGGTATTCTGTCCACAGGCAATTTGACTGTCAGTATATATCATCATCAAGTCCTTCAGCAAGTTGGTCAGCTTATCACTCAAGGACTCAACACAGTGGTTGCATTGAGGTTCGTAGACTAAAAAATCATAGCCTTAAAGGTGGTTTTGGAGAAAAATCAATTGCCATTTTTGTTTGCCTTTCATTTCCTGCATGTATAACTTTTCCAACTGCAGGATAAGACTTAATAGCTGATCTAAAGGTTTGTTAGCACAACTCTCAGAGTCTTCTGAGAAGTGTCCCCTGTTCTTGCTCTGCAGTGCTAAGTTTAAGAATACACTTTGACTAGGATGTCAACCTGGTGGTGACCAAGGGTGATGAATGAGGGCTGTACATGCCTAGGTTTACTGTACTGCATTGTACTGTCTCCTGTAACCATATCGTGTATTACATAAAACTGAGTTTAATGATGTGTTGTTGGCACAGATGAAGTGGTCCCAGCACATATCCAGGCTAGCCTACTTGGAAAACTGATTCAGTCTCTTATGTACATACATCCAGATGAAGAGAAAGACCATTAAGCCTCCAGAAGGACTGATATGACACTTACTCAGATGTTATCACCTGTAACTGTGTACCTGGTGGTAAGGATTTCAGAAGCCTGCACCTCTACCTGTCCTGAGTGATTATGATCTCCATGATGTATATCATGATTGTGATGACATCCTTTTTTATGACATTTAAGATAATTAAACCTTGTGTCATCTACACAAGCAGTATGTGTCTGGTCTTCCCATAAGTGTGAGCTTACTACTGATATCTGTCAGTGTAATGGTCATGACCTTCCATTTCTCAGATGGAGTAGATAGGTGTTATATATTTGGAAGATGAGTATACAGATGTTTTGTCTTCTGTCCAAGGCTGTACCTACCTGTTGCCGTCAAGTTGATTCCAACTCATAGCAACCCTATAAGACAGAGCAAAACTGCCCCAAAGGGTTTCCAAGGAATGGCTGGTGGATTCCAACTGCTGACTTTTTGGTTACCCCGAGCTCTTAACAGCTGTGCCACCAGGGCCCCCGTCCAAGGCGAATGTTTATAAATAGATGACTGTTTATGGTAGGATTTCTTAACTTGAGGCCTAGCACCATTTAGGGGAGAAGGGGAATTCTAGGCAGAGAGAGCAGCATTAGAAAGGCAAGAAGTCGGAATGCATATAGCAATGTTGTGTGTCTCACTGGCCTCCAAAATATGCCATGTGGTTTATATCTAATTTCAAATGCAGGCTTCCAGCTGCTACAAGTAGAGTGATTAGCAGAAGGGAAGTCTCTGAAACAACCACCCTTGCCCTAAGAGGAGCAGTTTTAAGGTCACTTATTTCTAGGTTCTCTTGCACAAAGGGACAGGCAACATCTGTAAGGGCTCAACTCAGCTCCTAACATATCCCCATCTGGATGTTGCTCTCCTTGGTTTCCACTGCACAAGGACAGCAATTACATTTGACTCCAAGGGAGACCTCAATGCTGTCCAGATGTTCGTTTTCAATCACTTGACAAGTAAATGTATCAACAAGTATTTTCAGAGGGAGCATTAGGTAAAACAAATATTTGCTAAATATGAATGTCTACTTCTTGTTCTGCATCACCAATTCCCTGTTAGGTGTTAATCATGGTAGCTAATATTCAGGCTATCATCTGCAATACAGCTTCCAATTCTGTCAATTTGCAACATATCATTTAAGTAACAGGAATATTTCTTTACAGTTTTTAAATTTTTATGTATTTTCATTGCATAAAATTTCAATGAGAAATGAAGGAAAGAAGGCAGGGAGGGAAGGAGAGAGGCAGACAGGTAAGAAGGTCACAATTAAAGCCAATGCTACTGTTAATATTTTGGTACAAAACCTTCCAATTTTTTTTTGTTGTTGTTGTTATGTAATCATAATACACATATTATTTTGTATCTGTCTTTACTGAATAATACGTTAGCATTTTTCCATGTCATTAAACATTGTACAATGTAATAGTTAATGATAACAACAAAAAAAAATCTTTTGAGTCGATTCTGACTCATGGAGACCCCACGTGTTACAGAGTAGAACTGCTCCATAGGGTTTTCTTGGTTGTAATCTTTACAGAAGAAGATCACCAAGCCTTTCTGGCTCGGTACAGATGGGTGGGTTCGGTTAATAGTTGAGCAAAAACTCTTTGTGCTACCCAGGGACCAGTTAATGATAGGAGAATATTTGTTTAGCAGTCAGTGTAATGTCCTCTATTGTTAAGTATTTATTGTTTCCCGTTTTTGTTATTGTAAGAAGTGCTGTGATTAACATCCTTGAAACATTCTTTTCATGCATACACGGTAATGTCCTGTATGAAAAATATTGTAGAAATTGAATTTACGGATCAAAAGCTAAGCACATTTGTATGATTTTTTTTTTTAATCTCTGTACCAAAATGCCCTCAAGAAAGTTTGTAAGAACTTATACACCCTCCAGCAGTACAAAAGTGTGCTCATTTTCCTTACACGTAAGGAGGGCGTTTCCCTCTCCCCTTTGCCCTTCTTTCCATTCCACTGTAGCCAACTTCGCTGTTAACACAACAATGCATCCGAATTTTGCTAAAGAAAGGCATATTTGTCTTGTAAACATTTCACCACAAAGTATCTAGTGAGGCACAGAAAGTGAAGAATGTGACTCAGCCTCTCCAGGATAGACAAGAGGCCTTGGGGGAAAAGCAGGGGAATAGAAAAAGAACCAGGGGACAAAGAGGAAAAAGAAAATTGATCCCCAGATGCCCATCTGAGACGGACTTTATATAGAGTGATAGGTGACTCGACGATACTTAAATGACATTTTGCAAATTGACAGAATTGAAAGTTCTATTGCAGATGATAGCCTGAATATTAGCTACCATGATTAATACCTAACAGGGAATTGGTATGGCAGAGAGAGAAGCAGACGTTCTTACAAGACTACACACAGTTGGATCCTTCCTGCCTCCTCAACCAAATTTGTTACTACTCTCTCCTCCGTCATTCTGTTTCACCCACAGCAGTCTTGTAAAGTTTAATGTTAGGAGTCAAGTTGGGTAGGCTATGATTCTCAGTGGTTTGGCAGACATTATGTAATTACCTTCTGTTTTGTAACCTGATGTGAGCAGCCAATTAATCGAAAGGGGAGTTTCCTTGGAGGTGTGGCCTGCCTCCGGTATGTAAATGGATGTTCTGGCAAAATTCACTCTTTTTCTTGACTCTGCACATTTCTCATCACCTGACCTCCAGTTCTTGGGATTTAAGTCTACAGAAGTCTCTGACTGGCAGATTTTGGATCCACCAGCCCCTGCGACACTGTGAACCAGTAGAGACCTCCAGGCTGCCAAACGACCTGCAGATTTTGGGTTCCTCAGCCCCTGCAACCACATGAGCAAGCAGAGGTCATCAGACTAACACCCGATCCATGGATTTGGGACTTGCCAGCCCCCACAACTGCATGAGCCATTTCCTTGAGGTAAATTTCTCTCTCTATATATTTATATACTCTTCACCAGTTTTGCTCCTCTAGAGAACCCAGACTAAGACAAACATTTCTTTTTCTACAGCATGCTGGGTTCTTTTCCACATTAGAACTTTTGTTTTTCCTGTCCCACCTTCTTGAACACACCTCTCCCCATTATATCCCATCCCCAGAAAGATCCTTTCTGACTACTCTCTCTAAGTAGTCTACACCCACCAACGCTTTTACTCTCTCTCACGTAACCCTTTTTCCTTTGTTACAAAACCAAACTCATTTGCCTACTTGGTTATTAGACTCCTCTCTAGAATGTAATCTCTGTGAGGACAATGACTTTCTATTCTTTGACACACTGTATCTTCAGCACTTTATAGAGTGCTTGGCACCTTGTTACCACTCAAAAAATGTCTGATGAATGAATAAAGAGAAGGCATATTCATGTTCAGCTAAAGCCATATTTTCTTTATGGTAATGGATCTTCTTACGTGCACACACAATCATTATAGACACAACCAAGGGGTTACTTGATTTTAAAAATAATTTTTAATTTGATTAGGAAAAAAGAGTATGGCATTGTTTGAATATTCTACAATTAATCTAGTTGGTGTCCCTTATTACTAAAAATGTAGTTTTCCCCATTTTTTTCATTATTTTAATCAATATTACCATATATAATCTTATAGCTAATAAATAATTTAAATTACTTCATAAAATAGCCTTGCTTGATCAAAATCATTTATATATTTCACCAAATTTCCCTCCAGAAATATTAAACCAATTGATTCTCCATTCGCAGCGAACTAAAGAGTTCTTAACCTGTACGAGGTATATCAGGTTGCCTTTGGCTAAAAGGAACAGAAAACTCCAATGGAGATTGGTTAACAAAGAAAATTATTTAACAAAGGACAAGAAATAGAGCAGTTTTCATGACTGCTCAATTCAATGGCTCAATAACATCATTTTTCTCTCTCTGCTCTGCTCTCCTCTGTCCTCAGGCTGACTCCCCTCAGAGCAACAAGATGGCTAAAGCAGTTCCAGGCTAAACATCCAAGCAAGAGGATAACCAGAGGTTAAAAAAATTTCTTCTGGTACCTTCTTCCTAAGGTAAGGAAAGCTTTCGCAGAAGTCCAAGTGTAGACTTCGTGCATGTCTCTAGGCAGAAATGGGTGACATGCCCTCTCCTAAGCCAATCACTGGCAAGGAGAATGGGACTACCAAGAATAGCTTATGCCTAAGCCTTAAACCAGTCTAGATTTTACCTGAACACTGAGTGAACTGAGGATTCTGCCAGTAAGGAAGAAGGGGTGGGCGGGATAGAGGTAGTAGGCCATTGTTATGCATTGAGTTGTGTCCCCCACAAAAGCTATGCTGAAGTTCTAACTCCTGCAGTGGTGAATGTGACCTGTGGATATTGTTTGGAGAAGTAGCATTTTTCTTTGGAGATGTTATCAGTTAAATTAACAAAGTTATACTGGATTAGGATGGGCTCCCATTCTACTCGCTTCTGAGTGGCATATAAAAGCAAAGAACAGACATGAAAGCAGTCTCACAGAAAGAAGACAGCATATAAGGATACACCTAGAAGCCAAGGAACAGCAAGAAATGCCCAGGACTCCTAGAATCTGAAAGAGACAATCTTCCCCTATAACCTACAGAGAGAGAACATGGCCTTACTGAAGCCCTGCTATCGATCCCTGGGTGGTGCAGCAAGTTAATGTACTCAGAGAGTCCACTAAGGGGTGGTCACAAGAAAAGTCTGATGATCTACTTCTGAAAAATCAGCCACTGAAAACCTTATGGAGCACACTTCTGCTCTGATACACACGGAGTCACCATGTGTGCCCATTCATCAGCAACCATGTTTTCTTTTTTGGCAAACTAGGACAGCAACCAACGGCATTTGAATATGAGTATTAACACTTACAAAACACTTTGACAATTTGTTTGGTGAAGATGTGTTATTTAAAATTGCCTTTTTCTGACTACTTGTTTGCATTACCATTTTCTTGTATATCCTGCTAATTATCTTTTTTAACTCTTTTGGGAGGGCCCAGTCCTCCTTCGTAGAGGCAAGAAAAAAATAAAAAGATAAAACAAGAAAAGAAAGGAAAAGAAAAAAGAATCAAAGCAGCAGGCTGACATGATTACTAAAAACTCAAGCTAGCTTATAAAATTCACCACTTCAGGAGAATTCTCTCTGTGGATGCCAAGTCCATGACCTTCTGGTATGCACGCCGACCACTTGGCAGAACAGATGAGGCACTATGGACTCACAAAACTTCTGTTATTTGCATTAACTCCATTTCCATTAGCAGGAGGAGCAACAGGCTACAGCTCCCGAGAACTTTCTTTATTATTACCGACAATCCAAGACTATCCCTTGTGACCTCATAACCTATGGCCTAGATCTCTCCCAAACTCAACCCAGGCCTTCCCTTAAGGTAATAAATGTTAGATTACAATTGCTCCAGCTCCAGTTCTCCTCGACTCAGTTGCTTGTGGATTTTATATCACCAACTTGAGGAGCAACTGATGCCAGGGAGAATGAAACCCACAGTTGAGTCTCAGTTGGATCATCGGCTTCATTTAGTTGAACTCCAACAACGTTCTTGGCTCTCTTCACTCTTGATATCACAAGCACATTGTTTTTGTTGTTAGGTGCCATCCAGTCTGTTCCAATAACCCTGTGTACAGTAGAACGAAACACTACCCAGTCCAGTGCTATCCACACAATAGTTGCTTGTTTGAACCCATTGTTGCAGCCATTGTGTCAATCCCTCTCACTGAGGTTCTTCCTCTTTTTCACTGACCGTCTACTTTACCAGGCATGATATCCTTGTCCAGAGATTGGTCCCTCCTGATAACATGTTTAAAATATGTGAGACAAAGTCTTACCATCCTCGCTTCTAAGGAGCATTCTGGCCATTCTTCTTCCAAGACAGATTTGTTCATTCTTTTGGCAGTCCACGGTATATTCAATATTCTTCAACGACACCATAATTCAAAGGGATTCGTCTTCGGTATTTCTTATTCATTGCCCAGCTTTTGTATGCATATGAGGTGATTGAAAATACCTTGGCTTGGGTCAGGTGCACCTTATTCCTCAAGGCAACATCTTTGCTTTTAACACTTTAAAGAGGTCTTTTGCAGCAGATTTGCCCAATGCAATATGTCATTTGATTTCTTGACTGCTGCTTCTGTGGGCGTTGATTCTGGATCTAAGTAAAATTGAATCCTTGACAACTTCAACCTTTTCTCCATTTATCATGATGTTCCTTATTGGTCCCGTTGTGAGGATTTTTGTTTTCTTTATGTTGAGGTGTAATCCATACTGAAGTCTATAGTCTTTGATCTTCATCAGTAAGCGCTTCAAGTCCTCTTCGCTTTCAGCAAAGTGGATTGTGTCATCTGCATAACATAGGTTGTTAATGTGTCTTCCTCCAGTCCTGATGCCACATTTTCTTCATATGGTCCAGCTTCTCAGCTTATTTGGTCAGCATAATTGAATAAGTATGGTGAAAGGATACAATCCAGACGCACACGTTTCCTGATTTTAAACCATGCAATATCCCCTTGTTCTGTTTGAATGACTGCCTCCTGGTCTATGGACAGGCTCTGCACGAGCAGAAGTAAGTGTTTTGGAATTCCCATTCTTCTCAATGTTATCCATAATTTGTTATGATTCACACAGCATATTAACATTCTGCAATCTTTCCTTATCTTTATCTGTTTTCCCCATCATTTCCACTTTAGTTACTAATTAAATGCATTTTAATTATAATACATTTCCCTCTTTCAAAAAAAGATTTCTCTTTTGAGCAAAAATATTCAACTGTTCATTGGCCATTTACTGAATTCTTTACCCTTTACTTACCGAGATATTTGAAAAAAAAAAAAAAAAAAAACTCATTGCCATGGAGTAGATTCCGAGTCATAGTGACCCTATAAAAAAGAAGAGTAAGACTGCCCCATCGAGTTTCCAAGGAGCACCTGGTAGCTTTGAACTGCTGACCTTTTGGTTAGCAGCCGTAGCACTTAGCCCCTACGCCACCAGGGTTTCCTACTGAGATATAGGTTATTTATATGTTAAGAATATTTACTATGTGTCGTATGGATTACCAAGTTTTTCGTATTTCATGTTTTGTCTTTCAAGCTTTTTCTGTCTTGAGTGACTTGAGTGACGTGTTTAGAAAGGCCTCCCACCCTGAGGCCAGGTATGTTGTTGTTAGTTGCCGTGGAGTCCGCTCCAACTCATGGTGACCCTCTGTATAAGAAAGCAAAATGTTACCCACTCCTGTGCCATCTTCACGATCATCGATATGCTCCAGTCCGTTATTGTGGCCACTGTGTATTTGGAATGTTTCTAAGCTAGGGGGCTCATCTTTCATCACTGTATCTGACAACATTCTGTTGCAATCCATAGGCTTTTCACTGGCTAGTTCTCAGAAGTAGGTCACCAGTCCATTCTTCCTAGTCTGTCTTAGCCTGAAAGCTCTGCTGAAACCTGTTCATCATGGGTGACCCTGCTGGTATGGGACATACCGGTGGCATAGCTTCCAGCGTCATAGCAACATGCAAGCCATCACAGTACACAAACTGACAGATAGTGGGAGATCCACTATACTTCCACTCTTTGTCTTTAAGGATCTTAGTTTTCATTTTATAGTAAATGTCACACTTTATGTATATGTTTATGTAGTTAGCTAATGAAAACCATTCAAATACCAACAAGAAAATTATTTGAGCAATAGGTTAAAGTTGACATGATAAATGAGGTTTCCTACAGGGCTTTTTCCTACCAGTGACATTCTTCTTCTCTTTCATGATTATTCACTCCTTGAATGACATGATCATTCACAGATGCTGCATCCACACCAATGACCACCAAATCCAGATCCAACCCAACATGTAAAAAACTCTCCTAACCCAGGAGAATTAGGAGAGAGTCAAAGAGTGAGAAGGAAAGAATTTAGGCCTCAGGGACAAAAGGCC
This sequence comes from Elephas maximus indicus, assembly GCF_024166365.1. Taxonomy (NCBI): domain Eukaryota; kingdom Metazoa; phylum Chordata; class Mammalia; order Proboscidea; family Elephantidae; genus Elephas; species Elephas maximus. Next base: position 85,048,676 of record NC_064827.1, on the reverse strand, counting down.
TGAGATGGAGAAGTGAATGTTAAGGGACTTTGTCCTCCTCCCCTCTGTCATTTGGAAGCTAGTGGTCAGCCCTATTTCATTCATCTCCTGTATGACCTGGCCAAGGCCAAAGAGATGTCATCTTCAAGTTATCTTTGCAAGAAATGAAGATTCCATTTAAAACTAGAAAGTAAAGCATTGTGTGGAAGACTGAGAAAAGAAAATATTTAAAAAAAAAAAATAGAGCTCTCATATCAACTAAAGATCATACTTACCTGTCCTAATTACATTTCATGTGCTGAAAGGGAGGGAAAAAGGGCTCCAGAGTCATTTCCCTGAGTATGTCTTAAACATCTACCTTTTACACTTGCTGCCATTTAAAGAAAACCTACCTTATTCTACTGAAAAATCAAAACCTGTAAATAAAAAAAGAGAAGGAGAGATAAGTTGGCCTCAATTTTCCAGATTCAAATCAATGAAATTTAAAAAATATTCTTAAACAGCACCCTGAGTGTTTTCATAGAAGTCAATTTAAAAAGTAAGATTTGAGGATTCAGGTGTTTTAATGAACTACTACTAAACTAACTGGCTTAGAATCCTCCATGTGTTCAAATGTGTGCACAATGAAAGCAAAATAATAATAATAGCTGATTCCATAGTGCAGTTTCCAGTTTACAAAGCAAACTCACATAACTCTATGAGAAATACAGGGGAAACTGTTTCTGAAAATTTAAAGTTAGGAAATTAAAAAAATAGACACCTCAAAAAAATGTTTAAAAAGGGGTGGCAAAATTAAGGCTGGAAATCAAGTTTTTTGAATCTAACTTGGTGTTCCTTCTACTCTACTGTTCCTTCTACTCTAAAATTCTCATTTTCTAGAATTTAATCATAAGGTTAAATAATAAGCATAAGGTTAAATAATAAGCTGATTTTTAAACAACTGCAATGGCTTTGTAATAGCGAAGCACTGAGGAGATGTGCCTGATGAGATGAGGAAAATCACCATTGGAACAGACGGTCCACAGACCCTGTCATTTAATCAGGATTGCTTTGAACCTAAGAGGGAAGCGGGATATCCAAAAACCTACTTCCTTCTAATCGATTCTAACTCATACGGACCCTGTAAGACAGGGTAGAACCGCCCCCAGATTTCCAAGGCTGTAAATCTTTGCAGAAGGAAACTGTCACATCTTTCTCCCATGGAGCAGCTGGTAGGTTCCAACCGCTGACCTTTCAGTTAGCAGCCGAGCACTTAACCACTGTGCCATCAGGGCTCTTTAAGAGGGATACAGCACTCTGTGAAAAGCTGTGTGTGACATTCAAGTTCTAGAAACAGGTATCCTTGATTAAAAAAACAAACAAATAAACAAAGGAAAAAAATACACTTCTCTCAGAGGAAGGGACACACTAGGTTGTAAAGCTCAGTGAAATAGATCATGGCTCTGTCATAAAGCTGACCTGGGTTCAAGTCCCGGCTCTGCCACTTACTTGTTATATGACTTTGGCCAAGCCACTTATCTGTCTAAGCCTCAGTTTCCTCATCTACACAATGGAGACAAATAAAGCAGCTACCTTATAGTGTTGTGAGGATTAAATGCAATAATATATGTATATCATTAGCACAGTGCAGGGCACAAGGTAAATACAATAACGATCTGTTGCTGTGATTGTTATCTCTATAAGGAGCACAGATAAATCCAAGAGGCTTCTTCATGGTGGCCCAGGAAGAAGCCCAGCTCCAGAACTGGGTATCCCACTTCTTTCCAGCTTCCTTGCTCTTAGAATAGGAAACAAACTCTGATGTTTTATCCATGAAGATCATAGAATTTTGAACACAGAGGGGACTCTGATTTAAATTACTGTGCAATCTTGAGTCACTAATTTAATCTCTTTGACTCTCATTCCTTGTCTGTGAATTGAGGAAACCACTAAGTCTACAGAGTTGTTTTGAGGGCTAAATAAAATAGATGAGTAAGAGATGATATTTTTGCATAAAAGCCCATGTAAATGGAAAACAAATACAATGTAGGTCATGATTATTCATTATTCCACCTGCAGACATAGGTGTGGTGTTAACTGACAGCAGACCATCCTCTTCCTACTACTATTCTTCATGGCTCATTTCCCTGACAACCATCTCCTCTTCCTGGATCAATTCTAGCCTTCCTCATTTTGGCCAAAACAGTCCACAGATGATGAGCCTTTCTTTGTTCACAGGACACAGTTACCCTGGATTCTGAAATGCCAAGGTGATTCCTGCTTCACTCGATGATCAGACCATTACAGCTACTGAGCAGCAGCTACCAGTTTATGATCTGTGAACTTCCCAAGGTTAAAAGATCTATTTCTCATTCGTCTTTGTAACCCTAGCACAGGACCTAACATTGAGAATTAAGTCTAGAAAGAATAAGTTGAGTTGGGCTGTGAAAGGCTTCTGTGTCATAAGCAAGAATCTGGATTTTTCTGTAGTGAATGATAAGGAGCAATTGAAAGCTTTTAAGCATTGTGTTGACACAATCATTTTTTTAGTATTAGAAAAATCACTTTGGAAGCTGTGTAGGGTGGGCCTAGCCTGGAGGTATGACCTGGAAAATCACTATTATCAGCAAATGCTAAGAGTTCTGCCTATTAAGGAAGGCAAGTACTTAAAATAATATTTGAAACATTTCCATTAAAATCCTTAACATCTGATCTAGTTCTATTCAATTATATAATACTTAGTCATTACTGAAAAATTACAAAATACAGATAAACAAAAGAAAAAAAAATTACCCACATTCTACCACACAGAGATACATACTATTAACATGTTGCTGTGCCTGCATCTTTTCAAACTTTTTCTTATGGTATGTTGTGTATATGAAGAGACAGAGAGAGACTCAGACAGGAAAATAAGTAAGGAAAAAACTAAAAACTATCAGGAGGAGGAGAGGCCAGAGCTGAGGTAGTATAAATGAGGAAGTATTTATGAGTCAACAGATACAGTCCAAAGTTGGTAATTCAAGAACCCCCACCAGAACTAAAAGAGAAAACTTAATGAAGAGTGGGCCTGGGGGTTGGGTGTGGAGTGGCAGAATTTACCCTTATTTTTAAACAGCTTTGTTTTTTTTTGTTGTTGTTGTTGTTGTTTAGATATAATTAACATACCATACAGTTTACACATTTAAAGTCAAGAAAAGTGTGTGTCAGGGTAGTATTCTTTCACCATACCTATTCAATCTGTGTACTGAGCAAATAATCCAAGAAATTGGACTGTATGAAAAAGACCAGGGCATCAGAATTGAAGGAAGACTCATTAACAACCTGCATTATGCAGAGGACAAAACCTTGCTTGCTGAATGTGAAGAGGACATGAAGCACTTACTGATGAAGATCAAATACTACAGCCTTCAGTATGGATTACACCTCAATGTAAAGAAAACAAAAATCCTCACAACTGGACCAGTAAACAGTATCATGATAAATGGAGAAAAGATTGAAGTTGTCAAGGATTTCATTTTACTTGGATCCACAATCAATACCCATGGAAGCAGCAGTCAAGAAATCAAATGATGCATTGCATTGGGCAAAACTGCTGCAAAAGACCTTGTTAAAGCATTCAAAACAAAGATGTCACCTTGAAGACTAAGATGTGCCTGACCTATGGTGTTTTCAATCACCTCATATGCAAGTGAGAGCTGGAAGATGAATACGAAGACTGAAGAAAAATTGATGCCTTTGAATTGTGGTGTTGGTGAAGAGTATTGAAAATACCATGGACTGCCAAAAGAACAAACAAATCTGTTCTGGAAGAAGTACAACCAAAATGCTGCTTAGAAGCAAGGGTGGTGAGGTTACCGCAATTTCATGAGTTAGAGCTGCCTGCCACAGATAGCCAAATCTTGAGACGGGGTGAGGTGGGTAGCAAGGGCTTTATTAGATATACCTGTATGTGGAGACAGAGGGGAATGATCTCCTCCTAAAGTCATCTGTCTCACCAGACTACTGATGGGTTCGGGTTTTTAAGGGAAAAGGGGCCATAAGTTTTAGGGGCTTGTGGAATGTGCGCTCTCTTTCTTCTATTTGGTTTTGGTGGTCCTATCTCAAACATGGTGATCTTTTCTTGCCATTATCCCATCAGCTCAGGGGGTAGCTGGCGCCATCCTTCATCTTATTTGGCAGGCTTAGATCAATACCACTTGTTTTCCACAGTCTTAGAGGAAACATTGGTTAACACTTAACCATTTGGGGAGCTAACATCAGGATCTTACTTGGAGGCAGGGATGGGCTAGGGGAGGGAAAGGAGAGAAAGAAGGAAAAAAGAATTGGCTCAGGTACTGTTCAAGATATGGCTGAGCAGCCTGTTTCAGTGAGACCTACGTCTCACATACTTTGGACATGTTATCAGGAGGGATCGGTCCCTGGAGAAGGACATCATGCTTGGTAAAGTAGAGGGTCATTGAAAAAGAGGAAGACCCTCAACAAGATGGATTGCTGCAACAATGGGCTCAAGCATAACAATGATTGTGAGGATGGTGCAGGACCGAGCAATGTACCTTCCTGTTGTACATAGGGTTGCTATGAGTCAGAACCAACTTGACAGCACCTAACAACAACAGTTTACCAGTTTAAAGTATATACAGTTATCCCTCAGCACCCTCAGGGGATTGGTTCGGGGATCCCCAAGGATAACAAAATCTGCGGATGCTTAAGTCACATATATAATATGGCATAATATTTGCATATAACCATCCTCTAAGGGAAAAAAAAAAAAAAACTCATAGCCACCCTGTAGTATACTTTAAATCATCTCTAGATTACTTATAATAACTAATACAATGTAAATGCTATGTAAATAGTTGTTATACTGTATTGATTAAGGACTAATGACAAGAAAACAGTCTATACATGTTTAGTACAGAAGCAACCATAGTAGGCCTAATTACGTAGTACACATCAGCAACAACTAACTTTTTTTTCCAGAATATTTTTGATCCTCGGTTGGTTGAATCCATGGATATGGAACCAGCAGATATGGAGGGCCAACTACAATTCAGTGACTTTTAATATATTCACAAAATTTGGCATCCATTACCCTAATCAATTTTAGAACATTTTCATCATACCCAAAAATAACTCTGCACCTCCTAGCTTTCTCTCCTCAACCCCCCTAGTCAACCACTAACCTCCTTTCTGTCTCTATAGATTTGCCCGTTCTGGACACTGCATGTAAGTGGAAGCGTACAATTTGTGGTCCTTTGTTTCTTTCAGATAACAAAAAGTTTTCAAGGTCCATCCATGCTGTTGCATGAGACTCTACTTTTAATGTAAACTTTTCTGTACTACTGTATTTGTTTTTGTATGTACCACTGTATAAGTTAGTGTCAGGGCTTCTCTAAGATCAAGAGGAAGGATGAAAATCACCAGGATCAGCCCAAAGTTGATTCCTATGAGGTGGAGGTTAGACATACTTCCACTCTCCAAATGTTCACCCTTTCTGATACCAGCTGTCCTCCCCACAGCACTCTCTTCTTTCTCTGCTGGGTTCCGTAGATATTTCATTGGAATGGCCACACAGAACTCACAGGCCATACTCACGATTATGTGGTTTATCGGGGAAGTAACAGGCTACAATTTAGGAGCAGGATTAACTTGGAATTAACAGGATATAACTCAGGAGAAAGGATAAAATTTGTCAATCAGGAAAGCTTCCAACCAGGACGGCTCTCAGGTTCTTCTTGGCTGAGACCAACACTGGTCTCAACTGCTTGGGCAAGGGTTGCAGGTCTTCTGCTGCTTCAACAAGTGCCCAGAGGTACCCTACTCTTCCAGCAAGCCTCCTGTCCCAAGGCACTCGGCTCGCTCACTTGTGCTCTTTCTCTCTCTTCCTCTTGGGTTAGCAAGCCACGGCAGCTGCCTTGCAGGGGTCTCCACCACTCATGCTGCTGCACCATCTCCCACCATCTTTAGTCTTACAGCTCTTGACCTGTATTACAGCTTTTGTAGGAGGTTCTCAACTCAGGGACCCAGGGTAAAAAGGACATGCTTTGCTCCAGGTTCTTCTTCTTGATGGTAGTTAGGTCCCCCTAAACGTGGGATTGGCCCTTTATATTCAATTTTAAGGAATGGCCCAGAGCACAAATTGACCTATTCCCTTGTGGGACCACAATTACTTAATTTGCATAGTAAGTGACCATTCCCCTCAACCCACCCAGGTCACTTAACCCCATTGGGCAGTAGTGTTTAAGTGCTACAGCTGCTAATCAAAAGGTCAGCAGTTCGAATCCACCAGCACTCCTTAGAAAATCTATGGGACAGTTCCACTCTGTCTATAGAGTTGCTATGAGTCAGAATTGACTCAATGGCAACAGGTTTGGTTTTGGTTGGTAAACTGTCCAATCCCTGCAAAGCGTGTAAAATAAACCAATCACAGGGCAGGCCATGGTCCAACCAATTATTTTTGACAGAATTATAAACCCAAGGTCAGAAAGGCCATATATAAAGAGAAACCCATTCCACTGCACATAGGCATTTATTGCTTTTATGATATAATAAATGAAAATAATACAAAAAATATATTTTATACATATTGTTAAATATTAATGGGATCATGCTTTCTACCATCTGTTTGTTTTACTTCAAACCATGTGACAAATAAGAGTAATTAAATTATATTAAGCAAGGTATTATGCTAAGTGTTTCCACGCATTGTCTTAGTTAATAGTGACAATAAAGTTTTGAAGTATTGTACTTATTATACAGAAGAGGAAACTGAGGCTTGTTCAGGGTCACAGAGTTAGTTGTAGGTCCTGAATTTTGGAACCAAGTAGTCTGCCTCCAGAGCCTGTACTCTTCAAAACAGGAAACAGATTGTTTAACATCGTAAAAAGTATCAGAGCTTAGAAATGAAAACCTCGACATTTAAAATAACTCCAGTTATGTGAAGTACCTCATCTTGGGATAGAACATGATGCTTTACATATGTTGTTGTTGTTGTTAGGTGCCGTCGAGTCAGTTCCGACTCATAGCGACCCTATGCACAACAGAACGAAACACCACCTGGTCCTGCGCCATCCTTACAATCGTTGTTATGCTTGAGCTCATTGTTGCAGCCACTGTGTCAGTCCACCTCCTTGAGGGCCTTCCTCTTTTCCGCTGACCCTGTACTCTGCCAAGCATGATGTCCTTCTCCAGGGACTGATCCCTCCTGACAACATGTCCAAAGTATGTAAGACGCAGTCTCACCATCCTTGCCTCTAAGGAGCATTCTGGCCGCACTTCTTCCGAAACAGAGTTGTTCGTTCTTTTGGCAGTCCATGGTATATTCAATATTCTTCGCCAACACCACAATTCGAAGGCATCAACTCTTCTTTGGTCTTCCTTATTCATTGTTCAGCTTTCACATGCATATAATGTGATTGAAAATACCATGGCTTGGGTCAGGCGCACCTTAGTCTTCAGGGTGACATCTTTGCTCTTCAACACTTTGAAGAGGTCATTTGCAGCAGATTTACCCAATGCAATGCGTCTCTTGATTTCTTGAATGCTGCTTCCATGGCTGTTGATTGTGGATCCAAGTAAAATGAAATCCTTGAAACTTCAATCATTTCTCCGTTTATCATGATGTTGCTCATTGGTACAGTTGTGAGGATTTTTGTTTTCTTTATGTTGAGGTGCAATCCATACTGAAGGGTGTGGTCTTTGATCTTCATTAGTAAGCGCTTCAAGTCCTCTTCACTTTCAGCAAGCCAGGTTGTGTAATCTGCATAACACAGGTTGTTAATGAGTCTTCCTCCAATCCTGATGCCCCATTCTTCTTCATATAGTCCAGCTTCTCGTATTATTTGCTCAGCATACAGATTAAATAGGTATAGTGAAAGAATACAACCCTGCCGCACACCTTTCCTGACTTTAAACCAATCAGTATCCCCTTGTTCTGTCCAAACAACTGCCTCTTGATCTATGTAAAGGTTCCTCATGAGCACAATTAAGTATTCTGGAATTCCCATTCTTCGCAGTGTTATCCGTAGTTTGTTATGATCCACACAGTCGAATGCCTTTGCATAGTCAATAAAACACAGGTAAACATCCTTCTGGTATTCTCTGCTTTCATCCAGGATCCATCTGACATCAGCAATGATATCCCTGGTTCCACGTCCTCTTCTGAAACCGGCCTCAGTTTCTGGCAGTTCCCTGTCAATATACTGCTGCAGCCATTTTTGAATGACCTTCAGCAAAATTTTGCTTGCATGTGATGTTAATGATATTGTTCTATAATTTCTACATTTGGTTGGATCACCTTTCTTGGGAATAGGCATAAATATGGATCTCTTCTAGTCAGTTGGCCAGGAAGCTGTCTTCCATATTTCTTGGCATAGATGAGTGAGCACCTCCAGCGCTGCATCTGTTTGTTGAAACATCTCAATTTGATACTCCGTCAATTCCTGGAGGCTTGTTTTTCGCCAGTGCCTTCAGAGCAGCTTGGACTTCTTCCTTCAGTACCATGGGTTCCTGATCATATGCCACCTCTTGAAATGGTTGAATATCGACTAATTCTTTTTGGTATAATGACTCTGTGTATTCCTTCCATCTTTTGATGCTTCCTGCATCGTTTAATGTTTTCCTCATGGAATCCTTCACTATTGCAACTCGAGACTTGAATTTTTTCTTCCGCTCTTTCAGCTCGAAAAACGCCGAAGCTTTACACACGGTACCAATAAACAATCAAAGCCCACAAGAAAGTGAAATTATTAATGATTCCGCAGATTGAAAAGCTACTCCTTACAGGGTTTTTGTTTTGTTTTGTTCTGTCTTGTTTTTTATGCAGCTCTCTCACAGTACATTTAAGATGTATGTCATGGATTGAATTATGTCCCCCAAAAAATATGTGTATCAACTTGGTTAGGGAATGATTCCCTGTATTCTGTGGTTGTCCTCCATTTTTTATTGTAATTTTATGTTAAAGAGGATTAGGTGGGATTGTAACACCCTTACCAGGTCACATCCTGATCCAATGTAAAGGAAGTTTCCCTGGGGTGTGGCCTGTACCACCTTTTATCTCTCAAGAGATAAAAAGAAAGGGAAGCAAGCAGAGAGTTGGGGACATCATGCCACCAAGAAAGCAGCACCAGGAGCAGAGCGAGCCCTCTGGACCCTGGGTCCCTGTACCTGAGCAACTCATCGATCATGGGAAGTTTGAGGACAAGGATCTTCCTGCAGAGCTGACAGAGAAAGCCTTCCCCTGAAGCTGACACCCTGAATTTGGACTTCTAGCCTACTTTACTGTGAGAAAATAAACTTTGGTCTGTTAAAACCATCCACTTGTGATATTTCTGTTACAGCAACACTAGATAACTATGACAGTGTATTCCAATATGCAAAGAATGAGTTATATGCAACCCAGCTTTTTAGAAATAGTCTATGACACAAAGCAAGATACCTCTGAATTTGTACTAGAAGCAGGGTCAGATTAACCAGTAAGCACGGTATGCACCAGTTTACAGTAAGCAAGGTACACACAAGCTTAATTGTGTTTATTTACAAATCTGTAGTGCACAATTTCACCTATTTTTCACCACACCTTTGATGTAGTAAAACCCATGTGAGGTTGTGCACTACAGATTAGTAGTAAGTACAATTAAGCCCATGGGTAACTTGCTTATTGGGTAATCCATCCCTGAGTCTAGAAGTACAACTGTCTTGGGCTGGGTTCTCCAGAGAAGCAAAACATATATATATAAATACATATATGTATATATATTTTTTCTTTTTTATGTATATATAGATATATATATAAAGAGAGATTTATATCAAGGAAATGGCTCATGTGGCCCCTAGATGTTGTACATCCCAAGTCAGTGAGGCAAAAAACAGGATTCTACCGAACCACGTAGCCACAGAGGCTGGCAAACCCAAGATCAGCAAACCAGAGAGCACTGCCACTGCAGGCAGTGAAGATCAACAAATCTCAAGATGGGCAGGCAAGACCACCAGCAAGCTGCCAGCCCAAGTCCCAAGAACCAGACACCAGATGAACAGGAGCAAGCTGCAGGATCCAGAACAAGCAAAAGCCCTGGCAAGGTGAGTAGGACGGAAGTAGGCAGAGGGCAAACAGATGAAGGTTGAGGGGATGGTGAGCTGCCACAGGCCTCGCCCCCACCAGTACCACTCAGCAGATTCCATCATGTGGGTGATCATGTATCAAAATTCAACAGGGAAGTGATTACAACATTATATAACTGTCAACACACTGAGAATCATGACCCAGCCAAGTTGACATGCAATCTTAACCATCACAGTCCACCCTTTGTCAACTTGGCACCTATACACATCTCCCCAAACCATACATAATCTCTGAATAAAGACAATTACAAAGTCATACTTGTGCCTAACATGATACAACTAACATGCGTACAACTGAAAATGTGCTAGCCCCATTTACATCTTATATTTTATAAGTGAAGAAAACAAAAACATTTGATGCACATGTACAAAACAGAAATGCTCATAACAATTACAGCCCTTGTGTCTGCAACTGGCCACATGGCTGTAACTGGTAGTTAGAACTACCTTCTTCCACCACCCATTCTGTATTCCCTTTGCCCTCAGCAAGCACCTCAGCTGGTCACGGTTCATTGCCTAATGGGGTAACCCAAACCTTCATTCAGAAGGGTCTGAGCCATTAGTAGTCGTGTCAGAATTAGGTTGCTATAGTAGTTTTCCATTGACTTCAATCACAGGGCATGAGAGTACTAGGAGACGCCCTAAGGGATCTCCTGCATTCCAGACATACTCTTTTTTTACCTCCGTTATGTACTACTAATCCGATTTCCTCTTGGTAATAAGGATCAATCACACCACCCAGTACAGTAACTCCCTTCTTTGCCAGTTGATCCAGAGGCATAAGGAGCCCAAAGTGGACAGGTGGCGTTCTTAGCTTCCCATTCAGTGGAATCAGTGATGTGTGTCCGGGGTGGGGAGCATTTCTCCCTTTGGAATTAAGACCTCTAGACCTGCAGAGCATAATGTCTCAAGGACAGGAAGCAGAAATTGTGCAAGTGGGTCACTAGTGGTAATGTGAGTGGTGCCACTCCCATTTCCACCCCTTGGTTCCTAGGCCCATGAATCCTGGCTATAAGAAATACAGCACCATATGCTGGATGCTGGTTGAGAGCATATACAGCCTTCTAGAGAACATTGCCCCAGTCCAGCAAGGTATTGCCACCTACCTGGTGCCATAATTGTGTCTTCAGAAGGCCATTCCATCATTCTATCAAACCAGCTGCTTCAGGAAGACAGGGAACATGGTAAGACCAGTGAATTCAATGATCATGGGCCCATTGCCACACTTCATTTACTGTGAAGTGAGTCTCTTGATCCAAGGCAATGCTGTGTGGGATATCATGACCATGGATAAGGCATTCTGTAAGTCCACAGATCGTAGTTTTGGCAGAAGCACTGCATGCAGAGAAGGTAAATCCATATCCAGAGTGTCTATTCCAGTAAGAACAAAACGCTGTCCTTTCCATGATGGAAGTGGTCCAATGTAACCAACTTGCCACTAGGTTGCTGGCTGATCACCTCAAGGGATGGTGCCATATCAGGGACTCAGTGTTGGTCTCTGCTGCTGGCAGACTGGGCACTCAACAGTGGCTGTAGCCAAGGTGGCCTTGGTGAGTGGAAGTCCATGTTGCTGGGCCCATGCATAACTTCCATCCCTGCCACCATGGCCACTTTGTTCATAAGCCCATTGAGCCATGACGGGAGTAGCTGGGGAAAGAGGATGACTGGTTTCCACAGAATGTGTCATCCTATCCGCTTGATTGTTAAAATCATCCTCTGCTGAGGTCACTCTTTGATGGGCATTCACATGAGACACAAATATCTTCACTTCTTTGGCCCACTCATAGAAGTCTATCCACATACCTCTTCCCCATAAATCCTCATCTCCAATTTTCCAGTCATGTTCCTTCCAAGTCCCTGACCATCCAGACAAACAATTGGCCACAGCCCACAAATCAGTATACAATCACACATCTGCCCATTCCTCCTTTCAAGCAAAGTGCACTGATCAAAGTTCTGCCCATTGAGAGGATTTCCCTTCACTGTCCTTCAGGGAAGTTCCAGAGGGAGGCTATAGTGCTGCCACTGTCCACTTTTGAGTGGTGCTTGCATATCATTCAGAACCATCTGTAAACCAGGCATAAGTTTTCTCTTCTCCAGTCAACCGATCAGAAGGAACTCCCTCATGAGGCCATAGGTGCAGACTGGGAGATGGTAGGTAATATGACAGGAGTGGAGACCATGGGCATTTGGGCCACTTCTTCATTCAACTTACTTGTGCCTTCAGGTCCTGCTTGGGCTCAATCTCGAATATACCACTTCCACTTAATGATGGAGTGCTGCTGTGCATGTCCAACTTCAGGACTCTGTGGGTCAGACAACACCAAGTTCATGATAGGCAGCTCAGGTCACATTGTGACTTGGTGTCCCATAGTTAAGCGTTCAGTCTCTACTAAAGCCCAGTAACAAGCCAAAAGCTGTTTCTCAAAAGAAGAGTAGTTATTTGTGGAGGATGGCAGGGCTTCGCTCCAAAATTCTAAGGGTCTGCACTGTGATTTACCAATAGGGCTTTGCCAAAGACTCCAGACAGCATCCATCTGCCATGGACACTTCAAGCACCATTGGGTCAGCTGGGTCATATGACCCAAGTGGCAGAGCAGCTTGCACAGTAGCCTGAACCTGTTGGAGAGCCTTCTCTTGTTCTGGGCCCCACTCAAAACTAGCAGCTTTTCAAGCCACTGGATAAATAGGCTGGAGTGGCACACCCAAATGAAGAATATGCTGCCTCCAAAATCCAAAGAGGCCCACTAGGCATTGTGCCTTCTTTTTAGTTGTGGGAGGAGCCAGATGCAATAACTTTTCCTTCAGTTTAGAAGAAACACCTTGACATTCCCCACACCACCAGGCTCCTAGAAATTTCACTGAGGTGGAAGGTGCCTGAATTTTTGTGGGATTAATTTCCCACCCTCTAGCATTTAACACACAAATGTTTTACCAATAAGTCCAGAGTCATTGACACTTCTTCCTTACTAGGTCCAATCAGCATAATGTCATCAATATAATGGACCAGTGAGACATCTTGTGGAAGGGAAAGGGATCAAGGTCCCTACAGACTAAATTATGACAAAGGGCTGGAGAGTTGATGTAGCACTGAGGTAGGCAAGTGAAGGTGTATTGCTGGCCTTGCCAGCTAAAGGTAGACTGCTTCTGATGATCCTTCAAAACAAGTATGGAGAAAAAGGCATTAGTCAGATCAATAGCTGCATACAAGGTACCAGGGAATGTATTAATTTGCTCAAGTAGTGAGGCTACATCTGAAATAGCAGCTGCAATTGGAGTTACCACCTGGTTAAGTTTTCAATAATCCACTATTATTCTCCAAGATCCATCTGTTTTTTGCACAAGCCAATACGAGAGTTGAAAGGGTATGTGGTGGAAATCACCACCCCTGCATCCTTCAAGTCCTTTATGGTGGCAGTAAGCTCTGCAATCCCTCCAGGAACACAGTATTGCTTTTGATTTACTATTTTCCTAGGTATGAGCAGTTCTAATGGCTTCCACTTGGCTTTTCCTACCATAATAGCCCTTACTCCATTTGTCAGGGATCCAATGTGGGGGTTTTGCCAGTTGCTGAGTATATCCATTGCAATTATGCATTCTGGAACTGGAGAAATCACTACAGGGTGGGTTCGGGCACCTACTGGACCTACTGTGAGACTGACATGAGCCATGGCTCCATTAACAACTTGACCTACATACGTCTCCACTCTGACTGGTGGGCCACAGTGACCTTTTGTGTCTCCTGGAATTAGCGTCAGTTCAGAGCCAGTAACCAGTAATCCTCAAAAAGTCTGGTTACTTCCTTTTCCCCAGTGAGCAGTCACTCTAGTAAAAGGCTGTAAATCCCTTTGGGGAAGGTTGGGAGAAAGAATAACAGTATAATTTTTTGGCAGTGTATTGGAGTGCTTCCTCAAGGGGACCAGGCCTCCCCTTCGATCAGGGGTTGTGGATCTGTAAACTCACTCAAGTCTGGGAATTGACTGAAGGGCTGCGTCTCTCTATTCTGGCAATTTGAGTTAGACTGGTTGTTCACATGACCTAGAATTCATGTGCTTGTACAGATCATGTAAATATTTAGTAGATTTCCTATCTACTTCACTCCTAGGGACACCATGACTAAGTAGCCATCGCCATATGTCCATATGAGTCAGGCTATTCTGATTACTGCTTTGACTCTGCTGTCCATTATGGTAACCATACCACCTTGTCTTTGTCGATTGAGTACTACCACTTGGCCCCTACCATCACAGGCTCCAATCAGCCCATTGTAGTTAGGTGTCTTAATTGAGTTAGGGCAGTTCCCACTGTCAAATCTGACTTACATAAAATAGCTATCACCGCAGCCTTCAAAGATGCTGGGGCTCCCTTCACAAATTTGTTCCTCACCATTGTGGTAAAAACTGTGTCCTCTAGTTATTCTATGTGTGGGTCTGTGGGTCTAACCTGATAAATACACTCTAGCATGCCAATTTCCCTAAGCCTTTGGATTTTTTTTTTTTTTTTTTTTTTTGGATACTTTCTTCTACAGTATACCAAGGCAGGTCTGGTACTTCAACTTGATTTAGCATAGGCCACCACTCAATCCATGCTTCAGCAACCCAACCCAATAAGCTATTAAATCCTTTCCTAACTTCTTGAGCTGAACCATTGAATGGAGAATCTGTGCTTAGTGAGCCCATATCAATACACTCAGATTGAGCTATCTTTTTGTTCCTTGCATCATTATCCCACACCCGTAATAGCCATTCCCACACATATTCCCCAGGTTTCTCTTTGTGCATATTAGAAAAGTCAAGCAGTTGTTTCAGAGTGTAGCGTACCTCCTCCTAGGTTACACTTTGTACTTCACTTTTTGGGACTTACTGGGACTTAAGTCTAGTTATAGGTCTAGAAGCCAAAATTGGTGGGAAAATGTTTTGTGAACATTCAGCATTGTCTTGTAAAGCATCTGCCTCAGACAATGTTCCAGGCAATAACTCAGACAAAGGCACTTTAGATGGAGCTGGGTTAATCTCACTAGATGGGAGTGGAGGGGCTAACAGTTCTGTTGGCAGGAGTGATCCAATGGAATTTAGAGGAATTTAGAGGCTCAGTGTCTCCAGCTTCCATATTATCCCCATCCTAGGTTTCAGGATCCCAATTCTTCCCAAACAATGCCCTCGCTTTAACTTCAGACACCTCTCAAGATTGGCAGTTGAGTTCCTGTTGTAATTCAGCCACTCTTACAATGAGACTCTGGGTTTGGTTTTTGGCAATATCAGCTCTGCTACTACAAGAAATAGGGCTTTTTTTCAAGGCACAAGTGGAAACTTTGAGGTCGTTTATGCAGCCCTTGAGCTTTGACTCTGAAGCCCTGAGCTCATCTCTTTCTTTCACCAGTTCGTCTAGCAAAAGTAGGGCCAACCAACCAGTCTCCCTATAGTTTTCATTACTACAAAATTGTAGAAAGGTGTCATCCCTGCAATCACCCAGAGCCTCGCCTTTCACCAATATCTGATCTATTGGTAGTGATATTTTGCATATTTGAATTGCCACCTCATGCCATGGATTAGCAGTGCCCTCTTTACTACTGGAAGCAGAGTCATCAACATCTTTAAGACTAATCAGACCTGAGAACCAATTTAGAAAATTCTTCCTTACAATTCTGTTTCTCTAGAGCCACTCCCAGTACCAAATGTTTTAGGCTGTGTTCTCCAGAGAGGCAAAACATGTGTATATATAGAGAGAGAGAGAGACTTATGGCAAGGAAATGGCTCACATGTTCCCTAGAGGCTGTATGTCCCAAGTACATGAGGCATAAAAGAGGATTCTCCTGATGCATGTAGCCACGGGGGCTGGTAAACCCAAGATCGGCAGGCCAGAGATCAGTGCCGCTGCAGGCCATGAAGATCTACGAATCTCAAGATTGGGCCATGGGACTGATGACAAGCCACCAGCCCAAGTCCCAAGAACCAGAGGCTAGACCAATGGGAGCAAGCTGCAGGATCTGAGACAAGCAAAAGTCTGGCAAGGCAAGCAGGAGGAAAGTAGGTGGACAAGGGCAGAGAGATGAAGGCTGAAGGGGCGATGAGCCACCACAGGCCCCGTCCTTGCCTGTATCACTCAGCAGATTCCATCATGGGGGTGATCATGTATCAAATTTCAACAGGGAAGTGATCACAACATTATACATCTGCCAAAACACTGAGAATCATGGCCTAGCCAAGCTGACACTCAATCTTAACCATCACAACAACCTAAGTTTTCCTGGCCACAGAGAGAACTATCCTTAGACGTACTATTTCTTAACCCCTTAGGATGGAAGGAATATTCACAAATCATCAAAGTTCTCTCAAGGCATCAATTTAGAGCCAAGAATGGATGTCAAAATAATAATTCTGTGTTCGTGTTCTTTATTAGTACATATTGCTCCTTTTAAGAGTGCTCTTTCGGTAGGACTGTTACACCCCAAAGAATGAGCTGTTGTTGTTCCACGACTCTCCTTATCACAAAAAGAGCCATGTTCAAAGACTAAAATTAAGCCATCTGTGATGGCGTTGATTTTCTTCTTTTAAACTGATCCTTTTAATGGTAAACCATTAAAATACATAAACAGATTTCCCTTTTATTGGATGCCTTCATCATGAACAAAATTGTGTGTAATCTACACTTGATGAATTGTAATTCTTTTTTAATTCTTTGATGGATTTTGGTGACCACACGGTAGCTTTTCATACAAAATCAAAATGCAGTAGTAAAAAATAATAGTATCATTGACTCTATGTCTATTTCTTTCCATGTTGTTGTTGTTAGGTGCCGTCAAGTCAGTTCTGACTCATAGCAACCCTATGTACAACAGAATGAAACACTGCCTGGTCCTGCACCATCCTTAAAATAGTTGTTATGGTTGAGCTTATTGTTGCAGCTACTGTGTCAATCCACTTCATTGAGGGTCTTCCTCTTTTCTGCTGACCCTGTACTTTGCCAAGCATGATGTCTCTCTCCAGGGACTGATCCCTCCTGACAACATGTCCAAAGTATGGAAGACGCAGTCTCGCCATCCTTGCTTCTAAGGAACACTCTGGTTGTACTTATTCTAAGACAGATTTATTTGTTCTTTGGGCAGTCCATAGTATATTCAATATTCTTCGCCAATACCACAATTCAAAGGCGTCAATTCTTCTTCGGTCTTCCTTATTCATTGTCCAGACTTCACGTGCATATGATGCAATTGAAAATACCATGACTTGGGTCAGATGCACCTTAGTCTTCAAAGTGACATCTTTGCTCTTCAACACTTTAAAGAGGTCCTTTCCAGCAGATTTACCCAATGCAATGTGTTATTTGATTTCTTGGCTGCTGCTTTCATGGCTGTTGATTATGGATCCAAGTAAAATGAAATCCTTGACCACCTCAATCTTATCTCCATTTATCATGACATTGCTCATTGGTCCAGTTATGAGGATTTTTTTTTTTTTTTATGTTGAGGTGCAATCCATACTGAAGGCTGTGGTCTTTGATCTTCATTAGTAAGTGCTTCAAGTCCTCTTCACTTTCAGCAAGCAAGGTTGTGTCATCTGCATAATGCAGGTTGTTAATGAGTCTTCCTCCAATCCTGATGCCCCGTTCTTCTTCATATAGTCCAGCTTCTCGTATTATTTGTTCAGCATATAGATTAAATAGGTATAGTGAAAGAATACAACCCTGCCTCACACCTTTCCTGACTTTAAACCAATCAGTATCCCCTTGTTCTGTCCAAACAATTGCCTCTTGATCTATGTAAAGGTTCCTCATGAGCACAATTAAGTGTTCTGGGTTTCCCATTCTTCTCAATGTTATCCATAATTTGTTATGATCCACACAGTCAAATGTCTTCGCATTTCTTTCCATAGAAAAGTTAAAAATGCCATTGCAGGCTCTTAAGTGGTTTTTCCTTCCAACCGGGTTCTGTTAAGCCCTGAAAATGAATGACAGAAGAATGAATTATTAATTCCTGGTTCATCGCCAAAGCGATGAAGTTGTCACTGCCAGGGAAAACTTAAGGGACAATGCATTCAAGGCCATGTTATTAAACAAAGGCATTAAGAAACTAACACAAAGTGGCATTCAATGAAAATACCTGTTCAATAAATGAATAAGTGGTGAATTCATGAATAAACAAATGAACTAGAACCAAGCTTCCTAAATCCAACTCTTTGGTTTTACTTTATTCCTAAGAAAATGTGTGTTGGACATTTCAAGATTATGTTATCAATGGCAACCAAAAACCTAACTTGCCCCAACATGGATGTAAGTGGATATCAACTTTTGGGGGACTCAAGTGCAAATGTGGCCAGAACTACTCTTTGTCAAAAATTAAATATTGTCTAAAATTTTGAGAGAAAATATTAAGCTGTTTTTAACTGAAACACATTTTTTACATTTTATTTGATCTCCCTTATAAAGAACATACTTATTAGCATAGAATTAAATTTGTTCAAGTGACACAGGAAGTTATTTTAACTGTATTTTATGATATGCAGGAAAGTTCTCAAGCATATAATATTCATAAAATTGTATGATTGCTAGTATTCACCAAGACTATTTCTGTGCATTAAAAAAGTGCCTGCAAGCCAGCTTTCCACGTTACATTAAGCATATAAGATACACAGGGGCACAAAGTTCATATGCTTAGTTCGATATTCATTTCTTTGCTGTCAGGGGGCAAACGAAATGGGATAAAAAATTTTGTAAAGTCATAATACTCATTGCCATCAAGTCCATTCCGGCTCATAGTGACCCAGTAAGAGAGAGTAGAACTGTCCCATAGGGTTTCTAAGGCTGTAATCTTCATGAAAGCAGACTTGTAAAGTCATACAGTACTCAACATTCACAATCACAAAAACTATAGAAACAATGGATGTTTTTTCAGAAACTTCTATCCGAAAGTATTTTATCCTCCTGTGAGAGATTTTCTGCCTGTTGCTTTTCCCTTTCATTCATTCGAGAATCCCGTTGGTACCATTTCCGTAATGCCGTTTTCACCATCCCACCATGTGGGAAGCTAAGCCTCACCACATGCCTTCTAACATGAAGAAATCACGATAAATAATACAATTTAGTATGGTGAAAACATAGGATTTTGTAAAATAGAATGTTAAGATGGTCCCGGTAAGTTCCATCTTATAGTAAATTTTATATAAATTAAAAACCAAAACCAAACCAGTTCCCGTCAAGTTGATTCCGACTCAGCGATCCTATAGGACAGGGTAGAATTGCCCCCTAGCGTTTCCAAGGAGCACCTGGTGGATTCGAACTGCCGACCTTTTGGTTAGCAGCCATAGCCCTTAATCACTATACCACCAGGTTAGCTTTCTATAAAATAAATAAATTTAAATGAATTAACAAAACAAAATGTAATTAAAAATACCCGAGCACAACCAAAAAAAAAGCCCTGGCCCAGATGGCTTTACTGCGGAGTTCTACCAAACTTTCAGAGAAGAGTTAACACCGCTACTACTAAAGGTATTTCAAAGCATAGAAAATGACGGAATACTGCCTAACTCATTCTATGAAGCCACCATATCCCTGATACCAAAACCAGGTAAAGACATCACAAAAAAAAGAAAATTACAGACCTATATCCCTCATAAACATAGATGCAAAAATCCTCAACAAAATTCTAGCCAATAGAATTCAACAACATATCAAAAAAATAATCCACCATGACCAAGTGGGATTTATACCAGGTATGCAAGGCTGGTTTAATATTAGAAAAACCATTAATGTAATCCACCATGTAAATAAAGCAAAAGACAAAAACCACATGATCTTATCAATTGATACAGAAAAGGCATTTGACCAAGTCCAACACCCATTTATGATAAAAACTCTCAGCAAAATAGGAATTGAAGGAAAATTCCTCAACATAATAAAGGGCATCTATACAAAGCCAACAGCCAACATCACTCTAAATGGAGAGAGCCTGAAAGCATTTCCCTTGAGAACGGGAACCAGACAAGGATGCCCTCTATCACCGCTCTTATTCAACTTTGTGCTAGAGGTCCTAGCCAGAGCAATTAGGCTAGACAAACAAATAAAGGGCATCCGGATTGGCAAGGAGGAAGTAAAATTATCTCTATTTGCAGATGACATGATCTTATACACAGAAAACCCTAAGGAATCCTCCAGAAAACTACTGAAACTAATAGAAGAGTTTGGCAGAGTCTCAGGTTACAAGATAAACATACAAAAATCACTTGGATTCCTCTACATCAACAAAAAGAACATCAAAGAGGAAATAACCAAATCAATACCATTCACAGTAGCCCTCAAGAAGATAAAATACTTAGGAATAAATCTTACCAAAGATGTAAAAGACCTTTATAAAGAAAACTTACAAAGTACTACTACAAGAAACTAAAAAGGACCTACTTAAGTGGAAAAACATACCTTGCTCATGGATAGGAAGACTTAACATAGTAAAAATGCCTATTCTACCAAAAGCCATCTACACATACAATGCACTTCCGATCCAAATTCCAATGACATTTTTTAAGGTGATGGAGAAACAAATCACCAACTTCATATGGAAGGGAAAAAAGCCTCGGATAAGTAAAGCATTACTGAAAAAGAAGAAGAAAGTGGGAGGCCTCCCTCTGCCTAATTTTAGAACCTATTACACAGCCACAGTAGTCAAAATAGCCTGGTACTGGTACAACAACAGGCACATAGACCAATGGAACAGAATTGAGAACCCAGATATAAATCCATCCACATATGAGCAGCTGATATTTGACAAAGGCCCAGTGTCAGTTAATTGGGGAAAAGATAGTCTTTTTAACAAATGGTGCTGGCATAACTGGATATCCATTTGCAAAAAAATAAAACAGGACCCATACCTCACACCATGCACAAAAGCTAACTCCAAGTGGATCAAAGACCTAAACATAAAGACTAAAACGATAAAGATCATGGAAGGAAAAATAGGGACAACGTTAGGAGCCCTCATACGAGGCATAAACAGAATACAAAACATTACCAAAAATGACGAAAAGAAACCAGATAACTGGGAGCTCCTAAAAATCAAACACCTATGCTCATTTAAGTAAAAAGACCACCTACAGATTGGGAAAGAATTTTCAGCTATGACATCTCCGACCAGCACCTGATCTCTAAAATCTATATGATTCTGTCAAAACTCAACCACAAAAAGACAAACAACCCAATCAAGAAGTGGGCAAAGGAGATGAACACGCACTTCACTAAAGAAGATATTCAGGCAGCTAACAGAGACAATGGAAAATGCTCTCGATCATTAGACCATTAGAGAAATGCAAGTTAAAACTACGATGAGATTCCATCTGACTCCAACAAGGCTGGCATTAATCCAAAAAACACAAAATAATAAATGTTGGAGAGGCTGCGGAGAGATTGGAACTCTTATACACTGCTGGTGGGAATGTAAAATGGTACAACCACTTTGGAAATCTATCTGGCGTTTTCTTAAAAAGTTAGAAATAGAACTACCATACAACCCAGAAATCCCACTCCTCGGAATATATCCTAGAGAAATAAGAGCCTTCACACGAACAGATATATGCACACCCATGTTTATTGCAGCTCTGTTTACAGTAGCAAAAAGCTGGAAGCAACCAAGGTGTCCATCAACGGATGAATGGGTAAATAAATTGTGGTATATTCACACAATGGAATACTACGCATTGATAAAGAACAGTGACGAATCTGTGAAACATTTCATAACATGGAGGAACCTGGAAGGCATTATGCTGAGTGAAATTAGTCAGAGGCAAAGGACAAATATTGTATAAGACCACTATTATAAGATCTTGAGAAATAGTATAAACTGAGAAGAACACATACTTTTGTGGTTACAAGGGGGGAGAGAGGGAGGGTGGGAGAGGGTTATTTACTGATTAGTTAGTAGATAAGAACTACTTTAGGTGAAGGGACGGACAATACTCAATACACAGAAGGTCAGCTCAACTGGAATAGACCAAAAGCAAGGAAGTTTCCGGGATAAACTGAATGCTTCAAAGGTCAGTGGAGCAAGGGTGGGGCTTTGGGGACTATGGCTTAAGGGGACTTCTAAGTCAATTGGGAAAATAATTCTATTATGAAAACATTCTGCATCCCACTTGGAAATGTGGTGTCTGGGGTCTTAAATGCTAACAAGCGGCCATCTAAGATGCATCAATTGGTCTCAACCCACCTGGATCAAAGGAGAATGAGGAACACCAAGGTCACACGATAACTATGAGCCCAAGAGACAGAAAGGGCCACATGAACCAGAGACTTACCTCATCCTGAGACCAGAAGAACTAGATGGTGCCCGGCCACAACCGATGACTGCCCTGACAGGGAGCACAACAGAGAACCCCTGAGGGAGCAGGAGATCATTGGGATGCACACCCCAAATTCTCATAAAAAGACCAGACTTAATGGTCTGACTGAGACTAGAGGAATCCTGGCAGCCATGGTCCCCAAACCTTCTGTTGGCCCAGGACAGGAACCATTCCTGAAGACAACTCATCAGACATGGAAGGGACTGGACAATGGGTAGAAGAGAGATGCTGATGAAGAGTGAGCTACTTGTATCAGGTGGACATCTGAGACTGTGTTGGCATCTCCTGTCTGGAGGGGAGATAGGAGGGTAGAGAGGGTTAGAAACTGGCAAAATTGTCAAGAAAGGAGAGACTGGAAGGGCTGACTCATTAGGGGGAGAGTAAGTGGGAGTATGGAGTAAGGTGTATATAAGCTTATATGTGACAGACTGACTTGATTTGTAAATGTTCACTTAAAGCTCAATAAAAATTATAAAAAAAAAAACAAAAAAAAACCTGAGCAATACTGCATGAATCGATGGTGATTTTTGTAACTCAGCTTAAAATTGAATAAGATTTTGCATATATCTATATCAGAATTTTACATTACAGTTTACAGTGATTTACTATACCATTAATAAAATATTTCAACATATTTGATAGAAACAAAGTACCTTTCCTTCTTATAATACCTCAAAAATAGGTAATAAATGACTATTTGTGTTACAAAGGAGCCCTGGTGGCGCAACTTAATAGCTACTTCTTAGAAACCCTATGGGGCAGTTCTACTCTGTTCTATAGGGTAACTAAAAGTGGAAATCAACTTGATGGCAATGGGTTTGGTTTTCTGGTTTGTGTCACAAATTCCACAATTGCTAAATAATTGCTTATATTTATTAAATCATGCATCAAAGAAACATCCCTATTAATTTATTGCCCAAGATTTTTGCATGATCCCATATGTTGTTAAGAATGAATCATACAATGAAATATCTTTCCTGCGAGTAAAATATACTGTTATAATGCACACACAAAAATTGGTTTGTGTTTAATTAGTGGAGCTTAGTGGATTACATTTAAGAAATCCAAAAACACCGCAGAAAGGGCTGTTGTATGAATTCTAGATAGAAATCTCTGCTCTCTTAATGTGCTTTGTGATGAGTTTCTTAAACATTTCACTTTCTTTTTTAAAGTTAAAAATCTATCAACTAGTGATTTGTGGCTTTATGCCAAGTTTTCTTTTCATGTACTCTTGAAAGGACAATACCAAATCAAAAACCAAACTCACTGCTGTCGAGTCATTTCCAACTTGTAGTGACCCAATAAGACAAAGTAGATCTGCCCCACAGCGTTTGCAAGGCTGTAAATATTTACAGTAGCAGACTGCCACATCTTTCTCCTGCAGAGCAGCTGGTGGGTTCGAGCTGATGACTTTTTGGTTAGCAGCTGAAAGCTTTAACCACTGTGCCACCAAGGCACTTTCCAAAGACAATGTTGTTGTTGTTGTTGTTAGCTGTTGAGTCAGCTCCAACTCAGTCACCCCATGTACTACAGAATGAAACACTGCCCAGTCCTGAACCATCTTCACAATTGTCAGGCTTGAGCCCATTGTTTTGGCCACCGTGTCAATCCATCTCGTTGAGGGTCTGTTTTTCACTGACCCTCTACTTTACCAAGCATGATGTCCTTCTCCAGGGACTGATCCCTCCTGATAACTTGTCCAAGGTGTGCGAGATGTAGTCTTACCATCCTTGCTTCTGGGGAGCATTCTGGCTGTATTTCTTCTAAGACAGATTTGTTTGTTCTTTTGGCAGTACATGGTATATTCAATATTATTTGCCAAAACCATAATTCAAAGGTGTCAATTCTTCTCTGGTCTTCCTTATTTATTGTCCAGCTTTCACATGCATATGAGGCAATTGAAAACATCATGGCTTGGGTCAGGCACGCCTTAGTTTTCAAGGTGATATCTTTGCTTTTTAATATGTTAGAGCGATCTCTTGTGGCAGATTTGCCCAATGCAACGCATCATTTGATTTCTTGACCTCTCCTCTGTGGGTGTTGATTGTGGATCCAGGAAAAATGAAGTCCTTGACAACTGCAATATTTTCTCCATTTATCATGATGTTGCTTATTGGTTGAGTTGAGAGGACTTCATAAACTTGCTGAACATAGAAGAAAACAGCAGGTTAAGCCTATCTTTAGAAACATGTGATACGTTATTACTTTCTTTACAAATAATGGTATACTAAAACTTGAAAGAAACTTGGTTCGTAGCAGCCTTAAAATAATAATAACCTGTTTAAATAAATATAATTATACACTCTTGTGCCATAGACCTCTTTATCCCAAGGATAGACCCCATAGCACAATGAGATTTTAATGAGTTTAACCCAAAAAACCAAACTCGTTGCCACTGAGTCAATTCCAACTTATAGCGACCATAATTGTCCATGTAAGTGAGTTCATTCTAAAAAGTAATTTAATTAAAGTGACACTACAGTTTCAGAATTACTAGACTGAAAGGCTGCTTAATGGGAACATTTGAGCTGGTTAAAACTTTGTACCCCTCCAGCACCCAGTTTTCTATGAACTAGCCATTCAATTCACCACCCCCAGTTGCCACCGAGTTGACTCTGACTCGTGGTGACCTCATCGGTGTCAGAGTAGAACTGTGCTCCATAGGGTTTTCAGTGGCTGATTTTTTTGGAAGTAAATCACTACGCCTTTCTTCTGAGGCATCTCTGGGTGGACTCAAATCTCCAACCTTTTGGTTAGCAGTGGAGCACATTAACTGTTTATACCACTCAAGGACTCCAGCAAATATCTATAAATGGAAGACATTTTGTGATTAATTCAAAAATCTAAAAAATGTCTTTCTAACTTCCCATTCCTACCTTTGCCTCCTATGACACATAAACCTTGCATACTTCTATTTCTGGTAATGGTGGGCTACATTGTTTAGTCTAATCTTCTGGATAAAAACAACTAAAATGCTAGAGTCTTTTACATCTCCTCAAAGGAACTGAAGAGTTGTCAAGAGAATAAGGAGGTACCAGGTCAACATCTAAGTGAAAGTGACACCCAGAGAGATAAGTGCAACTCCTGAGCTCCTTAGCCACATTTATCCTGAGAGTATTTACTGATCCAAGTAAATGTCCTTTGGTGTTACCAGCTGCACTGCATACAGGGCAAGGTGAGCTAATCCCACTGATCTCCTATTCTTGGGACTTGAGCTAGCAGCTTACCTGTGGTCTTGCCTGCTAGTCTTGGGATTCATCGATCTTCACAGCCTGTGAGCAACAGCCCTGCTCTCCGGCCTGCCAATCTTGGGTTCACCAGCCCCTGCGGCTACTTGAATCAGGAGAGGCCTCTATCCTGACCCACGGACTTGGGACATTCCAGCCTCTACAAACGTGTGAGCCATTTCCTTGATATAAATCTCTCTATGTATATTTATACACTTTACTGGCTTTGCTTCTTTAGAGAATCCAGCCTAAAACAATGGGTGAACCAGAAGTCGCCACCCACATTACCTATCCCCACTCCTAGCACATTGTAGAACATGGGAAATGAAAAGGTAAAGGGGAAATGTCCCTTTTTAAAGTAAGTCTCAACAAACTTCAAAGGATTGAAATACTATAGGACATTTTCTCTATCTGCATTGTGTTTAGTCTAGAAACAAAGATAATTTATCAATTACCAACATAATCAATGCTTGTGCAATGAACTCATGAAGAAAATGGCCATTGTATCAAGAATGGAGACTATACCTAGGTTCAAAAACACATATTTTATCACTACAGAAGATGAGCTGGCCACAGCTATTGGTAAGTGCCCAACCTTTCAACAGCAGAGACCAAGGGGATCCAGCAATATATCTGGTAGGTTAATTACATTGGGCGCCTTCCATCATGTGGAGGAATTTGATCTATCCCTGCCCCAAATGCTTCTTCCAGCATCACTATCCATAGACTTACTGAATGCTTTAATTATTATCATGGTATCCCATAAAACACTGGGTGGTAGACTTCCAAAGATAGCCGAAATAGTGTCTTCTGTCCCACAGTCTCTTCTGCAATGTGACCTTGGCACCCTCCATGGGACTTTCCCCATCCCCTTGAATCTGAGCTAGTGCTGTGACTGCTTTGACCAATTTAATATGGCAAAACTGATTCTGTGCTATTTCTGGAATAGTCCTTAATTGGTCTGGGTTCCCACCTCCTGCCTCCTGGAAACCAGCTACCATGTGTGCCTCCACGAGACCACCATGCTATGAAAAGCCCTGTAGGATGAGAAGCCACATGAAGAGAGAGGTCAAAAAGCACCAAGGCACTAGACATGTGTGTGAAGAAACAATCTTGAACAGCCAGGCCTGTCAAGCCTTCAAATGATTTTAGCCCTAGCCATTATATTACTGCAACTGCATGACTCTAACAAAAAAAAAATTGCCAGTTGAGTCCATTCAATCCACAGAATTGTGAAAACTAGTAATGAAATGTTATTCTAGGTTACTAAGTTTGGGGTTGGGTTGTTGCACAGCAATAAATAACTAAAACACATTGCTTCTGACCAAGGAACTCATTTTACAACAATAGAAGTGAGGGAATAGGCTGATACCCATGGGAGTCACTGATTTTATCATAAGCTCTTCTGAAGCAGCTGGCTTAATAAAAGAGTGGATGACCTATCGAAGTCTCAGTTACAGTGCTAGATGGGCAGCACTCCATGGGCTAGAGCGATATATTGGAAGATGGATATGTTATCTGAAGCAGCATCCAATCTATCATGCCATGTTTTCCATAATCAGAAAACCAGTCTAGAGACCAAGGGGGAATGGCTTCTCTTACTATTATCTCTAGCGGTTAACTCACAAATATTCTGCTCACCAAAGCAAAAGCAGACTATGCTAGATTATCTGTTGGCAATTTGGGATCACAATCACTCAGGCATCACTATTACCCCTTTCTAAATTCCCTCTGTAATACAGAAAAGAAGCTGGGGACTACAGAATTCTTCCCCTCTACCATTCTGGAGAAGAGTCTGCCAGTGAGAGCATGAGATTGTGAAAGAAGAAAGGAGAGGCCATTATTTTCCAGGAGACAGTTGCAAGCAGAAGCATGAGCAGACAGCCAACATGAAGTCTGAAGTAGTTTCTGGGTGAGTTACTTGAGAAATACTCAAGTGGTGCTACGGAGAACCAATAGGAGCTTTCCGGAGGTTCTTAAGATTTGCAATAGCTTCTGGGCAAGGTACATTTGCTTGTTTTAGTGCTGAAGGCTGAGAAAGTTGGTGACACATTCCCTGACCTTTGCTACCCCCGCCCTTATGACAGGTATATAAGCCTCTAATTACCTGTATTAAGTTATTTTTACTTAGATTACAGACTGTGACTTCTGTTTCCTGACAGAACCCTGAGTGTTAAATCTTACCCATTACCTCTAACCATTGCCGTAGAGTCCATTCCAACTCATAGCGACCCTATAGGACAGAGCAGAACTACCCCATAGAGTTTCCAAGGCTGTACATCTTAACAGAAGGAGTGGCTGGTGAGTTCTAACCCACAAACTTTTGGTTAACAGCCCAGACTTACTGCTGCTCCACCAGGGTTCCCTGTACATCTTAAAAAAAAAAAAAAAAAAAAATCTTACAACATATTAATTCTTGATTCTGCAAATATAACTAAAATACTCAGTCCAGAAAACATCTCAATGTGGCACAACAAAGAACTTCCTTGTGACACAGTAAAGAACACAATAACGACAGTATGAACAGGAAAAAAACTGGAGTTAGGCAATCAAGCTCATTGTTGACATTCAAGTGACAACAATCCTGAACAGGAAATCACTTTACAAACACTGTCAGGTCGGTGACAGTTATTAGTTTGGCCTTCCTCCGATTTCTGAGATATGTTACAGAAGCTCGTTTCTTCTTAGGGCCTTCACACATACTGTTTCTTTAACAGTGAAGCTCTTGCCCTGCTTTTCACAGGGCTGGTTCCTCCTCATCTTTCAGGTCTCAGCTTCAATATCGCCACTGGAGGTGGGCTTCCCAGACGACAATGTCTAAAGCTGTGCTTACTCCCACACTGTTATCATCCATCACGGCACCCTACCTTTCTCTTTTGTGTCACATATTAAAATTTTAAATTTGTAATTGTCTGTTTCTCAAACTGTCTGTCTGCTCCTTCGGATTGTAAATCCCACAGGAAAGCAAGAACTCTGTCTTACCATTGTATACCCAGCACCTGGCATAATCTCTTATACACAGAGAACTCATTAAAATTTACAGAGCCTTGCCCTTTCAAGGATGGTATTTATCATTCTCCTCCTATGAACCCAATGCATTAACTTTTGCACTGTGTTTTTTGTACTGATGGTGATTTGGGGAATTTATCAGAGAAATTAAAGTGCCTAAAGTCAGAAGACATCAACTGAAGAATTATTCTTTGGCGTTCCTTCCTAAAACTCAGGTAATCAGTGTCTGTAAATACTATACTCCAAAAAAAAAAAAAAAAAAACTCCAAGACAAAGCATAATTCAACATTTTACAAAGAAAAGTCATCATTTCCTCTGGGTGAATTTGTTCTAGTGTTAATTTTGGCAGGTCTCAGAGGAAGCTTAAAACATTGAAGCATGAAGAAATTTAGAAATAAGATGTTTTATTGCAAAGTTTCTCAGCAGAAAAATTAACTTTAAAAAGGAGATGAAAGGAGAGAGGGTATAGCCTTGTCTTACTTTCAGGCAGTTCCTGAAGAGGTTTCAGACTGAACCGTAGTCAGAATGAAGTTCTGACTACATAGACAGAATGAAGCTGCTGTGACCCTTCTAAATTTTCAGCTATGATTTTTGAACCTAAGTCCATGGTTTTCATCACTGTCATATTTACACTGAAACATAGGCACAACATAAGCCAGGAAAAAAAAACCTAAGAATGTAATTTTACCTGGATACTTCTTTCACTTAGTCAGCCATTAACAGGAACAGTACTAAAAACCACAAAAACAAATGCAGAAGCAACAGAAAACAAAATAGATAACTGGGACCTCATAAAAGTTAAATACTTACATTTATCAATAGACTTTATCAAAAGAGTAAAGAGACAACTTACAAACTGGGAACAAATCTTTGGGAATGATATACTTCTAAGGGTCTAATATCTAAAATATATAGAAAACTTCTACAACTTAACAACAAAAAGGCAAATAACCCAATCAAAAATTGGGCAAAAGACATTAACAGACATTTCACCAAAGAGGATATTCAAATGGCCAATAGACACAGGAAAAGATGCTCAATGTAATTAGCCATCGGGGAGACGCAAACCAAAACCACAATGAGATACCATTTCACTTCACTAGGGTGGCTAAGATTTAACAAAAAAATGGAAAATAACAACTGTTGGAGGGAATATGGAGAAATTGGAACCCTCATCCATGGCTGGAGGGAATGCAAAATGATACAGCTCTAGTGGAAAACAGTCTGGTGGTTCCTCAAAAAACTAGAGGTAGAGCTGCTATATGACCCAGTAATTCCACTCCTAGGTATATACCCTAGGTGTCTAATAGAAGTGACACGGACAAATGGACACCCATGTTCGTCGCAGCACTATTTGCAATAGCAAAAAGATGCAAACAACTTAACTACCTGCAGTGTGATAGATCACTGTCTTGTGGCCTTTCAGGCCATGGTCTTATTAACTCCCACCCAAGTGGTTGGGCTGGACTATGCACATAAGGTAATTATAGCCCACCAAAGGGACCATTTATGCCAACCCTGCTAAATTTAAAATGAGCCATCTCAGAGGTGGAAAAGAGAGAATCCTGCCACCACCAAGGAAGAAGAGCCAAGAGAGGAGCATGGCATTTAGACCCAGGATCCCTCCACTGAGAAGCTCCTGGAACTAGGAGACTGAGAGAGAGCTGTAACGCTGAAGATGGTGAGAAGTGGTGGCAGAGAAACGGCAGCAGGAGAGACTGGCAGAAGACTGTGCAGTGGGCTTTCCAGCCCACAGAACAAGAAGGCTGAGTACCTTTTGGCAGGAGGCTTGCGGGAAGAGTAGGGTACCTCCAGGCACAAGGTGGAGCTGGGCTTACAAGGACTCACAAGGACACATCAACTGGACCCTGAGATAAAGACAATAGATGGGACAATCTTAGAAATTATCTTTTAGGGAAGAAAAATGTCTTTTAGGGAACCTTTCATCCAAGCCAGAACACAAAAGACTTTGCACTCTTTCTCTTTTTCTATTAGCATTTATTTAGTGAATGGAAAATTTGCTGGAACCAATGAAGACCCTCCTGACTGTCATTACTGAAACCTGTACCAATGATTGTTAAGAAAGACAATTGAAAATGTAGGATCTCGGTTTCTAGCCAATCTGTGAAAAGATGAAGCTTTCAATGGTTTTGCCCGTTTTGTAGTGTTAATATATACCAATGGCTCTGTATCGTTCCCTGGACTCAGGCAGACATGGCTGTGGCAGCATGCTTGTCTGTTTTCCCATTCTTGTCTATTCTGTAATATTCTGTGGATTTAGGCAGACATGGCTCTGGGAGCATGCTTGTCTGCTTCCCACTTTTGCCTTTTGAATATATGCCAAATAAAACTTTCTTTTTGCTTTACTAAACTTCACGATGTGATGTTTTTACCCTACAACACTTCTAGTCCTTGCCCCTGGGCTGGCGTGCCCATTTAGTCTCGTTCTGTTTTATTGGCCTCCCTAATCTTTGGCTGAAGGATGAACCTCAGGAGTGACTTCATTACTGAGCTAAAAGGGTGTCTGTGGGCAATACTCTCGGGGTTTCTCCAATCTCTGTCAGACCAGTAAGTCTGGCCTTTTCTTTTTTGTGAGCTAGAATTTTGTTCTACATTTTCCCCCAGCTCTGTCCAGGACTCTGTATTGTGATCCCTGTCAGAGCAGTCGGTGGTGGTAGCCAGGCACCAACTAGTTATGCTGAACTCAGTCAGGTGGAGGCTGTGGTATTTATGGTCCATTAGTCCTTTGGACTAATCTTTCCCTCAAGTCCTTGGTTTTCTTCATTCTCCCTTGCTCCAGACAGGGTGAGACCAGTGGAGAATCTTAGATGGCTGTTTACAAGCTTTTAAGTGTCTGGTGTCTTAAAAGCTTGCAAGTGGCCATCTAAGATACAACTAGTGGTCTTTACTCGTCCGTAGCAAAAGAGAACGAAGGAAATCAATGTCTCAAAGAAGAAACTAGTCTACAGGTCAGATAGTCTACATGAACCACAGCCTTATCTACCTTGAGACCAGAAGAACTAGAAGGTTCCCTGCTACCACTACCTACCATTCTAATTAGAGCTGTAATAGATGGACCCTGATAGAATGGGAGAAATATATGAAAAAGAACCTCAAATTCCTAACAAAACAAAAACCCCAGACTTACTAGACTGGTTGAGACTGGAGGACTCCCTGAGACTATTGCTCTGAGATACTCTTTAAACTTTGACCCAAAACTAAGCTCTGAAGTCACCTTGTAGCTAATTTACATACTGGCTCAAAAATAATATCACCAGTAAGAACCGTGATCCTTTAAAAAAATCACCTCTATGAGACCAAATGGTCAGCAATTACTTCAAAACAAAGATGAGAATGTAAGGGAGCAGGGAAGCAAGATTAGTGAACACAAACAACCAGAATAGAAATATAAGAATGTTCAATCATTGTGAAGCATGTAACCAATTTCACTATAAACATGGCATTGGGGTGGCGTCTGACCTCCTCTAACTTCGTAAGAGGGAAGAAGAATCAAGATCAACAGCCCAAAGGCTGATTCCTATGAGGCGGAGGTCAGGCATGCCTCCTTTCTTCACCATCTTCACCAGTTCTGACACCTACCATCCCTCCCATGACACCCTTTACTTCTCTGCTGAGTTTGATAATTCGCTGCAATGGCCACACAGAACTCACAGGCAATCCTCATGATTATGGGGTTTATTAGGGAAGTAACAGGTTACAGTTCAGGTTCAGAAACACTCAGGATACAGTTCTTCCAACAAGACAGCCTCTTCTCAGCAGTGCCCAGAGGCACATCTCTCTCAGGCACTCAGCCACTTTGCCTGACCTCTGCCCTCCTTGGGCAAATGTTACAAAGTTCTTTTAGCTCCCGATAAGTGCCCAGAGGCACCTCAGTCCGCCAGTAAGCCTCTTCCTGAAGATGCTCAGCTGTAGTTCCATGGGTCAGCAAACCTAGCTCCACCAAGTGCCTGGATGCACCCTACTCTGCCAGCAAGCCTCTTGCCTGAAGGTACTCAGCTTTCTCACTCCATCGGCTGGGAAGTCCACAGCACCATCTCCTGCAGGTGTCTCCTGCTGCCATTTCTCTGCTACCACTTTTCACCATCTTCAGTGTTACAGTCTCCCTCTCTCAATCTCCTGGTTCCAAGAGCTTCTCAGTGCAGGGATCCCAGGTCCAAAGGATGCACTCCACTCCTGGCTCTTCCTTCTTGGTGGTGGTGAGATCCTCTCTTTCCACTTCTAGGAGGGCTCATTATAAGCCTAGCAGAATGGCAAAACTGACCAATCTCCTTGGTGGGCCATGATTACTTTATTTACATAGTCCCACCCAATCACTTGGGTGGGAGTTACAAGAGCATGGCTAGAAAGGCCATATAAAAGTGATCCATCGCACTGCAGTCACTGAACAACTTCTGTAGAAATTGTTGAACGGGAACCTAAACTGCTGTGTAAATCATCACTGAAAACACAATAAAACATTATTTTAAATAAATAAATGAATGATAAAAACAAGCAAACAAAAAAGGAACCCAAACCCATTGCCACTGAGTTGATTCCAACTCATAGCAACCATATGACAGAGTAGAATTGCCCCCAAGGCTGTAAATCTTTATGGAAGCCAACTCCCACGGAAAAAAAGGAACAGTACTAAGGAAATTTCTAGGACAACTGAACATCTTTAGTGCATGAAAAACATTCATTGCATCACGGAGAGAAGTCCATTTCTCAGCTGATTTCATATGCAGTCCTGGACTGCCTTTTTCTTTTCAGACATTTTCCCTTGTTGTTTTCTGAAGATTACCTCATGGGTCTCTTAAGCTTCCATAGTAGGAAGGAAGAAGAGGACAAAGGAAAAGGATGACACCTTGGAATTATCAAATGTCAAAGAAATAAAACATCACTTAGCAAAAAAAAACCCCATATTCTGCAACTAACATCCGCACTCCTGTGTCCCCGTGGATTCTAATGTCAACATTAACTGGTCATTTAAAGTCATCTTCAGCATTAGCATCTTGAGAACATTTACCTACTTTCTCAGGTTTAAAAAGTTCATGCTTTAACTAGGAGATTAATTATAATTGCAGTATAATTCTCTTTAGAAATGTTAACATTGGCGTTTCACATCAAAAGTTAGTATTTAGTATAGTCTCACTCGTTATATTTATTAGCAATGACACTTTATTAATAAAAATTAATAACACATACATACATAACATATATATAAACATGTATGTATACATATATATAAAAAAGTGAGATCAGATAAGTATAAAAATAGATGGCATTAGCATCTATGAGTTGTTCTGTCACTTCTTTTTTTTTAATAGTTCTTAATTATATAGTAAGTCTCGAACTTGGTAAAATAAATCCAAACACCAAGGCAAAGGGTATACCGAAACACTCCTAAATTTAATGTACATTTTTAAAATATATTTATTAATCTTATAGTATTTTTTTAGAATGGTTTTAAGAATTCATGAAAAGATATCAATATTGTAGCTTCTTGAATAATTATGTTTCCCTCCTATTTTCTTGTAAGTTCTTAAATAGCAGACTTTTGAATAGTGGTAAGGCTGATGTTCGGCAAACTATAAGATTTAGTTAATCACATGGCAATATTATCAAAAAGCCTTCAAACTTGATTTTTTCATTTTTTTTAGTGGGGGAAATAACCTTATTCATTAATTACATTAATCACATGGTAAGAACATGTTTAGTACTATTTACACTCCACCTTGCATAATGTTACCATGAGAAAATAGACATCAAATACCAAAAAAATGGAGTAAACACATCCTAGGGATGTAAGTACAATAATACAGAGAAAAGACAGGAGCAGATTACATCTCCAGCTCTTCACAAAAGTAATTACCAGAACTGTCATCAAAACCACCTTTGTGTCCTCCATCCTGGCAGGAAGGTATTTGATTTTATGAAATCTTCTTAAGCCTGTCTTGGTTTTCTGCAACTTTGTCTATCTTCTGCTTGCTTCTCTAGAAGCCAGAAGGTCAATGTCAATATGGCAGGTCTAACTTTATAAACACATACACAGGCAACACTGACCACTGGGTATAGTTAATTTATATTTCTCTTTCAACACTTTATACTTTTGCATACAATAGATGGCTTTTACTTTCACACAAACCCTACTTCAAATCTTACATTAAACAAACCATGAGTTTGCTTTTAAAATACTTTTAAAAGATACAGTCTTCAAGAGTGGAATGAGAGAACTGAACCAAAGGCAGTCAGATTTTTCTATCACAGGAAGGAAAAATCTGATATATGAAAAACTGAATTATGGCATTTAAAAATTCAAATGCACTAAAAACCGGATGCCATTTGCCTACTACACAGTAGAATTGCCCCATAGGGTTTCTAAGGAGTGGCTGGTGAATTCAAACTGCCAACCTTTTGGTTAGCAGCCAAGTTTTTAACCACTGTACCACCAGGGCTCCTCAAATG
This sequence comes from Elephas maximus indicus, assembly GCF_024166365.1. Classification (NCBI taxonomy): domain Eukaryota; kingdom Metazoa; phylum Chordata; class Mammalia; order Proboscidea; family Elephantidae; genus Elephas; species Elephas maximus. Next base: position 85,013,572 of record NC_064827.1, on the reverse strand, counting down.
CACTACAAAGCTAAACACTTATTTATAGCAGGTAAAATAGCTATCAAGAGCAAACTATGTAAAGGCCTTGAGTTTTTTACTCCGAAATTAACACACAGCGTTCAAAGGACACCAAATGTTGTGCAAAATGAGGCACCTGAAGCAGAAAATCTAAAAAGTGTTTTTCAGCCCCTTATATCCAGACGTCAAATAACTTTCCTTTTTCTTTAATGCATTAATTAAAACTTAACTTTTAAATAATTTTATATTTTTGTTGTTGAAAACACAGACAGCAGATCATACACCAATTTAACAACTTCATGTACAATTCAGTGACACTGACTACATTCAAGTTGTGCAACCGTTTTATTAATTTTTTTAAACTGACCGCTCAGAAACTGAAATTGGCACACAGGTACAAAAAGAGGTCACCAACACGGTCAAACAGCGTCTCCGGATCTCGTCATCCCTTCTGTTGGGAAAATAAAACGAAAAGCTCTCAAAATGCCAAATGACTATTGTTCAGGAGGACCTGCACCGTCAGTTAAAACTTTCGTCCTCAAGTCCCGGGGCTTGGCTGGCTCCCTGAACAGCTGACAATGGGTGACAGGGGTGCCAGGCCTCGGCTCCGGGGTGAGCGTCTTGAGGACCCTGAGCGAATTACAAAAAAAAAAAAAGGGAGGGGGAATATGTATATAAAATGAGTAAAACATCGGCCTGAAGTTACTTTTCCAACGAAATCTGCTATTTTTTGCTTACGGGGGCGCCAAGGCGAGGCGGGGTCCGCGAGCGCCCCTGCGCCCGCCTGGAGCCGCTGGTGGCACCAGAGTAGGACACCGCTAGCGCCGCTCTGCACCTCGCTCAGCTACCGCCCCGGGACCGCTCCCAGTCCTCGAGCCTAACTGCAGGAACGACCCAGTCGCCCCCAGCCCCAACAGGAACCACACCCCAGCCGCCGGCGGACTGACCCGGAAGTGCTCGGAGGCCGCCGCGCCGACGGGGCGCGGCCAAACCGGCGCTCGCGCGCGCGCGCTTGCCGCGGAACTCCCGCCGGTGGCTCCGCGCTTTGCCGGAGGCGCGTCCCAGCCACCGCCAACATGGCCGAGACTAGCGAGGAGGTGGCGGTGCTGGTGCAGCGGGTGGTGAAGGACATCACCAACGCCTTCAGGAGGAACCCGCACATGTGAGTCGCGCGCCAGCGGCACCTCTACCTCCGCCGCTCCGAGGGTCGTTGGGGCGGTGGCCGGCCGGGCGGGTGGCCGGGCGGGCGGGCGACCGGGCGGGCGGGGGCGGGGCCAAGCCCGGAGCCGACCTCGGGCGGCAGGCGGACCGCGTGGAAGCCGGCCGTGCGCGCCCCTGGGTAGCGGGGAAGAGGAGGTCCGGGCCGGACCGTTGTCGGCCGCCGCGCGGGCCCCTGCCCATCACGGGCTCCGGGAACCGAAGAGGCTTGCGGGCGAGTCCCTAGAAGTGACCTCGAATAACCCAAAGGGAACGACTTTGTTTCGCGCTCCCTTCCCAGCCCTTCCCAGGACTTCTTGAAACTCTAGACTCCATCTGTTTGTCCGCATCCTTCATCCGTTTAGGGTACACGAGCGCACAGACTGCGGGTCTGTGTATGCCTCGTAAACACAACTCTCGAGGTTCACCCCGGACTTTGCTAAGAGGGGATTGCCGGTCATCTTATGCTTGATGAGCCGAAAATCCCTCCGTTTCGTTTACCTTCTAAAGGTAGTTCGAGGCTACTTTTGACTTTCACCTCACTTGTCACAAGATTGTAAAAACATTCGATTGATAAAAGATTTTGTTTTGAAGGTGAGCAGAACATTTCCAAGAGTACCTTCTGTAGGCACAGTATGGGACTGGTGCAAAGCAGGAGAAACCTGGATACTTTAGCTTTAGCTGATTCATAGTTACAGGGAACATACTAACCTATTTTAATCCAAACGCTGCTGCGCTATTTAAACAAAACAATAAGGACTGACATATGTATCTCTCCCTCCTTCCTTTCCATTTTACTTGGAGTATTTTAGAGAGATGCCAGAAGAGTATTCTTTCTGACACCCCTGCTTTTATATAAGTAAGAAAAGTAGTGAAGACTAAAAGCCCATTGCCGTCGAGTCGATTTCAGCTCATAGCGACCCTATAGGACAGAGTAGAACTGCCCCATAGTTTCCAAGGCTGTAAACCTTTACGGAAGCAGACTGCCGCATCTTTCTCCCACTGGGAGTGGCTCGTGGGTTCGAACTGACCTATCGGGTTAGCAGCCAAGCTCGCTTAACCACTGTGCGACCAGAGCCACGTAAATAGTGAAAAGGAACCATTTGAGTGGCAATGGACTCTGGGGCAGCAGGTTTGGTTTGGTTTGTTTGTATCTAAAACGTGCAAAGGAGTAACAAAGATGCAAAAGTGTAGCTCCTTTCCCTCCTTCCTCTCAAAAGGAAAACAAACAAACCCATTGAGTTGATTTTATTCCTGGTGACCCTATAGAACAGAGTAGGACTTTCTCATGCGGTTTCCAAGGAGCACCTGGTGGATTTGAACCGCGGACCCTTTAGTTAGGAGCCGAACTGTTAACCACTAGCCACCAGGATTTCCTCTCAAAAGAAAACATGAAATTCAGGTTTGCGTTATCATTACTTAATCTAATTGTTTGTGTTAATTTTTAAAATTTTGTTCTTTATTTGAAGCACATGAACTATTCTTTTTAAGCATTCTAACTGCTTAAGCTTTTCTGCCTAAAAGAGGTGCCAAACCTACATCTGAACAAAGTGTTTTCTTCCAAGGTGATGGTTATAAAAGAATTAAAAAGCCCTCAATGTCTTCCTCCCTTGTGGCACATAATTGAAGATCTGCAGCTATGCTTCATTAAAAACAAAGCCCTCCTGGCCCCAAAACACACCTGCCATTTCTGTCTGTGTCCACTTCCTTTACCCTTATAACTGCTGCTTTTTTCAAAATGAGTGTTTGGAATAATTTCCTGGCAGTAACCACGGTGGTTACTGGGCCTTCTAAAGAATGCTTTGATGCCTTGTTGTATATCAGCCTTTCAGTCCCTTTTTGAGAATTGAAGCCTTAGTGCAAATAAGAGACATCTTCCCAAAAAACGAAGGGCCTATTTTGTCAATACTGGTGTTATTTTTCTTGAAGAAATTATAGCAGATGTTAGCAGTTTATTTAAAAAAATAAAGATGCCTTTTTAGTCTACCTAAAATCAGATTCTCTGAGGTAGGCTAGAAAGACATCTTTATTTTGTCCGAGATTGAGTGTTCATTGGCTTGGCAGGTTGACACAGTGCAGTTTGGAATGGGTCCCAATTCTTCCAGGTCATATTTATTGAAACCCATCAAGGGCTTTAACGCCCCCCCCCCCCCCCCGTTAATCATATTTTTACAGTGAAATTTAATGTGGTCTCTCTCAATGCATACTTTTTTAATAAGCATTCGAGTCAAGATTTAAAAGATTGAAATAAGTTGAGCACACTTTGAAATAATATGTAATATAGGTCTAAAATATTTAATTAGCTTAACTCATTGTTTAATATTAATTTGTATCTGTTTTAGTATGTATTTCCTATAATAATAATATTTTCAATAATATTATTACTGATCATTTAGATTGTCTTATAACTTGGGCTTTCCAGAGTTTCCCATACTTCTTCCCCTAATCTAGCCCTTCTATTTCCAAAATAAAGTCTATATTTCTAACTAAAAGGGGGAAAAAGGGGCATTGTTTATCTTGAAAGTTGGTATCTGATTACACTTTTAATATTACAAAAAAGTCCTTCATTCCCTTTTCCCCCCAAGCACAAGATAGATTGTAATTTTATTAGACAATATCTATTCCATTATTAAATATGTTGACTCCGTCTCTCTAAAAATACCTAGCCAGGAGAAGTTGGAGATGCAGTGGGATGAGATGTGGATAATGTAACTGCTAGGTGTGGATACGTTACCCTCCCTCAGCTTCAGTTTCCTGTTGATCCTGTGAGGCTGATGAGAACACAGAAAAATCACCCTGCATAGTGTCTGGCACTTAGTTGACCCTAGGTAGGTGAATATTAGATTTAACCTGAATCCCTGTGCTCCTCGCAGAAAAGATATTGGTCAAGTGAATAAAACAACTCAAGGCTTGACTCAGGGATAGGCGTTAGCCTAACGTATAGACCCTGTGCTATTGTCGAAGACTACTGTCATAATGTAATTAGGATCATGTTAAAGTTCTCTTATCTATCAAGTCCTTTTTTTATTATTCTATTAAATATTTATTGAACTTTCATTATTTATGAGGTGCTGTAAATACCGTTTTTACTGTATGAAATAGGAAGAAGTGTAAAGTACAGTTTTTGTGTTCAAGGCACTCAGAGAAATTTCTGGAATGATACCAAACCAGTTCCTGCCCAGTCAGTTCCAACTCATGGCAACCCCATGTTTGTCAGAGTAGAACTGTGTTCCATAGGGCTTTCAGGGGCTGATTTTTCAGAAGTAGATCACCAGGCCTTTCTTCCAAGGCACCTCTGGGTGGACCTGACCCTCCAACCTCCTGGTTAGTAGCTGAGTGTATTAAACCATTTGCACTACCCAGAGACTTCTGGGATGATAGAAATGTTCTGTATCTGCGCTGTCCAATATAGTAGCCACTTAGCCATATATAGCTATTGAGCATTTGGAATGTGGCTGAAGCAAATGAGTAAGTACATTTAAAAAAAATTTTTTTTTTTAATTTTTATTGTGCTTTAAGTGAAAGTTTACAAATCAAGTCAGTCTATCCAAAAATTTATATATACCTTGCTATGTACTACTAGTTGCTCTCCCTGTAATGAGACAGCACACTCCTTCTCTCCACCCTGTATTCCCCATGTTCCATTTAAAATTTTTAGTTTTAATTATTTTAAGTACTTCAGCTACATGTGCCTAGTGGGTGCTGTATTGGACAGCACAGATCTAGATGGAGATCTAAGACCTACCTGCTTGTACTGTAGACTAACCTGCAAAGCAGTTATGATAAAGGCTGGAATCGCAGTATGGTGAGCAAGTGCTAAGAGAATCTATTAGAGACAGAGGGGAAGCTGGGGATGTCCAGGCCGGGGCCCTTGGGGGAGATGACTTTTGAGCTGAACTTTGAAGGCTAGATAGGATTTACGGTTTCAGAGAGCCAGAGACCTTCACAACAAAGGAGCAGAGAATTGACTAAATACAAGATGTGATTGAAAAGACCCATTAGGGCCAGATTATGGAAGTCCTTTACTGTCTAGTTTAATCTCTTTTATTCCATTCATACATTAAGAAAAGAGCACTTTTATTAGACAGGCACAATGCTAGTCTCTGGGTGTACAGGGCCAAGAGCTAGGTGTAGCTTGTTTATCGACAGTGGATGAACTAAACCAGACATCGTTGCCCCACCCACTAATGGAACTTTAAGGAAACCAATGCACAGATTATGAAAAGAGTCTAAAAGTTAAGAACAGAGTCCTTTGATAGAGGATAATATCAGAGAGGCTTAATTTAGATTAGAAGGTCAAGAGTTCTTTCTGACGAAGTAGCACTTAAACTGAGACATGAGAACTAGGTAAGAATTGGCTAAGGGAAACGCACCTCCTAGGAGTGGGAAAGGAGCCCTAGTGGAGCAGTGGTTAAGCTCTGGGCTGCTGTCTGAAGGGTTGGAGTTTGATCCTACCAGTAACTCCACCAGAGAAAAGACCTAGTGATCTGTTCCTGTAACCTAAACCAAAACCCACTGCTTTCGAGTCAGTTCCAACTCATAGCGACCCCATAGGGTGTCTGTCTTAGTTATTTAGTGCTGCCATAACAGAAATACCACAAGTGGATGGCATTAACAAACAGAAGTTTATTTTCTCACAGTAAAGTAGGCTACAAGTCCAAACTCAGGGCATCAGCTCCAGGGGAAGGCTTTCTCTCTCTGCCGGCCTTTTCGTCAATCTTCCCCCCAAACTAGGAGCTTCTGTGCTCAGGGACCCCAGGTCCAAAGGACATGCTCTACTTCTGGCACTGCTTTCTTGGTGGTATGAGGTCCCCAACTCTCTGCTTGCTTCCCTTTCCTTTTTATCTCTTGAGAGAGAAAAGGTGGTTCAGGCCACACCCCAGGGAAGCGCCCTTTACATTAGATCAGTGATGTGACTTGGGTAAGGGTGGTGTTACAATCCCACCCTGATCCTTTTCAATGTAAAATTACAATCACAAAATGGAGGACAACCACACAGTGCTAGAAATCATGGCTCAACCATATTGTTACACACATTGTTTTGGGGGACGTAATTCAATCCATGACAGCTTCCAAGGCTGTAAATCTGTACAGAAGCAGACTGCCACATATTTCTCCTGTGGAGCCACTGGTGGTTTGGAGCCACTGATCTTGTGGTTAGCAGTCAGTCGCTTTAACCACTGTGCCACCAGGGCCCGTTCTGCTCACATAAAGATGACCAAAAACCGAACCAAATCTGCTTCTGTGAAGTTGACTCTGACTCATAGTGACCCGATAGGACAGAATAGAACTGCACCACAGGATTTCCTAGGAGCAGCTGGTAGATTCGAACTGCAAACCTTGTGGTTAACAGCCAAGCTCTTAACCACTGTGCCACCAGGGGCCTGTAAAGAGGACAGTCTAGGAAGTCTTCTGGGGTTAGTTCAGCTCTGTCCTACAAGGTCATTATGAATTAGAATCAACCAACTTGAAGGCACACATAAAAAATTTTGAGTAAGGGTAGTAATGAAAGGCAGTTTTGGGTTGTTTGCAAATTGAACTGAAGAAGGAATATGCCTGAATGCAGGAAACCATAGAGTTGCATAGTTTTCTTATACTTGATTCTTAATTCTTCATTTAAATAATAGTATATTTCTAAAAGTTTGGGTTTGGAATCTGACAGTCCTGGATTTGAATTTTAGCTTGTCACTTAGTAGCTGGGTAGCCTTAAACAAGCCTCATCTGTACAGCGGGGTTAAAAGTCCTACTTTATAAGATTGTGAGGAATAAATGAAATAGTGTAAGTAAAACTTAACATAGAGCAGACCATATAATACACAATAAATGGTAGTAATTTGTGTAGCTGTTTTGTAAATAAGGTCAGTAATTTTAGTGATACACAAAGTTAGTAGTCTTTAATGAGAAAGGCTATGAGGCCTCTAAAATATCTTAATCACCAATAAAGTTTTGATTATCAATATGCAAGGGTCAGTTCTTTTAGATATTTTGCTAGCTCTCCTGAAAGAACTCTAGTTGAGGGAAGAAAAAAAAAAACCTGTGACAGTGAAAAGATCTGTACCATTTCCTGAATCCTGGGGCTGTTTTCTGTTCATTTGCTTCACATTACAGGGCTCAGTTTTAGGATTTAAGGCCATCCCTCCCTCCTAGGAAAAAAAAAAAGGCCTGGCGACCTACATCTGAGAATCAGCCAATGAAAACCCTGTGGATCACAATGGTCCGACCTACAACCGGTCATGAAGATGGCACAGGAATGGGCAGCATTTTGGTCCTTTGTTCGTGGAGTCACTCACTATAAGTTGGGCCAACTCAAAGGCGGTTAACACCAACAAAAACATCCCTCCCAGAAGGAAGCTGATCAATAATACTTTTGTGAGTAATAAGCGGAACCTGTTGCAGCTGACTGATGATGATTTCTGAAAAGTGCAGACACCAAAAAAAAAAAAAAAACCCAGTGCCGTCGAGTCGATTCCAACTCATAGCGACCCTATAGGACAGAGTAGAACTGCCCTGTAGAGTTTCCAAGGAGCGCCTGGCGGATTCAAAAACTGCCGACCTCTTGGTTAACAGCCGTAGTAGCACTTAACCACTACGCCACCAGAGTTTCCGCAGACAAGAGAAGCTGTCTTAAATATGAGGACCAAAGTGAATGTCCGTGAAATATGAACCTTGAATTTCATGTGGAAGCCAGTGGATCCCCATTGAGACAGAGAGGTATACCATGCTGTGTATGATCTTTTTAAGTAAACATGCTGATCCATTTCATGTTGCAGTGCCTTTGGAGTGGTTTTTCTAGGTAACCTAAAAAGTGAGCATCCTGGTATCTCTTTGAGGAAGTTAGAACTTGATCGCTGCTCAAGAAAAATGCCAAACATTCATGTCTTTAAAAATCCTGTGACCTTCTTAGTACAATGTAGGCATTTACTTCAGTCCTTGTGTTAAATATCAGGAATCTAAATTGCCAGAATCCTAACCATGTAAAAGAATGTTATTTGGTGGTGGTAAAAGAATCGAAATTGTTTTTATTAGACTACTTCAGAAGGAAGTAACTGGAGATGTGTTTAAGATATATATATATGTATATATATATAAAACACATTTGTTGCAACCATTAAAAACGTGAAATTTAATTATGTAAGAAAATAATATTATCAAGTTAAAAAAATTTTTTAGAAAGGGTATGTCCAATATGATCCCACTTTTGTAAAATAATTAGGGAAAGAGGATGCGTGCTCAAACATTAATAGTGGCAAAGGGATGACAAATAGCTGTTACTTTGTTTTTTCCATGGTTTTCCAATTTTTTTGAGTATGAAATTAGAGAATTTAAGTTGCCAAAAATCTGAAAGGAATTTATCTAAACCCTGTTTTATTCTCGCTGATATCTTTATCTTCACTATAATGTCAAAGGTTTTGTCCTAGGTATTAAAAAGGTATTAGGAGGCCATAATAACTTAGCTACCAACATTTTGACCTTGGGTAATCCCTTTAAAGGAGCCTTGGTGGTGCAGTGGTTAAGAGCTTGACTACTAACCAAGAGGTCAGCAGTTCGAATCTACCAGCTGCTCCTTGGAAACCTTATGGGGGAGTTCTCCCCTGTCCTATAGGGTCACTATGAGTAAGAATCAACTCGACGGCAATGGGGTTTAATCAAAAGGAACCCTGGTGGTGCGGTGGTTAAACACTCACCTGCTAACCAAAAGGTCAGCAATCTGAACCCACCAGCTGCTCTGTGGGACAAAGATGTGGCAGCTGGCTTCCTTAAAGATTACAACCTTGGAAACTATGGGCAGTTCTGCTCTGTCCTGTAGCAGCACTTTGAGTCAAAATCGACTCCACGGCAACAGGCTTGGTTTTTTTTAAATCCCCTTAACCTCGTTGGGCCTCAGTTTCCTCCTCTGATAAAATGAGAGCCTGGGGAAATGAGGTCACTACTCTAAATTTTCTGGGGAAAAAAAAAAACAAAGCGGACTGTGATGTAAGGGACTAGGCACAGGAAAAGTCTAAAGTCAGTTACTTGGAAGCTTACTGACCCATCTATAAAGTATTTATATTTTATATTTTTAGGCTTCAAGTCCTCTTCACTTTCAGCAAGCAAGATTGTATCATCTGCATGTTGCAGGTTGTTAATGTCTTTCTCTGATCCTGATGCCATGTTCTTATAGTCCAGCTTCTTGGATTATTTGCTCAGCATACAGATTGATTAAGCATGGTGAAAGGATAAAGCCCTGACACACACCTTTCTTGATTTAAAAACACACAGTATCCCCTCGTTCTGTTCAAATGACTGCCTCTTGGTCTATGAACAGGTTCTGTACTTGAAGCATTTAACTGATGAAGACCAAATACGGTAGCCTTCAAAAATCCTCACAGCTGAACCAGTAAGCAACATCATGTTAAATGGAGAAAATATTGAAGTCATCAGGGATTTCATTTTACTTGAATCCACAATCAGTGCTCATGGAAGCAGCAGTCAGGAAGTCAAACAACGTATTACATCAGGCAAATGTGCTGCAAAGGACATCTTTAAAGGGTTAAAAAGCAAAGATAGCACTTTGAGGACTAAGGTATGCCTGACCGAGGCCACCATATTTTCAGCCACCTCATATGCATGTGAAAGCTGGATGATGAATAAGGAAGACCAAAGAAGAATTGATGCGTTTGAATTATGATGTTGGCAAAGAATGCTGTAGACTGCCAGAAGAACGAACAGATCTGTCTTGGATGTACAGCCAGAATGCTCTTGGGAAGCGAGGGTGGCAAGACTTTGTCTCAGGTGCTTTAGACATTTTATCAGGAGGGACCAGTCCCTGGAGAAGGACATCATGCTTGATAAAATAGAGAGTCAGCGAAAAAGAGGAAGAGCCTCAATGAGATGGGATGACACAGTGGCAGCAACAGTGGGCTCAAACATAGCTATTTTGAGGATGATAGTGAGGATGGCATAGGACTAGGCAATGTTTTGTTCTGTTGTACATAGGTTCCCTTTGAGTTGGAATGGACTTGATAGCACCTAACAACAACATATTTTTAGGAAGCAGAAAAGCACTGTATCTTAGGGTCAAAGGACTTGTCAACATTATTTTTCTTTAATTTCTCATTTTTTTTTTTTTTTATTATTATCCGTTAACCAAAAAGCTTTCACTGGCTTCCCTCAGGGTCTTAATTCATCAGATGGATAGGCATTTTTATTCCTGTATTTCAGATGAGAATACTGAGGGCAAGTGACTTATGAAATTCAGTGTGACTGTCAGGTTTCCTAGTCTAGTAATGCTTTTGTCCCTACACCCTGCTACCTCTCTTTTAATGCATTTTTGTCCCCTAGTGTTTTACATTCCTTGATACGACCGTTTTCATTCTGTTTACATGAGAATAGCTGCTGAGTTTTTCAGTCATACAATTTGATAGCTGAATGAGACCTAGCATATTTCCCTCATTTAGAAATCTAAAGCAATTCCACTGTTTTACAGATGAGGAAAGTGAGGCCTAGAGAGGCTGAGTACATGATTGAAATATGCGGAAATCTAGCTATTGGCAGAGCCAGGACTTGGACCCTTGCTGTTTTCATTACACTGCATTGGAAAAAAGAGGTAATGTTCTTTTGGAGGGTCACAGATTGATACCCTTTGACATACTTGTTTGAATAATACCACTGAAGTGCAAGGATAATCAGCCTTTGAATAAGCAGGTATTGAGCACCTGCTATATCAAAGGAATTCTTGTTTCTTTTTAAAGTATTACTTGGAAGGACAGTAGCTAACTAAAGCAGTGTATTTTTGTATTTGTGCAGATGGCTCTTTCCTATAATTTAGGTGCCAAATTATTAGTTGGGCATTTTATTTCTGGTGTAACTAGTGAGCAAGACATGTTTTTACATTGTGAATTTAAGCAAACCTCCCTCCCCCAACCAGGCTATAACCAGAGGCTAGGATTCTTTTATTCTTGTTGCTGCTATAACATTCATATTCATATAGTTGATTCTTGTAATTCTTTTCCTAAAGTGTTGCGAATAGTAAATCTCTGTGGTGGAGCCAATTAATGTGGCCCTTCTAGCCGTAGCCTTCGTAACTCCCACCAAATGGCAGGGTGGGACTATGCAAATGAGGTATATGGAACACTAATGAGGGAATTGGTCAGTTTTTCCATCCCACTGGGCTTAAAGGGAGACAGAGTACAGCTGTAATGCTGGAGACAGTGAGAAGCAGCTGGAGACAGTGAGAAGCAGTGGGTGAGAAACAACAGCAGCAGAACCAGGAGACCTGCAGAAGATGGCGTGGTGGGCTTCTGGCCAACAAAACGAAAAAGCTAAGAAAGTGAGTGCGTTCCGGCAGGAGGCCTGCTGGCGAAGTAGGGTGTCTGCAGGCACTTGGTGGACCTGGGTTTGCCTGCCCACGGAGCTAGAGCTGAGCTCTTTTGGCCTAGGCTTACTGGTGCATGGGGTGCCTCTGGGCACTTACCAGCAGAGTAAAAGAGCTTTGTAACACTTGCCCGAGCAGGGCAGAGGCCAGGCCAAGGGGCCAGGAGCCAGGGAGAGAGACCTGCCTGTGGGTACGGCTGAGAAGAGGCTGTCTTGATGGAGAAACTGTATCCTGAGCATTCCTGAACCTGAACTGTAACCTGTTACTTTCCTAATAAACCCCGTAACTGTGAATATTGCCTGTGAGTACTGTGTGGTCATTGCAACAAATTAGCAAACTTAGCAGAGAAGTAGAGTGAGCTGTAAAAGGGGCAGATGGTGTCAGAATTGGTAAAAAGGGCTGGCAAGAGGAGGTATGTCTGACCTCTGTCCTATAGGAATCAGCTTGGGCTGTTCATCTTGATTATCTTTCCACCTCATGAAGTTAAAAGAAGGTCAGGCGCCTCCGCCACGCAATTTTAACACAGATAATAGACTTTCTTGAAATAATTACATTTTTTTTTACTGTAATTCTAGTTTATTTTGAAAATGTTCTGCTTTATATACTAAAACCTGAACACCAGAAAATACCAGAGATTCAATCATATATTAAACTTACTGCCATCAAGGCGATTGCAACTCATAGCGACCCTGTATTAGTCAAGCGTATGTCTAGATGTGGCTAGTTGTCCTAACAGTGCATTAAATGGGTTTGATACACTGGGCACTGACCTCAGATGCTCTCTCAGCACTGTGACATTCTGCCTTGACATTATGTATTATTTATATTATAGGACTAGCAAAGTGGTAACATTACATATTGACATGACTACCAAGCAAAACTATGAGCTCTTTGGAGTCTGGAACCACCATACTTTATTCATTTTATATCCTCCAAACTTAATGCCATACCCAGTACGTTTTTGTTATTGTTGTTAGTTGCCATCCAGTTGGCTCCGACTCATGGCGGTCTTACGTATTGCCCAGTCCTGTGCTGTCTTCGTGATTGTCAGTACGTTTGAGTGCATTGTTGACTAATGGATGTTTGCCGCAGTCAGTTCTCATTTTGAGTCTTGCCACATCAGCAAATGAAGGTCCTGAAGGCTTTGCTCCATCCACGTCGTTAAGGTTGACTCTACTTTGAGAATCAGCAGCAACTAACAACAACAGTAGTTCCTGCTTTGAGAAGGCAGCTCTTCCCCAGTTGTATTTGGAGTGTCTTCTAACCTGGGGTCTCATCTTCCAGCACTGTGTTGGGCAGTGCTCTGTTGTGATCCATAGGGTTTTCATTGCAAATTTTTAGAAGTAGATTGCCAGGCCTTTCTTCCTAGTCTGTCTTAGTGTGGAAGCTCTGCTGAAACCAGTCCACCATGGGTGACTCTATTTTTATTTAAAATACTGGTGGCATAGCTTCCAGCATATAGCAACATGCAAGCCACCACAGTATGACACACTGACAGATGGGTGGTTTAGTACATTGTAGGTGCTCAGAAAATGTTTAATCTAGTTTTGACATGCTATATAAACAGTCCTCTGAATCAGCCGAGCCAGCTATCAGGACAAAAACCTTAGGTTGAAAAATCTCCATGAGAGTTAAATTAGCTTGAAAGAATGGTTAGTGAACCATAACCCCTAGGGTACACTTGTTTATTGATATATTCCTGCATTACTAATGTAGAGAGTAGGTCACTTCTGAGCTATCCAGTGTAGAGTTCCAGAAGGGATTTTATTTTAGATTCAAAACCTTCTACCGATTTGTGATGATGGTTTAACAAACAAAAGGGAGCTTTTCTTATAACCTGTAATTCAAGAAGTTTTCCCATCTCTGCATCTGTCAAACTTGCATCCTCGTGGCAGGGAATGCCAGGGACATAATAAATAATGTCACATACAAACTCTGGAAGTCAGTTCTTTATTCTGTTTTTTAACGATATATTTAAAAAATCTAATAGATACTCTAAAAAAAATTGTTACTTATTTCAACTGCTCTTGTTGGTAAAAAGTTTCTTGTTATTCATTGATTAAATGAAGGGCATATTATTTAAGAAGGCATGAGTCATGTAAGCAAGAATTAATTGTAGCTTTCTTTATAGTTAAAAAGGAATGTGTTGAAGTTTTGCAAAAACATTTTTATGTTTGTTGGTTCATTTACTATGCAAGTCAAGGATGCCCCGTGTATTTGTTTGTTAAATCTTTGCCTAGAAAATGTCATATAAATTTTCAATGTAAATTGTGTTAGATTAAAGGATATAAATGCTGCCAGGATGATGATCAGCTTCTGAAACATATTTTGTGTTTTAGCAACATTTATTTTTTTCTTCAGGAAAGTATAAAGGATTATAAAGAAGAAAGAAAGATGGCCCAGAATTTCATTGTCAGTTTAATTTACTAATTTGTTTCCGCTTCCTGTACATTATTTGCAAGCAAGCATAAATACATTTGTTGATGTTTTTTTAAATAGAAATAATACAAGTGACTAGAAAATTTAAACTGTACAAAAAAAAAATTATTCCTCAACATCTTCTTCTCCCCAAAAGTTTTGTGGTATCCTTCCAAGAAATTTTTCAGTGCATTTATATTTATTTCTTTTGAAAAACAAAATGAAACATTTATTCAAAAGTCTTGGTGCTGTACACTGTTTGGCATCTCTCTTTTTTCTCAATTAATATATCTTGACACTCTTGCCATACTAGTGCATGCAGATCTGCCTTATTCTTTATTAACAGGTATATCACCTGCAGAGGTGCCCTGGTGGCACAGTGGTTAAAGCACTCAGCTGCTAATGAGAGGTCAGCGGTTCAAACCGACCTGCTCCTCCAAGGGAGAACGTTGTGGCAGTCAGCTTCCATAAAGATTTTGTTGTTGCTGCTAGGTGCTATTGAGCCAGTTCTGACTTACAACAACCCTGTGTACAACAGGATGAAACAGTGCCCAGTCCTGCACCATCTCACAATCATTGCTATGCTTGAGCCCAGTGTAGCAGCCACTGTGTCAGTCCCACTGGTTGAGGGTCTTCCTCTTTTTGCTGACCCTCTACTTTACCAAGCATAATGTCCTTCTCCAGGGACTCGTCCCTCCTAATAACGTGTCTAAAATTCAAGAGACAAAGTCTCGCTGTCCTTGCTTCCAAGGAAAATTCTGGCTGTACTTCTTCCAAAACAGATTTGTTCAATCTTCTGGCAGTCCATGGTATATTCAGTATTCTTCGCCAACACCGTAATTCAAAGGCATCAATTCTTCAGACTTCCTTGTTCATTGGCCAGCTTTTGCATGCATATGAGACAATTGAAAATATCATGGCTTGGGTCAGGCGTGCCTTAGTCCTCAAAGTGACGTCTTTGCTTTTTAACACTTTAAATAGGTCTTTTGCAGCAGATTTGCCCAATGCAGTATGTCATTTGATTTCTTGACTGCTGCTTCCGTGAGCATTGACTGTGGATCCAAGGTAAAATGAAATCCTTGATGACTTCAGTATTTTCTCTGTTTATCATGATGTTGCTTATTGGTCCAGTTGTAAGGTTTTTTTTTTTTTTTTTATGTTGAGGTGTAGTCCATTCTGAAGGCTGTAGTGTTTGGTCCTCATCAGTAAGTGCTTCAAGTCCTCTGCACTTTCCACAAGCAAAATTGTGTCATCTGCGTATCGCCGGTTTTTAATGTATCTTCCTCCAATCCTGATGTTGCATTTTTCATATAGTCCGGCTTCCCGGATAATTTGCTCAGCATACAAATTAAATAAGTGTGTGGAGAAAGGATACAACCCTGACACACACCTTTCCTGACTTTAAACCATACAGTATCCTCTCGCCTGTTCACATGACTGCCTCTCGGTCTGTGTAGAGGTTCTGCATGAGCAGAATTAAGTGTTCTGGAATTCCCATTCTTCATGATGTTATCCATGATTTGTTATGATCTACACAACTGAATGCTTTTGCATAGTCAATAAAACACAGGTAAACATCTTTCCAGTGCTCTCTGCTTTCAGTCAAGATCTACCTGACATCAGCAGTGATACCCCTCGTTTCACGTCCTCTTCTGAATCTGGTTTGAATTTCTGGTAGTTCCCTGTCAGCATAGTGGTGCAACCGCTTTTGAATAATCTTCAGCAAAATTTTACCTGCATGTGATATTAATGATACTGTCTGATAATTTCCAAATTCTGTTGTATTACCGTAATCCAGTTGTGCTGACTTCCCCTGTGACACCGTCCGTTCTTGATCGTATGCTACCTCCTGAAAGAGTTGAACAGCGACCAGTTCTTTTTGGTGCAGTGACTCTGTATATTCCTTCCATCTTCTTTTGATGCTTCCTATGTTGTTCAGTATTTTGCCCATAGAATCCTTCAGTATTACAACTTGAGGTTTGGATTTTTTCTTCCGTTCTTTCAGCTTGAGAAATGCAGAGCTTGATCTTCCCTTCTGGTTTTCTAACTCGAGGTCTTTGCACATTTCATTATAATACTTTGTCTTCTCGAGCCACCCTTTGAAATCTTCTGTTCAGCTCTTCGACATCGTCATTTCTTCCATTCACTTTAGCTGCTCTATGTGTTCAAGTTTCAGAGTCTCTTCTGACATCCATTTTGGTCTTTTCTCACTTTCCAGTCTTTTTAATGACTTTTTGCTTTCTTCATGTATGATACCCTTGATGTCATCCACAACTTGTCTGATATTTGGTCATTAGTGTTCAGCGTGTCAAATCTATTCTTGACAGTCTGTAAATTCAGGTGGGATATTCTCAAGGTCATACTTTTGTTCTTGTGGACTTGTTTTAATTTTCTTCAACTTCAGCTTGAACTTGCATGTGAACAATTGATGGCCTGTTCCACAGTCGGGCCCCTGGCCTAATTCTGACTGATGATACTGAGCTTTTCCATCATCTCTTTCCACAGATGTAGTCAATTTGATTCCATTGTATTCCATCTGGCAATGTCCATATGTATAGTCACTATTTATGTTGTTGAAAAAGGTATTTCCAATGAATAGGTCATTGGTCTTGCAAAATTCTGTCATGCATTCTCCAGCATCATTTCGATCATCAAGGCCATATTTTCTAAATAACTGATCTTTCTTCTTTGTTTCAGTCTTTCACATTCCAATCACCAGTAGTTACCAGTGCATCTTGATTGCATGTTTGATCAATTTTAGACTGCAAAAGTTGGTTAAAAAACTTCACTTTCCTCATCTTTGGCAATAGTGGTTGGTATGTAAATTTGAATTATAGTTGTATTAACTGATCTTCCTTGTAGGCATAATTTAGAGCCTTGAAAACTCTATGGGGCAGTTCTGTCTTACAGGGTTGCCATGAGTATGAATCGACTTGACAGCAGTGGGTTGGGTGGGTGTAGCACCTGGATGGGCCATAATTATTTTTCACAGTCGTACACATTTAGATTGTTTACAGTTTTTTTTATAATGCAGTGAAAGTCTTATTAATATTTTGGCATGGAATAATTTCCGAGCAGTGGGATTGCTAGGTCCGAGGGTATTTGCATTTATGATTTTGATCAAATTTCTACCCGAGGTTATTCCAGTTGTCACTCCCAGCAACAGGGAATACAGCATACTTGTTTCCTCTCATCTTTGCCGGCACTGAGTATTAACAAACTTTTAAAAAACGTTCTGCCAATCTAGTAGGTAAGCTAAATTACATTGCTAAGTAAGGGAAATAGGTGCAGTTTTTAAAATAATTTGTAGGATTTAAAAGTTTTTGAAAAGACTAGTATTTTTATTTTTAATTCTTTTTTTTTTTTTATGTTTTACATATTAAGAGACGAAATTGGACTGATCCCCTGTCCTGAAGCTAGGTATAACCGGAGTCCCATAGTCCTGGTTGAAAACAAACTTGGTGTGGAGAGCTGGTGTGTCAAGTTCCTTTTACCATATGTCCACAACAAGCTCCTTCTGTACAGAATGAGAAAGCAGTGGCTGAATAAAGATGGTAAGTATGAACCATATCCTCCTCTTTTCTTTAGTTTTTAGAAGCAGTATGGGGTATAGTGGGAAGAGTCCTGGTCTGGGTGTTGATGTTCCTAGATTCTAGTTCTGGCTCTACCATACACTACCTGGGCAGGTGCTTTACCTGGCTGTCAAGTGAGGAGTTTGGTTTGGGAGAGGAATGATACTGTAATTCTTGGGACTAGATCAGTAGTTCTCAGAATTTGCATCTGTAGAGATTCTATGGAAGTGCCTCAAGTAGGATTTCAGGCCACCTACTGCAACCAGAGCTATTGTCATTTTATCTGTTTTACGGATTGGGGTCATTTGTAAGATTTTATTTGATGAAAGCCTGTTTGTGGCTTAAGAAAAAAAAAAGGTTTACATATCACTGAAGAGGTCTCTCGTCCCTATAAGCTCAGGGTCTTTGATTTCTAATCCCTTAGTATTTTATGGGCAGTAGAACTTATTTTAATAGCAGTCCAGATGATATAACAGAAGTGTGATAGTGATACTTATATTCTGCACTAGCCCAGTGATTTATGAAGGCTCTGTTACTCTGTGAATCCCAATTAAGCTTTGGCCCTCTGTGTTCTGTTCCTGTATGGAAATGAGCAAAGGAAAGCCATTCTAGCAGCCACTTCTTCCACTCCTCTGAGACTGTGCTTAACTGCATCAGACAATCCCTGTTTGTTCCACTCGGCCTCTTTTCTTAGTGTTTCCCCGTATGTGATATTAAGCCTCCTGTGCACAAATCTGTTTATCCTCTTAGGCTTACTTCAGGTCTCACTTTTTTGGGGAGTACTCATCTAAGACTATGTCCCAGACTGTTTTTATAAGGAAACCCTGGTGGCGTAGTGGTTAAGTGCTACGGCTGCTAACCAGGAAGTCAGCAGTTCGAATCCACCAGGCATTCCGTGGAAACTCTGTGGGGCGGTTCTACTCTGTCCTATAGGGTCGCTATGAGTCGGAATCGACTTGACAGCAGTGGGTTTGGTTGTTTTTTTGGTTTCTTTCACTTCCCACGTACAGAGGTCAGAGGTATCACCTGGAGGTTGATTGTGAATAAGAATTTTGTTTCCTAGAGAATTTTATTCAGTTCAGTAACCATTATCAAGGACCTACTCATACTAGAAGCTGTTCTAAATACTGTGAAGGATTAAAAAGATGACTAATACATGGTCCTTTTACTCAGAAACTTACAGTTGAGTGAGTAACAATCTCTTTGGGAGTGGGAGGGAAAATGTGGAGGAGAGTGTTGCCAAAGATATGACAGACTGATTTCCTCGAACTCTGAGCACTGTCCGTAACATACTGCCATGATGTAGCGCATTTCCCTGTTTGGACCAGCAGAAAAGGAGTCTGATTTAAAGATTCCGTGTGAAATAATTTCAGTGATTATTTCACTCAACTTACCCTCTGATAGATAGTTTTTAGTTAGAAGGCTATGCCCAAATTTTGTTGAAAGGTAAGGGTATTTATCTGTTGTTAGATTCATTTCCTTTAATTCTCCATTCCATCACCATGTTGTACGTTTCAATAACACTGAGGTAGAAAGGATGTAACACCTTATGAATCCATCAAGTTATTTCTTGCCAGCCAAAGCTGATCTGGTGCACAGAAATGTAAAACTGAGCCAACATAGAACTAACTCTGGGGGAGACAGAATAATTATCTGAAGAGAAGAAACAAACAGGAATTTTAAAAAGCCAAAGGTGACAATTGTCTCAAATCATTAGCCTTTGCCTATTCACGTGCAGTAGCTCAGCCTGCCTCCTTCTTTCAGTCTTCTAAGTCCTTTAGTCCTTTTCCCTGTTTCTTGTACTTGTGGGCACTGCCTTGCAGACTTTGCTGTCTCTCCTCACCATGTAGTTTTAGCCTCGACAGGCCCAAGAGGACCCAGGCAGCAGATCAGATAGTCAAGCTAACTCACGCCAATAGCTGGCATCTAAACTTTGAATTCCGATGCAACTGTTAATGTGTACAGGAGGATCTTTTGATTTTATCCTAACTTAGACCCCATGGAAGCGGTTTTCAGTTTCACCTTTTTTTTTGAAGCATAGTTTAGTGTGGTGTTACATATTAATCAAGTTGTAATGTTGTATTATCAGTACAAATAAGTGAATTTCTGGTTTGACAGAAGAAAGATATCTAAAAATGCCGACTGGTGACTCTTGCTAAGAAAAAAACTGTCAAAAACATTGGGAAAAACAGTTCTTTTATGAAAATACTGTACCTCAAAAACAGTTTCTGTAGAAATATATCTATTAGAAGAGCCACATGCAAGTAAAATTTTGCTGAAGATAATTCAAAAGCAGTTGCAGCAGTACGTTGACAGGGAACTGCCAGAAATTCAAGTCAGATTCAGAATAGGATGTAGAACGAGGGATATTATTGCTAATGTCAGATGGATTTTGGCTGGAAGCAGAGAGTACCAGAAAGATGTCTACCCGTGTTTTATTTACTATGCCAAGGCATCTGACTAGGTGGATCATGAGAAATTATGGATAATATTTTGAAGATTGGAAACTCGAGAACACTTAATTGTGCTCATGAGGAACCTGTACATGGGGCCAAGAGGCAGTTGTTCGAATAGAACAGGGGGATACTGAGTGGTTTAAAGTCAAGAAAGGTATGTGTCAGGTTGTATCCTTTAATCATACCTACTCAATCTGTATGCTAAGCAAAGAATCTGACAAGCTGGACTATATGAAGAACAGGGCATCAGATTTAGTGGAAGACTCATTAACAACCTGCAATATGCAGATGACACAACCTTGCTTGCTGAAAGTGAAGAGGACTTGAAGCACTTACTGATAAAGATCTAAAGCCTTCAGTATAGATTACACCTCAACATAAAGAAAACAAAAGTCCTCACAGCTGGACCAATAAGCAACATCATGATACACAGAGAAAAGACTGAAGTTGTCAAGGATTTCGTCTTACTTGGTTACACAGTCAGCGGCCTTAGAAGCAGCAGTCAAGAAATCAAATGACATATTACATTGAGCAAATCTGCTACAAAAGACCTTCTTAAGTGTTGAAAAGAAATGATGTCACTTTTGAAGCCTGACCCAAGCCATGATACTTTCAGTCACCTCATATGCATGTGAAAGCTGGACAGCGAAAAGGAAGACTGAAGAAGAACTGATGTCTTTGAATTATGGCATCGGTGAAAAAATATTGACTATAGTATAGACTACCAGAAGAACGAACAAGCCTGTATTGGAAGAAGTACAGCCAGAATTTTCCTTGGAAGCGAGGATGGCTAGACTTCATCTCACATACTTTGGACATATTATCAGGAAGGATCAGTCCCTGGAGAAGGACATCATGTTCGGTAAGGTAAAGGGTCAGCAAAAAAGAGGACAACCTGTGACACGATGAAGGGACATAGTGGCTTCAACAATGGGCTTAAACATAGCAGTGATTGTGATGATGGCACAGGACCAGGCATTGTTTCATTCTGTTGCACATAGGGTCTCTCTGAGTCAAAGCTGACTCTACAGCACCTAACAACAACAATGAGAAAAGCTAAGAAAGCTGGCAATTTAAAGAACAGTTTCAGAAATGTCAGTGCCTGTGTGATTAATCATGCCAGAACCCTATGCATCCACCTAAGAATGTATTCTGTGACTGCGGGTAACCTTTACTCCTGCTGTCATGGATTGAATTATGTCCCTCCAAAAATGTGTGTATCAGTTTGGCTGGGCCATGATTTCCAGTATTGTGTGGTTGTCCTCCATGTTGTGATTGTAATTTTATGTTAAAGAGGATGAGGGTAGAATCAGGTCACATTCCTGATCTGATGTAAAAGGAGTTTCCCTGGGGTGTGGCCTATACCACCTTTTATCTCTCAAGAGATAAAAAGGAAAGGGAACCAAGCAGAGAGTTGAGGATCTTATACCACCAAGAAAGCAGTGACAGGAGCAGAGTGTGTCCACACGGGGGTCCCTGTACAGAGAAACTCCTAGTCTGGGGGAAGATTGATGAGAAGACCAACAGAGAGAAAGCTTCCCCCTGGAGCTGACACCCTGAATTTGGACTTTTAGCCTACTGCACTGTGAGAAAATAAAACTTCTCTTTTTCTCATTGCCGTATTTCTATTATAGCAGCACTTGATGACTAAGGTACCTGGGATAGAATTTTTTCTTCTAACCAAACAGAATTTTTGCTGTGGTTAATGTAGATGTTTGGAAAGCATCTCTGTTTAATTACTTGACAAGAGACAGATTTAAAAAAAAAAAAAAAAAACTGCTGTAGTAATCGCCATATTTGGCTTGGGAGAGGAATAATACTGTAATTCTCAGCTATGAAATATCACTGATTTTTGAGAAATCCATGGCAAATACAAAAAGCAAGCAAGAGAGAAGACCCCGGTACTGGAGTCCTGACTGGGCAGAGCTCCTCCCTGTGTGAACAATCTCCGGTGTGCCTCTTATGCCATCTTCTTTTACTTCCCACTCTTACAGCTTCCACTCTGTCCATAACTGAGCTCTCCCAGAGCCATCTATGCTCCATTTATTTTGCTCATCTAGACTGATGTAATTACCTCAGTGGTCTACCTCATTTTCAGTCTCTCTCTTGCAGTCCGTGTCCATCATGCAGAATAACACTTCCCAACAATATTTCTAAAAACAGTTTGAGAGATGCTGTTCTGAAATACAGAGCTGCCTATGTTACTTCATAATGCCTACAGAATCTGGGTAGATTTCAGACTCTTCGGTGTGGCATCAAAGGCCTTTCACAGTCTGTCCCCAGCCTGTGTTACCTGCCTTTCCTGACTTTACATTCAGCATCAGCGGTTGCAGATAATCAGCCGCCAGGCTGAAGTCTGCCCAGGATGTACTTTGTCCTGGCTTATATGATGTTTTTTAAAGATTGTTTTTATAGAAGAGCAGTGGGGTGCAGACCTCAAATTCTTGTAAAAAGACCAGGCTTAATGGTCTGACTGAGACTAGAGGCACCCCGGAGGTCATGCCCCAGGCTGGAGGTTAGCCCAAGATTGGAACCATTCCCAAACCAACTCTTAAGACAGAGATCAGACTGGACAATAAGACAGAAAATGATCCTGGTGAGGAGTGAGCTTCTTTGCTCAAGTAGACACATGAGACCATGTGGGCAGCTCCTGTCTGGAGGCAAGATGAGAAGGGAGATGGGGACAGAAGATGGTTGAATGGACATGGGGAATATGGGGTGGAGAGGAGGAGTGTGCTACCTCATTAGGGGCAGAGCAGCTAGCAGTACATAGCAAGGTGGGTGTAAGTTTTTATGTAAGAGACTGACTTGATTTGTAAACTTTCACCTAAAGCACAATTTAAAAAAAAAAAGATTGTTTTTAATTAGCTGCCAACGTTTAAAATCAGGATGAAAATCTGGATTGCTGTCTTTGCTTAAACATCGGAAGGCCTGGGTACAGGTTTCTACGTGGCAACAATTGCCTAGAGCTGATAAGTCTCTGCCTTTCTTGACTGGGCAAGCCTATTCCAGTTTACTGCATCCTCCAGACACTGAGGCAACTGTGTCAGTTGCCATTTGTTATCAGGTTTGCTATGTTTTTTCTTTGACATTCATTTGACCCCTAGAAGCATTTGAGTTTGCAGCTATTGATTACACAATATACACTATTCCATCCTGTGACTTTGCTTTGTACTGCTGCTTTCCAGGCCTTTGCTGAGGCCAGACTCAGGTGTCTTTGATGTTATCATCATCATTGGGGTTGCTGGCATACACACACACCCCAGACACCCAATATACATTACACATATGCACTTGCACTCTTTTACCCCATGTGTGTGCATGCTCACACATACCCATACATGCACCACACGCCCAACACCGTGAAGCCTCTTTGACCTCTCCAGGAAGCAGTAATTGCTACTCTGCACTCCTTTGGAGTTCTCTGCTTGCGTAGTAGCACTTGCCACCCTGTATTATAGTTGACTGTTTAATGACCTTTTTCCCAGCTGTATTGTGAGTTTGTTAGGAGCGTGGACTATGGCTTCTTTTTCTTTGTTTACTCAGCACCTTTACATATTCAAGAGACATTTGTCAAATGAGTAACAAGAGTTTTTAGCTTAATCTGGCTGTTAATTCAGCGACTGTGTTCTGTAATAAACAGAGCCTTTCAGGTGTTTACCACATAGTTAACCTCAAGCTTCTCTTCTTGTGGTAACTTAAATGTAGTTTGGAGGAAGGGATTAACCAGTCCAGGTTAATTTTGGATTTATTTCTAGATGCCGTGAAAATATTTCTCTGTCAGAGATAGTTGTCCAACCCAGTGACCATTACCATGTAATTGCTGGCGTTGGGACATTTCTACAATGCCATGCAGCAAAGGAAGCATACTGATTTTTCTCTTACTTTTCCATAGCATCTTTATATCCTCTCCGGTTACTGCTAGCATTTAGCTGCCTTCCTGTGTATAATGTGCCTGGTTCATTTTCTCCCTGTGATACGATGATTAGTTGGTGATATGTTGGAGTGTATGTAACAAAGGGACATTGGCTGATACAGCTTTTGGTGTTTGTAGAGAAACTTAATTTAAAGGTAATGTAGAGATTCCAGTTGCTTATATGATCTTCTGGTGAAACTGCCAAGGAAATGGCATATAGTTGATGAAATTTAGAGTGAAATAGTTACAGTCAACTGTTGATTATGCATGTTTATTTTTAGGTCTTTGGTTCAGTCCTGACTCACAGAGAGCAAAGTATTTGCAGAGAGTGTGCTAGAGTGGAAAGAGCATCTGCTTTGAGGAAAACAGACCTGGGTTCAAATTCAACTCAGCAAAGTGACTTCAGGCAGATTACCTAACCTCTTCTTATTTCCACACCTAAAGAAGAGAATACTGATTTGGACCTCAGAGGGTTGTTGTGAGGATCACATGAATCAATGTGTGTAAAGTACCCAGCACAGTGCCTGGGATATGGTAGATTGTCAAGAATCCTGAGTTTTTTGGTTTGTTTTTTTTTTAGCCAGAACCAGTAGGGAAAAAGAGTAGAAAAATACATGTAATTCAGAGATGATTCTTTAATTATATCCAGTATTCGTAACCTAGTCCCTTCTTGATGGACCCTTTCCCATTTCTGACATTTCAGTTCACCACCACCTCACACTTCTTTATTCTTTTTTATTAGTATTACTAAAAAGACTATGATTTGTTTGTCTTTTTAGGTATGCTTAGGATCTACATTTTGATTTGAAGGAGGAGGGACACCAGGGTTCTGGATCTGCAGACTGGATAATTAGACACTATGATTAAAAATTTGCAAAATTTATTTTCATTTGTGTGTTCTACCCACATGCAACTTTATTTTATCAACCATCTTATGTTCAGAACAAATATTTCCAGTAGGTCTAGAACGTATGCCAAATTAGTAGAAAGGAATTTTGAAGAGAGTAAATGACAATATAAAAAAGCTTTGCAGAGTAATAAAATAAGATCTGAATTTGCTTACTGTAGTATATACTATGAAAATGTTATGATAGCAGTTATACTGGGTTGGGATTCTTTGAGTGCTGCTGTTATTTTGAATATAGCAGAAGGTGTTTGTTGATGCACCTTAAAGGACCCTACTTGATATTCTCCAAAGCCCAAGAGGATAGAATTTAACTGCTAATGACTCATTCAGAAAGATCTGGCAAGGACATTATTTGGTTTTGTGAGAAAACTCAAAATTTGAGCAAGGGGGTGGGATGAGACAAGGAAAATGTGACTAGCCTCATCCTCAGTGAATGACAAAGGTTGAATATTAGTGAAAAGCATAGGTTTTAGTCTGTCTATGTCCTCCTTTGCTAGGTTGCTTTTAATTACCTTAAATTATTTTTGCAGATAGGTAGGACAGCAGCCCTTAAGGAAAAGCAAAATACTCTTCTATTTCCCTTCCATCTGTGTAAATTCATAGTTGGACTTTTAGTTGTATAAACCATCACTGTTTTGCTATCATGTACAAAAACCAGACAACTGTCCAACATAAAGCAGGTCATTGGTTCAACAGTACCAACTACACTCTAATTGCTCATCTCTTCAGTAACTATTGAGTGAGTGAGTGAGTGCTGTGTGCCAGGTGCACCACTGAGGATAGAGTGGCCGGCCAGTAGCCCTACCCTTGAGCTGACTGCTCAAATAGGTGATCACAGTGTGTTGTGATTTGATTGGGATAAACACAGGGAGCTAGGAGAGTGAACGGTGAGGGAAAATCTTATTGGAGGGCTCAAGGAAGACTTCCTACAGAAGGTCTCATCTGAGTCCTGAATCAGAAAACAATTGGTCAAGGAGGAGGGGAGAAGGGTTTTCCAGGCTGGGAAATGTCATGTACACAAACCGGAGACAGGGTCACCTATTAGAAGTTCTCCCAGCCTGTGGCTGGGTGTGTGTTACTAGCACCACTGTTGATATACTATCCTGAGATTCTTAGAAGTCGAGAAGTGTCCCATTGCTCAACAGGCACTGCTCAGCCAGCTTAGTAGATTCTTTTTCTCCCTCTACAGCATCGGATCCCAGTATCATTTGTGGAACAAGGTTAGGAGATACAGGCTCTATAACAGCAATTATCACTGAGTGCTTACTGTGTGTCAGTTATTGTTCTGACACTTCATGAGGTAGTACTATTACTAATTTCATTTTTACATATGAGGAAGACACTAAGGCCCAGAGAGATTAAGTGACTTGCCCAAGAACTCCCAGTAAGTGGTGGAGCTAAGCTCTAAACCCAGTAGCTGCTGTTGTCCTCCTGGGGGAGACTACATTAAAAGAAGTGTTGCTTTGATCAGCTTTCCTCTCTCTTTACAGATCCACAAAGTGGTAAGTGAGGAGTCATATATTTGTTGTGTTTATTTCTTGGTTTTTGCGTTGTGCTGCTGTACAGGAGTCTCTCATGGAGGATGAACTTGTCTTCACTTTTGGGGGGAGAAAAAAAGTTGTATTAGAAGTACAAACAAATAGCAGCTGCTACCATTGATCATATACATTTTCTTTAATGTAGAAAGGCAGAGTCCAAGGGACTAAATACCAGTGTACCTGGGTGCTGTGATGGCTTTTGGAAAATTGTACACTTCAAAAGAAATTCCTAAGGCTTTCCCACAATGCACACATCTTTCCATATAGCCACCATTGCCTACCAAGTGGTTTTTGTTATTGTTGTTGCTTATTTAAAAAATTCAGAAATTTAGACAGTTTCACTGTTGGAACAACTGCCTCATAATTTCTAACTTCTTTGATTAATTGAAGATACTCATTTCTTGGTTGATAGGTAGCAGTAGTGTTTAGTTGAACAAATATTTACTGAGTACTCATGGTGCGTCAACCAGTAATGGAGAAGTAGAATGCATCTCATTGCTCACAACACTATGAGGCTGATGTTATCTTCCTCATTTCACAGATAAGAAAACTGAGGTTCAGGGAGGTTAAGTTATTTAGGTGGTCAGTGGAGAAGGTTAAGTTAGGTAGGCAGTTTGGCTTTAATGCCTGTGCTCTTAACCACTCCTCTATGCTGTGAACAGATGTGGAGCTTCCTTTGGACAAGGGCCATATCTTCCTCATATGTAAAAATGAAGCTAGTAATAGTACTGCCTCATGACGTGTCAGAACAGTAACTGACACACGGTATGCACTCAGTGATAATTGCAGTTAGAAAGCCTGTATCTCCTAACCTTATTCCATCTTTACCCAGCTTGGTACTTGGCTTGTAGATGCTTAGAAAATTTGTTGAGTGAGTAATTTTAAGATGTATGAGACAATACATGCCTTCAGGAAATTTATTGTCTGATTAAGGGGATAATATTTATACAAGGTGGATAAGAGGAAAGCAAGTATACACAAAACATAGTGATGAAAAATTTCTTCCAGTTGAGTAGATGAGGAAAGGCTTTGTAGGGAAAGCGTTCTGACAGAGAATAGCGAGCAGGTAAATATGAGGTATGTTCAGGGTCAAGAAGGGGGAGGCAGATAAGTGTGTTCAGAGAATGGCAGGGTCTGGATGAGGTGGAGCATAGCATGTGCAAAGAAGTGTGGGAAGGCCAGGCTGACAAGGAGATTGGGACCAGTTTCCTGGTACTTTTCTCCAGCACCCCGTGCTTTAGTCACACTATTATCCATAATCTCTTGGACAGCTCACTCTGAAGTTCCATGCCTCTTTACCTGTGCTCATCCTTTTTCCACAGTCTGCAGTGCTCTTCACCACCTTCTTCATCTAGTCTTTCCTCACTACCCTAGTGAGAATTAATTGCAGGTTCTTTGATGATCCCTATTGTCTTTGTTCTGTAGTACTGCTATAAGAGAAAAACCACAAGTGGGTGTCTTTAACAAAGAGAAATTTATTCTCTCACAGTCTAGGAGACTAGAAGTCTGAATTCAGGGTGCTGGCTCCAGGGGAAGGTTTTCTGTCTGTATTGGCTCTGGGGGAAGATTCTTTTCATCAGTCTTCCCCTGGTCTTGGAGCTTCTCAGTACAGAGACCCTGCATTCTTAGGAAGCATGCTCCTGGCTCTACTTTCTTGGTGGTATAACGTCCCCCATGTCTCTCTGCTCACTTCTCTTGTATATCTCAAAAGAGATTGGCTTAACATACAACCTTATCTTGTAGATTGAGTCCTGCCTCAACATAAACCAAAAACCAAACCCAGTGTCGTCGAGTCGATTCCGACTCATAGCGACCCTGTAGGACAGAGTAGAACTGCCCCATAGAGTTTCCAAGGAGCGCCTGGTGGATTCAAACTGCAGATCCTTTGGTTAGCAGACATAGCACTTAACCAGTATGCCACCAGGGATTCCCCTCATTAACATAACTGCCTCTAATCTTGTCTCATTAACATCATAGAGGTAGGATTTACAACACACAGGATAATCACATCAGATGACAAAATGATAGACAATCATACAGTACTGGAAATCATGGCCTAGCCAAGTTGACACACATATTTGGGGAACACAATTCAATCCATGACACCCATCTTATGGTGCATGCTTCTCTTTCACTCTTTTGTCTGTAATTACATGTTTATATGTCTCCAACTGTCTTTTGCCTTCTGGAGAGCAAGATCTGGTCTCACTTAATATCCATTCTCTTAGCCTTAAGGGTACAGTTTAATGTTTTGCACATAGTCAATGCATGGAATATTTGTGGAATTAAATGACTAATGGTATAGAAAATTATATTTCTTTTCTTTGGTGAATATTAAATTAGTGCCAAAAACTACTAAAAATAAAAGAATGAAAAGGTTAATTAGATAATTCTTTATAGGCATATCATATGTATGTATGTAATGATTTGTAATGGGGAGGATGGAGGACAAAAATGTGTGCTGATGCTACTATTTGTTGCTCATTTAATGACTTTTAGTATACTCAGTGGTAATGAAATTGTAGCCTCCCAATAAATGTTAATCCCTTTTATTAAGATGGTTGGAAATGGAATAATTGATTTTATTAACTAGAATATTTAAAAATGAGTATAGGAACGTATTTGTGTTTGTTCTAAAAAGCTTATCAAACACTCAGAATGTCCCAGTTATTTATTGTAGACGGTCATTTCAAATGCAGTATAATTGAGTTGTTAAAAGCAGTGAAATGCTAACCTTGCCGCATACTAATTGGGTGATAATAGGCAAATTACTTTAAATCTGTTTCCCTACCTGTAAAATGGAATAAAAATATTCTTAGACCTTGATTGTGAAAATTCAGTGAAATAATGTAAAGTACTAGTCCTATGTCTGGTACACAGTAAAAAAAAAAAAAAAAACACAGTAGTGCTAAATAATTATAACAATTATTTTTGTTTTATTTATTTGGCATTTGGTTATAAGCATGGTAGAGGTTACCTTAATATTATGCCCCTAGGTTGATAATCCTGGAATTCTCTTTCAGTTTTAGTAAAATAAAGATAATATGTCTAAATATCACTGATTTTTTTTCTCTTAAATATAGACTTATGGAGTTCATTTTAATATATAGAAATTCAAGACCCTGAGAAGCAAATAGCTAATAAACATGAATAGATGGTTCATAAAATGAACTATAAATAGTAAATATAGAAAAGTGTTCATATTAATGTGGATTAAAGAAGCAAATTAAACAGAAACAAAGTATTTTATATCTACCACATCCATTTTTAAAATAAATTTATATAGCCAGAATTACAGGGACGTAAGTACATCCATGTAACTCTTGACAGTATACATAGATACTGTCCGTTTGGAGGACGATTTGTGAATACTTATTCGGAGTCATACAAATCTTAATACTTGTTTTGACACAGTAGTTCATCTCCTAGAAATACATCTTAAGAAAATAACTATCAGACCAAAAGCCTGTTTAAAAATGTTGGTAGCAACATTATTTTATTGAAAAAAAAAACAAAAAAACAGGAAATAGCCTGCAGCATAAGTGATAATACATTAAATTAGTGGATTGTTATACCACTGTTAAAAATGCATACTGTAGCAGTATAGGAGAATGCATGTGAAATAATATTGATTGGAAAAATTAGAACAGAATTGTACATTTGTTATTGTTATAGCTGTGCAAAAATTTGTGTTAGAAAGGGTGTTTGCAAGGGAATGTACATGAATTGTATTAAGAAGTTTGGATGTGAGTTTTTTTTCCCCCCCTACTTTTTAATGTTATAAAGTTGTTTCAGTGTTGACTTTTTAAAAAAATTGTACTTATCTTTGGTAGAAGAAAATCTTGAGGATAATGCTCATGCCCCTGATAACTTAGAACAGGGTACCTATCATTAAAGTTAATATGACAGAAGATACATCAATGTAACTTGAGATATATACACACACACACACACACACACGTGTGTATAAGAAGAGGACCTTAAAAGAAAAAGAAGCCAGGCTCTAAAGAGTCGGATTATTTGGTTTTAATACAATTTCTCTTTATTTTAGAATTGATAGATGTCACATGCACCCTGCTGCTTCTAAACCCAGACTTTACCACTGCATGGAACGTGAGGTATGTCACTCTCATCCAGGAAAAAATGAATTTTAAACAAACTCCTGAAGACATGAGTTGTTAGCTTTTTAAAAAATGAAATATAAACCATAATCCATGGCATCTTACACTTCTTTTTTCAACCCATTTTTAATAAGATCTCCTCTCTAACTCATATGTTTTGCCCCTGTTTGCATGCATGCCTATGTCCGTTCTCCATAAAGTTTCTTGCCTGAAATGTAAATTGTCATGTTGAATTACCGTATACAGTTTGATATGTGGCTTCTGTTTTTCTTCCTTTTTAGGGGGATGGGGGCACTCAGCACATTTGGTTGCATCGTGAGGCACTGGCTGGTGTATTTCAGAAGCACTGCATTGCAGTGGAAAGTGCGTAGGATGAAGATTCAGGGCCACGAGGTTGTGGGCTCAGTGTAGTCACTAACACTGACCTCTGTGGGACAAATCATTGAAGTCTCTGAGACTCAGTGTTTCGGAGGGGATCACATTTTTTTAATTTCTGAAGTTCTTTGATTCTGATTTTTGTAGCTTTTATATACAAAACACTTTATAGAAATATTAAAGTTCATACCAGGTTCATTTTTTTCATTGAAGTGTTTTCAGTTAAATAATACAATACCCAGTGCCAAATAATACAGTAGTATAGTTTTAAACAAATTGGTGGTTCCTTAGACTAACAAATTTTCTTAGAGGAAAACTGAATATAAATTATAAATAAATGAAAGTGAAGTCACCTTGAACATTCTGAATGAGTTGTTAAAATTTCCCTATAGGAAAGAACCATAAATTATAGCTCTTTGTCTTTAAAGATGATGTAGGCCATATTTCATTTAATTTTCTCTGTAGTTTAAGCAAGGTTACATTTTAAGTTAATGTTTAACAATACCTACTGAATTTTATATTTGTCGCTGATTTTTAAAAATCTTAGATAATCTTTGTTGTCTTAAAAATGGCCTTTGAATAATTAGTGATCAGATATTTATAGTAAAGAGATAAATATAAAATGAGGTGTAAAGCTTTAAAATTTTACTTAATTTTAGAATTCCTATTCTCTTTTGTGGAAAGCACCGTAATTGTTAGGGAATAGACTAATGTTTATTGAGTGTCTGCTATATGCCAGAGACCATACTACAACTTTATGTTATTTCTTCAGTCGATACAGTGCTTGGCAACATTTGTTCATTCATTCATTCATTCAAATATTAATTACTGTATGCTAGGTTCTACCCTGGTGGCGTAGTGGTTAAGAGCTATGGCTGCTAACCAAAAGGTCGGGAGTTCGAATCCACCAAGCACTCCTTGGAAACCCTGTGGGGCAGTTCTACTCTGTCCTATAGGGTCGCTGTGAATTGGAGTCA
Source organism: Elephas maximus indicus (assembly GCF_024166365.1). Taxonomy (NCBI): domain Eukaryota; kingdom Metazoa; phylum Chordata; class Mammalia; order Proboscidea; family Elephantidae; genus Elephas; species Elephas maximus. The sequence goes on along the minus strand of NC_064827.1, from coordinate 84,981,741 downwards.
GCTCAACGGCAGTGGTTGGTGTGGTTTAGGTTCTAGGCACTGGGAGTACAGCCATGAACAAAACAAAAATCCCTGTGTTCTTTTGGAACTTTCGTTCTAGTAGGGGAAGAAAGACAATAAGGGCATAAGTAAAATATATAGTAGATCAAGTGGTAGTAAATCCTATGGAGAAAAAATGGGGAAGGCCAGAAAGAGGATGGGAAGAGTGGTATCACGGTTTTAAATATGAAACATTTGAGCAAAGACCAGCGGAATCAATCCCTGTGAATTCTGGGCTAAGATCATTCTAGGTAGAAAAAAAAAAGAACAGTAAATGGAAAAGCCCCCAGTCAAGAGCATCCTAAAGCATTCCTGGATCTTCAGGGACGGCAAGGAAGTGAGTGTAACTGGAGGAGTGTGAAAAGGGAGAGAATATTAGGAGATGAGGTCAAAAGAGTAATGGGCTGCATCTCACAGGGCTTTGTAGGTCTTTGTAGGCCACTGTGGGAACTTTGACATTTACCCTGGATGATATAGAAAGTTGTTAAACGTTTTCAAGCTGGTCCCTTAGCTGAGGAGAGACTTTATCTTACTTAGGTCTTAAAGTTTTGGCTCCTGTGTGAAAAATAGACTGTAGGGAAGCAGGGAGTGGTTAGGAAGTTAGGAGGTAGTTGCAGTAATTTAGGTGAGAGATACTGGTGGGTTGAAGTAGAGTTCAGCAGTGGAAGTGGTGAGAAGTTAGTAAGATTCGAATAAACATACAGATGATGACTTGAATGTGAGAGGAGGAGAAGAGTCAAACTTGACACCGGTTTTTGGCCTGAGCAACTAGAAGGATGGTGTTGCCGTTTACTTAAATGGGGATGTCTAGAAGAGGAACAGATTTAGGTGGGTGGAGGGGTCCTGGTTGGAGGTCAGAAGTTTAGTTTGGGATGTGTTAGGTTTGTGTCCAAGTAGTTGTATAGGAATCTGCATTTCAGGGAGGCGGTTTGGGCCAGACACATAAATTTGGGAATCATTGGCATATAGATGGTATTTAAAGCCTTGAGACTGTTTGAGATCCCCAAAGAAGTGGGTGTTAGGGAAGAGAACCAGTCCAAAGATGGAGCACTGGGGCTGTCCAGTTTTCCAGGGCTGTGCTGTCCAGCACAGAAGCCACGAGCCACATATGTCTGTTGAGCACTAGTAGTAGCCCCAGTTAGGATGTGCTGTAAGTATAAATTACACATCAGATTTTGAAGACTAAGTGCCAAAAAGAAAAACAGTAAAATATCTCATTAGTGATTATTTATATTTATTACCTACTGAAATTTTTTTGGGTATATTAAGTTAAATAAAATATATGTAAACTTGTTTTTAATGTGGCTGCTAAAAAGTTTAAAATACATATATGACTCACATTTCTTACTTGCATTGTATCTCTGTTAGACAGTACTGTTCTAGAGCCTGGGGAGATGAGGAAAAATAATCAGCAAAGAAAACCTAGGAATGTACTATAAACTTAACTGAGAGCTTTCTTAAAGGTAGGGACCATGTTACCCTCCCCCCACACACTCCCTCTTGTACCCCAGCATCTAACACTGTAGTGCTTGGCACTTAATAAATACTCAGTGTGTAGACTGGGCATTGAACATAATAAAAACAAAGTCAGTGAAAAAGAAATGAGGATAATAGGGCAGAAGGAGTACCGTTTTTATTCACATTAACACATTCCTCATTATTAGAGATATTGGAAATCCTTCAATGAAAAAAAAGACTCTTAGTAGCATAACGTGTACGTGTATATTTATTTATTCATTGTATATTCTATAAGGGAAGCTCAGTGTAGGAGTCTTAAGATCCATGAAACTTAGTTCTTTTTCATCAGTTAACTAGCACTTGACTTTAGGCAACCTTTTAGCTTCTCAGAGTTTTAGTTTTCTAATCTGTGAAAGAAAAGATTTGAACTGGGAGATTTTTCATGATTCTTTTGGAACTGGTTTTTTGTTTTTGATTATGCGTGTTTTGGTCTTCTTGTCAAGGGAAATTGCTTCATAAATCCAATTTAAGCTATGTTAATAGCAGTTAACCTTGAAAATTACTCCTGTAAAATGATTAGTAAAATTTTATGCTAGAGGAGTAAAAAAGGAAATTTTGGTTTTTTAAAAATCCATTGTGGGTATATGTTCTAGTAGATTTTTGTTTGTATTAGTAAGATTGATTTATACATGTAGTCAGTCAATTTTGAGCAAAATAAAACCAAACTTGGAAGTTAAGTGATCTAGCCCTGTGAGTCTGTTGCAAATCAGATATTCAGAACTTCTGTTTAATTGTTGATGAATTTCATCTGCAGTAACTCTGGAAAACAATGGAATAATACACCTGTAGTTCAGTTTGGGGGGTTGTCATCTTGGGGAAAAACAGGGATACGAATAAGTTTTTGAGCCAGTCTTCTGTGATTACAGTGAGTGAGGCATATAATTTTAAAATTTAGTTGGTTATAAAAAAAAAAAGGGGGACTGCTTCGTTACTTGGAAAATTGGTGAATTACTTGATGAAAAAGGTTGACTTCACAATAATGTCCATTTTTACGTTAGCCTGTGAACATAGAGTAAGCAAAATATCTTTGAGTAACTAGTTGATACCAAGCTCCAGTAATTCATGTCCTTTAGTCATACACAGCCTGTTGATTAAACTGGTAACCTTATTTTATGCAGATTTAACTATGAGCCAAGAGACCTTGAGCAAGTTACTTAACTGCTCCAGACCTAAGTTTCCTCATCTGTAAAATTGAGATAATGTTAAGGTGAACCATATAAAATTATTTTTGTAGGTCAAAAATGATTGACTCCCAGCACCTAGATCTTGGTTTTAATACCGTTCTCTAATTAAAAGAACCAGGCTTCTTGGAGAAATGGATAATTGCCAGACTGGGGCAGGAAATAAATACAAGATGAGCCTGAAGCATCTTGTAGATCCAGAATGTAAGAAAGCGTTTAAAAACAGTATGATGGGGCGGTATCAAAGGGCCACAAAAGGCAAATGGAAGAGTTTCCAGTGGCCAACAATTTGAGCAACAAAATAAATAGCTAAGTATTGCATTATACCCTGGAATCCCTGGGTGGTGCAAAGGATTAATGCCTTCAGCTGCTAACGGAAAGATTGGAGTTGAGTGTACCCAAAGGTACTTCGGAAGAAAGACCTGGGAATCCACTTCCCCCAAATCAGCCATTGACAACCCTGTGGAGCACAGTTCTACTCTGACACACACGGGGTCACCGTGAGTCAGAGCTGACTCAGTGGCAGCCATTCGTTGCCAACCCTGTTGTCTATCCCAAAACAATACAGATGGCTTTTTCTTTCCTACTTCATTTTTACCACATTTGTTTACTGACACTTGCTTCGTTCATTTTTCCTCTGTTAGCAGTGTGTCACTTAATCAAGCCTTTTAGCATGAATAGAGAAGCACGTATGCCTGAACATATGCACTTCAAATATAAGGCAGTATCCCATTTCTCCAAAGAAAAATACTTTTAGGCTGATTTCAATATATAAACTTTAAGAGATGTATAAAATAAGTAAATGCCTTCTCTGATATTTGATTTTTCAATGTACTAACATATTTTTAAAATAACATGAATATATATATTCTTCATTTCCTCACTGTCAAATTTCAAGAAAAAAATTTATTCAGATTTCTCACATAACATTGACATCAGTGACTTTGTCATCATGAGACATTTTTTGAGTTATCTAACAGTGTACCAGAGCACATCATATTTACTTCTGTTTAAGTTGTTTGAGATACAGCACTTTTTGAATCTGTGTGACTGGAAATTTTATCTCAAGCTACAGATTCCTATTTGAATACATTAGAGCAATTGATTTTTTCTCTCTAGGTTATGTGATCACTATAACTTAACCAGTTAGTTTATTTCTTATTAAAGTATCTTTAAAAGACTTGTTTACAAATATCCAACACCTACAATCGTTTGGTCCTGCCCCCAGAAATATTTTTTAAATTCATATTAAAATTTTACTTCCGTTCTACAATTCTGTCAGGTGATAACCATCTATATATACCATTGACTGAGGTTGTTTCAGGCTAAGATGTTTCCCTAAATACTACTTTGTTGTTCAAATGAATTAAGAGAGCATTTCCATAAATTGAGAAACTTTGTAAAGGCTCAATTATAAAATGACTTCCTCTTTTCTGAAGAAAATTTTTATTTTCTCCCCTTACATATGGAGATATTGGTAGACACTTGTAAATACAGCAGTGTCTTAAGTTTAGCAAATGAATAATTAAGCTTAATTCGATAAATTATCTACAGCAGCTGTTTTTAACGTAGTATGCATCCCCAGAAGGGCTTGTTAAAACACGGATGGCTGGGCCCCACCCGAGTTTCTGATTCAGCCCCAAGACTCTTGAGTTTCTGCAAGTTCTAGGTGATGCTGATGGTGCTGGTCAGGGACCCACTTTGATAACATGGCTCTACAACGTAGTTAAAGTTACATAAAGCAACCTTTACTTCCTTTTTACCTCGTAGGTATCCTGACTTACTGTCTGAACAAAATGTTACTGATTTAAGAAGAAAAAGGACCTAAGACTGCAAAAGCAATTTGCTGTTGCATCAAGTATTCTGTTAATGACATATAGGTTTCCTGTGCATTGAAGGAAAAATAGTCAATAAATCCTTCCGTTAAAGCTGCCACAAACTTCTGCATATCACCTCAGGTTATTTTCTAGAGTGAAGTTACTGACCTAAAAATGATTATGAAATGGAAATGTATCACTATTTAGTATCTTCATTAAAAAGTAAGTTATTCTCATCAAATAAAAATTTAAAGATGGTACGTTGTTGTTGGAAAGAAAATGTATTGCAGCATTTAGAAACTAAATGCATTTAAATAGATAAGCTACAAGAGCTGGACTCTGGTTCTCTTAGCACTAAACGTCTCTAAAATAATTGAGTCAGCATCCCTACCACAGGAACATTTTAAGATTAATAAAATACTGGCAATAATTTTATTATTTTTAAAAAGTATGCTGAAAATTAGGAGTGTAATCATATCAGAGCTAATTATAAAAAAGTTACCTGAGAAATTGATGGAGAGATCTTACCAAACCCGCTGCTGTCGAGTCGATTCTGACTCATAGCGACCCTATAGGGCAGGGGAGAACTGCCCCATAGAATTTCCAAGGAGCACCTGGTGGATTCAAACTGCTGACCTTTTGGTTAACAGCCGTAGCAATTAACCACTATGCCACCAGGGTTTTCGGAGAGATCTTTCATGACCTTAACTGCATTGAAGCTTTGGCTGGGTTTAAACAGTTTTAAAAATAGCAACAGCAATGAAAACCCTCACGTTTCTATTAACGTATTACTTCTGCTGCTTCTGTTTAAAAAAAGGAATGGCCTGGTATCAGGACCATGCAGGTATTTCACCTGATAATACCCCTTTTGGAAATTTATCCTAAGTGATAGTGGAAAAGAAAGAAGTCATAAGCACAAAGCTCTCCCCGCCCTCTAAAGTTCGTTTAGAGTAGCAGAAACTTGGAAGCAACCTAAATGTCTGACAATAGGGAAAAGATCATTAAATTACAGTATAGCCACTGAATGAAACCTGATCTTTAAAATGTTTATTACAAAGCGTATATAGAATGGGGACATTTTAAAGCTGTAATAAAAGCAGGATATTAAATTACATGTTAAAAATATATGCATATGGGCAAAAGAAGGGAAATTCAAAACTAAAAATCATTTTGTTAGGGTGGTGATTCTATGATTGTTTCCCTTATATCTCAGTCACACAGTGTGATGGTATATGTGTATTTTTTGTAATGATCCAGCTCATATCCAAGCCCTATTTAGGAAGCTAGAGCAATTTTTGACTGGCATTAGAGCTTTTTTTTTTTTTTTTTTTTTTAGAGCTGTCATAACACGTAGTAATGTCAGTTCATATAATTTTTGGAAGTGAGACAGGCCAGAAAACCCCTTTATCCTCTCTCAACTAGCTAAAGTTTCACTGTTGATTTAAGAGCTTCTGTTTCTGCTTATTAGTTTATTATTTCAAGATTATGAGAATACATTCTTGATTACTGTGTGTGACATTTATGAGGGTGTTATATACCATAGTGGTTTGGAGTTTGGGTTTTTTTTAATTTATTTTTAATTCTTGGAAATTCATTTCACAATGAGTGTATATTAGTAGCCATTTATAACATTTGAATACAAGGGTAGGTAATGGTTCTTTTCATTTTTCTTGTGCAGGAAAGAGCTGATCCTCTCTGGCACTTTAAATCCAATTAAGGACTTACATCTGGGAAAACTGGCCTTAACTAAGTTTCCAAAGAGTCCAGAAACGTGGATTCACAGGTGTGTCTAATTTACGTTTTTTTTTTTTTCTTTTAGTCTTCGGATCGAAACTGGCTGGAGAAATAAACACTGGAATCTGAAGCAGGGTTGAGTAGTGATTGAGAGCATGAATTCTGATGTCAGTTACCTGTGTTTAAATCTACATGCCCTCACTTGGCTAGCTCTGTGATCTTGGGAAATTGTTTAATTTCTCCAAGCCTCAGTTTCCGCACTTGTAAAGTGGGGATAACAATAATGCCTGTCTCATAGTTAGTGGTGGAGTTTGCATGACATGAAGCATGCAGAAACTGTCACAGTGCCTGGCACATATTAAATACTTAATAAGTGTTAGCTATTATTTTATTATTATTATTATTATTAGCTATCTGAGGCAGTTGTGGAGGTTGCACATAGAAATTCAACTATAATGAGCAACTTGGATTTTAAAATATATTAGAGTGTGTTCCTGAAAGATGGTGATGGTGGTTACTAACATTAACTTACAGAGGAAGAGAAGGGCAGCTGAGGTGAATAGTGTGCGGGCTGAGCTAAAGTTGCTAAGACCATAAATGCAAAAAACCCTTTTTTTGAGGTTAAAGGCCTGAGGCAGTCAGAATGCATATAAGGACTCATTCAGAATCCTGCTTGTCTGGAAGCATCTTCCTTTTGAACCCCAGGTAGCTACTCTCATTTGACTAAAATGGGACAGCTTGGCCTTGCTGGTAGTGGTCACTGGGGAGGTTCTCTGAAGAAGTCTTTTGTGTTTATAAGCCACTCTTAACTTTTCTCAAATCCTGGGCAGTTTTGGGATCTTATTTTAGTTCGGGGTATAGCTTAGCTATAATCTTGCCTTTGGCTAGCTAACATGACAAGTCAGCTCCTTCCAAACCACATAGTTGCGTTTTCCTTCCTACTGGAAGTTGGGATAATGGACCTAAGAGAGGTATATGACTATGCAGGGGGTGGGAGGGGGGACTGTTAAATATACATTCATCCATTTATTGACTTAATTTTTAATAAAACAAGCTTTTATGATTAAGTGTAATTTTCCATTTATTCAACAATGACAAAATAGCTTTCTTACTCAAGTTCCTATGTGCCTTCAGAAATTTCTAGTCTAAAAGAATGATTTCATATGAGAAAATATTTGTAAAAATTGAAGACATTAAGTAGTTAGAAACATTTTTTGTGCTTTTGATTTAAATGTGTGCTAATGCAAATCTTAAACAGACAAGGGGGAAATCTGTGGATAAAGACATTCTGAAACCTCCTTGATGGGGTAACTAATTATATTGTATTTGTTTCCTTCCAGATTCTGTGTAGTAGTATAGAAATTTTGCTTAATGAAAGCTGTCATAATGCAGTTTCTTGTTTGCAGACAAACAAATAGACTTCTGATAGAGGAGGCAGAGCTGAGGTGAGGCATGCACATGGAATTAAAGATGGCAACCACGACTCCTCTGCTAGTACTTAAAAAACCAGACATCAATTACTACCTGCCCTACCCAGGTGTACACACATAAAGACAGACTAGTCACTCCACGTTTCCTGGCCAAACTTGGAGATACCGTTTTGGAATTGATGGCATTCTTTTTTGACAAGTTTTAAAGTTTTAGGAAGATTTTCCTTTACTGTTTGTCCCTTTTTCTCCCTTATTCATGCTGCTAACTTGAATTATGCCTTTGAAAACAAAAAAAACCCATAACTCCCCTTCTCCTCACACCCCTTAAGGGAAAAAAAATTAAAAAGCCTGGGTTTATAAATAGGTATTATTTTGCATTGTCTGTGGATGGAAGTGAAATTAAACACACACACAAACAAACTGGTTGTTTTCCTCTGTGACTTATAATTTTTCCTCGTTCTCTTTCCCCGATGCCTCCTAACCAGGCGATGGGTGCTACAACAGCTGATTCAGGAAACCTCCTTGCCTTCCTTTGTGACCAAAGGAAACTTGGGAACAATTCCTGCAGAAAGAACACAGCGATTAATACAAGAGGAGATAGAGGTCTGTGGTGAAGCTGCGGGGAGATACCCAAGCAACTATAATGCCTGGTCCCATCGGATCTGGGTTTTACAACACCTGGCCAAGCTAGACGTCAAGGTGGGCTTGTTATTCAGTCTCCCTGGGCCGACTCTCTGCCTGCCCTTTAAACCTTCTGGTGGTAGTTCATCCTCAGAGGAGCTAATACAGGAAAAGAGAGGATTGTAACAGCTGATACCTCCAAAGAAACCCTGGCAATTAACAATAAAAAACAAAACTTTGCATTCCTTGCCAGTGCAGCTTTTGGTGACACTCTTAATGACAGAACATTGGTAGAACAGAGGCAGGTTTAACCAGGCAAGAAAGACTGAATTTAACTTACTTTGCCCTGAAACAAGGGATTAGTAAGCCTTATAGAACTGAAATTGTTATCTCTTGGTAGTCTTTAGTTATGTGACTTAATGTATTGAATCAGCTGGCTGCCTTTTCACAGTCTTCTCCCCTGCCCTGGGCACCAGAAGATCTCACCCGTCGTTCCCAAACTTGGCTGAGCCTGTGAATTATTGGTGAATGCTAAGTCCCGTCCCTGACCTACTAAATTGAAATGAGGACGGGATCTAGAGATCAGTATTTTTCACAGGCTCCCAGTGGTTGTTAGGATGCAAAGCCAGTTTAGAAACTGTCACAGCTAGTCCCGTCAGTTTAGAAATGAGGGGATGGAGGGCTCCAGAGAATTTTAATGGCTTAGGCTTCACCACAGTTGCACTGCCTATTATTCATCATAATGAGAACCAGGTGTCCTTGTGCACCTTCCTGTGTATGACAGCTTTTCTATTTTTTGTTTCTTATGGTACCACAGTGCCATAAGAACCTAGGGTACTCATTTAAGAAGTTTCCTAGGCTTGGGACAACGAAAAGAGGTCAAGCTAGAGGTCAGTATGTCCCAAGTGGTGCTTTCAGATTAATGGGGAAGCATTCTCCGATTTTCGCTCACCACCCTCTTCTTCCTACATCTCTTTTCCCAGTCCCTGCTCCCGTCTTTGCTTCCTAGCCAGAGATTCCTCCAGGACAAATACGAGAGTTTTTATTTCTGAGGGATTTTAAGCCAGCAATTCTGGAAGAGTAGCCTTTTTCCTCCAGTTTATGTGGCCCTGAGTTTCAGGAGGGGAAGCCACCTAGTGGAATGGAAAACTGAGGCTTGAAATTACATGGACCTGAGTTTTTGACTCCAACTCTATTAGTTATGTGCTGCAAGTAAGGCCTTAATGTTTTCATCTATAAAATGGGAGCCCTGCTACCTGCCTCAGTGGATTGTTGTGAGAATTACTTGAGTTAAGAACTCAGCTGACAACCGAAAGGTTGGCATTTCAAATCTACCAGCTGCTCCTTGGAAACCTGTGGGGCAGTTCTGCTGTGTCCTGTAGGGTCGCTATGAGTTGGAATTAACTTGATGGCAATGGGTAATGTGTATGAAGTACACCTAATAGGACTCACCAAATTTTAGTTCCTCTCCCTGCTCCCCATAGGTAGAAAGTTTAAGTAAAACTGGTACAAGTTTGCTTAATCAGCTTGGTGCAGTTTATTCAAAAAAAGTACTGAAACCTTATTCCCAGGCACTGCCCTGTACACTGGGTGTGGCACTGTGAAAACGAAGAGCTTGCTGTCAACAAATTGAAAATCTAGTCGAGGAAGCAGACACCAACAATTACAAAGCACAAACCGAGGGAAGCACAGGGTACAGAGCACAGAGAAATGGTTCTTCTTCCAGGCTGGATTGGTAGAAACAGCTGCCAGAGGGAGGTGACAATGTGTAGCCTGAGTCTCTAAAAACAAGCACAGGTTATTTGGTGGGTTGTGAGCGACAGAGAGTGCTTTAGAGCGAGCAGGTCATCTCAGCTCTGCAACTTGGTAGTGTGGGTGGGATGAGCACATGGAGGGTTGAGGATAAAGAGGAAGGCAGAGTCCATGTGAGCTGAGAGCTTTGGAAACTTTCCTGCCAGGATATGGACCTCTTCAAGTGGCATCCTCGTAAAATCGGAAATAAGAGACCAAGACTGACTGCAAGGTGAAATTCTTGGTGAATTGACACTATGTGACGTTAAAGAGGACAGCTTTAGTTAGTGGTGTGTTGACCCAGCTGCCTGGGTCCACTCCCAGGCTTCTGCGTACTGTCCCTTCGCCCTTCACTGGGGGCACTTGGCATTCTTCCTGTGTGCACCACCACTGGGGCGCAGTGTCTGTCTCGGTATTCGTAGTGAATGGTGCTGAATTTGCAAAATCCCCTTTCTGTTGTTATAAGCCACTGGGCTCAGTTCGGAGATCATGTCCTACTATGCTTCATCTGTCTAAGGAAGTAATCACGAAAGTACCAGTTATCTAATAAAAAAAAAACCTGTTGCCGTGGAGTTGATTCTGACTCATAGAGACCCTGTAGAACAGAGTAGAACTGCCCCATAGAGCATCCAGAGTAGGATAGGGGAGAAGACTCACAGTCAAGCAGAGTTTATTACTACTAGCCAATTAATAGCTGATACGGTATTCGATGGTTCCTCAAAAATTTAAATACAGCATTACTGTAGACCCAGCAATTCCACTCCTTGGTATATACCCAAAAGAGTTGAAAACAGGGATTCTAATAGATACTTGCTTACCAGTGTTCATAGCAGTGCTGTTCACAATAACCTAAAGGTAGAAACAACTCACGTGTCTTATCAGTGGATGAATGGATGAACACAATGTTGCACATACCTGTAATACAATATTGTTGTCATTAGGTGCCATCGAGTCAGTTCCAACTCATAGCCACCCTATATGCACAAGAGAACGAAACACTGCCCGGTCCTGAGCCATCCTCACAATCATTGTCCTGCTTGAGCTCATTGTTGTAGCCACTGTGTCACTCCACCTTGGTGAGGGTCTTCCTCTTTTCCGCTGACCCTGTACTGTTGCCAAGCATGATGTCCTTCTCCAGGGACTGACCCCTCCTGACAACATGTCCAAAGTATGTAAGACGCAGTCTCTCCATCCTTGCTTCTAAGGAGCATTCTGGTTGTACTTCTTCCAAGATAGATTTGTTCGTTCTTTTGGCAGTCCATGGTATATTCAGTATTCTTTGCCAGCACCACAATTCAAAGGCATCGATTCTTTTTCGGTCTTCCTTGTTCATTATCTAGCTTTCACATGCATATGATGCAATTGAAAATACCATGGCTTGGGTCAGGCGCACATTAGTCTTCAAGGTGACATTTTTGCTCTTCAGCACTTTAAAGAGGTCCTTTGGAGCAGATTTACGCAATACAGTGCATCTTTTGATTTCTTGACTGCTGCCTCCATGGCTGTTGATTGTGAATCCAAGCAAGGTTCTGTCATCTGCATAACGCAGGTTGTTAACGAGTCTTCCTCCAATCCTGATGCCCCATCCTTCTTCGTATAGTCAGCTTCTCAGATTATTTGCTCAGCATACAGATTGAATAGGTATGGTGAAAGAATACAACCCCGACACACACCTTTCCTGACTTTAAACCAATCAGTATCCCCTTGTTCTGTCTGAACAACTGCCTCTTGATTTATGTAAAGGTTCCTCATGAGCACAATTAAGTGTTCTGGAATTCCCGTTCTTTGCAGTGTTATCCATAATATGTTATGATCCACACAGTCAAATGCCTTTGTATAGTCAATAAAACACAGGTAAACATCCTTCTGGTATTCTCTGCTTTCAGCCAGGATCCATCTGACATCAGCAGTGATATCCCTGGTTCCATGTCCTCTCCTGAAACCGGCCTGAATTTCTGGCAGTTCCCCGTCAATATACTGCTGTAGCTGTTTTTGAATGATCTTTAATAAAATTTTGCTTGCATGTGATATTAATGATATTGTTCTGTACTTTCCACATCTGGTTGGATCACCTTTCCTGGGAATAGGCATAAATATGGATCTCTTCCAGTCAGCTGGCCAGGAAGCTGTCTTCCATAGTTCTTGGCATAGACGAGTGAGCACCTCCAGCGCTGCATCTGTTTATTGAAACATCCCAATTGATATTCTCTCAATTCCTGGAGCCATGTTTTTCGTCAGTGCCTTCAGAGCAGCTTGGACTTCTTCCTTCAGTACCATCGGTTCCTGATCATATGCCACCTCTTGAAATGGTTGAACATCAACTAATTCTTTTTGGTATAATGACTCTGTGTATTCCTTCCATCTTCTTTTGATGCTTCCTGCGTCGTTTAATATTTTCCCCATAGAAATCCTTCACTATTGCAACTCGAGGCTTGAATTTTTTCATCAGTTCTTCCAGCTTGAGAAATGCCGAGTGTGTTCTTCCCTTCTGGTTTTCCATCTCCAGCTCTTTGCACATGCCATCATAATACTTTGTCCTCTCGAGCCACCCTTTGAAATCTTCTGTTCAGTTTTTTTACTTCTTCAATTCTTCCTTTTGCTTTAGTTGCTTGACACTCGAGAGCAAGTTTCAGAGTCTCCTCTGACATCCATCTTGGTCTTTTCTTTCCTCTCTTTTCAGTGACCTCTTACTTTCTTCATGGATGATGTCCTTTATGTCATTCGACAACTCACCTGGTCTTCGGTCACTAGTGTTCAATGCGTCAAATCTGTTCTTGAGATAGTCTCTAAATTCACGTGGCATATATTCAAGTCATATTTTGGCTCTCATGGACTTGCTCTGATCTTCTTCAGTTTCAGCTTGAACTTGCATACGAGCAATTGATGGTCTGTTCCACAGTCGGACCCTGGCCTTGTTCTAACTGATGATATTGAGCTTTCCCATTGTCGCTTTCCACAGATGCAGCCAATTTGATTCCAGTGTGTTCCATCTGGCAAGGTCCATGTGATTAGTCGCCGTTTATGTTAGTGAAAGAAGGTATTTGCAGTGAAGAAGTCGTTGGTCTTGCAAAATTCTATCATCGATCTCCGGCATTGTTTCTGTCACCAAGGCCATATTTTCCAACTCCTGATCCTTTTCTTTGTTTCCAGCTTTCACATTCCAATCGCCAGTAATTATCAGTGCATCTTGATTGCATGTTCGATCAATTTCAGACTTCAGCCGCTGATAAAAATCTTCTATTCCTTCATCTTTGGCTCTAGTGGTTGGTGCGTAAATTTGAATAATAGGCGTATTAACTGGCTTTCCTTGTAGGTGTATGGATATTATCCTAACACTGACAGAGTTGTGCTTCAGGATAGATCTTGAAATGTTCTTTTTGACAATGAATGCAACACCATTCCTCTTCAAGTTGTCATTCCCAGCGTAGTATAGGATTGCCCACTTCAAAATGGCCAATACCAGCCCATTTCAGCTCACTAATGCCTAGATATCGATGTTTATGTGTTACATTTCACTTCTGATGATTTCCAGTTTTCCTAGATTCGTGCTTCTTACATTCCAGGTTCCGATTATTAATGGATGTTTGCAGCTGTTTCTTCTCATTTTGAGTCGTGCCACATCAGCAGATACAGTATTATTCTGCCATAAAAAAGAATGAAGTACTGATATATCCAAAAGCAGGCATGAATCTTGAAAACATGCTGAGTGAAAGAAGCCAGACACAAAAATTGTATGATCCCTTTTATATGAAGTATCCATAATAGGCAAATTCATAGAGACAGAAAGTGAATTAGTGATTGCCAGGTGCTGAGGGGAAAGGGGGATGACTCCTAATAGGTATGGGGTGATAAAAATGTTCTGAAATTAGATAGTGGTGATAGCTACGCAGCTCTGTGAATACCCTAAAAACCACTGAATTGAACACTAAATAAGTGAATTTTATGGTATATGAATCAATAAAAATGTTATTTTTTTAGGAAGCACTAGGGTAACATGGGAAAAGAAACTTCTCACATGATCTTTAACTAATGTCTTAGAAACTGCTCTGCAACTTGTTCTTTAGTTTGCCAGTGTGGATATATGCCTGTTACAGAATTAATTGGAAGGTAAATGTCATTCCTCTTCTTGGTAGGGACTGTGCTTGAAAAACTTTTTCCTAGGGGCTTTTTTTCTCACTGTATATAGGCTTCTCACTTCAATGTGGGCATTTATCCTTAAGTTCTGAAATTCTTGCACACAGTCTACGTGGTTTGAGAGAGAACTCTATCTGGAGACTGAAGAAAAATACCTAAAATTCTTAATTTTCCTTGGCTTGACCCTTCTCCCCTTTCCCCTCACATATATATCGATATCACCCTTCCCTACTTTATTTTTCCTCCTTAGCAGCAATCACTGTCTAACACAATATCAAGAAATATCTCCTAAAGGTAAATTGCCGATATTTCTCTGTTGGTCCAGCAATCATTTACAAAACGTTTACTATGGGTCAAGCACTGTGCTAGCAATGGAGATACCAAAGGAAAAAAAAAAAAAGGACATATTCTGCTTTTGAGGAGCTTTACTTTCTAATTAGGGAGATGAATTCAGCATAGAAATACCATTTATGCTTTGTGTGTGAAATAATCACTCAATACAATGTATTGAACATAAATCTGATTTTGGAAGTACCATTTTAGTAATTGCAGGTTATTGTATTATGTATATGTTACCACATTTTCTTTTTAGTAGAATTCCTCATAATCCAATTTAGGTTGGATGAGTGATTGCCAGACCTCTTTTCAGACGTATGTATAAAGCCAAACAAAAAATTAGCTTAGCCCTGGCCCAATTTTCTAACCCCTTCTCTATTAGTGATCTTGTTCTCTAATAATTTATCAGTTAACTTTGTCTCCAGAATTAATCATAGTTCTTGGCAAATTAAAACGTAATTCCATTTTTTAATTTTCTCAGGCTGATTTTAATTCAAACAAACCCCCCCCCACCAAAAAAAAAAACAAACCCACTGCCATCGAGTCGATTCTGACTGATAGCAACCCTATAGGACAGAGTAGAACAGCCCCGCAGAGTTTCTAAGGAACACCTGGCAGATTCAAACTGCGGACGTTTTGATTAGCAGCCGTAGCACTTAACCACTACGACACCAGGGTTTCCCAATTCAAACAAAGGACTTAACAATTTGGGTAAACATGTATACTTAGAGGAATTAATATGTGTGTAGGTATTAGATTATCCACATGGATTACAACTTGCAGACGTAGAAATGAGCGAAGTTCCTATTATAAGTAAGGTCAATAGTTGTTACCTCCAGCTTGTTTGGATCTTAAAATATCTGGTTTATTTAATCAAAAACCTTTCAGAATGTTTCTAAGACTTATGTTAGTTGTCTTTACAAGAGTTTGGTACTCCTTAGTTTCATATGGTAAAAGTTATTACCATAGATATCCCACTCTGTTGGGCTCAGTTGGTACTATTATGAATCTCAGAAGAAAAATAGTTCTTTGTGTTCCTTGCTCCAGTTACCAGGGATGGTTGGTAAAATTAATACACTAAGCAGTTCGTAGGCCAGTGAGTAATTTTGCTATTAATATTGATGATCCCCCTCCTCTTTTATTTTTGGATCCTGTAGTCAGTTCTTCCGCTACCCCTCTATCTCTTGAATACTTGGTTTAATAAAACGAAAGCTAGACAGCGAGATTGAAGTTTGGGTCCTTGATCTTGCTTTACCACTGATGGTGTGATTTTGAACATAATTGTCCTGAGTAGTAGTCTAATAACACTTAGACGTAGTCTCTATAGGGACTCACTTTATACATGGGAAATTAGAAAGTGTGCAGCCTCCTTAAGTCTCAGGTATACTTATTTGACATTAGTGGTACATGCCCTTCACCTCTAGCAGTTAAACTTGACTGACATGTCACAAAGCAAAATTTTGAGCGTTTTGTCTCTTTCTGGTATCCAGTTAATTCAGATGAATTACAGCAAGGTACCAGTAGACCAGTAGAGCCATTTTGGGGTCTGATTCACAGATCAGGACAGTCATTTCTGCTTCATTCCATGGCCACAGGCGGTACTCCTGCCACTGCGTGCTGGAGTAGAATGTGTACAAGACCCAGTGTATACCTGACCACTTGGGAGAAGACACAACTCAGAGCACCGTTTTTCCTTGACAGGAATCAGTAACGTCTTTAAAAATTATTTTAGTCCTAGATCTAGGGGTAGGAAAGATCTAGGGGTAGGGACTAGAAGTTAAAGATGTATTGGCCATAAAAAATAATGCAGTTGGCAAATACATGTTTGTTTTTTTTAATTGAAGATATTTGTATCATCAGTGGGAAATTTTATTGAACTCTCTGGATTTAGAGCAACTTTTGCTTGTGAAAGATTTTGTGGAAACAATTCTGTATTTGTAGCCAATTTTATACATTAAGAGATTTTAAAAAATCCAATCTGCCCTTTCATAAAGCAAGGAAAAATGTAAAATACCCAAGAATTTTTTTAGGAAGTTGTATGAAGGATCTATATGAAGAAAACTAAAAATTTTACAAGGGGACACTAAAATAAGTAAGTGAAGAGACAGATCGTGTTCCTTAATGGAAAAATAAGACTTATTGTGAAGTTACCAGGTCTTAACAAAATAATTTATAAATTCAGTTAAGTTTCCATAAAAATGCCACTTGGATTTATTTTCAACTTCAAAAATTGATTCTGAAGTTCGTTTGAAAGAATAAGTTTCAAGAATAGCGGAGAAATTTTTGAAAGAAAAATAAAGGACGGTGTATACCGTTAGATACTTAAATGTTTACAAAGATCAAGTAATTAAAACTGGTACTGGCTCAAAAATAGAGTAATGGAAGAGAATATAAAGCCCCAAAACAGATCCTAATACATAATTTATACAAATGCATTGATGAGAAATGCGGCACGTCACATAATTGAAGAATTCTTTGTTCCATTTGTTATGTTGGTAAAATATATTGACATTTTAGAATGTAACTAAATTAGGTTTTTACCTCATTATTTGCCAAATTGAGCTTGAAATGGCATTTTTTAAAAATTTACAAAGAAAAATAGGAAATCTAAAAAAAAATTACAGTGATAAGATTGAGGGAAATATATGTGGCAAAGAGAGGCCTTAATGTCTTTAATGTATAAAGATTGCTTACAAACCCATAAGAAAAATAATGAATATCGCAATTAGTATATTAAGCAAGTCATAAGAGAAGAAGATAGACAAAACAGGCAGTTCACTGAAGACAAAATATGTGAGAAATGATTAGCCTTATTGATAATTAAGGAAATATAAATTAAAATGAAATATGATTTTTCACTTATTAAATTATGAAGATTGACAAGGAACTTAAAAACCAACATTAACATGTATTTCTAGTAGGAATATAAATTATAGAGCCTTCCTGGAAGGTGTTTTGACAGCATATATCAAGAGCCTCACAGAGTTTTTCTCTTTGCCCCAGTAAGTATATTTCTAGAAATTTCTCCTAAGTGAGTAATAAGATATACACATATATTTGTATATAAGGACATTCATAAGAGTATTACTTGTACAAGAATACAAATGAAATAGGGAAGTGTATAAATTGTGATAGTCTTCAGAATGAAATACTATGCAAAAGTTAAAACTATGTTATACAGTAATAATAACATGGGAATATGTTTATAATGTAAATGGAATAAAATCAGTGTAAAAGGATATTCCAAATTTGTGTTAAAATTAAACTTTGTACATGGAATAAAGCTGAAAGATCAATCATGTGCCAGAAAGTTAGAAGTAGTTATCTGTGGCCTACAGGGTTTGTTGTTAGGTGCTGAGAGTCGGTTATGACTCGTAGCGACCAATAGGACAGAGTAGAACTGCCCCATGGATCTAGTTTCCAAGGAGCAGCTGGTGGATTTCAACTGCCTACCTTTTGGTTAGCAGCCGTAGCTCTTAACCACTGTGCCAACAGGTGGGGTTTTTTTGGCCTTTTTTATATTGTTCTGTATTTTTTGAAATTTTCCATAGTGATCACTTTGTATCACTTTTATAGTCAAAGAAAACCCTAATGTTATCTTTAAAGATTTGCACGACTGATGGGGTGTGTGTATAAGAACATACGTTTTCAATAGTCTCATTTTAAACCTGTATCCCTGTTTCATAGCCCTGTTTCTATAGTTTCCTTTTTTTTTTAATTGAACTTTAGATGAAGGTTTACAGAACAAACTAGTTTCTCATCAAACAGTACACACGTTGTTGTATGACCTTGATTAACAACCCCACGATATGTCAGCACTTTCCTTTCTCAACCCTGGGTTCCCTATTACCAGCTGTCCTGTTCCTATCTTCCAGCCCCTGTGCCAGGGCTGGTGCACCCAGTTAGTCTTGTTTTGTTCCATGGGACTGTTTAATTTTTGGCTGAAGGGTGAACCTGAGGAGTGGCCTCATTACTGAGCTGAAAGGGTGTCTGGGGGCCATACTCTCAGGGTTTCTCCAGTCTCTGTCAGGCCAGCAAGTCTGGTCTTTCTTTCTGAGTTAGAATTTTGTTCTACATTTTTCTCCATCTCTGTTTGGAACCCTCTGTTGTGATCCCTGTCACACCAGTCAGTGGTGGTAGCTGGGCACCGTCTAGTTGTACTGGACTTAGTCTGGTAGAGATTATGGTAGATGTGGTCCATTAGTCCTTTGGGCTAATCTTTCCCTTATGTATTTCTTTAGTTTTCTCTATTCTTCCTTTCTCCTTAAGGGGTGAGACCAGTAGAGTATCCTAGATGGCTGCCCACAGGCTTTTAAGACCCCAGACGCTACTCACTGAAGTAGAATGTAGAACATATTCTTTATAAACTCTGTTTCTATAGTTTTCCTGTGGTTTATTCACTCATTCTTTTTCATGTGGAAGTTGGAAAGGAGTAACACATTTAAGGTACGTTACATAGATCATTCGGTCAGTCCCTCAGCCTCTTCATTCAGCCCCTTTAAGATTGCGTAAAAGCAATTGCTGTCTTTTTTTTTTTTCAGTCATTCCTATATCTCTATACCTTCTGTTCTAGTAAGAAAATGTCCTGAAATTGCTGTTAAAAGTTTCTTCTGTGTTTTAATACGCATGTTTTACATCTTAGGGAGAAGAATACGGTAGATTTTTCTCTTAAAAAGGCTTGGACGTTTTTTAAAGGAAACTAAATGGCTTTTGTTGAAAACATTTCGTATTCTGTCCCAAAATTAAAAACTAAATTCTGATTTTTATATGTAGAAAAATCCAATAAAAATAATCTAAAGATTTTCCATGTTATATGAGTCCCTTTTAAAGCAAGTAGAATACTCTTTTAAGTCTGTATCTAGAAGCTATGCTGTGTTTTAGGCTAAAGGTTAATTCTTCAGCAGTATAATAGCGTTAAGATTGATTGTTTTTTTCCAGGTAGAAGTTCATCTGATGCAATTTTGCTCACCTCGTAATCAAGCAAATGATCTTCTTTTTTATGTCTCAGAGACTTGGTAGCTATAGCCTGTAAATTTTATGTTGCTGTGAATAAACTTGTAAGAATTTAAAGGAGAAATTTAAAACATTTCACTGAT
This sequence comes from Elephas maximus indicus, assembly GCF_024166365.1. NCBI lineage: Eukaryota > Metazoa > Chordata > Mammalia > Proboscidea > Elephantidae > Elephas > Elephas maximus. Next base: position 84,962,044 of record NC_064827.1, on the reverse strand, counting down.
AAAACCTGACCATCCTAGTGGGAAGCAATCTTATCTGTGTCCTAGTCACTTCATTCATTAAATTGTTCATTCTTTCATCTATTCATAAAATATTTATGCCCCCATCTGATGCTGGTAGACACAAGGGCATACAAACATTCATTAAGGGTGAATAAATATCTTAAAGAACTTGTAGTGTTTAATGGGGATGAAAACTGTACAAAAAATTCTATAACAAGAACTTTGGAGGTTCAGAAGAGAGAAAGATTTCTTCTAGCCAGAGGGACTGGTGAGAAGTGCAAAGGGTATCTTGGTGTAGGAGAAGGCCTTTGACTAGAACCCTTGAAAAGCAGATAAATGAGCCAGATGACTGTGCTGTCTGTATTGTATATGCTTCACAAGTACATGTCTTTTTCCCTCAGCTGGTCTGAAAATCTAGTGGAATGTGGTAGGCCCTTGACATACCTTTCTGTCCCTCTTTTAAAAGTTTTATTTATTGAGGTAAAATTCACATACCATAAAATTAACCATTTTAAAGTAAATAATTCATTGTCATTTAGTACATTCACAGTGTTCTGTAACCACTTCCTCCATCTCGTTCCAAAAGGAAACCCTATTCCCCTTAAGGAGATGCTACCCATTCTCCATCCAACCCCTAGCAACCACTACTTTCTGTCTTTATACATTTACCTATTGTGGATATTTCATATAAGTGGAATCATATAATAATTGGCCTTTTTTGTCTGGCTTTCTTCACTTAGCATAATATCCTCAGGGTTCATCGGTGTTGTAGTATGTATCATAACTTCGTTCCTTTTTATGACTGAATAATATTTCATTATGTGACTATCCACAATTTGTTTATCCATTCATTCATCCATTGATAGATATTGGAGTTATTTCTCCGTTTTGGCTGTTGTGACTAGTACTGCTATGCACATTCATGTACGTGTATTTGTTTGAGTCTCTGTTTTCAATTCCTTTGGGTATATTCCTAGGAGCGGAATTTCTGGATCATATGGTAATTCTGCGTTTAACTTCTTAAGGAACCATCAAACTGTTTTCCACAGTGGTTGCACCCACACTTCTTCTAAGGGGGTTGTATCCCTCTCCATTACTGCCTTTCAGATCCCAGCATTTCACCTCAAGCAGCTGTTTTCCCTTGTCTCCCCTAGAGATATCCCTTGGCTTCCCCGGAGGTTACTCGGGTCCAGAGGCTGCTGGCCGTACCTGCCTTCTCTGGTCAGTTTTGCCCTCTGAGCCCTTGGTATGTCTTTCATGAATCAAAATCCATATATGTTTGTTACCTCCCAAGACACTGCCAGGTTATTTTTTCATAATTGCTACTTTTCTTTTTATTATTCCATTTGAAATTTTTTTAATTTGCTGGTTTGGTAACACAAAGATTTAAGCAATTCATTGCTGAAATTTATTTCTCCTATTTTAGAAACACATTTGTCATTGATGTTAAGTGAGTTTGAGATGAATAGTTAAAGTCATGAGCTCTTTTAAAGTCCTGTTACCTCATTTATTGTGCTAAGCCCTTAGGATTAAATAGTGAACAAAACAGACATAGTCTTTGCCCTCTTGGCACTTACAGTGAAGAAGAAATAATCACATTGAGCCTGTTGAACAAATAATATGTTAGCTATAGTACATATTTGATAAATGTAAAAGGAAGTTTATATCAAAGTAACCTCTGAATTTATATTTTTCCTTCTATGTCAGCATTACTTGTAAATGAACACCCTAATATTCATCATTATTTTAGAATTTGATTTTGATTTTTCTTTGTGTGTGCCAGTGAGAGTTTGATTAATCAAGGACCGGGAAAAGAATGACAAAATAATCCTTAAATTCTACAATTTTTAAAAATATGTTCTATCTCTTTATAAGGGAGACGGGCAAACTAGCATGTATTGTGCTTCCACTAAGTAACAGCCCTGTGCTTACTGGACATGGTATACAAATAATACCGTTTAATCCTTAAAATAACCTTACCCTCATTTTACAGAGAGGTAGGAGGAGTTCAGTAATATTAGTAGGACTGACATTGTCAAATATGCGAGGAATGAATCAAAGAGAAACCCAAGGTGTTAGTAGAGAAAGAAAAACATCTGGAAGTACCTCTTCTCACTTCCCTTTTTTTCTTCCTATAAGATCCTTCTTGATGAACTGTCTTCTACTAAGCATTGGGCATCCATGCATGTTTCAGACCACAGTGGATTTCACTACCGCCAGTTTTTGATAAAGTCTTTGATTAGCCAAACTGTGATAGACAGTTCTGTATTGGAGCAAAACCCTTTGAGAAGTGAGCCAGCCCTGGTTCTTCTAAAAGATGAAGAAGCAGCAGCCTCAACAGAGGAACCGAGGATTAATCTTCCCCATCTTCTAGAAGAAGAAGTGGAATTCACCACTGATCTCATTGATACCTACCCAGGACATGAAACTCTATGGTGTCATAGGTAAGAGAAGGAAAAACCCAACCCTATATGAAACTATGCTTCCCTTCATGAAAGCCACAAAAGGTCTTACATGTAACTTCTGCCCCCTTAGGTAGATACTAGAAGGGGTTTCACTTATATCATCATCAATAGGAGGTTCCTCACTCAGATCTTTGCCTATGGCTTGGGATGGTGGTATTCAACTTTGTGTAACAATAACTTTTGTTACTTCTAAAACAAAACACATGTTTCTGGGTTCCTCCTTGGAGATTCTGATGTTTAGCATATCTGGGATGGGATGCTGCCATCTGTGTTTAAAAAACAAACAAAAAGCCCTAACAGATCATGTTGACACACAGGGTTTAGAACTATTGACTAGACCCTGAGAATAAGTTGACATTTTTTGCTTTTTTAAAGGAATGTGTAAGAGGAGGGCAGGACTAGTAGGGAAGAGTGAAAAGCGGCCTCATCTCCTGAGTTCTGACTACATTTGATAGGAAAGTAAATTTTATGTTGGAATGGACTCTGGGTATGTCAACCCTTGCTTGGGTTTTTTTTTTTTTTAGTTGAGGTTTTGGTCTTGCAGATTTTTTGTTGTTCTTTTGTATTTAGGCATATTAATAGCAAGGTTTGGGAATTTTTAAAATTTCGTGTGTTTGAAAGGTAGCTAGACGCACAGAGCAGAAACTTTCTTTGTTCGTATAAAGGTTAATTGGAGTTTGGATTGAGGAGAGAGAAGAGACAGTTTGGGATGGCCTGTATATAACACAGGCCAGTGTTCCACTGGTGCCTTGTTGCCCTTCGGCATCTCAGCTGTTCTTAAGTTCTACCCTCCGTAAAATGGGTACTTTATGTACTTCCTATCTACTTCGGAAGATGCCGGGAAAATGAATAGAATTATCTCTTAAGGGCTAACACTTTCTAATATGAATGATGGAAAATAGCAGCTTAGAACCTGTGTAGTTTACCTTACCGTGTACAGTAGATGTGCCTCCCAGTGAATCGGCTTTTTGGAGATAGGCATATGGATTTTCATTTTTACAAACAGTTCCAGGTGATTCTGAGGGCATGAAAACTGCCGCCCACAGTGGGAGAACAGGAACTGTGTCCTTTACCATACTTTGCTCAGAGCCCAGCACGTCCCCACTGGATGTGGAAGTTTAATGAGGCAGTAGCAGTGGATTCAGGGACAAGCTCAGTTGGTTTCTAGATAATAAGACCAATTGCCATGGATCTGTCGTGCTTATTAAAGCAGGTATTGGGTAGAGGCCACAGACGAAGCCTCTGGAGAAACTGTTTAATCCTCTTGTCTCTGAATCACTTGTCTTTTAGGATAGCGAGATTAATTTTTGGTTTGATTTGGTTTTATAATTTATAGCAGAAATTGAGCTAAGACCTATTTCTAATTTCTTATCATAGTTACCAAAGAATAACAGCACCATCATGTCTTTGTCATTTCAGTAAACGTTTATTGGAAAACCATTGGGGTAGTATTCCTTTTCACAAGCAAACCAGTTAACTGGGGTTGTAAGGCTTTGTCCAGTTACCCAGAGACTTCATCTTAGTTCCTTTCCCTCCTTCCCCCAGATAACTCTGGGTTTTGAAAGAGGCAGGGAACTAAGTAGTATGTATTTTGAAATTATCAACTTAGTTTTTTGTTTTTCCTGAAAAGCTTGACTGTGTGATGTGATTTTCTTTTCTCTCTTCTCCTCTTTCCTCTTTCCTCTTTCACAGAAGGCATGTCTTCTACCTTCAGCATCATTTAAATGGCAAGTTTCCTCAGAGCATGACCCAGTTGTCACCTGCAGACAGCCCTAGGGGCACTTTGAGTGACTTGCACCTCATCCCAGCAGGCCCCCACACGTCTCAGGCAATGGAGGTGGATGGACTGAATGACTTTAGCAAGCAAGGCTATTCCCAGGAAACCAAACGCCTGAAGCGGACCCCAGCTCCAGATTCCCTAGGCCTAGAAATGGAGCACAGGTTCATTGATCAAGTATTGTCCACCTGCCGGAACGTAGAGCAAGCCAGGTTTGCCAATGCATATAGGAAATGGCTGGTTACTTTGAGTCAATGAAAGGGGTGGATGAGTCCTGCAAGGTTCCCCTTTTAGTGCAATATTACTTTCCTTTCTTATTTACATAGTTGCATGGACTATTTGCTATTCTTGGCTAACCATACGTTCTTTGTATTTAGGTTAAAAATCCTTAGTAACTCATTTTATTTATTTTGTTAAGAACTGGCATTCCCTTTGGGCATAAAATAATTGCATAGTTCCTTCCTGCTGAACAGTGAGTCTTAAATCTTTTCTTTTTAATTTTTTGTCCTTTTTATTTCTACATGTAGGACTTCTTCTTACTTGCTTCTCCTAATTGGTTCATACACACTCCCACCTCAGTGCAACTGCTGCATAGGCTCATTTTTTTAAAAATTAAAAATTTATATTGCAGCTTAGCTTAAGATTAATGCAAAATGACTTGATCTGATTGTTTTGAGAAACAAACGACTAGATGGATAGATATGTGAAAATACAAACCGTGTCTCTTTCTCTAGCATTGTTCTACTCAAGTTATAGACTAACATAACCAAAGTCAGAAGTATTGGGATTTATATGAAAAATATGCTTCCATTGTAATCTGTTTTTAAAATGGTTATTTAGGAAAAAAACTAATTTTAAGAATTTATGTAATTACAGTACTGGAAAATTATTTTTATTACTAGTTTTGATAGGTTATTTTTATCTCAAATTTGGTATATGCCAAAAACACTCAAGTCAGCCCTTATAAAATCAATTTTTTTCCTAAAAACCTGGAATGCCATTTTAGTTATTACTACTTTACTTTTTTCCTTCCAAATTTACTGATAAAAAAATGAGAGAAATATACATAGAAATGCATCCATAAAATCTTCCTTTTTAAAAATATATTTAAGTTATTGAGAGTACACTGGATAAACTACAAAATTTTTGTGAAGCGACTGTTAAAAGTTTACTGGCAAAAGCCAGGGGGAAAGAATAGTTTTAAAGATTAGTTCTTCAACCTTTATTTTAAAAATAAAAACAAAAAAACTTTGATACTGAACTTATCAGGGATGAGGTACCAAAGTATCTATCTTATAGCTGTATCTTTTCAATAACAAGGGCTGGGATTTTCAGGTTGATGATACGGGGGTGGGAGAAGGGCCGGGTAATGTCTACTTTCTTTAATGTATTTACCTCTTTGTAAATGGTCTGTGTTTCTTCATCCCGCATACCTTTTTCCTTATTTTCTCTCCTGTCTCACTATTATGGAAACCCTGGACTTGACGTAGGTTCTTTGCCTTAAGGGGAAAAGAAATGGGTCCTTTACTTAGGCATCATGATTTTGTTAAGTGGCAGACTGTTGAACTGAGTAGCCTTAAGGACCCCAGAAAAATTGTCCTGCCTGGCCCCCATAGACAGAAGCTGCTCTTCTCTCTGGGCATAAAAAAAATACAGCTTTTATCACTTAGGTGAGAAAATAATTGCCATTATGAACATAATTCCATGGTCCTTATGTACAAAGCATATTTTGACCAGATGTTCATGAATCAAATACCTCAGGGTCTGTCTAGACCTCTATGGATCAAACCATTAGCTTATGATTTTTAGCTCCTATGGAGGGGAGGGGAAGCAACAGCACAGAGAAGACATAGGAGGCTCAGCCCATTTCACTAAAACATGTCACCAAACTCTGGCCTCGTTCTTTTTCTAAGCATCACTTTCAGTATCCCAACTCATAAGGCTTCTTACGCTTTGATGTGAGAGAGCATCAGGGAACAACTATAGATAACACCCTATGAAACATCAGCTAAATTTTTATAATGCTTCATGCTCTCAGTACCTTTTTATACCTTCCCAGAGTATCTTGCCCATCTTTAGTGTTGATTCTCTTCATGTGTTTTAAGGCTCTTAACCTACCCCTTTCTGAAGCCATTCAGTCCTTTAGTATATCTTGGTCACTTGTCTTCCTAATAAGGTTTTAAGAAGTTAGTGAAAACACAGATATTCAAAAAGATACTGCTTAGTATGTTACTTTTGTGTGCTATTTTATTTCTAAATTTTTCGTTTTTCAAGCAGTCATTAACAAAAAAACTTAATATTGCCCTATATGGTTGTGTTTTTTACCCTAAGTGGTCTACATTTAAACTCACTAGCTATAACATGATGCCTCTTTGACTGAATGAACTCATGCAGTGGAAACTCATGTCTTATATTCAAGGGCTTGTTGGTCTTTTTTTTTTTTTTTAATAAATATTAGTTGCTAAAATGGAAACGATAGTTTAGATTGACAGACATTTCATTAAACTTTCACTGGAACAATAATAAGTCATCATACCATCCTGTGGATTAAGAATACTACTGACAAGCAAAAAGCAATAAAATTTGTAAATATCCATTCCCCTCCCCCCCATAGCTTTTTTTTTTATTATGCCTATTTTGGTAATACAGTGTTTCTGAATTCCACTGTGTGCCTTGCACATTATAAGAACTCATTAAATATTTATTAAATTAATGCATGATTAACTGAAGAAGGGAAAGATGGGTCATGTGTGCTGGACAGAGTGCATGGATGACTAAGAACTGATGAATTAGTGCAGCGGGCTGTGAGTGAAGGATGCACTCCAGCTACATGATGCTGAGAGGGAACTATTGCATATAGAACAAGTTCCTGTAGATTTTTTTCCTTCGTTTATTTGCCTTGTTTAAGCTTGTTCAAATCCCAGCCAAGAAATGCAGCTCTGTAATTAATTAACTGTACTTTAATATATATTAAAAATTTATCAGACTTCACAGAACTAATGAAGCCCATTTGCATTAAGAACACTATGGTTCATTTATGTCAGAGGACAGATTTGCCAACAGAGCCTCTCAGGCATCTGGAGAAATCCTTTGATTTCACCAACTCATAGATCTGTATCTCTGTACGTGCGTGGGTAGTCATTTTATGCCTCTCCTTAGTTTTCCCCAACTTGAACTGTGGACCTTTTAGGTATTTCCTAAACCTGCGTGAGGCACTTTTTAAGCCTAAGGATTTGATACCGATCGGTGTCCCCTTTTCTTTTCTAGGTTTTAGCATTTCATTACCTCTTTAGATGCTCTGGGCCCAGACTTTCAGTCATATTTCCTACCCTATGGTACAGTTCTCATTTAAATTAAAGGATTCATTAATTATTAAAAGGATTAAATGTGTACAGGTTGCCATTAAAAGCCACTTGAACCTTCAAATTAGGGCTTATGTGATGAAAGATGTAGAAACTAAAGTTCTTGATTTTTATGTGGTAGCTGATAGGAAAGCATGTATAGTAGACTGTGTCATTTTGATTATGTTCAGGTCATGCCCGTTCGTGCTTGTTGATACTTTTGTGTATGTGTGTGCGCGCGCGTGCATGAAGAGAGAACCTTTAATGTTGCAAACAAATTGTCAGTCTAGTAATTTTATATAGCACAAGGTGGTATCTGACACAGGAGCTAAATACAATTTAGGAATGCAGCTAAATATAATTTAGGAATGCAGTTACCAGTCTAATCTCTGTACTTTAACTAACCCATTGCCATCAAGTTGTTTCTGATTCATAGCAACCCTGTAGGACAAAGTAGAACTGCCCCATAGGGTTTCCAAGACTGTAATCTTTATGGAAAGCAGACTTCCACATTTTTCTCTAAGGGAGAGGCTGATGGGTTCAAAGTGCTGACCTTTCAGTTAGCAACCAAGCATTGTAACCACTCCACCACCAGGGCTCATGTCCATACCTTAGTTCCCCTGAATTATAAAAGATGCTAAAGATTTAATTATAAAAGGAAGTAACATATGATCTTTTATTTGGTAAGAGGGTGTAAGCTTACTGTTACTTGGTTACTAGAAAGTTATGTTTAAAAATAGAAAATTTGAACAACATTGTAACAACCAAACCTTTTGTCTTTTGAATGAATTTCTCAAGTGGAACTACTGTGCAAAGGCTAGCATTTTGCAGTGCAGCCGCCTCCCCATGCCTGAGTGTGCTCTGTTACCTGTTATGCTCCTATTCAGTGGAGAAGGGTGTGGGGGCACAGGGAAGCTTAGGCAAATTCAGTGTCATGAAGGCAGTGTGCAGGAAAAACCAGACCCCGAGAATTCTACTTACCCTTACACAGTGTCTTTTAAAAAACAATTGTATGTAATTGTTAATTTGAGTGCCTTTCTTTCTTCTTTTGGAGCAAGATTATATTTAAATCTAATGTTCAGGCAGAGAACAGAAGACTTTTGCTAAGTAGGCAGAAACTGAAATCATTGGAAGCTTTGTCAGACAGTTGATCGTGAGACTCATTATTTTATTTATTCCTCTTGCTAGGCACGGGTTGGCCCCGTGGAGTATTTTATCCTTTAATGATACTGATCTGAGCAGGTAGGATTAGTGTGGTATCATTAATTACCGTTTTTAAGCAGCCTACCAAGAAGAAATAGGTTTTTTTTTCCCCATGACAACTAATTTTGGGGGGTGGCAGGCATCACATTTAGGGGGCAGCATGTGTGTATTTACAGATCAGCCTACAGCCTGTGTAGCCTCAAAGGAGAACTGGTGGCACTCTCCCCGCAAAGAAAAGCCAGTTGTCCTAGTGAGTCCTTTGTCTCAGTTTAAGGAGCTTCCTTCCCTCCCATATTCAGGCCTAGTGCAAGATAGTTGAAAGGGAGAAAAATGAGACTTTGTCCTTTCAAATATTGGAGGAAAAGAAGGATATACTGAGATCGATTTTTAAATGTGGCATTTTGGTTATTTGTGTATAGTGAGGGGAGGGATAGGAATTCCATATTCCAAGATAGCAAATAGTTTTTAATAATAATTTCATAAAAATACATAGCTGAAGATTCCAAAGTGCTTTACAGAGAACTGTTGAACAATACGTTCCTAAAGGGCAGCAATATGTCGTGCGAAGTGGGGACAGAAAACCAGTGTGTGAGTCGTGGATTTGCGGGCAGGGGGTGACCTCACACTCCCAGCTCTGACTTCTCTACTCTCATCAGGCCATGCTAACACTGTAAAACCGAATTCTTTGCTTAAAAAAATACAGAGCAGTAGCAGTAGCATAGCCTGCTGATAAAACCTCGTGCTTGCAAGAATATTAGCTATATATCATTCGTGCTTTCTGGATACTGATATTGTCCACAAAGCTAACCCTGGCATTTCTTTTATTAGTCTGTTGTTATTCCTCAGGGTGTAGAAGATTTAGGAAATTTAGGACAAAAGTTTTATATTCAGTGGCAAAAATATGATAAATATATTATAGTTCTTAAAATTTTAGTACAGATAGTATTTTTTATAAACCACTACCAGTGCAGTAGCTAGTAGACTGCTCTGTTGCTGCCTCCTCATGTCACTGCTTCTGTCTCTGCAGCTCTGCGATGGTGTCCTCTAATACGTGTCTTCTATGGAAATGATTCTCTGTAATATGTGTCTTCTACGGAAATGATTATTATATTCCATGTTTGGCGGGGTAGGGGTGGGTGATTGTGTTTTTGTTTTAGTTGTCATCAATCTCAATTTGATGAAATCCTGTTGAGGAAAATGCATGCTGTTGTTTTTCAAACCGACAGCTAGTTTGTTTCCTAACGTTTCAGTTTCCCTGAGAGAGAGTGCTTGATGTGCAGACCCCGGGCATGTGCAACCTTGCGTATGCCTTGTACATTGTGGGAATTCACTAAATCAGAAGGGTTTAAAACTAGCTTATCTCTGTCTTGTCGCATAGGCCACGCATTTAGTAGCTCTGGGAGAAATAAAACATTTTACATTAAATATATAATAAATTAAGTTCAGATGTGCAAGGCATAAATATAACTATACAGCATCGTAAGTGAAAGATTCTTGTAGGGCGTGTGTGTGTGTGTGTATACAAATATATGTATATATACACGTTTAAATGAGATTTGGAACTTGGATTTATATAGTGGTTCTACAAAGAATTTTATCCAAAGCATTATTTTTCTATATGTGAAAATGCTCCTATTTAAGGCAGTTTTCTTTATTAGACCAACTCCCTCCAGCAAAGTTGGCAAACTAACACAAGTGCCCATGTGCCTGAATTAACCAGATGTTTGTGTAAACTGATTTTACACAAATCAGACACCTGTGTAAAAAGTCTTTGGTGATTTGTGAATCGTGACTTTCTGGGTTTTCTTCCATACCTTTAGGGAATCAGCCTTCATTTTATGTATGGTAGTCCCTTTCCTCAGAGTACTATGCAGCATACTCCAGAATGCTTAGTTAAGTTTATAAGGTAATGGATAATAAATTTGATGTTTTTTTTTTAATGTCATAGGGATATACACCTTCACATGTCCAAATGTCTACTCACAGAGCAATCTGTTAGAAATACTCATGTATTTTTCTCCCTCACAGTGTCATCTTGTATTTGGAGCAGGTTATCTTTTTCTTACTGGTTAATGAGTGAGTTTAGACTGAGTGCAATCATAGTAGGTGCTCAGTAAGTAGTTGACAATTACTCAAACATCAAAAATAACTGAGCTTTAAGAAAGGGAGACTGTTATCACCTTTTTATGAGGAATATATTTGGTAGAGTAATATATATTTTGAAATTGAAAAATTATATCATGACATGGTTACTAGGCTTATTTAGGGGTGGAGTTAGTAACATGTAATAAGAATATTTATGTAGAACACGGTCTGAAGGTAGGCAATGTGAAAAGTTTGTCATATCCTCTTGTGCAATGCACATTAATAAATGTGATTAAATGTCTTAATAAATAGGTTGCTGAGCTCTAGAAAAAACTACTGTAATCTTTAGCAGTTTTTATATCGATATCCAGTGTTATCTGGTTCAGCTTCTGTTTATTTCTCCCTAAATCTTGGCTGCTTTCCAGCATTCTAAAAGTGATAATGATAAAATGTGAAGTGACATTAAACAGCTTCTACTTACTTGTTTTTTCAGAACATCTTTAAAATGTGGGGGACATTTTATAAGTGGTAGAGTAGCTTCAGAACCTGTTAATTTGTGGTTTTCAGACATTTTTTAGAATTTACCTGATGTAAACAGATAAAAAAAACTTTTTTTTTTTTTTTTTATCTTAAACAGATAAAAACCGTTTTAAAAAACATTCCAACCTGAGCTGGGCACCCACCACTGTGTGTAGTGAAGTGTAGCTAGGCATTGCCTCATGGCAAGGTTCTCCATGCCTGGCTGTGATGGTGGCTTCGGAGGGAGGTGACCACAGGTAGTATTGCGTTTTGGTATTTTTGGCACCAAGAGAATAACACAATGCATGGTAGATTAATTCACTGTTTTTGAGTTGGAAAAAGTAAAAGATAGGTATTAAAAGTATGCCAAATATTTATACCGTCTAATACAAATGCTTAAAAAAGGAGAGGAGAGAACGATGAAAGGTCAGTACTTTTTTTTTTAATAGGTTCTAAAATTGGTTTTTAAAAAAACCCAAGATTCTTGAATATTAGTTGGTAGTTTAACATTGAGGGGCTTTAATTTAAGGGGTCATTCTCAGATACTATATTCTGCTATTTGAATTCACCATGTGTATGAATTTTACATTGCTTGAAGATTTTCCAAAAAATAGAATATTTAGGTAAGTTACATTCAGTGTTTTTAAGATTTTCTTATAGTTTATGTCTAAATGTACAACTTATATATAGGATCTGTGGTGCGAGGTCAGATCCTGGGCATTAAAGATGAGTTTGGCTAACTTACTTTCCTGAGGATACTAGTTATCTTCACTCTGATTGCACTGCTGTCTTTCTGAAACTTTTTACCCCAACAGTGCTGTCTGTATTGGTATTCCTTTATTTAGCTCTCACTGTATTTTAATTGACTTTGATTAAGGATTAGATATTTTTTGTGAATTCTTTTTACACTTCAGACACAGAGGGATAAAAGTAAATTTTGAAATAAGGTGTGTGCAGGGTGTACTTTACGGTGTTCTGAGAGCTGGCACTGCAGAGCGCTTCAAGTAGGCTGCTAAATGACTATAGGTTACCTAGAGCACCACTGTCCGGTAGAAATGTAATAGGACCTATGTCAGTAGTTTTTAATTTTCTAGTAGCCACATTTAAAAGAGTAAAAAGAAATGAGGGGAAATTAACTTTAAAATATCTTATTTAACCCAGCGTATAATCATGTAATCAATATAAAAAATTATTAATGAGCTATTCTTTTTTTTTTTTCTGTACTAAATCTTCAAAATGCAGTGTGTGTTTTGCATTTACAGTGCATCTCAGTTCTGACTGGCCACATTTCAAGTGCTCAATAGCCACACGTGGCTAAGGGCTACCGAACGGGACAGTACAGATTCATAGGGTACAAAGTATGATTTTTGTTTTTTAATTGGGAGTTGGTGGGGTAGGCATGAAAGTATGGTACTTTAAAAATTACTTAGAATATTTAGAAAAGTGTCTAATAGACTTGCCCACTCCAGTTTTCCTTTGGCTTCCTTTTAACTTTGCTCTAGAAGTAGGATCAAGCTGTAATGGTTTGCCAAGCATTATTTAAGAAGGAAGTAATTCCATACCATGTAAAATACCATGATACCTTGATTATAAAAACACATTATTAGCAACTTTTTTTCCAATTATGTTCACTAAATTCTGTTCTTTTTCTTCAAAATAATAGCTTAAATTGCATGTTAATTGTATATCTGTACCTATTTCGTTTTTATATTATTCTTAAAATACAATAATGTGTATCAACAAACAGCCCTAGTAACTCTAATCTTCCTATGCAGCTGTCTTCCAGTACTTACTGGTATACTTATTAAGTTGTGATAAGTTGCAGAAAAGTAGAATGAACCATTCTTTTTTCCATTAGATTTGTTTTATCATGTGACCATGTAACAAGCCAGCTATAAATTATTGTATTTCTGTAGAATATGGAAAATAGTGTTTATGTCTTACCTTTGCTAAATGTTTGCAATTTCTAAGTAAACTTTTCATCTTCTAAAATGAATGTTGTGTGATTTTATTTTTACTCATGTTATTATTGTTGTCTTAAACTCTGCCCCGGTCTGCCATGCTGTCCAGTTTCATTGCCCTGTTGGTGGTCGGGGGGTGGAAGTGGAAGCTCATGTCCAAGAACAACTAATAATTTGATTACCTGCAACTGTAGAAAGAATAGAAATTGCAGCTGTTCCTAGGAAATACAAAAATGTATTACAATCAGTCATCAAAAAGAAACTAGAGAAATTGTCACAGTTGTCTTTAAAGTGCATCCAGGGTGACCAATTGACTTAGAAAACCTTCATGAGTAGATGTGCATTTTCCCATATATTTCAAATGAAGATATAGAACACACTGAATTACTCAGTTATTTCAGTGTTGTATCCCATGTTTCCTCAATCCCGAGTCTCATTTCTGTGTGCAGTAAGCCAGATACAGCATTCTGAGTTATTTAAACGATTTAGTAGAATAGATAGACTCGGAAAAGTATTTGATGAGGTGGATACTTCTATTACTCATATTTTAAAGATTTCAAATGGCGTTTTGTGGGAGAGGCCTTTATAACTTTGTCCCATGACTTATTTTATGGTTATACTTTAAAGAAAGAGCTACTGTAACCTATGTCTATTTTTGCTGGAAATCAGGAAGTAGAATTTAGTTCCATCATGCTAAAGTACCATAAATGATATTTAAAACCACAGTGTTGTGTTTTGCTCTGATATACTAATGAAGGGAACTAGCTTTCTAAAGACAGTTTCAATTGAATAAGTAAGCATATTACATAAGAGGTTTGGAAGCAATTGATGTAGTATTAGCAAAGTGATTTCCTGGGATATTGCTTAACTGGAAGCTTCTTGAAATGAAAGATTATTAACAACAAAAGATGCAAGGTAATCCACTAGCCAGTTAAATAAATTAGTGTGATAAACCTTGTGTCATTTGTCTACATTTAGTAGATAACCACCATTTTTCTCATGTTGGAAGCTGAAATTTTTGCTTTTGGGACTCAAGATTTAAAGAAAAAAAAGGAAGATATTTTTTAAAAAGAAATTCAATGGCATGGCTCATCTGCTACTAACTCACTCAAAAATGGCCAGATCGGGCATCAACTTTATTTAAAATAACAAGTTAGAGTGGGCCCTTTTCCTGTGAGAAGTACAGTATTGTGTGCATGCTGTGCTACAGTATAGGGAACATTTTGTTCTGTTTAACATGGGGTTGCCCTGTGTCAGAGCTGACTCAACAGCAGCTAACAACAACATCCCTCACACGTGTCGACGCTTATGAAAGGGTTTAAATTTGACGGACTCGGGAGGTTAGAAATTAAAGGGTAGATTTCTTTGGAGACACTTACACCCCCCAGTGGAGGAAGGGTAAAGGTAACTTCCCCCTCACCTCAAGCCTACTGAGAGGTCTCAAGAAGCGTTCTCTTAAAGTTTGTTCTGTTGTGCATGGGTTTGCCATGAGACAGGTACCCACTCATGGGCAGTTAACAACAGTTTATGTAACCAATTCCCTGTTGATAGTCATTTAGGTTACCAACTCATTATCAACAAATGCTACATTCACATATACACGTCTTTATGCACTTGTACAACTCAAAAATGCCTGAAATCTCTGAATATTTTAGAATAAACAGAAATCAGTTACTCGAGAATTTTTGCATGAAAAACCCATAGAAATGAAATTGTTGGGTTAAAGATTATTGCTGAGCAGGCCTTTTCAAATTTACATTGAACAGAAATATTTTCATTTAAGGGAACATTTCTGAATGGGTAGAGTGTACATAGAATCAGTAACATGGAGATTTGCCACAGTCTGCTTTCCTATCATTTGTGTGTGTGTGCGTGCATGCATGTGTGTGAAAGAGAGACTCTCCTTTTGTTTCTTTGGTTACCATGGCATGAAAGGAATGAAATGGCCCTGTATCCCACACTCAGTACCGCTGTTGGAATGCTGCCACTGTGCCTCCAGATTCTGTTTTCCAAAGTGGGTTTTGTGCAATGACTCACTCCTCCTATGTAACACCTGTCACCATGGCCAAGTTATCTATCAGACACAATAGATAGAGTGCCTAGGGCTTACAATATTTTTAGGGGCTGTAGTGCAATCAATTGCTTAATATGGCTCTTCTAGCATAGTCTTTGTGACTCACACACAATGGTTGATTGGGACTATGCAAATAAGGCATGGGGAACTTGTGGTTGGTTGGGGGTTGTGTGTCAACTTGGTTGGGCCCTGATTCCCAGTATTGTGTGGCTGTCCTCCACTTCGTGATCTGGTGTCATTATCTTCCATTTTATGGGTTGTAAATTCTAACCTCTCTATGTTAACGAGAGCCCTGGTGGCACAGTGGTTAAGAGTTCGACTGCTAGCCAAAAGATCGGCAGTTTGAATCTACCAGCTGCTCCTTGGAAACCTTATGGGGCAGCTCTACTCTGTCCTATAGGGTCACTATGGGTTAGAATTGACTCGATGGCAGTGGTTTGGTTTTTTTATGTTTGATATGTTAATGAGGCAAGATTAGGGTAGGATGTATCGAGTCACAGCCTTACAGGAGGGTGTGACTTGGGGCCAACCCTCTTCAAGTCACACCCTTCCCTTGGATATGGCCTGTATCCAAAGTATATGTGTGGGTGCTCTCATGGGGCTCTCTCTGTCTCTGCATCTGGATCCTCTATCTGGCCTATCACTGTCTGACCTCTGATTCTTGGGCATGAGCCAGCATCCCGCTGTCTGACATACAGATTTTGGGATTCACCAGCTTCAGCAGCCCCATGGACAATAACCTATTGTCTGACCTTATTGGCCACCTTCCACAGCATTGAGAGCCAGGAGCCTTGTCAGCTAGCCTGCTGATTTGGGTTCATCAGCCTCTGCAGCCTAAGCCCAACCCACAGATTTGGAACTTGCCAGCCTCCACAACCATGTGAGCCATTTTCTTGATATATGGGTTCCTTAAGACACTACAGCCTAATTACAGAACCATAAGACAGGAGGGAGAGTACTGAAGGGAGGGGGAGTAGTTGGTGTTAGAGATGATAGAGTGGTAGAGCAATTTGGAAAAGTTGGACATTTGAACATCTTTAAACTCTGCCTTATAGGAACCAGCCTTGTGAGGATTCTGATAAACTGTTCATTTGGTGTCAGAAGTGGGATTCGCTGCAATGGCCCAAACTCATTGAAATATGTAGTTTTAGAAAAAAGAGGATAAACGAGAAAATGAGAAACTTTTGGTTTCTGAATGGGATAAAAAAACATCCATTGACTGAAGCAGCTGTTATGTTGCAATCAGTTACCCAAGGCAAAAGCCATTCGTGGGAATTAGGAGAGATAGATCTAACTCCTCAAGAATTGGCTGGTTAGATACATACAAAAATAGCAATAAGAAAAGGGCCAGACATGCAATTTCTTGGTTTGTATTATCAATACTAGCTACAATGGCAGAAAAAAAGAATGTGGGAGCGGATTTTAGCACTGAACAAAGCCCATATCCGATCCGGTCAAAGCTACAACTGCTAGTCTCAGGGCTGACCTCAGTGGCAACCTGGAAAGGAAAAATTGTGTCAAACAACAGGAAGTACCCCTATGACTCTTAGTCACCAAGCAGGTAGTCAGAGGGGGAATGGGCAAAACCAAGAAACTATTGAAACCTGGGGATATACAGTAAAGGAGTTGCTTCAACTTGTAAATGGGTATCGTCAGCTTCCTGAGAACTGTTACTGAAATACATTGTGAGAGCAGCTAATTTAGGGGCAGTGTCTAGTTTTGAATGCTGCAGAACAGAAGAGTATGTTTGAGTTGATGCAAGACCCAAAACTCACTATGGAACAGTCAGAAATGATGATACAAGATCCAGTTACACAACAGGTTAACCCGAAGGGGACAGCCAGCCTGGTGGAATGGGTAAAATTTGCAGTGAGATTTGTTTACCCTGAGAAAGGAAACTGACCCTCTCCCCTTCTAAATACCCAATAGGAAACTCCAGAAAAAACAGCTGATGTGCTGCTTATGCAAGCCATGCTAGCATGCCTTTATGGCGATCAGGATATTCATCTAATGAGCATACCCCTTACACCGGTCATGGCAGATACGATATTTATCTACAAGGGCACCCCATGGAACCTTGCTTCTGTGAAACAAAGCAACAGTCTGAGAAGCCTTGTGAGATCTGTTGGCACAGCTTCCCCTCATGGTTCTTACAAATGCAAAAAGCATAAAGATGATTCATAGGATAATAGGAAAAGGCAGTGGGAAAAGAACCCCAGCAAGACAGAGATTTTTAGATGGTTACTAAGAAATAGTATGACTATAGAGGACATTGATGGAGTTGAGACAAAGGCTCTAGTGCAGCAGTACAGGAGCTTGGGTGGACCAGTGAAAATTTCTGATGGTCCCCCAACATTAATGATGCCTAAACAAGTCCTATTCACCCCAGTTGGGAAGAATTTAGTCATGGAAATTTCCACCTGGGACTATTTGAGCAGAAGCTTAGCTAGTTGATCAAGATAAGGATTGATGAGGGGGCCAGGGTCTTCTGATCCGGCCCCCAGCAGGGGACCCGAGGCCATATGCACATGTGCAGGTGAAATGGCCCTGGGTTAGAGAAGAGACTTTCTTGGAGCTCCTGGACACACAAGCCCAGTGTAGGATAATCCCAAAACCTGTCAATAAAATCTTGAAGGGGCTAAGTTTAGTCTGGGAGGGTATGGGTATGCAATGGTTGATGGGACTAAGGTGAGAGTTTGGATGAGAATTAGGAAATTTAAAGAGATCTATTATGAAGTAGTTACATCTCCCTTACCTGACTGTATTATTGGTATGGATATTATGTCAAATTGAGGAACACTCCCTCTACCTGATGTTGTAAAACTGAAGGCATGTAAGTCTGCCTTTAGGCCACTATTGATTGGACATGCTAAGTGGTTGAATTGTCCAAACCCACTCAAGTTGTTAATTTGAAACAGTATAGGATACCTGATGACAAAAGGAGAGCACTGCTTTGATTTAAAGACATGCTAAAGGCTGGAGTGTTGGTGCCAAAAAATTCTCTGTATGACAGCCCTGTATGGTCCATGTAAAAGGCAGATGGCTCACGGAGGCTGACAGATTACTGAGGCCTAAATAAAGTAGTGCTTCATGTGGTTTCAGCTGTTTCAGACCTGTTATCAACGGTCAGAAAACGCAGCAAGCTAAAGGAGGCTGGTACTCAGTGATTGATATTGCATGCCTTTTCCTCTGTCCCAGTCTCAGAAAAGAACCAGCCAGTTTGTTTCACATGGGAAGGATCCCAGTTTACTTTCACTGCATTGACACGGGGTAACTTGAATTCACCCACTTAGTGTCACAGTTTGGTTAGAAGAGACTTGGTTGGACTTGATGTAGATCTCGAGTGTAGTGATACATTATATTGATGATATTATGTTAATATCAAACTCCAAAGAACAGGCAGGGCTGATTTGAATGCAGTGGTGGCCCACATGTCCAACAGAGACTATTTAATCAACCCAGCGAAAATCCAGAGCCCTGCCCAAATGGTGAAATTCTTGGGAATAACTTGGGTAGGAGCCACCTGTGACATTCCACAGGCAACCAAGAATAAGTTGTTGTTGCTACCTACCCCCAAGACTAAGCGGGAGGCCCAATATTTGGTTGGTTTATTTCAATTTTGGAGAACCCATATGTCACATCTGGGACTATTGCTGTCCCCCATTCATAAAATCATTTAGAAGAAAATTGCATTCAAATGGGGGCCAAAGCAACAGCAGGCTATGTCTGAATTAGAAAAAGTGGTCTCGCTCTCCCTGCGTTTAGGCCATTATGATTCATATTTGGACATAATTTTGGAGGTGTCTGACTCACGTGCTTATGCAAACTGCAGCCTAAGGCAAAAACCTAAGAATGCCACTCAACAGCGACCACTGGGATTCTGGACTAGAAAATTTCCAGACGCTGCAGCACGATGCATGCCATTTTAAAGGCAATTACTCGCCAGCTATTGGGCATTAATTAAGACTGCCTGAAATACCTATAATGTCTCAGGCGATGTCAGAGAAACACTCTAATAAAGAAGGCAGTGCTCAAAATAGTTCCAAAATAAAATGGAAATGGTTCATACAAGCACAAGCTACTGGGGGAATGCAGGGAGGCACCTACCATATCCAAGAGCAGGTAGCCTGTTTTCCTATAGGTCTACCCTGGAACCACCTGAGAAGATGCCAGAGCCCATTGCTACATGGACAGTGCCCTACGAACAACTTTCTGCTGACAAGCAGAAGGCTGCTGGGTTCACAAATGGCAATTCCAGGGTATGTGGACAACATGTCACGTGGAAAGCTGCTGCATTAAGACCAGCAGATGGAAAGACTGATTGAAGAAGGTAAGAACAGATCAGCTCAATAGGCTGAACTGACCTGTGGTGGAAGAATGGCACAATGGTGAGAGCCCATATATTTGGATTTGTATCAATTCATGGGCAGCGGCCAACAGCCTGGCTATATGGTCAGGCAAATGGGAGATAGAAAATTAGACTATTAAGGGGGACACCTGTGTGGGACATGGACCTATGGAAAGCACTCTGGGAATTTAGAGTGTGCATTAGACTAGGACATGTCAATGACCATCAGAAGAACCCCCTTCCTGGATCAGGTGATTGGAATCAGCAAGTGGACCTGTTGGTATGCTCACTTGAGGTGGCCAATTTGGCCCATGAAATGAGCAGATATGGGGGTGCTGCAGCAATGCAGAGGTGGGCTGAATTTGGACACATCCCTTTTGTACCCTCTGAGGCACAAAATGCCAGTAAGGACTGCTCTGTCTGCCAGCAAGAAAGACAGAGGTTGCAGATAGCTATGAGACAGATTCCCTGGGGGAAAGCCCTGCACATAGCTGGCAAGTCGATTATATTGGACCAATGACACTGGTGGCACCAGGCAGCTACAAATGGGTCTTCACAGGAATAGGTATTTAATCTGGACTGGGCTTTGCCTATCCTGTGACAGATGCAAATGCCAAAAACACCGTTAAGGGACTGGCACAAAAGATACTATACCAATTTGGGCCACCAACTTAATATTTCATCAGACCAGGGAACACACTTCACAGCCCACAGGTTGCAGCAAGGGGCCAAGAAACATCACATTAAAAGGACATACCATATTGCATACGACCCTCAGAGTAATGGTTTGATAGAAAAGTGGAACAGACAATTGAAACATTTGTTACCTAAAATGGGAGTTAAAGTCATGAAGGGCTGGCTCACACACCTTCATGAGTGTGCTCACACTCAACATGAGGAAGACTAAGGGAGGATCACCACTGGACAGATTCCTACACTTCTCTGGGGGACCTGGAAAGAGGGGTAGGGGAGGATGCTGGTGCCACTGTACAGTTCTTTCCCACATTATCTAAAATTGCTTTTTTCCTGTCAGATGCTGTGGTTCCAGGACCAGTGATGCAGCTATGGGTGCCAGAAGCAGGAGTGATCTCTAAGCGAGAGACTGTAACTATACTGCTGAACCTATGCCAGAATCCCCGAGGACCTGATGGGATGGATTGTACCTTCCCCCTATCTGGCAAAATTGGGGTTGACAGTGAAAACTGCCATATTGCCTAGTGTGCAAGATAGTCCACTAATGTTGTACCTCTGCAACCCTACCCAATATGAATGGAAATGGACTGAGAATCACTTGCTAGACTGGTCTTGCTACCAGCAATCTAGACTGGCACAGTATCTGAACCTGACGTCCCCTCCCAAGATGGAAAAGTTTGGGTAAAAATAAGTGATAAATGGAAGAAAAGAGAAATAATAAATGAAGGTAAAGGAATGAACAATGGGTTATGCAGCAGGGGAAATCTAACTTTACGCTGATACCTCTAGAGGGACTCAGAGGCCAGAAAGGATGAAGATGAGACGTACTTTTGGAGAACCTGACCAGATCAGAGGGACACCTACAACAGACCTGAATGGCTGAGTAACCTCACCCTTAGGACTCTTTTGCCCTACTGAAGGACTAATTGTTAATGACTATTTGGAACTGGTAAAATGATTGATTTTTAGTCCTTCAAGTATGAAAGAGTCAATGGCTAGAAGAGCCAGGGCGTGGCCTGCAGTACAATGAATTACCTAATATGGCCCTTCTAACCGTAGGCTTTGTGACTCACACACACTGATTGAGTGGGACTATGCAAATAAGGTGTATGGAACCTGTGATGGTTGGGGTTGTGTGTCAGCTTGGTTGGGCCATAATTTCCCGCATTGTGTGGCTGTCCTCCATTTTGTGATCTGATGTAATTATCCTAATTATGCTCCATTTTATGTATTGTAAATCCTAACCTCTATGTGATAATGAGGCAGGATTAATGTGAAGTATATCTTGAGTTACAGCCTTGCAGGAGAGTGTGGCTCAGGTGCCACCCTTACTCAAGTCGTGCCATTTCCTGGGGTATAGGCTGTATCCAATAAATATGTGTGGGTGCTCTGGTGAGGCTCTCTCTTTTCCTCTCTCTCTGTATCTGGATCCTGCAACCAACTCATCACTGTCGGACCTCTGGCTCCTGGGACTTCAGCAGGCAGCCTGCTGTCTGACCTGTTGATTCTGAGATTTACCAGCTTCCACAGCCTGTGAGCCAGCAGCCTGTCGTCTGGCCTGCCAATTTGGGTTTGTTGGCCCCCACGGCCATGTGAATCAGGAGACACCTATGCCTGACCCACAGATTTGGGACTTGCCAGTGTGAGCCATTTTCTTGAAAGATGAGTTCTGTGAGCCATTGCAGTGAATTACGGAACACTTTTTTTTTTAAGACGGGATGGAGAGTACTGAGGGGAGGAGGAGCAGTTGGTGTTGGAGACAATGGAGTGCTACAGCAGCTTGGAAAAGTTGGACGTTTGGGACATCTTTAACTCTGCCTCAGAGGAACCAGCTTTGTGCTGATCTTTATAAATTATTTATTTAGAGGCCCACAAAAATACTTTAAAATCAGAAGCAAAAAAAAAAAAAAGAACTTTTAGGTCAAAGAAAATGTTTTCTTATGTATTACTCTATTTGTCATTATACCAACAGGGTTATAAATTATACCTTCATTTTATTTTATTTTTTTTATGGTGGAAGGGCCTTATGAAAGGAATAGTGCTTAGGACCCAAGAAAATGGTAATGTGGCCAGCCCTGCCTGTCTCTCAAAAGATTTCTAACAAAAGGAGCACTAGAAGTTTGGTAGATCTTGTATCTCCAGTCCCCTCCTGGAAATTCACAATTACAGGCTCAGAGAAACCCTGCAATAAAGAAGCCTGTAAATTTAATTTATTCTAGCATTCGACAGGCGCATTTGATCCTGGAGCCTTTTTTCTTCCACATAATGCCAGCTCTCTTCCCTTGGAGCTAGTGATCCATGGAAGAACTTGGGAAATACGTGACTTTCTACTACATTAAAATTAAGATCCCACATTGATCAAGATGGCCTGTAGCTGAAATCTTGCAGCCACCTAAAAACAAAACAGACTGTGCAGAAGCTTAAGGGATTATTCTTGATTTTATGCAAGTTAACATTAAAATGCTTATCTGATGCTCTTCGAGCCGCGTGTTAGCAACACATCCCTACCTATCCCCTTGGCAAGAGAATTTTGTTGTTGCACAAGTTTCAGATTTACACTATACAACTCACTGAGATCCTTTTCAGTTCAGTTTTCTTGATAGGTTTGCAGCAGCATGAGGATGAAAATAATTCCTAACTAAGGTGAAAAGCTGCTTTCCTGAATCTCAGAACATGATATTCCTTAACCTAGCAGACCTTATTAAGAGTGACTTAAAATCTGTCAGCTCTCAAAAGGCTTCCCCAGTAACAGATTTCTTGGTTCCATCTCAGTACCTGCAGTTCCCATAACCACGGCCTATTCAATTTAGCAGTGCTCGGCTGCATGAATGCCGAAATTAAAATGTGCTTTCAAAATTCAATCCACCGCAAAATGGACCTCACTTAGAAGCATCTCCACGGTCAGATTTAATAAGAAGTTATGACCTGAAAGTGGAAGGCAGAAGAAGGATGAATTTCTCTGTGGAATAAACCACAAGTAAAAAGTTTGTTTTGATTTGTTTATGCTGACTAATGTCCTTTTTTAAAGTCAGTTTTCTATTTGACAGAAAAAGTCAAAGACCCTTAATCCTTTCTTCTCAGTTTTTAGAAAGTTTTATCAGGAAGATGATCTTTTACTTTTCTGGAAGCAGACACATTTATCTGCCCATTAAAAAAAAAAAAAACACTGCTGTCGAGTCGATTCCCACTCACAGTGACCCTATAGGACAGAGTAGAACTGCTGCATAGGGTTTCCAAGGAGCACCTGCTGGATTCAAACTACCAGTCTTTTGGTTAGCAGCTGTAGCTTTTAGCCACTAAGCCACCAGGGTTTCCAATCCACAGCGTTTTAAAATATATATATACATGCACACACACATATACTTACATATATATAAATATGTATATGTCTTAGTCATCCAGTGCTGCTGTAACAAAAATACCACAAGTGGATGGCTTTAACGAAGAGAATTCATTCTCTCACAGTCTAGTAGGCTACAGGTCCAAATTCTGGGCGTCATCTCCAGGGGAAAGCTTTCTCTCTCTGTCAGCTCTGCAGGAAAGTCCTTGTCGTCAATCTTCCCCTGGGCAAAGAGCTTCTCTGCACAGGGACCTTGCATCCAAAGGATGTGCTCTTCTGGCTCTTGTTTTCTTAGTGGTATGAGGTCCCCATCCATGTCTCTCTGCTCACTTCTCTCTTTTATATCTCAAAAAAGACTGAGTCAAAATACAATCCAATTTTGTAGATTGAGTCCTGCCTCATTAACATAACTTCCACTAATCCCATCTCATCAACATCATAGAGATAGGATTTACAACACATAGAAAAATCACATCAGATGACAAAATGTTGGACAATCACACAATACTGGAAATCATAGCCTACCCAAATTGATGGACATATATTTTGGGGGGTCAGAATTCAGTCTATGACAGTACATATGTATGTATTATAGATTTCTCACCTGGAAGCAACTCATAAGCCTTCTGAATAAATGGAAATCATCAAGTTAGGTAATCATAACATTTTTTTTATAATTAGGAAGCAAGATTCCTTTTAAGAAAAAAAACTTTTTACTTAAACATAGACCTGACTTTCTCTTATAAGAAGGAGAATTGATTGAATACATAGTATTTAACAAAACAAATAAACAACAAACATTTGGCCAGGCCCTCCTTTGTCTTTGATCACAGCCGGTACATGTCACTGAAATTGTTTACAGGCCTGTCTGCCTTCCTTAAAATAGAAAAAAGTTCTTGAGGGTAGAAAGCTTGGACTCTCAAATGCCTACCGAAGTGGCTAGCATTTACTAGGATCTTTATGCATGTTTGTGGAATGAAGATCTACATAGTGGCTTTTTGATAGTATAACCTACTTGAAATGTTTAACATGGCAATACGACTATTAGTTATATTGTTATTGTTCATCTAGAATACTGACTAATACTGTACAAGCATGTGGGGATATGGGGAAAAACATCTAAGAAGAAGTGCTTGAAACTAAATAGAAATTCACAGGATCTCACTTCTGGGGGGCAGGAGGGTGTTTGGGGACAGTGAGAAAATGAATAAGAATTTATCCCCGAGTCTTGCAGAGGGGATAAAGCTCTGATGAAGTTGCTGACACTCATTTTACTTTATTATTAAAGCCTTACCAATGTGTGGGAATATTCCAAACTGAGGCGCCTCCTGGAACAGGTCACTAACCCCAATCTGAATCATACTCCATATTGTTAACTACACTCCATGTTGAATCAGACTTGAACTTGACCAAATCCTCTGCCTCTGCATTTCTGAGAATGTAGCCTGTCACTTCCCTAAAATTTAACGACTCTTAGCAAATAATGGTCGGGTGAGAATGTGGCTGTTCCGGGAAGGGTTTATTAATTATGGTGGTAGTGGTCTCTCCCTGCCCCTTCCTGGTTTGCTGATGTTAAAAGAAGATTATAATGTTGATGGTCTCTCACTTTTACACTTGATCATGCGATGTCAGGCACTTACCCTCCCCAACTTGCCATACCGAAAGCTCACCTCTCCTTCGGAAAGGGGAGAACACTTGGTAGATTCCTCTGTTCTGTGTTTCCCCAATTCTGGACTTGTATAACCCTCAATAAATCTCTTTGCTTTCACTTTAACAGAAATGAGCATTCTTACTCTTTGACACAAAAGCTCTTTATTTGTGAGTCAGTAGACATATTTATAACTCCCCCCCCCAGGCTATTGGATGCTAATAAAAATATTAACAAAGAAATAAAAAATAATTTTAAAGGAAAATCAATTTGACAGTCTTCTTGAGCAACTTAACTGGAGCAATTGGAAGAATAATTAGTAAATATATGAATCACCCTACAAATATTCGATGAGTACTTAGGTACTCTACAACATGTTAGATGTTTGATGGAGGAAACACCAAAGGAATATAATTGATATGCAAACATATTTATTTAGAATGAGAAAATCAATCACAAAAATTATAAAGTTTAAAAAGCTGACAAGTAGGCAGAGCCAAGATGGCAGAATAGACAGACACTTCTGGTGAGCCCTCCTTACAAGAAAGACCTGAAAAAACAAGGAAAACGAGTATATTTGTGACAAGCTGGGAGCCCTGAGCATCAAAGGCAAGCTTAAACAACGAACTGAGGGGCAGGGGGAGGAAGAGACCGTTCAGAAGTGGAGAGGAGTTACCAGACCTGAATCGCAGGGAAACCTCAGGCACCATTCCCGGAGTAGTGGTGGCAGCGGCGGCAGGCTGGTACTAGCATTCGGCCGCAGTTTCCTCAGGGAGAAGCAGCCGGCCACACAGCCTACTCACACATCCGGAACCTGAGGAGAACGGTGCTCTCGTCAAAAGCTAAGTATTTGCGTGTATTTTACTGTGCCCCCCCCCCGCCCCCACAAGCCAGCTTCAGCGGCTGAATCCCTGGGCCTAAGATAGACCCTGGTGAGCACCTAGAGCCATCCTCCTGGCCTTAAAAACAAAAAAATTTTTTTTTTTTTTTTTTTTTTTTTGCAACTGGAAAGATAATTTTCTAGCTCCATTAACCGGGGAGCTCAGGACAGAAGCAGCTCCTGTCCAGGCATAAACTGCCCTTGGACCTTGAGCACCTTTCCCTTCTGCATATACATGTGTGGGCCTATTTCGGGAGAATAGGCCCTTGTTGGCAGATTCCAACTATTTCAGCTGTGCAGTGGAGAGGTGGGTGTTTGACGTTTGACATTGCTTTGCCTATTAAACAAGGTCCTCACCTACGCACATCAGGGACCTAAGGACTGGTAGCTCCACTCAGGTCACCCAGCCCCCTGCGGCAAGGGTCCAAAGATAACTGGTACCTCCCAGTCCTTACAACCAAAAACTTGGGGTGCCCATGGTCCCTCTGCAGAACCCACCCACCAGCACGCTCTAGGGAACAGAGACGCATTTTCCTCAGAGACACTTGGGGGTCGGTTCTCAGGCCCCTGCTTTGTTCAGAGCATGACCCCTTGCTGCAATCAGATACCGGTATATATGCCAATCACCCCTGCCACTCTAAGACTGTGAGACAGAGTCTGTACCACACACTTGATGATCAGCTACCTGGGAACCTGAGCTGAATTCATACAAGAAAACTGAATGGATTCCTAGACTGATATACCTGATAACAGCTCTAGCCAGCTGGGGAGAGGACACCAGAGCTCCAAAGGCAAAAATAATCAAGCTAGCTCACTCAAGCAACCCATGGGGTATACCGAAACAAAACAAAGCCAGCAGCTACAACACAGTAAGCAAGCATAAACTAATACAATAACTTAGAGATGGGTTGGAGACAACAGTCAATATCAAGTCACATAAAGAAACAGACCATGATCACCTCAACAGGCTCTCAAAACAAAGAATCCAGGGATCTTCTAGATGAAAGTGCATTCCTGGAATTACCACATGCAGAATACAAAAGTTTAATATACAGAACCCTTCAAGACATCAGGAAGGAAATGAGGCAATATGCAGAACAAGCCAAGGAACACACAGATAAAGCAACTGAAGAAATCAGAAAGATTATTCAGGAACATAATGATAAGTTTAATAAGCTGGAAAGATCCATAGACAGACAGCAATCAGAAATTCAGAAGCTTAACAATAAAATTACAGAATTAGACAACTCAGTAGAAAGTCAGAGGAGCAGAATTGAGCAAGCAGAAGCTAGAATTTCTGAACTCAAACATAAATCACTTGGCACTAATATATTTGAAGAAAAATCAGATAAAAGAATTTTAAAAAATGAAGAAAACTTAAGAATCATGTGGGACTCTATCAAGAGAAATAACCTACGAGTGATTGGCGTACCAGGACAGGGAGGGATAACAGAAAATGCAGAGAAAATTGTTGAAGATATGTTGGCAGAAAACTTCCCTGATATTGTGAAAGATGAGAAGATATCTATCCAAGATGCTCATCGAACTCCACATAAGGTAGATCTGAAAAGAAAGTCACCAAGACATATTATAATCAAACTTGCCAAAACCAAAGATAAAGAGAGAATTATAAGAGCAGCGAGGGATAAAAGAAAAGTCACCTACAAGGGAGAGCCAATAAGAATAAGCTCGGACTACTCGGCAGAAACCATGCAGGCAAGAAGGCAATGGGATGACATGTTTAAAAAATTGAAGGAAAAAATTGCCTGCCAAGAGTCATATAATCCATCAAAACTGTCTCTTAAATATGAAGGTGAAATTAAGACATTTCCAGATAAACACAAGTTGAGGGAATTTGTAAAACCCAAAACTACAAGAAATACTAAAAGAAGCTCTTTGGTTAGAAAATCAATTTTATCAGGAATCAACCCAAGACTAGAACACTGGGTAGAGCAGCCAGAAGTCAACCCAGACAGGGAAATCGAAAAAAACAAAGCCAGATTATTAAAAAAAAAAAAGCCCCAAACAGGGTAACAGCAATGTTATTATATAAAAGAAGACAACATTGAAGTAATAAAGAGTGACTAAGAAATGTAATCATACACCTTCCATATGGAGAGGAAGATATGGTGATGCAAAGAAATAAAAGTTAGTTAAATAATAAGGTAACCACAAAAGAGACAAACTACCCTACTCATCAAAATAAAATACGAGGGAAAAATACAGACTCAGCAGAAACAAAATCAACAACAACAAATATGAGGAAAGGACAATAAATAGATAAAACCTACTCAGCACATAAAAACCAGTGGGAAAAAGAAACTGTCAACACACTAAAAAAGAAATCAAAATGATAGCACTAAATTCATACCTATCCATAATTACCCTGAATGTAAAAGGACTAAATGCACCAATAAAGAAACAGAGAGTGGCAGAATGGATTAAAAAACAAGATCCGTCTGTATGCTGCCTACAAGAGACACACCTTAGACTTAGAGACACAAACAAACTAAAACTCAAAGGATGGAAAAAATATATCAAGCAAACAACAATCAAAAAAAGAGCAAGAGTGACAATATTAATTTCTGACAAAATAGACTTTAAAGTTAAATCCATCAGAAAGGATAAGGAAGGACACTATATAATGATTAAAGAGACAATACACCAAGAAGATATAACCATATTAAATATTTATGCATCCAATGACAGGGCTGCAAGATACATAAAACAAACTCTATCAGCATTAAAAAGTGAGGTAGATGGCTCCACAATAATAGTAGGAGACTTCAACACACCACTCTTGGTGAAGGACAGGACATCCAGAAAGAAGCTCAATAAAGACACGGAAAATCTAAATGCCACAATCAACCAACTTGACCTTGTAGACATATACAGAGCACTCTACCCAACAGCAACCAAGTATACTTTCTTTTCTAGTGCACATGGACCATTCTCTAGAATAGACCACATATTAGGTCATAAAGCAAGCCTTAGCAGAATCCAAAGCACTGAAATATTACAAAGCATCTTCTCTGACCATAAGGCCATAAAAGTGGAAATCGATAATGGGAAAAGAAATCAAACACTTGGAAACTGAACAATACCGTGCTCAAAAAAGACTTGATTATAGAAGACATTAAGGGCAGAATAAAGAAATTCAGAGAATACAATGAGAATGAAAACACTTCCTATCAGAGCCTTTGGGACACAGCTAAAGCAGTGCTCAGAGGCCAATTTATATCAATAAATGCACACATCCAAAAAGAAGAAAGGGCCAAAATCAAAGAATTATCCCTACAACTTGAACAAATAGAAAGAGAGCACCAGAAGAAACCCACAGGCACCAGAAGAAAACAAATCATAAAAATTAGAGCTGAACTAAATGAAATAGAAAACAGAAAAACAATTGAAAGAATTAACAAGACCAAAAGCTGTTTTTTTGAAAAAATCAACAAAGTTGATAAACCACTGGCCAAAATGACAAAAGAAAAACAGGAGAGGAAGCAAATAACCCAAATAAGAAACGGACAGACGATATTACAACAGACCCAACTGAAATTAAAAGAATCATATCAGATTACTATGAAAAACTACACTCAAATTTGAAAACCTAGAAGAAAATCAGCTGCTACAGTCTGAAACCGATCGAACATGCAATCAAGATGCATTGATAATTACTGGCAATTGGAATGCGAAAGTTGGAAACAAAGAAGAAGGATCAGTAGTTGGAAAATATGGCCTTGGTGATAGAAACAATGCTGGAGATCAAATGATAGAATTTTGCAAGACCAACGACTTCTTCGTTGCAAATACCTTCTTTCACCAACATAAACGGTGAGTATACACATGGACCTTGCCAGATGGAACATACAGAAATCAAACTGACTGCATCTGTGGAAAGAGACGATGGAAAAGGTCAATATCATCAGTCAGAACAAGGCCAGGGGCCAACTGTAGAATAGACCGTCAATTGCTCATATGCAAGTTCAAGCTGAAACTGAAGAAAATCAGAGCAAGTCCACGAGAGCCAAATATGACCTTGAGTATATCCCACCTGAATTTAGAGACCATCTCAAGAATAGATTTGATGCATTGAACCCTAGTGACCGAAGACCAGACAAGTTGTGGAATGACATCAAGGACATCATCCATGAAGAAAGCAAGAGGTCACCAAGAAGACAGGAAAGAAAGAAAAGACCAAGGTGGATGTTAGAGGAGACTCTGAAACTTGCTCTTGAGCATTGAGCAGCTAAAGCAAAAGGAAGAATTCATGAAGTAAAAGAACTGAAGAGAATATTTCAAAGGGCGGCTCGAGAGGACAAAGTATTATAATGACATGTGCAAAGAGCTGGAGACGGAAAAACAAAAGGGAAGAACAAGCTCAGCATTTCTCAAGCTGAAAGAACCGAAGAAAAACTGAAGAAAAAATTCAAGCCTCGAGTTGCAATAGTGAAGTATTCCACGGGGAAAATATTAAATGATGCAGGAAGCATCAAAAGAAGATGGAAAGAATACACAGAGTCACTATACCAAAAAGAATTAATCGATATTCAACCATTTCAAGAGGTGGCATGTGATCAGGAACCGATGGTACTGAAGAAAGAAGTCCAAGCTGCTCTGAAGGCACTGGCGAAAAACAAGGCTCCAGGAATTGATGGAATATCAATTGAGATGTTTCAACAAACAGATGTAGCACTGGAGGTGCTCACTCGTCTATGTCAAGAAATATGGAAGACAGCTCCCTGGCCAACTGATTGGAAGAGATCCATATTTATGCCTATTCCCAAGAAAGGTGATCCAACCAAATGTGGAAATTATAGAACAATATCATTAATATCACACACAAGCAAAATTCTGCTCATCATTCAAAAATGCCTGTAGCAGTATATCGACAGGGAACTGCCAGAAATTCAGGCTGGTTTCAGAAGAGGATGTGGAACCAGGGATATCATTGCTGATGTCAGATGGATCCTGGCTGAAAGCAGAGAATACCAGAAGGATGTTTACCTGTGTTTTATTGATTATATGAAGGCATTTGACTATGTGGATCATAACAAACTATGGATAACAGTGGGAAGAATGGGAATTCCAGAACACTTAATTGTGCTCATGAGGAACCTTTACATAGATCAAGAGGCAGTTGTTCGGACAGAACAAGGGGATACTGATTGGTTTAAAGTCAAGAAAGGTGTGTGGCAAGGTTGTATTCTTTCACCATACCTATTTAATCTGTATGCTGAACAAATAATATGAGAAGCTGGACTACATGAAGAAGAACGGGGCATCAGGACTGGAGGAAGACTCATTAACAACCTGCGTTATGCAGATGACACAACCTGGCTTGCTGAAAGTGAAGAGGACTTGAAGCACTTACTAATGAAGATCAGAGACCACAGCCTTCAGTATGGATTGCACCTCAACATAAAGAAAACAAAAATCCTTACAACTGGACCAATGAGCAACATCATGATAAACATGGAAACAATTGAAGTTGTCAAGGATTTCATTTTACTTGGATCCACAATCAACAGCCATGGAAGCAGCAGTCAAGAAATCAAAAGACGCATTGCATTGGGCAAATCTGCTGCAAAGGACCTCTTCAAAGTGTTGAAGAGCAAAGATGTCACCCAGAAGACTAAGGTGCACCTGACCCAAGCCATGGTATTTTCAATCGCACCATATGCATGTGAAAGCTGGACAGTGAATAGGGAAGACCAAAGAGGAGTTGATGCCTTTGAATTGTGGTGTTGGGGAAGAATATTGAATATACCATGGACTGCCAGAAGAACGAACAAATATGTCTTAGAAGACGTACAATCAGAATGCTCCTTAGAAGCAAGAATGGCGAGACTGCATCTTACATACTTTGGACATGTTGTCAGGAGGGATCAGTCCCTGGAGAAGGACATCATGCTTGGCAGAGTACAGGGTCAGCAGAAAAGAGGAAGACCCTCACCGAGGTGGATTGACACAGTGGCTGCAACAGTGAGCTCAAGCATAACAACGATTGTAAGGATGGCGCAGGACCGGGCAGTGTTTCGTTCTGTTGTGCATAGGATCGTTATGAGTCGGAACTGACTCGATGGCACCTAACAACAACAACAACAGAAGAAGAAATGGATGAATTCCTAGAAACCTAAACTAACACAAACAGAGGTAGAACAACTAAATAGACCCATAACAAAAGAAGAGATTGAAAAGGAAATCAAAAAACTCCCAACAAAAAAAAGCCCTGGTCTGGATGGCTTCCCTGCAGAGTTCTACCAAACTTTCAGAGAAGAGTTAACACCACTGCTACTAAAGGTATTTCAGAGCATAGAGAAGGACAGAATACTACCAAACTCATTCTATGAAGCCACCATATCCCTGATACCAAAACCGGGCAAAGGCACCACAAGAAAAGAAAATTATAGACCTATACCCCTCATGAACGTAGATGCAAAATTCTAGCCAATAGAACTCAACAACATATCAAAAAAATAATTCACCATGACCAAGTGGGATTCATACCAGGTATGCAGGGATGGTTCAACATTAGAAAAACAATTAATGTAATCCACCACATAAATAAAACAAAAGACAAGAATCACATGATTTTATCAATTGATGTAGAAAAGGCATTTGAAAAAGTTCAACACTCAGTCATGATAAAAACTCTCAGCTAAATAGGAATAGAGGGAAAATTCCTCAACATAATAAATGGCATTTATAGAAAGCCAACAGCCAACATCACCCTAAATGGAGAGAGTCTGAAAACATTCCCTTTGAGATCGGCAACCAGATAAGGATGCCCTTTATCACCACTCTTATTTAAGATTGTGCTGGAAGCCCTAGCCAGAGCGCTTAGGCTACACAAAGAAATAAAGGGCATCCAGATTGGCAAGGAAGAAGTAAAAGTATCTCTATTTGCAGATGACATGATCTTATACACAGAAAACCCTAAGGAATCCTCCAGAAAACTACTGAAACTAATAGAAGAGTTCAGCAGACTATCAGGATACAAGATAAACATACAAAAATCAGTTGGATTTCTCTACACCAACAAAAAGAACATCGAAGAGGAAATCACCAAATCAGTGCCATTTACAGTAGCCCCCAAGAAGATAAAATACTTAGGAATAAATCTTGCCAGAGATGTAAAAAACTTATACCAAGAAAACTACAGTACACTTCTGCAAGAAACCAAAAGAGACTTACATAAGCGAAAGAACATACCTTGCTCGTGGATAGGAAGACTTAACGTTATAAAAATGTCTATTCTAGCAAAAGCGATCTATACATTTAATGCAATTCCAATCCAAACCCCAACGATATTCTTTAATGTGATGGAGAAACAAATCACCAACTTCATATGGAAGGGAAAGAGGCCCCGAATAAATAAGGCATTACTGAAAAAGAAGAACAAAGTGGGAGGCCTTACTTTACCTGATTTTAGAACCTATTACAGCAACAGATACATGGACCAATGGAACAGAACTGAGAATCCAGACATAAATCCATCCACATATGAGCAGTTCATATTTGACAAAGGCCCCAAAACACTTAAATGGGGGAAAAGACAGTCTTTTTAACAAATGGTGCTGGCATAACTGGATATGCATCTGCAAAAAAATGAAACAAGACCCATACCTCACTCCATGCACAAAAACTAACTCAAAATGGACCAAAGACCTACATATGAAATCTAAAGCGATAAAGATCATGGAAGAAAACTAGGGACAACGTTAGGAGCCTTAATACATGGCATAAACAGTATACAAAGCATTATAAAGAATGCAGAAGAAAAACTAGATAACTGGGAACTCCTAAAAATCAAACACCTATGCTCATCCAAAGAGTTCACCAAAAGAGTAAAAAGCTTACCTACAGACTGGGAAAAAGTTTTTAGCTATGACATTTCCAATCAGCGCCTGATCTCTAAAATCTACATGACACTGCAAAAACTCAACTGCAAAAAGACAAATAACCCAATTAAAAAATGAGCAAAAGATATGAATAGACACTTCACTAAAGAAGACATTCAGGTAGCTAACAGATATATGAGGAAATGTTCACGATCATCAGCCATTAGAGAAATGCAGATCAAAGCTACAATGAGATTTCATCTCACTCCAACAAGGCTGGCATTAATCCAAAAAACACAAAATAATAAATGTTGGAGAGGCTGGCACACTTATACACTGCTGGTGGGGATGTTAAATGGTACAACCACTTTGGAAATAGCTAGAAATAGAACTACCATACGATACAGCAATCCCACTCCTTGGAATATATCCTAGAGAAAGAAGAGTCTTTACACGAACAGATATATGCACTCCCATGTTTATTGCAACACTGTTTACAACAGTAAAAAGATGGAAGCAACCAAGGTGCCCAGCAACGGATGAATGGATTAATTATGATATATTCACACAATGGAATACTATGCATCGATAAAGAACAGTGAGGAATCTGTGAAATATTTCATAACATGGAGGAACCTGGAAGGCATTTTGCTGAGTGAAATTAGTCAGTTGCAAAAGGACAAATATTGTATAAGACCACTATTACAAGAACTTGAGAAATAGTTTAAACTGAGAAGAAAACATTCTTTTGTGGTTACGAGAAGGGGGGAGGGAGGTAGGGTGGGAGAGGGGCATTCACTAATTAAATAGTAGATAGGAACTACTTTAGGTGAAGGGAAAGACAGTACACAATACAGGGCAGGTCAGCACAATTGGACTAAGCCAAAAGCAAAGAAGTTTCCTGAATAAACTGAATGCTTCGAAGGCCAGCGTAGCATGGGCAGGGGTCTGGGGATCATGGTTTCAGGGGACATCTAAGTCAATTGGCATAATAAAATCTGTTAAGAACACATTCTGCATCCCACTTTGAAGAATGGCGTCTGTGGTCTTAAACACTAGCAAGCAGCCATCTAAGATGCATCAACTGGTCTCAACCTACCTGGATCAAAGGAGAATGAAGAACACCAAAGACACAAGGTGATTACAAGCCCAAGAGACAGAAAGGGCCACATTACCAGAGACTACATCATCCTGAGACCAGAAGAACTAGATGGTGCCCGGCTACAGCTGATGACTGCCCTGACAGGGAACACAACAGAGAACCCCTGAGGGAGCAGAAGAGCAGTGGGATGCAGAGCCCAAATTCTCCTAAGAAGACCAGACTTAATGGTCTGACTGAGACTAGAAGGACCCCAGTGGTCATGGCCCCCAGACCTTCTGTTGGCCCAGGACAGGAATGATTCCTGAAGCCAACTCTTCAGACATGGATTGGACTGGACAGTGGGTTGGAGAGGGATGCTGGTGAGGAGTGAGCTTCTTGGATCAAGTGGACACTTGAGACTACGTTGGCATCTTCTGCCTGGAGGAGAGATGAGAGGGTGGAGGGGGCTAGAAGCTGGTGAAATGGACACGAAAAGAGAGAGTGGAGGGAGAAAGTGGGCTGTCTCATTAGTGGGGAGAGTAACTGGGAGTGTGTAGCAAGGTGTATATGGGTTTTTGTGCGAGAGACTGACTTGATTTGTAAACTTTCACTTAAAGCACAATAAAAATTATTAAAAAAAAGTGACAAATACCACAGACATGGTGATTGAAAAATTTGGAAACGAGTAGTGGTGATGGTTGCCCAACATGATGAGCATAATTAATGTTACTGAATTGTACATGTAAAATGGTGACTCGGCAAGTGTTTTCTTAATATATGTATTTTATCTCCATGCTAAAAGAAGGGAAAACTTGGTGGCATAGTGATTAAGAGTTCAGCTGCTAACCAAAAGGAAAAGGTCGGCAGTTTGAATCCACCAGCCACTCCTTGGAAACCCTATGGTGCAGTTCTACCCTGTCCTATAGTGTCGCTGTGAGTCGGAATTGACTCAAAGGCAATGGTTTGGTTTGGTTTCGGGCTAAACGAAGATTCCTAGTACTAAAAAACAACAAACAAAATCATAGACATCACAACATTCAGAATAAAAAAATGTGATAACAACTGTAGTAACAGGCACATGTCTATAGTACTCTTTTCCTACATTTCGTTTGGTTGCATATTCTGCGGTCAAATCATCTTATGACAATTGTTTAATACTGTTTTGTTTTTAATATTATTTATTTTGTTGTTGTTGAGAATATATACAGCAAAATATACACTAATTCAACAGTTTCTACATGTACATTTCAGTGACATTGATTACATTTTTTGAGTTGGATCACCATTCCCACCCTCCTTTTCTGAGTTTTCATTACATAAACTCACTGCCCCTTAACGTTCCTGTTATGGATTGAATTGTGTCCCCCCAAATATGTGTCAACTTGGCTACGCCATGGTTCTCAGTATTGGGTGATTGTCCACCATTTTGTCATCTGCTGTGATTTTCCTATGTGTGGTAAATCCTTCCTCTATGATGTTAATGAGGCAGGATTAGAGGCAGTTATGTTAATGAGACAGGACTCAATCTACAAGATTAGGTTTTTGTTTTAAGTCAATCTCTTTTGAGATATAAAAGAGAGAAGCCAGCAGAGAGGCATAGGGAGGTCATACCATCAAGAAACAAGAGCCAGGAGTGTGTGTGCTTTGAACCCAGGGTCCCTGCTCTGAGAAACTCCTAGAGCAAGGGAAGATTGATGACAAGGACCTTCCTTCAGAGTCAACAGAGAGAAAGCCTTCCCTTGGAGCTGGCACCCTAAATTCAGACTTTTAGCCTCCTAGACTATGATAGAATAAATTTCTCTTTGTTAAACCATCCACTTGTGGTATTTCTGTTTTAACAGAATTAGATGACTAAGACAGTTCCTTTCTAATCTTTAGAGTTGCTGTCATCAATTTGATCTCATACAGATAGTTCTTAAGAGAGCACAATGCTGAAGGCAGACATTCTTTACTAATTTAGCTAAACTATTATTAAAATTTTTTTTTTTATTTGGTTTAAAGAAGACTTCAGAAGATATTTTTGGTTTAAGGTTTAAAGATTATCTCAGGGCAATAGTTTCAGGGGTTCATCCAGCCTCCATGGCTTGATATAATTGACATGTGGTCAGTGATCTTGAAGGGCTCACAAACTACTGGGGTAGATGATACCAACATAACTGAAGCAAAATAACTAACAGAAAACAGGGACAGAGCAATGATTTCAGGACATGCTTCCATACATCAGTGCTCTTCCGGAAACAGCACTGAGGTGGTCTTCTGCTAAAAATGAATAATGGTAGGCTGTTCTTTTTCTTTATGAACTGATAAAAGACAAATAACAATAATAATAATCAGTTATATGAATTTTTCAATTTTATATTTTTATCCTTATGCCTTTGGTGCTTCTACCATTTATCTATGAATAAGATGGCAAAAAAAAAAAAATACACATCTGTAGCAAACACATTTTAAAGAGGGGGAAAAATCCTCTAAAATCTTTGAGCACTTAATTTTGTTATTTTCAAGGAAACATACTCCTGATTGTAATGTTATATTTTATATAGAAACACACAATCATATTTTCTTCTGGTAAAATTGTTCCTGGTTAGTTGGATGAATTAAACATATCAATATTTTATAGTGTTCCTACAAAATGAGCATAATATCCAGGTACTTTACTAGTGAAATAAATGGGGTAACAACCAAGTGTACAAGCAAGTGTTAAACTGAATGAGCACAGAACCTTAACAGTTTTTGTCTGTTCGTATCCTGACTTACTCCAGAGTGGCCATAAGACAGCCAGTGCTACAGGGAAATGCTCAGACAACAAGCTAAATCAATGAGAGCAACATAAGTAGGAAATGTTTTCTTAAAGTACATGGTATTTGAACTAAGCCTGGCAGGATAAGTGAAATTTGGGGGGAAAAATGCTTCAGAAACGCGAAGTGATCCAATGGTTATTTTTATGGCATCTGGTGGTGGTAAAGTTGTACAATTTTACAGCCTCGTTTTTAATAAACCTATTTTTTCAAATTGTTAAGGTCATATGCACATTGTCAAAAGTTTTTTAAAATATGAAATGTAGAAAGAAGAAAACAGCTCTACCACTTGAGCGGACTACTATTAACATTTTGATGTACTTTTTTTTTTTTTCCTGTGCACTTTTTTAAGTTGTGGTCAAGTGTCAACACAATTTCGTTTAAAAACCAAAACCCATTGGTCGTCATTTACTTGCTTTTTGTTTTTTAATTGTGGTAAAATATATATAATAAAAAGTTTTCCATTTTAACCCTTCCTAAATGTCCAATTCGGTGACAATGATCACAGTCGCCATGTTGTGCTGCCATCACCACTATCCGTTTCTAAAAGCTTTTCATCACCCCAAGCAGAAACTCAGTGCTCCTTCACGATAACTCCCATCCCTCCATCCCCCAGCCTCTAGTAACCACTAATAAACTTGTCTACACAATTCTCTAATCAGACTTTTTCAATTGGTATGAGAACTTAAACTTGTTTTTATGTTAGTAAAAAAAAAAAAAATGTGGCTACGGTATCTTGAAAAGCTGTATAATATTCCACTTTACAGACATATCAGTCTACATACCAATTATCTTATTACTGCAATTTGAGGTTAAGCTTTCTAATTTTACAATATCACAGCCTGGGATGAACTTAGTTGAAGCTTTTGTCCCTTCTGTCTGTTGCCCTCTTTGTGGCATCCAGATCTTACTCTGTCCTCAATCAGCCATGTTGACTGGGGAGGATCGACCCAGCCTCAGGAGTGGCTTAAGCTAACTCGTTAACTAGTTGATTGACTAGTTAAATGAGTTAACTAGTTAGTATAACCCATCCCCCTGGTTTAGGCATGGGCGTGTAACTCACTGAGAGCCATTGTTTTTAAAAACACGATATATTCCCCTGACACTCTTCACTCAGAGACTTCATTTTCAGGCGAGGAATTACTATATATGTGGCTCCAGACTGTCTCCCAATGTATGAGATAAACATAGCCATAGTACACAATTTTATTTGGGATCATTAAAGGGCACAGTGGGTATGAGTCAGTAAAAAGAGAGAGGAGCCTAACCTATTCAGGTAATAGAAAGGAAAAGAAAGCCGGGACAGGAGTAATGTCCAGAGAAAAAAAAAGGCTGGTGAAATAAGAATCTGCATTTAAAAGTGAATTCATTAAAGTTTAGGATAAGTGTATTTCATGGTTGTATATTTTGCTGATACACTTTAAACCCTGTGACAAAAAATGGCTCCACTGTTGGTACAATACTGATGGTATAGGATGCTGGATTACCAAATGTTAGCAGAACTGAAATCCCCAAGAAAACCCTCCTTCACTTGAAGGTTGTTGAGTGTTTGTCCTGCATACAACTTCAGCACACAGGATTTAAACTCAAGGACTCAAATAGAAAGAAGGTGATCACTGAAGGACTTCAAATTAACAAAAAGTATTGTTACAGAATAAGGTTCTTGCCTCTCATTGGTCAAGAATGAGCAGGTAAGTCACGTAGAGTTTTCCACACAAGCAAAGCTTTATTGAAGAGGCTTGCAAGAGGAGACGAGGAGGGCCTAGAGCAACGCATATCCTTGTCTCACAGAACCAAAGATGGGCCTGAGTTTTTAAAAGTTCTTCGGCGGGAAAGGATTCATGTTTATTCATATTCATAGGCATAAAAAACAAAAAAAAATTTTTTCTTTGTTTGTTTTTTAGGCATAGGTGGGGGTATATTAACTAAGGTGCGTGTGCAGCAGCTTTCCAAGATGGCTCCTCTCCTGGAAGCCCCTGGGATTCGTAGCAGGACTTATTATGGGGTGTGGTGCCTGCGCAGTCTCTTGCTCCCTGGCTTCAATTCCCTGGCTGGGGTTGTAGCCCCTCACTGTCCCTGGTGGGAAGTCATACATTGGTCACAGGTGGAGGTTCTGCGCACATGCCTCAGGCTGGTTTTCTCCAGCTGCTTCTGAAAGGCAACTTTAAAGAAGTTTGCGGGCTATTTTTAGATACCCTGCCCCATTGTTCTGGGGAATGGCTTTGTTTCTGCGCCCTGGCCCATTTCTTGTCACTTTGTTTGCAGATTAGTTCCTTGTCTTAATAAGTGCCTAGGTTCCACACCCAACTTACTACCTCTCTGAGAGTATAGCCTATCTCCCTTTTACTTGTTTCTCCTCTGAGCACACCAGCCTCTTTGCTATTCCTCAGTCACCCTCCGATCTCAGGGCCTTTGCTCCCTGTCTTAGTATCTACTGCTATCAGAAGAGGTATGTCCAATCAGGGCTGACCAGAACCATAACAAAGGCTGCAAGATAGGGTGACACTCTGGAGTTTGGATGAATTTAGTGAATTCTGGAATCTTCAGGCCTTTTCTGACAAGAAGAAACCTTAATGAATAAAAGTTCATTTGTTCCTGCCCTCTTACCAAGTGACAGCACTGGTACCAGCAAGATAAACTTCTAACTACAGGGCAGGCAGATCGCGTTTCAGACCTCAGAGATCATGCTTCAAAGGAAGTTACCTATAAGCTAGCACGAGACGCGGTTGAACTTGCCTGTAATGTTATTGTGGTTAGCTGCCATCCAGATGGCCCTGACTCATGGTGATCCCAGGCACCAGGGAACTAAACTCTGCCCAGCCCTGTGCCATCTCCATGATTGGTTGGAGATCAGACTGTTGTGATCCACGGGGTTTTCATTGGCTAATTTTTGGAGGTAGATCACCAAGCCTTTCTTCCTAGTCCATCTTAGTCTGGCAGCTCCACTGAAACCTGGTCAACACCATAGCAAC
This sequence comes from Elephas maximus indicus, assembly GCF_024166365.1. Taxonomy (NCBI): domain Eukaryota; kingdom Metazoa; phylum Chordata; class Mammalia; order Proboscidea; family Elephantidae; genus Elephas; species Elephas maximus. The sequence continues at coordinate 84,921,015 of NC_064827.1, read as the reverse complement.
ATGCAAACCTCAAGTGACAGACAGGTGGTGGCTGTGCCTGAAGTACTTTGGCCAGGAACAGAACCCTGGTCTTCTGCATGGAAGATGAGGCTTCTACTGCTGAAACACCCCTGCCCCCAATCAGTTGCTGTCCAGTTGATTCCAACTCATGATGACCCCGGTCAGAGTAGAACTGTGCTCCGCAGGGTTTTGAATGGCTAGTATTTGGAAGCAGATCAGGCCTTCCTTCGAACATGCCTCTGGGTGGACTTGAACCTCCAGTCTTTCAGTTAGCAGCTGAGCATGTTAACTGTTTGCACCACCCAGAGACTCCTTGCCTGCAATACCATGCTTTAGACTATCATGTGTAGAAACTGCTGATCCACATGCAACGGTAGAACAGGCTTCAATTTAAACCCAAGTCATGTGGCATGGTGTCTACAGTATTGTTACCTGCCAATTAATATCACTAGGTGGCCAGTGTTTTATACACTGCCTTCTGAAACACTGGATAACTCTTATGACCCTCATTATTGGGAGCGGGTGTATACTAATATTTGAAGTGGCTTACCAGAATACCTATAATAAAGTAGAAAAAAACAATAAAGCAAGCACAGCAAAACTATAGATCGAAGAACAAACCAAAGGAAGTGCTAACACATGGATATGAAGGTCATTGGATCCACCCAGTTCCTAAAATGATCTGAAAATTTGGCTGTGAGTTTGCTGCCTGCCAAGGTACAAAGAGCTACTCTGAGCACTTTTGGTAATGAGACACATCATCCAAAAAGAATAGGTATATCTGTGCTTTTGGGTGGTGCAAGGAGGAAGGGAGTTTTCCAAATATGAATATTTGGTGGCTGATTACAGAAATCTCTAAGCTGTCATTATAACAATTATTACTTTCCTTTACATGGCACTTAATACTTTGCAGAGTAATTTCACATACTTTCATTTGCATAAAAGTTCTGCGACACGAGAGTTGAGAGGAAAGTATTATTAAAGCAATAATGGATCTGTCACTCATGCATCTAGGAACCTTGCCTGACTGGGAACGCAGTGCAAAAAGTAGAAAAATAAGCAAAAAGATCTCGGCACAATCCAACCAGATGGCACCAAGTGTTTGCAGGGAAAAGAGCTGCGTACTCAGATTCTACATCGTCTTATTGAAGCTGAAATTCTAACAAAGTTAGTTAATGCCCTTCCTAAAACCATGGCAGATTAACAATAACAAAAGGGGGACTGGCACAGGAAGACATTCTGAAAGCCCCCAAAATTGATACTTAAGAAAAGCTGACCCAAGAGCTAAAAACAAACAAGAGGGTGGTTAATGTAAAAAAAAAAAAAGTAGAAACTAAAAAATCTAAATAGTCCCAAATAAGATAAGCAGGGATGTGTCAGGGGCTCAATGCCTCTGCGTCCTGGACCCTGACCCTCCAGGAATCAGTTCCCACATTGCCACCTCTGCCTTATTCAGAAACTGAAATGTGATTATGATTGCCAGCTCACAGCCGGACAGCCCTTCAGTGACTCTCCAGGGCTCATAAGATGAACTCCTTATTTTACATGGTCTACATGGTGCTGATGGTGCTGAGGGAGCTGGCCACTGCCTGCCTTTCCAGGCTCATCTCCCATGCGCTGCCCCTCACTGTCACTCCATATGCCTGTTGAAGGGCATTTGCACATTTCCTTCTCTCTACCTGGAAGTGTCTCCCTGCTGCCCCTTCTGGGCAACCTGAAATGCCATTTCCTTGGAAAGCCTTAGGAGTCCCTACCCAAAAACCTAGGTAGTGTAAATGGTTAAAAGCTTGACTACTAACCAAAAAGTTGGCAGTTTGAACCCACATGGAGCTGCCTTGGAAGGAAGGCCTGGCAATCTGCTTCTGAAACTTCACAGCCTTGAAGACACTACAGAGTAGTTTACTCCACAACACTTGCGGTCACCATGGGTCAGAATCCACTGAACTACAATTTTTTGTTTGTCTGTTTGGAAAGCCTTACCAGATCCTTGAGTCTAGATTAACTTCCCCGGTACATCCTTAACACCTTTGCATCTATCACTGTTGCATTTAATTATTTGTCTGATTGTTTACAATCTATTCCTTCCATGGTCTGGTGAGCTCTGGGAGAACAGGGGCTGGGCCTGGCTCATATATATGTTGAATAAATACTTACTGAAAAAAAAAATGAATATGTAATATCACAGGACAAGCATGATACATCTTCCTGGTATCGAATATTTCAATTTTACTAAAAGACGTTTTTGTGGAGACGAAACCTATTGTTTTCTTTATTAAAGCAAGGAAAAAAATCCATTATTAGTGGAATGGAAAATTCATACGCATTTTAAACCTAAAACATAAGACTCACAATGCGTCAGTCTGCACCTCTAGGTTTTGTGCTTAAAATAATAAACTCTCATCTACATGGAAACACGGTGTGGAAAAAGATCTATTTCTCAAATTACTGGATAGCCAAGTATCGTCATGCTACTAGGTAAGAATACGTGTATGAAAAGCGTTTTTGCCAACTATAAGGCTCTGTGCAAATTTATTATTACTAAAAATCTGGTCTGAGAGAGGAGGAATGACTTGGCTCATATTACACGGCCAATTATAGGGTGGCTGGCGCCACAACCCAGGCCTCCCGAGGCCTCTCCAGCCCACTGCTTTTCATTAACGCACAGCACCTGCCACCTGGTCCCTGCTGCAGAGTCCCCTCCCTCCGGGGGAGCGAGGAGCCATATCTGGGGCGGATGCCCTAACCCAGGCTCAAATACGCTTTAAGTTCCGATCCACAAGGTTCGGGAAGCGGGGAGGACGATGCCGAACATTTCTCGGCATTAGTATCCGGGGAAGAGAATTCTGCTCTTCCCGGCGGGACCGGGCAGTTCCCCTTGAGGGTTGCAGACCCTCCAAGCTCCGCTCCGGCCCAGGCCCGCGGCGCTCCCCCTTGCGGCGAAAACTCAGGACGGCAGAGCGTTACAGAGACGCCGCTAGGCCGAGCAGTGCGGCCAGTACCGTGTCTACTGAGCCGGGGAGCGCGAAAGCTCGGCGGTAACCAGGGGAAGAGAACAGCCCGCAGCAGCCGACGCGGCTGCCCGGATTCGCGGTCCTGCAGCGTGGCCAGCTCCCGCGCGCAGAGGTTGGCTACAGCTGCCGGCTACGGAACCGGGAACCCCTTAGGCTTCCGCCGAGGAAGTCTTCGCCCGTCCCCTCTGGGAGACAGCCGGATCTCTCCCCAGTCCACCCGGCCCGGAGCCGGAGGAGGGGCCGGAGGACTCGGGCGGGGCGAGCGCACGCCCAGGCTCTCCAGCCCAGGCCCGGGCGCCCCGCACGCCTACCGCGGGGATCCGCGCGCTGCGGCCACCGGTCTAAAGCGGCCATCCGGCCGCGGGGGACGCCGCCGGCCCAGACTCGCTCGCCGCGCGCGCACGCGAGTGGGCGTGGGAGGCAGGGGCGCTGCGAGCGCGCGGCGTGCACGCGCGCTCCCACCGCGCGCCCTCCCGCTCCGGCCGGCCCGGCCCCGGCGCGCGTCACGAGGGGCGGGCGAGTGAGCGGGCGGGCGGGAGGAGGGAGGGAGAGAGGGAGGGAGGGAGGGAGGAGGAGGAAGGGGGTGGGGCCGCGGGACCGGAGGGGCCCGAGCGGCGGCTGCGGAGCCTGAGCCGGAGCTGGGCGAAGGCGGCCGCTGTCCTGGCGGCGGCGGCGGCGACAGCAGCGGGAGAAGATGGTGGCGCTGGAGGTAGGGGCGGCTGGAACGGAGCTTTATTCCCAGGCTTGGCACCAACGCTGTCACTAGCGCCGCCTGCTCCCACGGGCCCGCGAACCCAGCTGTCAGGCAAGGTACACGGCCAGGGTGGGGTGGGGTGGGTGGAGGGGTGCCTAGCGCTGATGCCGCCGCCGACGGAGCCCTGGTCCTCGCCGAAGGCGCCCCCGGCACGAGAGGGGCTGCGTGGAATAATAGTTCGGGTGAGCGGGGACAGCAGGCGACATCCAGAGGGCAGTGTCTTAGCCATCGAGCCAGCCGGGCGGGGGAGGGGGGGGTTGAGGGGAGAGACGCCTGATGCCCAGGGAGATGCACGCTGCGATACCGGGCACATGAGGGGCAACGACAGTCATGGCAGGAGTCTGTGTGTGTGTGTGTGTGTGTGTGTAAAATGTACAGCAGAGAGGATGGGGGTGGCGAACTGGAGGTGCTGGAGGATGACATTTCCAGGAATCCCCGCTAGGATCCCTCATCTCTTGGCTGACGCTCTCTGGGAGAAAGTGTGATGATGGGAACGGTGAAGTGGGCAGGATGCACTTGGTGTATGAAGTGTGGAGAGAAGGGTAGGGGGCGGGCTTGTAAAATCCCGTGCGTGCAAGTGTGTGTATGTGTGTACGAGTGTGATTGCACCCACGTTTCCTAAACTGCACCCGAAACCCAGAGATCTGCTGGTGCCGTGTCACCGGCCAAGACTGGGACAGTGTTTGTTATTTTGACCCTGAAACTCAGTACAGTCTCTGTTCTGTTTCTGCTCATGGATGGCCCTGGTGTGGGGATTCTCGCTTCCCCTTTCTCCAGCCTTTTGACATGGGATGTGGAAGTGTGCGTGTCACTTTGGGGCACATGGCAGGGAAAGAGGATAATGGTTACACCCTCTGGGCTTGCTAGCATCCCCGCTTTTGAAAGCAGCTTCCGCCAGTGACACTTCTCTCTTAAGCTTGGGTTCTTGGGGTCTTGAACATCCTGACTCTGCATTTTCTATTGTTTCTCTCTAGTCTGACCTGAAGGAGAAGGGTCTTTAATGGCCCCATTCCTCTCTCCATCCCCACAACTCTGAATGCCAAGGTCCAACTAGACCTTCTCCTTTGACAGTTATGCGTCAGGGTCCTTGTGGCTCAAGGGTGGGTGGTCGTTGTTTTGGTTCTTTTAGAAAGAGCTCTGGAAGGGTGTATAGAAAGATAGCTGGGGAGAGGGGGGAGAGAATATTTAAAAAGAAGGAAAAGATCATGCTGAGAAATGTTTGGTACCCTTTTGGTCAGCCTCACATAGCCAGGGCGTTTTCCTTAGGAAACTGGATACTTTATTTCTGCTGCTCCCACTCTCCCAGGCTTCACAATGGCTAGGTGGTGCTGTGTATCCTTCCAGAGCTGAAATCCCTAAGGACCCAAATGGGGTGATGGAGTCCCAGGTCAATGAAGCCCCTGCTTTCCTAACTGATGTAGCCCACTGGGAGGGAATTTGGGAAATGCCAGGCTGATAATAACTCACTCAGCGGGAGCCAGGAGACAGAAATGCACCCAGTGTCTGGAGCTGTTTAATTGCCTCTGTGTGATAAAGATAAGCTTGTGTGGGGATGGGTAGAGAGAGATAGGCAGGCATATGGCATATGCTTGTGTGTCCACTGCAGTTCGACTCACCGGTGCCTGTACTTCCGTGGGATTCACACCTTTACACTTAGCATCGTGATACATCTTTATTGAAATATTGTGTGACTAGATGAGCCTGCTTGGAACATACTCTAGTCATAATATCTTAAATTCTGCTGCATTGCTGGCAGAATCCAAACTGGCTGTCCCAGTCCTCTTTGAAAAGCCTTCATCGGTCAGGGCTGTACAAGTCAATACAAGCATATTGGCATCTGAGGTTTCTTTCTTTCTTCTTCAGGATTTTGTTTTGCTTTTTTTTGGCAAAGGTAGCATGCTATTGTTGCTGTATTGAAAATAATAATAATAAAACCAGGGCTACCCCCTTATGCTTTTTTCTTTACATTTATCTTTTCTTAATGAATGATGATCTATATAGACCAGGTGCCCTGGAAGCCATCAACACAAAGTAAATTTCCCCATGTCTTTCCAGGCAGGCTTTTTAAATTTTTAATATGAGATTGTTGGATCACATCCACGATTTAGGGATAGATTTATAAAAAATGAATATTGAACCTTAGTCCTTTACTCTTGCTCTGCCAAATCTATTTCTGAGAAAAGTACTTAGGGAATTTTTAAAACGTTCTGAGAGGTTTTGGTTTACCAAAAAAAAAAAAAAAAAAAGTTTTAAAATCCAAAGGTGTAAATATCTTACAAGAAAGTTTAAGGATATTAGGAATTACCAAGGTATATAAACTCTGGTTCGAGAAAGGGGAATTATACAACAGCCTAACTGATGATTTGGAAATTAATGACTTCCTCTCTAATGTAAATACGGTCATTTTTAAACGTAATACTTGGCATTTCCCAAGACTGGATTGGTAAGGTTAATGACACAGCTCGAATCCTGTAATTAGGCCTGGTGAGTGGTAGTACCTTTGCTGTAGCCTGCAGCAACCATTTGTTTTGTATGGATGGCTTTCCTTCACTTAAAACCACATTAAAGCTTTTCTTTTTCTTTATCGGGTCTCTTAAAGATGTTTGTTTTTCAGAAAACTTGGGAGCAAAAGACAATGGCAAATTGACCTATGAGGCCAAAAGAAATAAACTGTGATACCATTTGGGAAGATAAGACTTTTATCCTACAAGGAAAAAATAGTTGTTGCTAAAATTGAGAGAATTTCAGGCACTAAAATCCAGAATTAACCCTTTGGGTTATTTACAAATATTTATGAGTTGCCTCACTGGCTCAGGCAGTGTATACCTTTGGATTAGAGGTGGGGGATGTTGAAAGGGTCGGAGCTTCAAAGAATAAGGAGACTTAAGTTTCTGCCCACAGCAAGTTCATGGCCTAGGAAGAGAGCAGAGGCATGTGCTTAACTGTAAAGATGGTGGGAAGTGGTAAGTGCTGGAAAAGCTGTATTCCTTTCATGCTGTGGGAGTTCACCTGGAACATCAGAGAAGGTTTTGCTGAAGGGCTGGCACTTGAGCTGAGATTTATACAGGTGGCATTTAGGCTGGAAGGGTAGGAAGGGTGTGCTTGGGGGGAGGAACAGCATAGCAGAGGCCTGGTAGTGGGAAAGTGTGTGCATGCACAGCGAACAAGGAATGGTTCACTTTGGCTGGGACACAGGGAATGCCAAGAGATGTAAGGGGAGATCAGATGAGAAGGATAGGTTTTGCCAAGGTCGTGGAGCAACTTGTATGCCAAGATGAAGAGTGGATTTCATTCAGCAAGTAGTGGGGATCTGAGGAGAAGGAAGGTTGACATGATCAGAATTATGCTTTGGGCAATACTCTTGTAGCATAGTGTTGGAAAAGCATGCAGTAGGGAAACCAGATAGACCCTGCTGTTAAATTAGGGGTAAGGAGAAATGAGGTAGTGGGAGTGCAGAGAAGGGGTCAGCCCAAGACAGGGGTTGCAGGCATAATCTAAGGAACTTGAACACTGGTTGGAAATAGGGAGAAAGGAAGCAGGGAAGTCAAACGTCAGGCTCAACTGAGAGATTGGTTGGGTCATTGTCAGAAAGCAGGTGCACAGAAGGATGAGGAGGAGGAGAACAAAATGCTTCATTTGGGACATGCCAGCTTTGTCCAAGAGAAGGGATGAGAATACAGGTGTAGGGCTTCAGAGAGAGGTCAGAGTTACAAAGAGAGATTTGTAAGTCATCTACTTAGCAATTTTGATGTTCCAGGAATGGCCAGTAAAGAAAATGAGAGAGAAGAAGCGGGGGGCAAGGGTAGGATGCTTGGGGAATGTGTAGATGTAGGAGTTGAAAAGAAAGAAGAGAATAAGAACAATAGCAAGCAAGGGGCAGTTGGAGAAAATGGTGGGCATAGAGGAGAACACTCGTGCCGTGGAAGTGAGGAACAGCCCCCGTTCATACAGCACTGCCCCATGGTGAGGGACAACCAATGAAGAACCATCAGATTTGACTCCTGGCTTTCCTTGGTTATCTTTGAGGTGGGTGCAAATGGCAGCTAGGCTGTAAGGGGTTGGGGGAGAGGGCTGGTGAAAAACAGAAGCAGTGAGGACAGTCTTCCTTTTCAATAAATGAAGTGGTAAAGGAGAAGGAGAGAGGGTATGATATACCAAAGGAACGGGAAAGTAGAGGGCAGGTAATGGTTTTAATATAGGAAGACTTGAGCCTACCTTATAAGCCGAGGAGAAGAATCCATTAAAGGGAAGAGAGATTAAAAATGTAAAAACCCACGAGTCGATTCTGACTTACAGTTGAATCACTATGTGTGCAGAGTAGAACTGCTCCATAGGGTTTTCAAGTCTGTGATCTTTCAGAAGCAGATCACCAGGCCTATCTTCCGAGGTACCTCTAGGTGGGTTTGAACCACCAACCTTTAGGCTAGTAGTGGAGTATTTAGCTATTTGTTCCACTCAGCCACCCGGGGACTCCTAAGCTAGGTCTAAACCAAAAAGAAAACCTGTTGCCATTGACTCGATTCTGACTTACAGTGACCCAATAGGATAGAGTAGAACTGCCCCATAGGTTTCCAAGCCTATAAATCTTTATGGAAGCAGACTGATACATCTTTCTCCCATGGGGCGACTGATGGGTTTGAACCTCTGACCTATTGGTTAACAGTCGAATGCTTTAAACCACTGCTCCACCAGGGCTGGCGAAGATGTAAGGGAAGGGCTGAATTGATGGACTGAAGTCCCCAAGAAGATGAGAGGATCCTGGGTGAAGGCAGAGAGGAAAGACTCTTGTAACAGAAACAGGAATTTTGAAGTGGAGAGAAAGGAATTTGGCCATAGTCTTCTAAGTCAAGTCAAAAGAGAGGAGGGTAGGCTGAGGCCAGGAGTAGTATAAGAAGGACTTGGGAGTGTGCACTGTAGAAATGTAACAGTGAGTCAGTGAGGGGTGAATGAAGATTGTCACCCAACTATAAGAGCCTGCTGCGTTTGGAGAGCCTGACCTTGTGGTAGAACAAATTAGCTCTGTGTAATTAGTTTGACAATTACTTATGTGATTTTAGTAATAGTAAGCATTTAATGTTGCTAAATAGAGTTGTTCCTCCTACCCCCTAATTCAGTGAAAAGAGAAAAATGTTTACCTTTAAATTATCTGAATAAAAGACTCCACCTGAAATATTTTCTGTGAACGTTCTCTTTCAGGAATCTCTAACTTAAGCATATAAAGCAGATAGTGAAATAATGGAAAACTATATTTTCAAAAACATGACCTTTCCCTGTCATTAATGGCAAGATATGGCTTTACAGTAAAGTGTAAAGGTGAGTTTTCAGAAGTTAAAGTCAAATATAGCACTTCACCCAACACCACCCCCAACAACACATCATAAGCACTCAATCAATATTTATTGCATGAAAATGTACACAAGTTAGTTTTTTTAATAAGCTAGAAATGCTGCTGTTGTTGTTGTTAGCCGTTGAGTGGATTCCAACTCATGGTGACCCCACATGTGCAGAGTAGGACGGCTCCATAGGGTTTCCAAGTCTGTGATCTTTCAGAAGCAGATCACCAGGCCTGTCTTCCGAGGCACCTTTGGGTGGATTTAAACCACCAAGCTTTAGGCTAATAGTGGGGTGCTTAACCATTGGTACCACCTAGGGACTTCTAAGCTAAGGATATTATTTAAGATAGAAAAATTCGGAGTTTCTTATTTACAAATAAGATATTGAATGAGTTGCTTTTTATGGCCTTTGTAAGGTTATGGTAGAATATCAAAGCTTTAAAAAAAAAATTTTTTTTCCAGAAAATAATTGTGTGCTCTTTAGACCCTTGAGTTATGGGGTTGTGTCATGATTCCACATGTGTTTATGGAACCTCTTCTGTGGTGAGTGATGATTTTGAGGTCTTCACAATGAAATCATTTCATTATTCCTTCAACAAATATTCATTGAGCACCTGTGCTAGGCCAGACACTACAGGTGCCTTGGAAGAAACACCTGACAATCTGGTTCCCAAAAAGTAAAAAAAGAAAAAAGTTGGGTTGGGGGGTAAGTCCTACTAACACAAAGCTTTTAGTGGGAGGAGATTAAAGCAAATGTATAGTATATCAGGTGCTAAGGTGCTAAATATATAATATGTCAGGTGCTTCTTCAGTGCTAAAAGAAGACTAAAGCAGAGGAAGTGGATAGAGCGTGACTATGTGTGTATGTATGTATATGGTATTTTTTATCAAATGGTCAGGGAAGGCCTTGAGTAGAGAGAGATTAAAGAAAGACGTGAAGGAGTAAGCCATGCAGATATTTAGGGAAAGGGCCTTCTAGGCAGAGAGAATACCAGAAGCAAAGGCCCTGAGGTGGGAATATGCTTGACATGTTCAAGAAACACCAGGGAAGCCTCCTTGGTTTCCTCGCTTCATCTGACCGTGTGGTATCACACCTGAGAGATGGAGCGGTCACTCAGGAACATGACAATATAATGCTTTCCTGTTGGTGTTAAGTCAGTCATCCATAAGGCAGTATCACCACATACCATGTTTGATCTGACCTGAGTCAGGGCGGAGTTTATAAAAAGGTGAATGTCCTCAATCAAATGTAAAATTGGAAAATCGGAAGAGTGACCCTGTCTGGGTAGTGATGAGATACTATTATTTTTAGTTGCTGTTAAGTCATTCCCAACTCATGGCAACCCTATGGAAACAGATCTCCAGGCCTGTCTTCCAACATGCCTCCGGATGGGTTCGAACCAACAATTTTCAGCTAGTAGTCAGTAGGAAGTAGTCCAAGTAGTCCAAGTTGGAAGTAGTCCATGGAAGAGGGAACTACCATATCCCTCTTCTGGGGTCTGTATCATCTTTGATTTTAGGATTTCTTTTCTTCCTCCATGTTTTATATTCCCTCAATGAGTGTAAGGTCCTTGGGGCTAGAACTATGTTTTGTTCATCTGAGTATACCCTATAACATGCAGAAAAACACTCTGAATTAGTACCAGGACTGGTTGCCACTGAGTCAGTTCTGACTCATGGCAACCTCATGTGTATCAGAGTAGGACTGTGCTCCATATGATTTTCAGGGGCTGATTTTTTTTTTTTTTTTGAAGTAAATTGTGAGGTGTTTCTCCCTCTAGGTGGACTTGAACCTCCAACCTTTCAGTTAGCAGCCAAGCACCTTAACCATTGCCCCACCCTGGGAATCCACCATGTGCTTCTTGGAAACCCTATGGGGCAGTTCTACTCCATCCTGTAGGGTCACTATGAGTTGGAATCAACGGCAATGGGTTTGGGTTTTTTTTTTTGCCGAGGGGGGGACTCCTTGCATTAGTCAAAAAAACCAAACCAGTTGCCATTGAGTCAATTCCAATTCATGGTGACCCCATATGTTCCAGTGTAGAACTGCACTCCATAGGATTTTTAGCGATTGCTCTTTTGGAAGTAGATTGCCAGGCCTTTCTTCCATGGTGCCTATGGGTGGATTCTAACCACCAAGTTTTGGGTTAGTAGCCTAGCACTTACCATTTACACCACACAGGGACTCCTTACATTAGTAGGTGATTCATTAAATACTCATTGAAAGAATAAATCAGGCATTGCCAAAGATTTAACTAATTTGGGTGTAAAGAATGAGGTTAAAGCTCGTTTACCTTGACTTCTGCAGACAGCTATTTTCAAAGAGGACACACAATTGCCAATGATGTGAAATTAATTTATGTGTGCAGATCCTGAGACAAGAATTTGGATCCAGGTAGCTTATTTGAGATCCCAAGCACAGGTAAGACAGTAGAGAAAATGAAATAGGAACACCATAAAGAGGCTGATCATGGTGCAAGTGGCAGCCATTTTGTGGGCAACTGAGGCTCAGTCCTGCTGGGGAGCCTGAGATATCGCATAGAATGCTCCTTAGAATTGTCTACCAAGGAATGAGAAAACCGGGGTACTTATCCACCAATTCATGTCCCTCATTGGGTGAGGTTTACCCCTGGAGGCATTAAATCCCCAGCACTTCAAGGCTGCAGTTAGCAAGCTACAGAGGCACCAGAGAAAGCCCTCAGGGAAAGCAGAGCAGCAGAGTGGGGTGGAGGTGGGAAGCTGTCAGTGAGTATGGGAACTGTCCATCTCAGCAATAGGTGACCTCAAAATGGGGCTGCGGGGACATGGGACAGGGCGTCAACAGCATCTGTTCCACATGGCAAAAGAGATATTGTAAAGATTTTTTTTTAACAGATAGGAGTTGGTTTGATAGCAGTTGCCAGTATTTTAATTTAGGGAGTTTAATATATTGCAACAGTTGCCTGCCATTCAGTTGACTCAAAGCCAGCTATTGACAACTCTTAGTTACTGCATATGCCCATGTATAAAGTACCCTCGATTATAAGGTGGCCCTAATCTTCCAGTAAGAATGTTTGATAAAAGGTTTGAGGTCAGTTTGAATACGCACGTTTTAGGAATATAGGCAAAGAGTAAAATATTTACTTATATTTCCTCTATTATTTTGCTTGCATATATTTAAAATCACATTATATAAAATTGATAATTTAGGAATGCAGCATCCATTCTCACATTTTATGAAATCAGTTTATGCAAACACTTCTCATGCTTCTTTGACTTCAGAGTCTTTGTCACTATTAAGGCCACTTTTGGCATCAAAGCCTATTCCTGTCTAACTTGTTTGGCATATAGTGCTTCTTTTGAATCTCTGTGTGTTGCTGCCACTACAAATTTATTTCAAGCTCTGTGTGCTCGTTCACATAAGAACATCAATTTTCTTTCGTTCTTTCTTCCTATAGGTGTGTATTCATGATCTCCACAACCTAACCACTCTGTGTGGCTTGTAGAAGGACATCCAACACAGCCAATTGTGCAACCCCTTCCCAGGAATATTTACTTAAAAAATTGATGTTGAAATCTTGGCCTCCTTTAGTCATTTGTTCATACTTCCATCCTATTTCAATCATTTGATCTCCATAAACATCCCAACCTAGTATTGATTGAGGTTGTTTCAGGCTCTTTTCTCCAAACAGTTCCTAGCAACCTCATGAAAAGTACACCCCTTTTCATGAAGTCTGGGGTCTTACCAGGTAATACATATATATTTGACATGACTTCTCCTTTTAAAATCTGTTGCCATTCATCTAACAGTGATGAGTTGCTTAATTTTCAGTTCTTGCTCTTTGAAAGAGAAAAGGCTTTTTACTTTTTGGCGTTCAGAAGAAAGGAATCAAGAGAATGTCCTGTAATTTTGGAGGCTTTGCAAGGGATTCAAACGTAAAGTGACTTCCTGTCTTCTGAAATATAATTTTTGGGGGAATGGAAATCTCATCTTACTTTTGTATATGTAATTTGATTGTGGGGTTTGGTTATCAGGGTATGGTGGCGGTAAAACAATCCTTGCCCACTAAATTTCCTCTTTAGCCCCCTTCTCTTGTGCTCCATGGTTGATGAGTATATAATTAGTGGGAAAACCATAGCAATGATTTATTTCATAAAGAAGTTGTTGATGTGCCATCAGTCCAAATGGTGTAATCATTTATGTTCCTGACTTTTGGTAAATTTGTATTTCAAAGTCAATTCTGTATTCATTAGCAGGTGCACCTCACTTTAAAGAAGAGCTGTACTTGACAAGTTGTACATAAATCCTTTTTTTCTTTTTAACTGTTGTATATTTTGAATCGACTCGACGGCACTGGGTTATATTTTAAATGCAGGAGAGTTTGCTATTTAAAGAAATTCCACTTAGATGGAATAATTGTCCCCTAAGTTGGCCAGTCAATAAATTAGGATTTTATATTGGATTTCCCTAAAGTGGATCACATTCTATTGCAGTGACTTTTAAACTTTTTTGGCCCTAAGAATAAAATTCACGTCATAGCCCAGCAATATAGATGAGTGTGTGTAAATATACATAAACCAAAAACCAAACCAAACCCAGTGCCGTCGACTCGATTCCGACTCATAGCGACCCTATAGCACATACATAAATTTCACTGAAGCAAAAGTTTCACTTAACGATGCTTGTTCTTTATTACGTGTGTGTTATAGCTTGAATTGTGTCCCCCGCCCCCCCACAAAATGTAAATCCTAACCTTTTTGCCTATGGTTATAATCCCATTTGGGACTGGGTTGTCTTTGTTGTGTTAACGAGGCAGGATTAATGTAGGGTATTTTGTGAGTCAATCTCTGTTGAGATATCAAAGAGATTAAATAAGCAAGGAAAGAAGCAGAGATGGAGGAAGACAGATGCCAAGCCACATGAAGATGGCTCAGGCGCAGAAACTCAGACAAGGAACTTCCTCCAGAGCAGACAGACAAAGCCTTCCCCTAGAGCCAGCACCCTGAATTTGGACTTTAGCCTCCTTAACTAGAAAATACATTTCTCTTTGATAAAGCCACCCATTTATGGTATTTCTGTTACAGCAGCACTAGATAACTAAGACAGTGTGATATACTCTGATGTTTTCTATTCCCTTCTGTTCTTTTCTATGTTTCCCAAAATGCTGGTTGCCAACCCACCAAACTGATTTCAACACTGATGGGTCCTAACATACCTTTTAAACACACTGCTTTATTGTATTACATCCATCAGGAGAGTCCCTTTTTCATTTGTCTTAAATCACTAGCATATTTGGATATTTGCTGGTGTGGGTATATGATGTCATAATAATCTTAAAGGGCAACTTTATTTTTGAGTAGACATTTTATTTCCAAAAGAAGAAAATATTAGCAGGGAAAATGGGAAGGGACATAAGATGAATGGATTGGTTCTTAAATCGAGTGGCTTTCCTGGGGTGTGTAAGACATGCCAAGTCACTGGGCCCCCACCTCTTTGCTGGAATGATTACTCACAGGTCCGGCCGAGCGCTTCTCACAGTTCTTTCTCCCTTCCTGTCTCTCTCTACAGCCACCGCCCTCAAGCCCCCAGAGCTCTACATGTTCAGTCCAATTACTTAATTTCAACCTCATCCATTTCTTCCCAGATGCGAAAATAGTTTTTACACCCAGTTCTCTTCCGAATAACTTGAAAATCTTTTTCAAGTTAAAAAAAGAATCTTTTTTTTTTTTCTTTTCCTGAGCAAATACCTCGGGGAGTTTTGTCCTAGAGGAGCTAGAGTTTTTTCCATAGATGAAATGTTTCCATAGTGTGAGGTAGTATGAAAGTCTAGCCTGATTGTATGTTCAGCTGTGGTTGCATCCTTTATGGCTCTGTTTGTCTATTGTACATACATATTAATTCTTTTTTAGAAAGCTCAGCAGGTTCCCTATCCAGTAAATAAAAACACCCATAATGTAACATTACATCGCCAGGCATTATGCTAAGTACTACACACAGTTAACTCATTTATCCCTCATTGTGTCATTTATGCTTTATAATGACACCAGGAGATAACTTATGTTACAGATAGGGCTTTGGGGCTCCCAGAGATTTGCTCAACGGCTAAGGGACAAGTCTGGGGGTCTTGTCTCAGGTCCAGGGACAGGAACAGGCCCAGCCAGATGTTGGCCCTGAAGTCCCCTTTGTCTCCCACCTGCAGGAGACCCAGGGCCCAGCAGCAGCCTTGTGGACTCTTCCGGGTCTAGCTGGACTCCAGTGTACTAGATGTGCACATCCCAAATGGGGTATCTGTGTGAGTTACTGTTGCTTGGAGACCTTGGTGGTTCAGCAGTAGAATTCTCACCTTCTGCATGGGAGACCTGGGTTTGATTCCCAGCCAGTGCACCTCATGCATAGCCACCACCTGTCTGCCAGTGGAGGCTTGTGTGTTGCTATGATGCTGAACAGGTTTCAGCGGAGCTTCCAGCCTAGGATGGACTAGGAAGAAAGGCCTGGCAATCTACTTCTGAAAATCAGCCAGTGAAAATCCTATGGATCACAATGGTCCAGTCCACAGCCGACCAGGGAGATGGCACAGGACCAGGCAGCATGGGGTCACCATGGATCGGAGACCTACTCAGTGACAGCTAACAACAACAACAACTGTTGCACCGACATCTCTCTAGGCTCAGCACTACGGGGTAGAAAGGGCCCAGTAGGAGTCACTAACAATGGACACGGTTCTGGGACAGGTGAGCCTCAGTGTCTCCAGCTTAAAAAGGGAATGATGAAACCTGCTCTTCCTCCTCTTCCCACACAGGGCCACTGGAAGGGTCGCTTGAGATATAAAGGGCAATAGAAAAGCAAAGTAAGTGTGTCGCTTTCTTAATAATGCCCCTGGGACAAAGTGATGTCTCCTTTGGGGAGAAGTGATGTCTCCTTTGGGGAGAAGTGATGTCTTTGTCTAAACCAGGTGTTGACAAACTTTTTCTGTATAGGACCAACTCCCTCACCAAAAAAAAAAAACATTGCCATCGAGTTGATTCCGACTTATAACAACCTTATAGTGACCTTACAGGACCAGATAGTAAATATTTAGCTTTTCCGGACCATATGATCTCTGTCCTAACTTCTCAACTCTGCTGTTATGAGGCGAAAGCAGCCATAGGCAATATGTAAGCCAATGAGTATGGCAGCGGCCCAATAAAATTTTATTTATAGACACTGGTTTGAATTTCGTATAATTCTCGCGTCATGAAACATTATTCCTCTTTTGACTTTTTTTCCTCAAACATTTAAAATGCAAAAAAAAAAAAAATCCTAGCTCATGGGCAGTACAAAGACCAATGGGAGGCTGGATTTGACCTGTAGACCTTAGATTGCTGACCTCTGCGATAAACTCCCACGGCCTTTGTACCACCCGTAGCCAGCAGCCACAGTCCACTTTAGATCCAGCAGTTCATGCTGTCCTTATTGCATTTTTCTCTTGTCCTTCCAAAATATACTCACATTTATTTCATCTCCTTTAGCACTAGGTAGGATAATAGCATGTATACTCTATACATACCTTACCTGTTGCCTTCTAGTCGACCCTGACTCATGCCGACCCCATGTGTGTCAGAGTAGAACTGTGCTTCATAGGATTTTCAATGGCTGATTTTTTGGGAAGTAGATTGCCAGGCCTTTCTTCCAAGGAGCTTCTGCATAGATTTGAACCACCAACCTTTTGGTTAGTAGCCGAGCATGTTAACCATTTGTGCCTCCCAGGGACTCCCATTCTATGCATACACACATACTTACATAGTACATGCTGAATAATTATTTGTTGAATAAATGGGCATAAGAAAACCTCTTGCTTTTCTTCTTGCCTTATTTTTCTATCTTTAAAAAAATCTATACCTGTATTCTAATAAACCTTTGGGAGCGACTAACATTTTGTAGTTAAATTTAAAGGCTTTAGGATTCTTGGCGGAAAGGTTCTCCCCCCACCGCCACTATTAACCATAAAAGGAAAAAAATGCAAGAGATAAAGGAAGGGAAAAAACAGACAAAACAAAACCAACATTTCAGCATAAAAAAAGGTTTATTAGAGGGTTACTAAAATGGCCAAATGTTTAGCCTTATTCCCGGGGAGCCCTGGAGGCTGACGTGCTTTTGTACCTCACCTGCCATTAGTGCTGCTTTTTTGTGCTTTTCTAGAAATTCAACAGGGCGACCAGAACCCTGTGTATTTGGCTATAAATGAAGAGGACCTAGTAGAATGTACTTTATCTTTTTATCTGTATTAGATGGATAGACAGATAGACAGACAGATAGATGCCATCAGGTCAACTCCATGGTGACCCCAGGTACAACAGAATGAAACGTTGCCCAGTCCTGCACCATTCTCACGATTGCCAGCGTGCTTTAGTCCATCATTGCAGCTATTGTGCCAATCCACCTCACCCAGCCTCTCCCTCAACCTCCCTGGCTCTCTACTTCATCAAACATGATGTCCTTCTCCAGTGATTGATCCCTCCTGATGATGTGTCCAAAGCAAGCAAGTCAGATAATATTCTGTTGTGTTCCATAGGGTTTTCATGGCTAATTGTGAGAAGTAGATCACCAGTCCTTTCTTTCTAGTCTCTCTTAGTTTGGAAGCTCCACTGGAACCTGTCCACCGTGGGTCACCCTGTTGGTATTTGAAATACTCGTGGCATAGCTTCCAGCATCATAGCAACATGCAAGCCACCACAGTATGACAAACTGGGAGACAGGTGGTGGCTGTATTAACCCAAGGTGTCTTGAGTAATCACGCATATCCTTCTGAAGAGCAAAACCTTGAACACAGCCCTTGTCTTTAAAAGTACAGGCTCAGGAGCAGGATTATTAGGAAATACATAAATTTAAAACTTTCCTCTCAAAATGAGGTGGGAAGAAACAGGATGGGAATTAAAGCCATGTGTGTATCTATGTGTGTGTGATTTTTATTTTTCCAAATATTCTGAGTGTGTTACTCTCATGAGGAAATTACATGTGGGTGTGTATATGTGTGAATATTTAAAGGGTGAGAAGAATATGAGGGAATATTGGAATATTAGAAAATCATTACTAGTATATGTCCTTTCATATAATTTGTTCAGAACAGAAATAATTAAGTGGCTTTTCATTAAGTACTTTACTTTTTTTTTTTAGTCTGCCAAGATATATTAAGTTGCCCTAACCTGGAAAAAAAGATTCCCAGCACATGTAACGTAAATTATAAAGTGTACTTTCTACTTGGCATAAATCGTTACTGCTGTGCTAGATGATGTCTAGTTTCAAAGAGAGAATTTTAAGCCCGCGGTAAAAGTGTGCATTACATTTAAATCACATGAGGTATTTGGAGCCTGCTTGGGGAAGAGCAGGGGATGAGAATCTCAGAGTTTTGTTCCCTGTTTTGTCTAAACTGCTGCATGTAGACACAACGAAGTACTTACTGTCAGGGCAGTGACTGTTTGCAAAACGACCGGTAATAGATGGATGATGGTGGGGGGAGGGGAAAGACAGGCTGCTGAGAGAGCCCATGGGGGTGGGTAGGTGATTATCCATCTGTCCGCAGCTTCTTGTGTGGCATGAGGCTCCCCTTCATGAAAAAGAGAAAATGTGTTTATGAAGGTGGGTGATTAAGATCTCTTTCGTTATGTTGTTGGCACAGTGTTATAGATTGAATTGTGTCGACCAAAATGTGTTGAATTCCTGGCCCTTGTAATATTCCCGTTTGGTAATAGGGATTTTCTGTTGTTGTGTTAAGTGCTATGGCTGCTCACCAAAAGGTTGTCAGTTTGAATCTACCAGGTGCTTCTTGGAAACTATGGGGCAGTTCTACCCTGTCCTATAGGGTCACTGTGAGTCGGAATCACTGAAATTGAGCCCCGTCCAAACATCCGATGCCCCCTTTTAGGTAACTTTACCATAATATATGCTCAAAAAAATACAAGTCAAGCTCCTTAATCTTTTAATTAACGCATTACTGTGCTTGAGGAAGGACACTGGGCCATACTGGGTTAACAGAAACTGCTCAGTGGTACCCCGTGCCCAGGGCTGGTGCAATACCATAGACACACCACTGTTGAGTTTTGTTTTCCTTTTCTTATTACCACCCCTTCCTCTTTCTTTCACCCACTTGGGGGAATTACATTGGACTTGCCTAAACTTTATTGCTTATTTTGATTGTTCCCTTCCTTGCTGGGAGTTGTTTGCAAATGTCTGCTTATCATCGGTTATCCATTCATATTTAGGGATGTGGCACTAAAGCTGGCCAAACAAACAAACAAAAAAACCCAAACCGTTGCTGTCGAGTTGATTCTGACTCATATCAACCCTATAGGACAGAATAGAACTGCCTCCATGGGATTTCCATGGCTGTAATCTTTATGGGTGACCCTGGTGGCATAGTGGTTAAGTTCCATGGCTGCTAACCAAAGGGTCGGCAGTTCAAATCCACCAGACAGTCCTTGGAAACCCTATGGGGCAGTTCTACTTTGTCCTGTAGGGTTGCTATGGGTCAGAATTGACTCGACAGCAATGGGTTTGGTTTGCTTTTGGAATCTCTACAGAAGCAGACTGCCCCATCTTTGTCCCACGGAACAGCTGGTAGGTTCGAATCGCTGACCTTCGGTTAGCAGTCCAGTGCTTTAACCACTGCGCCACCAGGACTCCTAAAGCGGGTTAGAGGTCTGTATACATTGGCAGGGTTTGTGGATGTCTTAGGTCAGGCTCCCCAGATGCAGACACTGAGAAGAGGGTTCGTGTGTGTGTGCCTGTGGATGCTTCTAGGGGAACTTGGTAAGGGAATGGGGGAATGCAGGCAGAGAAGGGCAGGAAGCCAAGCAAGGGTGTGATTTCAAAGTCCTTCAGAGGGCAGCTTCAGCCCCATCCCACAGGGGAGCTCTGAAGTATGAGTTACACCTCAGAGTTGTCCCCACTAGAGGCAATGGGGGCTGGGTTTCATACTCCCATACATGTCAGTCACTAGTTAGGGGTCCCAGGAGAGAGGATGTAGAGGAGGAGGGTAAATGTCTCAGGTATTTCTGGCTTTCCACACAGGGGTAAAGCTAGGGCAGCCCTCCTGGAAGAGCCCTAGATGGGGGCTGTGGGCATGAAAGCACATGGAAGGTGGGATGTGGGTGGAATGCCAACACTGTCCACCTGTAGACCAGTAGGCTCTGTTCAGGCTGAGCAGACAGACAGCCACTGAGTTGCTTCATTTAATGAATCCCCAAATGCCAGCCTTCTTCCTGGGAGTAGCTGCTGGCTCCTGGCCATACAAGGACATTGCATGGTGAAGACGGCTGGGGAATCCAACTGTTGGGGTTACAGAGACTCCTCTGTTTCCAGAGTCTTATCTGCTCCCACCCTCTGTGAGGCCTGCATCCTTGGGTTCTACAGTCCAGTCCCTTCCAAGGCAATGTGTTGGAATCTTTTGTTTGTGGATATTTGTTCTTCCATTTTCTTTGTGGATTTATACCTTATCTACGCCTTTATACTCATTTCAGTGGGGTCTCAAGAGGAAAAGCATAACAATATATGTGGTCAGTTTGCCCCCCTGAGCCACCTGAAACAAAAGCTAGAGTAAAATCTTGGAATAAATATGTTTCTCTAGGAATATACTTAAACAGTTTATATCCCTGTAACTTCGTGGGAATAGGTGAACAGTTAAGACTTAGTCGATCTAAGTATTATCTAGAAAAGTGCTGTATTAGCCAAAATGAGTAGTTGCAACTGTTGTAACTGTTAGCTGGAGAATGTGAGCCAGTGACCAATACTGAAGCTTTGGGCTAAGTGAGAGGACTGCTGTCTTCCCCAACGTTTTTTGATATTAACACCAGACATAGATGAGTAAACCGCTAATGTCAGCGCAAACCACGGTTTCCATGTTATCACATCAGGGTTCATCTTGGGAATTAAATAGTGAAAGAAAGCTAAATAATAACTTTGGCAGACTCAGTAAACACTATCTTGTTGTTCAGGAAATATCAAAAGAAACACCCCTCTATATGTAATAGATTTACTGAATGGACTTTCTTTTACATCGATAGGGTGCAAATAGAAACCATCTCCGTTTCTTCTCTCGTGGCCTCTTCATACAGACTTCAAAGACTTGTCTTTGCTTCCGTATTGGAATAAAATCTTGGGTAGGTCGCTTAGATTTCTCAGTTACTCTTAAGTGGTGACAAGTCAAATACAGTCTATTAATCACATAAGGCAGTCTAGTGTAATGATAAAAATTCCAAGCTCCTGTCTAATTTTTGACTTTTTAAAATATAACTCGCGTATAGTGAAGGCTAAAAATCTCAAGTGTCCAGTTTGTTGAATTTTCCCATATCTAAAAACCCATGTAACTAGCACTCAGCTCAAGATAAAAGGCGTTTCCAGCCCCTTTCTGAGAGGCTCCCCCACACCCCTGCCCTGTCAATATCTACCACCACTCCAATGGTAACCACTGTTCTCACCTCTATCACCATACAACAGAGCCCTGGTGGTGCAGTAGTTAAGAGCTTGGCTGCTAACCAAAAGACTACAGTTCAAATCCACCAGCCGCTCCTTGGAAACCCTATGGGGCAGTTCTACTCTGTCCTCTAGGGTGGCTATGAGTCAGAATTGACTCAACGGCAACGGGTTTGGTTTGGTTTTGGTATCACCACACAACAGTTTTGCCTGTTCTGAACTTCAAATAAAGGTAGCCTGGGTGGTGCCAGTGGTTAAGCACCCTATTACTAACTAAAAGGTTGGCAATTAGAACCCACCCAGAGGTGCCTCAGAAGACAGGTCTGGCAATCTGCTTCCAAAAGGTCACAGCCTACTCTGACACACAAGGGGTCGCCACGAGTCTGAACTGACTCGACAGCAACTAACAACAGCAACTTCTTATAAATGGAATCGTATGGTATATAACCTTTTGTGTCTGACTTCTTTGTTCAATATTACTTTAGAGAACCATCCATGTTGCTGTATGGATCAGTAGTTCATTCCTTTTTACTGTTGTGTATTATACCATTGTGTGAATATACTGAGTTTATCCATTCTTCTGTTGAAGAGCATTTGAGTTGTTTTGCCATGAACATTTATTTTGGTGCGCATACTCATTTCTGTAAGGTATATGCCCAGGAATGGAATTGCTAGGTCATAGGATAGATGTATGTTTAGCTTTAGAGATAGTGCCAAACAGTTTTCTGAAGTGGTGGTACCAATTTACACTCTGACCTGCCTTTAGATTTCTCCCAGCAAGATTCAAACACCCACACCTGGCTCCTACAAACTTCAGAGAGCCTGTTTCAAGCTCCTGGAGTGTTCTCTTGAAGTCTTCCAACCAAACTCTTGGTTTGGTGAGTATTGCCGGGGGATGGGGGAAACACTCGGCTAACTCTTTGAAGTTGTTCCTAGAGCTTCTTCAACTTAAAGCATTTTCTGTCCTGCAGATAGGTGACAGGCTAATGCTAGTAATTCCACAGTCTGCTTGCACGCCCAGCAGAGGTTGTTTAGCACTTCCACTTTAGATTTTTTTGGGGGGTGGGGAGGAGACTTGGCACTTATTATGTGGTTTCAGTCTTGGGGCCCTTGTTGTGTCTTGGTTATGACTTTGGACAACAGCCAGTATCCTATTTAATACCCAGCGACACGTGAAGTAATCAGATGGCAGTAAAACACATACAGCAAAAAGCATAAAGTACACAAATCTCATGCATACGAGTTAATGAATTTTACATATGTGCAAAACTGTGTAACCACCACCTGGATCAAGATACAGAACATTTTCATCAGCCCCTAAGATTTCCTCATACTCCTTCCCAGCCTGTAGCTGTCCTCCCCACCCCTGGGTTACCACTGTTGTGACTTCTATCATCATTGGTTAGTTTTGCCAATTCTGAATGTAATTATAAGGAGAATCACATGTGTACCCCCCCTTTTTTTTGGTCCAGATTCTTTTTCTTGACAAACTGTGAGATATGTCTGTGCTATTACATGCATCAGCAGTTCTATGATTCTTATCGCAGTATAGTATTCAGTTGTCTATTCCTAGTTGAAAACATTTTAATCAACTGTGTTTATCATAAATAGCTTGCTGTTTGATGTAATGTTAGTATGTATTCTTCCCAGCTCCAGGGTAGATGTCGGTACACGTGTTCTGTTCTAACAATGATTTATTTTGCTGGATTTTTTTTTCCTGATTAGTGGTATTGTCTAGCTCAGTTAACTGGATGCGACTTAGTTACTTTATGTGTTGAAGGTAAACAAAGCATACGCTTAAGAATTCGCTGGGTACTAAACAGGTTATTCATGCATTATTTGAGGAATGTTTTTGTCACACTCTGTTAAGAAGCCCACGACCATCCACTAACCGGCATTTTATTTGCTTTACCTGAATCAACAAGGCCATGCACTGAGAATATTTTCATTAAAAATAGTTTTTTGTAAAACAGAGCAAGTCAAGTGCATATTTTGATTTTTAACATCTTAGTTTCAAGTGTAAAATGAGTTCCATTCTAACCAAAATGCAACATTTATATCCAGAATAGTGGAAAGCAGTTTGAAACACCTAGTAATAATAAAATGGCAAACGCTGGTGCATTGCTTACTATAAGCAATATAAGACGCTGCTGAAGGCACTTCACATATATTCACTCATTTAATTCTCACAACACTATGAAGAGGGGAGCCCTGGTGGTGCAGCGGTTAAGAACTCGGCTGCTAACCAAATGGTTGGCAGTTCAAATCTACCAGCCGCTCTTTGGAAACCCTATGGGGCAGTTCTACTCTGTCTTGTCGGGTTCCTATGAGTTGGAATTGACTGAGTGGCAGTGGGTTTGATTTTGGGGGGTTATCGCATGCTACTATTATCCTCATTTTACAGATGAGTACCGAGGCACGGGTTAAGAGACTTGCCCAAGATTGCACAGCCGGTAGCTGGCAGAGGCAGGGTTTGAACCCAAGTAGCCAGGGTCCTGAGTCTGCACATAGAACTGCACATACAACCACTATGCTATATCGCCTTTTAGCTCAGTCTTTCATCTTACTGTTTACTCATGGGGGAAGAGGCTGTAGGAAAGAGCACTCCGGCTCTCTCAATTCCTGGACAATTTCCTAGTTGAGATTGAAACTCTAGCAGTTAAAATTTTACCATCACTTTAATAGACTGTATTAATCAGATCCTTAAAGGATACCACCCTGCTATAACTGTCTTAAAAAATCACATTATAAAAATATGTCCCTCAGTAAATAAATAACCCTCTACCTCCCCCCCTTTTTAAGCCCTGAGAATATACTGGGGAGATGTGTTATGGGGAAAGACCAGATGTTCCTCCAGGTCCGCTGAGGCCCCAACCTGCTGCCTGAGTGAGATAGGCTTTAAGCACTGGGACCCGGTACTAGTTCCTTTCTAAATGTTTCCCTTGATTTCACTCATGCTACACAGATTTTCTGTGACAGTGTGCCAGACCCTGAGCACAGCCCTGGGAGACTTAAGGGCTCATGGGAGCAGCGTCCCTGAAGCCCCTTTCATCAGGGAGCTATAGAGTTAACCACAGGAGACAGGCACTTACCACAAAACCACACAGATGCTACTACCAACTGGTAAGTGCTGTGAAGGGAAGGTGAGGGTGCTGAACATGTGACAGAGGCCGGATCCTGTCCATCCTGTGCGCTCAGTCAGGAAGTGCTCTCTGGGGTAGGGCAGTGACTCTGGGGAGAAAGGGGAGGGTGCACCAAGGCCCTGGGATGGTACGTATGTACGTGTGTATGTGCGTGTGGGGGGGGGACGGAGGGGACAGAGGGGGCCCAGCTGGCTGAGACAGAGCCAGGGCCAGGTCAGACAGAAGCTCCAGGTTGCCTTTGGGATTTTGCTCTTTATTCTGAGAACAATAGGAAGCCATTTTGGTGCTTCAAATAAAGGAAAGACATGATCAGATTTGTGTTTTTCTATAGCTGCAGATTGGAAGAGGGCAAGAGGGAAAGTATTTCATGAAACGGAAGGTGATGCCGATCAGGAGGCTCTTACAGAACTCCAAGGGGGGGAGGTAATGGTGTGGAATACTGTTGGCAGACAAGCTGGAAAGAACTGGACAGGCAGGAAAAATATTTGGTACGTGGAATCCTCGGGATTAGGTGATGGACTGTAAGTGTGAGGTGAGGAAATAACAGGTATCGAGACTAACTGCTAGGTTTTGTTTTGTGCTGATGGAAGGATGGGGTTGCTGGTCACAGAAACAAGGGATGGAAAATGGAAGAGAACTAGGTTGGAGAGTGGGCAGGGAGCAGAGAAGATGTTGGCTTTAAGGTGTCAGTGAGACCTGCAAAGATTCAAGGTAAGCCCTTGAGTCTAGGAGCCCAGAACTCCAAGGGGAGGTCTGGGTTTGAGGTTATGCTGATCAAGCATCATGGATTTAGAAATTGGAGCCCTGGTGGCACAGTGGTTAAGCACTCGTCTGGTAACCAAAAGGTCAGTGGTTTGAATCTACCAGCCACTCACTCCCCAGAAGAAGGATGTGGTAGTCTGCTTCCATAAAGATTTACAGCCTTGGAAACCCTATATAGGGTCATTATGAGTTGGAATCTACTTGATGGCAATGCGTTCGGTTTTTATATGTAACCTTATTGTGAAGTTAAACCCATGGATACGTTCTGATACAATCTCTAGTAGAGTTTTGTTCCTAATTCTTTCTTCAACCCCCAGTGAGAAGTGGGGAAACCAGGGGTCTAGTGGCCAGTGCTCTGTCATATAGGGTCACTATGAGTTGGAATCTACTCAACAGCATCCAGTGTAATGGCCAGGACTGGGCAGGAACCAAGATGGCAGACTGTCAGCCCCTGCACTTCACTTCCTGGCCAGCAACCAGCCCTTCCCCTGTCCAAGACACCATACATGAGGGCACCAAGGGGCCTTCCAGCTCTGATGTGAGTGTGCAGGAGGGCGCTGCAGGGCTCAGGCCCATGCTAGGATGGGCAGTGTGGTGGGGTGGGCAGCTGAAATTTGCCCCACAGTCTTGACCTTCCAGCCCTGGCTTCCAGCCCATGTCCAACCCTCTGCAAGGCCAACCTCCAAAATCCCAATGTCCAGTCTCTGGTTTTACTAAAAAGGATTTATCATCAACTTCATTGGTCATAAGCACCTTTTATTTGATTTCCTGGAAAACAATGCAATGAGAGACATTTTATTTAAAGAGTTTAGGCACTGAATAACCAGTCGCAATCTCCAACTCATGATGACCCCATGTGTGTCACAGTAGAACTGTGTGCCACGGTGTTTTCAATGGCTCATTTTTTGGAAGTAGGTTGTCAGGCCGGTCTTCTGAGGCATCTCTGAGTGGACTTGAACTTCCAACCTTTTGGTTATTAGCCGAGTGTGTTAACCATTTGTACCACCCAGGAACCCCAGACACTCAATACTATTATTCTATTTCTGTGTGCTTGGGTCTTTACATTTTTATAGTGTACATTCTGTTGCATTAAGGAAGCAAATTTTAAGACTTGATAGTTTGATGAGGTTTGCTTTCCTGTGTAATGACATGCATATCGTAAACTGCTGTTCTTGTGACCTTGAGTTATAACGTAGAATAAATTTGGGGGAGCTATTGTCAGGAAGCCTGAGAAAGGACTGATTGGCTTTGGTTATTGTCTAGCCTAAAAGCTGTCAGATGGAGATTATGTATAATGTTTGGAATTTGTCTGGCTGCTTTACTGTGCTTTCTAAAGCACTCGCCGTATTCAGCTACTTTGCAAAATGCTGATAAACACTTGGGAAAATGGGTGTGTTTTTATGACTTGATTTTGAGAGTAACGATTTATGAAACTTAGAGACTTTATCTGAGGGAGACAAGGAATAGTAAAATAGTGGAGGTAGAACTGCAGATTTGAGATTCCATGATTTTCTCTATTTTTTTTAATGTACTTTGTAAAGGGAAAGGTTAAGATCGATAGATAAGCTTCCTAGACTTGAACAGTGTCTGCTTTCTGAACAAAAACAGCTATATTGTTATTAAAATGTCTTGCTGCTAATGACCTCGGGGTCCAACTGCAGATATTTCATTTGATGACACAGGTTTTATGCTGCTGTTGCTACGACAGTGAGTCCTGTTAGGAATTCTGAATACTAAGTACTGATGCCTTTCCCGACCAGGCAGTGAAGAGAAAGGCTGCAGGCAGGCTTGGTGACACCTCAGGAGGCTGTGTATCCCGTCTCCATAGTTACAGGTGAGTTGAAAACAGCCTGTGTTCCCCAGTGTTCCAGAACTCATACATGGAGCCGCATTCAAAAGCCTAAAGAAATAGTGTTAATAACAGGTCTCTGGGTCCAGGCGAGGGCGTGTCTGCAACCACTCAATCGCATCCCTTAAATCTTTCCCAATTTTGGAACCAGATAAGAAACAAAACACAGGAGACCGAGGGAGCTCTGTTACTGATAAAGCCCCTTGAAAACTGGGACTTAGTCATGTGACCACAAAGGACTCTGGAACTAGCCTCACTGATGCTCTCAGCCCTGGCGCAGCAGGGCCAGCACTCCTTGTTAAGCTCACTCATGGGCAGAGTGGACCAGAACGCACACCTCCTTAGGCAGGCAGATGGGAAAGGAGACGAAGGGTTTAAGCTGGGCATGCTCAGTAGTTTCCCTCAAACTGGCCGATCATACAGGAGACTCCCTCCCATGAAGAGAGTGGGTGAGGGTGGAGTGGGGCTAGAGAGAGCAGGGGCAGTACTCCAGTGCAATCCCTGTGGGAACGGCAGACCAAGAGAAGGAAGTTTCTCCTAGAAGGCTCCAACAGGGATGGAAAGCAATGATCAGCATACCTGCAGGAAAAAACTGACATGTTCTTAAAATAGGTTTTGTTTTTGGTCATGCAAGAATTACACGTGCATGGTAAAAATGATAAAATGTATGTAAGGAAATAAATATCGCTCATTATCCCACCAGCCCAAGATAAAGACTGTTGGCATTTTTGTGTACTCTTTGTATGCATGTGTGTGTGTTTAACAAAAACACAGCATATATACGATTTTGTATTCTCCCTCTTTCCACTTAACAATGTCGTAAATAAGTTTTTAATGAACTTCTTTATTTAGGCACTTATCAAAATAAAACATATCTTATTTTCAGCTTGCTGATATGTCAGAGTACTTGTTTTCACCTTGTCCTAAGATTGGTGAACGGATATTCATGTGTGTGATTTAAAGGTAAAATATAACATTTATGGTATTAATGTGTATTCATCAGGACTCTTAGGTGCAAGCAACAGAAAGTGACTGGCTGACTGAGCAGAAAGTGATTGCGTAGCTGGCAGAATTGTTGGAAGAGCTAGAGAGCCAGGCTGAAGCAGAGCTTCTTGGAACAGCACCCAAAACCAAGCCTCAGAAATGGTCTGATGAGGAAAAGTCGCCTCTGCTGAGCCCTTGATGCCACAAGACTTCTGTGTCAGGACCTTAATTTTATCACAACTACCAGCCCTGCCATCACTGAAGCTACCTCTGCTTCTGAAAGATTGCAGCTTTGAAAACCTGGTGGAGCACAGTTTACTCTGAAACACGTAGAGTTGCCATGAGTTGGAATCGACTTGACAGCAACTAACAACAACCAGCCACCATTACCTACCCCAGCTCAGGAACGTTCAATGGCTCCCTACTCCTCACAGATGAAAATCTGGCTTTCAAGGGGCTTCACCATTAGGACCCTGGCTACCCACTCAGCATTGTTCTACATTTCTTAACAGACATCCCCAGCTTCCTCTAGTCAGACCAGTTACTTGTGGTTTTCCGAGTATACCTAACCCCAGGCTTTGGCCACGCTGTGTCTTGTTCCTGGAGTGCCTACCCCATCTCCATTTGTCAAAACATTTTCCACTCTTTAAAAACAAACAAACGAACCTCTGCTGTTTCTGTAGTTATGTCTCCTCTGTCATTCTGTTTTCTTCTGTTTGAATTGTCTTTTTCTCTCCCAGTCCTGGGAGCTGTCTTATCAAACCTTTTTAAAGAAACAGCTTTTGGTTTTGTTAATCTTTATTATTGGTTGTTTTTGTAGTTCTCTAGTTTACTGATTCTTTTTATTTCCTTTCTTTTGTTTCTTTGGGTTTGCCCTGTTTTTGTTTTTCCAGATTCTTGACTTGAATGCTTAGCTCATTTATTTTTAAACGTTCTTTGTTTCCTGATAAATGTATTTAAGGCTATAAATTTTCCTCTAACTACTGTTTTTGCTGCATCTCTAGAATTTTCACATGTAATGTGTTCATTCTAATTCGGTTCTAAGTATTTCTCCTTCCATTCTTCAAGGCCTTTTATATTCTACTTTTTCCTAGCACCTCTGCCATCCCACACCCAGAATCTATTTCACCCTGCTCTCCTAGACTTTGAAAAACAATTTTTTTTCCTCCTGGTTCACTTCTCCTATTCTGTTTCATTAGTTATCTGTGTGGATGTTTTAATCCTTGTGCTTATCTGCTTTGGCCTTGTGTAACGATTGTTCACCTCTTCTGCTCCAGCCCCCATTACGGTACCACAGTAGTGGGTGCTCACTATTATTACATTGTCCAAGGCAAAGTTTTCATTTTTAGCTCCCATGTACTGAATGGAGCATTGCTGGCACAGTGGTTAAGCACTCGGCTACAAACTGGCACCAGTGGCTCCATGGGAGAAAGATGTGGCAGTCTGCTTCTGTAAAGAGGGCAGTCTGCTTCCGTAAAGGTTATAGTTTGGAAAACCCCATGGGATAGTTCTACTCTGTCATGTAGTGTTGCTAGGAGTCAGAATTGACTCGATGACAATGGGTTAATCTGTACAAGAGCAGACTTCCACGTCTTTCTCCAGGGTGGCTAGTGGGTCCGAACTGCTGATCTTTCAGTTAGCAGTAGAGCACTTAACCACCATGCCACCAGTGCTCCTTATTATCATGTTAGGTCTTTCAATACTCTGAGGTAAAGCAAGTAGCATAGGGTTGTTGTTTTAGAGACAGTGGTCAGGGGAGGCCTCTCGGAGAGGGTGACATTTGAGATGGCTGATGAAGTGAGGGAGCAAGCTTTGTGAATATCTCTGGGAAGAGCCCTCCAGGCAAAGGAAACAGCAAATGCAAAGGCCCAGAGGCAGAGCATGCCTGGAGTACTTGAGCGAATACCAAGAAGCTGAGAGAAAGAAAAGAGAATGATATGTAGTAGTCGGGGTCAGCTTAGGTAGGGCCTTGTGGGCTGATCATTTCTTCCCGTATTCCCTGTATCCTGCAGCCAGCCCCTGCTCACTGGATATTGGGCTTTGGGACATGGGCTCTGTGGCAATAGCCAATTGGACCTCAAGATGAATCAATCAAATACTCCTGAGAACTTGGATGAGAGACTTAGAGACTAGTCTGTTGGTCATTAAAGTGATAAGAGGCCAGGCAGGGCTGGGATGGCCATGTTTGGCCTATGTGCATAGAGAAGCAGCCTGGAGCAGGAAAGAGGAAGAGATATGAGGTAGACATGAGGTGAAAGAGACATGAGAGACCACGGACCTTGAGTAGGAGAGAAAAAACAAACAGAAAAAAACAACCCAGTGCAAAATGTACCAATTCCTTGTTCCAAACTTTCCAGAGATGCAGCTGTCCTTGTAGTAAATTTCCATTTACTTAATCCAGCTCAATGAGCCCCTATTTATTTCAGCCAGTGGCAACTGACTCAGATACCAATTTATGCCAGAAGAGAAATGTGGAAAGGGGACTGTTGACGTTCAGAGGAGGGCAAAGCCATCGGGACTGGGCAGGTGAGAAAGACTTTTATAGGGAGATTGTGGGCCTCAAAGAATAGAATTGCTCTCCGCACCCAGGGAAGCATTTTCAGCTGTAATGTTTACTTCCAATCTACTGTTATGCTTTTTTGTTTTGTTTTGTTTTAGTTGAGGCATGCTTTACCTACAGTAAAATTCACCTTTTTAAAGTGTATAATTTGATGAGTTTGTCCAGGTTTGGTATCAGGGTAAGGCCTGCTTCATATAATGAGTTCTTTCCTCTTCTGTTATTATGGAGGAGTTTGTGTGAAATCAGCATTGTTTCTTCCTTAACTGTTCAGCAGAATCAACCAGAGAGGCCTCTTGGGTCTGGAGTTTTCTCTGTGGGGAAGTTTATAACTATGACTTCAGTTTCTTTAATAGATAGAGGGATACTCAGGTTATCTACTGCTTCCTGAGTGAAGTTTTGTAGATGTCTTTCAAGTAATTTGTCTGTTTCCCATAAGTTATCAAATTTATTGCATAGAGTTGTTTGTAATATTCCCTTATTATCTTTTTAATGTCTGTAGGCTTTGTGATGATGTCTCATCTCATTTCTAATATTGGTAATTTGTGCCTTCTCTATTTTTCTTGATCAATAGCTAGAGGTTAATGAATTCAATTGATCTTTTTAAAGAACCAACTTTTGGTTTCATTGATTCTTCTCTATTGTTTTATGTTAGGCTGTAAGGTACTGTTATCTCATCTGTTAAAACCTGTGCCCTAATCAACATAAAACCTCATGTTGCCCCAGGAGAGTCTCAAAATGTTTCTTAAGGACTTTTTCATTTCCAACCACTCTATACCAAATCCTGATTAAAAGTCATGCATCTCCCATGTATACCTAAAATCCAAGAAGAGTTGTCCCAGCTTTACTTGAGGCAGAATGGTGATGTGGCTGAGAGTCACACAATTTCTGAAATTGTGTCCTGGTCTATCACTTACTAGCTGTATAGCCTTGAGCAGCCACTTACACACTTCTGAGAAATGGGGATAATAAGACCTATTCCTATGGTTTTTGTGTAATATATTCAGCATAGAACCTGGCATTTGGTAAGAAATCAACAAATGTTGTCTCTTCAAATAGCATCATATACATTAAATGTTTTCTTAATTTCCAAATATAAGATTATATTATTGATCAGGCTTTTGTGAATTACATGACTCCTAACAATTCTAAACTGCCCCCCAAGAAGTAGTTAGGTACCGTATTAGCATTATTGTCCTGTCTTCCAAAATTACTTTATTTCCCAAACAAGAGGGCTCACACTCAGTTTTATGATTTCCTAGTCATAAAATACTGTACCCCAAAATTGTAATGATTTCCTAGTAATTTTAAAGCAACTTTTTAAATATATGCATATAAGATGTGTGTAATAGTCTTAGGGTGTGTATGTATGCATGTGTGTGTCTATTTAAAAAAAACAACTAAACCTGTTGCCAATTCTGACTCATAGCAATCCTATAGGACAGAGTAGAATTGCCCCATAGGGTTTCCAAGGAGCGGCTGATGGATTTGTACTCCTGATCTTTTGGTTAGCAGCCGTAGCTCTTAGCTACTGAGACTCATATACATATATATTATTTGCATTGGACAAATCTGCAAAAGACCTCTTTAAAGTGTTAGAAAGCAGAGATGTCACTTTGAGGACTAAGGTGCAACTGACCCAAGCCATTGTATTTTCAGTCATCTCATATGCATGCAAAATCTGGACATTGAATAGGGGAGACCAAAGAAGAATTGATGCATTTGAATTATGGTGTTGGTAAAGAATGTTGAATATACCATGGACTGCCAGAAGAAAGAACAAATCTGTCTTGGATGAAGTACAGCCAGAATGGCCCTTAGAAGCGAGGATGGCGAGACTTTATCTCACTTATTTTGGACATGTTATCAAGAGGGACCAGTCCCTAGAGAAGGACATCATACTTGGTAAAGTAGAGGGGCAGTGAAAACAAGGAAGACCCTCAACGAGATGGGTTGACACAGTGTTTGGGACAATGAGCTCAAACATAGCAACGATTGTGAGGATGGCGCAGGTCTATCTATCCACATAAATACACACACAAACATATGTCTATATCTGTATTGCAAAATAGGTTGGTTAGTATCTGGATCAAATTTATTTCCATTATATTTTCTGTTCTTTCTCTCTTTTCTTTGCAATCTGTTTGTTGAAGGAACCAGGTCTATTTCCCTGTAGAATGTTCCATAATCTGGATTTTGTTGACTGTCCACTGTGGTGTCATTTAACATGGTCCTCCGTCATTTACATTTTGTATAAATTAATAATCAGATCTAGAAGCTTCATCAGCTTCAGGTTCAGTTGTTTTGGCAAGATTACCTCATAAGTAGTTTGCTTAAATCCATTAATCTATTAAAAGTTGAAAAATGATGACTTTCTAATTTTACCAGTCCCTCATTTAATAGCTAGACTTCTGAAAAAGAGAAACTTCTCCTTGTCAATCTGGTTACCCTGAAGTATAGTGCATACTGGCACGGCAGGATAAATGCTTGATTCCAGAGGTGTAGGGAGGGTAACTAGTGCCCAGGGGCAATCTCTAAGTTGATCCCCCACCCCCAATTTCAAGATGAATGGACATTGATAGCAGCAAAGTGTAAGCAGAGACACCTTCCCCACCTTTTATCTTGCTGCCTCAGTCAAGTGCCTTTCATATTTGTGGCACCTCAGAATGTTCTGCCTCTCATCTGGTGCCCCCTTGGACTTGCACCCATAGGCAAGCACCCCCTTCTGCTCCGCCCTTGCCGTGCTTCTGCTTGATTCTTTATCTTTTTCCAGTTTTCAAAATAATAAGTTGATTTGCTATCATCCTCCAGAGGTAACTAGTGAGGAAGGGGAGATTTTATTGGTATTACTGTTGTTTTTAGTGCCATTTGATGTGTTTTCATCTTTTATAGTTATTGATATTCCAATTGTCTCATCTTTGGCCTGTAGGAATGTCTTAAAGTTGTCTCCTGAATCCTTGTAGTCTTTGTTAGATCCATTCGTTTCGGGTAATGATGTGATGATCCAGGTTCTTGATTTACATTTCCAGAAAAACCCTGATTTCTTTTAATAGGAAATGGTATTTAGAGACCACAGTTCATTAGAGCTAGATGAGAGATATGGAAAAGGGACCGGGTTGCTCATTATTTCTAGGCCAATTTAATGGGCAGAATTAGGAAATGTGTATTTTAGAAAAAGATAAAATACGTCATGAGTTCGTCTTGATCCTTCCAGTTCACATTCAGCACTACAGGACTATAAATCCCTTTCAAAAGGGAAATACTTGCATAGATCCATGTGACTGCACTAGTCTGCAGGCGTCCGTTAAAAACTGGTCACTGGAAATCATGATATAAAAATGTCTTTTTTTTTTAAAATAATTTTTATTGTGCTTTAAGTGAAAGTTTACAAATCAAGTCAGTCTCTCACACAAAAACGCATATATACCTTGCTACACGCTCCCAACTACACTCCACCTGATGAGACAGCCTGCTCTCTCCCTCCACTCTCTCTTTTGGTGTTCATTTTGCCAGCTTCTAACCCCCTCCACCCTCTCATCTCCCCTCCAGGCAGGAGGTGCCAACATAGTCTTAAGTGTCCACCTGATAAAAATGTCTTTTAATTGCACATTGCCCTTGCAAAAAAAGAAACTTGTGTGTTTGTAACTAATGAATGAATTTAGTGTAAGTGGTGGGAACAGAGGATTGAATTATCATAGGAACCAAAACCTGTACAGATTCTCGTACAATTCTAGAGACCCTGAGAACAGGGCCATGGACCCTGCTGTTTGAGAAGCCCTGTCCCAGCCTATCTCTCTGTGCTATTCTCTTGAACTTCATAAAGATTACATCTTCTATCTCCTTTCCACTGACCTTCTGAAGGGACACTGAGACATCTCAAGTAATGGATTTTTCATGTCTTTGCTTGGGCGGACGCCAGAATGGTCCTTTCTTAGTGAATATTTGATGTGACCTTTAATCACTTCAGAATCTTTTACTGACTTCAAACCTGAATGATTCTTTAAACTATTTAAACACACGCACACACCGCCAACTATTTAATTTCATACACATAAAAGAAGAGAAGGCCAAGGGCAAGGGCTTTATTATTCACTTCACAAAATATTCACTGGAGTGTTCCGTTCATAAAGCTAGATGATTCTCTGTGCAAAGATCTGATTTGTACACAGCTCTTCACAACATATCTCTTGAGTAAATAAAATTACAGCTCATCAGTCGTATTGTGTTTTGGGAAAAATAACAGCATTTCAGAGGTTGCTGGTGCTGCTCACGGATCCTTCAACAAGGTGCTCACGGTGATGTCATGGTTCATGAATTCTGTGCCACACTTGAACATGATGTCAGCCTGATTGTCCTGAAGCTTCCTCCTTTATATATCTCATATGTCCTGGCTGCCTGTTTCCTATGCTGAACACCTTCTATCTGGCCCTATTTTCAGACATTATCCATTTTTCCTACTCAAATGTAACTTTGGCATTTATTGTTTATGATTAAGATTTTTTTAATATCATGACAGCATTGAAGATCTTTGTTTTATATCACTTTTGCTCTTACGTGTTTTGAGTCCCCATAACAGAAAGTGTTATTCAAGAGAAATATAAATTTTTTACATATTTGACCACAAACTAGTCCTTTATTAGAACTGTTCCTTCACCTGGGTCTGCAAAAGGCGTGGCCTTGAAACATGCTTTGCCATTGTATTTACTTGGGTAGGTAGTTTATCTCTAAAACAGCCCACAAACATTTATTGAGTAATCTTTCATGTAGAATATGACCTAGAGATGCAATTAACGATTAATTCATAATGTGAAGCTGAAAGCTGATGCCGGTATCTCCTTCCAAAATTAAGCTTCTGATGGTAATTAAGAACTGCAACCTTAGGGCAGTCGGAGTTACTGATGGCTTCATTGTGAACAGGGAGAGCTCCAGGATGTATCTTTTGACTTCAGTTCTGCTAGGCCAGCTTGGAGGAGATGAGGTAGCATTAGAGAAATTTGTATTTGAACTTATTCTCAAGGGCATGGCAGCAAATGCTTCAGTGGATTCAAAGTGGAGGGGAGGAAACTTTGATCACGCAAGAGATGGTGTACCAGCAAGCCCTCTCCTCCCGCGAGTTGTCATAGGAAATAACATTTACTGGAACAGAAGGTCAGCAAGGACAGCAAATGCTGAGAGATTAGAAGGCCTCGAAGACTGAAACTCACTTTGCTTTCGAGAAGTTTCCCAGTTTGAATGGGAAGGGTGGGCAGTAGAGTGAGAGTGGCAGCCTTCTGGCTCAGCTGCTGTTCTCTCACATATACAGTGTTCAAGGTGCTACCTCTCATTCGTGTTTTGCATGGCCATATGTCACTAAGCTTGACCTATGTGTCAGTCTGGGTCTGACTTGGAGACAAGCAGGTAATTTAGGAGAGATTAAATTTAAAATCATATGTTCAGGGCTAAGGAAAACAACAAGAGATGGTGAGGCATCTTGGAGCTTGCAACATGGCAAGCCTTTACCCCACTGAGGCCTGAGAGGGCCAGGAGAGGGAGGATTACCAAACCCTGAAGAAAGTAGCTGTAGCTGTAAGAGAGGGCAGCCTGGCAGGGGCTGTGGCTTTTAGGACCCAGCAAGGAGGAAGCTTGTGGTTCGCTGCCTTGGAGTCAGCTCTGACTCACGGTGACCTTACATAGAACAAAACATCACCGGGTCCTGTACCATTTGAGTCCATTGTTGTGGCTATTGTCCATCTTATTGAGGGTTTCTCTTGTTTTTGCTGACCCTCTACTTGTCCAAACATGATGTCCTTTTCTAGCAATTGGTCTTTCCTGATGACATGTCCAAAGTAAGCAAGACGAAGTTTTGTCATCCTTGCTTCTAAGGAGCATTCTGGCTGTATTTCTACTATTTTTTCATTCTTCTGGCAGTACATGGTATATTCAGTATTCTTCACCAAAACGCCATGCGAATTCATCAGTTTTTCTTCTGTCTTCTTTTTCATTGTCCAGTTTTTGTATGCATCTGAGACAACTGAAAAGACTATGGCTTGGGTCAGACAACACCTTAGTCATCAAAGTGACATCTTTGCTTTTTAAAACTTTAAAAAGGTCATTTTCGAACTTGCTTTCCTTCCTCTCTCCTGTGTCCTGCAGAGCTTCTCATTGGCTCAGTGCAACCTGAAACCTGAGACCAGGGAGCCCACTGATAGAGAAGGTCAGCCTTCTGCTGCACAGAACAGGGGGAGGGTAGATCCAGAGGGACAAATGCAAAATATCCAACAAACCTATTTCCTATAGTGAATATGAGTTGGAATTGACAGCAATGAGTATAGTGAATATAAACCTGGATTGTTTTATAAAGGAAGATGATACCTATGGACAAGCAATTCAGATGCCTGACTTCAAATCACTTCATGGGTTTGAAGTGGGAACTCCTAAGATAGTTGGACTAGTAATTGTAGTCGTCGTTGTCATTGTCACCTCAATATTTACTGGGAGTTTACTTTGTGCCAGGTACTGTTCAAAATACTTCATCTATATTAATGTATTTAATTTTCCAAGCAATCCCATGAGACAGGTACTACAATGAGGAAACCAAAGCATAGGGAGCTTAGGCTATCTGCCTGAAGTCTCCCAACTAGGGAGGGGGAGAGCAGGGTTGAAATCTGCTCTACAGCCACACTGTTACTGTGGACTGCCTCTCACTCAATAAGGTAAAAGTAAATAAAATACACTTGGAGGGTTTAGTAATTGAACTGAACACTTGAAAAGAGATTTTAAGAAATCTTATGTGTTTGGAGTCTCTTCCCACACTTTCAAAGTTTAGGTTTGGAGCACTTGTGGCATCTTGGTTAAGAACGCGGTTGCTAACCAAAAGATCAGCAGTTCAAATCCACCAGGGGCTCCTTGGAAACCCTATGGGGCAGTTCTACTCTGTCCTATAGGGTCACTATGAGTCAGAACTGACTCGATGGCACCTAACAACAACAACAACAGGGTAAAATTAATTTGTTTGTGGGTCATTAGCAGTGACCCAGAACAGTTTAGTAATGACTTTTGTCTTCCTCTTCTTTGTTATTTTTCTTTTCTCTGTTATTCAGACAAAAGGCACTCTTCTGAGCCTAAGGAGAAAAGTAACAACAGAATAGCATTTACCAAGAACTAGGCACTGGTGGGAGAACTTGAGAATGATAAATTACTTAATCTTTACAACAGCCCTCAAGGCAACTGTTAAGATCCCCATTTTACAGGTGAGAAAACTGAAGCCTGTAGACATGTGTCTTAGTCATCT
Organism: Elephas maximus indicus; assembly: GCF_024166365.1. NCBI lineage: Eukaryota > Metazoa > Chordata > Mammalia > Proboscidea > Elephantidae > Elephas > Elephas maximus. The sequence goes on along the minus strand of NC_064827.1, from coordinate 84,882,925 downwards.
GAACTGAAGAAAAAATTCAAGCCTTGAGTTGCAATATTGAAAGATTCTACAGGAAAATTATTGAACAACACAGGAAGCATCAAAAGAAGATGGAAGGAATATACAGAGTCACTGCACCAAAAAGAGTTGGATAACGTTCAGCCATTTCAAGAGGTAGCATATGATCAAGAACCAATGGTACTGAAGGAAGAAGTCTGTCTTAGTCACCTAAGTATTTCTGCTCTAACAGAAATAGCACAAGATGATGACTTTAACAAAGAGAAATTTATTCTCTATAAGTCTAGGAGGCTAGAAGCTCAAATTCAGGGCACCAGCTCTAGGGGAACGCTTTCCTTTCAGCTCTGGGGAAGGTCCTTGTCGTTAATCTTTCCCTGGTTGAGGAGCTTCTCAGAGCAGGGACCTCAGGTCCAAAGGATGAGCTTTGTTTCTGGGGCATCTTTTTTGGTGGTATGAGGTCACCACGTCTCTCTGCTCAATTCTCTCTTTTATATCTCAAAAGAAATTGGTTTAAGACACAACCTAATCTTGTAGATTAAGTCCTACCTCCTTAATATAACTGTCTCTAATCCTGCCTTATTAACATCATAGAGGTAGGATTTACAACACATGGGAAAATCACATCAGATGACAAAATGGTTGGACAATCATGCAATACTAGGAATCATGGCCTAGCCAAGTTGGCACATATTTTGGGGGAACAAAATTCAATCCATGACAACGTGGTTTCTTGCCAAGTCCACACAGTTAGAAAGTGCAAGCCTAGGGATCACTCGCTCTCAGGCTCCCTCTTCTCCACTGTAGTGTTTCTTGGAGACAAGGTGACTTGCCCTGGGTCAAGGCCACCAAGGCTAATGAATGAGCTTTCACCTAACCAAAATCCCTAAGTATTCTTTTCACATGAACACGTACACTTATGGGTCATTTCCAGGGAGAGAAGCTGAGGAGAGGCCAGATATGTAGGAGAAAATGAGCATGGCTGTGGGGATGAGAGGGGAGAGGACAATTTCCAGAAAGAGAGCATGGACACCTATTCCATAGGCAGCAGAAAGTCAACTAAAGTCAGGTCAAGTGTTCCTCAGATTTGACCATGCAGAGATCATTGATGACATTAGCAAGAGCAGTATTAGGGAAGGCTAGGAGTGGATCCATATTAGAGGGAACTGGAAAGGAAATGGGAGGCCAGAAGGTAGAGGTAGCCTGTCTGGACTACTCCCTGGAGAGGCTTGGCTGTGAGGGAAGAGAGGAATCAATGGTCCCTACAGGGCTGTGTTATTAGGAGTGGGTAGTTTTGTGAAGATAGGAAATAACAATGTGTTTGAAACTGATGAGCTGGTCCCATAGACAGGGAGAAGATAACAGTGAAGCAGAGAGAGGGAGAAAGTTGACCCTTTGACTTAATTCTACGTGATCTGGCCCCACCCATGTCTCTGGCTTTTGGTCATCCTGCCCAGTCACTCTAGTTTCTCCCCTGTTCCTGGAACATGTCAAGCTTGGTCCTGCCTTAGGGCCTTTGCATTTGCAGTTCTTTCTCCCTGGTATGCTGGGTCCTACGATGGACGGCAGATCTATGTATGACTGGCTCCCATTTTTTTTTTTTTTTGTACTTTAGATGAAGGTTTACAGAATAAACTAGCTTCTCATTAAACAGTTAGTACACATATTGCTTTATGACATTGGTTAACACCCCACAACGTGGCAACACCCTCCCTTCTCAACCTTGGGTTCCCTATTACTGGCTTTCTGGTCCCCTCCTGCCTTCTAGTCCTTGCCCCTGGGCTGGTGTGCCCCTTTAGTCTCGTTTTGTTTTTTGGGCCTGTCTAATCTTGCTGAAAGGTGGACCTCAGGAGTGACTTCATTACTGAGCTAAAAGGGTGTCCGAAGGCTACACTCTCAGAATTTCTCCAACTGGCTCCTTCTTGACATGGAGGTCTTAGCTAGAACGTCACCTACTTAGAAGGACTTTCCTGACCATTAGGTCTAAAGTAGTCTCATTCCATCTTATAATACAGTTTTACCTCTGTCATAGTATTTATCTCCTTTATAGTGTGTTTCTTCCTTCAAATCTTTGCTCAGATGTCACCTTCTTAATGGTGCCTACCCTAACTGCCCCATTAAGAATTATGACCCTTGCCTCTCCACATACCTTCCGGTTGCGTGTATACTTCTCTCTCTCCCTCTCTCTTAGCACATATCACCTTTTAACACACTATATAATTTACCTGCTTGTTTTGTTGCCTTTCACCCCTGTAGGTTGTGATCTCCTTGAAGCAGGAATACATGTCTGCCTTGTTCACTGATGTATCTCAAGCATCAGAACCCACCTGGCAAGGAGTAGCACCTCACCAATGTGATCACTTAAATTGACTTAGCTTTCCACTATCTGAAATTACTTTGATCATTCGTTTTTTTGCTTGTTAATTATTTGTACCCTACAGGAATGTAAGCAGGCACCTTGTCAGTCTTAATTACTGCTGCAATCCCTCATGAGAACAGCTCCAGAATATAGTAGTTGCTCAGTAAATATTTGTTGCATGGTTATTGGTTACATCCAGAACGTCACCAAACTCCCAGGTTTTAGAGTTTTGACTTGCCTTAAACACACCTGATCTAAGATTTAAGCTGGACTATCAGTTTCCAGACCTTTGCCATGCCTTGTCCCTCTGGAAATTTCTGGAACTTCAACATCTACAGTAACACAAAATGTGGATTCTGGCTCCATTTTATACAACTAACTGCCATTGTTATATGGGTAACATTCTGTCTATTTTACTTTATGTAAATTCTCAATACCTATATCAAAAACCCATTGCCATCAAGTTCATTCTGACTCATAGTGATTCTATAGGACAGAGTAGAACTGCCCTATAGGGTTTCCAACACTGTAATCTTATGGAAGTAGATTGCCACATCTTTCTCCCCTGGAGCAGCTGGTGGGTTTAAACTGCCGACCTTTTAGTTAACACCCAAGTGCTTAAACACTTCATCTAGGGGCCCTTCTTAATGTCTATTAGATTAAAAAAACAAACCCATTGCTGCCGAATCTATTCTGACTCATAGCGACCCTATAGGACAGAACAGAACTTCCCCAAAGAGTTTCCAAGGAGCGCCTGGTGGATTTGAATTGCCGATCTTTTGGTTAGCAGCCATAGCTCTTAACCACTGCAGCACCAGGGTTTCCTCTTAATGCCAATAGAAGCTTAATAAATATTACTCAACAAGGAAGCTCACATCATGAGCTATTAGCGCTAGAAGGAATTTTCCAAAAACCAAACCCATTGCTATTGAGTTGATTCCGGCTCATAGCAACTCTGTAGGATAGAGTAAAACTGCCCCACAGTTTCTGAGGCTGTAAATCTTTACGGAAGCAGGCTGCCACATCTTTCTTTCTCCCACGGAGTGGCTGGTAGGTTCGAACTGCCAATCTTTCAGTTAGCTGCTGAGAACTTAACCACTATGCCACCACAGCTCCTGGAAGGAACCTTAGGGTAATCTATCTGTAACATATATTGTGGTTAACATCAGTAATGGGCTCACATTAACATCATCTGGCTAATTATCATGCAAAATGAAAACCCAACTAAGAACCAAGTAGTCCAAATCTTAGCCAGATAACCTTGTCATTAATCAAATATCTGACACTGACATTAGATAAGTGAAGGAGAAGAACTGCTGGAAGTCTGAACAAATATTGGGTATGGTTAAGAACGATAATTGGTTTTGATTCAGACTTCAGCTGTAATTTTTGCATTTATGCTTTCCTGATTAATTTTGCATTTATGCTATTCTTACTACATTTATGCTCCTCTTACTACATAAGTCACCTTATGTATGGTTTTACATAAGCAACCTTATGTGGTTAATTTTTTATGTAACTATCATGAAATATACACACCAAAATGTTCACCAAACTTCCACATTTGCAATTCAGTGACATTGATTACATTTTTCGTGTTGTGCCACCATTGTTGCTGTTGTGGGTAATTTTTTTTGGTTTTTCTTATTGTACTTTAGATGAAGGTTTACAGAACAAGTTTCTCATCAAACAGTTAGTACACACAGTGCTCTATGACATTGGTTAACAACCCCACAACATGTCAACACTCCCCTTCTCAACCCTGGGTTCCCTACTACCAGCTTTACTGTTTCCTCCTGCCTTCCAGTCCCTGCCCCAGGGCTGATGTGCCCCTTTAGTCTTGTTTTATTCCACGGGCCTATTCAAACTTTGGCTGAAGGGTGAACCTCAGGAGCGACCTTGTTACTGAGCAGAAAAGGTGTCCAGGGCCATAGGGTTTCTCCAGTCTCTGTTAGGCCAGCAAGTCTGGTCTTTATTTTTTAGTTAGAATTTTATTCTACATTTTTCTCCAGCTCTGTCCAGGACCCTCTATTGTGATGCCTGTCAGAGCAGTCAGTGGTGGTAGCCAGGCACCATCTTGTTGTACTGGACTCAGTCTGGTGGAGGCTGTGGTAGATTTGGTCCATTAGTCCTTTGGACTAATATTTCCCTTGTATCTTTAGTTTTCTTCATTCTCCCTTGCTCCTAAAGGGATGAGTCCAGTGGAGTATCCTATATGGCCACTTATAGGCATTTAAGACCCCAGAGGCTACTCACCAAAGTAGAATGTAAAACATATTCTTTATAAGCTATGTTATGCCAATCAAGCTAGATATTCCCCAAGACCATGGTTCCCACAGCCCTCAACCTAGCAGTTTGGTCCCTCACGGAGTTTGGATAACCTTGCCTTGTACAGGTTGTGCTGACTTCCCCAGTATTGTGGTTAATTTTTGAAGTTGTCAGCATGGCTGCTAACCAAAAGGTTGGCTGTTCAGGTCTGCCCGTTGGCACCTTGGAAGAAAGGCCTGGCAATCTACTTCTGAAAAATCAGCCATTGAAAACCTTATGGGGCACAGTTCTACTCTGACACCTGGGGCTGCTATGAATCAGAATCTATTCGACAGCAACTGGTTATCCTGTAAAAAATCTATGAAGAAAGTACTGAAAGTCTAAGAAACATAAGAGTTCAGATAGGAGGAGATTAACACAAGAAATATGACAGCCCTGTAACAACACCTTCAAGGTAGAAGCCGGCATTAGACATTCTTTTTAATTCCCTTTTGTTCCAGAACTATTATATGAACTCACAGGTGGATAGTTATTTGCAAAAACATGAGCTATAGGCAGATGAAGACAAATTGATTGTGTCTCACTATTCCATACTTTAAGTAAAGCTACTTAGAAGTTTCCTGTATGGTATAATTAGATTTTAGAACATGTCATTCTACCCATTATATTTCATTATCTGCTTAAGAAGTTCTGCTGGCTAATAAGCTTCCCCTTATAGGACACAGAAGAACTTCTAAGAAGCTAATAGAGATCCTTTGGAATGGTAGACACTGCACTCTCAGCTGGCTCTCTTGCTCTCTCTCTGAATGTTGCTTCCTGTGATTATCCGCAGAGAAGAACAGAGAGCAAAGAAGTCTTCAGCCAGACTTAGAATGACTGACTTACTTTAAGGATGGGCAGAGTAGGACTTGCGACCCTCATTTCTTCTCTCAGCATTTTAGCTTTCCGTTTCTGTATAACAAGCTACCACAAACCTAGTAGCTTAAAACAACACGCATTTATTACCTCACAGTTTCCACCGGTTAAGAGTCTTGAAACTGTTTAGCTGGGTCCTCTGCTCAGCGTCTCACAGGCTACGATCACAGCATCCACTGGGCTGCATTCACATATGGAGGCTTGACCAGGGAAGACTCTGCTTCCAGGCCCATTCAGGTTGCTGGTAGAATTCATTTCCTTGTGGATACATGACTGAGGGCTCCAGATTTTGCTAGCTAGAGGCTGGAAGCCAGCTACAGTTTCTTGCCGTGTGGTCTTCCTCAAGATGGCTGCTTACTTCATCAAGCCAGCAAGGAGACTCTTTTGCCCTAGCTTGCTGAGAAAGATTCTCAATAAACCATAACGTAGTTTTTTTTTTTTTGTAGTCGCGGGAGTGACATTATATCATCACCTTGCCATGTTCTTTGGTTAGAATCAAGCCACAGCTCACTTCTGCACTCAAGGGGAGGGTGTTTTTCAAAGGTGTGAACAGCAGGCAGTGAGGGTCACTGGGGTCACTTCAGGGTCTGTCCACCATGCTCAGATTTCTCGTTCCCCACTGGTAAGCCTTCTGCCTTTTAGATGTCCTGTCTTTTGCTCAAGTGAGTGGTGATGTAAGATGGAGGAACTTGGGCTTTCTTTTTTTCTGGTTGTAGGACTAATCTGTGTTTTATTCTCAAGCTTCTTTCCATGTTGTGGGATTTCTGTGGGTTACACTGGGTGTAGGAGAGAGCCCTGAGAATAATGGAGAGACAATAGAGAGTTTGGTCATGAGGAAGGGGAGTTTGGTTCCAGAGCTTCTGGGTAGCTGTCATCTGTGCTTCAGGTGGCATTAACAGAATTTCCCCTTGGTTTCTTGTCTGTCACCCAGGAAAGTCCTTTAGGTTGTAACAACAAACTCCCAGATGGTAGATGCTGTAGAAGGAATTCTACAGTCAGGGTGGGAGCTGGAGCAGATGAACTCAGTGAGCATCCCATCCTCCCTTCCTCTGCTTTGGCTGTAAAATTAGAAAGCCCGTCCTCCCGTAGAGGCCAGCTAAGGAAGGATACAGTCCCCAGAGATCTAGTTAACGGAAGACCAGTTATTTAGAATCTGACAGAGCGAGAGAGAAGGAAAAAAATAAAAACCCTAGGGTGACTCTAACTGCATTGAACTATACTGAACCTAAAAAAAAGACAGTGTTATTTGACAATGAAAAAAAGGGAGAGAAAAAAAAAAAAAAAAACATTGTGTAGGTGAGCCTTCACAGTTTTTTTTTTGAAAATAGTAATTTTTGAGACATTTGAAAAATTCTCTCTCACGTGGAGGGTGCCTGTATTTTTGGTAATTATTGTGTAGTATGGTTCTGTTTACATTCTCACTAACGATTTGCTTTTGAAGTGCTGTAAGAAATGCCCATGGAACGCATGAGCTTTCTGAGAATAAAGAGTAGGTCAGCTGCCTGTCGCATTGTGTGGAGGGTTTTGAATAGTGACTGGAAGGTGCTTTTAAGCACTGACAGCTAGAATTACTGAGGTAGGAATCGCAGAAGTGAAGACATTATTTAAAATAATCATCCTAAGTATATCCAAGGTATTTTTTTCTATATATGCTGTTTTTCTCTCACTGGCCCCAGGATTATAAACGTCAGGAACTTACAGCTGGTATCAGTAGGAAAATAAATATGAGAAGTGATGGCTGTTGGCCTTCATGATTGCGGCATGCCTTAGGACATGAACAGAAAATCATAACATTCCTTTCTTTTCTTAGATTTTGAAAGCTTATGTTCCTATTCCATTCTCTTAAGGAGTTTTGGTCAAGTCTTAAAGAATAAATTCATAGAAGCAGCAAAAAAAGGCCAGATGCTTCTCAGAAGTCAGTTGCCAGAGTGAAGAGGGTAGCACATTTCATCTCCCCGTTCTATATTTTTCAGGAGATGTTTATTTAGCTCACGGCACTTTCCTACTCTCCTGTGTATTATAATAAAATTTGTGACTCCTAGTACTTGATTGCAAAGGTGATAACATATTAAAATGGGGAGATATTGATTTGAATTTCATTTATTGGATCCCCACTGTTGGCTTTTATATCTACCTTTAAAAGTACTAATAGCTCTCATGTACATTTGTCAAGAAAGACCTCCATGGCCAAAATCTGAGCTAGCGAAGCTCCTTTTCACCTTCTGGCAGAGTTCAGGGCTGAAGCTGTTTGTCATCGGTGTAACTACATGTATCACCAATATTTTTGTAGCCCTTCATTGACCTTATAAACTTGTAAACTATATTTAGAATCTACCAATTAATTCTAGAAAAATAGCAATGTCATCTAAAGGCCCTAACAAAAATGTAACATAAACTGTACTTACCAAATTGCTTTTTTGTAGCCCTAGAATGACATTTCAGTGGTAGTTAATGTTTGAGTTGCCCTGGTATTCAATGTCATTCCCTTACTAAGTAACTCAGATAAAACCTTTTCAGATGGTTAGGGCAGGATTGGATATACCACCCCACTAAAGTGCTTAAGAACTAATCTACTGAATTTATTACCAGAGAGTAATTTAGGCAGTGATGAAGCTCAAACCCAGTGACATATGTTGCATTCTTGTATAAGCAAGTCCACGCTTATACATTGAGTCAAAACCTACTGTAGTCTTTGGGGGTGTGTTTCAGACTTTGAGTAGCACCTCTCTAAAAATCTGGGTAGTATGAAATTTTACAAAGAAACAAACAAAATGTTTGAATCATGTTTTAACTAAATTAGCCCCAGCAGAGGACAGCAATTTAAACTAATTGAATCTGTGACACATCTCTAAGCCCAATTGATGTTTGAGTGCTAAGATTTCTTGAACGTCAGTCAGGCAACCTCAGTGTTCCTCATATTCACTCGTCCAACACTTACTTGGGGGCCCACTATGTGCCAGGGGCAGTTCTAGGCAGTGGGGACCTGCCATGGTCAATACAGACAAGACCCGTGTTCTTAAGGAGCTTACATTCCATTTGAGGAGGCATACAATAAAAATATACACGTTCTAGAAGAGCATCAGCTGAGATAAGTCCTATGCAGTTAATTAAATAGAACATGTGATAAAGAGTGACCAGATTTGTGGGGGATGATCTCCATTTGTGGATGAGCAAACCGAGGGTCAGAGAAGCTGATGTTTTATCTGTGGTCACCCAGCCGGCCAACACAGAGCTGGGACCCCTCCCTGCCTGTCACATAGTTATAAGAGTTTGGCTTATGTGAATCCCTGCAAGCCCTCCTGGTGAAGTTAAAAGCAAGTCTTCAAATGAAAGGCTTCCTGCAGAACTGTCAACACAGACAGGAAGGTGGAGACCTGGGAGGTCCCTGATCAGAAGTACCCCTTGTGTGCCCATGAGGTAGCTTGGACAGGCAGACCCCATGGGGACAACTCCCAGCTGGACCAATCAGATGCCCTCTTTGGGCATGTAAATTTGTGAAATGGTCAGAGAAGGATGCAGAATGTTTCAGCCGGATGGTTCCAAAGCTAGGAGACGCACAGCGGGGCAGCAGGAAGCAGACCCCCAGAAGCAGCAAGGTGGGGGGCAGATAACTGAGGCAAAGTGGGAGGAAATAGGAGGCAGACAAGAAAAGAAAAAGAGCAGCCAGATAGCTGCATTAGGTTGGTTGACCCAGGAAGGCCTCTCTGGAAAAGACAGACTTTGAACTGAGATCCAGATGTCAGAGAGGAGCAGACACAGGAAAGCTGTGGGGAGAAACTATTTCTGGCAGAAGGAACCCTGGCACCAGCTTGGTGTGTTTAAGGCCATAAAAAAGGCCTTTGTGGCTGTTGTGTAGTAGGAAAGGGAAAGGTGGACAAATATAGAACCAGGTGGTGCCGAGCCCTGTAAGGTAGGGAAAGGAATCTGAATTTATTTTAAGTGCATGTAGAACCCAGAGATCCCTGGAATGTAAGTTCCATGAAAGCAACATAGAGGCAAGAGGTACTGTTGTGGTTTGGTTGTTAGCAGGTACATGTCTGTAACCTAAGAGGCGTTGGCGCTTCAGTGGTAGACTTCTCGCCTTCCATATGGGAGACCCGGGTTTGATTCCCAGCCAATGTGTCTCCTGCACAGCTACCACCTGTGTCACGGGAGGCGTGTGTGTTGCTATGATGCTGAACAGGTTTCAGTGGAGCTTGCAGACTAAGATGGTCTAGGAAAAAAGGCCTGGAGATCTACTTCCAAAAATCAGCCAACGAAAATGGATCACAATGGCCCAATCCATAACCGATTGGGCAACATTTTGTTCTGTCATGCATGGGGTCCCCATGACCTGGGGGCTGACTCAGTGGCAGCTAATAGTCTTTCCATGACCTATTTTTTCCCTTTGAAGAATGAGAAGAAAACCCTGGAAAAATACATACCAATTTGACGGTGGAGAAAGTGAATTTGAGACAGTTCAAATTTACTGTTGATATCTGTGGAAACTCAGTTTCACATCTGGGTTTCTCCACATTGACGAAAACTTGAACTTTAAACCATGCCTTGTTTTAAAACCTTCACTCAAGAAGCAAGCTTATGTGTGTCCTTTTTATTTTGTTGCAAAGTTTGGTGTAATTTCTTACAATTTTTTTTTCTTTTTATTGTGCTTTAGGTGAAAGTTTACAGAGCAAATTAGTTCCTGATTCAACAATTCATACACATATGGTTTTGTGACATTGACTGCAATCCCTGCAATGTGTGAACACTCTCCCCCTCTCCACCCTGGGTTCCCCAGTTCCATTTGTCCTGTTGTTCTGTCCCTTCATGACTTCTCATTTTTTATTTTGGACAGGTGTTGCCCATTTGGTCTTGTATACACGATTGAACTAAGAAGCATGTTCCTCACATGTGTTATTGTTTGTTGTACAGCCCCATCTAATCTCTGGCCAAAGGGTGAACTTTGGGAATGACTTCAGTTCCAAGTTAAAGGGTGTCTGGGGCCCATAGTCTCCAGGTTCCTTCAGTCACTATCAGACCAGTAAGTCTGGTCTTTGTGTATGTGTGTGAATTTGAATTTTGTTCAACATTTTTCTCCTGCTCTATCTGGGACCTTCTATGTGATCCTGTCAGAGTGGTCAGTTACGGTAGCTGGGCACCTTCTAGCTGTTCTGGGCTCAGGCTGGTGGAGGCTGTGGTTCATGTGGTCCGTTAGTCCTTTGGACTAATATTTCCCTTGTGATTGGTTTTCTTCATTCACCTTTGCCCCAAATGAGATAGGACAAGTAGATGTATCTTAGAGGGCTGCTCACAAGTTTTTAAGACCCCAGATGCTACTCACCAAAGTTAGGATGTAGAACATGTTCTTTATGAACTATATTATGCTAGTTGAGCTACATATCCCCTCGAGGCCATGGTCCCTAGCCCTCAGCCCAGTAACTCAGTCCCTCAGAGGGTGTGGATGTGTCTATGAAGCTTCTATGGCTTTGCCTTGATCAATTTGTGACTTCCCCTATACCGTGTGTTGTCTTTCCCTTCACCAAAAAAAAAAAAAAAAAAAAAACCAAAGTTACCACTTATTTACTATCTGATTAGTAATTTCCCCTCCTCACCCCTCCCCTCCCTGGCAACCTTCAAAGATTGTTTCTTTCCATGTGTAAACCTTTCCTTGGGTTTTTTAATAATAGTGGTCCCATACAGTATTTGTCCTTTTGTTATTTACTTATTTCACTCAGCATCACGCTGTCCAGATTTATCCATGTTGTGAGATGTTTCGCAGACAACTTCTTGCAAATTTGACTGGAGGAGATTGTTCTCTAGAATTCAGAACATACTTAGGCTTCAAGGGTGGGTCAAGTTCAGGTGAGAGTGTAAAACCAGACCTCTGACCTCTCCTGAGCTGTGTGGAGTGGGATTGGGAGTGGCTGTATGCACTTTCCAGTGAGGACATCATCAGGGACTGAACAAGGACCCGCTTGTTCTCCGAGAAAAATGCTGTCTTGTGAGCCTTTTCTTTAATAATTAATAAAAGATAAGAATTAAAGGAATAATTTGAGCTATTAAAATTGTTTCCAAATTGGAGATATTTTTCATTGGGACTGTTGGTTCGGTCTGAGCAAATTGTCTGGCAGGGTAAGAAGGAGCATTATTTCCTCTGGAAGGCTGTGGGATGTTTTCATCTAAAAGCAGACCTCTGTTCACCTTTATGCTGATCTTATACAATGAGTGCACCCATTTAGAATCCACTGTGTTGTAAATTCATACTGTTCTTGATTAAATTGAGAGACTGTTCGATTTTCATTGAAAACTGCCCTAGACTGCACACTCTCCTGATTTCGGCCCCTGGGAACTTTTTATTTCATATCCAGAATCCCTCAGAAGCAGTTTGCCAGCATGTTCTAAATATGAGTTACAAATGAGTGGAAATGAAAAAAAAAAAAAATGGATTATGATGATTTATGTTTTACATTTTACATTGCTTTACATATCTAAAAATACATTCACACCTACTTCATGTAGTTCTCGAGATCTCCATGTGAAAGGGAGGAATTATAAGACACAAAGGAAGACTGAGACATAAAGGGATCTACTCAAGGTCACAAAGCTGGAAACAACAAACCCTCCACCCATTTTGTGTCAAACATTGAGCAGGGCATAGGGCTGTGCTCTCCGGGGTTGGGGCTGACCTCTCGTGCATCTGGACAACCAGGGAACCATTAGAATGCAGGTTCCTGGGCCCTACCCCAAACCTTCTGAATCATAGTCAAGGTCAGTCCTTGGCAAAATTGAAGTCAGGAAAGATTTTCTGAGACCCATTGCCTCCCATTCCAAATCTTGTTCTTCCCTTTATGACTTCAGACTTGCTTTCTACTTTCTTCCTCAAACACCCTCTGAGAAGAGGATGTTGAAGTGTCTTCTGCCTTTTAACAGAGACCCTATCTTAAGCAAAATGAAAGAGAGGAAGAAAGAAGGATGGGGGAGGGAGGGAGGAAGGGAAGGAAAAGGAAAGGAAAGGGAGGGAAGAAAAGGAAAGAAGGATTTCTTGGAGAAGTGGAGAAGACATTTGGGAATAAAGGAAAATGAGGCCCTCCTTGAATCTATAGAATCACCCTCGTGCCATCTATATCATTGTATGCTGGGTTCAGTGCAGGGTACAGTAAACAAGAGTAAGTAGACGCTCGGCAGAGTCCCAATGCTCACCTACAAGATGTACATTTCAAAACAACTGTAGATTGATAATTTAGGTTTTGGGTTGGGGTGCCTTTGAGCCTCTATTGAATTTATTAGTTTCTGGGCTCTTCAAGCACAATTTGGCAATTTCAGCCAAAAATATGGTCAGGCACTGGCTCTTCCGTGATAAAGCTCGTGCCTTATCTTTCTAGGGGACCCCTTGCAGAGTCTTTGGAGAGGACCCTAGCCCTGCCAAGGGCGTGGACACATGAGCGATGAGATCATTGTCGTAGAGTTCTGTTGCTGCCTGTGCTAATCACAAAGCCAACACATGCCGTTTCTATGGCTGTGACTGCCAAAGCCACAGCTGACAATGAGCTGTTTTCCAAATGGTTATAGAAGGGTTTGTAGTGAGAAGTTGGGAAATCGTATTCCTCACCTCTAATGAAACTTCCAGGGAGAAGTCTTTATCCTGGTGGAACTTTAGTTCATGGACTCTAGGTAGGTTCTCATACCTACAGAAAAACACATTGCAAGAAGATTCTCAAAGGTTACTTGGAGTGAAAAGGTATGAAAACAGGCTTTGGTTTAATTTGCACCAGCCTCAGATGCTCTTATAGCAACCATTGCGAGGATGGCACAGGACAAGACAGTGTTTGCAAGGATGGCGCAGAACCAGACAATGTTTCGTTTGTTCTGCGTAGGGTCACTATGTGTAGGAAGCAACTTGACAGCACCTAACAACAACTACAACTTTTGTTGCTGAATGACCTCACAGGCCAGAAATGTCTGTCAGGGGCAAGTGTCTCTACAAATGAAAGAACCCATGAAACCTAGCTAGAACCTCCCTATTCTTGTAGTGAACTAGGCACCAGGCATGTCAGATTTAATCACCTTTGGAGATGAAGCCCACCATGTATGATTCATTTCTTGGTTTCACTTTCTAGAGATGTTTTTGCTGGAGGAGACATCTGTGACACATGTGAGCCTGGCTCTGCCTCTTACCCCTCTGAGATGGGACCAAGTCAGCTACCCTGCTGAATCTTAGTTTATCATCTCTGACAGAGAGGATGAATTGAATCAGTGCATCCCAACCTGGATGGCACCCCAGGTTCCTGGGACCCACCCCAGACCTACTGAGAATCTCAGAGGCTGAACCCTGGTAATCGATGTTTTTTCAAACACTCTCTAGGTGATTTGGTCACTATATCAAGTGACCTGTAAGGTCCCTCTGGCTCTGATAGACTGTGAGGGAACATCTGTCATATTTATCAGGTTGCCTTTTGGGACAGTAGAACATGGCTAGTGTCAATCATAGTCAACATTGGGTTCCAATTAATTGCTTCATTTCTGTCAAATCCCATGGTTTATTCAATTGCAGAAAGTAGATAATGATCATAGGACATTTGCCTAAAAATCCTACTGAGCCTAGTACTCATGTATTCCTATTATACTCATGAAGAATAGTTGTAATGATGGCCAGTACTCATCTAGTGCTATATGCCAGATACTCTTCTAAGTACCTGATATATATAAACTCATTTGATCCTCACAACTGTAGGTGGTGGCACTTTTATACTCATTTTATAGATGCAGAAACTGAGGCACAGAGAGACTAAATAATTTTTCCGTGGTTCCACAGCTATTAAGTAGTGGAGCCAGGACTTGAACCTGAGCAGCCAAGACTCCAGAACCATGTACTTACTCACTGTGCTATACAGTCTCTTTATGGATGAGTGTATGACACTAGCTTGTCTGCGGTTGACTCTGAATTTCTAGGCTGGTTGACTGAAAGAATACTTGGGCATTACTCAAAAGAGGGCAGCAGAGGGGTCTTAGGTTTGGCAGAGAAAAGTCAGTTTGGCAAACTGAGTTTGAGATATGTTGTGGACATTGGGAAAAGTTGGGTCCCATGCTCAGAAGAGAAGACATGGCTAGAAAGGCACACTGGGGAAACATCAAAGCAGACAAGGAGCAGAAAGTTGAGTGCCAGGAGTACTAACGAGAATAACTGCCATGAGGGCTGCTTTTCTTCCAGTCCACATGGAGGAGGAGCCAGCTAAGGGCAGAGAACGAGCTGTCAGAGAAGTAACAGGAGAGCCAGAAGGTTGCCGTTTCGGGAAACCAAGAGAACACAGAGATTTTCTCAAATTAAGAAAAGATACAGTGTCAAGTGGTAGTGTCAAGGAGGTGGAAAGGTAGATAGAGATGTTAAACATTGAGCAAATGGGACATTATCGGTAGCCTTTCAGAAAGGAAATTCAGATGGCTGGTGCAGCACCAGGCCACAGAGTAATGAAACACTGTTAATGTGCTGTATTTAATTTAATGTCATAACCTACTGGAGGTGATACCTGCAGAGTTAGAGGTTTAAGAAAATCCACATCAAAGTGACTAGACAGCCAGACAGTCTGCACCTTTAAGGTTTCAGTATCTTTAGTTAAGCTGACCTCACTGGTGACGGTAATAACTACCATTCGGTGAACACTTACTGTGTGCCAAACACCTGTTCTTACTGAAGTCCTATCCCCATTCTACAGATCAGGAAACTGAAGCACCGAGAGGTTGTATGACTTGCCCAACATCCCACAGTTAGTACAAGGTAGAGCCCAGATTCAATGTCAGCACTCTGGCCTTCAGACTTAATCACCACACAGTATTGCCTCGTTGTGCTGCCTGTCACCTGCTTGCTAGCTCAGGCAGCCCTCTTCATTTCTCGAACCTCATTTTTGTTCATATATGCAGCTCCTTGGTGTGGGCAGACTGTCCTAAACCTGCATGCTTTAACCCTCCCCGGAACATTTCCATACAAAGATGGAGTGGGTGTCATTTCTCACCCCCTGGATTTTCCCCTGCCAGCCATAGAAGGAAGAGATGGTTCGGGCCAGCACTTTGTCTCTCTTACAAACAGCTCTCCAGGGACAGCCTTGGTCTCACAGCCATGCTGAATGCCACCCATTTTCTTAGCTTAGCATGTATATTACATCCTCTCATTTTCTTGCCGAGACCTGGTAATACCAATCTGCAGGGTCAAAATGGGCTGGAATTTATGCCAGGCTTTGTCCTGGCTTAGAGAATAAGAAAAAACCACTTGCAATTTCAGAAGACATTACAAGCCACCAGTATTAACTGCCAGATCTTATTTGGGGAGAGAGAGGAAGAGGCAGTCTGGTAACTAGGACTTAGTTTTCCACAAGACAGACGGGGCTTTGAGAGCAAGATGTCAAGGGAAGACTGTTTTCAGTTCAGTATTTGATTGCTTGTTTTTGAGGGTTGGCAATCTGTTTCCCCCCTCCCCACCCCCTTCCTAATGTTCTAGAGAGTTCAGGTAAATTTTCACACAGAAACTCAGAATAAAAATCTTTGTGTTTGTCAGTGAATTTTGGTGGCTGTGCAGACAAAGAGTAGAAAAATTGCTTTTTATGTCATTAAGCAGAACATAATCCATGAGTGTACGTATGTGTGTGTGTTATACACACAGGGGCAGCCTAAGTGCCTCTGTCAGTCTGAATAATTAGGTCAGAACACATCTATTAAAACCTGGAATTTAAGAGATGACCATGTGTCAGGCTCAAACTTTTCCACAAAGCAGATTTTATTTTGCAATCAGGTAAAATTCCATCTTGACTTTTCTGCTTGTCCTAATCTAAGCACAGGGGAGATGGTCAGGGAGCCTGTGTTTTAATAACAGAGAGTTTTTTATGCTCTTTGAGATGATGGTAAATAATGAGGCCTTATCTTTGCATAGCTCTCGACTACGTTTAGCCAAGCCCACCCACATTAGTGAGCGCTTACTATGTGCCAAACGCTGATCCTTACTGAAGCCCTATTCCCATTGTATAGATCAGGAAACTGATTTTGTCTGAGCCTCACAATATGAGATAGACAGGGGAGAGATTAAGACGTTCTTTGTGGGTGAGGGGATAGATACAGGGAGGTTAAACAGTTTGCACAAGGTCACACAGCTAGTAAATAAAAAAAAAGGGCTAAAATGGCAAATACATTCATAGTACTATGAGTCTCATATTTCCATTTCTAATTTATAGAGATTTTTTTCGCCAGTTGCTTCAATAGTCCTCTCAGCCTTCACAAACAACTGTTGGGTAATCACTCAGAGAGTATACGCTTCTAAAATAATGTACATGTTGTGGGTTCTTTTTCATGAATGTAGTTTTTCTTATGGTTTTTTAAGATACATCTTTCCTTCTCTTACCACCAGATGAATTCCTTGAGAGTATAAACTAACACTGAAATTTCTTTTGAATTGCCTCAAAGCAGCAAATATTGTGCTTGTTACAATATCTGTGGGCTGATGGAGTTTTGTAATTCAGTGCAGTCCTCAGAACCCCCTTAGATAAATGGGAACCGAGATGTACGTGGTGCCTGCCACATGCTGAGTACTGGACTTGGTGGGCTGCTCTACAAGATGCATCTCAGTTAACTTTCACACAGTTAACTACCATGGAGGTAGATGTTATTTATCCCTGTTTTTGTAGATAACTAAGTTCAGACACTCACCTAATAGGTGGCGGTGTTGGCATTTGGACCCAGCTCTTATGGCTCTGACACGTTTGCCCCTTTTCCTCTTTGTAATGTATCTTCAAAAGCACAGGCTGAAAGATTTTGCTAAGAATTTCTTATGGCAAACCTGGAGCACTATCCTCTCTTTGTGTCAGTGAATCCCTCCTCAGCCTAGGTCCTTTTCTGGCCTGAGTCATAGGTCACCCTCTTCTATCTGGATCTGCCCTATTTCTTACCCCTGCCTGATTCTACCTGCCAGAACCCTCCCATCTTTCTTAGCTCACATCTATCTCAATCTAATACAATCAGCATTCTTGCCTTCCTTCAGATTATTACTGCGTCTAAGAAAGAAAAGACTGAAAGGGGACTTCTCGAAGATAAAGAGGGTTCTGTTGGACCCTCTTTTCCCTGTTTGTGTTGAAGTAGCGTCTCAGAAATACTCTTTATGGTGGCCATTGCCTTAAATAAGACTCGTCTAAACGAGGGCTTTTCCTTCTCTCTCTTCCCAACCTGCCATCATTCTTCATCTCTAAGACAAGTCGTTTTGATATCTGAGCGGTAATAGTGCATATGGCTTATAGTTCTGCTCTTTGCTCCACCCACCCTCTTTCCTTTTGAGTCATTTGATGCTGGTATAGATTCAAAATTTCCTTTCAATTAAAAAAAATAGAGAGTAAAGCAGATGGATTAAGATGTACCGTATCTGCTGTGGGTGCGTTCATTTGTCACCGTAGCGGTTTCCGCCTTGGCAAACACTTCTATTTTTCACTACTGAGTTTGCAGCCAACAGTGTCCATCATTGTAATTAAAAAGACTTTGTGATTTCTTTTCCAAACACAGCACTAGGTGTTCTTGGGGGAATACCACTGCAGAGAAAAAGGGTGAGTTGTAGGGCAGTTTTTGGCACAACACACTTCCAATTAAGTAAGTGTGATAATCTGTTGTGATCCAAGGAATCTAAAAATAGTAGATGGGCCTTTATTCCACCCTCTGCCACCTTGTTAGCACTAATATTTTCTAGATATATTCTAATAACAACAACAAAAAAATAGCTAACCTTTATTTAGCTCTTATTATGTGCCAGGCTGGGCTAAGTGTTTTACATACACGACTTCACTATCACCCTATGAGAGAGCTACTGGCATTATCCCTTAACACAGTTAAGAAACTTGCCAAAGGTCAAACAGCCGGTAAGAGACAACCCTGAGCTTCCAGCGCGGTCTGACCTGGAGCCACAGCTCTAACCACTAAATAGTACCACCTCCCATGAGACACTGGATGGCACGAACAGGATAGTTTTGGTCCCATGAGTGTTTTATTTTAGCAAGTCAAAAGTTAACACTAAATGCTTGGGGGAAATAGAAGAAAACATGCAGTTTTATTTAAGGAGAGGTACCACTATGTGTTGTTGAAAGTATATAGGGTAAAGCCTAGCTTTGAAGGTTGCAGAGAATGTAACGTAAAAATATAATTTGTTTATTCACCCGTCATAGCCGGAAGTGTGGATGCTGTGGTTGCTTCTCTCTTTTTTCACAGGAGATGATCACAGAATAAACTCAAGGCTGAATTTTGAAGCAAATACAATTCTGGTTGGAATTGTGGGGTTTCCTTTTTTAAAAATTTCTGAATGGGACAATATGATTTGATTTTTTAATTTGCCCATTTACCTTCAGGACAGGACATCTCTTTTCATCTGCTTTTTCATCGCTTGCTTTCTTGTCCTTTCATCACCATGTGTCACTTCTTTAGGAAGCAGCCTGGCGTGTTGTCTTAGTTATCTAGTGCTGCTATAACAGAAATACACAAATGGATAGCTTTAACAAGCAGAAATCTATTCTCTCGGTTTAGGAGGCTAGAAGTCAAAATTCAGTGTGCTACCTCCAGGGGAAGGCTTTCTCTCTCTGTCGGCTCTGGGGGAAGGTCCTTCTCATCAATCTTTCCCTGGTCGAGAAGCTTCTCAGCTCAGGGACCCAAAGGATGCGCTCTGCTCCTGGCTCTTCTTGCTTGGTGATAATGTTGTCCCTCTCCTCTCTGCTTGATTCTCTCTTATATATCTCAAAAGAGATGGACTGAAAATACAACCTAATCCTGTAGATTGAGTCCTGCCTCATTAACATAATTCCTCTAATCCTGCCTCATTAACATCATAGAGGTTAGGATTTACAACACACAGGAAAATTACATCAGATCACAAAATGGTAGACAACCACACACTGGGAATCATGGCCTCGACAAGCTGATGCACACTTTGGGGAGGGGTGGGGACACAATGCAATTCATAACACATGTGAACAGAGCAAGGAATTTAGTTGGACAGACCTGGGTTCAAAAACCAACTTTCCTCCTCACTTGCTGTGTAAACTTTAACTTCTCTAACCATCACTTTCTTTACCTGGAAAAGTCAGCAATTCAGTAAAGCCTACCTCTTTAGTCTAAGCCTAAAGAGTTCTTGTGAGGTTTAGACTAAGTAACAGATAGGAAGCCCGTATCACAATGCCTGCTGTCCTGCCAACCAACCAAGCAGTTGCCATCGAGATGATTCTGACTCATGGCGACCCCATATGTTGCAGAGTAGAACTGCGCTTCGTGGGGTTTTCAATAGCTGTGACCTTTCAGAAGCAGATTGCCAGGGCTTTCATCCAAGGCACCTCTGGGTGGTCTCCAACTGCCCACCTTTTTCCTGGCCTGCAGTAGGTGCTAGTATGTTCTAATCTCCTCCTCTGCTTTCCCTCTCTCCTGCTCCATTGCACTACTGTTTACCTGCACTTGTTTTTGTTAATCCGAAATAATTCTTTGCTAATGGGCAGAAGAGAAAGAGCCCCCTTTGGCTACACTGATATTCTTGAGGGAGGCCAGTCCATTTGCTTGCGTACATATGCTTTTACAGAATGAGTTGAATATAAAATCTAGTGAATATGAATGTGGATTGTGTGTGTGTGTGTGTGCAGTTGTTAAGCCTGCTGGCAGGAATCTTTGCCTGTATCCTTCCTTCACACTTAAAGGGACTGGGGATCATGGGTATATTTCTAATGGTTAGATGAGTTCTCTGAGAATTTTCACTCAATCATTCCTTCATTGAGTGCTTACCATGTGCTAGGGACTCTATTAAGTGTTGGGAATACCACAGTGAATGAAACAAACCGAACCCCCTCATCTCATAAAAAACTGGTTGCCGTCTGGTCAACTCTGACTCAGGGTGACCGCAAGTGTGTCAGGGTAGAACTATGCTTGCTATGGCTTTCAATGGCTGGTAAACTAGCTTTTTGGAACTAGTTTACCAGGCCTTTCTTCCAAGGCACGTCTGGGTGGGCTTGAACCTCCAGTCTTTCAGTTAGCAGCCGAACAGTTTAACTGTTTACATCACCCAGAGACTGCCCCTGACCTCATACAGCTTACAGTCCCCGTGAAATTCATTTTGATGATAATTTAAAAGCAAACTGAATGTAAGCATGTTCTGAGCTCTCTGTGTGACCACCATGAAACTGAAGGTTGCCGCGAGGTTTCAGCACCAACAGTGACATGTATGTCTGTTAATCCTCTAGTACCGAGCAGGTTTTCGTTAATAGTCAGTGGCTTAAAGGACAGAGGGGAATTTAATCATCAGTGATGTCTTCCAGCCAAGGCAAGGCCCAAATGACAATATGGGGCAGTGTTTAAGACAATGAAAACTGCATGTAGAGCGTGAATAGAAAAAAAGTGGGTGGAGAATTGAGTCATCACACAATATACAATAGAATAGTGAGGCCAAACGTGAAAGAACCAGGCTACATATGGAAATTTAATTTCAACAATATATTACACATCAGATTCATTAATGGGATTCATTTGGATTTTATTAGCTTTGGGGATTTGTTTATATTATCAGATATAAATTTGTTCTGATTTTATAGCTATATTAGAGCTTAAAACATAAGGAATTTATACCCTTATAATGATGTTATTTGGGTTAGCCCTGGGGACGCCTGAGATCACTTTTTTACTATAAAGGAGGTTAGTACCATTATTCAAGTGCAGAAGCATTGCTCCAGAGAAAGCTTCTCTTCAGGTGGGAAGTTCTTTGGAAATATGAATGAGGTAGCCAAAACTAGTTACAGCTTTGATTTATCAAAAAATAAGAAAAGAGCCATGAAGAAAGTTTGTAGCTATTGATTTTACCCCCAAATGATTCTGTGTTATGTTTTGCACTTGTGACCTATTGCTTTGGTGTTAATCATGACTGAGTTGTCATGCTTTCAAGTATTTAATTCTTTTAAAGAAAGAAATTACACCAGGCTCTTCCTTCCTTGCCGTGCCTCCCATTACGCACTTGTGTGTACACATGTACACACACACACACGCATGCACACACATAGAATCATTGACCTGTAACCTCTTCTGACTAACTGATCCTCACCACTTATTTATTTTGGACCCCTCCTCATTAAAAATTCCTTTGTATAAGATTGCAAGATTTGTCTTAAAACAGCTTTTAGCATTCAGGGTTACTTGAGCCTATCAAGGGAGCATTACAGAGCAATCATAAGAGATTATCTCTTTATAATCATTAGCACTTCCTACTATGTAATAGAGCAGTGTCTGTTCTCCTTTTCCAAATTCTAGGCTGTGCAATGGGGTGGGGCAAGCAGTTCTCTGTTGTGACTTGGTCTGATGTCCCTACATAAGGTGACCATACATCTATCGCTTTTTGTCTGGCGCTGTCCAAGTTGATGTCTGCTGTCTCACCTTAATTGTTAATAGTACCCCATTTCACTCTCAAAAGCATCTCATTTGGTTGATAAATTATAAAGTCATTCAAGTTACACAAAATACTCTGGCCACATGGGCCTACTAGATGCACACAAAGAGGGTATTTCGCAGACTCACTTTGATCACGAATTACTTTTCTTCTCCTACTATAGATTTGTGTTTGAATCTATACAACTGATAAATGTTTGTGTATAAAGATATAGTGATATCACGTACTTGTGAATAATGTCTCTCTTAGGGATTTCAGCAAGTTTATGATAGAAATGGCAGAGGGCAGTCAGTTTGGGACTGAGCTTCAGCAAAACTTTTGAAGTGTGAGTGATCAGGACATTGCACATATTGTCGTTGTTGTGTGCCGTTGAGTTGATTCCGATTCACAGCGACCCTATAGAGGTTAAATCCTGTAAATCCTGTTATTACAAATAACCTAGGATTTATACACATTCTTCCGTATAAAAATTAATAGTGGAATTGCGTTATCATGTTCGGCCTAAAACAAACGTGCCATTGACTGAGCTGCAGAAGCTTTGGTTGTAGCATGCTATTTTAAGTGACAATTTTGCTTTTGTCAGAAACTTACTATTTGGTGTTAAATCTGTGGCTTTAAAAGCTTGTAATTGGGCTCAGATGGTTGATTCCTGGCAGAAGACATGTGGATACAAGACAAAAAATACTTTCTGACTGTTCTGGAGCTGACTCTCCAGTTTGCCCATAGCCCAAACCATGCTTCACCTCCTGCATCTTGCTCTTCAGATATTTGGTTTGCTCCTCACAACCTTCCCAGGAGGAACAGGGGGAGGAAAGAAGGTGGAAACTCCCACAGACTGGCTTTCTAGGAAAAGAAAGGAAACCCTGGTGGTGTAGTGGTTAAGAGCTACAGCTGCTAACCAAAAAGTTGGCAGTTTGAATCCACTAGGTGCTCCTTGGAAACCCTACGGGGCAGTTCTACTCTGTCCTATAGGGTTGCTGTGAGTCAGAATCAACTCAACGGCAATGGGTTTGCTCCCCCTCCCCCACACTTAGGAAAAGAAAAAAAATTGAAAGATGATTAAACCTGTTTTGCCCATTTTGGGGTTCCATTTGTGTGTGTATTGGGGGGGAGGTTGGGTTATCTTTTTTGTTTTCAAATGGAGTATATTCTGTTTTCTTGCCTGTATGTCCAGATCACTAAATTTGTTTGTTTTTAATTTTGTGAAATGATATAGTCACTAGAATAAAAAGTCCATTAGGGCAGACTCATTGCCTGTTTCATTCACCGATCTGTCCCCCAGTGCCTCACACAGTGTTGTTATTGTTTAGGTGCTGTCGAGTCAATTGCAACTCATAGGGACCCCGTATGACAGAGTAGAATTGCCCCATAAGGTTTTCTGGGCTGTAGTCTTTACAGAAGCAGATTGTCTAGTCTTTTCTCCCGCGCAGCTGCTAGGTAGGTTCAAACCGCCAGCCTTTCAATTAGCAGCTGAGCACTGAACTGTTGCATCACCAGGGCTCCTTTAGAGTAGAGTAGATAGTCAAAAATAATACGAGTGAATGAATGCCATAGAGACAGGGACTTGGGGGAAGGATGGAGAGTGACTGCTAGTGGGTACAGGTTTTTTGGGGGGGGGGGTGTGATGAAAATGTGCTAGAATTGGATGATGGTGATGAATGCACAAGGAATATACTAAAACGTACCAAATTATAAACCTTAACAGTGTGAATTGTATGGAATGTTAATTATAAATATTTTTTAATAAAAAAAAATGAATGGATGAGTTAGTTATATACCTTACACTTAAAAAAAAAAATAGTTGCCATCGAGTCTATTTCGACTCATAGTGGCTCTATAGGACAGAGTAGAACTGCCCCCATAGGGTTTCCAAGGAGCAGCTGGTGGATTTGAAATGCCAGCCTTTTGGTTAGCAGCCAAGCTCTTAACCACTGTGCCATGAGGGCTCTGCATTACACATGGTTGGTGCATAATAAATATATCTTTTGGGTGAACAAATGATTCTTCTTCTATACCAAAATAGTCCAAGTAAATGTTTCTTTCAAAGTACACTCTGTGTGACTCTGGGACTTGATAGTTATCTGGTTAAATACGTTTGCATTTCAGAAGTTTGGGGTTTACCATGGGAACTGAGTGTTGTTTGGGATTAGTGGGAGTTGAAACACACTTTGGAAACCATAGTAGGAGTCTCTCTGGGAGAGTAGCTTTGTTTATGACTCAGGGATAAGAGTCACCGCCTGTCTGTTGGGATTGTTTGACTCTAGCACTACCAAAAGAACCAGCAGAGTGATGGCTTTTGAATATATTTTTTAATATTAGAGGAGAGGGACTTCTGTCAGAGGTAGTTTCAATTCAAATCATTCCAACTCTTTTATTCTATGCTCTTGTGAAATCTGTTTAAAAGTCCCTATGAATCTGTTACTCTTCTGAGAGCAAAATCTATCAAAACAGATTAAGGCTCTCATCTGAAACATTTGGCTGTTCTGTGACAAATAATCTGGAAAGATTTCTCAGAATTCATGTAATTTAGCCACTTAATAGTTGCCAACAGGTGGTTATATAATCATTCAAGTCAGCAAAGGTGGGTTAGGAAGGTAGGGATGGCTTTACATCCTCTTCAGCGCAAGGTCAGGCAGAGTTCTGGGGAAAAGAAAGCTTGTGATTTCAGGTGATTTTCCTGTATCTTCTTTTCTCTGAGATAATATGAAATTTGTTTGAAAAGCATGTTTACTGTTATGTGGATATTAAGTACTCTTATTTTTACTGTGTCTGAAGAACTATCTTTGGAGTACTAAGAAACTGACCATGGTTAAAAATTTTTGAACATACAACTAGGTGGTTCCCAGCTACCACCACCGAATGTTCTGACAGGGATCACAATAGAGGGTCCCAGTCAGAGCTGGAGATAAATGTAGAACAAAATTCTAACTCACAAAACAAGAACAGAATTACTAGTCTGACAGAGACTGGAGAAACCCTGAGAGTATGGCGCCCAGATACCCTTTTAGCTCAGTACTGAAGTCACTCCTGAGGTTCACCCATCAGCCAAAGATTAGAAAGTTCCATAAAACAAAACAAGACTAAATGGGCACACCATCCCAGAGGCAAGGACGAGAAGGCAGGAGGGGACAAGAAAGCTGATAATGGGGAACCCAGGGTTGAGAAGGGGATAGTGTTGACATGGCATGGGGTTGGCAACAAATGTTGCAAAACAATATGTGTATTAATTAATGAGAAACAAATTTTCTCTGTAAACCTTCATCTAAAGCATAATTAAAAAGAAAAAAGGCAAAAGGCGAGGTACAGAACAACATGTAGAATGTCAGGAAAAAAAATATGTGCTCATGTGTTACTATGAGTGGGTACACGAAAAAGCATAGAATAGGTGCTTGCAAGAAGGAGTGGAGGAGACAGAGACTTTCTTTTCACAAAATCACCTTTTACTCTTTTTGAAGTTTATACCATGTACGTGTGTTTTCTAGTAAAAAAAAAACAAACAGATATAATTTTAAAAGTTAAAGGAAAAAATCTTTGAGCATATTGGTGGGGATCTTTCTGTAAGGTACCAGTCCTTCCATGCCTTCAGCAGAACGTGCCAAACAGAAGAAAGCCTTTCTTCGATGACCAAGGTCCATGTTGTACTGTAAATGTTGATTGGCTCCTCCACTAAATGGCTCTGTGCTGCTTCATGTAATTCCACTGCCACCACTCATTCAGCTGTCACTTTTCAAGGTGCCTTTGCATCCCCTTCTAATCTGCTAGCTCTAGGACAATCTAAGGAGTAAGGTAGATAGAGATGGTAGACATTGGGCAAGTAGGACATTATCGATAAACTTTCAGAAAGGAAATTCAGATACCTGGTACAGCACCAGGCCACAGGGTAATGAAACACTGTTAATGTGCTGTATTTAATTTAATGTCATAACCTACCGGAAGTGATACCTGCAGAATTAGAGCTTTAAGAAAATCCACATCAAGGTGACTAGACAGCCAGACAGTCCCCACCTTTAAGGTTTCAGTATCTTTAGTTAAGCTCACCTCACTGGTGACAATAATAACTACCATTCGGTGAACACTTGCTGTGTGCCGAACACCTATTCTTACTGAAGTCCTATCCTCATTCTACAGATCAGGAAACTGAAGCACTGAGAGGTTATATAACTTCTCCAACATCTCAGTTAGTACAAGGCAGAGCCCAGATTCAATTTCAGCTCTCGGGCTTCGATTCTGGGAGGTAAATAGAGCCATTCTTCAGACTGCTGACAGCTGAGCTCACCTTGGAATGTATCCTTAGGCATCCTGCTATTATCCTTTACCACCAGTCCAGTGCATCTGGGGCATCTAACCTCAGAGTGGGTGTGGCTACATTTTGCCAGAGACTGGTGAACTTCTAGCAGCTTTAATCATCTGGAAATAACCTGTGAACTCCCAAATAAGCAAACAAACAAAAAATACCCTTGACTAGGAAGAGAAAGAATTATCACAAAACCCACACCCTTTATTGCAGGACTGACATGGAGCCACCCTCAGTCTGCTGCCAATGGACAAAAAAGTGTATGAATGAGACAGCCACTAAAATATGTCCTCAAAGAGTGACATAGCCCCGAGCACTGGAGAACAGGCTGGACTAGATAATCTCAGAGGTCCTTGCCATTCTAACAAACTGTGATTCTATTAATAAGCCAGAAGGCAAAAGTCGAGAATGAGGTAGATTTTCTTCAGTATGCTTTGAAGTCCCGGATAAGCACAGATTCCCATGGAAACCAAAGTAGAAGAGAAAAGAAAGGACATTGAAAATATTAAATACCAAGTATTTCTTTGACTTGCTGCCTGCCTGGCGTTTAGTGTTAGATCCCAGGCCAAAAGGCAATGGTAGAGAAGGTACCTGGGCACTCAGTGGTGACTTCTGTCTGAAGTTTTTTTGAGCCTCAGTTTTTCACCTCCTTCTTGCCAGGATCACCACCTAAGAGTGAAGCAATGTGTGTATGTAGAACCTCTATTTTATTATCAACAATGGTAATAATGTCGTTGTGGTTAGGTACCATCGCATTAGTTCTGATTCATGTCAACCCTATGTGTTACAGAGTAGAACTGCCCCATAAGGTTTTCTTGGCTGTAATCTTAATGGAAGCAGATCACCAGGCCTTTCCTCCAAGGTACTGCTGGGTGGGTTCAAACCACCAACATTTATCAGTCAAGCACAAATCCACTTGTAATAGTTGTCATTAATTGAGTGGTGTAATGCCAGGTTTCATACTATTTAATACCATGTTCCTCATTTAATTCTTAAATTAAATTATAGTTGTTATCATATTTGGCAGAGGAGGGAATTTAAGCCCAGAGAGGTTAGGTAATTTGCCTACCTCTCATACAACCAAATTATGATCCTGGCCTCATGTCAGATCCCAAAGTATTTACTCTTAACCACTGCATCCCCACTGGAAAGTATTATATGATTGGCTTAGGTCATGACTGCTCATGAGAAAAGAGCTAAAAATGTTAGGTGGGAAGTTTTTCAGAACTCTTTGGGTTACTAGTTTGATGAACCTTTCCTATTAGTGTGCTCTTCCCAGGAACCCCAATCACATTATCACCAGGAATCCTCAATCATATTACTATTAAATATCATTATAACCTCAGTCATATAATAATCATATCCTATTATTATCCCCAACCATATTCACCACCACCACCCTTCTTCCAAAATGTCATATAAATAATTTTATATCATTCTCCTTTCCTTCTCTCACTCCTGATTCTTCTCCCATTCCTTGGTTACCTTTTTTGACCACCCCATTTCATAGGAAAGGAAACCCTGGGGGCGCAATGGTTAAGAGCTATGGCTACTAACCAAAAGGAAGGCAGTTCGAATCCACTGGGTGCTCCTTGGAAACTGTATGGGGCAGTTAGTTCTCCTCTGTCCTATAGGGTCACTATGAGTCAGAATTGACTCAGTGGCAACGGTTTTTTTTTTTTTTTTTTCTGCGGGGGGTCCTATAGGGTCACTATGAGTCAGAATTGACTCAGTGGCAACGGTTTTTTTTTTTTTTTTTTTTTGCGGGGGGTTTCATAGGAAATAGTAAACGTAAATAGATATGGAAAACTGTTCTTCCAAGGGCTAGTTTGGCATATTGGTTCACACCAGAGGAGACGTGGATCCTAGGATTTGATTTATACACCCCAGTTCCTTGTGACTTAAAGTGTGGTCTGCAGACCATCAGCCTCAGCATCACCTAAGAGCTTAATAGAAAAGCAGACTCTTGGACACTGCCCCAAACCTACTGGATCATAACCAGCATTTTAAAGACCCCAGCCCCACCCCCAGGTGATTTTAGTCACATTAAAGTTTGAGAAGCGCTGCCCTTGTCCATTGCTGCAGCCATGATACAGCATAGAAAACTCCAGAGGCTGTTTACAAGGGCACAAGATGGAAGAAGACCTAGAGCCTGTAGCCAAACTTAGGGAACTTTTCCTCAGTGAAAGTAAAAAACATCTGGAATCTAATACCAGAGGCTCTAATGCCTTCATAGCTGCACAAATGCAATAAAGAAATACATTCAATTCAACTTGGAAACTATAGAAAGTTAAATAAGAGTTGGATAATAAGGTCATGAAAGTCATTTAAGAGAAGCCATTTCAGAGAGCATCACTGAACACATTTCAATTTTCTTTCTTTAAGTAATGAGTCCTTTGGGGATGAAAAGAGCCCATAAAACAAAAGATTTCCTTTTTGAAAAGTAACTTTGTATTTTATTTGTTTAATATGTCTTTCTTTTAATCCTAGCCTTCTTAATCTGCTTTGGCTTTCATTGGAGTCAATAGGAGCGTGAAAGAATTGACCTCATTTAAAATTTCCTTTCAGCAAATGGTCAAACCTTTGTTTTCTGCTCCATTATTTTCTAAACTGGTGCCTAAAAATAATGCTGTGCTTTAGGCGTGTGCTTGCCATTTTAACCTGTAATTTCCTCATCCACATATTACATCTGTTTTCTGCTTCCCCATGAACCTCAGCTCCTCACGCTCTCGGGGTCTGCTTCATGTTCTTTTGACCGCTTGTAGATGGTTGCATGATCATTCTTATGGTTATAATTCTTTGAGGATTTTTTTGGTTGAGATCTAAGCAGGTGAGATAGCACATGCTGCATTTTTCCTGTTAAAGCAATCCC
This sequence comes from Elephas maximus indicus, assembly GCF_024166365.1. NCBI lineage: Eukaryota > Metazoa > Chordata > Mammalia > Proboscidea > Elephantidae > Elephas > Elephas maximus. The sequence goes on along the minus strand of NC_064827.1, from coordinate 84,853,818 downwards.
ACGTCATACATGCATGATACCGTGGGTTCTAGAAGGAAAAAGCTATGCATCCGGGGATTGCAAATGACAAGCCCAAGATAACCACAGGTAGGTATATTTATATCAGCCTCCAAATCCTGATAAGAAGAAAGAAATACAGTTTGTTGTTTGACTTTCAATGGGTACAATTTTAAAATTTAATAGAAATGCAGAATTTGGCATTATATTATCAATGCATTCTCTCTGGAAAATATTATAAAGGATAAACACTGTAATGTCAAAAGTGAGGGTCTTCCAACAGTAATAATTACTCTGCAGTATTTGAATTGTCAGTTGCTTTTATGGTATTTTATAGCACTTTTTGCTTGCAGAAGCCTCATTTAATTTGGTAAAATGACATAACATTCCCATGTATACATAAGACCTCAATCCCTATTATTGGGCTAAGTCATATTTACAGCTCACTTTTCAGGCTCAGGACAATTTTATTCTTGACGGTATGAGGAAAAGCTTGTATAAGAAACCACTTCCTCTGGCGCAGAAATGATGAGCGTTTGTGATCCATAAGAATGAAGACATAAAATATTGTGCCCATAAGATGTGGGACCACTTCCATTTCCTGTTCAGCATTCTAACAGGGTAATTTAGGTAAATGGCTTTCTAATTATCGAAAATGATAAATGGACCTATAAAAAAATCTCTCTTACAAGCAAGAAAATGTAACCCAGTATTCTGATACATTCTGTAAAACCCATTTAAGCAACGCTCAAATAAGGTGAGGACTGGGCATTGTTATTAAAAATACTCATCACATCAGAGTCAGTTAGGAAAGATAAGGGTGTTTTGAGGACCTGGCATAAGGCGACTACTTGTATTTGGGGCATTTGAAAGAGGAAGCCGATTGGTCCTTGGCCTTGAGAGCTGTACTTAATTGAAAAGATTATGCACTAAGGCATTTAAGAATATCTGTAAAACACTGGTATAAACAGTTAAGTGCTCGGCCATTAACCAAAAGTCTGGCAGCTGGAATCCACCCAGAGGCACTCCGGAAGAAGGTTCTTGTGCTCTACTTCCAAAAAACTAACATTGAAAACCCCATGGAGCACAGTTCTACTCTGACACAGGATGACCATGATTCAGAATCCACTTGACAATGGGTTTGGTTTTGCGGTTTTGTAAGCCAAGGGTCAGCAGTTCAAATCCACCAGGTGCTCCTTGGAAACTCTACGGGGCAGTTCTACTCTGTCCTATAGGGTCGCTATGAGTCGGAATCGAGTTGATGGCACTGGGTTGGGTTTTAAGCCATCTATAAAAAAATTGCCACAGAGTCAATTCCAACTCATAGAGACCTATAGAACAGAGTAGAACCGCCCTTTAGGGTTTCCAAGGAGCAGCTGGTGGATTCGAATTGCTGACCTTTTGGTTAGCAGCCAAGCTCTTAACCACTGCGCCACCAGGACTGCGTGAGACGAAACTATCTATAAAAAAAATGTAAAATGTTTTTATTTCACTGGAAGAGTTTTGCATTGATTGTAGATTCAAGAATTCTCATGAGAAAACCAAATACAGAAGAAACTAATACATATAGAGAGAGATAGAGAGAAGAAAAAGAAAAGAAACCATGTGGAGGGAGAGGGATAGTTGGAAACATTAGGACTTTTGGGGAGCTGTAGCTTGAAAGCCTTTGGCAAAATGGACCCTAATGGGCCGTGCATTCCCGTCCTCCCAGGGCCCTGCTTCTGCCTCAGGAGGGAAGCACAGGAGGGAGTTGTCACCTCCTTCACTGCCTTCACTGTTTTGGGCAGAGGTACAAGGGCTCTCCTGGAGTCATGCAATGATGGGAAAGAATTTTCCTGATGGGGGTCTGGTCAGACTTGCGTTTGGGGGAGGGGAAAGAACTTACAGCCAAAAGCCACCAGACTTCCCTAAGGATTTTGGTCTTCATGTTGAGTTTGGAGATTAAACATGCAGAACATTGCCCAGGCCGCCGATGAGCCCTCTGCAGCTCCTGCCCACCAGAGAGGAAGCAGGAACCGGCGTTCAGCTGCCTGTGGTCGCCTGCTCCCTGCCCACCCCCACCCTGGAGAGGTGCGGGCTGAGAACTGGGCAGACACAGCACATGCTCTTGTGCAAACAAAAGACCGAAACAATTAGTAGCCACTGGAACACGATGCTATGTCTGGAAATTGAGGGTGATTGTTTCTCCCTCATTGTGTGCAGCATCCTTTTGAGATTGTTTGGGGAGGGATTTTTGTCAGATTGGAGAATTGTGATTAATAGGGAAGCCAGCCTGTGTGAATGCATTTTTCTCAGTTGCTTTCCCATCTGTGCGAACAGACCGCTCAGTGCCAGAGCTGCGAGACCTTGAGAGCTGAGCTGGTCCAGCCCCATTATTTTAGCTGATGAGCAAAAATAGACCCAGAGAGGGCAAGAGGCTTACCCCACACTGCATAAGGAGTCAGCCCAAAACCAGGTCTAGAACCAAGCCATTGGATACCGTTTCCCCTGGCTAACACAATGCCACTCTGTCCACCATTCAATTCAACAGCTTTTTATTGACTCTTACCATGTCTGCCAGAATGGGGCTAAGCCCTGGGGTTTCTAAGATGAGTAAGACATGGTTTCCAGGAGGAACTCATAGTCTGGGAGGGTGAGAGAAAGACAGCTACTTAGATAGCCCGTCTTTTTTTTTTTTTTTTTTTTAATTAAGACAGGAATGAACACAGGTACATAAACATAGAGGAAGAACACTTGGGCCATTCGAGAAGTTCTGGAAGGAGTCCCTGGCTGGTGCAAACAGTTAACATACTTGGCTGCTAACCAAAAGGTTAGAGGTTCAAGTCCACCCAGAGGCTCTTCGGAAAAAAGTCTTGGCAATCTGCTTCTGAAAAGTCATCCACTGAGAAGCCTGTAGAGCGCAATCCTACTCTGACACACGTGGGGCCACCAGGAGTCAGAACTGACTCAGCGATAATGTAAAGAAAGAGTTTGGGAGGAGATGCCATTTGAGCTGATGCTTAAAGGATTAGTGAGGATGAACCCAGGGAAGAAGGTTGGAAAGGGCAGGTCAGAAGAGAGAGCGGCATGAGCCTGGCTGTTCTGTATTTTCTATAAACCAGCTCCCTGTGGTCCTCTATTGAGAAGCAGTATGGTCTTCACCTTTAATTCAGTAATCTCATTTCTCCTAAAATTGTAGAGGGCAATGAGTGTTTTGAATTTTCCTTTTTCTATTTCATTAAGTGGAAGATTGGCCTAAAATGTTTGGCTAGAGAGAAATAGAAAAGCCAGTCCCAGCTTGAATTGCTTGAATCGGATTCAACAAGGATCTCAGATGTTCCTGCTCATGACTTCAGCTCTCTTTGGAAGCTACCTGAACATTTTCGGGCCACTGAATGAGTTTTAGCTTTAGTTGGTCTAAAGACTGTCTCGATAACCTGAAAGGCAGGTTTGAAAACCATGGGCTAAACAAGATGCTGAATGAAAGGTGTGTGCTATGACTTCCTGCTCCTCCTTGTTTCCAGGGACTTCATGCCCCAAATCTTGTCATTGCACACTGCACGCAACCTTCTGTATAATGCTGTAAATGCCTGTGAAGGGAGAGGGTGAGCCAGTGGATCAGAAGCCCCTTGTTACATGGAGCTAAGTGGGCAAAGAGCAGAGAAGATAGAGCTACAGTAGAAGCCTTTTGTCTTTGGGCCTAGCCTCATGTCCTTTGATCTTTTCCCGTGAGCTGTAAAATCAAGCAACAAATATTGATTGGGCATCTTCTGAGTACAAAGCATTGTGCTAAGAGCTTTGGGGATGGAAAGAATGAAAAGATACTATCCTTCACCACAAGTACCTTATATTCTCGTTCAGGGCACATTTTGTGACAAGGCCTCATGCCATATAACATAGAACTCTACTACGTATTTACTTAGTGGCCCTGTTACCGTTAGCAAATTGCCTTGTCAAGTCTGAGTTTCAGTTTCCTCATCTGTAAAATGGGGACACAACTTACAAGGAAGTGGTGAGATTAAATGACATAATCTATGTAAAGCGCCTAGCATAATGCCTGACATGTAATGCTCAGTAAATATTAGCTGTCATAGTGATCATATCATCATTGTAGAGGAACTAAATTTTGTTGTTTTCATTGACACTTCCACATGGATGTTTAATAAAAACCCAAACCTGTTGCTATGTAGTCGATTCTTGCTCATAGCAACCCTATAGGACAGGGTAAAGCTGCCTCATAGGGTTTCCTAGGCTGTAAATTTTACAGGAGCAGATCACGAGGTCTTTTCTCCTTCAGAGGCATTGATGGGTTTGAACTACTGATCTTTTGGTTAGCAGCCAAGCTCTTAACCATTGTGCCACCAGGGCTCCTTATAGATAGATATAACCTGTTTGTTGCCATTGAGTTGACTCTAATAAAAAAAAAAAAATTTTTTTTTTTTTTTAATAGTGACCCTATAATACAGAACTGCCCCCATAGGGTTTCCAAGACTATAATCTTTAAGGAGGCAGACTGCCATATCTTCCTCCTACAGAATGACTGGTGGGTTCAAACCACTGACCTTTCGGTTGGCAGCCAAGCTCTTAACCACTGCACCACAAGGGCTCCTTAATTTTTAATAGGCAGCTCAGACTTAACATGTCCAAAATGGAAGTCCTAATTATTTCAAACTGGTTCTCTACTCATTATTACCATCTGAGTAAATGGCATCGCCATATAACCAGCTGCTCAAGTCAAAGAATTAGAAGACATCTTTGATTCCCTTCCTGTTCTTCTTCCTTAATTTCCAGCCAACTGGCAAGTTTGTGCTGCCTTCAAGATACATTCTGAATTGGTCTACTTCTTAACATCTCCACTGCCACCACTCTCGCCTAAGGCACCATGTCATCTCTTGTTTAGACTGCAGGCCCCTGCCTACCCACCCTTCCATTCCCCCACTAATTTCCAGTGACACAGGCCACCTTTCTCTACCTTCACCTTGCCAAGCCCTTTCCTACGTCAGGGCCTTTGCATTAGCAGTCCCATTTGCTAGGAATGCCTCCCCACCCCTGCCAATAGCTCCTTAGCCTCTTCCTTTCGCAAATCAGGCCTCTCTTCAAAAGTCACTCCCACAGAGAGGCCTTCCTGACACCCCACCCTTCTCCCCCACTCAGTTTCTTGTATCACAGCACTCTGTTTTGTGCATTCTGGAACATCTCTAAGGGTGAGTTAGTAGGGCCAGCAGATTAATTTATTGTGGGTTAGCAGCTTTTTTATTCTTTAAATCTTCTCCTTCTCTTTTTAGTATTTTAAGGAGCAGATAATTTTACAAGTGCAAATTTATCAATTAGATATGGCATGACTACCTGACATATTATTTGTTGCCTCCCTCACCTAAAAGATTGCCAGCTCCCCAAGAACAGGGACTTTGTCTTGTTCACTTCTGGGCCCCCAGTGCCAAGAAGTGTCAGTCCCATAGTAGCTGCTTAATTAATTTGGTGAATGATCAAATGTGATAAATGAATAAGCAAGTGGACGTTCAATTCTAGTAGGCTTGGATAGCTCTATTTTGTCCATAGACACATTAAACCCAAATGAGAGAATTCATAGGTTTAAGCTAATTGTCTAAAGGCTCCTCTTGATATCCGTAGGCAAATGATGACCAATTCATCTTGAACAGTAAGGGATCATTGCTTTGTTTTCTTGGCTGCTCCAAGAGTAATTCAGGTTTTTGTGTCAATTCAAATTTGGTTCTTGTCTTCTAGTTTTCCTACAAGAGAAGAAAAGTTAGTTTGCTTATTTGTGTTTATACTTAACGGGAAGGTTTTTATGTCATAACAAGGATATTATTTCCTCCTTAAAATGGACTCATGGTAAAGTCTGCTAAAATTGATGGTTTACTGTGTGCTTGATACTGTTCTAATTCCTTTACATATATCAATTCATGTTTATAACAGCTGCATGTGGTGTTATTATTATTATGGTTTCCATTTTACAGATAAAGAAATTGAGGAACAGAGAGGCTAAGTAACTTGCCTAAGGTCACACTGCTAGTAAGTAGGAGAGCCAAGAGCATTCTTAACCCCTAAACGCTATTGCCTGTAATGGTACGTCAACAAACAAACATGTAAGTCTTCTATTATTTATTGAGTGAATAGAGAAGAGATAAGACATGTTGTCTACTTCATAGGCTTCTTGTGAGGATCAAATGAGTTAATACATGTAAAGCACTTAAAACAGTGCCTGGCACTTGGTAAGCACTCAACAAATGTTGGCCATTACCATCTACCACCATTGCTCACAGTCTTGTCAGGGAGACAAGCCTGGATAGATAACATTGATTAGATCGTTATTTGGGATTGATCAATATTTTCTTTCACTGGCAGAAGTTGGAAGAGAAGAGCACAGGGACATTAAATGGAGTTCATCTAGCAAACACACAAGAAGGGAATGTGACTCACTGCTGGAGAGATTGCAAATCTTAGCCATTGTCCAACTGACCTGATAGAAAAGCATGTTAAAAGTAGAAAGAGAATGGCTGACATTTGTTCAACGCTCACTGTGTGCTGAACTCTGTGCTAATCACATTACATGGCTATACTCTTTAATCCTGACCACAACCCTTGAAAGTAGGTATTGTTATCCACACTTGGGAGAGGAAGAGACGGAAGCCTGCAGAGGCTAAAGGGCGGCCTAGGGTGCCCCAGCTGCCTAGTACACGCTATAGTGCCTTTAATGATTCACCAGTTCCACACATTTTAACATCAAGATAGTTGTTTGGGTGGAAGGAGGTTGGTCATGAAAACTGCTGCTATCTAAGGCTTTCTATGAAACTCAGGAAATAGTTGGGATGGAAACCCTAGTAATCTTTTTAACTAGGTAATTAGAAATCTCTTTTAAGATGATTTTTTTTTCTTTTAAATCCCATTCACTTGCTGGATAATTTTCTTGAGCTAGCTCTGATGGCACCATTTTAGTATAATTATTTGAGACACAAGAGCTTAAGATAGAATTCTTAAGAACAGTGTCTGGTTGATGAAGGGTAATTTCATAGTACAGTAATAGATTTTTTTTTAAATTCCAGTTGTCAAAACCATGAACATCCAGGATTTCTGTACAGGCTGGTTGTATGTTTATTCATTCATTTGCTTGATCATTCATATACTTATCCATTTACTCATTCAACAAATATATATTGTGAGCCTACACAGGATCTCTTCTAATTGAACATGACAGATTCTGGCTGGCATGGATCTTACCTTACTTCCATAGCTGGAAGAGTAGGGGCAGCAAGCTAAAGCAGGAAATTAGGTAGGGAGAAAAAAAAAAGCTAAGTCTCCAACAAGAAGGAGGCACCAGCCACCAGTCATGCAGCTGGTAAGGTGAGACCAAACTGGAAACAGCCTGAATGGAAGAAGGGAGTAGGGTAGAAGCAGAAAGTGCTTCATAACAGAGAGCAGGATGCATCAGTGATATTTCTCTCATTTTACTGGGGAGGAAACCGAGCTGGAGGATATAGAGGAGGTGAAATAGAAAGCAACATTGAACCAGAGGAGAGAGTAGCAGATGGCTTGTCTAAAATCTGCAAAAATACCCAGTTTACGTATTCTAGCTTATGTATTTCGAGTCCCTGGTTGATGCAAATGCACTCTGCATAATACCCAGCTTACGTATTCCCAGTCCTTGGGTGGTGCAAATGCAGTCAGCTGCTAACCACAGAGTTGAAGGTTCAAGTCCACCCAGAGGCACCTCAGAAGAAAAACCTGGTGATCTACTTCAAAAAATCAGCCACCGAAAACTCTACGGAGCACAGTTCTACTCTGACACACATGCGGTTGTCATGAGTCAGAATCAATCCAAGAGCAATTGGTTTTTTATCTCAAAGTCTGGGGTTTAGTTTGATGGGCTGTGACATCATCATCTCATTGTCTAATTGTCCAGGGTGGCAAGCTACCCATTCTGATAATAGAGGGGCTGTTTGAGTTTCAGTAGAAGCAGGTTGGAAAAGGCAAGATTTCTCATCTTTCTTTGGACCCTGCAGTGCCTAAAGGGAGAGCTTAACATTAAAGATCTTCCCACTGTGTGTTTATCTTACTTTGTATCTGATCATTGTAATCAGAAAACCAATTGTGACTCTCCTTGATCTGTTGGGTGCTAGGTTAGATGCCACAGGTACTTAGAATAAGCGTATCTGTTGGCTAAAAATGTAGCTTCTCCTTTTCCCCTTTTGTAAATAACTTGTTGTTGTTTACTACTCATGGTGACCCCACACACAGCAGAGTGAAATGCTGCCGGATCCTGCACCATCTCCGTGATTGGTTATAAATTATACCATTGTGATCTATGGGGTTTTTACTGGTGAATTTTTGGCAGTAGATTGCCAGACCTTTCCTCCTACTCCATTTTAGCCTGGTAACTCTGCTGAAATCTGTTCAGCGTCATAGCAACATGCAGTCCACCACTGACAGACAGGTGGTTGCTGCGCGTCAGGTGTATTGGCCAGGAATTCAACTGAGTCTCCCTCATGGAAGGAGAGATTTCGGCTACTGAACCATCAATGCCCTCGAGTAAATAACTTGGTAATCCCTGAAGAAAGAACCTCAGATCCTTTTTAAGAATCCCACAGAGCAACAGCACATTTGACCTGCTTGGGAAAAACTACTGTAGTCCCCAAGGGCACTTATCATTGACCCTCATTCAGGACTCGTTTTATCAACAACCATACCATGCTGGGCTGTGGTTCCCATTTCACAGATCACCTTTGACGTCCCCAGGGTGCCTTCACCAAATATCTGAGACAGAAGTCAAGCCCTTGTCCTTATCCTCAAATTACCCTGAAGGAAACTAAGGCTCACAGAGTGAGGTCACTTGACTGGAATCATACAGCTGGGCAGTCATAGAGGTAAGATTTGAATTCAGATATCTTGATCTCAAGTACAACATTCTCTATGTTGTTTTTATCTGCCATCGAGTCGGTTCTGACTCATGGTGACCTTACGTGAAACAGAACAAAATGTTGCCCAGTCCTGGGCCATCGTCATGATCGTTGGTATGTTTGAGTCCATTATTGTGGTTCTTGGGTCAATCCATCTCATGGAGGGTTACCGTTGTTTTCATTGGCCCTCTACTTTATCAAACATGATGTCCTATTCTAGTGATTGGTCTTTCCTGATGACGTACCCAAGATAAGCAAGATGAAATCTTGCCGCCCTTGCTTCTAAGAAGCATCCTGATTGTATTCTTCTAAGGCTGATTTGTTTATTCTTTTGGCAGTCTGCTGTATATTCAATATTTTTATCCAGCATCACAATTCAAGCGTATCAACTCTTCTGTCTTCCATTCTCCTCTATATCCTGCTTGTTCCCTCAGGCATTGTCAGTAAAGAATATTCTTGCTGCAGAGGCCTTCCTCCCCTCATTAAACATTTATGGAGTGCCTACTGTGTGCCCAGAACTGTTCTAAACTGGGCATGTCTCTACCTTCTTGTTCTGAAGCTGAATTTCAGAAGGTGAAACATGAGTCCTTAAAGGGCTGAAGTTCCACGCAATGTGCCCCCGTCACCTAAAGGCAGTGGATTTCTCTAAGAAAATAATTTGTCTCCTCATACTGTGTAGCTTTCTTGAAGGAGTCTGGCGTGTTTTTTTTTTTTTTTTTTCTTTTTCTTTTTTCCCTCTCCCGCTCCCCCCCACCCTCAGAGAAGCTTTTTGGATGCACTAAGGTAAATGTCAGGGATATTTTCTTAGTGAATCTCACTAGCTGATCTTATTTTTACTTGCAACAGAAATAATGACTGTGGCCATGCTAACATATAATCCTGAGGTGAGGAAATTGTGGGGCAAGATGAAAGGAAAATACATTCTGACACTCTCTCCTTGACTGATAGCACTTATGTGGTCCGTTATGTGCCTGAATTTGATTTAGATCAGATGTACCAGTAGATTATAGTGCCAGAAAAGGGTGCTTGGAAATGATGCCATTTGCAGGGCATATCTGTAGTGTCACCAGTTGGGGCCATCTTTGATCTCCCTCACTCGATGCTCAGGAAATGAGTAATGATAAATTATGTAAGATCTCAGAGGCTCATAGAGGTATGTCAAAGATGGACTCAGACCAGAGTACAGACCAAGTATCTGGAAAAGCATTTCAGCTGTTCAGTTTAGGGACAACTACCTAGATCCCCACGGGGTTGTCATTTTATTTAACTTTTGAGAGTGCACTGCCCCATGGAGGCTGCCAAGGTGAAACTGAGAGGGATGTGGGAAGTTTATGCAGTGGGGAGCTGAAGCCACTGTACATCATCCACCGACTTCTAGGCTCGATCAGTATGTATCATGTGAAACACTGCTCAGGGGAGTGAAACGCATTTCACGCTTTTGGTTTTTCAAAAGGAGACCTGTCAGCAAGTTTCCTAGGGTGAAAAATAACTGTGCTAGAGTCGCACTTCGCTGAGAGGTCTATCCAGTCAGATAATATCCTACCACCATGAGGAGGAATTTAGGGCTTTGCTTAGAATAATGGGAGATCACTGCCAATAGGATTTGTTAACACAGGCCATGAGGGTTGGTCATGCCCATTGGCATATTGATTTTTACCCTTTGTAATGGATTAAATTGTGTCTCCCCAAAATATCTGTCAACTTGGCTGGGTCATGATTCCTACTATTGTATGATTGTCTACCATTTTGTCATCTGATGTGATTTCCCTATGTGTTGTAAATCCTATCATTATGATGTAATGAGATGGATTAAAAAAGAAAAACGAGATGGATCAGTGGCAGTTATATTGATGAGACCTACAACATCAGATAGTGTCTTAAGCCAATCTCTTTTGAGATATAAAAGAGAGAAGTGAGCAGAGAGACAGGGGGACCTCATACCACCAAGAAAACAGCGCTGGGAGCAGAGCGCATCCTTTGGACCTGAGGTTCCTGCACTGAGATGCTCCCAGACCAAGGGAAGACTGATGACAAGGACCTTCTTCCAGAGCCAAAAGAGAGAGAAAACCCTCCCCTGGAGCTGGCACCCTGAATTTGACTTCTAGCCTACTGGAATGTGAGAGAATAAAGTTCTGTTTGTTGAAGCCATCCGCTGTGGTATTTCTGTTAATATGGCAGCACTAGATGACTAAGACACGGTTTCAGGCAAAGTTCTTCTTTTTTTCCCAATGCCTATTTTCTGTGTTAGGGGCAGGGTAGGGAAAAGGTTTTCTTTTGATTCTCTGGTCAAAATGAAGGTGGCTAGAGCTGAATTTGAAGTGAAGGAGGCAACTCAGACCATCCAAACTCATTGCCATAGAGTTGATTCCGATTCACAGCAACCCTACAGGGCAGAGTAGAACTGTTCCCACAGGGTTTCCAAGAAGTGGCCGGTGGATTCAAATTGCCAACCTTTTGGTTAGCAGCCGAGCTCTTAACCACTGTGCCACCAGGATTCATAAAGGAAGCAATATTTGTTAAATATGCATTCTGTCCTAGGCTTTGTTCTAGAAGCTTCCACACTGTGCACCCTTGGCAGACATTGCTAATTGTCAACAACGCTGTCCCATCAAGCCTGGATTTAGGCTCAGAATCCTGGACAGAGGGCTTCTGGCAGCTGCTACCAATTGATGGGGTTTGGCATGCAAAATAACGCCCCTGGGCTGTCCAGGAATTTGAAATGCTTTCCTCAAGGACAGAGACCACAGGTTTCCATCTCCTCACCTGTATTTGCCTGTCTTCCCTGCCCAGTAAATGTTAAATTAGTGCTTGCATTTTGAGAATGGTACCCACAGGCAGATACTAGTTTTTTTTAAGGAAGTGAAAAAATATTCATATGAGGCTGCAGATAACCACAGCTCTGGGTCAAAGGCTGACCGATACAGTTGGGTATGCACAACTACACAAACCACTCCTTCGGCTAATTGGCTTTTGAGAAATGGGATAAAATAAGCACGAATCAAATTAGATCTGCTGCCAAATTGACGTTTCTGTTTTTTCTCTTCTCCTTCTTCCCTACTCCTGCTCCCTTACCTCTCCCTTTCCATTTTATTTCTGTTATAATGCGCGTACAGGAACTAACCAACCCCCCAAAAAAAACACCAAACCCACTGCCGTCGAGTCGATGCTGACTCATAGCAACCCTATAGGACAGAGTAGAACTGCCCCACAGAGTTTCCAAGGAGTGCCTGGCGGATTCGAACTGCCGATCTTTTGGTTAGGAGATGTAGCACTTAACCACTACACCACCAGTGTTGAACGAACTAGGCAGCATTAATTGAGATATGCCAGTTGGTCTGTGAGAACTACGATAGGTGTGGGATGATGCTAAAGAGCATTGGCCTAAAAGTCCAGCAGCCTAGGTTTGATTCCCCCTCTTCTCTGATGAACTGTATAAAACCAAACCAAAACAAAACCTGTTGCTGTTGAGCCAATTGCAACTCACAGATGAACTGTATGACCTGGGCTAAATCACTTAGCTTCTCTAAACCTCAAAATCTTCAGCTGTAGTCTGGGGTCTTAAAAGCTTGTGAGCAGCCATCTAAGGCACTCCGCTGGTCTCACCCCATCTGGAGCAAGAGAGAATGAAGAAAGCCAAAGACACAAGGGAAAGATTAGTCCAAAGGACTAATGGACCACAAGTACCACAACCTATACCAGACTGAGTCCAGCACAACTAAATAGTGCCCACTACCACCACTAACTGCTCTGACAGGGATCATAATAGAGGGTCCCAGACAGAGCTGGAGAAAAATGTAGAACAAAATTCTAACTCACACACACACACACACACACACAAACCAGACTTACTGGACAGTCAGAAACTGGAGAAACCCCAAGAATATGGCACCTGGACTCTTTTAGCTCAGTAATGAAATCACCCCTGAGGTTAACCCTTCAGCCAAAGATTAGAAGATTAGACAGGCCCATAAAACAAAACAAGACTAAATGGGCACACTAGCCCAGGGCCAAGGACAAGAAGACAGGAGGGGACAGGAAAGCTGGTAATGGGGAACCCAGGGTTGAGAAGGGGAGAGTGTTGACATGTCGTGGGAGTGGCAACCAATGTCACAGAACAGTATGTGTATTAATTGTTTAATGAGAAACTAATTTGCTCTGTAAACTTTCATCTAAAATACAATTAAAAAAATCTTCCGCTGTAAAACAGGGCTAATGTCAGCATTGAGTTATCGTGAGGATGAAAAATGATGTCACTATTACATAGTTGAATATAAAATAGAGCCCCTGCTTATACTCTAACTGAGGAATTTCACTAATAAAAAATTAATGAAACAAAATTATAGAGATTCCTCCTATAGTTGAAATCCCCATAAAGCAAATTGATACATGGTAGCCCATGGGTTGGGGAGCATGGTGTCCATTGTGTAGCCTTTGTTGATGACTCAGTCTTGGTCACGAATTAGCATCATCCTTAGAAAAACGAAGCTGCTCCAAGTGCAGCCTAAAACAACCGAAACCAAACCCCTTGCCCTCAAGTTGATTCTGACTCATAGCAACCCTATAAGACAAAGTAGAACTGCCTTATAGGGTTTCCAGTGTGTGGCCAGTGGATTCAAACTGCTGACCTTTTGGTTAGCAACCAAGCTCTTAAACACTGCACCACCAAGGCTCCAAGGGCAGCCCAGTGTGGTTTTTCCTGTCCTGTGGCTTTGTAAGTTGTCACCACAATGGGTGCTGCAGCGGGTAGAGTATGCTGTGCTGATGTTGGTCCCAGGCATGAGGCCATGGAGGAGAGACCCTAAATACTGAACTGGGGGTTAACAAACAGATTTAGTGGTTGTCTTAGTCATCTAATGCTGCTATAACAGAAACACCACAAGTGGATGGCTTTAACAAAGAGAAATTTATTTCTTCATAGTAAAGTAGGCTAAAAGTCCAAATTCAGGGTGTCAGCTCCAGGGGAAGTCTTTCTCTCTTTGTCGGCTCTGGAAGAAGATTCCTTGTCCTCAAACTTTCCCTGGTCAAGGAGCTTCTCAGGCACAGGGACCCCGGGTCCAAAGGACGTGCTCTGCTCTCGGTGCTTCTTTCTTGGTGGTATGAGGTGCCCACCTCTCTGCTTGCTTCCCTTTCCTTTTATCTCTTGAGAGATAAACGGTGGTGTGGGCCAGCAGGCCACACCCCAGGGAAACTCCCTTTACACTGGATCAGGGAGGTGACCTGAATAAGGATGGTGTTACAATCCCACCCTAATCCTCTAATGCTCTAACCTAAAATTACAATCACAAAATGGAGGACAACCACACAGTACTGGGAATCATGGCATAACCAAGTTGACGTATATTTTGGAGGGGACCATTCAATCCATGACAGTGGTGTTTGGGGTTTTTAAGCTGTACCCTTCTATCCATAAAAGCTCACTTAAATTTCCATAGGAAATAAAACTCAGTTAATTGCTAGACTATCTTCCCTAGCCCTTTTTTACCCATTGAAAGAGGGGCTCTCTGTAACACAGTTTGACAGACCAAGCTTTCTTATTCATGCATTTCGTTCATTCATCTGTTCATCCTTCATCAGCAAATATTTACATAGTGCTTGATATGTGCTAACACAGTGTTAGGTGCTGGGACAGGGATGTACACAACAGATAGGGCCTGTAGCCTTACAAATTGTGAAGTTCCAGTAAAATTGCATTTGTTGAAATGCAGATATCCTGTGGTAGCAGCCAGGCGGCACATGCTAAAGTGGACTGCAAAGACTATAAGCAGGAAAGCAGAGAAGATACCAGTGGTTTCCAGGAGTAGGAGTTCCCTGCTTCCATAAAATCCATGCCTTCTGTGGCCACCCTTCTAAATAATAGTGTTCTCAGTTATAGACTATTGATTTCTCAATCTTCGTATGAATAAAAGCATTTTTTAAAAACTTGGCTTTTTTAAATTTTAAGCTTATAAACTAAGCAAAAAAGTGAGCTTGCCATATAAGTAGAGATTCAAGACTAGTCCCTTCAACCTCCCTCCTTTCAGCTAGATTGCCACCCTAAAGCCCTTTCTACGCAGAAATTCTCTAAAGAATTTAAAGAAAGGAGAAATCAGTGAAGATGGGAAGGCTCTGAAAAAGCCTCCAGCAGAGAGTGGTCAATGAGTTGAGCTCAAAAGATGACTAAAATCTTGACCCTAGAGCCCCTAGACTTCTTCTATGTCATCATGCTCTAAGAAGAAAACCACAGTGTGGCCACGTGCCCTTTGGCTTGGATTGGTAGAGTCTGTGAGGACATGAAAAGTCTTAGTGGTTGGATTCCACGTTCTGTAGTAAAGGGGTGGCTACCCAGTGAGAGTGAGGAGGTGCGGGCTCCTGATTTCTCATGCAGCACGGAGCCTTGCCAGTGGCTCCCTTGATGCTGCAGCTGGGATGTTCTAATTTTGCTTGATTGATTTAATTCCTCACTCTAGAGAAAGAAAGTGCAATCCATGTTTTCTAATTTGCCTCTAGACTCCTTTAACAGTTACCTTCAGCACAGCAAATCTGAAGTGCTTTATTTTAAATCAGCTAAGAGACATGGAAGAGTCCCTGATGGTACAAACGGTTGAACACACTCAGCTGCTAACTGAAAGGTTGGCGGTTGGAGTCTACGTAGAGGCTCTTCAGAAGGAACGTCTGGTGATCTACTTCTGAAAAGTCAGCCATTATAAACCCTGTGGAGCAATTCTAATTTGACGCTCATGGGGTTGCCATGAGTCAGAGTTGACTCGATGGCAACTGGTTTTTGGTTTTTCAGAGGCGCAGAAAAGTGTGTTTGCAGAGTCACTTGGGACAAAAGGATTTCTCCAAATGGGCCAGTTTTAGTGATAGCCTGGGGGCCTCCACATCAGTGGTGCTTTGGTAGAGAAGTCCAGATACCTGGATTCCAACTGTGGACTTTGGGCATGCCACTTAACCTCTCTAGATCTTATTTTTATCATCTAAAATATGAGGTGCTTAGATTAAATAAGTGTTTCGCAGAGTGTGGTGGTTGTTGTTGTGTGCCATCAAGTCAATTCTGACTCATGGCTACCCTATATGACAGAGTAAAACTACCCCATAGGGTTTCTTAGGTTATAATCTTTACAGGAGCAGATCAACAGGTCTTTTCTCCCATGGAGCCGTGAGTGGGTTCAAACCACTGATCTTTATTTAGCAGCGGAGTGCTTTACCATGTTCAACCAGGGCTCCTTACAGTGTGGTTAACCAGATGACTTTAAGTGGTTCACGGATAAGTGTTCTTTGTTTAGTGTTTATATATTTATTAGTTGTACTCAATTTATGTCAAGTGATACTAGGTTTTTATGATCATGATATTGTTTCTTTTAAAATCGTTTTATTCGAGTAACATTTTCCTCATGTATTTCTTCACTCACAAGCTGACCATGACTCCTAAATTGCCTTGGCCCAGTTGTACTGAATTGTAAACTCCCAGCCTCCCGTCCAGATCCTTCTTCCGTGGAGACCACCTCATGATGCTGCTTGAAGGAAACTGTCCATGTTGTATGGTGTGTGTGCCAGGGTGGACCCTCCCTGAAAAGTCAGGAAACCACTTGGTTTTCACAGAATGTGGGGTTAGTGCAGTGAAGAGCTTCTCAATCTTCAGTCAGTTTCATGTCCCCGTCGCAACTGTTGCCATATCTCTGTGCCGTGTCTGCTAATGATAATTTACTACTTTCTTCAGATAAACAGTTTACTTTTAGCTCAGATAAAATTATTTGTAAAGGAAAGTGAAAACTGTTTATGCATTTATTTTAACAGCTTTATAAAATGTTTATAAAACATTTTTCACGTTACCTAAAATAAGAATAAAACCAGCACTCCCAGTACAAAGAATTACAATGATGCTTTATATGGTTTAAACTCTTGTTCCCTAGAAGTCCCACAGGATCTCTTTCTCTGAGAGTTTCAATAAAATACCCATAAATTCATTTGCTTTGTGGAAGACTATCTATATACCTAATAATAATAATAATAAACCCAGTTGCCATCGAGTCAATTCTGCTCATAGCGACCGTATAGGACAGAATAGAACTGCCCCACAGGGTTTCCAAGGAGTGGTTGTAGGATTCAAACTGCCAACGTTTTGTTAGCAGCTGAGCTCTTAACCACTGCACCATCTATAGACATCAAAACTCAAAAACGCACTGCCGTCGGGTGGATTCCAACTCATAGCGACCCTATAGGACAGAGTAGAACTGCCCCATAGGGTTTCCAAGGAGCACCTGGTAGATTCGAACCGCTGACCTTTTGGTTAGCAGCTGTTGTTGCTCTTAACCACTATGCCACCAGGGTTTCCATCGATGTACATAAAAAAATAGAGACCTTAAAATTTTTTTAATTTATTAATCTGGGTCTATTCTGCTGTCCTGGGGTGGTGCAAATGGTTTGTGCTTGACTACTAACCTTAAGGTTGGTGGTTCAAACTCACCCAGTGGTGCCATGGAAGAAAGGCCTCACAACTCACCTCTGTAAATCCTACATCCAAGAAAATCATATAGAGCAGTTCTACTGTGTGACACTTGGGGTCTCCATGAGTCAGAACTGACTCAACAACAATGGGTTTGGTTTGGGTTTACTCTGCAAACCAAAATTTCAATTCAGAGTGAAGTAGGTAAAGTTGTTAATGAAGAAATGTTTATAGACGCAAATGTGTTCCTTTAAAATTGCAGGAAAAGAAAATTTGTGGCTGGGAAGAAAATCACTGTATTACATGTTGAACAAAATAAGGCTCTATGATAAAAATTGACAGTCTTTAGCAAGCTCTGCACTATCCTGGGAGCTTCTAAAAGATACAGCTCCCTTTGCCCAGCCACCAGGTAGATAGGACCCCGGTGATTCTTATGCAGGGAGAGAACCACATTGTGAGGTTCCACATATCACCTTCATGTAGAAGTTCACAATTTTAAAGATATTTACTGGGGTAGAATTTTGTTTCATTAATACGTTATTTATTTGGAGATAAGTAGCCCTGGTGTAGTGGCTGAGCGCTTGGCTGCTAGCTGAAAGATCAGCAGTTTGAATCCATCAGCCGCTTGCAGAAAGACATGGCAGCCTACTTCTGTAAACATTATAGTATTGGAAACCCTGTGGGACAGTTCTACTCTGTCCTATAGGGTCACTATGAGTTGGAATCAACTCGACAGCAACGGGTTTGGTTTGGTATTTGGTTTTATGTAGAGATACATATATATGTACGCACACACACACAAACCAAACCCATTGCCGTCGAGTCAATTCCGACTTATTGCGACCTTTTAGGACAGAGTAGAACTGCCCCATAGGGTCTCCAAGGAGTGGCTGGTGGATTCAAACTGCTGACCCTTTGGTGAGCAGCCGAGCTGTTAACCACTTCACCACCAGGGCTCCATATATATGTATACACACACATATAAAGAAATTACTATTTTTGTAGGAACACTATGTTTGAATATCACCAATTCTATATTACCTAATAAAATAAAGTTTGAAAGAAAGTGTCATAACCAGGGCCAAAGGGAGAGGAAATACCGCAGAACGTGGATGCAATGATATCCCAGTGTTGTTTAAGCCATTGTGCTGAGTTGCAGGAACGGCAGAGTCACAGTCGCTTCTCTGGCCTCTGTGGGTGGAAAGCTGAAGGAAACTGAGCAGTTTCTGCTGGGCTCTTGGCAGAGACAGCCTCTCCAGGTGAAATGTGTGTCTGTTCTCAGATTCCCAGGCTCTGCGTCTTGGGACGCATCAGAAGCTGCTGAGATTCCCCAGCAAGAATGCCATTTTATAGGGCAAGCAATGAATACCACCAATTTAGTTGATTCAGACTGCGGCAACAGTACGTAGGACTGAGATCAGAATCTAAGGTTATGGAAACTCTCCGATTTGGCAATATGTAATCAAAGCCTTAAGATGTTCAAAGCCAACAATTCTACACCTCAAATTTTATTCATTAAAAAAAAAAAAAATTGGATTTATGTACTGGGATGTTCCTTGTAAATTATTTACATCTCCCTGCCCCCCTCAAAAAGGGGTATTGTAATAGAGAATAATTAAATAAATTATAGAACCTATGTTGTTGTTAGGTCAAAGCCGTATGGGGGGGCAGAAGGGAACACTTGCCCCCAGATGCAAGTCCAAGGGGGTGTCAGACGAGGCTGGCCGTGGGCAGGGGACAGGGGTGCAAATTTAGAGATTGCCCCGGCAAGGTCATTACTTTCACTACAACACCTCTGTGTCAGGTGCCATTGAGTCAATTTCAATCATAGTGACCCCATGTAACAGAGTAGAATTGCCCCTTAGGGGTTTTTTTAGGTTGTAATCCACCGGTTTGTTTTACTGCAGAGGCTTGCGCGTTACTGTGATGCTGGAAGCTGTACCGTCGGTATGTCACATACCAGCAGGGTCACCCATGGTGCGCAGGTGTCAGCAGAGCTTCCAGACTAAGACAGACTGGGAAGAAGGACCTGGTAACCTACTTCTAAAAAAAACGACCAGTGAAAACCTTATGAATAGCAACGATTGTAAGGATGGCACAGACCAAGCAGTGTTTCATTCTGTTGTACAGAAAGTCACTATGAGTCGGCACATTTTGGTTAGCAGTCATAGCTCTTAACCACTGTGCCACCAGGGCTCCGTAGCAGCCCAGAATTGGAAATGGACTACATTTTTTTTTTTTTTCCTAGTGCCGTCCAGTCGTATAGTCATAGACACTAGAACCATGGAAATATGTTAATGTAATATTTAGAATTTCTTCTAATGTATAATATTAAATGTTCCTTATAGAAGTTTTGAAAAATTCAGAAAAGTGATAATAAGTAATCTTAAAAAAAAACATCCAAAAATAACCACTGTTAATATTTTGGTATATTTTTTCCATCTATGATAAAAAATATGATCATACCTTATACAGTTTTATATTTATTATTTAATATGGCATCCCTGGGTGGTGCAAATAGTTAAAGTACTCAGCTGAAAAATCGAAAGGTTGATGGTTTGAGTCCACCCAGAGGTACCTTGGAAGAAAGACCTGGTGACCTACTTCTGAAAAATCGGCCGTTGAAAACCCTGTGGAGCCCACTTCTACTTTAACATATATGGGCTCTCCATGAGTCAGAATCAACTCAACAGCAATTGGTTTTATTTAATATTATATTAAAGGTATTTCCCCATGCATGCTGTTAAATATTCTCAGAAAAAAAAAACACATTTTTAATGCCTGTATAATATTCTGTTTTATTGACACAGTATTGTTTAAGTAGATAAAAAGACGGATATAAAATGTCATGGACTTAATGATTACAACTGTGTAAAACTGGCGCATGAAACAGATCAACGATGGGATTATGCACAATTTCTCCTTTTATTTTCTCTACTGTGGTCATTTGTATAATTTAGCTTTTTAAAAAAATTTCAATGCTTGGCATTAAGTCATTCAACAATTAACATTTTTCACCATCTTACAATTTATAAAATTACCAGTCAACGATAAAAGCTGTGCTCCTGTTTGATATCTAATCCTGGATTTGGGTTTGGAAAATATGTACATTGTCGGGGCAGGGGGTTGGGGGAAGGAAGCCCTCCACAATACCTTGTCAATGTCACTGCTCTTGAAAACCCAGTGCCACTATGAAGTGTAGCCACAGAACAGTGGGGAGTTGAGAAGGATATGTGTTCTTTGTGCTTTCAAGCAGAAATCCCAATGAAGTACTAGAGAACTGCCTTACAGCATCCACCGCCCAACTCCCATTGAGAGTTGGAGAATTACTTTGTCAATGGAATAACTACTAAAATCCAGAAGAGACTTGCTTTATTAGGCTGATATTGTCCATGTTGATTTATTAAGTCTAATATTTTATTTCGCTAGAACAAAGTCATAAACAAACCAAGAGGGAAAATTGAGATTCTAATCAGAAGCTTTGGCAGTCAGTGACTCTGAGAGTGAAATTTTACTTAATTTATAGCCCGTTCATGTTCTAATGTGTCACCAACAATATTATGTGGGGAGAGAAATACAGGACCAGTAACAGAGGGGATGTTATCTGTTAGTTGGGTGAAAGGTGATAGGAAAACGTACAAGAATTGCTCTATAAAAATATCTCCAAAGTTCTTTGAAAGCTAGAAAACTGGTTAGAGAGTGGATCTTTTCTCTTACAAAATAATTTACTTAGTCCCCTGTGTTAGTTTTCTAGGATGGTTATAACAAATTACCATAACACTGGGTGACTTAAAACAACAGACATTTATTCTCTCATAGTTGTAAATAAAGGTGTTGGCAGGGCTGGTTCCTCCTGGAGGCTCTGAGGGATAGTCTGTTCTGTGTCTCTCTTCCAGCTCTGGTGGCTCCAGCAATCCTCGGCACTCCTTGCTTTGTGGCTGCATCACTCCAGTCTCTGCCTCCATCGTCAAAAGGCTTCTTCCCGCTGTGTGTATAACTCAGTGCATCTCCTCTCTCTCTCTCTTTTTGATAAGGATACTGGTCATGGGATTTATGGTCTACCTACTCTTTTTTTTTTTTTTTTTTTACTCTAGTATGACCTCATCTTAACTAATTACATCTGCAAAGACCATATTTCCAAATAAGGTCATATTCTGAGGTTCCAAGTAGACATAAATTTGGGGGGAGCCACTATTGAACCCACCACATCCCCTTTTAAGGAAACATCTTTAGTTAGCTAGTGCTGCTCTAACACAAATACCACAAGTGGATGGCTTTAAAGAACTGAAAGGTACTTTTTCACAGTTTTGGAGGCTAAAAGTCCAAATCAGGGTCTTGGCCATGTGGATTCTTTCCTTGTTGGTAAACCCAGACATTTCTTAGTTCCTTGGTGTTCTTTGGTGTTCCTTGATTTGTAGACGATCCTCAGATGCTGTCTGTCTTCCCCCATGTGTGCCTCTGTGTCAGTTCTGCTCTTTTTATAACTCAGAAGTGATTAGATTTAGGATCCACCCTACTGTGGTAATGATCTCATTAACATAACAAAAGAAAACTCGTATTTCCAAACGGGATCATATTTACAGGTACCAAACCAAACCCATTGCTATTGAGTAGATTCCGACTCACAGCAATCCTATAGGACACAGCAGAACTGCCCGATAGGGTTTCCAAGGAGCAGCTGGTGGATCTGAACTGCTGACCTTTTGGTTAGCAGCCAAGCTCTTAACCACTGCACTACCAGGGCTCCATTTACAGGTACAGGGGTTAGAGTTTCAGCACATATTTTGGGGGGACACAATGCAAACCATTATATTCCTAGTAAATGATTAAATATCAGAAAAACAGGGATACTTAAATGGGACTAGAAATATCTTCAGGGAGTCACTTTGAACATAAGATAAAGGATAGATTACAATATTATAAAACCTCTCAAAAACAGTCATATATAACAATGAGAAAACCAAACGTTAAACCATTAAAACCATATTTGTCAGGTCCTGGCCCATGTTTCCAGGAACATCTCCCAGATTATTTCCTCCCTTACGCCGGTACACTCTTTCAGCTCCAGAAATCCCGAGCGTTGAGTCTCCTAAACATGTCGTGTCATTTTATACCTCAGTGCCTTTGCACAGTCCTCCCCCATCGCCAGTACATCTGTCTGGCAAACTATTCTTCATCCTTCAATATCCAAAGAATACATTCCTTTTCTAGGATGCCTTATTTAACCACCTCAGATAGTGACTTTTCTCTGCATGCTCTGGGATTCCTTGAACGTAGGACCTTTGCCCTTGTGATACCACATTCTCATTCTTTTGTTGGCATCTCTCCCTCCTGAGCTACTGGAGGGGAGGGATTGTGTTTCACTCACACTTGTGCCCTTACTGCCTGGCACATAGTAGGCACTTAGTACATTTTATTTTATTTCATTTATACTATCAATATTTGCTTAGGTTTATCTGTTTGCCAATTTACTTGCTTTTATTTTACTTTTTCTCACAGCTTAATCCTTGTAGGGTTATTTTTATTTTTTGCATTATACTTTAGATGAAGGTTTGTAGAACAAATTGGTTTCTTATTTAACAATTGATACATATATTGTTTTGTGATGTTTGTTGCCAACCTGCGACATGTCAACACTCTCCCCTTCTCAACCTCAGGTTTTCCATTTCCATTCGTCCAGCTTTCCTGTCCCTTCCTGCCTTCTTGTCCTTGCCCCTGGGCTGGTGTGCCCATTTAGTCTCATATACGTGGCTGAGCTACATTAATTATTGTTTGTTTTATGGGCCTGTCTAATCATTGGCTGGAAACCCTGGTGGCGTAGTGGGTAAGTGCTACGGCTGCTAACCAAAATGTCAGCAGTTCGAATCCACCAGGTGCTCCTTGGAAACTCTATGGCGCAGTTCTACTCTGTCTTATAGGGTCTCTATGAGTTGGAATTGGCTTGACGGCAGTGGGTTTAGTGGGTAATCATTGGCTGAAGGGTGAACCTCAGGAGTGACTTCAGTACTGAGTTAAAAGGGTGAATGGGAGCCATACTCTCGGGGTTTTTCCAGTCTCTTTCAGACCAGTAAGTCTGGTCTTTTTTTGTGAGTTAGAATTTGTCTCCAGCTCTGTCCAGGAACCTCTGTTGTGATCTCTGTCAGAACAGTTGGTGGTGGTAGCTGGGCACCATCTGGTTGTGCTGGACTCAGTCTGGTGGAGGCCGTGGTAGTTGTGGTCCATTAGTATTTAGTACATTTTAAATTAAAGGTTTCTGTTGCATACAGCAGGTGACTCTTATTAAAGTGTGCTAACAAAGAATTATAAGGAGCCTCTAGGTCCTGAACACTGGGCAGGTTCTCATGGGTCTGGGTGATGCCTGCGCCACCCTTTTTTTGCTAGAAGGTGAGGCAACGGGTTAAGTGCCTTCTCAAGCTTCTCAGAACCGTAATTAATATTCTCTGATTCTCTATCTTAGAATACATTGAAACCTTTTCCTCAATTCTGACCTACCTGGCAGGGGAACAAGAATTTACAATGACACTGACAATGAGGATAGCATGCCTGGCAATTTGATTTAATTATTTCTAGAGCTTGATTCAGACTGTTCTTATCTGCCTAGAAAGAAAGAAGGAAAAAAAAAAAACTCTAGTGAGTTTCTTGGCCACCTTTCAATCAGTTTTATCCAAGAAGAAAGCTAGAGTTTTTTGTTGCTTTTCCCCCCATTTTGAGCCTGGTATTCACCCCTACAGCAGAGTTTTATTTCACATGAAGAATTTTAAGTCTTGTGGATAACGTTTTCTTTTTATTTCATTAGTCGAAATTTCTAGTGTTTCCTTGAAAAAAAAAAAAAAGAAAAAATTTGTTGCTATTGAGTTGATTTTGACTCATAGCAACCGTATAGGACAGAGTAAAACTGCCCCATAGGGTTTCCAAGGAGCGGCTGGTGGATTCGAGCTAAAGACCTTTTGGTTAGCAGCTGAGCTCTTAACCAGTGCGCCACCAAGGCTCCAGTAACCCTTAAGGATAAGCATACTAGAAATAGAAATGTGTTTATTTTTCCAGAGTTTTTCAACTTCGGCACTGTTAGCATTTTGTGTGGGATAATCCTTCACTATGGGGCTGTCCTGTGCGTTGTGGGATACGTAGCAGCATCCTGGCCTCAGCGCACTAGATGCCAGTAGCACTCCCCACACACACTTGTGACAATCAAACATGTTTTCACACACCGCCAAATGGGCCCTGGGGAGCAAAATTGCCCCCAGTTGAAAACTACTTATATACACACACACAGTAGCATATAGAAATATATACATATAACACACTCTCGTGTAGCTCTGGCAAATTCCTCTTGGCTTTCATTTCTTATATGGAAATCACCTCTTTTAGAAATAGTTTTCCAGTTTAGGGGTGTAATGTGGTGTTGTTTAGGGGTGTAATGTGGTGTTGTGTGGTATGTGTGTGTGTGTTTTAAGTCACACCTGAATAAAAAAACCTAGTATCCATGGAAAGATGACCAAGTTAACCTTCCTTTTCCAGGAGAGAGCTCCACAGAAGATCAAACTGAAATACTCTAAGATGCCTGTTCCATGGCTGAGTGATACTTAGAATAAGGGAGTGATTCAATATTTGCTGCTTTCTGTTTCACTTCTTTTGGGTTTCAGCAACCTAGTTGGAGGTAGATTTGGGGGACATATTAGATTGTAGAGACTGAACCATCCTGGAAAGTCCAGTTCTTGCGTGATGGCTCATATATACCTCTGGTCTGCTTGTCTTTTCTTGATTACTTACTGCATGCCAGGCTTTATCTTAAATATTTTACACAGTTATTTATTTTATCCCTTACAGTCATTCCATAACGTAGGTACAATTAATATCATTGTTCGACAAGTGAGGAAATGGGAACAATTGCTCAAGAACATGCAACTGTTAAGTGGCAGAGCTCACTTTTTTATTATGATATAGATAGAGAGAGAGATGTAGATAGGCAGGCAGGCGGGCGGGCGGGCGGGCGGGCGGGCAGGCAGATAGATGATAGAACAAAACATTTGCCTTTCAACATTTTTTACGTGTACAATTCAGTGGCATTAATTATGTTCATCATGTTGTTCAACCATCACCATTATCCATTTCCAGAATTTTCCATCACCATTAAAAAAAAAAAAAAAATTTTTTTTTTCTTTTTTTCTGTGTCCCCTAGGCAATGAGTCTCTCCTTTTCTCTCTCTCCCTTCTGCCCCCGGTAACCGCTAATAAACCTGCGTCTCTATACTTTGCCTATTTTAGATATTTCATATTACAATGTTGTAAGAGCTCACTCTTGACCACTACACTGGGTTAACTTCCAAAGAATTAGTGAAGTGGTTTTCAAGAATGGCAAACAACTGTATGATAAGACATTTGGGTAAATGACATTTAAATTTTTATATCATCTCTTCCATTGCTGTTTGAAGAATGAGAGGGGCTGGAAAAAGCAAGGATATACTTAAAGTTGTAGAAGAGGCAGCCAGAAACGTGGCTGGGGCAGGCTGGTTCTCTTTGTGTTGACGTCTATGTGATATGCTGCATGTATTCTGGATGAGAGTAGTTGTATGTTAGTGGAAGTTGTAATTGTTTCTCTTCAATCTCCACTAACAGATTAAAGCCCTGTAATGCAGGGTGCCTGCCTGGATTATTTCTCCCCAAATATAAATTGACAAAGGAGAGGGTGTGTTACAGGAACTGTGTCCTCCAGAAAGATACCCCTGGTACCTGTGACTGTGGCCTTATTTGGAAATAGAATCTGCAGCTATAAGTAGTTAACGTGAAGTCATACTGGAGCAGGGTGGGCTCTAATCTCATAGGACAGGTGTCCTTATAAAAAGAGAAGAAGAGACACAGACAGACAGACACAAGGGGAAGACGGCCATATGAAGATGGAGGCCGAGATTGGAGTTATGCTGCCATGGAATGCCAGGAGCCACCAGAAGCTGAAAGAGACAAGGAAGGATCTTCCTCCACAGCCTTCGGAGAGAGCATGGCCCTGTCAATACCCTGAATTTGGATTTCTGGCCTCTAGACCTGTGAGAGAATAAACTTCTGTTGTTTTAAGCTGCCCACTTTGTGGTATTTGTTAGGCAGCCTGAGGAAACGAACATAGAGTGATTTATCCTAAGGCCAAGCAAAGGCTCTGGATCTTTCATAAAGTCCCCCCAAACCCCGCATTGTTGTTGAAGTGTTATCACAGGCCAACTCCTATTAGGGCTTTGAGAAATGTTCCACAGAGGGCATGTGAGACGTTGTCAGAAAATCCCAGGGGTTTTGGGTTGCTCTTCTGTAAGTGGGTATCGTTCTCGCGACTCCCACCCAGACAGTTATGCCGTCCATCCTGCCATGGTGGGCGTGTAGAATGACACCATCACGTGTGTGTTGTTTTTCTCAGTTAGTGTGGTTGCTAAGCTCCTCTGGCAAAAGGTGTGAATCTACTATTTTTAGGAAGAATTTTCTGGAAGAGATGGAGTCTGGAAGGGAGACAGTGGTAGATGATGGTATCAGCGGCACAGCCAGGTATGCCAGCTTTTCTCAGGATTCTCAGCACAGACCCAAGGGCCTCCGTTTCTCCTGCCTCCTCATACCTGAGGGGTGCATCACTCCACCCACAGGAGCACAGGCTCAGTTGGCAGAGATGCTGACAGCGGAGGGTGGGGGTGAGGGGACTCCCACACACATGATGTACAGGACCCTTGTGTATTTGGCAGAGGCACTGCTGGTCATCCTGACAGACCTATGTCGTATTTAAGAATCACTGCATTAGTCAGACAGACGTGAGAGGATGGTGTTCAAATCGAAGACTTAAAGTTAATAAGGAATATAGAAACGTGAAGATTAAGAACTAGAGTTAAGTGAATGGCTGTGTTGGGTGGCAGTGGAGGTGCAGGGGTGGCAGGAATCTCCTGAGTGTTTGAAGGAGCTTTCACATCCCTGGCCTTCCCCTTTGTGGCTACAATTTTCTCTGTGGGGAACACCCTTCTGTATTTGGCAGATGTCTGCTCATCTTCCAAGGACCCAACAGGCTGGGTGGTGTTAATCAAAAGGTTGGACATTCGAGTCCCCAGAGGTGCCTTGGAAGATAGGCCTGGCTATCTACTTCTGAAAAAGCAGTCTTTGAAAACCCTGTGGAGCACAGTTCTACTCTGACACACATACAGTCATCATGAGTTGGAATCAACTCGATGGGAACTTGGCGGGGGGAGGGAACTTCAATATTGCTTCTTCTATGTGAAAATGGTTGATTCCTCCTCTGTGCTCTGCAGCCTTATATAGAACTCAGTAAATACTTGTTGAATAAATGCTGACTTCATACTAGAAAACCAAAAACCAAACCCACTGCTGTCGAGTCAATTCCGACTCATAGCGACCCTATAGGACAGTGTAGAACTGCCCCATAGGGTTTCCAAGGAGCACCTGGTGGATTCGTACTGCCGACCTTTTGGTTAGCAGCCAAACTCTTAGCCACTTTTAACCACTCTGCCACCCTTTATTATTATTATAATAAATTATTATTATTATAATAAATGATCATTTCTTTTAAAAGTTCAAACAATACCAAAGTATACGAACCATTCAATTTTAGTATTCATCCATCATTCATTCAACAAATATTTGTTGCATACCTAGTGGGTACCGGGCATTGTTCCAGCAACTGGGGACACAGGAAGGAAAAATGAGGACAAAGTTTCAGCTCTCAAAAACCTGACATTCAAGTAGGGAGAGGCAGACAGTAAGCAAACAACAAATATATAATGTCAAATAAGAGGGCACCATGTAGAAACATAAAGCATGGCAGGAGGGTTGTGAGTGATGGTGGGGTGACGGGCATGGTGTTATCTGAGCCAGGCTCATCAGGGAAACCTGAACAGAGCCCTGAATGTAGCCAGATTTTATTTTAAGTGAGATGTGAAGCCATGGAGCAGGAAAGTGACATGATGAAATTTGTAAGTCACTTTAGAGCATTTCATCATCCTTCATTTATCCAGCATTTATCAAGCTCCAACATGGGCTAGGCTGTGCCCTAGATACCAGGGAGGGACATATAAGGAAATGGTACATGCCTTCAAGAAGTTGGCAATCTGGTGTGGAAACCACTAGACGAGCAGACCACTGTTACACAGTGGGGTAAATGTGATGGTCACCACAGTGGAGGGCTGCAGACTCAGGGTGAGGGATTAAGATTTATCAAATGAGGACACTGTTGACGATGCTCCTGATCTAGGTTATAAAACCAGGAGTAAACATGCTTTGGGGGTATGTAACAGCAGGTACCACCCTCTCTGAGAGAAGGATTCAAGGCTGAGTCCTGAAGGATGAGCAGTAGCTGGTCAGGCAGAAAGGTGGGGTGGAGTTCCAGGTAAGGGCCCAGCATGGCATAGGAACCAGGAGAAGGGAATTTCGAGAGCTGAGCGTGAGAGGGAGCATAATAAGAGAGGAAGCTGGAGGGATGGGCAGAGGCCAAACAGGCCAGCCTTGAGGCCAAGATCAGGGCCTGGGTCATGATTCTGAGAGCAATAGAAGCCACCAAAGCCCTGAAGCAAAGGAGTGATGTCATTAGACTAGATTTGCTGCAGGGCGGAAAACACTGGAGGAGAACAAGGATGGGGGGGAGGCAGTCAGGAGCTGTGCGGTAGCTCAGATGAGAGTGGACATTCTGGGTATGGGGTGATTTGGACATGTGGGAGTGGAGGATTTGAACAGTGTTAGGAGGTGGAGCAAGAGGACTAACTAGATGCATGACTGGACATGGAGGAAGAAAGATGAACCATTGAAGACCACCAGGGCTCCATTTTGGAAAAGGTAAATGCTGAAGTTGTTGGTTGAGATTAAAAATTTAATATTGAGTAAGGAGTGTGATGGAAGAGTATGATGATGAGTTGATTTGGGGGAATTCTGAGACTACTGTGAGGAGCTGTCCAGGAGGCAGTTGGATATTTGGGTGTGAAGCCCTGAAGAGCGGGCTGAAGTGGGGATACATCCTTGGGAGCATGAGCCTGTAGGTAATTTAGGTCATCGGGATGGGTGAGACCACTCAGGGGAAGGGTGCAGAGAGAGACAACTCAGGGACGCCTCGTTTAATGACTGCCTGAGGTGTATCACCAGATGTGCACATGAATCTCAGACCATCGCAATGTTTCTTACTCTGGCGCTGACCATGGGCATATGGAGGTTGGCTCCCAGCCTGCTGCTGGGGCAGGTAGAGGGAGCAATGCAGGCACCCTTGCTGACAGGAGGGTCCCTGTGAAGGCAGCCTCCAAAATGATAAATGAGCTTAGGGCTCCGCCTGATAGCTTCCTTCCAACCACCTGCACAGTTTAGTTGCTTGGAGGCTCTTGTGCGTGAATAATAAGTCTCATTTTCAGTTTTTTACTTCAGGATTAGAACAAGTATTTTAGAACGTGTTCTTCTCTTGGCTTTATGCCCACGCTGTATGAGGATCAACAGAGGAAGAAGTGCCTTTCTTCTTGTGTTCTTAGCTGCAGCTTCTCACTAAAGTTAGAAACAGAGAATAGACAGAGAAACAGATGCGGTTGACTTGACTCCAATTCATGGCACTGTATGCACAACAGGATGAAACGTTGCCCAGTCCTGCATCGTCATCATGATTGCTGGCATGTTTGAGGCCCTCATTGTAGCTACTGTGCCAGTCCATTTCTTCACCAAGCACCATGTCTTCCTCTAGTGACTGATCCATCTCAATGACAGGTCCAAAGCACGTGAGTCAGACAGTGTTCTGTTGTGATCCATCAATTTTTCATTGCTAATTTTCAGAAGTACATTACCAGACCTTTCTTCCTAGTCCTAGTCTGTCTTAGTCTGGAAGCTCCACTGAAACCTGTCTACCATCGGTGACCCTGCTGGTATTTGAAATACCAGTGCTATTGCTTCCAACCTCATAGCAACACACCAGCCACCACAGTACGAGAAGCTGACATCAGCAATATTTCCTACTGCTTCGAAAGGGTTATTAAGGATAACAGACAGTTGAGATTTCCTTAAACCAGAAGTGCAGCGAGGAGAAAAGCAAGTATCACGTGAATCATAGCTGCCAAAGCTGAATTGATCATTTCTGTTAAGACTTGATCACAGTAAAGTGATCTTATTCTGATTGCTCAGAGGGAGAATTGCCTTCCCTCTCCTTTCTACCCCTACCAAGGCCTGTACGGACTCCCATCACAGCCTCCGCAATGCCAGGCATATGGGTATGTAGTAAGTCCTCACTACATCTCATCCATCGTTACCACCGCTGATTTGTTACTATCACTCTCTTGCACTTGCGTGTTGTCACTTGCCTTCTTTTGGACTGTAAGTGCCTTAAGGGCAGGATCTTGATCATTTTAAATCCCTGGGACTAGCAGGGTCACTATGAGCTGGAATGACTCAGTGGCAACGGGTTTTTTTTTTTTTTTTTGGCACAGGGTAGAAATAAAATATTGTATGTCATGTTCTAATTGTTTTGTTATGTTAGTAATCTTTCTTCAATTTAAGTGTAAGTTCCTTGAAGACAGAAACTACGTCTCCTACTTCTTTGCTTCCAGAACTTCTAGCTCTGTGCTGAGTACATAGAGATAAATAGCTGTCATCATGTCAACTCTGACTCAAGATGACGTTATGTACAACAGAATGAAACGGTGCCCAGTCTTGCATTGTCTTCACAATCACTGGCATGTTCAAGTCCATCGTTGCAGCTGTTGTGCCAATCCGTCTCACCAAGGGTCTCCTTCACCCTCACTGGCTCTCTGCTTCACCAATCATGATGTTCTCCTCCAGTGATTGATCTCTCCTGATGATGTGTCCAAAGCAAGCGAGTTGGAAAATGTTCTGTTGTAATCCATAAGGTTTTCACTGGCTAATTTTCAGAAGTAGATTGCCAGACAGGCCTTTCTTCCTAGAACGTCTTAGTGTGGAAGCTCCAGTGAAACCTTTCCACCGTGGGAGAGTCTGCTGGTATTTGAAATCCCGGTGGGATAGCTTCTGATATCATAGTAACACACAAGCTACCACAGTATGACAAAATGACACACAGGTGCCTGAGCACATAGTGGGTAGTTATTTATTTATATTTATTAAAAAGTGAGAGATTGACGATTGGTCTCAACTCACCTGGAGCAGAGGAGAATGAAGAACACCAAAGACACAAGCTAAATATGAGCCCAGGAAACAGAAAGGGCCACATAAACCAGAGACTACATCGGCCTGAGTCCAGAAGAGCTGGATGGTACCTGGCAACCACAGATGACTACCCTGACAGGGAACACAAGAGAGAACCCCTGAGGGAGCAGGAAAGCAGTGGGATGCAGGCCTCAAATTCTCATAAAAAGACCAGACTTAATGGTCTGAATGAGACTGGAGGGACCCCGGAGGTCATAGTCCCTGGACCCTCTGTTAGCCCAAGACTGGAACCATTCCTGAAGCCAACTCTTCAAACAGGGGTTAGACTGGACTATAAGACAGAAAATGATCCTGGTGAGGAATGAGCTTCTTGGCTCAAGCAGACACATTAGACTATGTGGGCAGTTTCTTTCTGGAGGTAAGATGAGAAGGCAGAGGGGGACAGAGGCTGGTTGAATGGTCACGGGGAATACAGGGTGGAGAGGAGGAGTGTGGTGTCTCATTAGAGGGAAAGCAGCTAGGAGTACATAGCAAGGTGTTTATAAGTTTTTGTATGAGAGACTGACATGATTTGTAAACTTTCACTTAAAGCACACACAAAAAAAGTGAGAGATTGAAATCATGAGTCTCATTTTTGTCAGTTGAAAAAGAGCATAAAGATTCCAAAAACGCTTCGTGACCTCCCACCCCAGCTGCAGAAGCAATGTCAAACCCACCTTGCAGCAATGAATGTCCATAACTTGTGAAAATGATGGGAAAACAGGCCTGTAACGATTCAGTGATACTGCAGTCAAAATGAAGACGCACTCTTTGTTTTCAAATACTGCTCTGTGATCAGAGCATTAATATTCATAAAGCTTTTGAAAGGAGATTGTCATTTGGTATTAAAGCCATTACTGTTGTCACTGGGTTTCAAAGCGTTGCCATGGAGATTAAATTGCCCCCGCTGTCCCAGTGCTCTTCAGATTAACTGCACTTGGGCGTGAGTCCCATCGTTCACTTTCAGGCCTGTGCTGCTGAAACTGAGAGGTGGTTATTAGAAGTACAGAAGTCAGGAGAACATGCTTAGAAGGAGCTTCTGGAATGCAGTGTTTGGGGAGCTGTGCTTTATGGGAAGGATAATGCCCCCAGGAGTAGAACATACCACCACCAGAAAACGGCCCCTTGCTGTCAGCTCAATGGCACCATACACAATTTTTTGAGAACTGACATTAAGGAGAGGCTGTTTTCAAAGTGGGTAGCTTGTATTTCTTGACATTTTATCCCAGTGACTTTTACGTTAACAAAAGCCAGTGGGTGCTATGGAAATAATCAGTTTTTGGCTTTGCCAAAGACCTATTTTTCTCTCAAACACCTTGGAGAAAGCTGTCCATCTGATTGCCAGGAGCCACAGAATCCAGAGAAGTTGATCCAGAAGGGTTTGGTTTCTTTACAGTGATATGAATTTCTATGGACATATACATATCTCTACCAAATTTGTTATTTGTGGGTTTGTGTTTTTCCTTCTACTTAAACCAAGTAATCAGTAATTTGGAGTCCCTGGGTGGTATATATAGGATGGAAACCCTATGGGGCAGTTCTACTCTGTCCTATAGAGCTGCTATGATTCGGAACCGACTCAAAGGTACCTAATGACAATAACAACATGAGTCGGAATTGGCTCAATGGCAGTGGGTTTGGTTTTTGGGTTTGGGTGGTACAAATGATTAATGTGCTCATCTGCTAACCAAAAGATTGAAGGTTCAAGTCCACCCAGAGATGCCTTGAAAGGAAGACATGGTGATCTACTTCTGAAAAGTTGGCCATTGAAGATCCATTGGAGCATAGTTCTACTCTGACACTCGTTCGGTCACCATGAGTCAGAATCAACACCACAGTGAATGCAATCAGTAAACCAGGAATGATAGGAGCCAGTATGACTCCGGTGAGTCAGTGAGGTAGAAAGATTAACATATGTACCCATAAACAAACCAAAAAGCAAACCTGTTGCCCTTGAGTTGATTCTGATTCATATCGACCCTATAAGAGCTAGATATTAACCCATTTGTTAATCTTTCCTACTTTTGAACTTAAATATTTTTATTTCAGAGAATAGAATGTAGGCCTTAAGATGGATCTTGAGGAAGATAAAGTTTTGCCTAATGCTGGAACACCTAGTCATTTGTAATCATTTTAGAAGAGATGTTTTCACGGTATCGCTTTTGCTGGTGAGAGCGGCGGAGAAATTTAATAGCAGACTCTTTACAACTACAGGGTCCATTTTGAATGGATGGGGAAAACAAGTCATTTTTAACTGAAAAATGACAAACTGGATAGAGATTTGCATTTTTCTTCAATGTATAAAGAAGGGTATAGCTAAAAATGCAAGAATATATAATTCAGATTTTAAGGATCTTGCCAAATTCAGGCCACTCTATATTTACAGATTAAATTATATTTGAGACTTGTGTGTGGAAAGGGTTCAATTTACAATTGGACTGGCCCAGCCTACGAGCCCTGCAAAGCCCAGAGCAGAGCTTAACTGAAGGCTTGTAAGTGTAATAAGGTGACTTTAAATTCTGGTCAAGATTTAGTAAACGGTCATTTCCAGAGAAGCAAGGTAAATTTAATATACCATGTCTTTGGGAATTGATAGTGAAAGTGAATTTTAAAATAATTACTTTCCATACAGTTCTACTCTGTCCTATAGGGTCGCTATGAGTCAGAATTGACTCGACAGCAGTGGGTTTTATAATGTTAAGTCGAATGCTCTTGTACCAGATTAGTTGTTCTTAACACTTCATTTTTTTTAATTCAGTGTTTTGAAAGATCATGATATTGTATTTTTAAGCCCAGAATTAAATTTTTCTGTCCATTTGGGCAGATCTTTGTGGCAGGCCAAGCACACACATATGTTGTTTTTCTGTAGTACTTAAATTAATATTTAAAAGCTTTGACTAAAGCAGAAATACAAATAGAGTCAAAATATGGGAATTTCGAGTGTGTCGGTAATATTTACACTGTGAGGTGTAATTTACATGCTGTTCCATTATAGGATTTAAAAATTTGTGAATTGAATTATAGGTGTTTGCTGACTTACGATGTACTCGAGTTATATCGAACCATGCTTAACGACCATCAGTTGTTTTTTTTTTACATCTTATCATTGGTAGCTGCAGCAATGGGCTCAAGCATAACAGCGATTGTGAGGATGGCACAGGACGGGTAGGGTTGCATTCTGTTGTATGTAGGGTTCGTTTGAGTCAGAATCAACTCAACAGCAACGGTTTTTTTTGTGTGTGTGTGGTTTATCGTTAGTAATATATACCACATACAATGATGCAGTGCATAATTTGCTGATGTTATCATTCTCATTCCAACCCCCAAAGACAAAGATAGGATTTATAAAGATACTGATAATAAAAGGCAATTATAATGAAAACTAAAAATGAGGGATTTGACTTACATCGGAACAGAATGCCATCATAAGTTAGGGGCTACCTGTAATTGTTTGATTTGACATTATAGTAGCAAGCCAGTTCCTTTTGAATCTACATGTAAAATATTGGTGGATCTACCTTGGGAGCCTGAGGTTCCTGGGTGACACAAACAGTTTGCGTTTGGCCACTAACCTAAGGTTGGTGGTTGGAACTCACCTGAGGGGCTGGGGAAGAAAGGCCTGAAGATCTGCTTCTGGAAAGATGGTTATTGTTGTTGTTAGGTGCTGTTGAGCGATTCCGACTCAAAGCAACCCTATGTACAACAAAATGAAACACTGCCTGGTCCTGCACCATCCTCACAATCATTGTTATGCTTTAGCCCATTGTTACAGCCACTGTGTCGTCCATCTCATTGAGGGTCTTCCTCTTTTTTACTGATCCTCTACTCTACCAAGCATGACGTCCTTCTCCAGGGACTGGTCCCTCCTGATGACGTGTCCAAAGTATGCAAGATGAAGTCTCACCATCCATGCTTCTAATGAGCATTCTGGCTGTACTTCTTCCAAGACAGATTCATTCGTTCTTCTGGCAGTCCATGGTATATTCAATATTCTTCGCCAACACCATAATTCAAAGACAGATTCTTCTTCAGTCTTCCTTATTCGTTGTCCAGCTTTCACATGCATATGAGGCAATATAAAACACCATGGCTTGGGTCAGTTGCACTTAGTCCTCAAAGTGACATCATTGCTTTTTAAAGAGATCTTTTGCAGCAGATTCGCCCAATGCAATGTATCTTTTGATTTCTTGACTGCTGCTTCCATAGGCATTGATTGTGGATACAAGTAAAATGAAATCCTTTACAATTTCAATATATTCTCTGTTTATCATAATGTTGGTCCAGTTGTAAAGATTTTTGTTTTCTTTATGTTGAGGTGTAATCTATACCGAAGGCTGTGGTCTTTGATCTTCATCAGTAAGGGCTTCAAGTACTTCGCTTTCAGCAAGCAAGGTTGTGTCATCTGCATATTGCAGGATGTTAATGAGTCTTCCTTCAATCTGGATGCCTTCATTACAGCCAAGAAAACCCTATGAAGCAATTCCACTTTGTAATACATGGGGTCACCATGAGTGAGAATCGACTTGACAGCAACGGGTTTGAGTTGCTTTTTTTTTTTCTTCTTCTGTTTGTTTAACTTGGGAGTACACCAAATCAGTCAAACTGCTGCTTCTTTGATAGTGCTAAAATGTTCCCATCACCCCATTGCCATTGAGTCGATTCCGACTCATAGTGACCCTGTAGCACAGAGAACTGCCCCATAGGGTTTCCAAGGAGTGCTTAGTGGTTTCCAACTGCAGACCTCTTGGTTAACAGCTGTAGCTCTTAACCACTATGCCACCAGGTTTCCGTCCCTAACACAGTGCTAATCAAAGTGTGCTCTTCTGCAGTGAGTTAAGGAACCGGCACCACTATACAAACCAATGACATCACTAAGCCCACTGTTCAGTTCATCTTTCTATCACAGCAACTTTCTAAATGAAGGAAGCAGGTACATCAAGTTACATTCTGAGGCAAACCTCTTATCTGGCCACGTGTCAACACTTTGAGAAGCGCTGCCTTAAACAATGTTCTCTCTTTTAAAGATTCTCTCCAAACTTTGGAAAATTCTGCTCCGAATGTATAAAATACGAGAACTTTTTTTTTTTTTTGGTTAGTATTTATGAAGAACAACATATGTATCCCATATATAACCTGCTGCCGTCAAGTCGATTCTGACCCATACTGACCCTAGAAGACAAAACAGAACTGCCTCTAGGGTTTCCAAAGAGGGCTGGTGGATTTGAACTGCTGACCTTTTGGTTAGCAGCCATATCACTTAACCACTGCGCCACCAGGGCTCCATCCAGTATATATAGAGTCCATATTATCATTTTTAGTTATCATTCAGTTTATTTCTTTTTCATGAAATGTATTTTTCTGTTGCTGTATAGGAGCAACTCATGCATAAATTTGATTCCCACATAGGCAGATTATAATATCATGTAATATTTAATAATAATACTAGTAGTTATTGAATGAGTGCTTACTGAAGTATTGTGCCAGGCACCTTACATACATTAGTATATCTTATCCTCTCAGCAACCCAGTTTTATCATCCTTATTTGGCAGATGAGGAAACAGGCTTAGAAAGGTTTAAAAAAAAGACCTACCCAGTCATTAGCAACTGCAGTTATTCAAGTCTAGTCTTCAGGGCCCTTGCTGTTAACTACTCACAAGTCCTTAAAGGCCAGGAAGATAAACAATCAATGAGTGAAACAATGGCAATAGGGTAGGCAAAGCAAACAAAAAAAAAACCAAACCTGTGGCCATCCAGTCAATCCTTACTCATAGTGACCCTATAGGACAGAGTAGAACTGCCCCATAGAGTTTCCAAGGAGCACCTGGTGGATTCGAATTGCCAGCCTTTTTGATTAGCAGCCGTAGCACTTAACCACTACACCACCAGGGTTCCCAGGGTAGGCAAAGCTTGTGTAAAATCTCCTTTAACCACAAACAAATGGAAAAACTGTTTAAAACATACTTTTTTAATTGAGATCAAAAGAAAGGAAGATCACCAGGTGTGAGAAATATAGAAGAAGCTCAAAAGAGTCAGATAAGAAAGCTGCAGTTGTGGCCCTGGCAGCTATTAGATCTAGAAAGAGACCCTGTGTTAACCTCCCCATACACACAGAAACTAGATGTGAACAGATCTTTGCAAGCAGAGAGCTAAAACTTAAACCCCACATGAAGCTGAGCTCCTCAAGGGCTGCTCGTTTCTCAAGAAGGGGACGTGAACAACTCCATCCATCAAACTCATTGCAGGTACTGGTGTGGAAAACAAATTTACCCCAGTGACACAGAAGTCTGGGTAAATTATCCATAACTGAAGAAGGTCATAAACCCTCAGACTGATGAAGCACATTGATTTCTGTCAATTCTTTTAGCATTACCAAAAACAAATTCATACTTTGACATAATACGTGGAAATTTTAGGACACCAAAGATGAAGAGATTATTTTAAAAATAACTAGAGAGGGGGAAATAAGTAGCCAGAGGAAAAGGTTGAATTGCTGTCAAAGAGAAAATCATTCAACAGGCAGCTTACTTCTTTTTGGCAAAAATAAAGACTAAAAGACATTGGAATAACATCTTCAAGGAGCTGAGGAAAAATAACTATCAACCTAGAATTCTATACCCTGCTAAACCATCATTTAAGAGTAGTAATGACATGGAATGCACAGTAATAGGAAAGAATAAACTACTGATAAAAACAGTAACATGGATGAATCTCACAAGCATTATGTTGAGTGAAAGAAGGAAGACACAAAAGAGTATCTACTATTATGATTTCATTTACATGAAATTCAAGAAATAGGCTAAAGTCCATGAGCAACCCATCTAAGATACTCCACTGGTCTCACCCCTTCGGGAGCAAGGGAGAATGAAGAAAACTAAAGACACCAGGGAAAGACTAGTCCAAAGAACTAATGGTCTACAACTACGGCCTCCACCAGACTGAGTCCAGTACAACTAGATGGTGCCCGGCTACCACCACTGACTGCTCAGACAGAGATCACAATAGAGGGTCCCAGACAGAGCTGGAGAAAAATGTAGAACAAAATTCTAACTCACAAAAAAAGACCAGACTTACTGGCCTGGCAGAGACTGGAGACACCCTAAGAGTTTGGTCCCTGGACACCCTTTTAGCTCAGTAATGCAAGTCACTCCTGAGGTTCACTCTTCATCCAAAAATTAGACGGGCCCATAAAACAAAATGGGACTAAAGGAGCACATCAGCCCAGGGGCAAGGACTAGAAAGAGGGGAAGTTTGGGACCAAGTACAACTAATTTATTCTTCTTTGCAAAGGAACAAATAGTAAGCACTTTTAGAAAAATACAAACCTGTGTATCCTTAGAGACGGGGGAAAGCTGGTAATAGGGAACCGAAGGTTGAGAAGAAGGGAGAGTGTTGACATGTTCTGGGGTTGTTAGCCAATGTCATAAAACAATATGTGTACTATTTAATGAGAAGCTAGTTTGTTCTGTAAACCTTCATCTAAAGTACAATAAAAAAGAAATAGGCTAAATTGACCGATAGTAATAGATGTCAGAATTGTGGAGGTGAGTCTTGACAGGGAAGGAGCATGTAACGGAAATGTTATAAATCTTGGCCTAAGTGATAGCTGCCTGGGTGTATGCATATACAAAAATTCATTGAGCTAAACCCTTTGGATTCATGCACTTTATGCACCGTAACTGTATGTGGTTCAGCCCTCCAAGAGGAATATACTTTTTAGAAGATGAAGTGTATAATAAATACGTTTTAAATTTACCTTTTATAAATCCTCACTAAAGGAATTGTTAGAGATGTGTTTCGGTAAAACTAAAGTAGAACCCAGAGGATAGGGGTGAATTGTAATAAGGAACAGTGAAAAAAGAAAGTGGTAAATAAGTGGTTTCATTTAAACAAACATTGACTAACAACAATAGTAATGACTATGGAGGGAGGGTTAAAAACAAAATGGAATTAAAACACTAAATAACAGCCATGGTAGGTGATAATTGGATGGTGCATTTGAAAGATCCTTGTTTTATTCTGGAGGAGAGTAAAAATGTTGATCAACTTAAACTTTGAGTCAGGTACGCATGTTACAAATTTAAGGTGGTCGCTAAAATAATAGAAACAGAATATCTAACTTTCAAATCGATTGATGGGAAAATAAGTTATTTGATCTAATAGTAAGTAGGAAAGGAGAAAAACAAGCATAGAGAAAGCATGGTAAGTATAAAAAATGGAAGAAATGGTCCAAGTAAAGTAGTAATCGTAGTATAAATATAACTTATTAATAGATATAAATTTTAACAACTGTTAGAAAACGGATGCTCCCATTGGACCAAAATGGTCACATCTAGTAGAGGTTTATGAAATCTTTTTATGAAGATGTTGAAGATGGATCAAACAAATTTCTCTCTGGATTTTGTTAATACTTAGTTTAGATATTCGAAACATTTAATAAGCACGCCTATACTTTGTCTTGGCTAAAGGAACTAAATGGCCTTGAAAAGAATAGGGCATAGATTCTCTTTGCAGAGTTGGATGAGCTCAGGATTTACCAGGGAATTTACAGGACTTTACTTGAATGGAAACCCTGGTGCCATAGTGGTTAAGTGCTATGGCTGGTAACCAAAGGGTCGGGAGTTTGAATTCTCCAGGCACTTCTTGGAAACTCTATGGGGGAGTTCTACTCTGTCCTATAGGGTCGCTATGAGTCGGAATCGACTCGATGGCACTGGTTTGGGTTTCTGTTTTTTTGGTTTTTACTTGGACATCTAACTATCTGACCTCCTTTTTCCATGATTTTTGAAAATATTCTAAGTTTGGTGTGTGTCCTCCTAATTGGTTAATCTATAGTTTTCTTAATGCCATATAAATAATTGATGCTAGCCTCTCATTTTATTAGATGTTAGTGTCCCCTCCATACCTTTTACTGACCTAGAAATTCTACGGGCAGTTCCATTTTTAGGCTGATGAGAAGCAGTGATCCCTGAAGCAATCGGTGCAGTCTCTCACAGGTAACCTCCTTCAAGCTCCAAATGATTCCATTTATTACCACGAATCCCTGTCCTTGAGAACATTTTAGCTCAATGTTTGCTAATTTCCTTCTCTGTTCTGCCTTTGCACACTGGGTATCAGCCTGTCTTCTAAAATCTTTATTTTCCTCAGTTAAGGCATTAATCTCCAAATTATGGGTCCCAGGTGTGTTTTTGGTTGACACAAAAGGAATAAAATCATCTGTCACAGTGATTTTTACAGTATAATTGAAGAGCTAAGGCAACTGTTGAGGACAGGCATCCCCATCTCCAAGGAATACGTAATACACAGGTTTGTATTTTTCTAAAAGTGCTGACTATCCGTTGCTTTGCAAAGAAGAATAAACTAGAGTCGTACTTGGTCCCGAACTTCCCCTGGGCATCAGAGTTCTTTCCACAGTGGAAGCCATTGTTGGCTCATTTGTGTAAACCCGCTGGACTGTACAGCCTGTGCCCACAGGCTTTCAGGCTTGGTGTCTGTGTTCAGCATCTCTCCGGCTCCCCACATCTGCCCCTAAGATTTCAGTCATCAGTGTGTAGACTAAACATGGATGTGAAGGCTTTGGTTTGCTCTTGCTGACCAAAAGTAACCAGGTTTTGTTTCAGATCCAGATATATTGAAGATAATTTGAAATTTTCCACTTGATATATATAAAAAAAAAAATTGTCATCAAGTTGATTCTGACCATAGAAACCCTGTAGGATAGAGTAGTACCGCCCCATAGGGTTTCCTAGGCTGTAATCTTTACAGGAACAGATGGTCACATCTTTCTCCTATGGAGCTGTTGGCAGTTTCCCACCACGGGTTAGCCGCTGAGTGCTTAACCACTGCACCACCAGCATGGTTATGTCAGCGTGGTTGTGACAGATTTCTGTGGATTACATTTGTGTAACTGCTGGGCTGTAATAAGAGTTCCTGGGAAAGACTTCATTCACTGCGTGTGAGTCCCCAGTTGGAGAATTACCACGTTGAGCTATAAATATGAAAGCGGTTTGCTTTTTGTTATTTTATTTGTTTTTGCCACTCACCGACTTCCCCCTTTTGAGTTCATCAGTTTTAGGCTTAGAATGAAACAGACTTGTGAATCACAAACAAAATTTGACAGATTAATGCATCAGATATTTGAGAGTATTATCTTCATTACATAAATAGGATATATAATTTTTGTGAATAACACAAAGAGTACAATAGATAAATGAGCAGAGGACGTGAACAATTAAACCTAAAGAGAAAATCCAGACGACCAGTATGCATTAAAAAAAACTGCTCAACCTACTAGTAATCACTGAAACGTAAAATAAAACATCCATGGAATACCTTTTCGCCTTTTCAAAATTCTCCTTTGGTAGTTAATTCTAAATTTTTGTGTTGTTGTTATACAAAGGCTTAAATGAAAATCTTTGTATACAAGCTTTCACATTATTTAATTAGGATAGAATTTAGATGCCCAATCACCAGATCGAAGGTTGTTGTTAGGTGTCATCAATTTCGACTCATAATGATCCCATGTGACCGTAGAACTGTCCCATAGGGTTTTCTGGACTGTAATTTTGTTTTGGTTTGTTTTTTGGACTGTAATCTTTACGGGAGCAGATCACCATGTCTTTCTCTTACAGAGCCACTGGGTGGGTTCGGATCACCAGCCTTTCAGTTGGCAGCTAAACACTTAACCACTGTGCCACCAAGGCTCCTTAGATCAAAGTTTAGGGGTATTTTAAAGATGTTAATGTATCTTCCTAAATTTTGAAATCTATAGCCAAGGGTGTCTGCTAAATTGTTGTACCAATTATACTCCCAAGTATGGGAATATACAGAAGAGATGCCTGTCTCCCTGCACTCTTGTCCACACTGAGATAATCTATTTTTAAAATGTTGCCAGTGATAGGGTGAATTACTGCATAATTGTGTGATATAATATTTTCAGGCATTAAATGTGTATTTGAAGATTTCAGATAACAGAAGAGAGGCTTATGAAAAGGACCAATGACATTTTTGGTAGTCCCAGCCCCTACACCTCACATGGTCAAATAGGGTATGAGGGTGAAGGGTCCGTGGTATCCAGCGTCTCCTGTTCACTAGGGCGATTATCCATCCAGTCCTGTCATTCCTATTTCATCTAGTCTAAGGAAGATTTAAAATCTGGGTGAAATGGCCCAAGAATAGAGTTCTTTTCCTCCCATTCATTGGAAAATGGTTGTTAGATGTTATTAAAACTTGTTTTCTGTGGTTAAAGCATCCACTACCATTTGGAAGAAACCCGGGTTGTCTCCAAGCAAAATGACTTTCTGATGTTGAGACATCATTGTCTACAGTACTTAGTTCTGAATACTTAAAATTATGGGAATGTTGTCTTCTCAGGATGCATGCAAACAATTGGAATCATCGTCTCAGCTTATTCTTTATCCTATCATCTGTTTATGTCTGTGCTGAATTCTTAAGAAACTGTCTTGTGAAGAGAGCTCATCTTTCTGCAGGTGCCCTTACTACTGAATCAAAAGGAATAGAAAAAAACTTCCATAGACAGACTTATCTTTGGAGTCTGAGGACATCACTGTATTTTTTTTTTTTTAACCTTAAAAATATCTGCTCTTCTTTGCTATTTTTAAAGCATATGCCTTTATTTGTGAGGCAGTGGCAAAATCTCACAATCAAAATGATTTTATTTT
Organism: Elephas maximus indicus; assembly: GCF_024166365.1. Taxonomy (NCBI): domain Eukaryota; kingdom Metazoa; phylum Chordata; class Mammalia; order Proboscidea; family Elephantidae; genus Elephas; species Elephas maximus. Next base: position 84,810,664 of record NC_064827.1, on the reverse strand, counting down.
TAAGGTAGAAAAAATTAGAAATGATGAAATGTTTTGACTGGTGCAACACTGAAGCACTGATGAGAGTTTTTTTATGTAAAATACTGGATACGTCTTTGTTGAGAATATTTAAGCTTGCTGCAAGTGCTGGGTGTTGGTGGAAGCTTTTGAGGTCGGTTTGTATGCTGATTTTTTAGTGTGGAGATCTTAGGGGTTTGGATTCATCACCATCAAAAATCAGAGACTGGTTACAAGAGAGCCAGTTGCACTGATATCTAATTTCTTCAAGTACGGAATTTATCATGAGCCAGAATCGACTCAATGATGACAACAACTAATTTTATAGGAATCCCTGGGCAGTGCAAACAGTTAAGCGCTCAACAACTAACTGAAAGGTTAGTGGTTTGAACACATCCAGAGACACCTGGGAAGAAAGCAGGGCTTCAAACCAACTCGAACCGGTTGAGTCATGGCCATTGTAAACAAGGGCAGCATACACGTTGCATAGCAACCAAATCTGTTGCCTATCAGATTTTGACCATAGTGGGAAACAAACAGCAGTGCCCCACTCAAAGATGGTGGCCAATTGCAATGCTTTGAATGTTTCAGGAGCCTGATGTGGGGGATTGGATTATTGGCAGGACTGTGAAGAGTGACACACACTCAAAGTGGTGCAGTCAGCTGCCATCTTTGAGTGGGGCACCATAGTTTGTTTCCTATTAGGGTCAAAATCCAACAGGCAACAGATTTGGTTGCTATGCAACTTGTATGCTGCTCTCGTTTATAATGGCCATGACTGAAATGTTTCCAATTGGAAGAAAGCCCTCACAATCTACTTCTGAAAAATCAGCCATTGAAAACCCTGTGGACCACAGTACTACTCTGACACACATGGGGTCACCATGACTCAGAGTTTTTTGTCTGTTTGTTTTGATTAATTTTATAAAGATGTCCTAGTGTAAAGTAGGTGGGTGGGCTTTGGAATGTGACACAGGGAGATCCAGATCTGGCTCCACTAAGATACTAACTGTGTGACCTTAATCTACTTAATCCCTCTGAGTCCGTTTCTTCACCTGTAATGTGGGAATAACAATACTCACTTTGGCAGAGTTGTGAGGATTAAAGATAATATATGTAATATACAAGACTTGACTTATGTCGATGACTGTTAATACTTCCTTAGCATTTTTCTTCACATTGTGTGCACTAGCTGTTTGAACAAGCTGCCATTTGAATGACTTTATGATTCACCCAAATTGGGTTAAATTTCTGTTCTGGATGAAGAATTTTTCCAGGTGATGCACATCAACCTTTCTGCAGCTCTAGTTATGCACAGGTGAGATGGCTCAGCGAGGTCCCTGCTTTTTTCTGAGACCTGGGAATGGAGCTCTTTTTACCAGAAAACTAGCTAACCCATGTAGGATTCAGTCCACACTTTTGTATTCATTAGCACCATGCTGAACCAAATATTTTAATTGGGTGCTTAATAATTCTGATTCAGACACTTTATAGGGTGTGAAAAAGATATGTTCTATTTCTGCCGGGAACTTGCAATATAAAATATCCAGAACAATCTGTAAGAAGTATCTGTGGTTATCACTTAGAATTCTCAGTTCATTTTTACACCCATCCAGCCCAGTCTTAAACCCCATGAGGATCTGTCAGAAACGGTGTCCACACTGGAAACCACCCAAATGCCCACTGATGCGGAGTGGGTGAGCAAGCAAATTGTGGTATATTCATACAGTAGAAGACTACTCAACAATAAAAAAATTATAGTTACTGATAAAGACAACCCAAAACCCAGTGCCGTCGAGTCAATTCCGACTCACAGTGACCCTACAGGACAGAGTAGAACTGCCCCATAGAGTTTCCAAGGAGCACCTGGTGGATTCGAACTGCCGACCTTTTGGTTAGCAGCTGTAGCACTTAACCACTATGCCATCAGGGTTTCCGATAAAGACAATAGCGTGGGTGAATTTTCAAAACATTATGTTGAGCAAAAAAAAGCAAAACATAGAAGAATATATACTGTATGATTTCATTTTTCTGAACTTCAGAAACAGGAAAATTTAATCTATGATGTTAGAAGTCAGAATAGAAGTTATCTCTGGAGGTGGAGGGAAGAGATACTAACTAGGGGCCAGAAAGGAATTTTCTAGGGTGAAGGAAACATCCTATATTTTGTACACACACATCTCCATCAAGCTTAAGATTTATGCATTTAACATATATGTTTTACCTCAGTTTAAAAAAAAAAGTGTCCAACAAAGGACACCCTTTTGTTTGGAGGGGTGAGCAAGGTTAGCGTAAAAGGGATTGACTAGGTTTTACATTTTTATATGCTCTGTTTCTGTAAAAATGAATCTACCAATGAGCTATGATTTTAAAACTAAATAAAAGCTGTCAGGGTAGCTCGCAGTCTATGAATGAATTGGATTTCAACTTCTTACTAAAGTTTTCACTCTGGAACAAAACAAAAAGTATAAACAGAATAAACAAACAATGCTTACTTTAACAATGAGTTCTAGTCATGAAATGCTGGAAGGCATATCTGTTTTGAATTTAGAAGTGACATTGATTTTAAATGTCTCTTTGGTTGCATGGATAGTTTGGTTTGGAGAAAAGAAAAAGTTGTGTTGTAAATTCATCTTCCCGACTTGAGTTTTGCTAAGCAACTCCACGGGAGAAGTGGGAAGATAAATTACTCAGAGTTGAATTGGGAGTGTGTTTTAAGTCAATGTAAATTAATTTTCATGCAGGACATCTTGATTTTATGCATAAGGAAAGAATGAACGATTAGTTTATTACGACCCGTTTGCCCTGTGGTACTCTTTCTAAGACTTGAGGAGAAAAGCACAATGAATCAAACAAGAGGGGTGTCTTAGTCATCTACTGCTGCTATAACAGAAAAACCACAAGTGGGTGGCTTTAACAAACAGAAATTTATTTTCTCACTGTTTAGGAGGCTAGAAGTCTGAATTCAGGGCGCCGGTTCTAGAGGAAGGCTTTCCTCTCTCTGTTGGCTCTGGAGGAAGGTCCTTGTCTCTTCTGAGCTTCTGTTTCTTGGTTCCTTGGAGGTCTCAGGTGGCATGCCATCTAGCTTCTTGCTTCTCTGTGCCTAGCTTTGTTTATATCTCAAAGGTGACTTGCCTTAAAACACACCATACTCAACAGCAGTGGTTTTTTTTAGTGGGTATTCCTAAATGGGATTACAACCACAAGTATAGGGGTTAGGATTTACAAGAAGTATTTTGAGGGGACACAATTCAATCCATAATGAAGGAGAAACATATCTAGGCTCAGCCTACGTATCATAAACACCCAACTTGTGAAGCTTGCCTGGAAGACAAACACCAGTAGCAGCATTTCATCTAAAAAAAAAAAACTTCATGGTGGTGGCAAAATTTGTAAACAACCTCTTTTGTCCTAGTAGTCACAAAGCCTTCCATGGTATTGCTCCCCAGCCTTTCTAGTAATATTCCTGGGTCTTCTCCAGAAGGAACCTCCCTACCCACCCTAAACCTTCTGCCCACACCGAGCTCTGCGGTATTCCTTGAGAACTCTCTGAACAAACTCTCAGCACAAGTCACTTCTCCCCCTGCCTTGTGCTTCCCCATCCCTCTACGTTAACCACCAATGCAGTGCCTTATGCAGAGTAGCCATTAAAAATTTACAGAATGAAGGGAGTGGAGAAGGAGAAAGCCTGCATTCTGTATTGTGAAGAGAAAAAGAAAAAATGAGATGTTTCAGATTTACCATTTCATGGTCCATAGGTTTTGCACTGATAAAGATTTCACGGGAACTTCCAACAGTCCTGTTTCTCCTGGCCTTCAAAACGTCGTAACACTGAGTAAGATTTTCGTTTTGGGAGCAAAAAAGGTCACCCAGGCCTCTTTTTTAACAAAATAGTTTAACTGGTACAGAGGAAAACAAAGATTGATTCTGAAATTCCATAAGATAAAATAAGAAAGCACACAGATTACATTATTTTATTTTTTAAGTACTGATGTTAAGTTGGAACCCTGGTGGCTCAGTGGTTAAGAGCTCAGCTGGTAACCAAAAGGTTGGCAGTTCGAATCCACCAGCCGCTCCTTGGAAACCTTATGGGGCAGTTGTACTCTGTGGGTCGCTGTGAGTTGGAATCGACTCCACGGCAACGGATTTCTTTTTTGGTTTTTGATGTTAAGTTGCAAAGCCCCACAAGCTGCTGTAAGGCACAGTGTGTGGGAGCATTACAGAGCAACAGTGACCCCGGCCACTAAAATCTGTCACCGAGGCTTAGTAGCATTTAAAGGAAGGAAGAAGAGATCAGTGCGACCCCTGTTGATATTATGGGAAGATGGCTAATGAAACCGCATAGAAACTGCACCATTTGCCATGGAGTTTATTATTTTTATTCCATAATCCTTAGAAATTACTATCTGTGTAGCATTTTATGGTTACAAGTAGAGCTTATGACATTATTTTAAAACAACTAACTAAATAGCCAAATAAAAGCAGGCCATTTAAGGATTAATGATAATATTATATCATGGACCAAAGGTTATGAGGTCCAATAAAGAAAAAGGCGTGCATACCCCTTCAAATCTGGACCTCATAACAACCATATGAGTTAAGTGGGACAGGTAGAACTCCTGTTATTATTCCCATTTTTCACATGTGTAGACTGAGGCCCAGAGACTTTAAATGATGTTCCCTGAGTTTATACATCTTATGCATACCAGAATCCAGATTTGATGCCATATCTTTAAAATCCAAAGCCTGTAGTGTATGATCTCAGTATCAATTTTTGTAGCAATCCTGGGAAACAAGTTATGGGAAAAAAAAATTAGAAAAATGTACCTCCCCCGTCCTAATGTGAGCTTCCTTTCTATGTTGCTATCCACCTTAAACTGGGGTTTTTTTTTTAATCACCTTAAACTACTCCTTTTTATGACTGCCAGAGTTATTTTGAAAGCCCTGTACTCTTCCTTTCTCTTCTTCCTTAGCTGCTCTGTAACCTTTGACTGTATTGACGTGAATTGAATTGTTCCGATTTAAAAGGTTCTCAGCTCTGCAGTTACCCTCTTTGACCACAAGAGGTCACTTACAGGCCAGTGAGGCCAAGACCAAACCAAAAAAACCGGAACCTCCCTGTAGTCCAGGGAGGGGTTTATGAGAGGGTGTAAAAGAAGCCAGGAATTAAAATTTTAAAACCATGTCATTATCCTGACAGGGTGTGAAGTTGATGACTCAGTGGATCAAGGTGGCAGGAAGTGGAATCTTTGTAAGTTTTAGACACCTTGGATGAGCAGGCAGCAGAATGCAAGAAAACAGGAAGTGCAGAGGTCCCAGCTGGCTATGATTACTCTCAGCAGAACTCTGTTCCTGACCAAAGACTGTTGGAAGCTCCTACAGTGCCCCAGGTACTGCACTGGGTGTTTGGACAGTGACATCAAGGGCGCAGCCCTTCCCCCCAGCACCATCTAGTAGGTACAGCGTGGCGACCGTCTGCTTGCACGTCCATTCTCTCTACTGTGCTTTAAAAATGAGATTGCAAAGAGAGCCTGTGGTGGTCTGCAGCTGGATTTGCTTGGTGTTGGCCCACACGCTGTCCCGTAACTATTACATGTTGGCTTTTCTTACACCTGGCTTGCTTCACTCAGTCACATCACCTGCCTGGCCCCTGTAGACAGTTGAGTTTTGCCCCTGTGATTTCCCTGGCTGCCCTCTTTCACCTTGCCCATCTTAGAGACAAGCCCTGTCTACTCTTTTTCTCCTCTTTTGCGAGCTTTGGTTACCACTGCTCTGGGTACGTCAGTGCTTCAGCTGTCTTGCTGTGTTGGCAGCTGCTTCTATAACAAAGGAGATGTCAGCTACTACTCCAGATGAGATCTGAAGTCAAATGACCTTGTTTGCCTCAAAGAGGAGAACCAAAGAGCTTTGTGGGCATGACGGGGCCAACTAGTTAGCAGGATGTTCTGACTTGAGCATCTGACGTGGCTGGTCCCAAGGCTCCTATGGCCAAATGTTGGCAGTACAGGCGGCCTCCTTGTCCTTTCTTGTCCACAGCTTCATTTCTTCCCCATCTTTTCTGTTTTCTTGCTTATTTCTTACCCTCTCATTTCTGCCACTTTCCCATGTTTACCTCTTTGCTCCCACTTTAGGAGACTTTGGTGGTTCAGTGATAGAATTCTCCTTTCCATGTGGGAGACTTGGGTTGGATTCCTGGCCAGTGTAACTCATGCACAGCCACGATCCGCCTCTCAGGGGAGGCTTGTATGTTGCTATGACGCTGAGCAGGTTTCAGTGAAGCGCCCAGATTAAGGTGACTAGAAAGAAAGGCCTGGCAATCTACTTCTAAAAATCAGTCAGTGAAGACCTTATGTATCACAATGGTCCAGTCCACAACCAATCATGGGGATGGCATATGACCAGGCAGCGTTGCATTCCATTTGCATGGGGTCACCATGAGTCAGGGGCCAGCTCTACAGAAGCTGACAGCCCAAACCCATTGCTGTCGAGTAATTCCGTCTCATAGAGACCCTACAGGACAGTGTAGAACTGCCCTATAGAGTTTCCAAGGCTATAAGTCTTTACGGAAGCAGACTGCCACATCTTTCCCCTGCTGGTGGGTTTGAACTTTGAACCCCCAACCTTTTGGTTAGCAGCTGAGTGCTTACCCACTGTGCAACCAGGGCTCCTAAGCTAACAGCAGTCTCCCATTTTATCCTCCCGTTGCTTTCTGCTCGCTCTGGTGGCCGTAGCAGAAACTGATGATGATGCAGGGCTGAGCTTGGCCCTTAGCTGAGTGTGGTTTGGCTACACCGTGTTTTAATTCAAATTGCATTTGAATGCGTTTGAGCACTGCATACACCGTTCAGTTTACGCCACAATCCCCGCCGCCACTAGAATGGTCATAGGCCTCCGGCTGCATTCATTTAATTTCCTGGCTCTGACCCCACCTGTGGGCTCCAGAGCTCCATTATTCAAATGAGTGAATGTGTGCAATGCTGGTGTTATTATTAAGGTGCGCCTCTTCTAAAGCCTGTAATGCTCAGTCTTCCTTGACCACCACACTACTTCTTTTCATCCTTTAAAAAAAAGTTGTTATTGTAGTAAAATATATACAACATAAAATATGCCATTTTAACTATTTTCAAGTGTGCTATAAAAAAAAAATTTTTTTTTTAATCCAGTGTGGTATTAGTCACGCCCACAGTGATGTGCAGCCATCAGTACTATTTGTTTGCAAGACTTTTTCATTCACCCCAAACAGAAACTCTGTACTCCTTAAGCAATAGCTCACATCATCTCCTCCCCCAGACCCAGGTAACCACTAGTCTACTTTCTGTTCCTATGCATTTGTCTACTGGAGATATTGCATATAAATGGAATCGTACAATATTTGACCTTTGTGTCTGACATTTCACTTAGCATAATGTTTTTAAGGTTCATCCATGTCCTATCATGTTTCAGAATTTCATTGTTTTTTATGGTGGAATAATATTCCATTGCATATGTACACCATATCTTGTTCATCCATTCATCTGCTGATGGACATTTGGGCTGTTTCCACCTTTTGGCTATTGTGAATAGCATGCAATGAACATTGGCGTATACATTATCTCTGCGTTCCTGTTTTCAATTCTTTGGGGTTTATACCTAGGAATGGAATTGCTGGATCGTATGGTAATTCTGTGGAGCTCTGGTGGCACAGTGGTTAAGTGATATGGCAGCTAAACAAAAGCTTGGCAGTTTGAATCCACCAGCTGCTCCTTGGAAACCCCATGGGGCAGTTCAGTTCAACTCTGTCTTATAGGGTTGCTATGAGTCAGAATCGACTCAACGTCAATGGGTTTATGCCATAAATGTTTATGTTTAACTTTTTGAGGAACCACCAAACTATTTTCTACTCCTGCTGCACCAAATTTTACGTTCCACCAGCAATCTACAAGGCTTTCAATTTCTCTGCATCCTTGCCAACACGTGTTATTTTGATTTTTTGATAATAGCCATCCTAGTGAGTATACGGAAACCCTGGTGGCCTAGTGGTTAAGAGCTATGGCTGCTAACCAAAAGGTTGGCAGTTAGAATCCGACAGTGCTCCTTGGAAACCCTAGGATTAAAAGGATTAGGGACAGTTAAAAAAAAAAAAATTTTTTTTTTTTTCCTACTCTGTCCTATAGGTTCTCTATGAGTTGGAATCGACTTGATGGCAATGGGTTTGGGTTTTTTTTTGGTAGTGAGTATAAAGTTCTTTCTTGTTGTGGTTTTGATTTGCATTTCCATAATGACTAGTGGAAACGCTAGCGGCGTAGTGGTTAAGTGCTATGGCTGCTATCGAAAAGGTTGTGAGTTTGATCCACCAGGCGATCCTCGGAAACTCTATGGAGGAGCCCTACTCTGTCCTATAGGGTCACTATGAGTTGGAAACGAGGCGATCGGTTTTTTTTTAATTTTATTTTAATGACTAATGATGTTGAGAATCTTCTTGTACTTATTGACCATTTGTATATTTTCTTTAGAGAAATCTCTATTCAAGTCTTTGGCCCTGCTTTTTTTTTTTTTTTGGTTGTTTGTCTTTTTGCTGTCAATTCTTTTTATCCTTTAATGGCTGCTACCCCATTTTTTTTTTTTTTTTTTTACCCCATTAGTTTGTCAGAAGCTGGTCCAGTGCAGGTAAGGAGACGTTTACTAAAAACCAAAACCCAACCTGTTGCCATTGAGTCAATTCCGACTCATAGCGACCCTGTAGGACAGAGTAGAACTGCCCCATAGAGTTTCCAAGGAGCGGCTGGTGGATTTGAACTGCCAACTTTTGGTTAGCAGCTGTAGCTCTTAACCACCGTACCACCAGGGCTCCTTTAATTTACTAGCTTGTTTAAAAATATGCAAAATATTACGGAAGAGTCTGTAGCCTCAGTCAATCCACTTGCTGTAACAGCTGTAACAGCCAACAACCTCTTCTTCAGTGACTGTCAACAAAGAGGTTGGAACCCTGGAAGCTGCTATAACAAATTACTACAAATTTAGCAGCTTCAAATAATACCAACTTATTATCTTCTGTAGGTCAGAAGTCTGATGGGGGTCTCACAGGGTTAAAATCAAGGTGTCAGCAGGCCTGGTTTCCTCTCTAGAGGCTCTAGGGGAGGATCTATTTCCTTCCTCATTTGGGTTATGGGCAAAATTCAGCTCCTTGCAGTTGTAGGACCAAGGTTCCTGTTTCCATGCTGGCTCGCAGCTGAGGGCCATTTCTAGGTTCTAGAGGAGAGGCGCTTGCATTCCTTGACTTGTGACCCCTTCCACCCTCTTCAAAGCTAGGAACAGGGGATCAAGTCCCTCTAATGCTTCAAATCACCCCTCCTTCTTCTTCATTCTCATCTCTGACACACCTGGGAAAGAGTCTCCACTTTTAAGGACTCGTGTGATTCATTGGGCCCATCCAGGGTGATCACCCTGTCTCAAGATTCTTAACCTTAACCACATCCTCAAATTCTCTTTTGCCATGTAAGGTAACATTTTTACAGCTTCTGGGAATTAGAGCTGGGCATCTTTGGGGACCACCCAAAGTGGTGCCGACCACACCACTGATCCCAGCACTTGGCTTGGTAGGAGCCTCACATGGTAGTTGATTTGAAACCAGACAAGACCTGGCCCACTGGGTAAAGTACGTGACCAGGAATGGGGAAATCTTGAAACCCACTTCAGCACTGTGGTCATGATCCTGGCCAAGGTGGTGGAGCCTTGCTTCTTTTAGGGCATTGCCAGGATGTTCAGCTTTAAACCATCTTAGAAATTGACGATGAATAAAATTGATTAACTAGCATTCTAGTAATCAGAATTTTCAGTTAGTGGAGTGACAGAGACCTAGTCAATATGCATTCTTCCCTTCTTAATTACTAATGAAACCCAGGTTTTATTGGGTAGCAAGGTGTCCAGCCAAAAAACAAAACAGAACAAAATACTCCGTAGGGTTCGGAGCCTCCCTTGCTGGTAGCAGTGGCCAGTATGACATATTTCTGGTTAAGGAGATATAAATGGAAGTCACTGGATGGGCATTTTAGGAAAGCTCTTTAAAAGGAGCTGACTCAGCTCATACACACCCTTTCTTGCCCTATGCTTTGCCCCATCTGTCTGCCTAGAAGATAGACATGGTGGCAAGTACCTGGGCTGCCATCTTGAATGTATGAGGATGGCAGACTGGAAAGCTGGAGGAGCCAAGTTCCTGGCAATATTGGGGGACCCTAACACCAGCTCTGGACTGCCCACCTCTGGATTTCTTTGATATGAAAGAAAAATAAACTAACAGTAGTTGGGGGCTGTTGGGGAATGCTGTTCCTAAGTAGCTAAATTTAATTCCTCACTGGTATCTGTGTTCTAACAGTTGACTCTGACACTAGAGACCACCAAAAGTTTCAGAAGTGTCTCTAGCAATAGGAAATGAGCCTTGAACAACAACTTTTTCCTAATAATAAATTTAACTCTACCAAATGATTTCAAATAGAAGTTATTGTGTCTAGACGTATGTGTGATACTTGTAAGTTTCCGAAGTTCCTTCACATACATGATCTCCTTTTATCATCAGAATCACTCTGTGAAACCAGCGGACCAAGCATTGGCACTGACCTTCATTTACAGTTAAGGCAACTGAGGCAGAAAGAGCTTCAGTGAGCTTCTTTAAAACTCCAGGTCATTATTTACATCCTTTGACTCTAAGCCATTTGCTCTCTCTTACTCCTCACTTTAAGGTTTACTGCTTAATGTTATATTTTAAAAGAACCACAACTATATGATATGGAAAAAATATATAAATTTCTTAGTTTTGTTTTGCCTGTAATGTGTATTTAACATGAAAAAATTATAAAATTATTCTTATCAAGGTTTCCCTCCCCCCAGGAACGGGCAATCCATTTGAGCTACTTCTAAGTAAGGGGAGACCCTTTGGAAATGAGGAAGGCCAGCTCCTGGGAATGGACCTGTGAACCTGAGAGCTGTCAGGGGACAGTGCCCCCTGGAGTCTCTGGTCCCTCCAGCTCTCTTCATCTCCTTCTCAAGTTAAACCATGGCGGCCTAGGCCCTCCCTTCAGCGGAGGATCTGGTGGGAACAATTCCCAGAGAAACTGGATTGTGAGCAGGATGCCAGGCATCCCACACGTGTCTCCAGAGTCACATCACAGCACTGGGGCAGGGAGTGACAGCCAAATACAAATGTCTCACTCTACTTTAATGACCTATCAAGCTAAGAGCATTTCAGATTTTCTAAGTCTCATGGGTTAATCTGGAGGGCAGAATGCTGGTTTTTTGTGGTGATGAAATGGAATCTAGGCCAAGAAAGGCACATGACACCCCCAAACACAAGTGACACCCTCATTTTCAGATTGTTTCCTCCATCTGAACTAGAATTCTCAATTCACCTTGTGAATTTTGAGAAGGAAATGTATCTTGCATAATTTAAAAGATTATAAGACTTTGGACAATTTGTAAACTGAGTGGGAATAAAGAAGAGTATGTTCCCACTAACCAGAGCAGAAGTCGCTCTTCAAAACGCGCTTTTCTATTGAACAGTCCCATGGACCATGCACCAGCCCTAGGGCAGGGACTGGAAGGCAGGAGGGAACAGGAAAGCTGGTAATAGGGAACCCAGGGTTGAGAAGGGAAAGTGTTGACATGTCATGGGGTTGTTAACCAATGTCATAGAACAATATGTGTACTGTTTGATAAGAAACTAGTTTGTTCTGTAAACCTTCATCTAAAGTACAATTAAAAAAAAAAAAAAGCCCTTTTTGAAGAGATGATTTTTGACCTGGATCTTCCATGATGCAGTTCTACTCTGCAAGATGTGGAGTGGCCATGAGTTGGAATTGACACCATGGCAACTGGTTTGTTTTTTGGGGGATTTGGTATGTTGAAGGTAAGGAGCTCTGCTGGTGCAGTGGTTAAGCGCTCGGCTGCTAACCAAAAGGTTGGCAGTTCAAACCCACCATTTGTGACAAAGATGTGGCAGTCTGCTTCCATAAAGATTACAGCCTTGGTAACCCTACAGGGCAGTTCTACCCTGCCAGAATCGACTGGACAGCAATGGGCATGTTGAAGGTCATTCATTGGTAAACCAATTGGCTTACATAACCTGTTTTCAAATCCTCTTTTTTTTATCAGTTAACATCTGAGCCAAAGCATTAAAACTCAGAACATTTTTAAATCATCATCACGAATCCAAATTTACAGAGGGTTTCCTACATACACACATTATAAAAGGTATCCTCATGGTTGCAAATAATAGTAGGGCCTTGGTCTCTAACATTAATGTATTTAGAGTCTAAACGAAGATAAACTAAATACCTGATAACTAATAAGAACAAAAATATGCAATGCTTTATGACTATTTGCAAGCAGCTCATCTGAGTTACCAGTTAACTCCTTGCAACATGGTCCTATGTTCTTGTTTGTGTTGATTAGAATTATTGGTTGCAAGTAACATAAACCAACTCTAGCTAGTTTGTGGAGAGAAGTGGGGACAAGATGTACTTAAAGAATATGTAGATGTCTATGGTTCCCAAGGGCCTGAGACAATGCCTGCCCTAGCCTCAGGAGGGACTGGAAAACTATCAAGAACCCAGGTAATTTTTTTTTTTTTTTTTTTGACTCCATCTCCTTCCTCTGCCTTTTCTCTCTGTTTTGGTCTCTCTGTGAAAAATTAGCATATCTTCTATGAAGCCCACTTTGTGCAAGTTGGCTAAATTTTTTTTATGAGCTGGAATCCACTCGACAGCAACCAGCAAGGGGTTTGGTTTTTTCGTTGGAAGGTGTTTTTTGTTCCTCCACTCTTGAAACCAGCCTAGAGCGGAATTGAAATCTTAGTTCCATTTCTAACTTTCTGCAGGAAAAATCTATGGCCAGCCACGGATAAGGGACCCACCCCTAGTCAATTGGCAAAGGCCAGGTAGAATAAACATGGGTAACAAAGGGCAAACGTGGGATCCTGTAGCTGGAGGGGAAGCAATTCTAGACAAGGAAGAACTGTGAGAAGCTGCACAGAGACCCCAAAAGGGTATCTTCTATTTTGGTTGAAAAACAAAGCATAGGTTCTTAACCTGTGGTCCAAGACCTTGAGGGTAGGAATGAGGGGATGGGTGGGTGGAAGAAGTCCTTGAAACCATCCATATAGATAAAAAACATTTGCCATTGATTGAATAAATAGTATATCCTGAACCTATAAAAAAGAACCTATAGCTGTGACTATTTTCTAAATGCAGATGTTCTCATAATTAATACAATTTAAATTCCTTTTAAAATGTTCCTAAATTAATTATATCTTTTAGTTATCACATTTTTAGAAAAATTGCTAGATACTGATAGTAAAGCTATTCTCATGGGGAGCCCCTCTTATGCCAAAAAATTAACCTCTTGTGTTAAAGGTTAGGCACGAACTGGAGAGACTGTGTAAGTAGCTGCGTGTGTTGGCTTGGATGTTCTTCTTGTGAATTTTATTAGTTCCCTTTTTTCCTTGTATTATCCTGGATTTGTCTATAGACCTCTTACTACATAGATATAATTATATACAATATGCATATAATGTATAATAAATTGGTAGAAGCCCCAGTCTGAATGATAGAGAATATTTAACTTAAGTGACCTTGTATTATTTTCAACTCTGTTCAGTAACAGGAACTCAGCAAACTAAGTTTTTTGCACCGTACTGTAAGGCGTATTTAAGGGTGACTTGTAATTTGCATAGTGATTGTTGACTGTGAGCAAATGCTTTTAATGTGACTTTTAAAATATTCCTCAGTGGTACCTTAAATACTGAAGGTACTGTTTATACTATTTTATAATCTCTTTTCATAGATACTACAAAGGAAAAGTTCTATTTCAGCCTAAAGATAACACTAAGATAATAGTAGTAGGAGCTAGAATTTAGAAACCCTGGTGGCGTAGTGGTTAAGTGCTACAGCTGCTAACCAAGAGGTCAGCAGTTCAAATCTTCCAGGCGCTCCTCGGGAACTCTATGGGGCAGTTCTACTCTGTAGTATAGGGTTGCTATGAGTTGGAATCAACTCCACAGCAGTGGGTCTTTTCGGGTTCTTGGTACAATGACTCACATTGCATAAACATCTTTTAATTTTATTCTTACAACAAATGTGAATACTGGGTCTACTTTTGTTTTATAGGGAAGAAATTTGGTTTGAGAGGCCTATAATGTATATTGACTTATTTGAATCCAAACTAATTTGCTTTTACTGTTTGCAAAATACTCCCTTGAATGGAAGACACCTGGCAGAGAGGTCCAATTAACCCATTAGGTTAATTAGGGAAAATTCACATATTGGTGGCATATTGAAGAGACGATGGCCTCATTACTAAGACCACAGATTCTTTAACAAACCAGACTATGTAAGTTCAAATCCCAGCCCCACCTTTCTGTGATCTTGGGAAAGTCAGTCGACTGTGCCTTGGTTTCTGCTTTTTTAAATTGAAGATGGATAATAGCTACTTCATAGAATTGTTATGAGGATTAAATAATATTTGTTAAGTGCATAGAGATGGCAGTGGTGGTTCAGTGGTAGAATTCTCACCTTCATGCAGGAGACCTGGGTTTGATTCCTGACCATTGCACCTCATGCATACCCACCACCTGTCTGTCAGTGGTGGCTTGCGTGTTGCAATGATGCTGAACAGGTCTCAGTGGAGCTTCCAGACTAAGAGAGACTAGGAATAAAGGCCTGGCCATCTACTTCAGAAAATCAGCCAGTGGAAACCCTGTGGATCACAACAACCTGCTCCCGTTATAAATGGGGTCACCATGAGTTGGGGAGCCAACTTGACGGCAGCTAACAACAGGTGTACAGAACAGTCCCTGGAACACAGGAAATACTATTTAAGTGCTTTTGCTTGGCATGACCTTCCCAGCCTGGCGCCTGTACACTTGGTTGTTAGCACAGCTGAGGAGTGGTTGCCAGGGGCAGTCTGGAAAGGCACCAGGGTGCAGTCACACACTTTTTCAATCTTTTAACTCTTCATTTTCTAGTGATTTCCAGACTTCTCCCCTCTGCCTGTGAGTGAGGAACCAACACAGCAATCAGAACCCCGGGCACAACGGAGAAGGAAAGCCTGGTAGGCAATCACAATGCAGCTGGGGTGAAAGGGGCCAAAGCCCAGGCTCAGGGGCCTAGCAGGGCCTCCCTCCAATTAGCAGCGGCAGCCCCTCCCAGGACTAACACAGTTCTGGTTTAAGTCCATCAGGTGCCATTCTGAGAAATTAAAGAACCCTAACTAATTGGACAATAAAAGAAGATTCTGATCTAGAGAGGGTGGCAATTTAGTGGGGTTTGCCAAGATTTTGATTGCACTCCAGCTCTGCAGCTGGCTGGCTAGGGCTGCAGAAGTCTCTTACCCTCATTGTGCTGATTCCCCTGCAAGGAAAGTGGGGGCCTGTTCACTCTCCCTCCCTCCCGAGCAGTCCTCAGATAGATGCTATTTGTGGCTAATTCTGATTTGGTTCAAAGATAGATAACTACAGAAACATTAGGGTGAAAAACCAGTTTTCTGTGATTTGAAAGAGATTATCTTAAATAGAGTGATTGCTTAACTTCGAAATTTGGACACTTTTGAGAATAAAAGGAGGCACTAAAAATAATTAAAATGATATAGTTTTGAAAGATATGTATTCATTGGTTTTATTATACAGGTAGAAATACATAGAATAGGAATATGAAAATAGTTCTATTTTAAAATCATTGTCAAAAGTAAAATTATTTTTATAAAAATAAAATCCTTCTTTTAAAAAAAAATAAAGTGTAAACTAGGATTCTCCAAGAGAAATAGGGATATATAGTCACCTTAGTCTCAAGCAACATACTCCAAATTGAAGCTACACATTAAATAAAATTTAGCCTGTCTTATTAATTCAAGGGGAAATAAATTGCTTTCTGATAATGTATTTTACCCTTTCTGTTGGCAACCTATACTATAAAACTTTTCTTTTTTAATAGGTTTTTATTAGTAATACACAAATCCATTTATTGAATAACTCACAGTATACCTAATACTCACTTAAATGCTTTGTATACATTAATCTGTTGTTGTTGTTGGATGCGGTCGAGTGATTCTAATAGCAACCCCACATGACAGAATAGACCTGCCTCATAGGGTTTTCTTGGCTGTAGTATTTATGCAAGCAGATGGCTAGGTCTTTCTCCCGTGGAGCTGCTGGGTGGGTTTGAACTGCCAACCTCTCTTGTTCATTCATTTACTCACCAATGTTTCTTGAGCTCTTATTAAGTATCACACATGTTTTAGACAGCAGGGACAGAGCAGTGGTCGGGGAGGGAGACAAAACAATTAACATATATGTAATACTTTGGGTGAGAGGAGCCCTGGTGATTCAGCATTTAAGAGCTCAGCTTCTAACCAAAAGGTGGGCAGTTCAAATCCATCAGCTGCTCCTTGGAAACCTTATGGCATGGTTCTACTCTGTCCTGTAGGGTCACTATGAGTTGAATTTGACTTGAGCAACAGGTTTGGTTTTGGGGTTTTTTAGGGGGGTGATAAGTGCTATGAAAGTAAGGTGAACAGAGGAACTGCTCTTTTAGATAGGTTGTCAAGGAGAGCTTTTTTTATAAGGTGACATTTGAGCAGGGGCATGAAGAAATGAAGGACTGAGCTATGTGGTTGTTTGGGGGAAGATCAAACTAGGCAGAGGGAACAGCAAGTACAAAGGTCCTAAGGTATGAGCAGATGGGCATGTTCAGGGAACAGCGAGGAGGCCAGTGTGGCCAATGCAAGCTGAGCAGGGGAGAGGGTAGGCGGAGAGGGCAGTGGGGACTAGCTCACACATTGCCTTGCAGATCGTTATGAGGATCTGGGCTTTCACTTAGAGCAAGACAGGAAATCACTGGAGGAGATACATGACCTGGCTTACATTTTGACAGGAGTGTGGAAGCCTGGAGACCAATTAGTCCAGGTAAGAGATGGTGATGATGGTAGTGGAGGGAGTAAGAAGTGGTTGGATTCTGGATCCATTTTGAAGGTAGAAAGGACAGTTTTCACTGACAGATTTGATATAGGGAGGATGATGCCAAAGTTTTGCGCAAGCATCTGGAAGAAGGGCAATGACGAAGGCTGTGGAAGAGCGAGCTTAAAAGGAGAAATCCAAGTTTGTTTTTACACATGATAATTTTGAGGTGTCTGTCAGATATCCATGGCGAGGCTTCAAGGAAGCAGATGGTGTCTAGCAGATTCAGGGGACTGGTCTGAGGTGGAAAAATGAATTTGAGAATTGTCATCATATAGGTCGTATATAAGCCATAAGCCTGATGGAATTACCTCAGGAGATAGTGTGGACAGTGAAGAGAAGAGGTCCAAGGTCCTCCAATGCTGAAAGGCCTGGTAGATAAAGAGGAACCAGCAAACAGGTTCAGCCAGGAACATCCAGGGAGGAGGGAACAGCCAGGGAGGAGGGAGCAGCCAGAGAGGAGGAAAAAGCCAGGGAGGTGGGAACAGCCAGGGAGGAGAGAACAGCCAGGGAGGAGGGACAGTGGAGGTGGGAGGGGCCAGCCAGGGAGGCAGCCAGGGAAGGGGGACAGCTAGGGGGGGAGCCAGGGAGGAGAACCAGGAGAAAGGAGTGTCCTAGACGCCAGAAGAGTCTTTCAAGAAGGAGGGTGTGTCAAATGTTGCTGAACAGTGCAATAAAATGAAGTCTGAGAACTGACTGCCAGATTTTAGAATAGGGACCTCAGTGATAACCCAGACAAGAGCTAATTCAGTGGAGTGGTAGGGACTAGAGACTGACTGGAACAGACGGACTTAAGATAGAACAGAGGAGGAGAAAGGAGAAACCAAGAAACAGGCTCAGAAGGGTTAACAGCTTTGCTCATGGGAACACATCTTATAAGTGGCAGGGCTAGGGTTCTAACTCAGATCCTTCTTACTCCAAAGGCCTGAGCACATACTCGTCATCCGTTCTCTCTCTCTACATATATATAGATGTATATGATACATATCCATTACATTATATGTTTTTTAATGGAGGTGAAGTTCACATAACATAAAATTAACCATTTTAAAGTGAACAATTCAGTTGCGTTTAATGCATTCACGGTGTTGTGCAACCACCACCACTATGAAGTTCAAAAATGCTTTCATCCTTTCATCACCCCAAAAAGAAACTCCATACCCATCATGGTTGTCTTTGAAGAATATGGGGCAGTTTGCAGCAGGAAAAGAGTCCCATCAATGCAGCTTTGACACTACTAGCGATGTGACCTTAAACGACCCATTATTCAGCAAACTTCTTTGAGGTCTTGCTGTATGCCAGGCACAGTGCTGTATGCTGGGGCTACAGAGACAACACAGACCCCTGACCCAGAATAGGCAGGGAAAGGAAGCTAGGCACGGCTCCTAGAGAGAGGTGGAACAGGCCATTTTAGCTCTTCTTCTTATCTGTTTCAAAAATGGGAGAGGCTGTACCAGGAAACCTCTAAGCTTCTTTCTAGCGTTGACTTTCATGGATGTGAGATTCCAGAAAATCCTTTCACCTATAGATGAGGAAGGGAAAATCAGCATAGATTGTTCCACCACCTCCTGGGTGTATCACCAAGGCATTTTAAAAATGTCAAAGTCTAATTGGAATTTTAAATTGGGAGCAATGCATGCTGGCACTTTAGGTGCAGTTTAGTGCAGTAGATTAAAATCGTTTTGAAGTGACCTCATTCACTTCCCAAGCTGTTCGAATTGATTTTATAATTTCCCGACCATATAAACGGCCAGATGACATACGGATAGCTGGGGAGCTGCTGTTGTTGTTATTAGGTGCCTTTGAGTTGTTTCTGACTCATAGCAACCATAAGTACAACAGAACAAAATACTCCCCAGTCTTAGGCCATCCTCACAACCATTGGGTGTGTTTGAGCCCATTGTTGCAGCCACTGTGTCAATCCATCTGGTTGAGGGTCTCCCTCTCCTTTACTGACGGCCTACTTTACCAAGCATGATGACCTTCTCCAGGGACTGATCCCTCCTAATAGCCTGTCCAAAGTATGTGAGATGAAGTCTCACCATCCTTGCTTCCAAAGGAGAATTCTGGCTGTACTTCTTCCAAGACAGATTTGTTCGTTCTTCTGGCAGTCCGCGGTATAGTCGATATTCTCCAACACCACAATTCAAAGCCATCAATCCTTTTAGATCTTCCTTATTCAGTGTCCAGCTTTCTTATGCATATGAGGCAATTGAAAATACCATGGCTTAGTCAGGCGCATCTTAGTCCTCCAAATGGTATCTTTGATTTTTAACACTTTAAAGAGGTCTTTGGCAGCAGATTTGCCCAGTGCAGTATGTCGTTTGGTTTCTTGACTGCTGCTTCCATAGACATTGATTGTGGATCCAATAAAATGAAATCCTCAACTTCAGTATATTCTCTGTTTATCATGATGTAGCTTATTAGTCCAGTTGTGAGGATTTTTGTTTTCTTTACGTTGAGGTGTAATCCATACTGGAAGCTGTTAGTAGATTTTAATGATGTTATCCTTGTCAACAACTTCAAAGAAGAAAGGAAAAAATGATCATAACACCTCTTTTTACTGCCTTAATGAAAAAAGCTGAGGCCTTTTTACAGTACTTTCAATAAACCTGGAGTTGCAAAGATTCCGTTGTGTTTTCTCACAACAAAGCAGTCCTCATCTTTGGTAAGTGGCAGTACTAAATAGAATCTTTAAATTTCTCTTTAGGAAAAGAAACTAAAAAGCCAGTCAAAAGACAAATGATAGACTGGGAGAAAATATTTGTGACAGTGTAACAGACAAAAAGTTAATATCCCTAATATGAAAAAGCTTCCCCCAGATGGGTAAGAAGAAGACAACTCAATAGGATAATGGACAGTTCACAGCAAAGGAAATGCAATGGCCAATAAGCCTACGAAAAAAAAAAAAAGAGGCCACTTTATTAGTTGTTGGGGACATGCATATGAAAACATCACCTATTAGATTGTCAGGAATTAAAGATACTGATAATATCTGCTGGGGACACTCCATCTCCCTGTGTCATGATTCATGATGGGATAACACTCCCGGCCCCCTCCCTCCTGTCCAGCAGAGGAGGACTGGTGAGTCTGGAGAAAGAGGCTGAGTGCGCTGGATTGGTTCCATCTGGTTCCTCCTTCCCATCTCCACCTGCCTGCAGCTAGAACATATTCTGATGTGCTCCTGGCCATCCAGTAGGGGGGCTCTGCGCCCCTGAGGGAAGCCTGTGGTTGGTCAATGTCCCAGTGACTAGGGGGATCCATCTCTCTAATGCAGGAGTGAAGTATTAAGAAGACAATTTAGCTACAAATGTGCATCATCGAATCCAGTCTTTCAGGTCACATTTTTAAATCGTCGTTTTGCCTGAATCCTTGGTTCAGAACTTGGGAAAAGAAGAAAGGAATGTTTATTGTTTTCTGCTTTTCCCTACATGTAGAAAGATAAAAAATTCTTTCCACATGTTCCTGTGCCTCGACTGATTAAAATAATATAAACAAACTCCCAAGTTTTATTGGCTTAACACATCCAAAGTTAATTTCCTAAGAGTGGCAGTCCAATGCAGTTTTCTTCTGTTCAGTAGGCACTTTGCCTCTCTGTGGTTGAGTCAGGCATCCAGGCCACGTCCTTCTTGTGATTCTGATACCTCCTGGGTCTCATTTAGTCACTGGATGGGGAAAGAGAGCATAGAAAAGGCAAACCTACTTCTTAAATGACTTGGCCCAGAAATGATGTCCTCACTTCCACTCGCATTCTTTTGGTGAAAACTAGTTATGGCCCCACTTAGACATAAGTGGGGCTTGTAAGCATAGTTCCTGGTGAAAGCTCTACATTATGGAGAATGAGCTTGACTATTTGGTAGGAAGCTGACCATTTCTGCCACACTGTTGTTGACGTCAGCTGCCATGGAGTAGATTCAGACTCATGGCAACCTCATATGTTACAGAGTAGAACTGCTCCATAGGATTTTTCTTGGCTGTAATCTTAATGGAAGCAGATTGCCAGGCCTATCTTCCGTAGAACCACTGGGTGGGCTCAAACTGCCATCCTTTAGGTTAGCAGTTAGAGCGCAAACCGCTTGCACTACCTAGGGACCTTCTGTATCCAAATATGGCCTGTACCCTTACCCTCTCCCAGCA
Organism: Elephas maximus indicus; assembly: GCF_024166365.1. Classification (NCBI taxonomy): domain Eukaryota; kingdom Metazoa; phylum Chordata; class Mammalia; order Proboscidea; family Elephantidae; genus Elephas; species Elephas maximus. Next base: position 84,789,552 of record NC_064827.1, on the reverse strand, counting down.
AGGACACGTGAATTCTGGACACTAGAAAATCAAGTATTCTGTGAGTAGGAAGGGTGACGTGCCAATTGGAAGTGCTTTGATTTGTTTGCATATTTGTACTTCCTTTCCCTTGCTCTGATTTCATTTATCCAAGCATCTTTTTGATGATCATTTTCTTTCATTTACTAAATATGTCTCCTGTTTTAACTGTATAGCATGTCCTCTTTGCAAATGAATAAATTAGAATTATGGTGGAATAGCGGAAGTAGGTATGAAAAGAGACTGGGAGACATGCTCTCTAGTGCTAGCTCCATAAACCCATGTGTGACTTTCGATGAATCATGTAACCTCTCCACTCCTTGGTTTCCATATCTATATAATAAGGGACTCATTGCGCTTTGCCATCTCTGCTAGTTCTAAACTTTTGTTACCTTAATTATATTCATCTGTGAATTGATAATATTGAGTTTCTGGAGTGCAGACTTGAATGACCACAGCCTGGACTAGATGTTCCCACATAAGGACAGCAACTCTTAAAGCCTTTTTGACCACTCCCACCCCCGCAATCTGTCAACAGTATATCATTCCTAAATAGTGAGGATGAAAGAAAGCAGAGGTTGATGAGTTCTAGATGGCCACAAGAAGCCTGACTTGTGGGCAGAAATTTCCATCAGTGACAGAACAGAGAGGTTTTCAGCTCATCAACCCTACCTCAAAGTGTTCTTCAGCAAGAGAGGATGATAAATTTCTCAGGCCCTTTATACAGTTTATAAAGCATTCACCATCCCATAAGATAGGTAGAACAGGTTATTTTCATTATATAGTTAGTTTTTTGAACAGGTAGTATAGTCACACAGTTCACGCATCAAAATGGTCGCAAAGGCATATGGTAAAAAGCTTTCCTTCCACCCATCCCCCACCCCCAGCTCACCTCCACCTCTTCTCTACCTCAATCCTCCCCACCCCCCAACCCCCCATCTGCCCAGCTGGCATTTCCCACCCTCCCCTCAGGATTCCCCCCACCCAACAAAGAGGTAACCACCAGTATTAGTTTCTTCTTTGTGATTTCAGAGATTTCTATACATGTATATTCATTTCCCTTCTTTTCGACACATATGGCAATATTTGTCACACACTGTTCTGACCTTGTGTTTTTATTTAATGTGTCAAGGAGTTCTTTTAACATCTGTACGTAAAGATTGTCCTCCTTGTGTTTTATGGCATTTTCTTCCCATGGACATACCATAATTTATTTTGCTAATTTCCTATCAATGAACATTTTAGATGTTTCCAGTTTTTTGTGAACACAAACTATGCTTTACCAATTAAAACAGCGTTAATTTTCTTTTATACTGAATTGTTTCCATTTCTCACTATGTGTAAGTACTTTTTTTTTTTTTAAAGTTGTGGTAAAATACATATAAGAAAACATTTGCCATTTTGTAATTTTTTTATCGTGGTAAACCAGAACCAAACTCATTGCCATCAAGTCGATTCCGACTCATAGCCACCTTATAGGACTGAGTAGAACTGTCTCATAGTGTTTCCAAGGAGCGCAACTACTGGATTCAAACTGCCGACTTTTGGGTTACCAGCCAAGCTCTTATCCACTGTGTCACCAGAACATATGTATAACAAAACGTTTGGCATTTCAACATTTTTTACATGTATTTATTAACCTTTTTAAGTGTACAATTCAGTGACATTAATTACATGTTGTACAACCACCACCACTACCTGTTTCCAGAAGTTTTTCATCATCCCAGACAGAAATTCAGTATGCCTTAGGCAATAGCTCCCTATTCGTCCCTCCTCCCTGCCCTGGTAATCACTAATAAACTTTTGTCTCTATGCATTTGCCTGTTCTGTATTTTTCATGTAAATGAGGTCTTTCAATATTTGTGCTGTGTCTGACATCACATTCAGCATCATGTTTTCAAGCTCTGTCCATACCGTAGCATGTATCAGAACTTCATTTCTCTTTATGGCTGAGTAATATTCCATTGTATATACACACCACATCTGGTCTATCAATTCATCTGCTGATGGACATTTGGGTAGTGTCTACCTTTTGACTATTATAAATAATGCTGCAATAAATATTGGTGTACAAGTATCTGTTTGCATTCCTGCTTTCAAGCCTTTTGGGTAGGTACCTAGGAGTGGAATTGCTGGGTCATGTGGAAATTCTATGTGTAACTTTTTGAGGAGCCACCACGCTATTTTCCACAGCAGCTGCACCATTTTACGTTCCCACCAGCCATGCACGAGGGTTCTGACACCTCCACATTTTCACCAACACTTGTTCATTTCCATTTTTCTGTTAATAGCCATCCTAGTGGGTAGAAGTGGTACCTCATTGTGGTTTTGACTTACATTTTGCTAATGAAAATGATGTCGAGCATCTTTTTTGTGCTTAGTAGCTATTTATATATCTTCTTTGGAGAAATCTCTACTCAAGTCCTTCACTCATTTGTTCATTGAGTTTTGTCTTTTTATTGTTGAGTTGTAGAAATTCTTTATATACTCTGGATATTAAACCAGAGTGGTCATTTTGATAGATACTTTCAAATTGCCCTTCATTGACCCACTTTTATAGATGAAGAAAGTAAACCCCGGAGAGGTTGTAAGGATTAACAATCGCAAATCAAGTGCTGAAAACAGCTTCTCTGCTCAGAGGTATGTCGTAGGCTTGGATGAGTTGGATATGCATCAAGGTAAATAACATGAACAAGGTCCAAGAGGTTCAGTGTGGCAAGCTGAAGCAGGCTGCTGGGAGGTGGGTAAGCAGAACAACTCAACAACTCACTGAAGCACAAGCTGAAAGAACGAGGCTTAGTTGCAGTGAGCTGGGCAGTCACAGTGGCAGATGTGAGTGGAGCGCTCCCGATAGATGAGCCTGCACTTTGTGAGCCAGAAGCCCGCAGTGTGGGGACCGGCTGGGGAGGGGGCTCTGGAAATAGCTGTGTGAGTGCACGCACACAGGTCACTGGGCAGTTTTCATACCAGGTGGCTGGGAACAGACTACCAGAGCCAGTCAGCTTCCTTTCCCCGACACCTGGTCTTAGAATTGGAACAGTGATTGGGGCCAATTGGGACAGTGTCAGAGCTGTAGCCAACCCACATTAACTTAAGCTTCAGTGAGGGCTGGTTTTGTTAAAATACAGAGCAGTCTTTGCATATTTTAAATAATGGACATGTACGTTTTTTATTTCTGGCTTCTTATTCTCCATGATTATCACCTTTCCTTTCTTCCTGTCATTTGTACCTTCCTTTGCATCTTCTTCCTTTTCCTTTTTTATCCTTTAATTTTTTTTATGTCTGGTTTTCCCATTTTCTTACTGCCTCCTTGGTTGCAAAATAAAGTGGGAATCTTTGAGTTACAATAAATAGCAGGATAAAATGCCTCAGGTTCCCCCCTCCTCTGATAGAAAAGAGAGGATGTTTTCAGCCATGTTGACAGGACTGAGCACTCAATCTTTTCATACTTTCCATCTTCAGTCTGTAGCATGGTGGTTAAGGGTACAGGCTCTAGAACCAGGTGCCTAGGTTCACATCCTGGCTCCTCTACTTACCAGCTGAGCAACCAAGGGCACATTGCTTAAATTGCTTAACTTTAACATATATGATTAACTTTCTTCCTCTGTAAAATGGGGATAATCACAGTAAAGAGGGTTAAATGAATTAATACATGTATTATGCTTAGAACTGTGCCTGGCATATGATAAACATTAATATGGAGTTGTATTTCCTTCTTAAAGATTTTCCTCTATTTTTCTGATTTTTTTTTTTTTTCCTGATTCAGGTACTAAGAGATATTTTCCTTTAAACCTTGCTGTGCAGTGATTTTACTTTTTCTCTCAGAGAGGTTCTTCCCTCCCCTCCCCCCCGCGACCTCCTTCTCTGAAGAATATACTCAGTTCGTGATAGGAAGACCCAATATTGTTAAAATGTCAGTTCTTCCCAACTTGATCTATAGATTCTACACAGCCCAACTCAAATGCCGAAGCAGTTATTTTGTGAATATTGACAACTGATTCTGAGTAAACTCAAAAGAACCAGAATAGCAGGCATGGTATTGAAGAAGAACAAAGTTGGAGGACTGACACTATCTAATTTCAAGACTTTCTGGAAAGTTACAATAATCAAAACAGTGTAGTACTGGCAAAATAATAGAAAATAGATCAATGGAACAGAATAGAGAGCCTGGAAATAGACCCACACAAATATAGTCAACTGATCTTTGAAAAAGGAGCAAAGACAATCCAATGGAGAAAGTGTAGTCTTTTCAACGAATAGTGCTGAAACGACTAGACATCACATATATATATAGACGCTGACCTTACACCTTTCACAAAAATTAACTCAAGATAAATCGTAGACCTAAATGTAAAACACAATGCTATAAAACTTCTAGAAGATAACATAGAGGAAATCTAGGTGACTTTGGGATTGGTGATGACTTTTGAGATAGAACGCCAAAAGCACAATCCACGAAAGATAAAATAAGTTGGACTTCATTAGAATTTAAAACTTCTGCTCTGTGAAAAAAACCTATTAAAAGAATAAAAAGACCATATAATCCAGCAATCCCACTCCTAGGAATATATCCTAGAAAAATAGGAGCCATAGCACAAATAGATATATGCACACCCATGTTCATTGCAGCATTGTTCACAATAGCAAAAAGACGGAAACAACTTAGATGCCCATCAACAGAGGAATGGATAAACAAATTATGGTACATACACACAATGGAGTACTACACAACAATAAAGAACAATGATGAATCTGGGAAGCATCTCACAACATGGACGAATCTGGAGGGCATTATGCTGAGTGAAATAAGTCAATCACAAAAGGACAAACATTGTATCAGACCACTACTATAAAAATTCATGAAAAGGTGTATTCACAAAAAGAAACAATCTTTGATGGTTATGAGCGGGGGCAGGGGTGGGGATGGAAAAATGCTAAATAGAAAATAGGTAAGTGGTAACTTTGATGAAGGGTAAGACAGTATACAATACTGAGGAAACCAGTGCAACTTGTCCAAGGCAAGGTCATGGAAGCTCCATAGACACATCCGAATCCCCTGAGGGGACAAATTACTGGGCTGAGGGCTGTAGGGACCATGGTCTGGAGAAACATCTAGCTCAGTTGGCATAACATAGTTTATAAAGAAAATGTTCTACATTCTACTTTGGTGAGTAGCATCTGGGGTCCTAAAAGCTTGCGAGTAGCAATCTAAGATACTCCACTGGCCTCACCCCATCGGGAGCAAGGGAGAATGAAGAAAACCAAAGACACAAGGGAAAGATTAGTCCAGAGGACTAGCGGACCACAACTACCACAGCCTCCACCAAACTGAGTCCAGCACAATTAGATGATGCCAGGCTACCACCACTGACTGCTCTAAGGGGGTTCAGAATAGAGGGTCCTGGACAGACCTGGAGGAAAATGTGGAACAGAATTCTAACTCACGCACACACACAAAAAGACCAGACTTAACTGGCCTGACAGAGACGGGAGAAACCCCAAAAGTATGGCCCCTGGACACCCTTTTAGCTTAGTAATAAAGTCACTCCTGAGGTTCACCCTTCAGCCAAAGATTAGACAGGCCCATAAAGCAAAACAAGACTAACTGGGCACACCAGCCCAGAGGCAAGGACTAGAAGGCAGGAGGGGACAGGAAAGCTGGTAATGGGGAATACAAGGTTGAGGAGGGAGAGTGTGGACATGTTGTCAGGTTGATAACCAATGTCATAAAACAATATGTGTACTAACTGTTTAATGAGAAGCTAGTTTGTTCTGTAAACCTTCATCTAAAGTACAATAATAAAAATAAATAAATAAATAAATAAATAAAAAGACAAGCCACAGGCTGGGAGAAAATATTTGCAAGACACGTATCTGATAAAAGACTTAAAAAGAACTCTTAAAACTCTAACAACAAAGGAAACAACAACCCAATTTTAAAAATAGGCAAAAGATCTGAACAGACACCTAACTAAAGATAGACAGCTGGTAAATAAGCATATGAAAAGGTGCTCAAGATGGTATGTCATTAGGGAATGTAGACTTTCTTGATAATAATTTTTTATATTGATCATATGTTGAAATGATATTTTAGACATATTGGGTAAAATCAAATATATTATTAAAATTAATTTTACCTGTTTCTTTTTGCCTTTTTTTAATGTGGCCACTAGAAAATTTTACATTACGTGTGTGGCTCACATAATATTTCTGTGGGATAGCGCTGCTCTAGAAGGAAGGAACAGGAGCCATGAAGACTCAGGACTGGGTAGGGGAAGGCTCACAAGAGAGGAAGACCCTGTGACTGGTAACTGAGAAGAAAACTTGGGACAATTCGATTTTACTTGGAGGGTGATGCTGTGTGATGTGTGATGTAATCTGCCTAAGCCTTCCCTATGAAACCTTCAGTAAAATCAGCACTACATTTTTTTTTAATCTACACTATTTTTGAATCAAAGCAAATTAAAAAGAAATTTCCTTAAAGAACCTCACGTCTCCCCTTGAGGTGACTACCCAAGCTCTAGGTCCTAAAAAACCAGGTTTGGATTGGATTTCACTGGCCTCTATTTGGAACCTAAATGAAATTAGTTAACTGGAAAAAAGAGTGTATCTGCAGATACCTTCTCTCTGTATTCTGATCAGCATGAACTCTTACGGATTTCCAGCTTGTTCTTGAATCGTTTCTAAGAGAAAGTAGTTTTCTTCTTCTTCCACATTATGATTCTTCCCTTGTTAACTTTTTGCTAACATGACTGAATTGAGAAAGCCCATTGTCTCGGGAGGAGGCTTTAAATCAATGTGGGATTTCTGGCTCATCAAATTCAAAGTCAAGTCATCCCTGAAGTTGCCACCTAATGGTTGCTTAATGGATTTTGTTCTTTGGGAGTTGGGAAGCTGAATTGTCAGGGAGCAAACCCTCCTGGATGCAGCTGTTTTTAGTCATACTGGGTAGTATGGCCCTCGCCTATCAGATTTGAGGCGTAAATGAAAAAAAATTTGAGGATTGTTACCACCATATCCTGTACCACTCTCCTGAATTGCGAATTAAAAAAAAAAAAAAAAAGCTCAGAAACAAGAATTCAATTTAAAGATTGTAATTAGGATTGCAGATGACATTCTGGTATGAATTTGGTGAAGGAAAATGCTAGAGGAACCCACAGAAAACTTGAGGGAATAGAAAGGAGCAAGTTAACTGACTTTCTAATGAGCCAAATAATTTGTAAAAGGAACAATAGCAGTAAATTTGAGGTGATGTGGTCTCAAAGGAAAGCCTGTGTTTTAATGAATTACTGTTCAATTCGTTCTCTGCCTGATATTCCTATTTCCTCCTCTGTTTGCAATATGAAGTGATGAGCCTCTGAACGCTAACATAACTGACTGATTTTAGCGACTTCTTTTCCTTAATGGTGTAGTGCTCTGAACATGACTTGTTGTATAATGACAGGAATATTGGGAAAAGGCCCCAGGATTGGTTATACCTGGTGATTTAATACCTCTGAACTGAGTGCTGTGTAGCGGCAGAGTTAATAAATGCAGTGAGGGCCGAGAGAAGGACACTGTGTGAAACCAAAGCCAAAAGCAAACCCACTGCCACCAAGTCAATTCCTACTCATGATGACCGCATGTGTTACAGGGTAGAACTGCTCCGTAGGGCTTTCTTGGCTATAATGTTAACAGAAGGAGCCCTGGAGGCGCAGTGGTTAAAGTGCTTGGCTGCTAATTGGAAGGTCAGTGGTTTGAACCCACCAGCCCCTCCACAGGACAACAATGTGGCAGTCTGCTTCCATAAAGATTTACAGCCTTGGAAACCCTATGGGGCAGTTCTACCAGATCCTATAGGATCGCTAGGGATCGAAATTGACTGGACAGCAGTGGGTTTGGTTTGGAATCTTAACGGAGGAGCTCTGGTGGCGCAATGGTTAAGTGCTTGGCTGCTAACCAGAAGGTTGGTGGTTTGAACAGACCAGCTCCTCTGTGGGAGAAAAGACCTGGAGATTTGCTCCTTTAAAGATTACAGCCTAGGAAACCCTATGGGGCAGTTCTCCTCTGTCCTATAGAGTCACTATGAGTTGGAATTGACTCAGCTGTACATCACGACAAAAACAACGGAAGCAGATTGCCAGGCCTTTCTACTGCAGTGCCACTGGGTGGGTTTGAACTCCCAACCTTTCGGTTAGCAGCTGAGCCCAAACTGTTTGCACCACCCAGGGGCATTGTGTAGAGGAATAAAAAAGGAGGGATTTTAACACAGAAGAAGAAGAAGAAAAAAAAAAACTTAAGTTTATTGTATTTTATTAGAATCGGAATGATAAAGGAAAGGTTTGATAGTTAAAGCGCTAGACAAAGAGCTAGACAAGAAGAAAGTCTTCATAAATTCAGATTTTTCTCTTTAATCAATGGCTTGGCTATGATCAGAGCTTTTTGGTTGGCACTACTGAATTAATCCAAGTGCACAGATTAATTTTCCTGCCTGCTTAGTGTTAGCCACAATCACATAGATTTCAAGGTGGGGTGAAAGTAATGACCCTGGTTTTGTAGTAATCGTATAAAATATATTCACCCAAATGGCTCTGTCCCCTTCAAAGCAGGCACGCTGAAGATAAAGGCTTATGCTGAAGACGTAGCCATTGACCAAAATAATTTTTAAAGCCCTCATTTGGAGTTGACTTCAGAGCTCGAACCAGAGTATTTTCCCAATTATCTTGCCTGTCACACATCTTTGCTCTTTAGGGGTAGATATAATATTTGGAAAACATCAAATGCCACTCATAACCAAATCTTGAAAATTAGGTGGATAATAAGTCTGGATGTTACCCTTTGAGAGAGAAAAAAAAAAAAAACAGAACTAAATATGAGTATGGAGTGCTGAAAACTATTTGCTGCTATCTTCAAAACATAAAAATTAACTTTGAAAGCAGTTCCAATAGAGGAGTGGCCAAGGCGTTTTGAGCCTGCCAAGGTGACTATTCTAAAAGGGATTACATCAGTTTAGATGTTTATTTAAAAAAATCAATCGTATCCCTTTATGGGCTCAGCATAATGTAAGAGGAAAACATGAACAGTAGAGCCAGACAGACCCACCCCCACCTCTTCCAGCTCTGTGTGACCTTGGACAAGTGACTCAAGCTGTCTGAGCCTCTGCTTCATAATCAGCGGAGCGATTGAGATGATACCTCCTGCTGGTTCTACGGTAGGTGAAACACCACGTATACTGGCCTCTGTATACGTAGACAGAGCTTGTGATTATGTGATGGATTTATTTACACTCAGCCTTATTTCAAAGAGGACTAAAAGTGGCTTAAATGCTTATTTTCTACCCCTTGGTGGTGGTGGTGGTAGTGTGTGCCATTGAGTCAATTCCCACTCGTAGCCACCCTCTAGGACAGAGTAGAACTGCCCCAGAGGGTTTCCTAGGCTGTAATCTTTACAGAAGCAGATTGCCAGGTCTTTTCTCTCGAGGAAGAGCTGATAGGTTCAAACTGATAACCTTCTGGTTAGCAGCCAAGCGCTTAACCATGCCACCAGGGCTCCTTTTTCCACCCTTACATACCCTCATTTAGAAAAGGGCAGTATTAATAAATGCAGTATGTGCCCAAGTCATTTATATTAACATTGATTTGTTGTATTTTTTTTTTTTTTTTTTTGCTTTTTCCCACACATAGACCTAAAGGTAAGGAGAGGGAGCCCTCCTGTGAAGGCCACTGGACAAAGGCTGTGACCTTTAGACAAGTGACCTTGTAGGAAAGGATCTAGGAGAATAAATGCCCTGACCTCAGTCTCCTCCCATTCACTGATACCCCACCAGAGCTCCCCATTGGCCAAATGCAAACAGAGGCCAGAGGAGCAGACAGCTAACGGGGCAGGCCAAAGAGGCCAGCCTCACAGGGCACAGAACAAAGTGTGGGAGGGTACAGAGTGGATCTACAAGGGGAAACTGAAGATGTTTGGCCCATGTTGTGTCTTCATTTAAGCTGGACACAGCCCTGAGATCCAGCCATAAAGCCCCACCCCCAAAGCTGACATCTGGCCATTCAGCAACACTCCTTTGGGTCAGGTATTCAACTCACTTTGAAATCATCTACCAATACAACCTTCCAAACCACGCTTCACAACTCCAGGCACAAGGTTATCAGGGAACACGTCATGCTTTGCTGAGGCACGAAGTTCCATGTCAGGAGAGTTTTTCTGACTGTGTGAGCCTGTCTAAAATGGAAATGATTGTAGGAAGGAGAAGCATGGTTTGTAAGCCCATCTTGGCTCTCAGAATCACTAAATTTAATTTCCAAATGAATCAAAGTCAATAAAGGATTAATGAACTCTGGTCTTTTTTATTTTTTTCTGTCTCTTATATGTTACTCTTGTAAATAGATGTTGTTTAAAAGAACTGATGATTTGAATGAAGTTCTTGATGTCTTCTGTTTTATTGACTATGCAAAGGCATTCCACTGTATGGATCACAACAAATTATGGATAACTTTGAGAAGAATGGGAATTCCAGAGCAATTCATTGTGTTCGTGCTGAACCATACATAGACCAAGAGGCAGTCATTAGAACAGAACAAGAGGATACTGAGTGGTTTAAAATCGGAAAAGATGTGTATCAGGGTTGTATCCTTTCACCGTACTTATTCAATATGTATGCTGAGCAAATAATTCAAAAAGCCAGACTATAGAAAGAAGAATGCAGCATCAGGATTGGAGGAAGACTCAGTAACAACCTGTGATATGCAGATGACACAACCCAGCTTGGTGAAAGTGAGGAGGACTTGAAGCACTTACTTATGAAGCTCAAAGACTACAGCCTTCGGTATGGTTTATACCTCAACATAAAGAAAAGAAAAATCCTCACAACTGAACTAATAAGCAACATCATGATAAATGGAGAAAATATTGAAGTTTTCAAGGATTTAATTCTACTTGGATCCACAATCAATGCCTATGGAGGGAGCAGTCGAGAAATCAAACAACATATTGCGTTGGGCAAATCTGCTGCAAAAGACCTCTTTAAAGTGTCACTTTGAGGACTAAGATGTCACTTTGAGGACTAAGGTGTGCCTGACCCAAGTCATTGCATTTTCAATCACCTTATATGCATACGAAAGCTGGACAACGAATAAGGAAGACCAAAGAAGAATTGATGCCTTTGAATTATGGTGTTGGCAAAGAATATTGAATATACCATGGACTGCCAAAAGAATGAACAAATCTGTCTTGGAATAAGTACAGACAGAATGCTCCTTAGAAGCGAGGATGGCAAGCGAGGATGTCTCACTTTCTTTGGACATGTTATCAGGAGGGAACAGTCCCTGGAGAAGGACATCATGCTTGGTAGAGAGTCAGCGGAAAAGAGGAAGACCCTCAAGGAGATGAACTGACACAGTGGCTGTAAAAATGGCCTCAAACATAACAATTGTGAGGGTGGCACAGGACTGGGCAGTATTTCATTCTGTTGTACATGGGGTGGCTGTGGATCAGAACCAATTCTGTGGCACCTAACAACAACTTTGATGTCCTTTGGATTCCCTAGTTGATGTTTCATAATTGATTTAACTCATAGAAAGAAAACATTTTTAAAGGGTAAGGAAGATAGCTGGGTATTCTTATTCTGTGTCTCTTTCATTTAATCTGGAGAGTTCTTTTTTTTTTAAATGATAACCATTAATCTCCCAATCTATGTGGGATTTTTTTTGTGTGTGAAGACTGCATCCAGGGTATAATCCTATTTGGCATCTACCACTGTTTGTTGCTATGGAAATTAACACATCACCACAGTCTCAAGGTTACAGGCAGCCCCTCCTTTGGCTTGGTGGTGGGGGTCTTGCCGATGGGAGCAGTGTGGGTACAGGTAGATTAGTCCAACATACAGTCCCAGGAAATGGGATTTTACTTCCAAATCCAGCAGGGGGGACAGGCAACACTGAGCAAGTCTATGTGAGGTAATTGTACCCTTAAATATATACAAAAGTATAGAGACTTTTATATAAATGGAATCATGTTGTTCTAGGTTTTTTTTTTTTTGGCAGGAGATAGCTAATACAGTCTTTTTTCTTCCATTGTTTTTTGTTTGCTTCTGCCTTTCACTTCTCCTCTCTCCTCCACTCTCGTTTTTGTTTTTTATTGGGGGGTGGGCTTTGAATTTGTGTTTCTAGCAAGTTCCCAGGAAATTATATATACGAATCACCTGGTGATCTTGTTAAAATGTAGATTCTGATTCAGTATATCTGGGGTGGAAATTCAAATTCTCAGCAGGGGTTCGAATTGAAACAAACCGGTCTGAAGCCCTGGTTTTTTCAATACACCTGCATACTGCAAACCCCACTCCTGTGGGTGGGGACAAATATGCATACACACGAGTACACACATTGTACACACATGCACACACGTACACACATGCATGCGCACACATGTGCACACACGTACTCACATGCACACACACATGCACTCACACACACTAGCCTTCTGTGTTAACACTCTGGTACGCTGCCTTTTGTTCTTTTTTACATTACATCTGTCTTCAGTCAGACCTTTCTTCTAAAACTGCTTCTGAATGTGTTAAAAGGGACAGTCTATTGGAAATCCTTATCAAGAACTCCTTCAGGAAAAATCAACCAAGGTAATTTACAGCTTCCCTTTCTATTAGTCCCAAACCAACACAAGCCTCAGTTAACGCTGAGATACTTTGATTCAAAGGCTGAATTGTGAGATGTTCTGATTCTAAACGTTGCACTGCAGTGGAGTTCCCTCCCTTTGCTTACCTTTTCCAGCAGGCATGGAACATTCCAGAACTGGGGGCAGGAAAGCCCACTGTGCTTCACTGCTGGCAGCCTAGAGGCCCACACTCCTGCAGCGGCTATGCCACACCACCCCTTCCTCACATTGTGTGGGTGCTCCTGAGGAGGGGACTCTCTCGCCGGTATCTTCCAGGTCATCCAAATCTTCTGTACAGGGGCAGCGAAATTCTTCAACCCATTGCTCCTTCTTCCTCCGTGCCCATCACCTCAGCCTCTAGAGGTGCATGGGCCTTAATCCAGGGCATTGCTTGGATGATGGCATTCCTCTCTCAGGGTGCTTCTAAACTTGTGAAATCCAGAACCCGTACACAGTAGCACTTAAATGATTCGCAAAGGTAACGCAGTTGTTGTCATCCTAACTCTAGGTTCCTTTTGTTCCTTAAACCTATTTCTATTTTGCACTCATCACCAGTTGTTGTAATTATCGAAGCTGTCTGCCCTTGAAGGCTAGGGTCATGGTTTAGAAACCTTTGCATCCCCAATTGCCTAGCACAGCACCTGGTACGTGCCCACTAAATGCCAAATGGATCAACACACTCAAATGTAGGAAAATGTGAGATCACTAGACTTCTTTGGGGCTTAAAGTGTCAGAAGAAGGTAGAAGAGGTTGCATGGGTGGGTGAGGGCAGTAGAAATTCAAGATGAATAGAAGAAATGAGTTATTCTCCAAAGACTGATCATGCCAGTGTCTACAAGGCCCCATATGTTGGGGCGGGGGGGATAAAGATTGTTTTTCTTTTTTAATCACTAAAAATTTCTTGTGTAACTACTGTGTAGCCTCTGTGTGCTTGGCACTGGAGAACCAAAGATAAATGACAAGACCTTTTCTCCCAAGGGCATCATATCTACAAAGAATTGTTACTTAAAATGACAGGTGCGATAATCAAAGTGATAGACAAAGTACAGTGGGGACAAAGGGAGAGTAATTAATCAGGTTTTGTCACACCCCTGCTGGACAAACCCTCCAGTGCCATAGTCGTAAACTTTTTACCTTGGTGTCCAGGCCCTGCCCAGCCCTCATTGCCGCCACACTGTTCCTTATTCATTCTGCTATATCATTCCTGTCCTTGAACATGGCAAATCCTTTCTCACCTCAGATCTGTACACAGCTGCCTCTATTTTTAATCATTCAGGCCTCAGCTCAAATATCGCTTCATCTGGCCACTCTACATGACACCCTCTCTCAGTCACTTCTATGCCATTTAAAAAAAAAAAAACAGTTGCTGTCAAGTCAACCCCAACTCATGGCGACCCCATGTGTGTCAGAGTAGAACTGTGCTCCAGAGGGTTTTTAATGGCTGATTTTCAGATGGAGATCACCAGGCCTTTCTTCTGAGGCACCCCGAGTTCACTCAAACCACCAACCTTTCGATTAGCAGCCAAGTGTGTTTTCACCATTTGTACTGCCCAGGGACTCTTCTATGTCATCACCCTGTTTTAGTTTCTTCATATAACTTTTCATAATCTGAAATTATCATGTCTGTTTATTTACATAATTTTTGTCTGTTCCCCTCTCCTTTCCCTCTACCCCTCCCCCACACATGCACACTAGACTGAGGGCTTCCAGAGCAGGGAAGCCTCGTCTAGCCTGGTCTCTGTTCTGTCCCAGTGCCTGGAACACTGCCTGGAGGCTGGCATGTAATAGACATTCATTAAGTACAAAATCTGAGGAAGACAAGAAAGAGTCACCTAAAAAAAGCTGTAGGTGAAACGTATTCTGAGAAGAGGGAAGGCAGTTAGGGACAGTGCAGGAGCTTGGGGTGTTAGAACACAGGGTGCCGGCTGAAGTGTGGAGATACATGATTGCCATGAATAGGACCCAAGAACCCAGACCCTAAAGCTAGAGAGCAGGAATCAAACATCAGGGCCATCAGCACTTACCATGTGTGTGATCATGTGCAGGCAATAACGTAACCCTTCTGTGCTTCCATCTCCTCATTTGTAAAAAGGCTGATAATAACCATACCCTCTACACAGGCTAGTGAGTTATATGAAAAATGCTTAATAGTTATTATATAGTATATGTTGTTGTCTTCGTTATTTGCTGTTGAGTTGAGTTCTACTTATGGTGACCCGATGTGTACGGAGTAGAACTGCTCCCTAGAGTTTTAAAGGCTGTGACCTTTCGGAAGCAGGTTGCTAGGCCTATCTTCTGAGGCACTTCTGGGTGGGTTTGAACTGCCGACCTTCTGGCTAGTAGTTAAGCCCTTAACTGTTGGGGCCACCCAGGGACTCCTTGGGTACCATTGAGTCAACTCAGACTCATAACGACCCCATGCGACAGAACAGAACTGCCTCATAGAGTTTTCTTGGCTATAATCTTTGCAAAAGCAGATTGCCAGGTCTTTCTCCCACAGAGTTGCTTGGTGGGTTCACGCTGCGAACCTTTCAGTTAGCAGCCAAGCTCTTAACCGCTGCGCCACTAGGACTGTAAGCTAGTTGTATGGTGTATACAGTTATATAGTTAGGTAAGCATTTGTTCTATGCGGCAGTGGGGAATCAATCAACAGCAGGGCCCTGGGATTCAGGTTTGTGTTTTGGAGAGATAATTGTGTTGGCAGTGGGGAGGGTGGACTGGAGTGGGCTGAGGATATAGAGTCAGGGGAGCAAATGTCTAGGCAAGATGGATGAAGGCAAGGGCATCGGCAGTGAGGATGATGCCGGAGTTATTTAAGAGAATGGATGCAGTCATCAGTTTTGGGGAGAGGTTGAGGGAAAGAGGTAAGTCAGTGATGATTCCCAGGTTTGGAGCAACTGGGTGGCCAGTGGTGCCATTCACCCACATAGGAAATACAGGAAGGGAGGAGATTTGGGAGCCAGAGCCAAGGGGGACAATGAGGAGCTATGAGTCAGCAGCTGAGGCAAGATAAGTTTGACTGCTGTGGGAATTCCAAGTGGAGCTGCTGGCAAGAAGATGACCTCCCCACCACCACCCCCAAATCCTCCTAGATCATAACAGAATACTAACAGGATTAACACCCTACCCAGTAGAACTTAATACACGCTTAATAGTTAGCATTTATAACTTTTGCTTTTTAAAAAAAATTACTGGAGGAAACATTTTTGTCCACATCTGAGTTTTTCTTTTTTTGAATTCTATAAGTAGAATCACTGGGGCAAAACGTATATACCAATTAATCTTGCTAAATTGCTTTTCAAAATGGCTGTGCCAATATAGATTCCCACAATATCTGGAGATTCTTTAAAAAAACAACCTCAATCTCTTTTACAGATACCACCCCCAAGGTTTCCAGGGTACGGGGAACATTCTCTAGCATGCTACTGAACGACCTGACCACTGACTTCAGCTCCTTCTTTAAAAGTTGCTAGTTGCCTGTGTCCTCAGAAGATCCCTCAAATCAATGTCTGTTATTAATTAATATGTCATCAATACCACAACCCAAATTATCTAATTTAAACCGTGATGATGAGTGAAATACAAACACCCTCTGCATCAGTGTTCCCCTGAGGCTTGGAATGGGAATAAAAGGAGAATGTATTTAGTGATTAGAAAGTCCGCTGTACCAAAAACCATATTTTATTTAACAGCATTTTCCCCAAAAGAACTGGTTTCTTGTAACTTTCTTGACCATCATTTAATATATGTACATGCATGGAAATCCCACTTCCTTTGAATCAGTAAGCGCTTTATGGGAGGGCACCATCCACAGGCCAGATACTATCTTATCTTAGTCCAGAATAAGCTAAAATTTCTCGTTAGTACATATATCAATTGATTTCCATCAAGTAAAAGGGGAAAGAGCCATTTTCAGTGAAGACATCATTTTGGCCTTTCCTGCACATGGTTATGATGAATCATTGGCCATTCAGGTGCTTTGGGTGGTTGTTGTGTTCCTAACACTGACCACAGGAGTCCCCAGATGGTTCAAATGGTTGACGTACTTGGCAGCTAAGCAAAAGGTTGGAGGTTTGAGTCCACCCAATGGTGCCTTAGAAGAAAGACGTGATGATCTAATTCTGAAAAATCAGCCATTGAAAACCCTATGGAGCCCAGTTCTACTCTGGCACACACGGGGTTACCGTGAGTCGGCATTGACTCAACAGCCACTGGTTTTAACACTGACCACATGCAGCTGAAACGCCTCAGAGTAACAGTACCCAGGGGAGTATCTGGTCTCCCTTTCTGTGAATGCTTACTTTGTGTTCGTCAGACTTAGGTCTGTACATTAAGGAACCAGTGTGCCTTTAATATATTTTTTATCTGTTGTCTTCTCTAGAAGGTCCTTATAAAGAAAACGGGTGGGTATATACAGTAATGTTAGGTAGACGATTCTTGTCCATGCCTTGTTTTGAATATTTGTTTTGTACTTTCCATGATCCTCTGGAGGTCACTTAACCACTTGGCCCTCAACACCAACACTTTTGTCTCTTCTGTTCAGTCATTAACCACCCACTAAGGTCTAAAAGGAGACTCATACTTGCTTCTGGAAAACTTTCTTATACTTAATCCACAGGTAGGTACTGTTTTCAGGGGTTAATGAAAAGGAGGCCACACTTTTTCAAGGGAAGCTGGCTCTAACTTGTATGAATTGCACTCTTATCAAGGGAAACAAATGGGGCTTGTTCAACTCTGATGAACCATGATTGTTTTCTTCCAATGAGTGTCAGTAAGAGGTAAATCCAACAACAACAAAAAAAAAAAAAATGAGGGAAAGATGATACTTCTGCTTGCAGGTGGTCTGGTAACTCCAAAATGGCCTCCTTCACTATTGGGACCATCATAGTGCTTGAAGCTATGATGGTCCCAATGCTATGGTTGCCATGTGGAGTTGAGTAAAATGTAATGTTTCTCAACATTAGAGAGTCAATCAGATGTGCCTCGTCTTCCCGGAGCTTTCTGCTATCACATTAAAGAGCTCACTTTGCCTCCCTTTTTTCCATTTCTAAGACGGGCTCTCCAAAGAACACAATGAGAAAAGTTTACATGTATTGTTGAACCTATTTACCACCAAGTATCTTGAAATCACAGGAATCCCACCTATTTTTTGTTGTTGTTCTTTACATTCTTTTTCCATATACTGTACACAGATTATGCTATAAAGCCATTTTGTGATAAGAATGAGAGAGGTTGAAACCAAATCTCTCTAGCTACTAGTTTCCCTGGAAATAAATAGTAAGAATGATCCCTATTTTTAAAAATTAGCAATATTATTCAGTTCCGGCTGTAATGGTGATTCATGTTGTTAGTTGCCATCAAGTCAGCTCCTCTGACACATGGAGACCCCATATACAACAGAAGCAGCATTGCTCAGTCTTGTCATCTTCATGACCGTTGGTATGGTCAAGTCCATTGCTGCAGCCACTGTGTACTGTGAGTGCTTTCCAGCATAAGAGGCTTGTCTTTCAGCACTGGATCAGGCAATATTCTGTTGTGACCATATAGGGTTTTCATTGGCATCTGAAGTAGATCACCAGACCTTTCTTTCTAGTCTGTCTTAGTCTGGACACTCTGCTGAAGCCTGTCCACCATAGGTGATCCTCCTGGCATTTGAAATACTGGTGACATAGCTTCCAGCATCATAGCAACATGAAGACCATCACAGTATGACAAACCAGTAAATGGGTGGTGGTAATTCATAAAATGGTACTTCATAGAATTTTAGATCCAGGACGTATGGAGGCTGTATTAGAAATTAGTGTTGCCTTAAGTGTATTTGACAGAACACTGACCTCTAGGAAAAAAGTGTTTTCTGGTCAATTTTGGGAAACTCTGAATCCTATATCCTACCCCAACCCCTTGAATATTCACAATGAAAAGTCAACTCCAAGTCAGCATTTCCTAAATGTATTTGACCTTGGAGACTTTTATTCCTGTATAATAGCTGTTAACATCCTGCATGTTGGAAATGAGTCCAGCCTGAACATGGAGATCCACAAAATTAAGCCACGTGCTGGAGGTAACAGAGCCAGGACAGAAACCGACTGATTGACAGCCCCCCAGAATGACTGCTTGTATTGACAGCAATGGCTTCAAAACATTTCAGGATTTTTTTTCCTGGAAATTAATTTAAAGAATTGTTTCTAAAGTACTTAGGTTTCCAGTTTAAATTAGAGAGATTTATCCTTTAGCAGATGGAAAATGTGTCAGTTGGCCCATTCATTTTAGCAATGCTCTTTATTCGTATGCATCAGAATTGGAACCTGAGTGACGTGCGTGCCCATGAGGCTCTCAGTCTGAAAGGTGGGGAAGGGAGACGCCAATAAGCAATTAAACAAGTGGGTATGTAATTACGATCGCGCAAAGAAGAAAATGAACTATGTGCTGTCAGTAATTTTTTAATTGACCCAGATCCAGAAGGGATCAATAAGTAGCTGTTTTTATGGTTATTTTGGTACTTAGCTCATAACTACAATCTGAACCACCTAACAGCCCCTCTCCCCTTATTTTTCTAGCCCAGTGGAGCAAAATGAGCGCGCAGTGAGCCAGCTCAGCCTCTCTCCCAGCGGTCCCCGACGCCCACCATGAACCACTTGGAGGGGTCCGCGGAGGTGGAAGTGACTGACGAGGCGGCAGGTGGGGAGGTGAACGAGTCGGTGGAGGCCGACCTGGAGCACCCCGAGGTGGAGGAGGAACAGCAGCAGCAGCAGCGCCATGCAGACGGCCACCCGCGCGGGCGCGCCGTCGAGGACCTCCGCGCCCAGCTGGGGCAGCAGGAGGAGGAGGAGCGCGGCGAGTGCCTGGCACGCTCGGCCAGCACCGAGAGCGGCTTCCACAACCACACAGACACGGCCGAGGGAGACGTGATCGCCGCGGCCCGCGATGGCTACGACTCGGAGCGCGCGCAGGACCCCGCGCAGGACCCCGAGGACGAGAGCGCATACGCCGTGCAGTACCGGCCCGAGGCCGAGGAGTACACGGAGCAGGCAGAGGCCGAGCACGCCGAAGCCACGCACCGCCGCGCGCTGCCCAACCACCTGCACTTCCACTCTCTGGAGCACGAGGAGGCCATGAACGCAGCCTACTCGGGCTACGTCTACACGCACCGGCTCTTCCACCGCAGCGAGGACGAGCCCTACGCCGAGCCCTACGCCGACTACGGAGGCCTCCAGGAGCACGTGTACGAGGAGATCGGGGACGCGCCCGAGCTGGACACGCGAGACGGCCTGCGGCTGTACGAGCAGGAGCGCGACGAGGCGGCGGCGTATCGCCAGGAGGCCCTGGGTGCGCGGCTGCACCACTACGATGAGCGCTCTGATGGCGAGTCCGACAGCCCAGAGAAGGAGGCCGAATTCGCGCCTTACCCGCGCATGGACAGCTACGAGCAGGAGGAGGACATAGACCAGATCGTGGCCGAAGTCAAGCAGAGCATGAGCTCGCAGAGCCTCGATAAGGCGGCCGAGGACATGCCCGAGGCCGAGCAGGACCTGGAGCGCGCCCCTACCCCGGGCGGGGGCCGCCCCGACAGCCCTGGGTTGCAGGCGCCGCGGGCGGTGGGCACTGCAGGCAGCGGCGAGGCGGTGCAGCGGTACAGCAAGGAGAAGAGGGATGCCATCTCGCTGGCCATCAAGGACATCAAGGAGGCCATCGAGGAGGTGAAAACCAGGACCATCCGTTCGCCTTACACTCCCGACGAGCCCAAAGAGCCCATCTGGGTCATGCGTCAGGACATTAGCCCCACCAGGGACTGTGACGACCAGAGGCCGTTAGATGGAGATGTAAGTGTGTGCGTTTCGTGCTTGCTCAGCTCCACTCGCTGCTGGCAGGGGAGACGTGTGCTATGTGGCCTTGTTTGTCATTGGGAAATGACTTTATGGGTTAAATGGTGGGGGGGGGGCGGCTAGGAATGATCCGCGGGAAGCCTCAGAATCTGCTTGCATATAAATTGCTGGGAGTGAAATACAGGGTGTGTGTTGGGGTGGGGGGTGGTTGGGAAGCGTTAAGTGCACTCATCTTGCCCTAAAACAGTAGTTCTCGAACTGTACCTGGAGGGCTTAAGAAATATTCTTGGAAGCCCTTCCAGAGTGTCTGATTTAGAAGGCATGGGATGGGGCCTGAGAATTTGCATTTCTAATGCCTCATGTAAACAAATCCAAACTTAGGAAAGAGACTTAATTGGAAAGGGTTGTTGCAGAGAAGGAGTAGGACTATGGCTTTAGAGGGAGGAAGTCTTTTGCAATAGGGAGAACGCTCTGACCATAAGATCTGCAAGCCTCTCAAGAGTTAGGCGAAAAGGATTTTTCTTTTACATTGTTGTGTTCCCTTCAGTCAATTACCACTCATAGCGACCCTATAGGAAAAAATAGAGCTGCCACCTAGGGTTTCCCAAGTTGTAATCTGTACAGGAGCAGATTGCCAGATCTTTTCTCCCACAGAGCAGCTGGTGGGTTCCAACTGCCAACGTTTCTGTTGGCAGCCCATTGTTTAACCATGGTGCCACCAGGACTTCTTACCCTTATTTAAAACCAAAAACCCAAACTCATTGCTGTTGAGTAGATCCCAACTTCTAGCAACCCTATAGGACAGAGTATAACTGCCCCATACTGTTTCCAAAACTGTAACCTTTATGGAAACAGGCACAGTGGTTAAGCGCTTGGCTGCTAACCGAAAGGCTGTGGGCTCAAATCCACCAGCTGCTTCTCAGGGGAAGACCCAGCAGTCTGCTCCTGTAAAGATTATAGCCTGGGAAACCCTATGGGGCAGTTGTACTCTGTACTATAGGGTGGCTGTGAGTCTGAATGGACTGTTGGTACACAGCAACAACAGGAAGGCTGGAAAGAACCCGGTATGAGGAGGTGGGTGGGGGATGAAAGGGTAGTTTGAATAGATAGATAAGTAAATCAGAGAATGTTCTACCCCAAGGCCAGCTAGTCTCAGGAGGGGCTGTTAAGAGAGGACTGTATGCTGGCCAGGAGTCAGGGACCTGGGAGGAGAGAAGTTAACTAAAAAGTTTGGTTAACAAGCCGTTTGTTTCCATTGACCAGGAGGTCAGGTAATAAGGCAAACCAAAAAAAAAAAACCAAACCCACTGCTGTCGAGTTGATTCTGACTCATAGCGACCCTATAATAAGGTAAAGAAATGGGAATTTGGAGGGTCTGTGGGTGGCACAAATGGTTGGTATTTTGAACCCACCCAGTGGCGCTGCAGAAGAAAGGCCTGGCAATCTGCTATAAAGATTACAGCTAAGAAAATCCTATGGAGCTCAGTTCTACTCTGTAATACATGGGTCATCATGAGTCAGAATCAACCAGATGGCAACAGATTTGGTTTGGCTTTTTGTGTGGCCTTGTCATAGGTAAACAAGGGGACCATCCATGAGTCTTATCTAAGTCATATGGGGAAGGGTAGTTCTTTGCAGTTAGCCATTTCCTGGGACACACAAGGGTGGGATATTCCTTAACCTTCACTGTTTTCCAGGATCACAGGGCTCCTGTTCAGCACGGTCACTAACAAATTCCCAGGTGATACTGATGCTGTCGGTCCCAGGACCACGATTTGAGAACCATTCCCTTAAAGATTTGGGATGGGCAGTGTGGCCTCTTTGGTGGAAATCCTTCTGGGCCCTTTCCTGCCAGTGGTTCCTACAGTTTTTTCACCCACCCTATGCCTCCTTGGAAACTCTGGTGACGTAGTGGTTAAGAATTCGGCTGCTACCCCAAAGGTCAGCAGTTTGCATCCACCAGGCACTCCTTGGAAACCCTATGGGACAGTTCTTCTCTGTCCCATAGGGCTGCTATGAGTCGGAATCGACTCGTCAGCTACAGGTTTGGGGTGTGTGTGTTTGATGCCTCCTTATGGGTTTCAGTAAGTACTTAATTTCCAGTTCTGGTGGTACATCCTTCCCTCTTCACAAAAAACGTGTTCTCAGTGTAAACCGAGATGTGCTTTACTGTGAAGAGCTGCCGGACGCTATTGCTGCCCCTGTACACATTTTATTTTCCCTTTTTGGAGTAACTAAGAAATTAGGTGTCACTGTCTATTCAAAATAAATCAAGACAACTAACCTTTGCCCTGACTACCTTGCTATAAAGATTGTTTCTGCTCTGACTTTCACTTTTCTATTCTCTTGGATAATTTTTAAGCAATTTCATTTAAAATTGGAGCTTGGAGTAGAAGAACGGTCACAAGGTTAAATAAGGTTTTATTTAATTCTGCATTTTGTGATTGCACCGGGCAGCTTCTCAGTATATCTGCTGGAGTGAGAAACTTTTATTGTAAGCTGAGTGTTCATTTTACTTATATGTAAAGGGCTGCGCAGGTCAGAGAGGTATCATCACCTCCTCTTTCAGTAACAGTCAGCATTTACTGTTGGCTGATTAAACTGCTGGCTCCGCTAAGGCAAGATTGGAAACGGTAGGGAAGGAAATGGCATCCGTCACAGCAAGGGGGCAGCCTTGGGCCAGTTAGCTCAGAAATGCCGGGTGACTCTCCTGTTTCTCCAGGGTTCAAATTCAGACAGTTAAAAAAAAAACAGGTGCAGCTATGTGTGTAGAATTCTCCTTGACCTCCAGCTGTCTCCAGGTTCCTCTGTTAGGAAGGATTGCGGCAAGCATTTTGCAAATGAGGTAGAAATGGAACAGGTTTTCAAAAGTAGGGAGCTGGCAAGGGGCCAGGCTCTGCATCCTTTTAGGAACTTGGAAAGCCATAAGAGAAAACGCTGCCCAAGCATTTGGTCCAGGCCCCGGCCTCTTCCTTCAGCTTTCTCACATGCTGCTTGAAATGACTGGCTTAACCATGTGGGGTTAGCCAGTTTAACCACACTGGTGTGCATAATAAGCCCCCACCACACCCTACAGTAAAGCAAGGGCTCACTTTCATTCATCTGAACTAGGAGAACAACTTAACCCTCTTACTTGACGTCCCATTCAAACGGTAGAGTAAATTATAGAATATTAAATCCTGCTTTAAAAACCCATGGTGTCAGAAATTCAGTCTGATGCTAAGAAATCAATGAGTAGGGCTCACTGGGCTATGAACAGCTAAAACAAAGCAAAACCAAAATCCCGTGTGCTAAGATACTCCCCCAGTCATTTTTGTGCCATTTGAATTTGTGGATTGTATGTCATCTGTCATGCCATATTTATAGAAAAGGCCTTCATTTACTACCCCATTTGATGGCATGGGGAGGGGGGAGGTATGTGTGTGTGTATGGTTTTTTATTGATTTCCTCCTCAGCGTTAAAAAATATTTACTGAATGCTCACTCTATGTCTGTTGTTGTAGACACTGGAAGGCCAAAACCAAACCTGTTGCCACTGAGTAGATTCTGACTTATGGAGACCCTGTGTGTGTCAGAGTTGTCCATGGCTGTGATCTTACGAAAGTAGAACACAAAGCCTTTCTTCTGCAGGTGGATTCTAACCACCAACCTTTTGGTTAGTAGATGAGCACAAACTATTTGTGTCAGCCAGGGGCTTCGAAAATGGAAAGGTGTTATTAAAAAACAGTGTGTTCCCGAAATGCGTCTTGGAGGTACCGGTTAAAAATGCAGCTTCCCACCCTTCCAAATTAGAATACCTGAGGTGAGGCTCAGTGATCTGGAATTTTTGTTTTATAAATGCTCCCTGAGGTTCTGAAGCATGTAAAAGATTAAGAACCACTAATTTAAAGGGAAAAAATATATCATCTGGGCAGTTTC
Source organism: Elephas maximus indicus (assembly GCF_024166365.1). Taxonomy (NCBI): domain Eukaryota; kingdom Metazoa; phylum Chordata; class Mammalia; order Proboscidea; family Elephantidae; genus Elephas; species Elephas maximus. The sequence goes on along the minus strand of NC_064827.1, from coordinate 84,765,146 downwards.
CCCACAGAAAGGCTGTGGATTTGAAATTTAACTTAGTCTTTTGTTAGCACACATCCGGATTTAACATTCCCACTCTGATTATGGTCAGCAAATAGACCTGGAGAAGTGGCCCTGGAAGTGTTATTACGAAAGCAGTATATTCTCTCTCGTGCATTGCTGGTGAGAATGTAAAATGGTACAGCCTCTGTGGGAAAACTTTGATGATTCCTCAGGGCGTTAAACATAGAATTACGATGTGACCCAGCAATTCTGCTCCTCGGATATACCCACAAGAATTGAAAGCAGAGACCCAAACAGATATATGTACACCAGTGTTCATCACTGCATCGTTCACAGTAGCCAAAAGGTGGGAACCACCCAGAGGTCCATCAACAGACAAATGGACGAACAAAGTGTGGTACGTACATACACTGTAGTATTATTCAGCCATAAAGAGAAACGAAGTGCTGACACATGCTACAACATGGATGAAGACATTGTGCTAAATGAAATCAGTCAGACTGAAAAGGACAAATCCTGTATGATCCCACTTATATGAAATATTTAGAACATACAAATGCATAGAGACAAAAGACTATCAGTGGTTAGGAGAAAGGGAAATGGAGAGTTATTGCTTATGGGAGACTTGCTCTAGGTTTCTCTTTGGGATGATGAAAAACATTTGGAAATGGATAGCGGTGGATAGTGCCGAGCATAGTGAATGTGATTAACGTCACTGAACTGTACACTTGACTGGTGGAAACAGCAAATTTTGTGATACATATTTTACCACAATTTTTTTTTAAAGCGGTACATTCTCAGTAGGACAAGATCAGATACTACAATGAAGCAAAAAAACAAAAACCTGTGTTACCCCTTCCCAGAAATAACTGTTAGGAAGGGCCCTGGTGGCGCAACAGTTAAGCGCTTGGCTGCTTACTGAAAGGTTGGTGGTTCTAACCCACCCAGCAGGTCCACGGGAGAAAGACCTGGTGATCTGCTCCTGTAAAGATTACAGCCTAGAAAACCCTGCGGGGCAGTTCTGCTCTGTCACATGGGGTTGCTATGAGTCGGAATCAACTCCACAGCACCTACAACAGTAGTAACAAATCTGCTTTTAGTGCTATTTGTAATTCCCTCAGAACATCGGCAGGGTTTTTCTCTTCACTCATTTGCTGATGAGCTGTACAGAATGAGAAGCTAGGGCTGCCCGTTAGTGAGAATTCACTGAGCACGTAGCTAGGCACTCAGCACTGAGTGAAAATAACTGTTTTCTGAAAATCTGAAAAAGTACTCTAAGTTCTTTGCTTCTAGTAGTTTCTCTTTTATATGTTTGAAAACTACTTCCCAACTCTCTTCTTGAAAAATATTGATGATAAATCACCAGTTCTGATAGTTCCACGGCCTACTGATCTCCCTTTAGGCAACAACAGCATTCTGAGGGCAAAGTCCTAGTAGGATTGGAGCAATGGGTGATAGCAAGCACACCGAGGGGTTTGGGCTGCTTCAAGTGGTGGTGCTGTACAGCTTGAAATGGGGTTTATCTCTGCTGCCTCCTAAAACTATGGTAAAAATACAGTTAATAACAAAAATATATAAACTCAGAAGCACAAAGAAACTGAGGGATGAAAGAACCACAGATCAGAGCAAAAACATTTTGGAACACGTACGTGGTAGATGACTATGGTGGACATATTTCCAATACTTCCAGTTCTTTTAAGCACAGGGAGAGCTGTATCTCCTCATTTTGTAGAAGTTAGGTGTGAAGTGGAGCCCTGGTTAAGAGCTTGACTGCTTCAACCCACCTGGAGCAAAGGAGAATGAAGAACACCAAAGACACAAGGTAATTATGAGCCCAAGAGACAGAAAGGACCACATAAACCAGAGACTGCATCAGCCTGAGACCAGAAGAACTAGACAGTGCCTGGCTACAACCGATGACTGCCCTAACAGGGAACACAAAAGAGAACCCCTGAGGGAGCAGGAGAGTAGTGGGATGCAGACCCCAAGTTCTCACAAAAAGACCAGACTTAATGGTCTGACTGAGACTAGAAGGACCCCAGAGGTCATGGTCCCCAGACCTTCTGTTAGCCCAAGACAGGAACCATTCCCAAAGCCAACTCCTCAGACAGGGATTGGACTGGACTATGGGATAGAAAATGATACTGGTGAAGAGTGAGCTTCTTGGATCAACTAAACATATGATACTGTGCTGGCATCTCCTGTCTGGAGAGGAGATGAGACAGCCAAATGGACATGAAAATAGAGAGTAGAGGGAAGGAATGTGCTGTCTCATTGTGAGAGCAATTAGGAGTATTTAGCAAGGTATATATAAATTTTTGTATGAGAGATGGACTCGATTTGTAAACTTTCACTTTAAAGCATAATAAAAATTTTTTTAAATAAATAAATAAAATTCAAAAACAAAAAAAGAGCTTGGCTGCTAACCAAAAGGTTGGAAGTTCAGATCCACAAGCTGCTCCTTGGAAACCCCATGGGGCAGTTCTACTCTGTCATGGCATGTAGGGTTGCTATGAGTCAGAATCGACCCTATGGCACCTAACAACAACCGCAACAGGTGTGACGCAGCATGAAATGTAAGCAGAAGTGGAACGTGGTACTTTTGTCTGCAGGAGCAGTGAAGAGCATGCTTGCTTTCTCTGTCGCAGCAAACCATGAAGCCTTATGTAAGATGGCAGCGTCACAAGATGGCGGTGCCTCCTTCAGCATAGTCCCGAGTGACCATAATGAGGCAAACTCCCTGCCAACCCATGTGGGACATGTACTGTGAGAGAAGAATGAACATTTATTGTTTTAAACCAATGGAGATTTTAGGGTTGTTACCACAGCATAGCCTGGCTGTCTAATACACAGATTAGGTTTCTATTTCCTCTACTCTGCCGAGTGTTTGTGGGGAGGGGATAACCTACTAGAACCAAGTGGTTTTGTGCTGTAGACCTCTCCGGGTGTGGCTAAAAAGAGGAGGTTGTTTGAAAGTCTGTCACAGGAAACCTTAGATTTCCAGATCCCTGCTCCAGCCCAACCAGCCAGGTTACTCCTTGTCGTGGATTGAATTGTGTCCCCTCAAAAATGTGTGTATCAACTTGGTTAGGCCATGATTCCCAGTAACCTGTCCTCCATTTTGTGATTGTAATTTTATGTTAAAGAAGATTAGGGTGGGATTGTAACACCTTTACCAGGTCACATCCTTTTGATCCAGCGTAAAGGGAGTTTCCTTGGGGTGTGGCCTGCACCACCTTTAATCTCTCAAGAGATAAAAGGAAAGGGAAGCTAGCAAAAAGAGAGGACCTCATACTACCAAGAAAACAGCACCAGGAGCTGAGCGCATCCTTTTGAGGTTCCTTCCCTAAGATGCTCCTAGACAAGGGAAGACTGATGCATCACAAGGACCTTCCTTCAGGGCTGACAGAGAAAAAAGTCTGCTTCTGGAGCCAGCGCCCTGAGTTCAAACTTCTAGCCTACCGGACTGTGAGAGAATAAACTTCTCTTTGTTAAAACCATCCACTTGTGGCATTTCTGTTATAGCAGCACTAGATGACTAAGGCACTTCTCCTCCCCAACGCCACAGAAGATGGAAGGTTTACTGTAAGGACGGGGTGCACCACAGAAGCGCTGAAACGGGACAGTAGCCACAGCTAAAAACGAGAATGAGTTGCCTTATGGAAAACAGGACCTACTAAGCAACAAGACCCTTGAGGATGACAGTTGTCAGATGTAAACCCCCCAAACCACCCCTAGTTCCCAGCAGATTAGTGTAGCCTTTTCTGAGGAAACTGAAAGGCCCAAAAGAAGATACCTAAAGATACGAATGTTTGAGGTTTTCCAGCACAACACCTGGGTCTCCCTTTTATCACTCCACAGTGAAAGTTCTTGCTACTCATAGATCTTCCAGTAGGCTTTTTGGGACCCACTCTTAAATAGGAATGAACAGCCAAGGATCACCAGACATTTTAAGAACATCTCTAATATGAAAGATATGAAAAAAGCAAATGGAAAAGGAACTTTGAGGGGAATAAACACAGTGTTCAGAGTAGGGGAACACTATAAAACACTTGTAATCAATATTGTTCTAAACGGTAGGAGAAGATAAGGGAGCCATTAAATGAGAACAGGCTGCCATTTTTTAAAACTCCAAAAACTAAAAAAGAACTAAGCTAAAAAATAAATAGCAAAAATTAAAACAAACAAAACCTTCAGTAGAAAGATTAGAAGACAAAGTTGAGGAAATCTTCAAGAAAGTAGAACAGTAAGGCAAGAGGGTAAAAAATAGTAGGAAAATTCTAGAATGATAGGACATGAGAATTTCTAGATTAAAAAATTTTACAGGGTATTAGAACAATGAAACGAAAAAGACCCAGAGAAATTTTAGAACAGAAGGGAGAAAGAGAAGATCCTATAAGCTTCCAAAGGTTACAAGTGATCAGGAATCACAGTGGTGTTGAACTTCTCAAAAGGAACTCTGGAAGTTGGAAGGCCTATACCCAGTCTAATTTCCAATTAAGTGCAAAGGTGGAATAAATATGCTTTCAGACATGCAGGGTTCCAGGAGATTTACCTCCTATGCACCCTCTCTCACGAAGCTACTGGAGGTTGTGCTGTCCCAGACTGGAGGCATAAACCAAGAAAAAAGATGTGAGATCCAGGAAACAGGATCCAACCCAAGAGAGAGGCAAAGGAATCTCCAGTGACGGGGAAGGGAGATCCCAGGATGACAGCTGTGTATAAGGCTAAGACAGCAGCCTATCCTGTGTGGCCTAGAGCTTAGAGGGCTCCAGTTAGGAGGTTTCCAGAAAGAGTGAAACTGAGAGATTTCCTGATACATTTGTACTGAGAGGAGTTTTAGATTATTTTAGGAGAATTTGGCATAAATTATTGATCAGTATATAGAAAACAAAGCAAACAGAAAAACAACTCAGCTGTTACCTGACTGGGAATAATTGTTATACAGGCAAGAAATGTAATAATAATACACACGTGGCTTTCAGTAGAGAAGAATATATGTGTAATCTTCAGAATGCAAACACTGAATATTGATTAACCAAAAATTGTAATATTGAGAGGATGAGGCAACAAGCAGTATAAAAGAGAGAACCCTAATCTTTATTGTAGGGAACGAAGAGATGATATCTGAAATTGAAAAGGGAAGCCATGGCAGTATAAGCATGGTATTTACAGATTTGGAAGTCAATACTAGAAGAAAGTACTAGAAGAGCTGGGAGTAGGACCATGGAGTGGGGAGGAGTGGAGGAGGACTTTAGTTTTTGCCATAAGCCGTTATATGATATTGTTTGACTTTTAAAACTATATTCAGTCTTTGCTTTAAATTAAAAATATAAAAGAGTTGAAATCATTATTCAGGCATCACTCACTGTACAGAGGGATCTTCTTATCGTTACTGTCCCCATTTTCTGGTAAAACTAGAGAAACGCAAACACTTCTATATACCATGTGCACAATTTATATAAAAAGATTGTTTTATTAACTGTGTTATACAGTAAGATAAGTAAATTACTAGGTTCTTCTTTTTCATTTCATGCAGTGTTTGTATATGTATTAAGCACTCACACTTTCATTACATTACATTAAAAAAAAAAAAAACCATTGCCATCGAGTCGATTCCAACTCATAGCGACCCTATAGGACAGGGTAGAACTGCCCCATAGAGATTCCAAGGAGTGTCTGGTGGAGTTGAACTGCCGATCCTTTGGTTAGCAGCTGTAGCACTTAACCATTACACCATGAGGGTTAAGAGTAAAAAACGTTAGAAGTGTAGGTGAAGGCAGGGCTGTGCTACTGAAGGTGAACACCATTAATTGGTAAGTGGATTTTTTACACTTTGACAACAAAAAACCTGGAAGAGTTCAGGAGCTGTGGGTTTGATAATGGTGGTGTTTTAGAGTTTACAAAACACTAAACATTTGTGGGGAAGATAGCAAGCAAGAATGCTAATAACTATAGTGAGAATGATGCTTACCAGTGAGGTCAGATGTGAATACATTGATTTCTCCTCTGGTTTGTATACTTGCTTAGGTTAGTGATTGTTACCCTCAAAATGAAATGTTTTGGAGATGCCTTCCTTTACCAGGGTGTGTTTAATGCCCCGTTCTGCAGCTTACAATCAGCAGTAAGTTGTCATATCCCTCCCAGTGGGGAGTAATGCTCCAAGTAACAGAATTGATTTGTCAATAACAACAACAAAAGAGCCATTTTTCTATGAACTGAAAGGACTTGAGTAATTTTTTTCTTAAAATGTAATGATCCTACTGTTACATATTCAAAATGAATACACATGACCTTGAAATCTCTTTTGAAGAGCAAATGATTCGTTTCAGTCATTAAATTTTTTTTTTTTTTTTGCTTTTGCTCCCTCCTCCTGAATTTGAAGTATCAGCTCTGAGGGTTGTAATTCACCTTTAGAGTTTCACCTCTCAGTGAAGCTCCAGGCAGGCCCAGTTTTTTCAGGGCCAGGCAGGTGTCTGCTCACTGACATCGGCCCATCACCATCTCGGAATCACTGGAGCAAAACTTGTCAGGTGATCTGCACAGCAGAAGGCAAGCTCTCCAATTACTTTGTGCTCTGCAGAATGAAAATAAGTGACAGGAAAGATTGATTTTTTTTCACCCCCAGGCTCCAATTTTTCCTCTTCACCTGACACCACTCCTGAGAGGAGTCTTTCTCAGTTTCTTAATGGATTGTCTCACCAGATAGTGTATGTGTGGCTGTGCCGAGAAACGATGGGATAAGCAACAGGAAGAGGAAATGGGCAATTTGGTCAGAGAGGATTTTGTTACCACTTTTGGGTTAGAAACGAAGCACACAGAGCCACAGTTGGGGTGTGTCTGACATGCTCACTTAATAAGTCAGGGCTTCAGAAACTTCCCAGGAGTCTTTAGAAAAATTGTGTCATCTCCCGCAACTGTGTACTCTTGCTATTTTCTATCGCAAGTGGACTGGGGCTGTGTAGGGGAGAAGGGACAGTGCAGGGAGAGAAGCAGGTATATCGTAGATAATTGAATTCCGTTTGTAACCCAGTTAGATCCTGGAGCCCATGTAGTCCTGGGGAATTTTAAAATGCAATTTGTCTGTAAACGTGACCATCTTTAAAATGAGAAGTATTCCCATTCCAAGTGTAACTTGGCAGCATGTTCTTAATAAAAAAATGTATTTCTTTATCTACTTCCTTTGAAACAGTTTTCACAGTTTTGAGAGCAGCCATAGAAAGGGTGTTGTTTTACTTAGAAAAAGGCCCACCTCGCTCTCCTGAAGTGTCCCGCCTAACAATTTTTCTCTCCTGATGTTTCCCAAATCGAGACAGCAGCCACTCAACTGCCCACTTGGCTCACCGGGTTGACATCTTTATGTGTCAGACCCAGCCAGTGGGACACCAGAAACTAAATAAACAAGGCTGAGAGTGGATCAGAGGAGGTTTGGAGTCAAGCTGGGCATTTGGCCTCAGTTTCCCCAGAAGGAATAGCTGAAAATAAACTGCATGCGGCCCAGGGGCCTTGGCCTGCCAGTCACCATCTTTGTCAGCGTTTCATAGAGCATGGAGCTCCGGTGGCATAGGGGGCTAGTGTTCAGCTGCTAACCAAAAGGTTGGCAGTTCAGTTGGCTATTTGAATCCACCAGCTGCTCCTTGGAAACCCTGTGGGGTAGTTCTGCCTTGTCCTGTAGGGTCACTATGAGTCAGAATTGACTTGACAGCAACAGGTTTGGTTTTTGGTTTGTGAGGGCAAGTCAGGCTGAGTATCTGACAAGGGCAAGGAGATTTCCCCAGAAAGTAACTTCCTAGTGTAAATTCCTGGTATGATTTGGCAGATCTCACTGGATGGAGACCAAATGGCACCTTAGGCCTTTGAGATCTTCCATGGCCTGGGCTTACCTTACTCACTGGTCTTGTATCATAAAACCCAAATCTGCTTATCCAGACTTGCCTCTGTACCACCCTTCTTACCACACTGGATCTCACCTCTGTCCAGCTCACATTCCCATTCCATAAAGTCAAGGCCCCACTCACTAAAAATAGAGATTGCAGGATCCCACACTGCCTGATCAGAATCTCTGGAGGTTGGGTCTTGTCATAGGTATTTCTGAGGTCCAGCTAAAATGTAACCACCTACTTAGACTGTGAACTCCGGTTTGTTGTTGTTGTGTCCTGACTAGTCGATTCCAACTCATAGCGACCCTATAGGACAGGGTAGAACTGCCCCATAGGGCTTCCAAGGCTGTAATTTTTATGGAAGTGGACCGGCTAGTAGGTTTGGACCACTGACCTTTCAGTTAATAACTGAGTACTTAACCACTATGGCACCAGGGCTCCTGGACTCCAGTTTAACACTTAATTATTTACTATCCTATTTTCTGTTTGTCTCCCATACATCCTGTTGCCTCTATAATTCATTGTTGTCTTATTGAGGGTAAAGATAATGTCTTACCCTCGTAAATCTCTCTCAGAGCACAGACAGCATTCACTGTATTTAAATCTTCGTCTTACACCTGGCTTGCTGCAGTTACCTTGAGTTGGTCACCTGCATGCCTCCTCAGCTTTAGTCTCCTCATCAGTAAAATGGGTTATCAGATTCATTTCCGAGGGTAACTAGGAGAGAAAAGGTTTTACAGATACTGAGCCCTCCATAGAGATGTGAAATAAGAATCACAGGCTTGGTGTATGAGTCACCTTAAAAAAAAAAAAATGAGTCGCCTTAGTAGGTTAAAACTCACTTAGCAATCAGAGTTGGTTGTTGGCAATCTGAGAACTAGGGGAGTTGGCCTGTGGCACCCTTCCTCACCTCCTCAGGGCTGGTGTTTCCCTTCTGCTCTCCTGCAGCACTCAGGTCCTCACCTACCCTCACTGCGCTGCCCATCGCAGTCGGCCACTCCGAATGACCCTGGTTCCCTCCTTCCGCTTCACATGGCGATAGATCATCATCAGCCTTTTTTTCCCAGAGCTGCCCAGATTGGTTAAGTTACACTAAACTGCTGAGAAGTGGTAATGGCAACACACACACCGCCCCCTTCAGATAATACTTCCCTTTTATTGTCATCCTACTCCTGATTCAAGGAGCCCTGGTGGTGCAGTGGTTAAGCGCTCGGCTGCTAAGCAAAAGGTTGGTGGTTCCAACCCATGAGCTGCTCCATGGGAGAAAGATGTGCAGTCTGCTTCCATAAAGATTTATGGCCTTGGAAAGCCTATGGGGCAGTTCTACTCTGTCCTGTAGGGTTGCTATGAGTCAGAATTTCCCCACTCCAGAGACCGATGGAGCAGTATTTTGAGGCAGGAAACCATTTGCGCACTAACACTTCTTTGTCCAAAACCAACCACTCTCCTGCTGAGAAGGCAGCATCCTCAAAATCCTGGGAAATAAGGGCTTGATGTCAACACCTTCCCTGACTGTGTGTACTTTTGTGCCCACCTTTTTTTTTTTTTGGAAGAGATGATGTAATGAGGATGGAGGCGCATTCTAGCTTCATCTGGGGCTTTGATATCCTTGACATCACCCCTTCTGTGCCCTCCCACTTTTCCCCTTACCCTGGAATTATGCAGCATGCGACCTACATGGATTTTTTTTCTCTTTTGCTAGGAGACTGTAGACCAAGGTCAAGTGCACATGCTAATTCATTAAGACTTGTTAGCAGCATCTTATCCTATTGATCTTGCAGTTGTGTTTTCAAGCCTACAAGAACAAGTGGACAGAACTGTCTTATTGCCGAACTATTCCGGTTGTTTCTTTGTTTTTTTTACAAAAGATTCCTGTTTAGGTATTCGGAATGGAGAGTTTTCCTCTGCTGATACATACCTCCTCAGGGAGCGCGGGTTAGTGTTAGCTTTTCCAGAATCTAGGTAGCCATAGAGAAAGCCGAAATGAAATCTGAAGTCAAACAGAACTTAAAGTCAATGTGTGTTCTGTTGCAAAGTTCATTCAATTCCTGGCTGGAATGTGATGTACTCTTAGGGAGGGGGAAGGTGGTCCTAGAATAGTTTACTCCGTTCTGTCTCTCTTTGTGGCCTGAAGAGGACTAGACTCCAAGCATCAAGCATCCTCATGTCAGATTTTTCTCCTGGCCTTCCATGGAAGGTATAAATCCTAGTAGTATTGGCTCTAAAATCAACGTCATTCTCTTATATGGTTCAGACTGTTTTAAAAAGGGGATCTAGAAGACCTCTCGGTCAACGCTCCAGAACTGTGTCCAGAGGCATAACCTTAGACCCAAAGACTCTACTGCCAGGGCAGCAGAAACGGGCCTCAGTGTGTCCTGCAGGTGTCAGAAAAGGGTGGCAACAGGGAAACCTCTCCTCAGACAAGTGAATGGTATCAAAGGAATAAACATATTCTCATATATATTCTAGCAGAGTATCATAAAGTGATTGGGCAGAGTTTATATAGTCGTTTCATGCTGCTTCTTTTTAATTGTGGTGAAATACATATAACAGGACATTTGGTGTCATTTTTACGTGTGCAGTTCAGTGACATTAATTCCATTCACCGTGTTGTGCAACCCTCACCCCTCTCTGTTTCCAATTCTTTTCATCACTCTTAACAGAAGCTCAGTGCCCCTTAAGCAATACCTCCCCTTGCCCCCCTCCTACCTGCCCCAGTAACCATAATAAACTTCTGTCTCTATGCATGTGACTATTGCAGGCATTTCCTTTGAGTGGGATCGTACAGTCTTTGTCCTTTTGTGTCTGACTCATTTCACTCAGCATAATGTTTTCAAGGTGCATCCATGTTGTAGCCTGTAACAGAACTACATTTCCCTTTATGCCTGAATACTTTTCCATTCTGTGGATACTTGTGGTTGTTTCCACCTCTTGGCTATGGTGAATTATGCTCCTACTAACACTTTTCATTTAAGTGAGCACCAGCTACATACAGGACATTGTGAATGAGAAATATGCCCTGGCCACAAAGCTATATTACTCTCCATTTTGCCAGTGAAGCTAAGAGAGTTTTGACTACTTTTCCTAGTCACAGATTGAAAGTTCATTTCATAGTTTATCATCCACTCATTCAAGAAGCATGTTTGAGTTCTTCCTGTAGATCAAGCACAGTGCAGGACACCAGGGGTACAATAGCAACTGAGACACAGGCCCTGGCTGAAGCAGACTCAGTCTGCTTGTTCAGAGCTTACCACCTACTCTAGTCTCATCCTTTTTCAAGCCCTCAGCCAGACCTACAAGCCTCCTCTGCTCTTGAGGCTGTAACCTGAGTCCTTGTTTGATGTCTTAGTTACCTACTGATGCATAACAAATTACCCCCAAAACTTAGTGAAATAAAACACCCCACATACATCGTTTCATGGTCTCTGTGATCAGGGATCTGGCACAGCTTAGCTGGGTCCTCTGCTTCAGGGTTTCCTCACAGGCAGCAGTCAAGTTGTTGGACAGGCTGTAGTCATCTGAAGCCTTGACTGGGGAAAATCTGCTTCCAAGCTTATGCGCTCTTTGGTAGAGTTCGCATCCTCATGGGCTGTTGGACTGATTGCCTCAGTTCCTCACTGACTGTTGGCCAGAGCTGTCCTTAGTCCCTTGCCATGCAGACCCCTCCCATATGGCAACTTGCTTTATAAAGTGTTCATGACAAGAAGGCAATAGAGTCTCATAACAAGATGGAAGTCGTAGTCTTTTTGTAACCCAATCTCAGAAGTGACATATCATCACTTTTGCCATATTTTATTGCTTAGAGCAAGTCACCAGCCCACACTCCTTCCTCAGGTTGGGGATCACACAAGGGTGTGAATACCAGGAAGGGGAGATAACTGGAGGGCTATCTTAGAAGTCAGCTACCGCATTTGGTTCATGTCATTTCTTTGTGTCAGCAAAGAACTGCTGGGCTTGAAACCCAAGGACAAAACAGCTGCTGGTCTTGTGTTCCCCCAGCTGACCTTGCCAGCCATTCCCAGCAGAGAAGGCGGCCAAAGGGGCAAAGGGAGGGGTGGACTATGTGAGCCAACACAGAGGCAGGGCAGATAGCTGCATTAGAGAAAGCTGGGCCTAAGGAAGGGCTGTGGAAATGGAAAAGAGGAGGTGTTGTCCTGAAAGAGCAAGCATACTGATGGTGGGTTGTTCATAAGGTAGAATTTTAACATTGTTCTCAAGGAACCTCCAGCATCAAAAGAATTTGTGGTAAGGACTCATTCATTAATTAAGGCAGAGCTATTCAACTAGTTTCTGATTGAGCCCATCAGCCTCTGGGACTAGGTGGGTGGGAAGAAGGTTGATCTGGGCCAATAGGCTTCTTGCTTTTAACCTGGAACAGCCCCATCTGAGGTCCAGATCCTCTCCAGTATCCCCAGTGTGTTGTACGAATATTATCATTTCTGTATGTGCCATGAGACACTAGAGGTTGGGAAGCTTAGCATTAAGGGTTCTTCCTGGCACTGAATGGAGAACAGGACATGAGGCTGGCTGTCATCTTTGTGTCTGAACTTCTCTTCCAGGTGTGGAATGTGGGCCTGTTCTTTATGCTCCCATCTCAACTACCTTGTTGCCGCCAGTCAAGTTTTCCATCACAGGGGTTATCCATTATTGATGAACATGGAGAAGGCAATGGTGAATAATTAAGCAGGTTTCAGGTACAGAATAAACATTCAAAGGAAGGAAAGAATGAAAGAGAGCCAAGAATAATTCTGAGTTCTGTTGTGCCAACAGGATGCTATGGGTAGACACTTCTGTAACATTCTAGAAGGCTTAGTGGTTTTCTTTGTAGTCTGTTAATTTTAGATCTTATATGTGCTGGTTGTTTTTCTGGATAATAACTGAAAAAGGTACATGCTTCCCACAGGAGCAAAGAAGACCCTACTGTCTCCAGCAGTCCTGTCCTGGGTAGCTCTTGAATCCAAACCAAAGCAATTTACAGGAGTGATAATGGGGGAAACAGCCTTCCCTGTGAACTAGGGAGAGTAAAATGGAAAGGAATATCCATTCGGGGAGGAGAGCTCTGGTAGTGCAGTGGTTAAAGCACTTGGCTGATAATCAAAAGATTGGTGGCTCAAACCCACCAGCTTCTCTGAGGGAGAAAGATGTGGCAGTCTGTTTCTGTAAAGATTTACAGCCCTGGAAGCCCTTGGGGCAGTTCTACTCTGTCCTATAGGATTGCTATGAGTCGGAATTGATTCGATGGCACTGGCTTTGGTTTTGGGTTAGTATCCAAATTTGGACACTAGAGAAACAACACCAGAAGATTTTCTTTCTTTGAAGTAATTAATGAAAGAAGAAAGGGTTTTTAGAGATGCCCAGCTCTATACACTAGGAAGGCTTATCACCTCCAATGGCCTTTCAGAGGGACATTTTGAAAGGAGATTTCTTGAATGGTGGTTGACAACTGCAGTAATTGTGTCAGATGGACCCAGATTATAGTAGGTAAAATCTGGCTGCCAGCAAGAGTGGTCAAAAACCACAGGAGCAAACAAGGAGGGATAGAGAATCCTTGGCACCAAGGACTCCCTCTCCCTGACCCTGTCTCCCACTTTGGTCTGTACAGTTTGTCCACCTACTTTGAGCCATCAGCTAGGGCGGGTGGATTTTCCAACTGTGAGTTGTTCAGGTCCTTTGCTTCACCTTTTCCTGTTTGTTAACTAATCAGGTGGACTCAGAGAGAGGCATCTCAGCCTCTCTGGTAAAGGATTTGGTAAGAAAGAAGGTCTAAAACCATCTGTTTGCATGAGACTCTTGGGTGTTCTGTGCCTTTCATGTATCTGCGGTCTTTCCCCATGTCACGGGTAATTAAGAGGTGGATTGGCTCTGAGAGGTCTCTCTGTGCACCTTCTATCTTCTGCCTCCAGAACCACCCTGCATGGCCCTGTTCCCATTAGCTCCCTCCAGTTCAGTTTCACCGCATTGGTCTGACCTTCCTCTGGTCTGCTGAGGACCAGCGGATATGGTCCAGCTCTTGAGCCCAGTTTGGGATTACCTGCTGGTTTGGGTCAAACCATGCTGGCCCTGGGGGTGGCTTTATTTTATGTGTTTGTGTAGCTGGCTTGCCATACCTAGCTTAGTCAGATTGCAGCATGAGGATGCTAGAGGCACTTAGTGAGCACCAAGAGGCAGTGACGGTCTATTCCAGCATCCCATGCCTGGAGACCCAGACCCTGGCTGGCCAGGACATTCTTTAAGCCCTCAGCACAGGGCCAGGTGCATTCTGCCACAGGTCCTGAGAGAACCTCTTTTCCCTGACTCCCGCCCCTTTCCTTCCACATGAGCCGGGTGCTTTTTCACAGGTTCTATAAACGTAGCGGAGTTTGAAGCGTGTGAAAGTTTCTGGTAGCGCCTCGGAGCCGAGTTTATTTTCCCCAGAAATAGTAGGTGCCACTGCCAGAGGGGTAGGCCAGCCCCTTCTCAGAAATATCAGGTGATGATGCTCAGCCGGTGACGCAACACTGCCTGGGCTGTTTGGACACTGAGGGGTTAATGCAGATGGACCGGACACCCCGAGAAGGAGATGGTCACATCTTTTGTTACAAGTTGCATTATTGACGACAGGCACCTAACACCCCCTGGAAAGAGCCACCAAACAGGCTCTGAGATCAGGGTTAGCCTGGGCTCACAAGTGGGTACCCTTGCAGCACCCGGAAGGATGGAGAATTTTTGGATGTACCAGTTTGAGTGCCAGGACGGAGAGGTAGGTGGATCCTCAGGCTCCGATATAACGTTTGCGTTTTGCTCTTATTTTTCTTCTCCTAGTCCTTTCAGGTTGTTTAAGTTGTTTTCTCCATTTCCCTTGGTGGTAGGAATAAGTGAGCAAAGCAGGACGACTAGATCAGGAGGAGTGGGCATTACCCAGGACGGGACAGGGTGAGAGTGGGCATTACCCAGGACGGGACAGGGGGAGAGTGGGCATTACCCAGGACGGGGCAGGGGGAGAGTGGGCATTACCCAGGATGGGAGGGAATTTAGTCCAGCACGCCTGCGGTTTGGAAGTTCAGGATGGCCCCAAGAGAGGGAAGGTCCTCTGATCACTTAGGAAGGGTGCTTGCTTTCTCTCCCATTTCCGTTACATTCTTTTCCTCTGTGTCCTAGTAAATGAGTGACTTTGGGCACCCTAGCCTCCAATTCCATGCTTTGTATTCCTGATTTTGCTTCTGCGATGCTAATTCAAATGAATGGCAATTAGTGCCTTGCACACTAGGAATTGCTTGGCTGGTAAATGAGGTAATGGGTATAATTGCCCTTGTACAGTGCCTGGCACATAGGAAACCCTCCCTAAATGGTAGCTATCATTGTTCTTAGCCGAGAATGTGTTATTACAGCAAGTAATGTGCTCTTAGCTGCATTTCTTATGGAAATTAAAAAAAAAAAAACCCTGTTGGCTTCGAGTCTATTCTGATTCATAGCAACCATATAGGACAGAGTAGAACTGCCCCATAGGGCTTCCAAGGAGTGGCTGGTGGATTCCAAGTGCTGACCTTTTGGTTAGCAGCCAAGCTCTTAACCACTTCCAGGGCTTCGTAGAAATTGAACAGGTCTTGGTTTTTCTTGTCACTGAGCTGAGGCCTGGAGGTCTGGTGGTCTGCGAAAGAGATACAGGGGGACCACCACAGAATGAATGCACTTAAGTCAATGGGATAATGAATAAAAGACTCCTTCATTGTCTGTCATAAATTGTAATGCATTTCTGATAAAGACAGTGAGGATATTTCAAAGGGTAAAAGATAACCTCTGTTTTTAGATCAGCTTTCTCAGGTTGTCTCACCTTACAGTGAAGACTCTGGTTTATAGTTGGCTGGTTAATTTTTCTGTCTTTGGTAACATGCCTTTAGAAGCTTAAGGCCCTTTGCTGGCGATAAAATGGACTCTTTGTGCAGTGCCCCGATTATGAAAGTGCCCCGGTTTGAGAAGATTGCGTTATGCAATGTTCTCTCGGAGGCAGGGGGCAGGGGAGGTCCAAGTCTGCAACCTACAGCCCCAGCTTGGAGGCTGGGAATGGGAGTACCTTGCCTGTGGAGAAAGAGAGAACAGAAATGACTAGAATATTTTAACTGACCGTTATCTCAGAATTGTTCATTTTGTATTAATTGAATCCATTATAAATGTGTATATAAAACACTTCATTAGGCTTAGGCTATTATCAGTGTAATGACATAACTGTGCCCTATAATACCTATGCTAACTTTCCTACTTCACCAATTAAGGAAATATAAACGTGCATTGATAATATACTTTGAATTGCGAGTGAATAATTATGGATTTCTTAAGCAGTTTTGATTTTCAGAAGCACAAATATACTTTGGGGTGAGAAAAAACTAATCATATTTTGTTTTTGTTTTTTTTAATAACTGTAGTGTGGAATAGATTAATTTAAAACAAATTAGGTCAGTGAGGAGAAAAATGTAGTATTTATTTGAAAAAAGAGACAAAGCCAGCTAAACCAGTAAGCATAGTGAAAAGCTGTCTGAGGGCACTGAAACTAGAGAAGCCCCACGCAGTTTCTGAAACAGAAGTTGACCAAAAGAATTAGAACGTGTGGCTACCCTGTATTAGGTAACTACACCTTTGAAATTCTGTGTATAAAAGGGAATGGAACCAGTATGTCTGTCTGGGAAGGCATTGGATGATCAAGTGCTTAATGACAGTCTGTATGAAACCCACCTTTGCGAGCACTTGTCCCCTGGTATCTGCGATCTAGTCTAACCATATTGGGATACACAGTTTGCAAGCGTTGTCTGCCAGGAAGAGGAGGAGGCAGACTGTCTTAGTTATCTAGTGCTGCTATAACAGAAATACCACAAGTGGGTGCCTTTAATGAACAGAAATTTATTTTTTCACAGTTTAGGAGACTAGAAGTCCCCATTCAGGGTGCAGGTTCTAAGGGAAGGCTTTCTCTTTCTATTGGCTCTGGAGGAAGGTCCTTGTCTCTTTTGAGCTTCTGTTTTTTGGTTCCTTGGAGATCTTCATGTGGCATTGCATCTGTATTTCCCGATCTCTGCTTGCTTACTTGCTTAGTCTGCTCCTTTATATCTCGAAAGAGATTGATTAAAGACACATGCTATACCAATACTGCCTCATTAACATAACAAAGAAAAACCATTCCTAAATGGGATTATAACCACAGGATAAGGGTTAGGATTTACAACACATATTTTTGGAGGACACACTTCCATCTATAACACAGACCATGATCAAGAATCAGTGGCAAGGACCCTCAGCTGCGCATGGGTACAAATAACCACATAAATACAATGCTAGACGGGTTCAAACCTATTCTGAATATAAACTCGTTTTTCTCTGCTACAAAAGGTTTGGTGTCCATTCATCCTTCCATATGTTCAACACATTTATTGAACCCCTGTTGTATTTTCAAGGAGTCCTGGTGGCACGGCGGTAGTTAAGCCATTGGCTGCTAACCAAAAAAGATGGCAGTTCAGATCCACCAGCTGCTCCCTGGAAACCCTATGGGGCAGTTCTACTGTGTCCTGTAGGGTTGCTATGTGTCAGAATCAACTTGATGGCAACGAGTTTAATTTTTTTGGTTTGTTATATTTTTTATGCGGGGTCTTATAGAAGGTCAGAGGAGCCCTGGTGATGCAATGGTTACACATTTGTCTGCTTACTGAAAAGTCAGCAGTTTGAGCCCACCAGCCGCTTTGCAGGAGAAAAGACCTGGCAATCTGCTCCTGTGAAGTGTACAGCTTAGGAAACCCTATGGGGCAGTTCTATTCTAGCATATAGGGTCGCTATGAGTTGGAATTGACTTGATGGCACACAACAACAACATACTAGGGGAATCCCTGGGTGGTGCAAATGGTTAACGTGCTCAGCTGCTAACTGAAAATTTGGATGGAGGTTCAAGTCCACCCAGAGGCACCTCGGAAGAAAGGCCTGACAATGTGCTTTTGAAAAATGAGCCACTGAAAACCCTATGGAGCACAGTTCTAACCTGACACACAGAGTCACCATGAACTGGAGCCGATTCAACAGCAACTTGTCTTTCTAATCATAAATCCTGCCTTCACGGGGTTTATTAAAATGTTATAATTAAAATATTGTAATTATGATCCTATTTGTATAAAATACAAGGGAGAAAGTGATGTGGTATAAGAATGACGGATAAAAACAAAGGATTCTTGTAGGAGGGATATTCCTTTCACCTGAGAGAATTGGGGTAGACTTCATGAAAGAGGGAAACCCTGGTGACATACTGGTTAAGAGCTACGGCTGCTAACCAAAAGGTTGTCAGTTCAAATCCACCAGGCACTCACTGGAAATTCTATGGGGCAGTTCTACTCTGTCCTATGGGGTTACTGTGAGTTGGAATCGACTTGACGGCAACGAGCTTGGTTTTCTTTTTTTTCCCTGGTTTCATGAAAGAAGTAACCTTTGAAATGGGCCTTTGAAGCCTCATAGATGTGTCAGATTATGAAAAGAGCGTAACAAAAGCCACTGAGCAGAAACATACAGGTTCTATCCAGAAAACAAAAAGTAGAGAGCAAGGACTGGAAATTTTTTGAAAGGTAAGGCATTAAGGCTAAACTATGGAGTGCCTTAAATGTCAGCGTACCAACCAGTTGATGTTGAGTCAACTCCAGCTCACGCCGACCTCGTGTGTTTCGGAGTAGAAATGCATTCCACAGCGTTTTCGGTGACTGTGATCTTTCGAAAGTATATCCCCAGGGCTTTCTTCCAAGGTGCCCTGGATGGATTCGACCTATCAACCTTTTGGTTAGTAGCTGAGTGCATAACCATTTGTGCCACCCAGGGTGGCACAGGGGCTCCTGAATGCCAGTTTAAGGAGGCTAGAATATATTTCATGAGCAAAAAGGAGGCACTGAAGATTTTCGAATTGAGGAATGACTTGCTCAGAGCTTGTTAAAACTGTGTTTAAGCTGAAAGTGAATAGCTTAGTGAGAAGACTCTGGTGAGTAAGGATCATGAGCTAGCTCTTACTGCTGGGTCTCATATAGTATATGGGCTCCTTGGTGAATTTAAAAAAAAAAAAAACCTTTATTCTCAGTCTCTATGAGTTGTTCCACTATGTGAAATTACTAAATAATTGAGTCCCAGATAGATCTGATAAACCGTATAATTATAACTGTATAATATTTAAAGAGTTATTTCTCCTTCGTTGCAGTGTAATCTTTGTCACTGAGTTTCCTTGGAGGAAGAGGTACACTGTTTACCGGGATTAGTCAAGGTTAGCTAGAGCCAGCCAGGGTCTTTCACCAGGCGTCCTAAGCAGTGGTGTGTCATGGTCACTCGTGAGCTGTCTTGTAAATCACCAAGAGAGTAATGCGTAGGTGTGTGGTTCTCTCCTGTAAGGCAGTCAGTAGAATAGTATCGCTCTCAGCCCTCGTATTCTGAAACACACCCTGCAGTGGGTGATAGCGGGCATGCCAGAAACTGTACACAGCAGGGTATGCCCCAGCATTCTTGCCTTCCACGCAGGAGACTCAGGTTCAATTCCCAGCCAGTGCACCTCATATGCAGCCACCGCCCAGCTGTCAGCAGAGGCTTGTGTGTTGCTATGATGATGAACAGGTTTCAGCAGAGCCCCCAGACAAAGATGGACTAGGAAGAAACGCCTGGAGAGCTACTGAAAATCCGTCTCTGAAAACCCTGAGAATCACAGCATTCGGATCTGCAGCCAGTCATAGGGGTGGCACAGGACTGGGCAGCTTTTCATTCCATTGTGCTTGGGGTCACCATGAGTCGGGCCGGCTCAATGGCAGCTAACAGCAACAGTAACACACACACACACACGCATCCCAGTGAGAGTTATGGGGCTTATGAATTAATTTAGAGCCTTTGTGGGATGATTTTATAGAACCTCCTGTTTGCTTTTTAATTTTACCCATGGAAGAATTTTTAATAAGGAAGTGAACAAGATGCGATGAAGAAAACATCCCCCGTGAGTGTATGTTGTCCTTGTGAACACTCTCCCAGAGGTGTGAAATAATTGTAACTGCTGGAATCATAAAAGACTTGTCAACTATTGGTCGAGTGCTTTGTCTGTGCCCAGGTACTGAGTTGACCCCCTGTTGCACACCAATTAATCCTCCTGTCATTCCTGGAGGTGTGTAGTAACTGTTTTCCCCATTTCTTGGGGAGGATTAGAGAGGGTGGTCACCTGCTCAGGATCACAGAGCCATGAGTCTTAGAGCCAGAATTCAGATGCTAACATTTTCACACTTAACCACTTCGCTATTCTGAAACCTGATGTTATGGAATGAATTATGTCCACTAAAAAAGAAATGTAGAAGTCTTAAACACTGCAGCTGTAAATAGGACCTGTTTGGAAATAGAGGTTTTCTTTTGTTGTGTTAATGAGGTCATTAAATTAGGATGGGTCCTAAACCTAATCACTTCTGAGTGGTGTCTTATAAAAGGAGCAGAATAGGCACAGAGACACACAGGGGGAAGACAGATGCCACGTGAGAACTTGTCTCCAAGCAAAAGAACGCCAAGGATTGCTGGCAAACACCAGAAACTAGGAAAGAGGCCAGCAGAAGTAGTTAGCATGGCCATGACCCTGATTTGGACTTTCAGCTTATAGAAATTTGAGAAAATACATTTCTATTCTTCAAAGCCATTCACTTGTGGTATTTTTTGTTACAGCAGCACTAGGTAACTAAGACACCTAAGGTATGATTTTACTTGTTCTGCCACAATGTAACAATTACAGTCTTTTTTAAGGGAGAAATGTGACTTGTGTTCCCTATCATCACCCTGTGGTTTTGAAAGTGGAACCTAATATTTGAAAGCCAGGTGATGGTGGCCTTGAAGTCTAGACTCAGTGCCTTGGAATTTGGTTGTTAAGATTCAGTCAACCAACAGACTTCATTCCAGGGCATTCTATATGCCTCACACTGCAATAGGAAAGGAATCTGTGTCTCCTCCACTGGAGGCCTTCCCGGACCCAGCCCCCACACTTAGTCCTCCTCCCTTTGCTCTGTGTTCCTGCCACTATGGCAACTGTCATGTCACATCTTAACCACAGGGGACATTCTTAGAATCCCTACATAAGTGTACCTGTCATGTCACATCTTAACCTCAGGGGACAGTCTTAGAATTCCTACATAAGTGTACCTTTAAAAACCCAGACCCAGTGCCCTCGAGTCGATTCCGACTCATAGCGACCCTACAGGACGGAGCAGAACTGCCCCATAGAGTTTCCAAGGAGCGCCTGGAGGATTCGAACTGCCGACCCTTTGGTTAGCAGCTGTAGCACTTAACCACTACGCCACCAGCGTTTCTATACCTTTAAAAGGCTGCTGAAAATTAATTCACTTAAAATGAGGACAAGAATCCAAAGTAAATATTGGGGAAGAGGAGATTTGATTAGGACTTACCTTGAAAAACAAAAAAGCTTAGTTTACCTCTCAACTAATAACACGTAGATTTTAATTCCATCTGTGTGGTGGCTGAAAGCAGAGAACACCAGAAAGATGTTTACCTGTGTTTTATTGGCTATATGCAAACCCATTCAACTGTGTGAATCGTAACAAATTATGGATAACATGGCAAAGAATGGGAATTCCAGAGCACTTAATTGTGCCTTGAGAAACTTGTACATAGATCAAGAGGCAGTCGTTAGTACAGAACAGGGGTTACTGCATGGTTTAAAGTCAGGAAAGGTGTGCGTCAGAATTGTATCCTTTCACCATATGTGTTCAGTCCCTATGCTGAGCAAATAACCCAAGAAGCTGAACTCTGTGAAGAAGAACGGGGCATCAAGACTGGAGGAAGACTCATTAACAACCTGTGTTCAGATGACACAACCTTGCTTGCTGAAAGTGAAGAGGACTTGAAGTACTTACTGATAAAGATCAAATACCACAGCCTTCAGCGTGGATTACACTTCAACATAAAGAAAACAAAAATTCTCACAACAGAACCAGTAAGCAACATCATGATAAATGAAGACAAATTGAAGTTGTCGAGGATTTCATTTTACTTGGATCCACAATCAACACCCATGGAAGCCGCAGTCAAGAAATCAAAAGGCACATTGCACTGGGTAAATCTGCTGCAAAAGACCGGTTTAAAGTATTGAAAAGCAAAGATGTCACCTCAAAGATTAAATAAGGTACACCTGACCCAAGCCATGGTGTTTTCAATCACCTCATATGCATGGGAAACCTGGACAGTGAATGAGAAAGACCCAAGAAAAATTCACACCTTTGAATTGTGACATTGGCAAAGAATATCGACTATACCATGGACTACCAAAAGAACAAGCAAACCTGTCTTGGAAGAAGTACAACCAGCATGCACATGAGAAGCAAGGATGGTGAGACTACGTCTTACATACTTCAGACATATTATCAGGAGGGATCAGTCCCTGGAGAAGGACATCATCCTTGGTAAACTGGAGGGTCAACGAAAAAGAGGAAGACCCTCAGCGTCATGATTGACACAATGGGCTCAAGCATAACAATGACAGCACCTAACAACAACATGTGCTAATAACACTAACAAAATGAAAGTGTTGATTTGGGGAGTTGAATTTGTTTTTTAAGTCATTGAGTCACAGAGTAGGACAGTAACCTTATCCACGTGTGACTTTTGCAGCATGATGGGAGAGAGTCATTTCCATCATAAAGAGGACCCTTCATTCATGGGCTGACTCAGTTTTCCCAAGGGCCCCTCTTAATTATCTGATGTTCAAGCATTAGCATCTTCCTTTCACTTTTCTTAATTGTTAACTGGTGTAACTCCACCAACAAATTGTCAGTGGCTGATTTGAGCACTTCTCCAACTTTGCTTTCTTCAATTTCATGAAGTCCTGCATTTTGGTTTTGGTTTGGTTTTTATGCAGTATTTACACTTCTACTCCACACTTCGTTTGCTTTTATTTATTTATTTTTTTTTTGCAGGGGGGTGGGGCGGTGTGTTGTAGTGCCAGATGGTCCCAACAGTCAGAAGGAGATCAGCTAACAAAGACATGGATCAGATAGATGTTAGTGTTTGAGGAGAGCTATTAGAGTGGGGACTAACACTGTAAGTGCACGCATACCTCAGAGATATTGTGGCTTCGGTTCCAGACCACTGCAAGAAAGTGAATGTCGCAATAAAGCAAGTCATGCTAATTTACTGGTTTCCCAGTGCCTGTAAAAGTTATGTTTACACTATACTGTAGTCTCTTAAGTGTGCAATAGCATTATGTCTAAAAACATAATATACCTACCTTAATTTAAAAAAAAAAAAACTTTATTGCTAAAAAATGCTAACCATCATCTGAGCCTTCAGTGAGTCATAACCTTTTTGCTGGTGGAAGGTCTTGCCTCAGTATTGATGGCTGCTGACTGTTCAGGGTGGTGGTTGCTGAAGGTTGGGGTGGCTGTGGCGATTTCGTAAAATAAGACAGTGATGAAGTTTGCTGTATCGATTGACTCTTCCTTTCACGAATGATTTCTCTGTAGCATGCAATGCTGTTTGATAGCATTTTGCCTGTAGCAGAACTTCTTTCAGAATTGGAGTCAACCCTCTCAAACCCTGCCACTGCTTTATCAACTAAGTTTATGTAATATTCTAAATCCTGTGTTGTCATTTCAACAACGTTCACAGCTTCCTCACCAGGAGTAGATTCCACCTCAAGAAACCACTTTCTTTGCTCATCCATAAGAAGCAACTCCTCATCCGTTAAAGTTTTATCCTGAGATTGCAGCAACTCAGTCCCACCTTCAGGCTCCGCTTCTAATTCTAGCTCTCTTGTTCTTTCCACCACATCTGCAGTCACTTCCTCCACTGAAGTCTTGAACTCCTCAAAGTCATCCATGAGGGTTGGAGTCAACTTCTTCCAAACTCCTGTTAATGTTGATATTTCGACCTCCCATGAATCATAAATGTTCTTAATGGCATCTAGAATGATGAATCCTTCCCAGAAAATTTTCAATTTACTTTGCCCTGATCCATCAGAGGAATCACTATCTATGGCAGCTATAGCCTTACAAAATGTATTTCTTATATAAGAAGACTCCAAAGTTGAAATTACTCCCTGATCCATGGGCTGCAGAATGGATGTCGTGTTAGCAGACATGAAAACAACATTAATCTCCTTGTACATCTCCATCAGAGCTCTTGGGTGACCAGGTGCGTTGTCAGTGAACAGTAATATTTTGAAAGGAATCTTTTTTTCTGAGCAGTAGTTCTCAACAGTGGCCTTAAAATATTCAGTAAAGCATGTAGTAAACAAACGTACTGCCATCTAAGCTTTGTTTTTCCATTTATAGCACATAAGCAGAGTAGATTTAGCATAATTTTTAAGGGCCATAGGAGTTTTAGGATGGTAAATGAGCACTGGCTTCAACTGAAGTCCCCAGCTGCATTAGCCCTTAACAAGAGAGTCAGCCCGTCCTTTGAAGCTTTGAAGGCAGGCGTTGACTTCTCCTGTCCAGCTGTGGAAGCCCCAGATAATCTTCCAGTGTAAGGCTGTTTTGTCCTCACTGACAATCTGTGGTTTAGTGTGGCCGCCTTCGTCAGTTATCACGGCCAGACCATCTGGGTCACTTGCTGCAGCTTCCGCAGCACCATTTGTTGCTTCACCTTACACTTTTATGGCGTTTTACCTTAAACCTCATGAACCAACCTCTGCTAGCTTCAAACTTTACTTCTGCAGCTTCCTCGCCACTCTCAGCCTTCGTAGAATTGAGGAGATTTAGGGCCTTGCTTTGGACTAGGCTTTGGTTTAAGGGAATGTTGTGGCTGGTTTGAGCTTCTGTCCAGACCACTGAAACTTTCTCCATATCAGCAATAAGGCTGTTTCACTTTCTTGATCATTCGTGTGCTCACTGGAGAAGCACTTGTAATTTCCATCAAGAACTTTTTCTTTGCCCTCACAACTTGGTATGTACATTGTTTGTTTTTTGTTTTGACATAATGCTATTGCACGCTTAGTAGATTACAGTATAGTGTAAACATAACTTTTATGTGCACTGGGAAACCAAAGAATTAGTGTGTCTCACTTTATTGCAATATTCACTTTACTGCAGTGGTCTGAATCTGAGCCCGCAATATCTCCAAGGTTTGCCTGTACTTACAATGTTAGTGCCTACCCCGAGAACTCTTTCGCCCAAATACTAGCATCTCTCTGGTCCGTGTCTTTGTTAGCTGATCTCCTTTTGACTGTTGGGACCATCTGCCACTATAACACCCACCCCACCCTCTCCCCCACAAAAAGCAAATGGAGTACGGAGCAGAAGTGTGAATATTGCAACAACAACCAAAAAATGCAGAATTTAATGAAATTGAAGGAGGGAATGAGTTTAAGCATCGATATTGCGTGTGCTTCCTCAGTGAGGGTAACAGGACAGTGACTCACAAAGGAAAAAGCCTTGGGACAGAGTGCAGGAGCTGTTTGTAGTCCTCCTTGTTATCTTCAGCAGGGTGGACAAGGCTCCAGTGACCAGTCCCTGCCCTGCTCTTCAGCCTCATCTCACACTGCCCTGATAGACCCATGCTGTTCTTCCCCCCTACCTCCTCCCACTTCCCAACCCCATTTCTCCATGAATAACCAGTTGCCCTCGAGTCAGTTCCAACTCATGGTGATCCTGTGTGTGTCAGAGTAGAACTATGCTACACAGGGTTTTCAGTGGCTGATTGTTCAGAAGTTGATTGCCAGGCCTTTCTTCTGAGGCACCACGGAGTGGACTCAAACCACCAGCCTTTCAGTTAGCAGCCAAGCAGGTTAACACTTTGAACTACCCAAGACCATTCCATGACTACCTGCAGTTTTCAAGATTTAGCTTATTGTGAGAAATGACTCTCCAACTCTATTCAGATCAAAGCGATTTATCGAAGCCAATATATTGTTCGAATCGGGGCCATGAAAATCTCAGTGTCTGAAGCTCATGGATCCCAGGGAGCAGATCACACCTAATTATAGTACCACAGGAGGAACTATAAAGCACAACATTCTAATAGGTTTACAGTGATTGAGGTCAATCAGAGGCAGGACAAAGCAAAGCATGATTTTTAACGTTATTGGTTACATTAACACAGCTGGAATACACTGATGGGCTAAAAGACATAATTAGAAGACATGTGGTCATGGATGAGCATCTCATGACTGTCACAAAACAATAGCATGAGATACTGTCAGGAA
This sequence comes from Elephas maximus indicus, assembly GCF_024166365.1. Classification (NCBI taxonomy): domain Eukaryota; kingdom Metazoa; phylum Chordata; class Mammalia; order Proboscidea; family Elephantidae; genus Elephas; species Elephas maximus. Next base: position 84,739,109 of record NC_064827.1, on the reverse strand, counting down.
CAGATTGTTAAACATTACCTCACCCAGAGCATAAAATCTCCCGGGGCAACCTAAAAGAGTTTTAATAAGGCTTGGTTGCAGACCCCAGACAGGTAGTATCCACATTCTTAGCCTGACCACAAACAAAATCATTTCCTTAATAATAGGGTTGGTTCCTAAGCAACAGAGTTTGAATCTGTGTGAAAGGTTAGTATTAGTTGAGACGTTTTATTTTAGGTCAGATGCCTTTTTTGATTTTATATCCCATATCAAGCTGAAGCATCGTCTTCCCCATGAAACATTGCCCAACACAGGCCTCTTCCCTCCTGCAGGATTGATTGCTCCCAACACTGTGTCCCCACCATACAGACTAATATCTTAGGCACATCCCTGGCTGTGCATCCCTCCCTCCCATCATCTGGAAAGGTGTGGAGGATAAAAACCATATTTCCTTCTTCTTTATTTCCTGGCCCAGTGCTAGGAACACGGGTGGGCTCTGAAATGTCTATTGAAGGAATAAATGAATAATAATGATCTGTGTGCTGCTTTTCTTCCCTACAGGCAGAGCCTGAAACTTCCTTGTGCTATTTGTCTATCTCACTGCGCCCCCAGCAGTACACTGCCCCTTGGAGATGTTCAGTCAGAACTGAAATGATCAGTTTCCCTTGGGATGTTTTTGCATCCTTAGGGCAAACTCTGGCTCGTGAGCCACTAGATGGGACCCTACATCTCTTATCCTGGCCTTGAGGAGCTGAGTCTTGAGGCTGAGAGTTCTGCTTTGTAGAACCCCAGAATTGAGTTCAAGGAGACCTCCTGTAATTATACAGAACAGGGAGTTGTTGACGAGTCATCTTTGAGCCCTACCTCTTAGATGGATGTCCCCAGACCAAAAACCAAACCAGACCCGTTGCTGTTGAGTCGATTCCAGCTCGTAGCAACCCTATAGGACAGAGCAGAACTGCCTCATAGGGTTTCCAAGGAGCACCTGGTAGATTCAAACTGACAGCCTTTTTGGTTAGCAGAGAAGCTCTTCACCACTGCATCACCAGGGCTTCAAGAGGTATTTACCTTTATGAATTCCTGACCCCACCTTTGGTCTCATTTGCTTAAAATTGAATATCCGTCCAGTAACCCAGGAGGCATGAGACCTTAAACAGAAATACGTAATAATGATTTTTGCCTTCTCGATCATGTTTCATTGCCTAAATGCTGCTGTTAGTACATTCTTCGAAAGTAGAAAGTGCTATTTAGTTTCTGGCTTTTTTCATACTTTTGAAAGTTATGTCCAAGTGGAATTTGAAGGTAAGGGGCAAAGGACTTTTAAAGCAGGTGCTTGAGATGTTTTGAGGCTTGGTTGAGGCTTGGGGCCCCGGTGGCACAGTTCTTAAAGAGCTCGGCCACTAACCAAGTGGTCAGCAGTTCAGATCCACCAACCACTCCTTGGAAACCCTATGGGGCAGTTCTACTCTGTCCTATAGGGTCGTTATGAGTTGGAATCAACTCGGCAGCAACGAGTTTGGCTTCTCGGTTTTTGTTTAGGCTTGATGGAGGCTGTGTCTGTTCCGATGGTGTTTTTCCATCCTCTACTTTGTCAACAGTGGTGTGTGGCCATAAGCAGGCTTCACCAAGCAGACCTACTCCCATTTTAGACAGTTTTCTCTTTCAAAAGAGCTTCACTGGAGCTCAGATCTGAGTCTTCACAGGCAAAGACCATTTCTTTAATTTAAAATGCAAATCTAACGTTCTACACGTAGCAGTGTAGGGACACTATGTGAGAGCAGGACTTACCCTTGACCACTGAAAAACAATGACAAAATGGGGTAGATCTGTAACATATCTGCTTCCCGTCCAAGCTGGAAAGCATTATAAAGGTAGAAGTTACACTGAAGTCATTTATTCAGTAAACATTTATTAAAAACCAATTGCTGTCGAGTCAATTCCAACTCGTGGCAACCCCAGTGTGTCAGAATACAACTGTGCTCCATAGGGTTGTCAGTGGCTGATTTTTCAGAACTAGATAGCCAGGCCTTTCTTCCAAGGCATCTCTGAGTAGATTCGAACCTCCGGCCTTTACAGCTGAGCACATTAACCATTTGTACCAGCCAGGAACTCCAAACATGTGTGAAGTACCTACTATTTATAAAACCCAGTGCTAGGCACTTGGATTACAAAAATGAATAAAACAGGGTCCCTACCACCTAAGGGAAACCCTGGGGGCATAGTGGTTAGGAGCTATGGCAGCTAACCGAAAGGTCGGCAGTTCAAATCCACCAGGCACTCCTTGGAAACCCTATAGGGCAGTTCTGCTCTGTCCTCTAGGGTCGCTATGAGTCGGAATCAACTCAATGGCGATGGGTTTGTTTTTTTGGTTTTACCACCTAAGAGCTCTTGGGGGCCGGTGGAGACGTACACATAAACAGGTGATTACAGAACATTCCATGCGCCCTCAGAGGAGAAGCATGCTGTCAAGAGTCTGAGAAAGCTTCAGCAAGATAAGGGCTTTTGAACTGACCGTTGCATGGAGGAGTGGATAAGGGAGAACTTTCTAAAAGACTGCTATTAATTACACAAGCAAGTGGAATGAAGGCTATCGCATCAGGCAACTGGGGGAACTGATCCTTGATGAGGTCACCGTGGGTCTCTCAGAACCTCTGCACAGTTGGTGCCCACAGCTGCCTCAGTTGTGTCTCTGTAGTTGTTGGCAGCACCCAGCACTGGCTACTTAGTCACTGTGGGCTCTCATCTCCCTCTTCCACATCCCAGCCCACTGGCCAGATAACCTGCCTTCTCATATTTAAGATGACCTGGTGCCTGCAGTATTACAAAGAATCCATTTTTCGAAGATCTGAAACAAAAAAATATATATAGTTCAGTAGAAAAATAGTGGCTTTGGAACACTTCTGAAGGATTTAAAAAAAAATAAAGGTGTTAAAGAAGTTTATACGTGTAACTTAAAAATAAAGGTGTTGCACGCCCCTTAAACCAAGCAATTAAAGGAAAAACAGCGGTAGTAGAGTCCCCAAGGTCTAGTGGGATTTAAAATCTTTGTGACGGAGAAAATTACTTGGGAAGGAAATAGAGCGTAAATATCTAGAGAAAGCTCTTCACATGTGGAAAATCTGGGGAAATTTGAAGGCATTAAATTCTCATGAAGATTTTGCTACACTTTTGAGTCAGCCCAATATTGAGCTACATCAGCAAGTACCGCCAGCTCCCTCAGGTGCCACATGAAAAATTCTGAGTTTCCTTTTAAAGGCGTCCGGGACTACTCTAATGTGGCCAGGGGCTGCGGGGCTTGGACACTTTACATCTGCTCTTATTTTGCGCCTCTTGGCTTTACTGCTGAGCTCTGATTTATGCATGTGAATATTTATGGGTCTCATTGGTTCACACCTCCTTGCCCAGAATCAGGTATGTGGGCTCATGGGAAGCAAATGCAGGCCTCGCAGCAATAGGCTGGGACCTACAACATGTTAGTGTAAATAATATGCATTTTATTGCATCATTTTTCTGTTCATTTGATGCCCCCTGTATTTCTAGCATCGGAGCACAGTAGATAAAAGCTCAGCTGCTAACCAAAAGGTCAGTAGTTCCAATCCACCATCTACTCCTTAGAAACCCTACAGGGTAGTTCTACTCTGTCTTGTAGGATCACTTTGAGTCAGAAGCGACTCAACAGCAAGAGTTTTTTTGTTTTTTTTTTTTTTTTTGGTCTTCCCAGTAAGGTCGCTTTGATGCCTAAGGCATGACTGACCATGGTCTTTTCAGCCGTTTCATATGCATGTGAAAGCTGGACAATGGAAAAGGAAGACAAAGAAAAATTAATGTATTTGTATTGTGGTGTTAGCAAAGAATACTGACTGCCAGAAGAATGAACAAATCTGTCTCAGAAGAAATACAACCAGGTTGCTCCCTAGAAGCAAGGATGGCAAAACTTTGGCTCACTCACTTTGGACATGTCATCAAGAAAGACTAGTTGCTAGGCGGTGGGATGCAGGCCCCAAATTCTCACAAAAAGACCAGACTTAATGGTCTGACTGAGACTAGAAGGACCCCAGAGGTCATGGTCCCCAGACCTTCTGTTAGCCCAAGACAGGAATCATTCCCAAAGCCAACTCTTCAGACAGGGATTGGACTGGACTATGGGATAGACAGTGATACTGGTGAAGAGTGAGCTTCTTGGATCAAGTAGACACATGAGACTATGTTGGCATCTCCTATCTGAAGGGGAGATGAGAGGGCAGAAGCTGGCTGAATGGACACAAAAATAGAGAGTGGAGGGGAGGAGTGTGCTGTCTCACTGGGGGAGAGCAATTAGGAGTATATAGCAAGGTGTATATGAATTTTTGTATGAGAGACTGACTCAATTTGTAAACTTTCACTTAAAGCACAATAAAAATTTAAAAAAAAAGACTAGTTGCTAGAAAAGGACATCGTGTTTGGTGAAGTAGAGGGTCAGCGAAAACGAGGAACCCTCTATGCAATGAATTGACACAACAGCTCTGCGTCAACAGACTCAAACATACCAATGATCATGAAGATGGCGCAGGAACATAAGGTCACCACGAGTCGGAGCTAACTTGATAACAGCTAACAACAGATTTTTTGAAAGAGAGCTTGGTTTTTTTGTGATTTCATGTAATGTTCACTTAGGACCCCCTTGATATTGGCATGCTGCCTTCCCTCCCCAGCACCATTGCTTTGTGAAACGTGCTCCCTTTCCATCAGAAGTGTTTCACTGATGTACCTATGCCTCGCCAGCACTGGGTACCTATGCCTCAGCTTCCCCGAGGGGGTCAGTCTCCAAGAGATCAGACACAAATTCAAGCAAACACTCGTGTCATTTTGTCCCCTTTGCCTGAACATGCCTCTCCTTGCCCACATCCCGACATTTCCTCAGAGAATAGACCTTTGAGTGGTTTCCATGTGTTTTATGTCTTCTGTCAGACATTGGCAGTGGACTGTGAAGCAGTGCATTCTTACTCTTAGAGGACCATCGCTACAGAATCCTCATGCATCCCTTGTGGCCCACCTGAAGGTTGCCTTCATCTCCCAAGATTTCAGGAGTATACGGACAGTTTAGGGATCTTTGGGGGAGGGCTTCCAGAGCCTGCGTCACCCGTATCCCCATGCTCTTTATTTGATCACTCATTCACCAGATATTTATGGAGCACCTACTGTGTGCTAGACACATGACTGAGAGCTTCATCAGCCTTATTTTTAAACACATTTGACAAAATATATTTGAACTGTTTGAAGAGCAGCCAAGGTAATATTTGGAGGCCGAAATGCTGACATTTCTCTGAATTTTCAACAGCCTATGGATGAAACTGGACAAAACATTTGAAATCGGAACTGAATAAAAGAATGCAGGTGGTGTGGCTTCCAATTGTCAAAATCAATCCCAGCCATCTCTGTAAAAATGTGTGTTTTAATTTTTATTTTCCCATCCAGATGAGGTTGGGCAGGTGAATTTATAACATGTTTGACTTCCATTTTTACAACGAAATTTTTTTTTAATATATTTGTGTAACACCATTAGCTTTATTCATCTAGGGCTTTGTGTTGGCTCTTCAATTTATTTATATGTTTTCTTTAAACACTTGGCTTAAGTGGTAGGGGGAGGGGAGGACAATGAGCTGTAAGAGTTCCTTTGAAAACATGACAGTAATCAAAAGGAAAGCTTAAAAACCCAGGCCTCTCACATACAGTCCGAAGTTCCTTTCTGAAGAGGTTTTCTCATTATTGAAATGTTCGTTCAGGTGTATTCTGCTCTTCTCCTCTCTCCCTTGTCCCTTCTGCTGATTCTCTCAGATTCTCACTGGTGTTTATTCTTTTGCTGTGTTCTAGTCTCCATCTCCTGGCAGTTCCTCACCCTTGGGTGCAGAGTCCTCCAGTATACTCCATCATCCCAGTGACCCTGCGGAAGCCTCCACAAATAAAGAGGTAGGTGCCATTTTGTTTTGTTGTCATACTGGTTTGTGCTTTCTCTAGCCTCCCAGAGCTTCTGACCTAAATTCACCTAATTTCTCTTTTCCATAGTGGGGTTAGTTGATTAAAGCTTTGTTGTCCAATTTGGCAGCCACTAGCCTTGGGTGTCTTTAAATTTAAGTTAATGAATAAAATTAAAGATTCAGTACTGCAGTAACACTACTTTTCAAGTGCTAATAGCCATACATGGCTAGTGGCTACCATATGTACATTTCCATCAGTGTAGAAAGTTGTTTTGGACAGGGCTGGACACTGGACATTAAACACTCTATGGATCAACGTCCTTCTTCATGGCATTACATGCATTCTGATAGCGTGGGTTTCAGTTGCTATGTGGTTCATGAATGGGTTGGTTTCCTAAATACCCATTTATTTCAGACCTAAGTTAAATATCTTTCATGTGAACAGGGTGACCACCCAAAAAAAACCCAATGCCGTGGAGTCGTTTCCGACTCATAGCGACCCTATAGGATGGAGTAGAACTGCCCCATAGAGTTGCCCCAGTTTACCTCGGGTTGTTCCAGCTTACACCTTTGGTCCAGCCAACCCATTAGGTGGGCACCAGTTTTAATTTTCTAAAGGAGCACTGTCCAAGCAAACCTTCTGTGATGATGGAAATGTTCTATTTCTGTACCATCCAGTATGGCAGCCACTAGCCACTTGTACCTGTCAGGGCCTTGGAGTATGACTCATGGGACCAAAGAACTGAAGTTTTTGTTTTATTTAATTCTTATTTAATTTAAGTTTAAATATCCACATGTGGCTCTGGGCTGCTGGACAATGCAGCTTTCAAGTGCTCTGGTTTGGTGACAAATGAAATGGTTGCCCTACTGATGGGGGCACGCTGAGCTCTGGCATAGAGTGGTGAAGGATGAAGGTACTGCTTACTCCTCCTTGGGGGTCTGGGGCTAGGAAAGGGCAGGTGTTTCTCCCTGAAGAGGGCCCGCAGCCTTCTCCAGTACCCATTGTCCTTTTACACCTCACTACCTGCCACCCACACCAACTTATGAACCAGCATCAGATAAATATTAGCGTGCGCCATAATCTGTGTGTGGGCTCTGCTCACTCTAAATATAGATGCTGCCGAATCAACACTTGAGGATATGCGTTAAAGAGGTTAACCACATGATGATGACTGTCTCATTTGCCTTCATGTTGCTAATAAGTATGTTAAATGCAACGGAAGAAGTCGATCTCCATTTTAACCTGGTCGGCAGATCACTTCTGAAAGGGGTCTTAGGTAAAATTTACCCTTAAAGTGTTATTGGATACATATACATTTGCCACTAAATATTGATGAAGAGGACAAGTATATTCTTTTTTTATTAATACGATCATATAAAACCAAACAAGCATTGAGAGACCCTCTCTGAAATGATGTCAGCATTAGAAGTTAGATTTGAAATATACTTTGTACTCCCCTGGTCCTGATCCTCTGACCCTACACCACTGGAACAGGAGCGACAGGGTCACAGTTTCTGCTGACCCCACCATCTCCTAGCTTTCCTTCATACTTCATTCACGGCATGCAATGGGTGACAACAGATAACAGGACGAAAAGAAGGACAGCCACAATGACAGTAACAGTGATGGGAATTACCATTTCTTGGGCACTTCTGGTGTTCCAGCCACCGGGCTGAGCAAATTGCAGCTAGTATCTCATGTGAGGTAGGTATAATCATCCCCATTGTTAGCTGAGGAAGCTGAGAGGTTGAGTAATTTACCTGAGGTCACAGAGCTCACAAGTAGTTGAGTCAGGATTTGAATCCAGAACTCCCGTGGGCCCATGCTCTTAACCACCAGGATCTGCTGCAGTGTCACTGTGTGCACAGCCGTGGTAGATTGTTCATTAATATTCCAATTGTCAGGCCTCCAGGCTCTGCACACCATTTGTGAAACCCCCCAGAAAATCCCAAAGATTTCAGCCTTTGGCTTTCTTGAATGTGAGTCGACTTATTAATTCTTGAATGTTAAGGGTCAATCGATGTTCATTTCAACCCACATGTGAGAAGACAAGGGGCTCATCAGACATCTGAATATTCAGCATGAGATATAATAAGCAAGGCTAATTTGTTCGTTTCTCAGTTCCTACAAGACTTGGTACGTGTTTCTGCATATCCTTAGAAATAATGATGAAAATCCTCTTTGTGTGCCATAATTAGAGATGCTTTCATTTCCCAAATTCTTTTTTAAAAAATTACTACTCTAGAGACTAAAGAAAGCCAGTCCTGAGCTTGTGAATAGAGAATAAGTGAATTGACCAAATGCCCTCCATTGTGGCTCTAAATCAAATAGCAGCTTTTAGAGCTGTAGACTCAAATAATTCTTTTTGTAGCTGCTGCTATAATCTGGACACTCTTCTTGAGATTAGCATTCAGAAGAGTATCCTAATAGCCCAAGACATTCTAAATTGGCCTCTTGAATGTACCTAGAGGCTAAGCCAGTAGAGTAAAAACTCTCAATACACTAAACCCTTTGTTACCAGGGGTTAGGTCAGGGAGGTGGTTGGGGAATAACAAAACCTGTGGCCCTTATGAGGAAATTAGTTTCCATCTGCACACCGTGAAGTTGTGGTTTGTTTCTGTTTTTTTTTTTTTTTTAATTAATCAGAATTAAACAGACTTGGTGATTGACAATCAACTGAGCTTGGCTTCTCACTTGAGGAATTAGAAAGTAAAATTAATATGGAGAAATTCTCTTTCTTTCTATCCACATATCTTCCACTTGGTGTGAGTTTTTCTATAAATGCATTAGCAACCAAGCCAAACCAAACCCATGGCCGTTGAGTCAATTTCAATTCGTAGCGACCCCACAGGACAAAGTAGAACTGCCTTGTAGGGTTTCTAAGGAGCCACTGGTGGATTTGAACTGCCGACCTTTTGGCTAGCGGCCATAGCTTTTAACCACTGCACCAGCAGGGCTCCCGTTAGCAACCAGTTTTATTTCTGGTGACTTGTATCTTCAGTTTCTCTGAAGGTGGCCCTTTCCAAGGCAAGACACCCACTCTCTTTGGTGTGAAGAGCCTTTCCATCCCATTGAACATACTCTGCAGCAGGTTTCACTGATAAGTTGCTCTGTGCAGTGTATTGTGTGATTAGTGTTAAATTCTTGTCATTGTTCTGAATTGGGTTTAGAGTATTGAAATTAGGTTTTTTTAACTGTGCCCAATTTCTCACATAACATTTAGCATTACTACTTTTTTAAGAATGTTGTGAAAATATTAACTATTAATTTTGTCCCTTGGCCATTCCCATCTTCAAAGTAAAGAGCACCGTAGAAGGTGCACTGATGTCCCATGAGATCTCACCCCTCATTCAGGTCCAGGTCTCTTCAGTCTTCTACCCCTCTGAGGACCCCAGAGGAGGTATACCATCAATTCAAGTCAACCTATTGAATAGCTATGCTGTACTATGTACCCTTTCTCTAAGAGGTGTGTATTAAAATAATCACCTAATACCTGGTAGATTCTCAGCAATGAAAATCCTTAGGCTTTCTGAAGATAACCCTTGGCCATGCAGACCCAATGTTTTGCTCACTTTACAAACTCTTTAGTATTATCTCTCCACTCTCAAGCAATCCTTGTCACCGTAACCCAGACACATCAGCTACAAATTCTATTACTAGTGAAAACCAAAAAATAACAAACCCACTGCCATCTAGCCAATTCCAACTCATAGCAACCCTATGAATGAATAATAACTGGTGAAGCAGGAAGGAAGTTCCTGCTCTTATCCCACTCAGTTACCTCTAGGACATTTGCTTAGGAAAGGAACCAAAGGGTGAGTATTGCTGCTCTGCGGACAGGCATTTAGACTACCATCCACTCAGGCTCTAGGAGATTTTCAACACGCCCAGCATGCTGACCTTTGTTGGGAGATGGTACTTAATATGAGAAATTCCTGGGGTTTTTTGTCATTTACTTCTTTGTTTGCTGTGTTCTTATTTTAGGTAACAATGCAAGAATGATTTATATAATAGAATTTTTCAACTAAAATAACTGAGTAGGAGATGAAAGGAAGAGAGGAAAAAATCTAGCAGGCATTTTTAGCACAGTGAGAGATCAATGTGAAAAAAAAATACTGAGCTGATTTACTTGTTTCTCCAGGGGAATTCTTAATTTCTACATCTGATCATGTTGTTGTTCTTACTGGTCAGCAGCATTTCCACCTGGAAATGCAGATTCTTAAGGATACAACTGGTGCCTTTTTGTTGCCGTTGCTGATTATAGATTTGGGTCTGTGGGATAATTTTTAGGCTGACAGACATGTCTCTGATTGTGGAATGTAGGATTTTCATATTATCTAAGATACGAATGGATCGTTCTGGGGGTTGGGTAGTCTTTAATAGTAAATGCATGTGTTTATCCACATTTTGCTTTATCTAACCGATATGGTCCATAATTGATTAACAACTGCTACTGGTGATGCATTTATTTTTCGTGTACATAGGTGGTTGTGTTAATGCATATTTCATCACACTTGGCCCTTTTTGAAACCTCTTTGTCTTAATTACAGTCAAGAAAAAGCTTGGCATCCTTCCCCACCTACGTTGAAGGTAAGAGCTGAAAAGAAAATGTTGAGCACTGAGTCACTCATGAATCTTTTAGTGTTTTGGGTGTTTGAAGCACCAGGCTATAAGACGACAGTGGAGAAGAAAGACCACAAAGTTATTAAATGAATAATTTCTTTTATAAGGATCCGCACAAAGCTGGTTCCTGTGAGGTGGAGTTTAAAAATGTTCCCAAATGTCTCCAACTTTTCCACGCTGCTGTATCTCTCCATCGTCTCTAACATTAACTACTCCCTCTCCCCTCAGCACTTTCCCTCTAGTCTTTGGGTTCCCTAATTTGCTGCAACATCGCACAGAACTCACAAACCATATAGAGGAAATGGCTCACTCATTTGTGGAGTCTGGCAAGTCCCAAATGCGTGGATCAGGTGTAGAATTCTCCCTGGCTCAGTCTCTGCCCAAAGGCACCCAGCTTTCTCACTCCATGGGCCAGGAAGTCTACTGTGCATTATTAAAAAAAAAAATAGATGGAAGGTTTTTGAAAATTACTATCCCAGATGAGATCATTTTTCTCAGTACCTGGCTGGCAAAAATGATTAGTTTCTGTTTAGTTTCATTGACATTGTAAATCCATCACTAATATAAAAAATTCCTGAGGTTTTTTGTCACTTACTTCTTTGTTTGCTGTGTCCTTATTTTAGGTAACACGCAAGAATGATTTATATAATAGAATAGATTAATAATAGAAGACCGGCAGTCTTTTACTTCTTACAAAGCATAATCTGTCCAGGTATTATTTTAATTAGACTAGTGCTTCCCTGGAGCCCTGGTGGCGCAGTGGTTAAGAGCTTGGCTGCCAACTAAAAGGTCAGCAGTTTGAATCCACCAGCCACTCCTTGAAAATCGTATGGGGCAGTTCTACTCTGTCCTATAGGTTCGCTGTGAGTCGGAATCAAACTCAACGACAATGGGTTAAATGCTTCCCTGCTACACAATTAAAACTGTGTGTTATAAATAACCTAAATCTATAAGCGCTGCATGGCGGGAATATGTGGCTGGTGAGAATGTAAATTATGGTACTGGTATGTGATGAGGGCCAGTCTGCCTGGGTACCACTGTGGTACTGGTATGTAATGGGGGCCGGTCTGCCTGGTACCACTATGGTACTGGTATGTAGTGGGGGCCGGTCTGCCTGGGTACCACTCAGGGTGTTTAGTCCAGAAGTTTTTCTCTTAAAGACTAAGAATAAGACAAATAGCAAGTTTCCATATTTAATAGCTACCAGATTCTTTGTGAAGGCTTTTCTCAAACACTGTTTATTTCTTTGTTTCAACCACCACCTTCGTTTTAGAAAAATGAGAGAGTATTTTAAATCAGCATCCTGATAAGTAGCTTATCATGGGAAGCAGCTGTTTAAGCTCAAGATGAGCTTGATTTTTAAGGATAAAAATAAAAACCGCTTTATATTAACTTCCAAGAGGAAAAACAAATTGTTTCAGTTTCAAATTATCTACTTTAAGACCGTAAGGTTTGAACAGCGGGAGAAAAATGTATATAATCGTCTCCCCAAATAGGGCATTCAAGTCCAAGAAAATAGATATGTTTTAATTACAGAATTCAAATGGCTTTCCTAGTGCATCCATTATAAATTTATACATTAGTCTCAGACATGTTTTAATTTAGAGTAGGGTTTATAGGTAATTATGGTTAGAATCAGATGCCCCCAATTTAAATATTTAAAACTAAGGTCTGATTAAAAAAGACAGGTCAATGAGAACAGAAAATTTCTATTTTCTTGGAATTGATCTGAGTGCGGGATCAGACTGGGAACATGATGGCCTGTAGTTTAGCAAGACTGATCACATGGGACCATGGCTTTTGGGTAATATCTGTTCTGCAGAATCAGAATTAGAGACTAGTATAGGAATTCAGGAGCCCTGGTGGCGCGGTGATTAAGACTACAGCTGCTAACCTCCAGCCACTCCTTGGAAACCCTATGGGGCAGTTCTGCTCTGTCCTGTAGGGTTGCTATGAGTCAGAATTGACTTGATGGCAACAGGTTTTGATTTTCTGTAGGAATCCAGACATTCTGAAACAGATACCCTATTTTTCTGATTTATAAAACTTGTCTCCCTGGTTGTGGAGAAATTTGGGAGTCCCTGGGTGGTACAAACTGTTAACATGCTTTGCTACTATCCAAAAGGTTGGCAATTTGAGTCCACCCAGAGGCACCTGGGAAGAAAGGCCTGGCGATCTACTTCTGAAAGATTATAGCCATTGAAAACCCTGTGGAGCACAGTTCTACTCTGACACATGTGTAATGCAATGCCATGAGTTGGAGTCAACTTGATGGTAACTGGTACTGGGTGAAAAGGTGGCAAGTAACAGGGACTGCTGTAAAATGAAGTTTTCTAATCAGCCTTCTATTCATCCAACTTTTTATCAAGTAGATATTTATTTAATAAATAAATACCGACAAACACCGACAAGACACAGGAGAGTCAAAGCTGAATAGGACATGGTCCTTGGCCCCAGAGAGCTCACAGTCAAACAGAAGAAACAACGCCCTTTATCACTGAATTTTATGTTTCATATTTAAATTAATATTCCCATCATTTCTCACAATAATGGGTGAAATAAATTAAGAAGAAACCATTCCTTCTTTCTGAAAACTAGGGGTGATTGAACGCGGACAGAGAGAGGTGACTTAGACAAGCAGGTTGGCTCACCTGCTCAGGGTACCTGGCCCACCTGGCAGGTGGTGAGGGGCAGAGGAGGAGCATGCAGTGTGGGAGGGGGATTCCCTAACTCTGCCCTCGGGTGACTTCCCTCACTGTTGCGGCTCTGTGTGTTACAGTTCCTGGACCTTGTGACCCTGAAGACTTGATCGATGGAATCATTTTTGCTGCCAATTACCTTGGCTCCACCCAGCTGCTCTCAGACAAAACTCCTTCCAAAAACGTGCGCATGATGCAGGCCCAGGAAGCAGTAAGCAGGATCAAGGTGAGGGGGGGCCGTGTACTTGGCGGGGGGTAAGGAATAGTGGGCCGATGCTTGCCCTGGGCTACAGTGGTCACCCCACACCTCATGTGTTCTCTCCTGAGTTTAGAGGAGTGTACACTGAGATACACCTGCTAGCCAAACAGAAGAAAAGAGCCAGCTTGTGCTGGAGTCCCTGCATACAGTAAGACCTGTGAGAGCCGGAACTTGACAGGACTCCCTTGTCTTTCCAGTCTCACAAGTTTTCCACCTTTGACAGGGTACAGTCTTACCACTTTTCTATCCCTCTCTATTAGTGGAAAATACTCGAGTTTTCCTTCTCTGACAGGTTTCTGCCTTACACAGGTTCCGGCTTTCGCAGGCTTTACTGTATAAATATTACGTATTTAGGTTGTTCTTGAGAAATAGTACCTATACCCTTAAACATATGATCATAAACTTTGAAAACTTGATCACCTGAGGAAGGATATCATTTTAGGTATTATGCCTCACATTTGGGAGGTGTGTCATTCACAGCTAGAGATCAACAACTTAAATGTTCATGTTTGCCGAGTTGGTTCAAACTAGGTCGCGTTGCTTTTAAACCAGCTGATCCTATCCAAGCTAGATTGAACTGGCTTGTTTCAAGTAGAATGAACCATTTGATCAAATCTAACCTGGCTAGTCTGAACAAGCCAGTGCAAGGCTAACCCAGTTTAAACCAGTTCGAGCCTGTCATAACTTGTTTGAATCTGTTTTATCAAGATTTAAAAGGAGCACGCCTGTTTGGTCCAGGAAAAGCCCCTTTTCATCTAGTTTAAATCATTCACAACTAGTTTGAACCAGCCAGAACCAGCTTGGTCCATTGAGAAATGCAGAGCTCTAGAATCTCCACCACAAATACCAACACCACCTATAACCATGGACAAACCCAAGACTACAGGGACACCTTGCCATCCAAATGCCATTAAGTGTCACCAGCACCTAGAACCGTTGGGCAGCCACACTAGAGGCACGAGCCCATTTTTACCTAGAACCACAGGGATAACATCACTATTGAGACCCAGAACCTGTATTTAGAGTGAATTGGAATAGATTAAGACTCACCAGAATTGGTTTTATCCAGTTTCAACTTGTCAAAATTGCTTTTCCTCTCAAGGAATCATTCCCATTTTTGTGTCTTCTCTCTCACACGTCCCCAGTTTCCATCCTGATATTTCTGTGGTAATGAAGAATGAGAAGGAACTACAAGTAGAAGGCAGTAAGTGAGAGTTCTTAATCCCTCAGTCAGAGAAAAAATATTTCGTGAGCACTTATGCATGCAAGGTCCCGTGAAGGAAGGGAAATCCAGATATATAAAGTGAGATCCTTTCCTTCAAGCTAAGCTGCCTGGGTGGCAACATCAAGCCAGCAAATGTACAGGGGGCACCAGAGGAGGAGAGAAGGCTGTGAGATGGCAGGTACCACAGGAGCACATCCAGGCCTCGGCGGGAAAGGGCTGCAAACCAGCGATTCGGAGGTAGATGGTAATTCTGGCCCTCTTACCCGAGCTGATTCCTGGCTCTGATATGTTATGAATATTAAACAAGGTCATATTTCCATTAATGCCCTAATTACAATGACCCTGAGTCCCCTCACCCGCTGCCCAGTTATTCTGCAATTATGAGAGCTCCTGTGTGAATGTCCGCAGGTCCCCTTCCCATTGCTTCCTCATCAAGCTGCTACCTACCATTGCTTCTGCTGCTGGGGCCTTCACGAGTTGTCTACTGCCTCCGACCACCCCTCTCCAAGCTCAGAACTGGGCCTTCCCTAATTACCCAAAGTGTAGTAAGCCCAGGCTGCAACTTTTGATTCCACGACTGAAATTTTAGGAAGTAGGATTTATAAAGCAGAGAATAATTTATACCTGTGCCTAGAGTGGCTGCTGTCAGCACTGATGGGCCACTGACAGGGGCTTGCCAGTTTCTTCCCTGTGAGGCAGGGACCCACTCAACCACTCTGTCAGGGACTGGTGAACCCTGTTTATGCCTAGAGGCCCAGCTGCCATGAGGTGTTATGTCTTCTGTGGTGTTTATAAAATTAACCTCTCCCAGGATGACTGCAACGGGAAGGTCCTCTTCTTTCAAGGGAACTCCCACCTCCTACCCGTAGAGATGTGTCATGCCCAATGGCCCCTAACAGGAGAACTCCATAGATGCATACCTAACTGACCTCCATGCCTTCTGAGTCTTCCAGGCTAAATAAGGCTACATGTAGAACATCAGCAGGTTCCTGCTGAGCTGCCCATCCAAGCTTGGTCTAATTCCTTCTCACTGTCTGCCCTTACCATGAAGAGGGGATGTTAATGGCTACAGATCTGCCCACGGTCTTCCCGATTTCCAGTTAGTATGTCCTACACACAGCATTCAAAATGAGAACTCACAGACCTCTCTGAGAGGACAAGCTGCTTTTCAGCACTGTCCCACATTAGTTCATACGGAGCAGAGAGCTTCAAAACAAGAAAGCCTATAGGAACACAGCTCTGACTTCTCATGCCCCATAATTACCAAACAACGCACTTAGTTACCTGGGTTAGTGGTACCCTTCCCAGTTCCCCAAGATCAGTGGAAATACAAGTACCCAACTCACTCAGTGGTTCTGTAATAGATGAGCACCACCTTTGCAAGATGTGAAAGTGAGTGGGGGCATTTTTGGTTGTCACAGCAACTGAGGGCGTCAAATGCCATTAGAGGGCCAGAGCCAGTTATACTGAACACCCTATAATGTCCAGGACAGATCAGCACAACAAAGATGTATCTCCACCAAAATGCCAAAGCACCCCTATCATGAGCACTGCTACAGCCCATTCAAGAGAATCCTCCAGAACAGAGAAAGTGTGCCCCCAAAGTAGTACTGAAGACGCCTGAGAGAGAAAACTGTTACTTTCATTTGAGTATCTCCTAGCTTCTCTCCATCAAGATTTCAGAAGTCTTAAGGCTCAGGTTTTCGTTCTGGGCACCTTGTTTTTTAGCCTTAAAGACTGTTTGGTAGCCTTTGACTCCTACAAGATAAAGGATCTACGTCTTTTCATATACATAGCACTAAGATGTCCCTAGGGGGGAATACACGAGACAAATCACTTGAACATAAATTGATTTTCAGGGTAGACTACGGCAGTAACTGTACCAGATCCCCACCCGGTGCCAATTGTATTGTAAATTACACCTTCTTATTTCCATGGTGGTGTCTGAGAGTGTTGGCTGGTAGTGTTGCGTTTTCTTTAAAGTCCAGCTCCCTGATAAGAGATCAGAAAATTTACTTTTGAAGCTTCAAAGGATTGATATGCAGAAGTTCCACGGTTCATTTGAACAGGAAAATAGATGACTTTGTCAGTCAGAACAAACAAGATGGAGGCTGTCTGGTTATAAACACAGTTTAGACCTGCCTGGAGCAGAGCAGACATCTGAAAAACATACATTGTTTTTACAGCAGATGACTCTAGTGTGAGGAATTCATTATAGAGGGGCAAAATTAAATTGTTACATTTCATTTATAACTTATATGTATCATGTTACAGTGTGTCCTGTGCATTTGAAAGAACTGTTGCCTGTCATGAAATATTTTCTGCCTCATATTCCTTTTACCATCCATTTAAATGCTCTTTCAGATTGTTTGGCTTTACACTCCGCCTGAAGCTTTTTCACATTGTGCTTAGTGTGTTTAGAACCCAGTGTCGATTTCAGCACTCCCTAGAAGGGGCACTGGGAGCCCTGGTTGCACAGTGGTTAAAGTGCTTGGCTGCTATCCAAAAGGTTGGTGGTTTGAGCCCACCAGCTGCCTTGTTGGAGAGAGATGTGGCAGTGTGCTCACGTAAAGATTTACAGCCTTGTAAACCATGTGGGGAGGTTCTACTCTGTCCTATAGGGTCACTATGAGTTGGAATCAACTTGACGGCAGTGGGTTGGGTTTGGTTTGGTTAAATGGACTCTATGTCGGGGAGTATGCAAGGACTCCATCATGTGCAGAGGGATCTTGAGGGTGGAGAGCAGTTAGCCAGATGGAACTGGGATAGTCTCAAGTGGCACTTGCACTGTGGCTCCTGCCATGCCAAGAAGACACCAGTCTCTAAGGGAGGTGGTGTCATACATGTTCCCAAAGAGAGACTGATGTTTTAGGAATGACTTACTCTAGCTACCTCAGTAGAGAGGATGCAGAGCAGAGTGAGGCTACAGTTTTTGTAGTGTCCATCCAGGAAGGCAGTGGGAAAGAAAGGTTCTGGGAATGTACTTTGAAATCTATTTAGCAATATCCTTTACAAGCTGCCTAATAAATTTCACCTTAGTGCTCTAATCTAAACAAAGGTAGAATAGTTTCCTCCTTTTATTTTCTGACTTCTTTTTCTTCCCTCACCCCTCACTTGCCCCAGAGACACCCATCCTGCCCCTCTCTCTTCCCTCTGCCCACATTGTTTCACCAGAGGATCGTAAGGCTGACCTCACCGTGTGTCCTGCTGTAATGAGATATTTGTGGTGCTTTGTTTGAACACACACTGAATGTAGCTTTCCATTTCCAAGCAGGCTTTAATTTCAGTTGTCTATTGACTGTGTTATCTGTATACCAACTGTATAGCAGAATTGAACGCTGCTTATTGAATGAGTGCTTGTTTTGAGAATTAGGATTTTCTTAAGTTAGCAAAGAATTTACAAATTCAGTTGCCAAATAGAGAATTTGGAGTTGTAGCTTGACTAGGCATTTTCTGCTTAATGTAAAAAGAAAGCAAATGAATTTGGCCCTAAAACCAAACCATCTGTCTGCAAGCCCCTGTGATAGGCATTTTAGGAGATAAAAATTAACAAAGACAGAGTCCTTGACCTTGAGATACTTGAGTCTAATCAAGGAGATAAGAAGAGTGCTTAGATAACAATAGTACAAGGCAAATGAAGGAATCAGAAATTAAAAGGCATTGCCTTTCATAAAAAATAAGCAAAATTAGAAGACACTTGATATTTTTCAGAGTTCCCCCCCCCCATTTGTACACTGTCTAATGGGGTCCTTTCTACCTTCTTTGTTCAGCATTTTTTAGAAGAAATAATATCCTTCCAGGAAGCCCCCATATAGCTTAAAAATGCGTTAAAGCAATGATTCTCAAAGTGTGGTCTCCAGACCTGCAGTATCCGCATCTTCTGGGAACTTGTGAGAAATGCAGATTCTCAGGCCCCATCCCAGACTCAGGGGATAGAGCCTGGAAATCTGTATTTTAACAAGCCTTCCAGGGGCTACGGATGCATGCTGTAGCTTGAGAACCACTGCCTTACGGAAGAGGGGGCTGTCAGCTGTGCTGTGCAGCTTTCCAGCCAACCAGAGGGCTTGTCACCAAAAGGATTCCATTGGCAAGTAAACTGAGGAAACACTGCAAGATAGATCTTCTTTAGGACATTTACCACATATGATTTCCTATTAAAGGCTCTGAGGAGTCCTGCACTAAGGAGACTTAATTGTGTTTAACCAAGAGTTCCCATAATTATCTGAACACAGAATATATTACTGTGTGATACCGGTTAACTTCCTGTTGCTTCGTATTCCCCAAAACACATTTTGGGGGAAACATCTAGAAAGAGCTTTGCCCTGCCTACTGTCAATACTTAATCTTGACCTAGGTGGGGATGCCCTCCTTCCCTGAAAAGGGTGGGAATTATGCCTGACCCCTGTCTAAAACCAAAACCAAACCCATTGCTCTAGAATCCATTCCAACTCATGGCAACCCCATATGTTACAGAGTAGAACTGAGAGGACACCAAACTTTAGGCCAATACAGCCTGTTCAGTTGTCTTCCTTCCTGTCCACTACATCTCCATCCTTATGTTTCACCTTCGTTCCCACTTCATTCTCTGCTCTTCAATCAGAAGACAGGGTGGCCTGCTGGACCCTGCCTGAGCCATAGAGATGGCTTCACGTCCGCACTGAGTGTGGTGTATATGTCTCCATTCTTTCTACATTTGTTAAACTTATGCAGTTAGATTACAAATGATGCCTAGATATTTTTTGGTCTATGCATTTTTGTAAAGAGCATTCATTATCAAATACTTCTTATATCTGTCTTTACTAATCTATCCCTAAAGATCAAATCTTTCCATTCTTTTATGATCTCATTTAATTTTCAAAAATTATGACTTAATTGTAGAATTAAGGTTTCTATCATTGTTACTCTGTCTAAGAAGCCCTGGTGGTACAGTGGTTAAGTGCTGGGCTGCTAACCCAAAGGTCAGAGGTTCGAACCCACCAGCTGCTCCTCAGGAGAAAGATATAGGAGTCTGCTTCCGTAAAGATTATAGCCTTGGAAACCCTGTGGGCAGTTCTTCTCTGTCCTGCAGGGTTGCTATGAGTTGGAATAGACTCAATGGCAATGGGTTTGGTTTTGTTTTTTTTTAGCTTTGTCCAAGTCATGTCATTTGCCATGTGCCTTGAAAAAGTCTGTAATTAGTAGAAAGAATACAGACATTCATATCAGGCCTTTGTGTACATGATCTCATTTACTTCTCACAGTGGTGGGGAGGGGGCAGATCTTGCGATGCTGGTCTTATTAACCCCACTTTACAGACAAATAAACCGAGAAGTTTACAGGTGAGAAACTTGTCCCAGGTCACACAACTAGTGGCTTGGAGTGTACAGTCAGACTGCCTGGGTTTGAAACTCTCCTCTGCCACTTACCAGCTGTGTGACATTGGACAAGTTACTTAACTTCTCTGTGCCTCAGTTTCCTCCTCTGAAATATGAGGAGAGTGTAGTGTCTGCCTTACAGAGTTGTTGTAAGGCTTTTACATTGGCATATGTGAAACGCATAGGAGGATACTGGTACACAGTATGTGTAATGTCAGTAAATGTCAGCTAGGCAAAGTAGAGAGAGAACAGTTGAGAGGATTCCCAACATGGCTAATCTAAAGTGTCTTGACATCGGCAAACATTCAATATGCATTTGTGGATTGAGTGGCAGGATGAACAGTACACAGTGTCTGCCCTTCACACCAGAGCCCGCTGGGTGATAAGCTATAATCAATCCCATGAACCATGAGAATTTAAATGGATGTTGTCATTTCTGGCTTTATGATGCATGCTGGCCTTATGCTTCTTGTGGACCTCTTTCTGTTTCTCCAAGTACTCAATCTGGCTCCAGCCTCCCATCCCCATGACTGCCAATGCGATATCTAATTTTTCATTGTGATTTGTTCTAGGGGACTTGGAGGCCATAAGTGATTGAAAGTGATGGTATTACTGTTAGAGAAGTGATGGTATTACTCTAAGTGCATAAAATATCTTTTTAACATCCTAAAAATTATTTCAGAATACCGTTCATGACACTCAGCTCGCCTCTTGGATCCTCTTCCTCATAACCAGATTGAGTGAAAAACAGAATGTGGGCAATCCATTGGTGGCCGCCATTTTGTACTTTGAAAGGGTCCTTTCAGACCCCAGTTCCATAGAGAGTTGAAGAATTTTGACCAACCACTGTTAGGTTTTAGATCCGAGATCATGGAGATTCCTGTACTGCAGCTGTATCATTTCAGGGAAGTGGTAGGAAGCAAACAAGCAGTAAGAACTCAGCAGTCATTTGTTGTGAGGATTATAACTGATGCAGATCAGGCTGTCCGCCAGTAGGACTCTCAGATTCCTGTGAGGGGGTGTGATACAGCATCAACATAGGGCCACCCCTTAGATACTGAAATATTTCCACTGTAATGCACAGCTGTTAGAATAACATTTGCACTCATGACTGCCAGTATGAGCTGTGGGGGTGAGTGTGTAGGAGTGAGATTGCCCTAGTTGCCTAGGTGGACCGGATATTAGCTGTTTGGTGTTTGTACAGCTGACTCATCTGGTTTCTCTACAGTAAGGTAGTACAGGCAACACGCTTTTAGGCATTAATGAAATAGAGATGTACTGCTAAGACCAAAAGAGCTTTTCTGCCAGGTGAATACCAAAGAATGTGAGAAAATAGTTCTTCCTCCCCCCGCACTCATCACCACAGCACTGTCCGTGGCTCAGCCATTCACTCACCATTATTCACACAGGATCTGTATCTTTAGCAAGCTGAGAAATTGCAACCTGGCATAGGTGAATAACGATAATATAGCAGCAAGCCCAAGCATGGTGCTTATGATGCAGCCGGCACTATTCTAAGCACTTTGCATGTATTCATTTTATGCTCAAAACAGCCTGAAGAGGTAAATGTCACTTTTATCCCCACTTTTCAGATGAGAAAACTGAGACACAGAGACATTAAGTGGCGTGCTCAAAGTCGCATGACTAGTAGATGGCAGAGCCAGGATTTGGTTTTAGACAATCTGACTCATGAGTCTCTGCTTTTATCAACTATGCTCTCTTTTACTTATAAATATTACATTCATTTCTAGTTAGGTACAGGTTATATTACTATTATGAAAGCTTAAGGCAAGAAGTATTACTAGAGACAAAGAGGGATATTTCATAAAAGTAAAAAGAGTCAATTCAACAGGAAGACGTATCTGTCTTAAATGTGTATGTACCTAATAACATAGCTACGAAATATATAAAGCAAAAATTTGGTTGACATGATCAAAAGGAGACATGACAAATCCACAGTTGCAACTGGAGATTTTAACATACTCCTCTTAATAAATGATAGAGCATGCAGACAAAAAATAGCATAGAATATTTGAACAATGCTATCAACCAGTTTAACTGACTTACTGACATCTGTAGAGCACTAGCCCCAACAACTACAGAATGCATATTCTTTTGAAGTCCACGTGGAACATTCGCCAGAGTTGATCATGTGCTGGACCATATAGCTAAGACAGCAAATTTCAAATGATTGAATCATAAAGAACATATTCTCTGACCTCACTGGAATTAATTTAGAAATCAATAACAAGAAGATAACTAGAAAATCTCCAACTGTGTTGAAATTGGAGCCCTGGTGGCATAGTGGTTAAGAACTTGGCTGCTAACCAAAATGTTGGCAGTTCAAATCCACCAGCTGCTCCTTGGAAACCTTATGGGGCAGTTCTACTCTGTCCTATAGGGTCCCTATGAGTCAGAATTGACTCAACAGCAATGGGTTTGGTTTGGGCTTTTTGGTGTTGAAATTAATAACACAATTCTAAGTTATCCAGTATGCAAAGAAGAGATCACAGTGAAAACTAGGAAATGTTTTGAACAGAACAGTAATTAAAAAGGCACATATCAAAATTTGTGGAATGCAGCTAAAGCTGTGCTTAGAGGGAGTTTCATAGGTTTAAATAAAAATATCAGAAAAGAAAAAAGTTTGAAAATTCATCATTTAAGTTTTCATCCCAAGAAGCTACAGAAAGATCAACAAATTACACTCAAAGAAAAAAAATAAGGAAATAATAAAGGTAGAGGCAGAAATCAATGAAGTGGAAAACAGGCCATACAATAAAGAAAATCAGTAGAACTAAAAATTGGTTCCTTGAAAACAGCAATTGCAGTTAAGTGTAAGAAGCAGCACCTGAATATTTTTGTTTCCTTTTTCCCACTGCCCTGCCGCCTACAAAATTCTGAATCAGGAGTTTGATTGCCTTTAGAGTGGGATTTTTTTAAACTAGCTCTCCCACAGAAATGCTTTATACCACTCATCGGTATTAGTTCGTCAATTCCCTTTTTTGACTTTGAGTCTCTGCAAATTCTTTTCTAACTATTCTCCTGTCTCTGTTTGTTCCATGCTAAGCAGATGGCCCAGAAATTAGCCAAAAGCAGGAAGAAGGTGCAGTACAAACAACTTCATCAGCTTGGTGTTATGCCTGTTCTTTTCATTTATTTACGTTTTGCCTTTTTGTTATTTCGTGTTTTTGTTTTCTGCATCCAGCAAGTTTTTGTTCAGATTTTCGTTTCGAACCGCCCCATAAGCCAGTGTTTCTCCAAAATCAGTTGCCTAAAGTGGCCGTTTTCTGTTGCTCATTAGTCATTTCACTTCAGAGTAACGACAGGGAGCAGATTGGAGATGCTAAATGAGTCATAGCCGAGTGTGAACATTTCACCCTTTCAGGAGGATTGATGTGGCAGGGACTTGGGTCTGTTCAATTACAGTTATGTTTGATTTGTGGGTTTGTCAGATTGCTGGATGCAAAAAAGAAA
This sequence comes from Elephas maximus indicus, assembly GCF_024166365.1. NCBI lineage: Eukaryota > Metazoa > Chordata > Mammalia > Proboscidea > Elephantidae > Elephas > Elephas maximus. The sequence goes on along the minus strand of NC_064827.1, from coordinate 84,715,541 downwards.
ACTCGCTGATAACCACACCTGTGCAGAGTTAAGCCCTAAATTAAACAAACTGATGTGCTGTTTTTGGTTGTGGAGCTTCTAGGTGCTTATGAACTACCCGTGGGATGTTGAGGCATTGGGGCTGTTTCCTAGTGGGGTGGTTTCTGGAGTGGGTTAGTGCTTCCGTGGCTGCTCTGGTGGTGTGAGAACATGAAGACCCTCTTACCAGAACTGCATCCCAATGGCTTAGTTTCCACTTGCAGCTGACACTGGCCCTATCAGCTGAAGCAGGGACAAACTCTGACTTCTCCAAGATCCTCAGTTTTGAGTTTTTCCTTCCATCTGCTGGGCCCTGAAACCTGTGCAGAAAGGGCCATTCACAATCAATGTTCCTAAAGTGAATTGGCTGTAGTGAGTCACTGCTTCTTCAGGAGAAAAAGCAAAATGTTTTGCATTTTCCCCCGTAACCTGGAGATGCCAACCCACATCATGTGTCCATACTCCGTGTGGGGCCTTCATTGTTGGGAGCCTAATTCTGGAGTCTGCATTGCTGTTCTGGTGATTGTGTCTTGGTGCCTCTGGTGTGTGAGCTAACCTCTCCCTGGCATCTGGCTTGCAGTCATTTATTAAAGCTTCCTCTCGGTGCATTTTTCCTCTCAGGCTCCTGAAGGCGAATCTCAGCCAATGACAGAGGTGGATCTCTTCATTTCTACCCAGAGAATCAAAGTATTGAATGCTGACACACAGGTACGAGTCAGCCTCACCTTTCCTGGGGATGAAGCTTAGCAGCTTGGTGGCTCAGAGTCGGTGCCCCTGTCTGTGGAACAGCTGTGCCCAGACGCTGGTCTCCACACAAGCTGGAAGGTGGTGGCTTTGTAAGGCCTGCTGCTGGGTGGGGCTTTGGACTGTTTTCTTAAAGATCAAAAGAAAAACTAAAACATAGATGTTGTGTGTTAACAGCTCTCATAAATTCTTAGCAGAGGATTCTTCAGTATGAACCAGGTTAGCCTTTGAAGAATTTTTATGTAAAATCACACACACACACACATGCTATCTCATTAGGGGGAGAGCAACTAGGAGTACACAGCAAGATGTATATAAATTTTTGTATGAGAGACTGACTTGATTTTTAAACTTTCACTTAAACACAATAAAAAATAAGAAAATAAAATCACACACACACGCACAAGAAAAAAAAAATGACAACTACCCCTTGTAGATTTTTTATTTTTTAACTTCTCCAGCAGAGGTTCTACTGGTTGTAAATGATTGAAATTTCTTGTTTTCAGCTGCCACAGATGTTCTGCTGTGGTTATTAGCTGAGGAGGAGGCCCTCGGGTAGGGTGGGCTGTGCATGAATCTGCTATCAAGGCCCTTCCATGAACCCCCTGGGGCCCACCCTACTTATGGACAGTCCCTGCCTGGCCTGCGGTGTGGCTGAGCCTCTCCTGGGTCACTAGTTCCACACTGGACTTAAGTGTCCTCTCCCTCCCGCCCCCCAGGAGACAATGATGGACCACCCCCTGAGGACCATCTCCTACATCGCAGACATCGGGAACATCGTCGTGCTTATGGCCCGCAGGCGGATGCCCCGCTCCAACTCCCAGGAGAACGTGGAAGCCTCCCACCCTTCCCAGGACGGGAAAAGGCAGTACAAGATGATCTGCCACGTGTTCGAGTCGGAGGATGTAAGGGCGGCTTGCCCCGTTCTCCTTCCCGGTGACCTGAGCTGTGGTCGTGTGGCCAGATTCTCCATTTTCCAGAGTCTGAATCAGCCTAACTAATCATACGTTAAACACATATTAATAAACCCTTACTGTGTGTTGGGGCAGCCCTGGTGACACAGTGGTTAACCGTTTGGCTGCTAACCAAAAGGTCAGCAGTTAGAATCCACCAGCTGCTTCTTGGAAACCCTATGGGGCAGTTCTACTCTGTCCTTAGGGTCGCTATGAGTTGAACCGAGTCGACGGCAATGGGTTTGGTTTTTGGTTTTATGTATCAGGCACTGTTTAGTGCTAGGGATAAAAGGCTGAATAAAAGAGAGAAGTTACTCATCATCAGATTTATAGGGAGATAGAAAATAAGTAGATAAATAAATACTCAAGATAAAATTAGGTAGTAAGTGCTATAAGGAGTCCCTGGGTGATTCACAGTTAATGTGTTCAGCTACTAAATGAAAGGTTAGAGATTCAAGTCCACACAAAGGTGCCTTGGAAGAAAGGCCTGGCAATCTACTCTGAAAAATCAGCCATTGAAAACCCTCTGGAGCACAGTTCTACTGTGACACACTCGGAGTTACCGTAAGTCAGAGTCATCTCAACGGCAACTGGTGTTTTTAAGCGGTATAAGGAAAAATAGACCAAGATCAGGGGGTAGAAGAGCAAGAGCTGTTTCAGGTAGTGTGGCCAACAAAGTCCTTTCTCAGGAAGTGACATTCGAGTGGAGACCTGAATAAAGTGAGGGCGAGAAAAGAGCAAGTGCAAAGGCCCTGAGGCGGGGATATACCAGCTAGGCTTGAGGAAGCGTAAGAAGGCCAGGCCTCCAGCGAGCCTAGAATGAGGGGAAGTGTGAGAAGAATGCCATCAGATGCACACGGGCCTGAGCAGGTCCATCTGGGCATGAGAGCATTTGAGGGGGGACAGTTCTGTGTCATGCAGGACTGTCCTGTGGGCTAAGGAGAGTTAGTTTTCCTGCACCCTCCCACCTAATGGCAGGAGCACCCTCCTGTCTCCCACCCCCAGTCATCATCAAAATCCAAATTCCCCTGCACGTTTCCAGATGTCCCCTAGGTCAGAAGTGCTGCCAGGACTTTAGAAACCTGGATGAAGACCTTTAATGTTATTGTGAGATGGGAGAAGCAGACCAGCCCTCCCCCTTGTTAATGGAGACTGAGGAAGGGGAGTCCCCTTCCCGTTTTCCTTGGTATTTACGGTGGCCAGCTCCTCCCCCTGTCAAAGCCAGTGATTCCTACCCCACATTTCTATAGGTGGTGAAGTTGGCGAAGAAAACTAGCTTACAGCTAATTTTCGTGTCTTCCATTTGGCTGTTCTTTTCAGGTTGTCCCCACAGCTAATGGTGGAATTGCTGGCAAGGTTGCAGCTTCCAGCTGCATTAGTGCCAGAGTGGCACCCAAGTGCCTCCCCTCTTGGAACATGCCCCACAGTGGCCATGACCTGCAGAGCCCCTAGGAGGGCCACGTCCGTGCTGCTGACCTTGCTTATTTTTTCCCCTCTCAAAGTGGAATAGCCTCTGTGTCTCATAGTGAGCAAAGAGCCCTTATCTCTTAAAGACCATTGCCTGTGGTGGCCTTGGCTCCTTAGACAAGCCATTTTTCTCCAATGGAGTATTCGTCTAGCTACAGTAAATTGCTTTTGTCCGTGGAGTGAGGAGTCAGAGGCAGCCTTATTTTGTCAGGGGAACCTGAGCTGATATGGTTGCAGCTCCAGAGAGGAGGAGATGCTTTGCTCATTGTCACCATCCTTTGCTGGTCAGGTTCTCTAAAAAGCAGCCCAGGGACAAAGTCACTGAGAAGGCAGAGAGCTTGAAACATTTCTCCCTGTCATTCTCCTTGCTATTCCTTTAAAATCATGTCCATACCAGCAAATTGGGACAAAATGAGTTTTAGAAAGTGTCTTAGTATCTAATGCTGCTATAACAGAAGAACCATAAGCAGATGGCTTTATCAAAGAGAAATTCAGTCTCTCACAGTCTAGTAGGCTACAAGTCCAAATTCAGGGTGCCAGCTCCAGGGGAAGGCTTTCTCTCTCTGTCGGCTCTAGAGGAAGCTCCTTGTCATCAATCTTCCCTTGGTCTAGGAGCTTCTCCACACAGGAACCCCAGGCCCAAAGGATGCGTTCTGCTCCCAGCACTTGCTTTTTTAATGATATGAGGTCCCCTTGTCTTTCTGCTCACTTATCTCTTTTATATCTCAAAAGAGATTGACTTAAGACAAAATCTAATCTTGTAGATCTCATCAACATAACTGCCGCTAACCCATCTCATTAACATCATGGCGATAGTATTTACAACACATAGGAAAGTCACATCAGATGAGAAAATGGTGGAAGTCACACAATACTGGGAATCATGGCCTAACCAAGTTGACACGTATTTTGGGGGGACACAATTCAATCCATGACAGAAGGTCCTTGGAAAATTCCAGAAGAGTTAAAACTTAGACCCTTTATTAAGCTGCCTGTGTCCTGCAGGAGGCCAGTGAGAAGGTGGCATTAGCACTGCTCACCTCCACCTCTGCCCAGGCGTGGGAAGCCCCTGGAAGACCCTCAGCCACTGGCTTCGAGCTCATAAGGAGGGGTTTTCTTCCTTGGGATTCCTTTGGATCCAGCAGGAAAGCTGATGAAAGAAAAGAACGGAGAAGCAAGAGTTAGGACAAGAGTGGACTTGGAAATCTGACCCCTTTGCTTCCTCTAGAGCCTGGACCAAGAGCGTTAGCTCCAGAGCTGGTGAGAGCTGGGTGTGAATCCTGCTGCCACCACATCTGAGCAATGTGGTCTCTAAGCCTCAGTTGGCTGTTAGGTAAAATGATGGTGCCTCCTGCATCAGGCTGCTGTGTGACTTAGGTATTTAGAGCCCAGTGTCTGGCACGCGGCACTAAAACAAAACAAAACAAAACCAGTTGCCATGGAGTCAGTTCCAACTACTGCCAACCCCATGTGTGCAGAGTAGAATGGCACTCCATAGGGTTTGTGATGGCTGTGACCTTTCAGAAGCAGAGTACCAGGGCTTTCTTCCAAGGTGCCTCTGGGTGGGTTCAAACTGCCAGCCTACTGGTTAGTAGTCAAGTGCATAACCATGTGTGCCACCCAGCAACTACGCTCAGTTGCCATAGCGTCCATCTGGTATATCCATCTGTGGTGGTCTGGCAGTCCGTTTCTGTTCAAGGCACACATCCTTCACTTTATTTACAGGTGCCTCTCTGACGCCAGAAGCAATGGCTCAGTACCTCCCAATTTCACAGCAGGACGCAGGGTGTGGTTCTCTATGCAACTTGCAAGACTTGGCATGTAAAGTCACCAGATCCTCAGAGGGAGAAAAGTAAAGCATTTGTTTTCCCCTGGCCAGCCATACAGAAAGTTCTAGCATCACTATTAATTAGCTTTTGTGTACCAAAACATTAGAGAAGGCAGGGAAAGGAGGAGTGAAGTTTAGAATTAGGTGTCTTTTAATTATAGTGCCCCAGAGGTTTTTGTTTTGTTGCTTTTTGTTTTTTATTTTGTTTTTCTACCCATTAGAATTTCACGGTGAGCCAGAGCCGTGTGGTGGGTGACAGGGTGGGCTCTGGAATCAGACTACCAGGATCAGGTCCCCCGGCCCCACCCCCTTCCCAGAGAGTGAGCAACTTAACCTCTCAACCTCAGTTTCCTGACCTGTCCAATGGGGCTAATGATCTAGGTCCAAAGTGCCAAAGTCTAAAAGCTCTGAGAAACAAAAGGGCTCTTTTGTGGTCAGTTGGCAGGAAAGCCTGACATTAACTGCAGTGAGGAATTTTATAGTATTTTTCCAGCTTGCTATGAATCTTGCAGAAACCCTGGTAGCATAGTGGTTAAGTACTACAGCTGCTAACCAAGAGATCGGCGGTTTGAATCCACCAGGCGCTCCTTGGTTCTACTCTGTCCTATAGCATTGCTATGAGTCGACGTCGACAGCAATGGGTTTGGCTTTTTTGGTATGAATCTTGCACATTTTGTACAGAAATATTACTGTGTTTGTTTATGGAGTACTTACCCAGATCTTTAAAGGGATTATTTCATAATGTACAGGATAGGCACCCTGTTACTTTTCTAAAATCCAAAAATCTCTAAATTGCAAAACACAGTTTCGTAAATTTTGGATGATGGCTTGTGACCTCTACCAGTCATGGAACTGATGTGAGGATTGAATGCAGTGTAGGCACATGAGAAGTGCTCCGCCGCTGTTGGCCATCCTGGTTAATAATGTTGACGGATTAATGCATCGAAAAGTTATCAAAGCCCAGTGCAGGGGAAAGAACAATGGAAGCACAGTTCAGTCCTGTGTGCTATGTGATCTTGTGCAGGTTCCTTTGCATTTCTGGGCCTCAGTTTCCTCACCTGGAAAGTTCAGGATGGGACTAGAAAGAGGACTCAACTCTGTTGGACCCAGTATCCTTTTTTTTTTTCTTTTAATTTTTTTGGTGACTTTGGAGAAAATTTATATAGCAAATTAGATTCTTACTTAACAATTTCTATACATATAATTCAGTGACATTGGTTATACTTTTCACAATGTGTCAGCATTCTCATTATTTCCATTCTGGTTCTGTTTCCATTAATCTAGCTTCCTTGCCCCCCGCCCCTTACCTTCTCGTCTTTGGTCTAGGGTAAATGTTGACCATTAGCTCTTATTTAGATGATTGTTTAGAGGAGCACAGTACTCACAGGCGATGTTATTTATGAGTCACTCTGTCTTTTGGATGATAGGTGATCTCTGGGAGTGGTTTGAGTTCCAAGTTTAAAGGGTATCACAGGGCAATAGCCTTGGGAGTTCCTCTAATCTCTACTGGTCTGGCCTTTTTTAGAAATTTCAGTTTTGTTGTACATTTTTTCCCCATTCTATCCAGGACCTTCTGTTATATCCTTAGTCAGAACCGTAGTAGTGGTAGCTGGGCACCATCTAGTTCTTCTGGTCCCAAGGCAGGTGAGTCTCTAGGTGAAGTTCGTATAGACTTATGTGTCCTATAGGCTAGTTTGAGCCTTTGCTTTCCTTTCCTCTTTTGCTCCAGACATGTAGAGACAAATAGTTTGTATCTTTGATGGCTGCTTGCAAGCTTTTAAGACCCCCGGTGCTACTCACCAAACTAAGATGGTAGGACATTATTTTTATGAGCTATGTTATGCCAGTTGATCGAGTTGCCGCCCCAGTCAATACCCTTTTTACAATAGATACTATATAATGCTCGCTTACTTTCCTGGAATGAAATTCAGGAAATTAAGTGATAATAAATAATATAATCTCCCCTTTTGAAATTTTTTCGCAATATAATCCAAGTAATGCCATAAATATATCAGGAAAACAAGTGAAAATAAAATCATATTCATGATATTATGTAAATGCTTGGGCCAGCCACACCAGAAGACAGCATGAAATAGTCAGATGCTTACACCTACTTGATGAGTATGTTTGGATATAAGAGGACAAGGTATTCAGCTGAGTGTTGTCCACATTTGCTATTTGAATTGAGGGCTAAATAAGAGTGTGTATATAAAAACACACACTGAGTCACTGTGTGTGACTGTGAAGGTGGAGGCTGCTAGTGATGGGATTTAATGGCAACTCAGATACTGTGATCAGCATTCATGTTCATAATTTGCCAAAGGCATGAAGCTTACTCCTGGTAGAGTTCTGGACAAAATATCATCTTCTCTCAACTAACCTCGTAGTTATATTCTTGGAATGTTTATTGCATACAAGAGCCATCCACTCCAGGTCTTTGTGTTAAATATAAATTACACTTCAGTCCTACACCACCAGTAGTTGCTGTCAAGTCAATTCCAACTCATGGCGACCCCCTGTGTGCAGAGTAGAACTGTGCGCCATAGGGTTGTCATGGCTGTGACCTTTCAGAAGCAGATTGCCAGGCCTTCCTTCTAAGGCACCTCTGGGTGGGTTTGAACCACCAACCTTTTGTTTCATACCCATGCACTTAACTGCTTGCACTACCTAGGGACTCCTTGAGTCCTAGACTCACATGACTAGGGACAGGGATTACATCTACATGACTGGCCAGTTGGGATATTTGAAAATTGTGCAGGATGCAGAACCCCTTGTCATCGTGTAGGACTGTCCTTTGCATTGTGGGGTGTACAGCCTCAGATTTCTGTCCGCTTAACGCCAGTAACTCCCTCCTATCATAACCCAAAATGTTCCCATAATTTAAAAATGGCCCCAGGAAGGCATCAGTGCTCGCATGTAGAACCACTGGCTTGGCTGATGTCTAGGCCTGCATAGTCCTGCTGGGACCCTTAGTCCTGTTGGGAAAGGGCACCAGGACGTCCACCAACAGCACTGCCCTACTGACCTCCATCTTTTTGTCTCTGGCTGCTGTTCTAGGCCCAACTGATCGCACAGTCCATTGGTCAGGCATTTAGTGTGGCATACCAGGAATTCCTCAGGGCCAATGGGATTAACCCCGAAGACCTCAGCCAGAAGGAGTATAGTGACCTGCTCAATACCCAGGACATGTACAATGACGACCTGATCCACTTCTCCAAGTCTGAAAACTGCAAAGATGTAGGTACTTTCCTGAAGCTATTCTCCAGGGTAGGTCAGCTGGGCAGCGGCCCCAGGGACAGCTGTGGAGGGAAAGTCAGAGCAGCTGAGGGTCAAGTGTGTAGTATGGGGGCCACTGCTGAGGGGTTCCTCCCTGTCTCTGGCTCCCCTCTCCTGCTGCTGTGAAGGGACATAGACAGTGAAGCAGAGTATCTTCTGCTGTATGGAATCCTGGGCTAAGAGTTGTGTGGGCTTTAAAGCTGTATGGGACCTGAACTCTGCCCTTCTGGTACTAAGTAAGGGCACCAAAGAAGTTAAATGGTGGTGTCGGGTGCAAGCACCGGTCAAAGAGAACTGTGCCGGAGAGCCTGGAACAGATCGGGGGTTCAGACAATAAATGCTGCAACCTTCAGGAACAGCCTGAGTGTTTCAACTGTATGAGTGTGCCAGGAGGAAAACAGGGCCCTTTGAGCTGGTCCAGAGGGCTGGGTATTATGTGGAAAGTGTTGACTGTGAGAGGGCCGGGCTGATGTAGCAGTGCAGAAGCATGAAGGTCAGAAAGCCAGAGGCTTATCTGGGGAGCCCTGGATAGGCAGCATGGCTGAGCAGATGGTAGTGTAGCAAAGGAGACAGAGAGACCAGCATGAAGGTCCTGGTCAGAACGGAGGGCTTACAAGTCCGTCCAAGGAGTTTGGACTTTCTCCAGTGGGTAAAAAAGAACCTTTAGTGAGAAAGTGATCATGTTAGCCACTAGTGTATGTTAGGTGCGTTGCTTCAAGTTTCCTAGAAGCAGAGCCTGAGACAAGGATTACCATTCAGGTGATTTCCTGGGAGAGTACGTGCGCTGAGGAGAAAGGGAGTGGGGAAGAAGGATGGTGGAGGATGCTCAAGAAGAATGTGGTCTCGTTGGAGATGAACTTCAGTCTGATCCAAGGGGAATTCTGGGGCACAAATTGTAGGACAGAGTTGTCCCACCTGGAATGAGGTAGCTGGCAGGCTAGTTACACAGTAGTTGTACTCTTGGGAGTTTAATGTAAACTAGAGCCATGCACTCGAGAAGTCTTTATGTTTATGTATAAAAATAAAATCAAGTCCTACACTCAGATAATTAGGAACAGGTGTTACATCTTCACAACAGGCCAGTGGGTTATTGGCCAGTCATTGGCCAAGGCCAGGAGGGTCCTCCATTTGGCTAAGGGCAATTCTCCAGGGAAGGGGCCAGCTGTGAGCTTCAACGTCTGGGGGGAGGGGCTACCAGCCTGCAAGGGGGATTTTGGCAGACACCAGCAGCAACTACTACAGTGTGTGTATAAGCACGTATGTATCTAAGAACGTGAATAAATACACACACATACACTCACTCTTTGTTGGATGACTCCAAGAAGTGTCTCGCCCTTGTAGCATCTCTGCACACCTCACCAAGTTGCAGGTGTCCAAAACCAACCATCTCCTCTGCCCGACCAAGGGAAGGTCACCACAGTTGTGCACATGGTCTCCTTGTCTACACTGTCACCCTTTTAGAATTGTGATAACGTCAGCGTCTTTTTTCTTCTTTTTCTACTTGCAGAGAAGTGTTACTGTAACACATATTTATTTTTAACTCAAGAATGCTAAATATTGGAGAGAATTTATGAGCCACATTTATAAATGTGGGATGGGGAACTGTGCATAGAATCCAAAAGCTATTTCCTAAAACCGCAACACGCCACCAAAGCTACCACCATTGAGGACTACAGAATAAAAACCAGGTGTTCTGGGTATTGCCAAGCAAGATTGCTTATGTGAAACAAGAGGGTGACGAGAGTGTCTAGTTACCTGTAACACAACTACCACAAGTGGGTGGTTTTAAGGAACCAAAATTTACTTGCTCACAGTTCTGGAGCCTAAAGTCCAAATCAGGGTCTTGGCCATGTGGATTACTTCCCTGTTGCTAGCCCGGGGCGTTCCCTGGTTCTTTGGCGTTCCTTGGCTTATAGACAGTCCTCACACGGTGTCTGTCTTCCCAGTATGTGCTCTCTTCTGTGTCTAATCTGCTCTTTTTATAACTGGGAAGTGATTAGGTTTAGGACACAGCCTACATGGATACAGCTTCATTAACATAAAAAAGAAAACCCAGTTTCCAAACACAATTACTTCCACAAGAATAGGGGTTAGGATTCCAGCACTGACTTTGGGAGGACACAGTTCAGTCCATAGCAGCGTGTGTTAAATCATTCTGTACAAACACTGGATGTCACAGACTACAGAGAAGAGAGGGATCCCATGGGTTGGAGTCATCTGTGAAAGTGTCTTTCCTTTTTGGTAAAGACAGGAGGAGGGAAATGATTTTCTTTCTACCATTACCCTGAATGGTTGCTGATTAAGGCTTCCTGTTTTTCTCCTTTCAGGTATTCATAGAGAAGCAGAAAGGAGAAATCCTAGGTGTGGTGATTGTGGAGTCCGGCTGGGGGTCCATCCTGCCAACCGTGATCATAGCCAACATGATGCACGGAGGCCCTGCAGAGAAGTCGGGGAAGCTGAATATTGGGGACCAGATCATGTCTATTAACGGCACTAGCCTGGTGGGCCTGCCCTTGTCCACCTGCCAGAGTATTATTAAGGTACCTGGATGCAGGAGAAATTAGCCTCTGTTGGAGACCTGAAATGAAGGGGGAAAGTGTGACCACAATTCAGATCGTTAATACGAACGAACGTGTTCGGTGTGTCAGGCACCCAGGAGGACTCAGTATGCAGAGCTGTAAACTTTGCACTCAGGTAGCTTACCCTCAGAGTCCCTGGGTGGCGCTAGAATTAAGGTATTCAGCTGCTAATGGAAAGGTTGGCAGTTCGAGTCCACCCAGAGGCACCTTGGAAGAAGGTCTGGTGATCTGCATCTGAAAACTCAGCCATTGAAAATCCTATTGAGCACATTCTACTCTGACGCACGTGAGGTCATCATGCGCTGGCGTCAACTTGATGGCAGCAGGGTTTTGTTTTATTGTTTTTAGCTTACACTCAAGTTACTATTTACAGATTCCTCCCCAAACCTGTTTTCAGACCTGGGATGGTATATGTGGGTCACATAACATCTAATGCCACAGCTATGTTGGTTTCCTAGGGCAGCCATCACAAAGTACCACAGAGGGGCTTAAAATGACAAAAATTTATTGTCTCTCAGTTCTGGAGGCTAGAAGTCAGAATTCAGGGTGTCGGCAGGGCTGTGTTCCTCTCTAGGAGATGATCCTGTCTTATCTCTCTCAGCTTCTGGTAGCCCCAGGTGTTCCTCAGCTTGCAGCTGCAGTATAACTCCATCATCACACAGTCATCTTCCCTCTGTCTTGTCTCTCATGTGTGTCTTCTCCTCTTTTATATGAACACCATTCAGATGGGATTAGGACCCACCTAACTCCAGTATGGCGCCCTGGTGGCGCAGTGGTTAAGAGCTACGGAGAGCTATGGCTGCTAACCAAAAGGTTGGCAGTTCAAATCCACCAGCAGCTCCTTGGAAACCCCATGGGGCAGTTCTACTCTATCCTGTAGGGTCACTGAGTTGGAATCGACTCGACCGCAATGGGTTTGGTTTGGTTTAGTTAACTTCAGTATAAGAAGCCCTGGTGGCACAGTGGTTAAAGCAATTGACTGCTAACTGAAGGGTCAGCGATTGGAAACCACCAGCAGCTCTTCAAGAGAAAGATGTGGCAGTCTGCTTCCGTAGAGATTTACAGCCTCGGAAACCCTGTGAGGTCGCTATGAATCAGAATCGACTCAATGGCAGTGGGTTTGGTTTTTGTTACCTAACTGATAACATCCTCAAAGACGCTATTTCCAAAGGAGGCCATGTTCTCAGGTACTGGGGTATAGGACTTAAACATAAATTTTGCAGGGACACGATTCAACCAATGACAATGCCCATAACAGACATCACTAATCAGTCACAGCGCTCTCTCCCACTAAGCCCAGACTCAGCCTCAACAGAATTTTCCTCAGCACAGTAATCCATACAGTCCTGTACAGTCAGCCAGATGTTCTTGAGCCAAATCACGGAGCCCTGACAGTGCAGTGGGTAAGAATTTGACTGCTAACCAGAAGGTCGGCAATTCAGATCTACCAGCTGCTCCTTGGAAACCCTGTGGGGCAGTTCTACTCTGTCCGGTAGGGTTGCTATGAGTTGGAATCGACTTGACGGCAACAGGTATGGGTTTTTCTTTCTCTTTTTTTTAAATTTGACTACAAATCACAGAAATGCTTCAAAATAGAGAGTACTTTTCCTTAACAGGGACCACGACTGTGGTCCAGGTGAGATTATCCTCCCCTAGAGCTGCATAATGCTGTCCACACAGGCTGGTTGTCATAAGAAGAAGGGACATCTTTATGGTCCATGTACGTACTCCTTTTTTTAAAAAAAAAGTTATTGTGGTAAAATGCATATAACATAAAACCTCCCATTTAAACCATTTCTAAGTATACATTTCATTGGCCTTAATTATATTCACCATATTCTGCAACCATCACCACTATCTCTTTCCAAAACTTAATTGCTTGATGGGTACACACTTTCTGTTTGGGGTGAAAAAAAGGTTTGGTAATATAGTGAAGCCTGTGAGAGATGGAACTTGACGGAACTGTCTTGTTTTTCTGGGTCTCGCAAGTTTTCTGCCTTTGACAGGGTGCAGTCTTACCATTTTTCTATCACTGTCTATTAGTGGAATATATTTGCGTTTTCCTTCTTTAATAGGTTTCCAGCTTATACAGGTTCCAGTAGGCATATATATATACCAAAATAAAATTACTTCTTGTTTAACTGGGGCTATTACATAATGCTAAAAGGAGGTCCTGAAATGAAAATTAAATGTGAATATTTGAGAGGAAAGATTAAGATTTTCTTTTAGAAATGAAGCATCCGTTTATAGTCTTTCGAGCGCATTGGTACTTGCTGGCTGCATGGCCAGTTTGAACGAGAATATTCCTCCTGACCACGGTGTCTGTAGACCCCACTGGTTCTGGACCAAACGCTGTGACACCGGAAGCAGACTGGGATGGTGCAGCTTTCCTTGGCCCCTCAGGGTTTCCTGCAAGACTGTTGTCAAGAACTTAGTTGTGTGTGTCTGTGTGTGCAATGTGAGTGGTGTGTGTGTGTGAGTGGTGTGTGCATGAGAGAATGAGAATATGAATTCATATAATAGTCATTCTAAGCAACAGAAAGATTACACAAGATTACATCCTTGGCCGGGAAGTTGCGGAGTGGGAGATGAAGGTACATGTATAGGACATAGGGATGAGTACCGCTCTTTGATTTTAATAAAATGGATTAGATTCTTAATTCCTCGTAAGATAATCACACCCAGAAATAGTCCTCTTCAACCTCATTTCTTTTTGTTCCATCTCACACTTAAATAATTCCATCTCTTACTTAATATACATTAAAGATAAGGCTAAAGAATCTGCTTTGAACATGCATATTCATTCAAACATGTTTAATGGGGCCTCTGTTAGGCGCTGAACTTGACTATGCAGGAAAGCCAGAATGGCATTCCTCATATGGAGGACACTTACGGAGTTGAAAGGGTTCACTTGGCCCTAATGGCAACACAGAGGTAAAATGCTCCAAGTGTTTAGAGGAGGGAGAATTTTTAAGGATGTTTAAGGTGGGCCTTGAAGGATGAATGGGACTTAGAGGATGAGTGGGACTGTTATTGAAATAACAGAAAGGAATGTGGCATTGAGACAGGAGAGACAGGGTCTGTCCGTGCTGTCGAGTCGGTTCCGACTCACTGCAACCCTGTGTACAACAGAACGAAGTACTGCCTACTCCTGCACCATCCTCGCAGTCTTTGCTGTGTTTGAGCACGTTGTTGAAGCCACTGTGTCAGTCCATCTTGTTGAGGTTCTTCCTGTTTTTCGCTGACCCTCTGCATTACTAAGCATGATATCCTTCTCTTCCAGGGACTGGTCCCTCCTGATAACATGTCCAAGGTACAATAGACAAAATCTCACCATCCTTGCTTATAATGAGCATTCTGGCTGTACTTCTTCCAGAACAGATTTGTTTGTTCTCCTGGTGGTCTGTGGTATATTCAGTATTCTTCACCAACACCATAATTCAAAGGCGTCAATTATTCTTCGGTCTTCCTTATTCATTGCCCAGCTTTCACATGCATGCGAGGTGATTGAAAAGACCATGGTTTGGGTCAGGTGCACCTTAGTCCTCAAAGTGACATCTTTGCTTTTTAACACCTTAAAGAGGTCTTTTGCAGCAGATTTGCCCAGTGCAATACGTTGTTTGATTTCCTGATTGGTGTTTTCCATGGGTGTTAGTTGTGCATCCAAGTAAAATGAAATCCTTAACAACGTTAATCTGTTCTCCATTTATCATGATGTTGCTTATCAGCCCAACTGTGAGGATTTTTGCTTTCATTATGTTGAGATATAATCCATACTGAAGGATGTGGTCTTTGATCTTCATCAGTAAGTGCTTCAAGTTGTCTTTGCTTTCAACAAGCAAGGCTGTGTCATCTGCGTATGGCAGGTTGTTAATGAGTCTTCCTCCAATCCTGATGCCATGTTCTTCTTCGTATAGTCCAGCTTCTGTGTGTGGCATAGGAACTATTATTATGCTCATTGTAAGGTTAGGAAACTGAAGCACAGAAAGATGATGTAATTATTCAGGGTCACACAGCTTGTTAGTGGTGGAGCCAGGATACGTGCCTGTGCCGTCTGGCTCAAGAGCCAGGTCGTTCAACCCCGATGATACCCTGCCTCCAACACAGTCATCCCAGGGAGAAGGACAATCTAATGCTGGTTCCTGAGGCAGCATTTCTCAGCTGGGCATTCTTGTCCCTCAGAGGACTTTTGGGAATGTCAGAGTCGTGGTTGTCACAACTGGGGGGTGGAGGGGTGCTACTGGTACCCAGTGGGTTGAAACCAGAGATGCTGCTGCTCATCCCACGGTGGCCAGGACAGCCCCTTATGAGTGTCCTAGGACTCCCATAGCAAAGTACTGTACACGGGGTGTCCTGTAAGAACAGAAATTTATAGTCTCACAGTTCTGGAAGCTGGGAGTACAAATTCAGGATTCAGCCCTGTTGATACCTTCTGAGGGCTCTAAGGGAGAATCTGTTTCTTGCCTCCTCCTAGCTCCTGGTCACTGCTGGTGATCAATGGTGTACCTTGACTTAGACATCACTGCAGTCTCTGCCTCCATCATCACGTGGCCATTTACTCTGTGTTTCTATGTCTCCTCTCTTTTAGAAGGACACCACTGTGATTGGATTAGGAGTCCCTGAGTGGTGCAAACAGTTAACATACCTGGCTGCTAACCAAAAGGTTGGCAGTTCGAGTCTACCCAGAGGTGCCTCGGAAGTAGATCTGGTGATCTACTTCTGAAAAAAGTTCTGCTCTGACACAAATGGAGTCGTCATGAGTTAGAGCTGGCTCCATGGCAACCGGTTTTATGATTGGTTTAGGGCTCACTTTACTCCAATATGATCTCATGTTAACTGATAGTGTCTTCAAAGACCCTATTTCCAAACAAGGTCATATTCAGAGTTACTGAAGGTTAGGACTTCAACATATCTTTGGGGCACACAATTCAATCCATAATAGCCCCCCATCACAAAGGATTATAAGCCAAAAACTCATTGCCGTCGAGTTGATTCTGACTTACAGCAGCCCTATTGGAATTTCCAGCCCCAAATATCAGTAGCGCTGAGGCTGAGAAATCCTTTCTTAGAAGTACAGGACTTGAGATGTGGGAGAGAAGTCAGTGAGTTGGGGGGAGGGGTGGAGAGAGGGGAAGGTAGGTCAGGCAGGGTTCAGGGGGAGTTGATGTGGGTCTTGAAAGGTTTGGGGAGGGTTTATGGGGAGGAGGATCAGAGAGAGGCCTGGGTGGGACTGGTGAGGCTGCATGTCAGAGCCCATGACCCACTTGCCAGGTGGAGCCCAGCCCCTCCTTCATCCCACGACAGCCGTGAGGAGGATAGCAGATGCCCAATTTGCATCAAGGCGCCCACAGCTTGCCCAGTGCTGGCAAGTGGTTCCAAGACCCCTTGTTCCCACCCCTCGGGCTCTCTAAGGTGGAGGTTTGAGACCCCTGAGGGCAGCACTGACTGACTCTGGTAGACACCTAGGGACTCCTTTTCTACCTGAAGGGTCACAGCATCAAGGCGAAAACAACATTTGCCTAGGATACAAAGGGAGCATTGAGCAATTTCCTAAGGGGAAAAGGTTTGTTTGAGCTACTAGCTGAACTTCAGTATCTGTAAGTGGAGTCTCTATTTATAGAATCAGAAAATTAAAAGGCCAAGTGGTAATGAAAGAGATGTAACTGATGAAGATGGAGAATAAGAAAACCGGTGCCTGCGTGGCCGCCCTCAGCACGGAAGTACTTACCAGGGAGACCAGTTAGAATACTAAGAACACTGCCAAACTTCCTCTGGGCAGGAAGGATGGAGTGCCTTACACCCATAAGTCACAGGGAAAGCTCCCCGCCCAACCAAAGTGGACACAGGGACTGGGTCCTGAGGGGTGGTGCACCCTGGCTGGGAGGAGTATGTTATCACTGGTATCAGAATTGTCAGTACAAAAAAGCAGACTGATTTTTAGTGGGTGGTAATATTGGTTTTGAGGCAAGTGGTGGTTCAGGGGTAGAATTCTCACCTTCCAGGACCTGGCTTTGATTCCCAGCCAGTAAACCTCATACACAACTGCCGCCTGTCTGTCTGTGGAGGCTTATATGTTGCTATGATGCTGAACAGGTTATAGCGGAGTTTCAAACTAAGACAGACTAGGAAGAAAGGCCTGGCAACCTACTTCCAGAAATTACCCTATAAAAACCCTATGTATCACATTAGTGTGATCATGGGGATGGCACAGGGCCAGAGAGTTGTTTTATTCTGTTGTGAATGGGTTCACAATGAATCAGAGCCTACTTATCTGGCAGCTAACAGCAACATATTGTTTTTAAATTCTCTACCAATTTGCCTACACATTGGTATTGTTGGTTCTAGTACTGAGTCAGTGTTATGGATTGAACTGTGTCCCCCAAAAATGTGTGTCAACTTGGCTAGGCAATGATTCTCAGTGATTGTCTACCATTTTGTGATCCGATGTGATTTTCCTATGTGTTTTGAATTCTACCTCTATGATGTTAATGAGGTAGAATTAGCAGCAATTAATGTTAACAAGGCAGAACTCAAATCTACAAGATTGGGTTGTGTCTTAAGTCGTTCTCCTTTGAGATATAAGAGAGAAGTGAGCAGAGAGACGGGGAACCTCAAGCCTCCATGAAAGCAGTGCCAAGAGCAGAGCATATACTTTGAACCCGGGGTTACTGCTGTGGGAAGCTCCTAGACCAGGGGAAGATTGGTGACAAGAACCTTCCCCCAGAGACAAGAGAGAGAGAGAGAAAGCCTTCGCCTGGAGCTCTCACCCTGAATTCAAACTTCTAGCCTCCTAGATTCTGTGAGAATAAATCTCTGTTAAAGCCATCCTCTTGTGGTATATCTGTTATAGCAGCGCTAGATAACTAAGGCAGTCAGTGTTCTTTGCAATGAATTTAACATGCAGATCACCTAAGGATCTTGATAAAATGTAGATTCTGATTTTATTAGTTCTGAGATGGGGCCTGAAATTCCGTATTTCCAACAAGCTTCTGGGTAACTCCATTACAGGCGTGCGGGTCATGCTTTGAGAAATAGGGGTGTAAAGCAGTGTGTTCGGTCTTGCCACTTTTTTCCGTAGGTATAGAATTGTTTTAATTGCTTTTTTCCTAGGTCTTATTTTTTCTGTCATAATTCCTAAAGCCTAATTATTGGTGGATAAAGCAAGCTGGCAGTCCACCTCTGTCCATGCCATTGCCTCCCTGGTCCTGCCCTCTGGATTTTTTTTAAACTAGAGGACAACTTCCCTTTCCTTCCAGGGAGAATCATCACAGCTCTGCTCTCCTGTTGCCATGGAGACCATTCCGGCTTCTCTCCTCTCCCTGCCCTTCCCCTCCCACCGTATTTCCTAATTTGCTGCACCATTCCTGTTTGTCATGGGGATGAGATGACCGTTTATCTAATTGGCACCTCCGATAAAAATGGCAGCTCAGAAATCCAAGTTAATGGGACCCAGCTCGAAACATTGATTAGGGACAGCAGCGCAGATGCACAGTCTGGTTATTTCAAATGGCCATTGCTCTAAGCCTCGTCTTAAAGCGCTTTTTCCTAATCTAGAAATTCTCTCACTGAGGGACAAATCAAGTGTCTTAAATCCATTCACATAAGAGGAATGAACCCACCAGTGCAATGTGACTCTTTTAGCCACCATTGAGAAAATAGATTCAAGTCTCTTGGCTCTTTAGGGAGATGCTCTCTAAGGTGGTTCTGTAGCACACACGTGTGGCTAAGTAAGCTCTGTGTTTAACGTGTAACCTTTAAAGCAGGTGTGTCTGGTGTTTTGGGAATCTAACCAGGTGTCCCCATCTACAGCATCCTCAGCCTGTTTTCCACAAATCCCTGGAATCGTGTTGTGTGATTGTAGAGAGGGCAGTGCAGGGCCTCCAGCCCACTGTGGCTGCCCTGCCGTGTGCCCTGTAGCCCCCTGCTTAGCACTGCACTGCACCCTGGTCCCGCCCTTTGCTGAGGTCGGAAGCCAGGGAGAGAGCTTGCTTGCTGCTGAATCCCCAGTGCCTGGTGGTTCAGTGGTAGAATTCTTGCCTTCTGTACAGAAGACCCAAGTTTGATTCCCGACCAGTGCACCTCACGCACAGCCACCACCCGTCCATCAGTGGAGACTTGCGTGTCGCTATGATATTGGACAGATTTCAGTGGCGCTTCCAGACTAAGGCAGACTAGGAAAAAAGGTCTGGTGATCTACTTCCAAAAGTTCAGCCAATGAATTTGGATCACAATGGTCCAATCCTGTTGGACACGGGATCCCCATGGATTGGGAGCTGACGTGAATGCAGCTAACAGCAACAAACAACATTTCTTGGTACATAACCAGTGATCAATAAATATTTATTCATTAAATGACTGAGAGAGAGAGAACACTCAAAGGAGAGAGAAATATGTGCATGAATGATGTTCAGGCTCCCCCCCCCCAAAAAAGAAGCCTATTTTTAATTCTAGGAATAAGTGTTTTTAAACGCAATGATTGAGATTTGCTGTTTCAGACAAGCCATTTAGGGAAAAAAATATATGAAAAGTGGAGAAATCACAGAGTGTTAGAGCGTAGTGCTGCCGTAACAGAAATTCCATGAGTAAATGGCTTTAACAAACAAATTTATTCTCTCATAGTTTAGGAGGCTAGAAGTCCATTGGAGTCCTGGTGGTGCAGTGGTTAAGTGATAGGACTGCTAAACAGAAGGTCGACAGTTCAGATCCACTAGCTGCTCCTTGGAAACCCTATAGGGGCAGTTCTACTCTCTCCTCTAGGGCCACTATGGGTGAGAATCAACTTGACAGCAACAAGTTTGGTTTTTGTTTTTTTGGGTTTTTGGTGGGTTTTTTTGGTGGTTTTAGTTACCTAGTACTGTTACAACAGAAATACCACAAGTGAGTGGCTTTAACAAACAAATTTATTCTCTCATAGTTTAGGAGGCTAGAAGTCCAAATTCAGAGCACCAGGTCTGGGGAAAGGTTTTCTTTCTCTGTCAACTCTGGGGGAAGGTCCCTGTCATCAATCTTCCCCCAGTCTAGGAGTTTCTCAGCACAAGAGATCCAGGGTCCAAAGGATGCACCCTGCTTCTGGCTCTTCTTGTTTGGTTGTAATGGGTCTCTCCTGTTTGATTTCTCTCTTTTATATCTCAAAAGAGATTGACTCAAGATACAACCTAATCCTATAGATTGAGTCCTATCTCATTAACATAACTGCCTCTAATCCTGCGTCATTAACATCATAGAGGTTAGGATTTACAACACACAGAATAATCACATCAGATCACAAAATGATGGACAACCACACAATACTGGGAACCATGGCCAAGCCAAGTTGACATACATTTTGGGGGGACACAATTCAATCCATAACAGTGAGTTTCACCATTTATTTGTTTTGAAGATGAGGAAATTGAGTGGGAGAAAGATGAAGCCAAGTGCCAAGATCCCACAGCTCTGTTGACAGAACAAAACTTGAACCCAGGTCTTCTGACACCAACAGAGTCCTGGATACCAAGCCATGCTGGTCCCGCTGCTAGGAGCCAGAATATCTGCCGTTGCCGTTGTGGATGATGGGACCTGTTGTCATGTGGAAGGCCTGGAGTCTTTGCACACTTTCATTTATCCATCAAGAATCGCACTCAGCTCATCCATTGCTTCTCTTTGAAAATATCATTTCCTTAATATGAGAAGTTTCCTGGAGATGTTCCAAAACCACTGAGAGGAGTTGGAAGGCACTATATGAACATGCACCCCACATGCCATGATGGAATGAGACCATTGCAAGCTGGATTACAGCCACGAAGGCTCAAATCCCCCAGAAAAAAACAAGCAACCCAGAACACTGGGGAGACAGGTAGATATGCTGTTGTTAGCTGCCATTGAGTCGCCTCCCGACTCATGGTAACCCCATGCACAACCAGTCCTGTGCCATCCCCATGATGGGTTGTGAATCAGGTCATTTGACCCATAGGGTTTTCATGGGCTGATTTTTAGAAGTAGATCCCCAGGCCTTTCTTCCCAGTCCATCTTAGTCTGAAGTTTCATTGACACCTGTTCAGCATCATAGCAACATGCAAGCCTCCACTGACAGACGGGTGGTGGGTGCATTTTAGGTGCATTGGCTAGGAATCCAGGCCTCTTACATGGAAAGTGAGAATTCTACCACTGAACCACCACTAAAAAAAAAAAAAAGGTGAAATTAAACCAAGAGAATTAGATTGAGTCCCATCAAAATTCCGCCATTGAGAGGACAGCTGTAATCAATCAAAAGGCAGTGGGGAAGCCCGGGGGGAACATGAGGACAGGATCCTTAAGAACTCCTGGCGTGTCAGAAAGTGAACTAGGAGCATAGCCCCAGCTCAAGGCTGGAAGGAAAGATGTGGTGGCACACATTCATCACCCGGATGCTCTCTCCGGTCTCTGTGTTGAGCAAGTCTTGTTTATGAATGACACACGCTCTCCCATTGTATATATGAAGGATTGTGGTGTAGGAGAAAACAGTGATGGGTTTTGAATAGAGACATACTTGGGACTGAATCTTGCTGTGGGTGAACTTGGTGAGTTGCTTAATATCTCTCGGCCTCAGTTTCCTCTTCTATAAATGGGGATAATTTTAGTTGCCAGTTTGGCAAGGGAAGTAAATAAGGCGGCTCCTGTAAATCTCCAAGGCCAGCGTCAAGTGCGTTGTTGTTGTTGGGTGCCATCGAGTTAGTTCCAACTCACAGTGACCCTGTGTACAACAAAACACAACATTGCCCAGTCCTGTGCCATCCTCACAATTGCTATGCTTGAGCCCATTGTTGCAGCCACTGTGTCAGTCCATCTCAACAAGGGTCTCCCTCTTTTCTGCTGACCCTCTACTTTACCAAGCATGATGACCTTCTTCAGGGACTGGTCCCTCCTGATAACATGTCCAAAGTATGTGAGACAAATTCTTACCATCCTCACTTCCAAGGAGCACTCTGGTTGTATTTCTTCCAAAACAGACTTGTTTGTTCTTGTGGCAGTCCATGGAATATCCAATATCCTTTGCCAACACCACAATTCAAAGGCATCAGTTCTTCGGTCTTCCTTATTAATTGTCCAGCTTTCACATGCATATGAGGCGACTGAAAATATTGTGGCTTGGGTCAG
This sequence comes from Elephas maximus indicus, assembly GCF_024166365.1. Lineage (NCBI taxonomy): Eukaryota > Metazoa > Chordata > Mammalia > Proboscidea > Elephantidae > Elephas > Elephas maximus. The sequence goes on along the minus strand of NC_064827.1, from coordinate 84,693,561 downwards.
ACACACCTTAGTCCTCAGGGTGGCATCTTTGCTTTTTAACACTGTAAAGAGGTCTTTTGCCGCAAATGTGCCCAGTGCAGTACGTCATTTGATTTCTTGACTGCTGCTTCCATGGGCGCTGATTGTGGATCCAAGTAAAATGAAATCCTTGACAACTTCAGTTTTTTCTCCATTTATCATGATGTTGTTTATTGGTCCAGTTGTGAGGATTTTTGTTTTCTTTATGTTGAGGCATAATCCATACTGAAGGCTGTAGTGTTTGATCTTCTTCAGTCTAAGTGTTTCAAGTCCTCTTTGCTTTCAGCAAGCAAGATTGTGTTATCTGTATCTCTCAGGTTGTGAACGAGTCTTCCTCCAGCCCTGATGCTGAGTTCTTCATATAGCCCAGCATCTCAGATTATATGCTCAGCATACAGATTTAATATGTATGGTGAAGGGATACAACCCTGATGCACACCTTTGTTAATGTTAAACCAGGCAGTATCCCCAGGTGAGAAAAAAAAAGAGAGTAGTAAATGACGGGTAGCTGTCATCATTGTGGAGCCCTTGTGGCACAGTGGTTAAGAGCTCAGGCTGCTAACCAAAAGGCCGGCAATTTGAATCCACCAGCCTCTCCTTGGAAACCCTATGGGGCACTTCTGCCCTGTCCTTGTGGTGCGGCTGCTTTCATCAGCAGGATGAGTTCTGATGTGACAGTATCTCAGGGTACTCACACATGGTGAGTGTGTGTAGGCTGTGTTGTGACCAGGCTAGGAGACAGGTGACTGTGTGTAGGCTATATAGTGACCAGGCCAACCAACCCTCCCAGGGACAGATTACCCAATAATCAAGGTACACTTGGGCTTGCTTGTGCTTACTTACTAATCTGTAGTACACAATTTCACATTCGTATACTACAGAATTTGAAATTGTGCACTACAGATTAGTAAGTAAGCACAAGCAAACTGGCGCATACTTTGCTTGCTTGTTAATCTGCCCCTGGGCCTCCCACCAGGCATCACCCCCACCCCAGCCTCACTCATCCCTGTACTTACGAAGCGCACTGGCCTCAGGTGTGAGCAGTGAATTGCCATCTCCGAGCTTAAGCATCCCTTGGAGGAATTAAGTCACCTGGGGGCAGGTGAGTTCATTGTTCTGCAGTGGTCCTCTACACTGGCTGTTCTCAAAATGGAGTGTGCTTCAGAATCACCTGCAAGGCTAGCTAACACACAGGTTGCTGGCCCCCCTTCTGGTGTCTGATTCAGTAGCTCATGGTGGGGCCCAGAATTTTCATTGCTCATAAGCGCCCGGGTGATGCCGATGCTGCTGGTCTGAGAACCACTGGTTTGCACACACTGGTCAGACATATAAAGCAGATAACCAGAGGCAAAATAAAACCTGTTGCCGTCAAGTTGACCCTGACTCATGGCAACCCCACGTGTGTCAGAGGAGAACTGTGCTCCACAGGCCTTTCAGAGGTGCCTCGGAAGATCTGCTTCCGAAAAACGAGCCGCTGAGAACCCTATGGAGCACAGTTCTATTCCGGCACACACAGGGTTGCTATGGAGCACAGTTCTATTCCGGCACACACGGGGTTGCTATGGAGCACAGTTCTATTCCGACACACATGGGGTTGCCGTGAGTTGGAGTCAACTCAATGGCAATTGGTTTATTCAACCTTCCAGGGAAGAATAAGCTGATAGGAGTCCTGCCTCTTCTTCCTCCTTCTCCCAGTTCTGGTGGAGATGTTGATAAGCTGCAAAACATTGAACATGCAGAGAGAATGGGGAAGAAGGAGCAGCAGAGACTGAGAAAGGAAGCCTCTGATGAATTGGGCAAATTGCTGTGAATGAGATGCCCTTTGCTAGAAGAGGGGTAATTGCTCTCGTTTTCCTTTCGGAGAAAAAGCCAATTTCCACCTGTCTCTCTCCTGCCTGGGACAAGAGTTGTGCGTCCTTCATCTCTCAAGCCAAAAAGTGCAGATGACACTTTTCCCTTAGGTGCACTGACAGCCACTTTAATCAAACCTATTGAATACAGCCCATTTCCCAAAATGAAGAAACTGTCCACAGGAAATGGATCTCTGGATGAGGCAAAAGGGCTCCATCTAAACCATGGAGTTTTCTTCCTGAGTCGGTAGCATCTGCCAGTGAGTTGTCCAGGCCACCGACACTTTGGTTTATCTGCAGTGGGTACTCCAGGAGCCCACGAAATAACAAAAGACCCGCTGGGCTTCTCTTGCCTTTGGTGCCGTCTGTGCTTATTCCGTCTGTTGCGGATGTTCGCCTTATTCACTGTGCCTCGCTCACTTTGCAGGGCTTAAAGAACCAGTCCCGAGTCAAGCTGAACATCGTGAGGTGTCCTCCTGTAACCACCGTGCTGATCCGGAGGCCCGATCTGCGCTACCAGCTGGGGTTCAGCGTCCAGAACGGAATTGTAAGTACAGCGCACTCCACTCTCTTTCCCAACACTCTGACAATAAGAATGTAGCACAGGGTTTTGTCTTGCTTTATTATTATTTTATCTTAAAGCCCGGGTCCTAGTTACCTAATGCTGCTATAACAGAAATACCACAAGTGGGTGACTTTAACAAACAGAAATTTATTCTCACAGTTTGTTGTTGTTGTTAGGTATTGTCAAGACAGTTCTAACTCATAGGGACCCCATGCACAACAGAACAAAATACTGCCTGGTCCTGTGCCATCCTCACAATTGTTGTTATGCTTGAGCCCATTGTTGCAGCCACTGTGTCAGTCCATCTCGTTGAGGGTCTTCCTCCTTTTCCAGACCCTCCACTTTACCAAGCTTGATGTCCTTCTCTAGTTTAGGAGGCTGGAAGTCCAAATTCAGGATGCTGGCTTTAGGGGAATGCGTTCTGTCTGTGTCGGCTCTGGAGGAAGGTCCTTGTCTCTTCAACTTCTTCCTGGTTCCTTGGAGATCTCCATGTGTCTTGGCATCTATCTCTGCTTCTTTAGCTTGCTCATTTAATCTCTTTCATTTCTCAAAAGAGGTTAACTTCAAACACACCCTATGCTTATCCTGTCTCATTAACATAACAAAGAAAACGTATTCCCAAATGGGATTATAACCACAGGCATAGAGGTTAGGAGTTACAGCACATATTTTGGGGGACATGATTCAATCCGTAACAGCCAGTTAGCTCTCTGAAAGGCCCAAGCAAGGGAGAAGGAATGGGTGGCAGTGGTCTCAGCTTCCTCTGTGGGCAGATCTCCTCTGCAGAGAATTCTGTGCCCTTCTACGTGAGATGTGCCCTTCCCAGAGCCATGGCCCACAAAGCCCAGTGTTCAGGTTGTCCTGCCAGCAGCTGTCTTTACTTTGGGATGCACCCACAAAAAGGCCTGCACCTCGGCTGCACAGGAGACCCCCAAGAAGCATCTATAACTCCCCAAGCTTGAGCCAGGCCTTGAGCAGCTAAGTGGGGCTGGGAGTGTGGTCCCACTTCTTCCCTCTCCCTGCTTCCCCTCCATTGCTTAAGGAGATGTTGATAACCTGTAAAATGTCTAACAGGCAGAGAGAATGGGAAAAAGGGTCCCAGGCACAGTGAAACCTGTGAGAGCTGGAACTCACCGGAACTGCCTTGTTTTTCCCAGCCTTGCAAGTTTTCTGCCTTTGACAGGATGCAGTCCTACCACCTGTTCTATTGCTCTCTATTAGTGGAAATATTTTAGTTTCCCTTCTCGGACAGGTTTCCACCTTACACAGCTTCCGGCTTTCACAGGTTTTACTGTATTTTTTTAAAGCTCCCTAGGTGATTCTGAGGTTGAGAGCTACTGCCTTAGCGGTACAGTCTTACACCATCTGGGCTCAGCGGATTTACCCTTTTGATCTGAATTAACACTTTGGGGATAAAGAGTATTTTAATCGGTTGGCTGTCTGCCTTGTAAGCTATTTCCTTTTTATCCTGGTTTTACTTGTTCTGGAATTGTGATGAGTCTGGGCTTTGATGGCAGATCTGTTCTCTATCTGTAACCTTCCTGGTTAATAGGTTTTGGATGTATTCTCTTTTCTTTGTATTCATCTTTCCAGATAGAAGAACCCTATTCTTTTTCCCCCTTAATTACCTAGAACTCTTAATTGAAAGTTAAAATTTTATTCCAAGTATGCTGTAAGTTTTAGAAATACCCTGGAAATTCCCAGTTGGAGCTGAAACATCCAGCCCCATTTTATGTGCTGTTTCTTCCTTAAGTAGCTTAATTTGCCTGCTAGGAGATGAGCGGGGTCACTCCTTATAGTTTGGGCCTGACATCATATTTCCATCTCTTTATACTTGTTTGCTTTGTTTATATTTGAATAATATTGAAAGTTCAAATATTAGCAGAGTTATAGAATGCGTGAGGGTTCACTGGGGCCTCCAGTTTTATCTGAAGTGGGAAAGGCTAAAAAAAAAAAAAACTCCACAAAATAAAAAGTGGGAAAGGTACTTAAGAAATGTTTTGACCCAAAGTACCTGAGCCAGTGAAGGGGCCACACACTCACAGACACAAGATGTTGTGTTGCTTGTCTGCATGAGCTTTTAAATAAAGACGCACAGTGTGGAATGAAAGGTCGCCTTGGTAAATCCAAGCATGCTGTTTTGGGTAAATTCCAGTTGCTTTGTGTGTGAGGTGGAGGTGGTTGTTCTCTGCACTGCCGAGCCGATCACCATCCCAGCCCTGACGGGCTCATTTTTGCCACCAGCCTACAGCCTCCACCCACCGCCTACCTGACTACATGTAGGCTACACTGTAACAGGAACCAGCCGCTGTTGTTTCTGTAAGGAATGAGTGTACACAACAGTAGCTGAGTTGGGAAGCCCGAAGGGGCATCTCCCCTCCAGCTGCCCTGGTGCCAACCTCCTCTTTGGCTCACGCAACTGTGAGCCTAAAAAACAGGCCACTGGCATTAAGCGGTTTAATGGGTGAATCTGAGTCATGATTCTGGGAAATGATACTAACCTTTGTCACACAGTTTACAAGTCAAAAACATTGGATGTCCTGTGACAAGCCAAAAGAGCTCTTTTTACCAGGACCCAGCTGGGAAGCCAAGCGCTCATGATGAAATGTGCTGTGAAATCCAGTCAGTCAGTCGTGCGCTGTGTTCCTTGCATGAAGTGCGTGAACGGATGCGCTACCGTCGTTGTGGAAAGGAAAAAAAAAAAGAGAGAGTCAAATTCCCAAAGCCTAACCATGTCAGCTTTTCAGAGATGAGCGTGCTAGCAGAGGGGACTTCCAGAAAAGACAGTTTTCCATCCCCACCAGTTCTCAGAGGTGAGGTGCTGCCCACCGGGTGTAACTTGGCCTTTGGTTCTGTAGATCTGCAGCCTCATGCGAGGAGGAATAGCCGAGAGAGGAGGTGTTCGTGTGGGACATCGGATCATTGAAATCAACGGACAGAGTGTCGTCGCCACCCCCCACGAGAAGATCGTCCACATTCTTTCCAATGCTGTTGGGGAGGTAGGAGTTGGGGCCCAGGGCTGGAGAGAAGCTGAAGGTGTCCTCTGGAGCCCCTGACCTTAAAAAGACTCTAAAAAGGGTGTGGGAGCAGTGTCTCACCTCCTCTAACCCCACAAGGGGGAAAGGAAAACCAAGATCAATAGCACAAGGCTGACACCCATGAGGCAGAGGCCAGACAAGCCTCCTCTCTCCGTCATCTCTATCAATTCTGACACCAGCCGCCCCTCCCACAGTACTCTCTACTGGGTTCAATAAGTCATTGCAATGGCCATACAGAACTCACAGACCATACTCACAAGGGCTTATTAGGGAAGAAACAGTTACAATTCAGGCTCAAGAACACTCAGGATACAGTTCTTCCATCAGGATAGCCTCTTCCCGGCTATGCTCACAGGCACACCTCTCCATGGCCCTCTGTCTCTGCCCAAAGGCACTCAGCTTTCTCTCTCCATGGGCCGGGAAGCCCACTCCCACTTTGGTGGTGGTGAGCTGTCCTTCTTGCTCTGAAATTGGCTCTCTTTTAAGGCAAAACTGACCAATCCCCTTGGTAGGCTCCAATTACCCTATCACACAATCACCTGGATGGGAGTAACAAGACCATGGCTAGAAAAGCCACACACAACAGTAGTTAATCCACCGCACAGACCTTCCAGCAAACCTTCCTGAGTATCCCTTCCAGTCCTACCAGTTGCCATCAAATCCACTCCGACTCATGGCGACCCCGTGTGTGTCAGAGTAGAACTGTGCTCCATAGGCTTTTCAGTGGCTGATTTTTCACAAGTAGTTCACCAGGCCTTTCCTCAAGGCACCTCTGGGTGGACTCGAACCTCACCCTTTCATTAGCAGCCAAGCATGTTAACCATTTGTATCACCTGACACTCTTTAATACCCAGAACCATTTGTCTGTGACCAAATTTTAAACCAATTTCCACAAAGAGTAAGTGATGGTAGGAGAGCTCCTGCATAAAATAGAACAGAGCCTCCTTTAGCCTTGTCTCCAGTTTTATTTGCTCACCTTCTCTTCTCAACATGCAGATTTGTGTTGCTGTTCTCTGTGGCTGGCCACATTCTCTCCATTTCCCCCAGTTAGTCTCACGAAATGTGCCTGGCAAATATAAGTCTAGATCCAAGTCAAATCAACAGAACAGCCCCCAGAGGTGTCTCCTGGTGTGGGCTTGCCTCATCATACCTGAGTCTAGGGCTGATTTGCTCATTGCTGTCTGCCAGGAAGGGGAGGGGGGCAAGTCAGGAGCAGGAAGGACCCCAGGCTCACTTTCCTGATTTCAGTGTTTTCTACTTTTAAAAGGCCTGGTGGGAATAAGAGCATTGACCGGGAAAGTAAACCTTACCTAGGCTTTGGTTTTTCATTATTTTCTGTCACGCCTAATTTCTTAGAAAGCTCATGAATTCTATTCTTTCTGAAGTCCATCTGGGTCAGGTGCCTAGTGGGTAAGGGGCTATTTTCAAAACCCCCGATGGTGTGAGGAGGAGGCCTGGGTGGTACAGTCAATGCACTCAGCTGCCAACCGAAAGGTTGGAGATTTGAGTCCACCCAGAGGCACCTTGGAAGAAAGACCTGGCAATCTATGTCCAAAAACTCAGCCACTGAAAACCCTGTGGAGCACAGTTCTACTCTGACACACATGGGGTCGCCATAAGTCAGAGTCAACTCGACGGCAATTGTTTTTTATGCTGTGATTTGCCGCCTCTCTCCCCAGCTCACCCAGACCCTCCACTCCCTGTTAACAAGTGTTTTCTGCCCTCAGATCCACATGAAGACAATGCCAGCCGCCATGTACAGGCTGCTAACGGCCCAGGAGCAGCCAGTTTACATCTGAGCGCTGGCGCCCTGACGCACCTCGCGGCATGCATGGAGGACTCTCCTCACTTGTGGTTGTGTGTCTAGTGCTGCATCTGTGTGTCCACTGCGACATTTCCCTCTCGCACTCAGCATTGGGTTGTGCACAGGGAGAGGAGAATCCGCAAGGACCTCTTCGGTCTCTGTCTCTCTCCAGTTTGTATTTCTTTTAATCCAGGGAAGTTTTGTGTGCACTCGTTTGAGAATGGAGAGCTGCCCCAATCCTCCCAGGACCCTCTTGAAGGGCCCTCTTGCTGGCGGGGGGGGGTGTACCCCGAGGAGGGCTGTTGCTGCCCAGCAGGGAATCATCCTTTCCCAGGAGGCGCAGATGTTGTAGAAGGACCTCCTGGGGCGGTGGAGAAGCTGATTCAGCAGTGCCCAAAATCCAGTTGCTGATCTACGCTCTCCTCACCTGGATGTATAGGAATATGGTGGTGACGGGGGCAGCCCATGGCTTTGAGGATATGCACTGCCCACAGTGTGGTGGGCACAATACATTGTCTCCACCCGGAATTTCTGAGCCAACTTAAACCCATTCTGTAGCTAGTTTTAGTTTCAACATACTTGTGTTTCTAATAACATGGGCCTTAGGAGCTGCCTTGCACAAGGACACCATAGCCTCGCAGAGAGCTTGGCAATTCATGGGGCATCCAAAGCCTCCATAGGTTGTCCCAAGGTTACCGGCCCCTGGATCAACACAGGCAGGTTCCATCTGCCTCTCCTGTATCTCACTGTCACACACACACACACACACACACACACACAGTCACACTTGTATCTCACCCTTCCCTCCGCCCCACCACCAATAAGATAAGCTGAAAGTGCCCCCCTTGGGACCTGCCTCTGATAGCGCACAGAGCCCCTGGACCACCCACATGGCCTCTCTGGTGGCCCCTTGCCCTGACAGGCGGGTGGCACAAAAACTGGTTGGCCTTGTGCTGCACTATTCCTTTCTGGTTGAGCCTTGGACCTCCCAGACCACCTAGGCTCAAAGTGTCCCCCTCTGAGGGAGTGGACCCCACTACCCCCATACACACAGACACACACACACACACGGAGTCTGGGAAGGACGGACTGTCCCCCTTGAGGACTAGGGCCCGGGTCCTCATGTGAGGGCACAGGCATGTTACATTTTCCGGCCCAAGGCTGGACCAACTCTCTTTTCTGCTCAGCCTGTGCCATTGGAGAGGCCAGAACAGAACATAAGCCACAAAACTAAGGGGACAGTAATGACCTCAACCTATGCCTAAGAATCCCCAATGTGTCCTAGAAACATCTTCTCGCTGCCTCGTGGGTCTGAGAGTGTTGACTGGTGTGGAATGTTCCTTGTTTTCATCAGGTGCCTCATATTTATGGATTCCGTCACCGTCGGTGCAGATGTTTTAGTAATCTTATTATTCTGAGCCAGTTTTTCACTTCTTCTTGGTCCAAAGAGCATTTGGTTTTCATGTGGGGTGTGATTGTGTTTTGGTTTTTTGTTGTTTTGTTTTTGTTGTTCATGACCTCAGTAGAGACAGGGGAAGAGAAACTAATATATTTTATAATATTGATATAATCCCTGTCCTCTGCATCTGGGATATTTATGTTGTGTCTTGTGGAAATAGGATCTCAGCGAGCAAATGTTAGGGAGGATGTATTTATACGTAGGGTAGAGGAGCTCCTGGGAGGGAGGAAAGTAAATTAAACAGATGAGGAAAAAGAGGCGTCAATTAGAGAGCCACATGGTCAGTTCCCCTAGGCTCTTTGCACCTTCTGAAGTTTCTGCTTAGCACCAGGAAAGCTGAAGGCCTCAGAGAAATCAGAAGCTGACCTCTCTGTTTTTCTGTGGTGCAACCAGTCATAACAAAGAGGCTGCTGGCCACCCAAAAGTCCTCTCAGAGCGCTGCGCAGTGGGATGGGGGAGCCGGGCTGGGCGGTTAGACCCTCTGGACTTAGGGCTCGGAGCAGAGTGCTGCTGGGGGTGGGGGGCACCCCCAAGGTTGACCCACCACAAATGCAGGAGCCCAGAACTGTGGCTCCAGGTTCTTAGTTTGCCTGTCCTGAAATAACCAAGCTATAGAGTTTCCGATGTTATGCTAAAGTGCTAAAAAAAAAAAAATTTTTTTTTTTTTTTTTTAAGAGCCACAAATTCATGCTTCCTCAGCCAAACGGAGAGTGGGTAAAACAGGAATGAGTTGTCCTTGGGGATATTTCAGGCATCAGGAGCCTTAGCAAATCACTGGAGGGGCTTTTGCCTGTCTGCTCACAGAGGGACCCACCTGCCTGGGCACCTGTAATAGCACCAGATAGGACAACTGTAACCGCAGGGGCTACCCTTATGGCCGAGGGAAGGGAGCCCAGCCAGTACATCCCTATGTAGCTGCCCAGTAATACAATCAGGCGTCTTCACCTAAAGGAGGGAGGAGGGAGAAAATGCTTTTTCTTCCTGTTGCACAAACATCTTGGCATGTTTGAGAGGTGCTGAGAGAGACAGTTGTGTGAGCCCTCCTAGAAGCCTTTTAGCATAAGATTATTTATCCACCGCATGCTTCTAGGTTCATATCACTGGTTTCTCACCCCCAGAGTGAACATTGCTGGGGCTTGGAATAGGTTCACCCAACTGAAGTGGGTTCTCTTTCCCCTGCTACCCTTGGACAGAGGGCGCTAACCTATGTTTGGTTAACTTAGGAGTCACCAGTAACCAGTTGCCATCCATTCTGACTTGTGGCGACCCCATGTGTTTCAGAGTAGAACTGTTCCATAGGGTTTCTATGGCTGTGACCTTTCAGAAGTAGACCACCAGGCTTTTCTTCCAAGGCACCCCTGGGTGGGTTTGGACCATCAACCTTTCAGATAGTAGCCCAGCATTTAATCATTTGCATCACCCAGGAACTCCAACTTAAGAGTAAACCAAAAAAGCCAACCCCATTGCTCTCGAGTCCATTCCCACTCATAGCAACTCTATAGGACAGAGTAGAACTGTCCGACAGGGTTTCCAAGGCTGGAAATCTTTATGGGAGCAGACTGCCACATCGTTCTCCCACAGAGTGGCTGCTGGTGGATTTAGACTGCCAACCTTTCAGTTAGCAGCCACGCACTTAACCACTGTACCACCAGGGCTCCTTAGGAATAGGAGTCTTAAATATTAAATTCTAGTATTTAGTAACTCCAATTTTGGAAGTCCCCTGAGAAGAGGTGGTTTACTTCCCTTTTGATGCTCCAATATAGATAGGTATATAAATACATATACACCCTGTGCCGTATTTTTAAGCAAATAACACGCACCTTCTGTGTTTGTTTGCCAGCCTCACCCTCCACCAGTGAGATATTTTCATAAGTGCCATGGCAGCACTTGTGAGGGTGCCTCACAGGGGGAGGGACTGGCCAGCAAACAAACGCAGAAGGCATGCGGTATTTGTGTAAAATGCGGCATACCTGGGAAGACCATGTACAGAGCAGCCTTCCCCACCATTGCCTGGGCAAAAAGCCACTCTTGGCACTTGGCTAGGACATGCTGGTGACTCCACTTTGGGGACCAACTCCCAGGTCTGCCTATCCCTCCTGGCCTTGCCAGGATGCACCAGAACCTACCCTGCTTCTGCCCTCACAAATGTGAGCATTTCAGGGAGCCACCGTCAGCCTTGGGTTCATAAGAGGAGGAAACCCCAAATGACCGATACCCGGAGCACAGTTCTCAAGCAGCACCTCCCTCCCCTCCCCAGAGTGACTCTGCGTTCCCAAGGGCCGGTTTGCTTTCAGCTCATTGCCCATCAACACTGGCCCTCCAAGAGTCCCACAGTAACCTACTACCTCCCCCCACGCTCCTCTGACCCTGCAGCAGCCCCATGCGCGCAGGCACTCACTGTCCACACGCTGGTGAAAACCTGTCCCCAGGCCCTTCTTGGGTCTCTCGACTGGTGGTGTAGCTGTTACCAATGTTTACATGCAGGGGCTGCCTCGTCCTTATTTCTCCCCTCCCTCATCCACAAGGCCACTTGTTAGTGTGCATGTCCCATCTGTCTTCTCCTTCCCTGGTTTGGGTTGACTGGAGCACACGATTTGGGCTTTTATTTCCTCCTCCCTCCAGGCAGTGTGTGAGGACTGTGGGAACGGAACTCCGTGTACATAGCACAGCACCTAGAGTATATCAACTTGTACTTTTGTTCTGTAAAGAGGGTGGCATAGAGCTTATTGTAAAGCGTCAGGAGAAGTCTAGTATTGTATTTGTAACAATATCGTTCTTTGTATACACAGAACTCAACATCTCTATATATAAATATAAATAAATATATAAAGAAGATATCTATCCCTGTGAGCCTGGAATGTCGACATCGCACTCCCAATGAATGTTAGGGCCCCGCCCTCCTTCCCCTCCTCTGTCGCGTGGCAGAAGTCGTTTGGTTTGGGGGTCGTGATGTATTTGATGTGCTAGCTCTCCTTATTTAACTGAACGCTAATGTCTGTAAGAGTTGCAGCAACAATAAACAAGAACTTCACCTCTCGGCTCCACTGAGTGTCTTACTGTTGCAGGGGAGGGAGGGGACCCCAGGTGACAGGAGGGTTTTGTTTTCTTAACGGGCCAACTCCTGTTCATCCAATGAGGGCTGCTTGCTGCCCAGAACCCAGCGTTTTCTAAATGGGCTTCTATTCTGTGAAACGGAACTGGTTCTAAACATGAAAGGCTTCGTTTGGCTGTTACAGCTGATATCCCACGATCTGGTTGGTCTCCTTCGAGAACACTGTGAAGGGGAGAAGGGAACCCTTTGGGTTTCATATCGTGCATCCTCAATGGTCTAGAGGTCACTGGTGATTCAGCGGTAGAATTCTCACCTTCCATGCTGTAGACCCAGGTTCGATTCCTGGCCAGTGCGCCTATGCACAGCCACCACCCATTTGTCAGTGGAGGCGTGGTGCATGTTGCTATGATGCTGAACAGGTTTCAGCAGAGCTTCCAGACTAAGACCAGGAAGAAAGGTCTGGAGATCTACTTTAAAAAATAAGCCAGTTAAAACCCCATGGATTACACCTGTCCAATCCACAACCGATCATGAGGATGGCATAGAACCAGGCAGCTTTTCATTCTGTTGACATGGGGCTCCCATGAGTCAAGTTGACTCAATGGCAGCTAACAACAACTGTCCTCAATGAGGGAAGGGAAACCGGAGTTAATTATCTCCCCAAGAAATCTCCAATGAGGGGAGGTAGCCCTTGCTAAGGGACTCAAGTGTGTAGTAGTGTTGGAAGAGAAACAGTTGCCCTGGGGAGACCTACCTGAAGGTTCCCTGAGAAGGTTCCGGAAGATTCTTCTCTCAGTGCTTTTTGCAATTCCACTTTTTGAAGCTTGCTGGGGTGAATTCCCTGCTGGCAGGGATGTGCTGAGGAGACTGGTCTCCCCAGCGTGGACTGTATCCAGCCCTGTTTGTAAAGCAAAATGCTCTTACACTTTTTCTCTGTGGACACCACCACTCCGTCTTCCCTGAGAAACCCTGGCACAGCCCCTGAGGGTCAGTGAGCTGGGGCTGCCGAAAGCCCTGGGCGGTGGAGGTTGTACCTTGAACTGAGGGTCCTGGGGTGGCCTCCATGGCCTGGCCTTAGGGAATCCCCAACCCTCTCACACAAAATGTGAGTTTCCAGAACACAGAGATGTCTGTTACTGAATAACGTGGAAAGAAAACACATCTCATTGATGAATTGAGAAGTCACAACTTGGGGAAAGACTAACAGCAAATCTTGATAGCAACTTCTGTGTGCCGGGCACTGTCCCAAGCACTCTACATAGATTAACTCAGCTAATCCCCAAAACACCTCTAAGAGGTAGACGCGTTAGTATCCCCACATTACAGATGTGGAGACTGAGGCACAGAGCGTTCAAGGACTTATCTTTATTTTTTCCAGCTGCTTCCTGGCAATGCTAGGACTCCCTGTTCCCATCACACACTGTTGAGCTCTGCATTATAACTTTGTGGTTTCTTTTGGTTCTTACTATGCTTTCATTCCAGGTTCTCATTCATTTGCAAACCTCAGTCTTCTGTCCAATTAAAACTTCCCCCAATCCCCATTTTGGGCTCTAGGTGCTGGATGGGTGGGGAAAGGTGGACTCTTCTCTGCACCTCCCCTTTAGGGGAAGAGACATGGGTGGGAGATGAAAGTTTCCCTACAGTAGGTGTTGCCCTTGGAAAGGGCACAGGCCTCCCCTTGTTGGGTCATTCTGCTAGTCTGGAGACAAATGGTGGACAGCCCCTTGCATTGGAAAGTCCCTTGAACCGTCAGCAACATCTTCCACCTGACCCCACCAGGCCATGAGTCTCTGCAGCTAGCGCCTCTTCAACCCCAGCCGTGCCCCAGCAAGCCCACAGCCGACCACCCCAGCAGTCAGCGAGCTCAAGTGGCGTCCACTCTCCTCAGACCCTCTCTTCGCCTGGTCATCCCCTGAGCCATGGGTCTCCAGTCTCCTGCCTATCTGTCCACCAACAACCACCACTGCTCATTCCCTCAGGCCAGTCCCTTAGCCACTTGTAGATAAAATGGTTCCCAATTTAGTGTTGGGGGGAGGCAAGTGAAGGGCTTAGGCACCCAAATTTCACAAGTGATTATTTTGGGGTCTTCCTCCCTTGGCCTACAGTGTGAAACATATTCCTCTTTTCTTACCCCACGGGGGAGGAGGGAGAAATAGCTTCTTTCCCCAGTTCTGCCTGCCTCTGAGTGGCAACGCCCCTCAATGGTTTTCTGATATCACCAGGACAAAGGTGAGAGTGGCAACTGAGGGTAGAGCCTAGTCCTGAAACTGGCACCTATATCTTAGCAAGCCTGTGGAGGTGTCCGTCCCCTGTGGGAGGTGCCTGTCCCCTGTGTGAGGTGCCTGTCCCCTGTGGGAGTTGCCTGTCCCGTGTGGAAGGTGCCTGTCACCTGTGGGAGGTGCCTGTCCCCTGTGGGAGGTGTCTGTCCCTGTGGGAGGTGTCTGTCCCTGTGGGAGGTGTCTGTCCACTGTGGGAGGTGGCTGCCTATTGTATAAAAAAATTGTATAGGGGATTAGAAAAGGCCTCATGGAGGAAGAAAGGGAGGGGCCCTGCACATGTCTAGGGGACAAGTGTTCCAAGCCAAAGGGACAGCAAGCACAAGGCCCTGAGCAGATATTTCGTGAAGTGCTGGAGGAAGAACTAGGACCCAGGGTGGCAGGAGTAGAGTAAGGGAGGCAGCAAGTGGTTGGAGATGCGGTAAGTAGGGTAGATAGATGGGGGGGGGTGACTGCTGTAGGTGGTTGTAAGAACGTTAGTGCTCCTGCTCTCTCGCGCACTCGCTCACACACATCCCTAATTGCTTCCATACAACCCCACGCACTTCATCACACTCAACTCACACTTCTCACCTCCTCTGCGCTTCCACCTCCAAACCACCCCTTTTTACTCAGGACTCAAGTTGTCAGGAGCTAGGATTTGCCGCCCTCTGGCGGAATAACATCATTGTTGAGCTCCTTCCAGTGGATTCCAACTCATAGCAACCCTATATGACAGGGTAGAACTGCCCCATAGGGTTTCCCTGCCTGTAATCTTTATGGGAGCAGATGGCCAGGTCTTTTCTCACATGGAGAGGCTGGTGGATTCAAACTGTCAACCCTTCTTTTAGTAGCTGAGTGTTTTAACCATTGCGCCACCAGGGCTTCTTCAAATCCAGATAAACACCCAGATTCTCTGACCCCACTGAGTGGAGGAAGAATTTTAACCAACCCTCCCAGACCCCTTGTTTTCCAAGTAGGAAACTGAAGTCCCAAGCCACACAGTGAGCAGTCAGCTAGAACCTCGATCCCGGCTCCCTCCCAAACTGGCGGATTAACCAGCAAACACGCTACTCACAGGTTCACGGTAAACAAGGTACACATGGGATTACTTGTTTTTTTCACCATGTGGAATTGTGCACTACAGATTAGTAAGTAAACACAAGTAAACCCGTGAATACCTTGCTTATTGAGTAATCCGTCCCTGCAAAGCTAACGTTCCTTTGTATAATTCCAATGCTGGGCTTATAGTGGGGACAGGCTGGGCCCATGGCTGTGACCCCAGTCCTTGGGCCATCTCCAGAGTCTTTGTGAAAGCTGGCGTTGAACAGCACAGATAAACGCCAGTTCCCCATCCCTTCGGTAGGCAGGAAAATTCATTCCTCGAGGGCTGAGAGGCACCAGCAACTGTGTGTGGGAAGTACAGCCTTATCTCTACCCAGTATCCCCTTCCTTAGAGAGGACTTCACATCTGCTCCCGTTGGCAATCTCAGAGTGCAGTATGCTGGCTACTTAACTAAATTACAGCTCTCTCTCCCCTCCACTTGTTTCTTGTGGGCAGGGGCCAAGTCTTCCTCAGCTTTCTACATCATTGTGGGTTATAATTGGAAGAAGAGTCACAGACAGGTTCAGCTTAGAGCTCTGCTACCTAGTCTAGCTGTGTGACCTTGGGCAAGTTAGTCAACCACTCTGAGTCACTATTTCTTCATCTGCAAAATGGGCACAGCTTGGCTCAGTTGTTGGTAAAATTAGAGATTCTGCCCTTGAAGTATCTAGCGCATGCCTGGTATGTATTGGACATTGAGGCAAGAGATGCAGTTATTATACAGAAGGTGCAAAACTAGGCGTGCAGTAGAAGCATGAGGAAATCCTTCTCAGAGAAGGCAAGGTCTCTGCATGGATTGGAAAGTACTGTACGACTTTGCCAGGAGCCCTGATGGCGAAGTCGTTAAAGCACTTGGCTGCTGACTGAAAGGTTGATGGTTGGAATCTATCAGCTGCTCCACAGGAGAAAGATGTGGCTGTCTGCTTCCATAAAGATTTACAGCCTTGGAAACCCTATGGGGCAGTTCTACTCTGTCCCATAGGGTCCCTATGAGTTGGAATTGACACGACAGCCATGGATTTGGTTTTTGGTAGGACTTTGCCAAGTGACACAGTTGGAAAGAACATGCAGAGGCACAGAAATCTGGGGCAACACGGTGAAGGGATCCATAGCCACTTGGTATGATGTTGACACACTTGGTGATAAAATTCTAAAAAGTGATGGTGGAGTTTGCAAGAAACACCAAGTCACACTGAAGTTACAGGCCTGAGATTTATAAAAGATTATTAGATATTTTATTATTTGTAAATTATAATAAACACATATATGTATATGTATGTGAAATCCCTGGGTAGAGCACATGGTCAAGCACTTGGCTACCAACCAAAAGGTTGAAGGTTTGAATCCACCCAGAGGCACCTTGGAAGAAAGGCCTGGCAATCTACTTCTGAAAGGTTTAAAAAAAAAAAAAAAAGGCCGCCATTGAGTCAGTTCTGACTTGGGGCAACCCCATGTGTTACAGAATAGAACTGCTCCATAGGGTTTTCCTGGCTCTTATCTTTACAAAAGCAGATCACCAGGGCTTTCCTCAGCAGTACTGCTGGGGGGGTTCAAAGGCCAAACTTGAGGTTGGTAGTTGAGTGCAAACTGTTTGTGCCCCCCAGGTCACAGCCATTGACAACCTTGTGAAGTAGTTCTACTCTGAAATACATGTGGTTGCAATCAGTAGGAATTTACTCTATGACAACTGGGTTTTGTTTGGTTGATTGTTTACTTGATGGTTGGTTGGTTGGTTGGTTTGTTTGGTATACACACACACACACACACACGCTTTCCCTAAGAGAGCTGATTGTTAACACTTACCAGCACACTTGCTCCAGTCCGGTTTCTTCAACCTGTTTGGGCTATTCTTGATCTTTTTTGTGAAGATTTGGTCTGCAAACATTTATTAATAAAATAAATCATAATCTTTTTTTTTTTTTTTTTGCCTATTGGAAGCAAATAGTTCAAAATGCCAACAAGTCTTAGGTGTTTGTCACAGCATAGGGGGCAGACTTTGTGGGGTCCCCAGGTCCTGCCGTGGCTAGGTTAAGAAGAGAGGTGCATTCCAGATGGAAGCTGAGAGTCCAGTCAGTGCAGTGACCTCAAGGGGCTCAGAGTGGACTCCTGTCCAGCTCCCAGCTCAACTTAGTCTCCAACGGCAGCGCAGATGCAATACAATGTTAGCAATACAAAGCAATCTTTTTGTTCAACTCCCTCATATGTTTATTGGAAATCTGCCAATATCCTGGTGGTGCAGTGGTTAAGGAGTGTGGCTACTAACCGAAAGGTCGGTAGTTCGAATCTACCAGCTGCTCCTTGGAAACTCTATGGGGCAGTTCTACTCTGTACTATAGAGTCTCTATGAGTTTGAATCGACTCGACGGCAATTTTTTTTTCTAATAACTTAATTTTTTATAAAAATCACCACCCACTAGGATTTGATAAGCCCAAACAGGCCCACTCTCAATAATAAAGAGAGCTAACATTTTCTGAGTACCTATAAGATGCCAGGCAGATGAGCAGCTTGTATCATTTAATCACACAGCAAAATCACGAAGCAGGTATTGCTCTATTTTATTGATGAAGACCACCACCTGTCTGCCAGTTTGTTATACTGTGGTGGCTTGCATGTTGTTGTGATACTGGAGGTATGTCACCAGTATTTCAAATATCACCAGCATCACCTATGGTGGACAAGTTTCAGCAGAGCTTCCAAACTAAGATAGACTAGGAAGAAAGGCCTGGGGATCTACTTCCAAAAATTAGCCAATAAAAACCCTAAGGATCACAAGGAAGATAAGCTCAAACATACGATAGCTACAACAATGGACTCAAATATACCAGCAATCATGAAGATGGTGCAGGACCCACTTCCTTCTGTTTATATATAAAGTCGTCATGAGTCAGAGTCAACAGCAACTCAATAGCAACTAACAACATTGATGAAGAAACAGCTCAGACATGATAGGAGGTAATTTGCCCAAAGTAAGAGTGAAGATTCAAACTCAGTCCCATCTTGTGATTTCCCAGGAGGAGCATGTGGTCAGGAGCGGAGCTGCACATAAACCCAGGGAGCTGTAACACAAAGCAAAACACTCTTCCCCAGACACCAACGTCTCAAGGAAGATATCAACAGAAGCTACAGGAGCTCCAAGGGGGTGGATAGCGTGATGGGGAGGGATAGGGAAATAGATGCACTGCCCCCTGGGAGCAGAGGGGTAGGAACAGAATGTGCTTGGCCGTGAGGAGCACAGTCAAACCACAGTTTTTCAGGACAGGGAAGCAAGAGTTAGATTGTGGGGCTCACACAGTTTAGACTGGAGCAAGTCCGTTTTCAATTTCATTTCATTTTTCACTAAGGAAGAGCTCTGGGTGATTGCATGAGTAAATCCTGTCTGTGCTGTTAATTACCAGCTTATGTTCTTACCCCTTCAGCTTTCCATAGTCCATTCCTTCAGTTCTGAGTGTGGCTTGGTGTCAACCACTGTGCTGGGGACCAAGAATGCAAGGGCAGGGAAAGGGACACCATCTGTGCCGTCAGAGTGCACAGCAAGGGCCCGGCATTTGCTGTGTGGCTGGAGGGTTGGGCGGGGTTAAATGTGGGGTTCTGGGTTCACTTCCTATCTGCACCTTCACTAGCACTGAGGCACGTGGTGAACTACTTAATCTCCTCTTTGTGCTTCAGTTCCTCACCTGAAAAGTGCGGACCGTTATAGTGCCTACTTCAGAAGCTGACTCAGAAGAGCAAAAGAGATTACGCACATGAGTGCCACAGTGCCTGGCCTTTGGGAAGCACTTCATGCATGTTAGCAATGATTATTCTGGAAGTGTCTCTGTAGTCCCCATAGGAACACTCAGAATGGCCCTGCTTGGAGGTGGACAGGGCATCTCTGCCTGCACCAGGCTCTCCTGGCTTTCTCCTGCCCAGCGCTGATTTCTGCCTGTACCAGGCTCTCCTGGCTTTCTCCTGCCCAGCGCTGACTTCTGTCTGCACCAGGCTCTCCTGGCTTTCTCCTGCCCAGCGCTGATTTCTGCCTGCACCAGGCTCTCCTGGCTTTCTCCTGCCCAGCGCTGATTTCTGGGTCAATGTGTGATGTTCCATCACCACCTGGTGGGCCACACTGGGAACAGCAACGAGTTCACTCCATGATTATGATCCTAGAGGGAACAGTCTGAAGGCCCAGCATGCTCTGGATTCACGCTCTGTGGATTGCTCTGAGGGAGCCCTGGTGGTACAGTGGTTAAGCACTTGGCTGTTAACCAAAAGGTCAGTGGTTCGAACCCACCATCCACTCCATGGGAAAAAGACGTGACAATCTGCTTCGATAAAGATTACAGCCTTGGAAACACTATGGGGCAGTGCTACTCTGTCACTATGACTCAACGGCAACAGGCAGTGGTGTCACTAGGTTGTTGTCACCCAGTGCTACATGGACCTCATGGACCTCCTCCTGTACCAGACCACACAAAATCCTTAGTAATGTTTTTTTGTACTAATGTTACTCTCCCAAACATCACTCCTTCTTCTTCTTTAATTACTACTTCATTCTCAAGTTATTGATATAGGTTCACAAATGCTAATTACAATATTGTAGCTAAAACACCAGAAAATTTGACAAAATCAGCGACTAGAAAAACACCAAGCCCATTGCTGTTGAGTCGAATCCAACTCATAGCAACCTTATAGGACAGAGTAGAACTGCCCCATAGAGTTTCCAAGGAGCACCTGATGGATTTGAACTACCGACCTTTTGGTTAGCAGCCGTAGCACTTAACCACTATACCACCAGGGTTTCTATAAGCACACAGGCAGCAACAAAAACAACAGTGAGAGCTTGTAGCGTGTGCAGATGTAAACACGTGATTCGAAGCTCGTTGTACTTGGGTAATAAAGACAGCTCTGACCTGAGGGCATTAAACCAAAAAAAAAAAAAAATACCAAACCCATTACCATTGAGTCAATTCCAACTCATAGAGACCTCATAGCACAGGGTAGAGCTGCCCCACACAGGAGCGCCTCGTGGATTTGAACTGCCGACCTTTTGGTTAGCAGCTGTAGCACTTAACCACTAGGTCACCAGGAGAGGAATTAACCCAGTGCCGTCGAGTCGATTCCGTCTCATACAATTAGAAGGTTCAAAAAGTAAACTGGCACAGAAGTTTAGCCTTGTTGTGTATATTGATACATGTAAGCTGGGCTTACAAAAAATATTTTTGTTGCTATAACTAACTACAGGGATATTTTTATTAAAAACGATAAATTTCTGCTGAAACGCTGCACAAAAATTTTATGGATGGTCATTTTGGTGTCACGCCCCCGACAGTATCACCCAATGTGCTCCACACACCCCCTCCCCCACCTTCCTACTGACACCACTGACAACCGGTTTGGGTTTATTGGGGTTTGGATTGTTCTGGGCCTATGTGATCCTCATCTCTCTTTAGTAATAGAGAATATAGTTAACTGCTGTTCCCTGGGGTTACCTATAAAGGATGGCAACAGGGCTGGGAATAAATCCTCCCATTTCTATTACTCTGCTCCTCAAGTTACTGCCACAAAAACAAATAAAATCATGTAGAAATGGGATTCTTAAAAACGGAATCTAACTCTGTATGTATCAAGGGAGCTGTCTATTGAAAGAATTCTAAATTCACACCTCTTTTAAAACAATGGTGAATCTGAGTCTTTTGGTGGTAACTTGAATGTTTGTATTCTCCTTTGGGAAACCCTGGTGGTGTAACGGTTAAGTGCTACAGCTGCTAACCAAAAGGTCGGCAGTTCGAATCCACCAGGCACTCCTTGGAAACTGTCAGGCAGTTCTACTCTGTCCTATAGGATCGCTATGAGTCAGAATCGACTCAATGGCAGTGGGTTTGGTTTTGGTGGTTTATTCTCTATTGAGATTATGGTCATCCAGCCAGTCGGACCAAACCAGTTGCCATTGAGTCTATTCCAACTCACAGCGACCCCTTGTGTGCAAAGTAGAACTGTACCCCATAGGGTTTTTAAGGCTGTTTTTTTTTAAACCTTTAGGAAGCAGATGGCCAGGCTGAGTGGGGCTCGAACTGACAACCTTTCAGTTAGCAGTGGGCACTTAACCATCCACGGACTCCTTCAGTCAATGAGCATTTATTTAGCGTTAATTCTGTGCCAGAAGCCATTCTAGGTGCTGGGCCGACCCCAGTAAATAGACACAATTCTTGCCCTTGTTAAATCTACATTCTAGTGGAGGAGACAAAAAATAGACAAGTAAAATACATGGTTACGTTAGGTGGCGACATATGCTAAGGAGAAAAATTAAGCAGGGAAAGGCCAGGAGTGCCAGACGGCTACAATTTGGGGAAGGTTGGCCAGAAAAGACCTCACTGAGAAGGGAACATGAGGACCTGAAGAAGTTGAGAAGGCAAGTTAAAGCATTCCAGGCAGAGGGGGTGCAAGTGCAAGGGCCCTGAGGCAGGGGCATGAGGAATAGGGAGGAGGCCAGAGCAGCCAGAGCAGAGCGAGGGAGACGTAGAGCAGGGGGCTCTGAAGCCACAGGGATAACCCCAGGACGGGGCAGGAGCATTTCTGTGAGCCTCATAAGTGGCTCTAAAGGTTCGGAGCCAGGTGGGAGGGCTTTGAGCAGAGAAGGAAGGTGATCCGACTTACACGACATGAGTTGTGCTGGCCGCTGCATTGAGAGGGCACTGAAGAGGCGAGGTTTACGTCATCTTTGGCTTTTGCCTCTCTATTTCTCCCATATCCGATCGTCAGCAAGTTCCGCCACTTCGGCTTTCGACTACCTTCATCCTCTGCTCTAAATCAGGCTCCTGAGGCCACCCTACTCAATTACAGTGGGCAAACCTCGATTTGAAATCAATCTTTTTACTTGATTTTTCTGAATTCAAAAGTAATGTACATTTCTATGGGAAATTTCAAAAACTGAAAAAAGTAGCAAAGACAGAAAATGAAAATCACACACGATCTCAGTACCCAGAGAGAATCACAGTGAGCCTTTGGTACCTCTCCTTCCAGACTGTGTGTTATCGCGCAGGGTGCTACGTGGCCTAGATTCTGCTTCTTTCATCTACCACTATATTGCAAACTCCTCCCCAAGTCTTTAAGAATGCTTTGAAAATATGTTTATAAAACCAAAAACCAAGCCCACTGCCGTCGATTCCGACTCCTAGCGACCCTATAAGACAGAGTAAAACTGCCCCATAGAGTTCCCAGGGAGCACCTGGCGGATTCGAACTGCCAACCTGTTGGTTAGCAGCGGTAGTAATTACCACTACAGCACGAGGGTTTCTAATATGTTCATAGCAGCAATATATTAGTCTATCATATAAATACACAGTATTTTTTTTTAACTTTTTAATGCATCCTCTTACTGGACATTAGGCCCTTTACTTTGTTGCTATTTTAAATTGTGCTCCGATTAATACCCTCATTCTTAAACCCTAAACCAAAAAAATTCAAATTTGTTGCTGTCAATTCTGACTCAAGGGGATCCCATTTGTTACAGAGTAGAACTGCTCTGTACTGGCTGTAATCTTTACAGAAACAGATCACCGGGCCTTTCTTCCACAGCTGCTGGGTGTGTTCGAACTGCCAACCTTTAGTTTAGTAGTCGAGCACAAACCATTTGTACCACCCAGAGACCTTAACGTCTCAACCAACCTATTGCTGTCAATTCCGACTTATAGTGACCCTATAGGATACAGTAGAACTGCACCATAGGGTTTCCAAGGCTATAAATCTTTACAGACACTATAATGCCAGGTCTTTCTCCAGCTGAGCAGCTGGTGGGTTCAAACTGCCATCCCGTCAGTTAGCAGCTGAGCGCTTAACCACTGCATCACCAGGGCTTCTTAATATCTCAACAGAAGCCCGTATTTTCAGTTTTTCCCTACTCCAACCGTCCCCCACGCAGCCACTGGGCTCTTTGAGGGGTTCCCCGTGGGCCTACAGGATAAAGTCCAATCACCTTAGCATGGCACTCCAGGGTCTCCCCAGACCTGGTTCTAACACTCTCGTCCTGCCTCATCTTCTGTGACTCCTCATTGAACGCTGTCACCAAATGCAGCTCTTTCCATCTGCATGCCCTTTTCCTGTACCTCTGACTCTGCCACTCCATTCCTGCCCGGGGAAAGCCTTTTCAATCTCCCATGCCCCTTTCCAGAATGAATTGCTCGCTGCTTCTGTGATGCCTCTAGTACTTTCAACAGTATTTAGCACACTGTACTGTAATCTTTGACCTGCCTCTCTTCCCAGCTATACTGCGAGTGTCATATGGGCGGGGACTGTCTGTCTTGCTCACTTCTTTACCCCTAGCATTACCCCTAACATAGTGCCTGGTGCATGGTGTCTACAAAGAGGTTGTACTCAACTACTAACCTAAAGGTTGGCAGTTCAAATCCATCCAGCAGTACCACGGAAGAAAATGCCTGGCAATCTGCTTCCATTAAGATAACAGCCTAGAAAACCCTACAGAGCTCAGTTCTACCCTGTAACACATAGGGCCACCATGAGTTGGAATCAACTCGGTGGCAATGAATAGCACCAACAACATATAAGAATAGTCACCAATTGGCTAGAAACTTAAAAGGTGTAACTTCCTTGTCTTAAAGTCAGCAGCACCACCTACTGGACACAAATGTTTTGGCAGGAACCACATCTGAATTGGGCCATATCTCATGACTTCATGAGGCTCCCTGGTGGTGCAGTGGTTAAGTGCTTGGCTCCCAACTGAAGAGTCAGTTTGAGCTCACCAGTTGCTCTGTGGGAGAAAGATGTGGCAGTCTGCTTCCATAAAGATTTATAGCCTTGGAAACTTTATGGGGCAGTTCTACGCTGTCTTACCGACTCACTGTGAGTCAGAATCGACCCAATAGCAGTGTGCTTGGTTTTGGTTTCTGGCTCACGACCTTCACTGTGCCCTCCTTAGAACCATGCACCATCATCCCTTACCTGGACTATTGCAGCTGACTCCTAACTGGTCTCCCGTTTCCTCCCTTGCCCCATACCCACCCTCTTCAGTGGTCAGAGCAATTCATTAACATGGTGCAGTCAGATCACATCTTTCCCCTGCTCAATAACCTCGAGATGTGACAGGCCTGGCTGAGGGGCACACTGAGTAGAGGAGTTGCTCTCCACACTCCTAAGATGGCGAAACAACTTTGGCCACCAGCAGATCCACAAATTCAAATCAGCCCCAGGGTAAACCAGACCCAAGCCAGCTGGTCTCCAAAGACAACCAAAAGAGTGCCCAGCTCCTCCTGGCCCTCAGGGCCTGGGAGCAGTTCAGCAGCAGCTAAGGCAGATGTAGCTTTGCATTGCCAGTCCCCCTACCATGCTCAGCATCCTCTCCTCAGTGCCTGGCCTGCTGCCTGGCACTCTGGAGCTCAATAAATACTGGTTGGATGAATGAGAGGATGAATGCTTCTGCTGGGAGAGAGAACTGGAAGAAATACGGTGTCTTTTGGCCCCAGACTTGGTTTCCTGTGCACAGGCTGCCATAGGGTGGCCAACCCCAAGGTAAACGGTACAGAAACAAGGAGGCCTTGTTGGGGCCCTTACCTTCACTCCTTCATTGTCCTGGGGAGAGGTGAAATGTGCTCTTTTGTCCTGCTGCTAGAATTTCTCTCAGCTTGGAGGTCAGCCAGCAGCTGACTCTTTCCACTGCCAGTTCTTTCTAATGCTGAGGGACTTGCCAAAGCCTTCGACCCTGCGGTGTGGGCCTCTCTCTGAGAGTGAGCCAGCCTCAGCTCAAGACTGGCATGCCCAGAGGGAAGGGTGCCTGCCCTCCCCTCCTCCTCTGGGTCCTCTTCAACACTGTCCCCAGGGCCTACCACATGGACAGGCTCAAAGGAAAAGGAGACTCAGGCTAGCGTGGGCACCCAGACCAGCGCTACCCAAAGTGTGGGCCGTGAACCTGGGCCAGGAACTGGTTGTTCCTGATCCCTGAGGAGAGTAAGTTCAGAAAATAAGTGTTTTGAAATGTTAACTTGATAGAGCACTTTTATGACTGTTGAGTAAAATAATTAAAAAAACAAAAACAAAACCCATTGCTGTAGAGTTCATTTCAACTCATACTGATCCTACAAGACAGAGTAAAACTTGTCCCATAGGGTTTCTAAGGATTTGAACTGCCGACCTTTTGGTTAACAGCCGTAGCTCTTAACCACTACGCCACCAGGGTTTCCAATAATTAAAAAAAAAAAAAATTAAAAGGGGGGGTTGTATTTTGTATGTCTTTTTTATTTTCACTTCAATTTCCTAGTAATCAGTTTATTGTATTTTTCAAAAGTATTTGGTCCGTGACAGATTGGGGAAAAGGTGGTCCTCCCTCCCAAACAGAGAAGCTCTGTGCTGGATGGACAGCTCTGGTCCAGGAGCTGAAATGCTGGTCTCCATCAATACTCTGCTATAAGCATCAAGCCTCAGTTTCCTCATCTGCCAACTGAAGGGTAGAGTGATGAGACCTGGCCAATTATGCCATTCAGTAAATGCCTGGTTGTCTTGGTAAATACGGGCAGCCTTGGGCAATTAGGGGACACATGACCACTCCCCGCAACCTCACCATCAGGTGGGAAGTTCAGGGAAGCAAGTCTTGGGGCAATTCTGCCTTTCAGACACAAACGCTCATTAGCAAGTCGGCACATAAGATTTTGTATGCTTGAGAAAGTCCTGCTCTCTGTCCTCGGACACTCAGACACACAGCTTGCTTGAAAAGTTGAGGCAGGGCCGTAGCATTCTGAAGGGGCAGCCTGTGTCCTCATCCCATCCTGTGACGGGTCTCATGGTCACCATATTCTTACGCTGCCTTGGTGCAGATGGGTATGACTGCATTAGCCTGTCTGGCCAGCCCCACATCTTGAACGTTGGTTATCTCACCAGTGCAAACTTACTTCGAACACATCTCATGCTCATGAACCAACCCTTTGGTGTCATATTGATAACCAAATGCAGAACAGCTGCCCTCTCCATGTAGCTTACGCTAACATCAGCACACGTATATCATATAATTAATGCTTATATGTTTTAAAGCAAAGAGCCCTGGTGGTGCAATGGTTAAGCACTTCACTGCTAACCTAAAGGTCGGTAGTTCTAACCCACCCAGTGGCTCCGCGAAGACCTGGCAATCTGCTCCCATAAAGATTTCAGCCTAGGAGACCCTATGGGGCAATTCTACAGGATCGCTATGAGTCACAATCGACCCAAAGGCACACAACAACAATGTTTTAAAGTATATTACTACCCAGACAAGCTGACAAGGAGGTAACTCACACGACTTCTAAGTTCCCTCCCAAGGTCGACATACCATAATATGTTGTTAGATATTCTTTGGAGTCTGTAGAACAAGACAGAACTCGGTTTTCTGGCTTCACCAGCACCTTCAGATACTGGAAGTACATGACAGTCCCAGGCTGCAGGGTCCATTCAAGGCTGGGACAGGTCCCCACTTCCTCCTTCTGATCTGCATCCAGGTGATGCCCACAGGTTTTATGACCCCCTTTTTGGAGCCCTGGTGGTGCAGTGGTTAAGACCTATATATGCTACTAACCAAAAAGGCAGCGGTTCGAATCCAACAGCTGCTCCTTGGAAACCCTATGGGGCAATTCTATTGCTGGAAGAAAATGTCTTCCTGGGTGGGAAGAAAACAGAGGCCTGGAAAGGCAAGAAGGCCTGACCCAGGGCTTTGGACCAGTTCAAACCCCTGCTGAGAATTTGTATTTCCACCCCCAAGATGTACTGAATCAGAATCTACATTGTAACCAGATTCCCCCCAGTGATTCTTACGTATAATAAATTTTGAGACCCACCGCTCTGCTAGAATTCTCAGGATTGGTCCCTAACCAGCAGCATTAGCATTGCCTGGGAACTTGTTAGAAACACAAATTCTCACCCGGGTTTCCAACCAGACCCATCAGGCAAACAACAGAAACTAGACTGAGGACAAATAAGCAGCTGTAAAGAAAGAAGAGGAAAGCAATTAGGCTAGGCTCTGTGGGCAGTCTGGAGTCCCTGGGTGGTGCAAATGGGTGATGCACTCAGCTGCTAATGGAAAGGCTGGAGATTCGAGTGTACCCAGAGGTGCCTTGAAAGAAAGGCCTGGCAATCTACTTCTGAAAAAGCAGCCATTGAAAACCCTATGAAGCACAGTTCTACTCTGACACACACGGGGTCACCATGAGTTTTAGTCAATTCAACAGCAACTGGTTACTGGTTAACTTGGGTATTCTAAGGAGTGTCAGGGAGCCTAGATGAGGCACAAGGCTTGTGACGCAGTGAAGACCCTCAAAAAGGACAGGGACTTGCCCCAGGGAAGTGAGCCCATCCCCAGTGAGCAGCTATCCAGTTGGTGGTGATGTCTTCTAGAGAAATGAAAAGGTCATGGGCCCAGATGGCATGCCGGTGGCTGGATGAGGATGGAGAAAATACCTTTCGGGGAAGCCCCTGTACACTTCCTCCACAAACACAGCTCACCCCAGGAAAGCGGGCTAGACCCCAGCGTGTTCGCTAGCCCCCATGGCTCCCCCATTCCCAGATCTCTGTCCACAGCCTACCTTCAGCCCAGCTCCATGCCTCCAAAGACTTTTCCCCCTCCTCTGACCCCCTCCACACAGCCTACCCCACTTCCCTCTGGTTCCTTGGCTTGGGGCCAGAGGAATCCGTGCTCCCATGAGTCAAGCTAGAACTTATAATCGTTTTCTCACAGAAATATGAAGTGGCCAACTGCTCCTCTTTGCGAGGTGGAGGAACGGAGTGGTTTCTAGAGTCAGACTACTTGGGTGGGAATGTCAGCTCTGCCACTTACCTTCTGAGTGACCTTGGGCAAGTTCACCAAGCTCATTTTCCTCATCTGTAAAATGGGGATAATAACAGCTCCCACCTCATAGGCTGTTATGAGGATGAAATGAAAGAATGCCTGTAAAGCCCAGGGCACAATACCTGGCACACAGGTAGAGCCCAACAAGGACCAGGATTCCTCTTACTGGGGAGCCTCTTTATTCAGCTCCTCACTTCCACTCATATCTTTATCTATTCACCATGCAGACTAGTGATCTTTTTAAAATGTAAATTAAGTGTGTCACTCTTCCCTTGAAAACTCTTCAATGCCATCCAATTGTTAGCATAAAATCCAGCCTTTGAGGTTCCTGCCCACTTCTTCCCTCACTTGCTGGGCTGCGCCACAGCGCCCTCTAGTGTCCAGGCCCTTGCATGGCATCCACCTCCACCAAGGACACCCTTCCAGAGCCCTCAAAGTCCAGTTCCAGCTCAAATGTCATTTCCTCAAAGAAGCTGTCCCTGACCACCCCTTTCCTTTTTAGCACTAATCCCCAATCTGTAATTACTTAATTGATTTATTGTTCGTGAGACCCATGAAGCTATTCAGCCAGACACTTGCTAAATGAATGAAGGAACATTGTTATCCATGGGATCAGGTACTTTGGAGATTACACCGGTTTTGTGGGACTGCTGGAGTCCCTGGGGGTACAAATGGTTAATGCACTCAGCTAATAACTGGAAGGTTGGAGGTTCAAGTCCACCCAGAAGTGCCTCAGAAGAATGGTCTGAGGCTCTACTTCCGAAAAATCAGCCACTGAAAACTCTATGGAGTGCAATCCTACTCTGGCACACATGGGGTCACCATAAGTCAGAAGTGGCTCCATGGCAAGTGGTTTGGAGTCCCTGGGTGATGCACACGGTTAATGTGCTTGGCTACTAACTAAAAGCTTGAAGGTTCAAGTCCACCCAGAGGCACCTCAAGGGGAAAGGCCTGGTGACCTACTACTGAAAAATCAGCCACTGAAAACTTGATGGAGCACAGTTCCACTCTGACACACATGGAGTCACCAGGAGTTGGTGTTGACTCAGTGGCAACTGTTCATTTATTTCAATTATTTATTTTGGAGGGCCTGCCCAGAAACCTGACCACCACAGCTTTCCTAAGATATTCCAAGTTCCAAACCCTGTGTAAGGTAAGGCCTGGCCACCTACACGTAAACAAAGGTTGCACACTCAGCCCAGTGGTCCAAAGTAAACATTTTTATTCTCAGTTCTGCCTTAGCTATCTCTATTTTGCAAGCATGAGTAAATGGAATCAACAATATTTCTCTCCCCGTCTTTCATTAAAATTTGGTACTTACAAAGTTTCCTGTTTTTCCTAAAGAGTGTGATTTGAGGGTGACCTAAAATGCGGCTTGGCTGCTCCAGCCACTTGGGGGTCACTCATTCGGTTTCCGTGGCAGCTCCTCGCTCGCTGAGCACTGAAAGGCGGCAGGCAGCTATAAATAGCAGCCCAACAACAGACTTGTCCTTCCAGTGAGGGAAAGAACTCGGCGACGCAGACAGACATGACGGCTGAAGTGGGCAAAGAATCATTAGCCCCGGTTTCCACCCACGCCGGCCCTCAACAACGCTGCAAAACCAACAGAGGAAGGAGAAATTCCTGCCTCACAACCTCCAACGCAATGCCTCCAAAGACCAAATGGGTCTGGAAGAACTCACTCATTCACCCTTGAAAGACCTCAGTCGGCAAAATTGTGAGCCCAAGAGCTGGAACAAATGTTCTCTGGAGTGTACCCTTTTCTGAGGAGTTTTCAAAAGGCCCCCAACTCTCAGCCATGAAGATGTGTAGTGAGGAACATGTGAAGGGGATCCTTCCCCCTTGGAGTGGCTTTCCCTTCTAGGGCCTATCTTTCTTCCTCCTTTTGTGTTCCACAGTTGGATGGGGAACCTGGCCCTGCAGGTTCACAGGACGGTCTCTCGGATAACACCAATGAGGCTGTGGGGCCGTTCAGCCTCTGCTCGCCGGGGCCTCCTCTCAACTCTTGGCCTCCCTGCTGGGGCAAAGGTGCTCAGGTCTCCGCAGCTCTGCAGGTGCAGCAGGCCAGGCTGTCTCCTCGAGGGCAGCGCGTGGACCCTGGCAGTGCTGGGCTGCAGTGGGGCCATTATCTTTGGGAGAATAAGGAGGTGAAGAGGAGTCAACCTTCAAAAAAATATTTTGACCTGCTTCTTATATCTATCCATGTATCTTAATGTTTGTTTTAGCAAAGAAGAAAGGATGATTTCCCAAAGTGGAAGCCACTTGAAATTCCAGAGATAGTTTTAACATACCACCTCTTTTCTGAAGTCCCTAAGAATAGTAAATGAAAAAAAAAAAAAGCCCCATTGCCATCAAGTCAATTCTGACTCATGAGGACCTCCACATGCATCAGAATAGAACTGTACTTCATAGGGTTTTCAATGGCACAGGTTTTGGAAGCAGATGGCCAGGCCTTTCTTCCCAGGTGCCTCTGGGTGGACTCAAACCTCCAACTTTTTGGTTAGAAGTGTATTAACTACTTGTACCACCCAGGGACTCCCTAAGAACAGTAGGGCCAGAGAAAAGCAGGAACACTTCATTGTTCTGGAATTTCTGAAACTTTCTATTGTTTCAACAATAGACCTGCCAGATTTAACTAATTCATCTACTATAATTTCCTGCTTTGTATTTAACATTCTTCTCGTCCCTTATTTTTAATTTCCCTGTGGGCTAAGCCAGTGATTCTCACTGGGGTCTGCACATTACCAGGAGATCTTGTCAGAAACATGGTCCCCAGCTCCCACCCACAGCAATCCTGACACTGTGAGTCTGGAGTTGGACAGGGTCTGGAGCACCCATATATTTAACAGAAACCCAGGTGATTCTAATGCATTTTAAGGTTTGAGAACTGCTGGTCTGGGACTGTAACCAGGTAAGGAGCCCTGATGGCACAGTGGTTAAGCACTCAGCTGCTAACCGAAAGGTTGGCAGTTCGAACCCACCAGCTGCTCCATGGGAGAAAGATACAGCAGTCTGCTTCCTTAAAGATTACAGCATTAGAAACCCTATGGGGCAGTTCTATTCTTTCCTATAGGCAGGGGCCTATCTATGGAAAATAGCACCTATGGCAATTAGTTTTAAATAGCTGAATGATCTCTCACAGCTGTCGATGGAAACTCCAATGGCCAATAGAAACTGCTCGTTAGCATCTCCTCGAGCAGCGCCAAGGGCACACACTCTACACACCCTACCTACCATACCTCATTTATGCCTCTGCCTCTAGGGTCACTATGAGTTGGATTCTACTCAGAATCTTTTTCCCAAGGAGCCACTAGATGAATTTGAACCACCAGCCTTTGGATTAGCAGCCAAGTCCTTAACCATCAGGTCCTCTTATGACACTGCTAGTACACTGGAAAAAATCAGGTACTTTATTACCACCTAACATCATCCTTCTCATGACTTTTTATTTTGTACCATTCTGAGCTTTTAAGGCCACAAAAGGTTTATTCTCAAATGAGATGGGGCATTAAATTTTGCTAACACTATTATTCCATTTGTTTCTAAGGCTTGCCCTTGTCTCCTGATTAAGAAGAAAATTCCAGCATTCAAAGAAGTTGACTATGTTACATGGTAAGTTAGGATGAGTGGTTTCAACATTGGTGAAAATCATTTTGGATCTAAAAATTCATTCCAGTAATAGAGAAAAGTGAAGATGTGCAACGCTGGGTAGAATCAGAAATAAAACATCTCCTTCCCCTTATCCCTGCCTCTTTCTGCCTGGGAAGGGGTTGTGACATTATGAAGAACTCTGAGAAGATCAGAGGGTAAACGTCACACTGAAGTCCAGTCCTGGAAGGCCCCAGTAGACGATCCAGAATCCGGCTCAACAATCCCAGGACCTGAACTTTTATCTGGTCTAGCAAACATTTCCACTGATACATTTGTTGAACTATAATTGCTTCTACTTCCCCAGCGCTATTTTTCTGCAAGCAAGGCTGTTACGGATTCAGTTATGTCCCCAAAAAACATATGTTGAAATCCTAACCCCATACCTGTGAATGTGACCCTATTTGGAAAAGAGGTTTTTTTTTAATATGTTAATGAGGTCATACCATAGTGCGGTGGGTCCTAAACCTAATCCCTTCTGAGTGGTGTCTTATAAAAAGGGAACACGGATATGGAGAGAGACACACACAGGGGGAAAATACAATGTGAGGAAGCCTCTACAAGCCACGGAATGCCATGGAATGACCAATGCTACCGACAAAGAGAGACCCTCTCCTACAGCTAATGCCCTGATTTGGACTTCTAGCCTCCAGAACTATGAGACGATAAATTCCTCTTTTCTTTAAAGCCACCCACTCTGTGGTATTTTGTTACAGCAACCCTAAGAAACTAAGACAAAGACTTTGCAGGTCATGACCAACTGCCTGGTGGCCTCAGGGCTTGGCAGCCTTAGAGAAGGGGCTCCAAATGTTTGCTCCTGTTTATCAGGCTACCGGAGCTAGATGTGTCCCTTGGTGGTGCAAAAGGCTAATGCTCTTGGCTGTTAACCCAAAGGTTGGAGGTTTTAGTCCACTCAGAGTCACCTCGGAAGAAAGATCTGGCCACCTACTTCTGAAAAATCAGCTACTGAAAACCCAGTGAGGCACAGTTCTACTCTGACACACAAGAGGTCACCATGAGTTGGAGTTGACTCAAGGGCAACTGGTTTAGTGAGGCTGGACGGAGGGAAGGAGGCAGGGAGTGACATCTACCATAGGCCAGGGACACAAGGATGATGTACATGTCTCCCACACACAGGCTACTAACTGGAGACTGACTCAGGACCTTGGTGGACCACTCTTTTCAAAAGCAGACAGCAAGAGGGTATAAGATCCATACAATTCTTCATGTGAGTAATCAGATCGTACCTCTCCTCCCTTGGACACCTTGGGACTGGGAGAGAATTTGGCTTCTGGCTTCTGTAACAAGAGGCCAGGAGGTAGAAAAAGGAACAGAAAGGAAATTGAGAAGTGTATCTATTCAATCTGCCTTAAAAATTTACCTAGGATCCTAGAGCTGGTAAT
Organism: Elephas maximus indicus; assembly: GCF_024166365.1. Lineage (NCBI taxonomy): Eukaryota > Metazoa > Chordata > Mammalia > Proboscidea > Elephantidae > Elephas > Elephas maximus. Next base: position 84,660,570 of record NC_064827.1, on the reverse strand, counting down.
TACCCTGAGAATCAGCCCAACTCAACCCAAGAAGTCTTTGTTGGGCACTTAATGTGCCTGCAGGCCCAGTGCCAGGCAGCACCTGTGTGCCGTTTTGCACTGATATCTATGACATCCACCCCACACACCTGTAACAATGGATTAAGCACCTAAGAGATAACAGTTTTAAAAAGAGGTGGGTAATTAAATCTGAAAGTCCCTGGGTGGTGCAAACAGTTAATGCTCTTGGCCACTAAACAAAAGGCGGGCAGTTCCAGTCCGTCCAGAGGCACCTCAGAAGAAAGGCCTGGCAAACTACTTCCAAAAAATCAGCCACTGAAAGCCCTGTGGTACACAGTTCCACTCTGACACACGTGGGGTTGCCATGAGTCAGAGCTGACTCGACTGCCACTGGTGTTTTTAAATTAAGGCTCTGACCTATCTCCCAGTTCTCATAGGAAGGAAAGGCCATTCATTCATTCAGAGACAGAGGTAGAGAGACAACCTAGGCCAGCCCTCTGCTTTAAAGGCGAGACACCTGAGGCTCAAATGGATTATGGCACACACTCAATTTTACTTTTTCACTGGGTAGCTTTGGTTTGGGGGATTGCCTCGAACTTTTTATTTAGGGAAAGGAAAAGGTGTTTATTCCTCTAAGTCCTACTGACTTATTTATTTTGCCAAACATTTCACAGGCTCTTTTAATATTGGCAGGGCTCTCTTGCCAATATTAAAATCATGAATGTCATCGTTTTCTAAGGGCTGAAAAAAATTTTTTTTTTTTATATCAAGGGGAACCTTCAATTTAGGAAAACTTTTTTCTTTTTTCTTGACTGAATGTGCTCCACATTATCCATATCCTTTGCTTTTATTCCCAAGGCACATCTTTCTTTTCCCAGGCATGCTTCCAACATCCCAGAATAATTGGTTTCACTTTCCTTGATCCAGGAATACTGCAGCAAAGTCACACACCCAAAAGGAAAGCTCTCTGGCTTCCTCTCTCCCTGTCCCTGACCTCCTAACCCCATTTCCCTTGAGCTCATGGCCATGAACTTACTCTGCCTTGGACAGGAAATTGGAGAAGCAGCTTAAGCTGCTATGGAAACAAGTTATCTGATTCAGGGCTGATATTAATAATAAAACTACCTCTTCTAGGAAACTGGCACTTGTGATGGCTTCTTCCATGTGCTCCTCGTCAGACTTCAAAACAGACTTAATGTTTTCTACCAGTTCATGGATGTCTGGGGTCATACTGCAGGAAGACTGCTCCAGGAACCTTGCCACCAGCAGCTTGGTGTCTATGTAGGATCTGTAATCTATTAAAGACCGCGGTCTGGATCGCAAAGCTCTCGATCTCAAGCCTCTTCTCAGAGTCACCGCAGCCAGATCCAGTCTTCCTTCCGTCTGTGTCGCGGCTTCGCAGCTAAGCACGGGGGCGGCTGCAGGCAGAGAAAATGACAATCACCCATTGGCCAAGCCTCCCGAATGCACGTCTCTACCCAGAACAGCACAGGCCACCACACTCAGCATGGAAAGCACCTGATGAATGCCAACAGCCATGCACATCTCACTTTTCATCTTGCAGAAGGAGAAAACAAAAAGAAAACTATGAACAATGACGCAAGCTTATTTTCTGAAATGTCGTCCCAATAGGACATGTCCCCAGTTTACTGTGTCACATAAAACAGTCCCCAAGGTAAGGACAGATGAGAGAGAAGAGCATCCAGATGCAAATTATAACAGAGCAACAATGTCACAGAGTAACAGGCAAATAGTGGGGATGGGTGGGCAAGCAGAAAAACGTGGCCGACCAGTGAAAGAATGTCCAAAGTGGGGAGGATGAAGGAGCTGCTTAAAGACAAGAAAGGACTGGAGGAAGACAAGACTCGTGAGATGGAAATAACACTCTGTTCACTTTGACCATACCTTTGTCCTAAACATCCTCCTGGGCTTTTTACTGACTTTTATTATCAGCGCTCGAGCCGTGGCTGTGAGGTAGATCTATGACTGACTATTACGCAAAGAGAAATTCGGCACAGAAACATTAAATGTCATTCTGGAAGTCAACAGGGAGCCTGGAAAATCCACCTCCCTAACCCCACAGGCTCTAATGTCCACAGCCACTGGTGTCAGCACGTGTGTAAAGACCAGCAGAATGTTACTGGACCATGAAGTAGGTAAAAGAAACTCAGGCCTGTTCTCCATGTGCCCAGAGACCAGCCAGCAGCCTTCAGTGTACACAACACTGGTGACTTCAGTCTGTAAAGGCCCAAGAAACAGGAACTTACATACTGAAGAAAGAAAGGAAGCAGGAGTGGGAGAACAGGTGGAGAAAGCAGAGCACTCCTTTTCCTCTGAAGAATGGCAGGCACAAGGAGCTCTAAACCAGAAGCATGTCACCGAGAACCAGTGTCTTTCAGAAACACTTGCCAAGACTTGTGCAAGGACAGAGTCGGGGCCTACACTCATTCACATGAAGGCAATCTGGTCCCTTCCACAGTGGAGGGCTCAAACAGGTAAAATGTCATCCTTGCCCCTGAGGCACCCCAGAATGATAGAAGGTTCCGGAAAGATCTCCCTAGGCTGTGCAGAGAACTAAGTTCCCACTGGAACCGGCAGGTGGCCAGCTTGAGTCCTTCACTTGCTAGGTAGAGTTTAGGAGACCCACAGTGAACACAGCAATCTGAGAGGCCTGGCTGCTGGGCCTGCTGGGGTAGCAGAGATGTTAGACTCAGTCCCAGACGGTGGGGTCCCACTGAGGCCGCTGTAGAGACAAGAGGAGTTTTCTCTGTGGCTTGCACACGGTCAGTCCAGAGCTGTGGCAAACAACACGCGCTGTCAGAGATGGCAAGGGCGGGAGCCAGGACCCGGGAGAGAGGAAAGGGTTAGAGAGTTTGCAAAGTCTTCTCTGGAGAGAGTTTTAGGAAATCATACACCACCTGTTAGAACAGCTCACAAAAAAGAAGCCCATGCTCACAGGATAACAGAAGATTTCCATTTTCTTCCTTTATATTCTCTAGTGTTTATAATTTTCTACACTGAAAAGATACTTGGAAGATTTTCAGGCATTCATATGTATTCAGAGAAAAGGCTCAATGTTACTTGTAAATCTCAAATTATTAAAAAAAAAAATCTATATACACACACACTCAAACCAGAGAGGGAGAGAGGTGAAGTATGTGACTGTGTGTTTCTCTCTATCCAAAGTTCTTAAACTGAGGTCAGACTAAATCATTCCATCTCTTCATCCACAGTAAAAAGATAACACATATCAAATTATTGAAAAGAGGATTTTAAAAAGGCACCCCTTGACTTTTTCCTTCAGAGAGAATCTTATTCTCACAGGATGCAAACTGAGAACTAGAATCATATAATTCTCTTCATGTGGTCCCTAGCATAGCAGTGTATGTAACCAAATGCTTTTGATGACAATGGTTTAAAAAAAAAAAAAAAAAAACCCACCTTAAAGGGTGTAACAGACCAATGTTCCTAATGTCTGTGTAGAGTGGCATTTGGACTACCTTATTTTCTCAAGCTATCTAAAACCTCTTAACCTCCTTCAAGATACCTCTTAAAATGCAGAGCATGGGGCTGGCCAGGGAGTCCCTGTTGGTGCAAATTAAGCGCTCAACTACGTATCGAAAGGTTGGCAGTTCAAACCCACCCAGAGGTGCCTCAGAAGATAGGCCTTGCCATCTGCTTTCAAAAAGCCGCAGCCTTGAAAACTCTATGGAGTGCAGTTCTACTCTGCAACACCTGGGGTGGCCATGAGTCTGAGTCAACTTGACAGCAAAACTGGTCTGGGGCTGGCCAGAGCCACCTGCTCTCACATGGCCCCTTTAGGGGAACAAGCACAGGGCTCAGTGAAGAGCTTGGGGGAGGACATCACCTGTCTCTGCGGAATGATGGAGGACAGGGTCGCTCTTTGATCTTGTCCTAAGGGGCTGGAAGGGTCTCCGGCTTCTTGCTGGATGCACCAGGCTTGAGTTGGGGGTTGACACGGACGGGCTTTCTTCTCCAGGTGTATTAGGAATGTCCCCACCTGATTTTTTTTTTTTTTAAGAGAAGAAACATAAATTATTCCACTAGCTCAGCCTTCAGAACGCTGGGCAGGAAACACCTGTGAGACCAAACCTGCCAGGGAGGGGTAATCACGCTAACGACGCGTGCTTTAGGCTGCTGGCCTGATACGTTATTTCCCAGCACTATGGGAAAATCTGTCTCCCCACGCCCCTCACACCTAAAACAAACAAAACCCTTTAAAACTAAAATGAAAATAAAGAAGCCATGCCGAAATGTCAGTTCTTCCTAAAGGTGCTTAGAATTTTCTCCAGCAAAGCATCCTAGGGCAACATTAAAGAGCTTCCAGCCGTTTTACAAAGTTTCTGACAGTTCAGATTGAGCTTTTTTCTTTTTTAACTGTGAAGAAGAATATATAACAAGATACTTGCCATTTCAACCATTTTACACATACAATTCAGTGATGTTAATCATCTTCCCCATATTATGCATCCATCACCGCTAACCATTTCCAAATGTTTTTCATCACCCTAAACAGAAACTTAGTACCCCTTCAGCAAAGCCTCCCCGTTCCCCCCTCCCACCCGCCTCTGGTAACCACTGATAAACTTTGGTCTCCGTGCATTTGCCTGTTCTAGCTATTTCATGTAAATGGGATCATAAAATACTGGTCCTTTGGTGTCTGACTAATTTCACTCAGCATAGCATTTTCAAGGTTCATTCATTTTGTAACCTATATTGGCACTTCATTTCTCTTTATGGCTGAATAATATTCTACTGCAGGGATACACCACGTTTTGTTTATCCCTTCATCTGTTGATGGGCATTTGGGTTGTTTCCACCTTTTGGTTACTGTGAATAGTGCTACAACGGACATTGGTGGACAAGTATCTGAGTGAGTCCTTGCTCTCAATTCTTTTAGTATATACCCAGGAGAGGAATTTCTGGGCCATAGTTTTTTAGGAATGAGCTTGGTTCAGTGGAAGGTGGAGTGGCTGCCCTGTGAGCTATGGATCAAATGCCAGCAGAAGTATTTGCATAACCCAGTGGCCACTAAATGAATCATTAAAACCACTTTGGAATTGGATGGCTTCTGTTCAGGAAAATAAAACCACATCCTTGGTGAGCCTCAGTTATGGTTTGGGAAACCTTTCTAAAAAGTCGAGAAATTACAAACATAACTTAAGAAACAACACTGCTCCGTCGTTCCGCTTAAGATGGAGGTGAACAGAAGAACAGAAACAGATTCCGAATGGTGCTGCAGAAAAATTACCTCCATCTAAAAGAGCTGAAAGTTCATCCACTGTTTATTACCATTTGCAATTTTGTCCCAGACAATAATATTCTAGGCTATTTAAAACCTTTCCAAAGAGAGAAAGCTGTAACAACACTCCCTTAAATTACAAGGATAAATGCAAACCAACTCTAGTATTTAATGAAAGACTGAAAATCAGAATTCACCAGATGTTTCAGCACCATGGCCTGGGCCCTTGCTTATAAGTGACACAGCACAATCTCACCCTGCAATAAATGAAACTTTTCCCCCTTCAAAAGAGCCCATCTCATCTTAAGAGGAGAAAGAAAAAATCTGAGATTGGAAAACGCGGCAATGCTAAATTAAACTCTGTAATCTATCTCGTAGGTTCCTGAGAATATCTGGTTATTCATAAAAGACACTAAGGACATGTTTTTCTGTTCACGTATTATCTCCCACCTGTAAACCCTATTGCTGTTGTTAGGTGCCACTGAGATGGTTCTGTCTCACAGCAACCCCATGTACAACAGAACAAAACACTGCCCGGTCCTGCACCATCCTCATAATCATTGCTGTTTCAGCCCATTGTTGCAGCCCCTGTGTCAGTCCATCCCATTGAGGGTCTCCCTCTTTTTTTGCTGACCCTCTACTTTACCAGGCATGATGTCCTTCTCCAGGGGCTGGTCCCTCTGATAAACCCTAATAGTTGATAATATTTTTATACTTGAAAAGAATAAAAGAAAAAAAAATATTCCTGGAGCTTGAACCATCTACTCCAGGAACACCTGACCTCCAACAAAATATACAGATCATTATTTTACCTTACTTCAACCTACTGAAAAGATGGACCAACAATTCTCACAAGTCTGGGCAGCAATAGTGTATTTATTACCTTGAGTCACTTGTGTGCAGACTGGTTCCGACGGGCTCGCAGCAGCTTCTGATCCTTCTGGCATTTGGCATGAAGATCCCTGCATCACAGGAAAAAAGAGGGTTGTTTTGTTGATATTTAACCCAATTATCATCTAGACTCCAGGGAATTTCTTGAAAACTGAACTAGAGTTGAGAAGGTTGTGAAGAAATTGGAACCCTTGTCCATTGCTGGTGGGAGAGTAAAATGGTGTAGTCACTGTGGAAAACAGTTTGCTGGTTCCTCAAAAAGTTAAACATAGAACTACCATCTGATCCAGCAATCACAATCCTAGGTATATACCCAGAAGAAGCAAAGACAGGATCACAAACAGAAACCTGTACACCAATGTTCATTGCAGTACAGCTCACAATAGCCAAAAGGTGAAAACAACATAAATGTACATCAGTAGATGAATGCATAAACAAGATGTGGTATATACATGCAATGGAATGTTACTCAGCCATAAAGAGAAAGTCTTGATACATGCCACAACATAGATGAACCCTGAAAACACTATGCTGAGTGAAATAAGTCAGATACGACAGAGGACACAGTGTATGATCTCACTTATATGAAATATATAGAATAGGCAAATGCAAAGTTTACTAGTGGTTGAGTCTTCCTATCCATGAGCATGGTATGTTTTTCCATTTATGTTTCTTTTGGTTTCTTGCAATAATGTTTTCTTTGTATAAGTCTTTTATGTTCCTGGTTAAATTTATTCCTAAGTATTTTACCTTTTTACGACTATTTATTAATGGTTACCAGGGGTAGGAATGAGAGAAAAGGGGGGAGTCACTGCTTAAAAAAAAAAAAAAAAAAAAATTTTTTTTTTTTAATAGAGGACACTAATTTTTTTTAATGGTGGTAGAATAATTTAGAAAAGGATAGTGATGATGGTTGCACAACATGATGAATGTAATCAATGTCAATGAACTGTATATGTAAAAATTGTTGAACTGCAATTGTTCTTGTGATGGTTAATGTTATGTGTCAACTTGGCTAGGCTAGGATCCTGAGTATTATGTAATTATCCTCCATTTTGTGATCTGATGTAAGGGGAGTTTCCTTGGGGATGTAGCCTGCATCCAGTATATATGGATGTTCTGACAAAGCTCTCTCTGGATCCTGCATCTGACTCATCACCAACTGACCTCCAGTTCTTGGGATGTGAGCCAGCAGCCTGCTGCCTCACCTGCAGATTTTAGGATTTGCCAGCTCCCACAGCTCTATGAGCCAGCAGCCTGCCATGTGACCTGCCAATCTGGGTTTGTCAGCCCCTGCAACCACGTGAGTCAGGAGAAGCCTCCAGCCTGAAGCCTGACCCAGAGATGTAGGATTTTCCAGCCTCCACAACTGCGTAAGCCATTTCCTTGAAATAAATCTCTCTATATAATATGTTTCAGTGGTTTTGCTCCTCTACAGAACCCAGCCTAAGACATTTTATGATATGTGTGTGTGTATATGTGGTGTGCATGTGTGTGTATATATATTTACCACAATAAAGAGAGAGAGAGAGAACTGGAGAGGAGGCTCTCTGCATTGTTCTCTGTGAGGCATATGCCGCTCTTCCTACTTGCAGTCAACATACAGGAGAGAAACTATGAGCAGTACCTGCTCCTGGTCCATCTGGCTCACGACAGCTTCATATGGAGGCGGGGGGTCCAGAGGGCAGAACACTTCTACGCCTTTGATCCGTGCTCCGTAGATATGCGGGAGGGGAATAACATCAGGACCAACCACCCTAGGAAAAGCACCGTGGCATCAGGAGACCTGCTGTCTGACCTGCAGAGGCACCTAGGCACTGGTCTTCGCCTCCTGAGGGTTATCCACTCACTGGGGAAAGCCACTCACCCCCTCTAAACCACAGTCTCCCAGTCCAGGAGAGGGAAAAGAATCTACAATGCTATCTGATGGAACTCTGAGTTCTTTAGGCAAAAGACACCATATTAAGATGCAATGCCATCGTTCCTTTTAAATCCACTAGTCAAAAAGCAAACAGTAATCCATAGAGATAGAAAGCAGACTAGTGGTTACCAGGGGCTGCAGGGAGGGAGGTATGGGGAGTGACTGTTAATGGATACCAGATCTCCTTTTTGGAACCAGATAGCGGTGATGGTCGCACAACGTTGTGGATGCAATAAATGTCACTGAATTGTACACTTTAAGATGGTTTTTATTGTTGTGTGCCATCAGGTCAATTCCGACTCACAGGGTAAAACTGCCCCATAGGGTTTCCTACGCTGTAATCTTTACGGGAGCAGATCGCCAGGTCTTTTCTCCTGCGGAGCCACTGGTGGGTTTGAGCAACCGACATTTTCAATTAGCAGCCAAGCACTTAACCCATGCGCCACCAGAGCTCCTTTTAAAAATGGTTAATTATATGTTATATGAATTTCACCTCAATAAAAAAAAAAAAAACTAGGGGTTCTGGGAAGCCCGATTATGTCTTACATTGTTGGTGTCGTTGTTGGATGCCATCGGGTCAATTCTGACTCATGGAGACCCCATGTGTTACAGAGTAGAACTGCTCCAGAGGGTTTTCTTGGCTGTAATCTTAATGGAAGAAGATCACTAGGCCTTTTCTTCTGCAGTAATGCCTGACAAAAAAGTTCCTTGCCTGGGTGTCCCTAGTGTCTCATTCATGGTAGAAACTCACTATTTGTTAAATAAACATTTGACCGGATGAATGAAAGTAAATAAATAAATGAGAGGCGAGCAATGTCCTAGCTGAGAGACAAAGCAGCAGACCACCAGAGGAATCACAGAGTAACTTTTCCTACACTTGGTCATTGAGCAGTTATTGAGTACTTGGTCCATGCCAGGCACTGGGTCAGGTGCTGAAGATTTGGTAAATTTTTAAAAACAGGCCAGTGAATATTAATGCCAGAAGAAAAAAAATCAAGGTTGGTATTCTGTTTTCTCCTGCACTTGATACAGTCAACTCAGGCAAGTTGTCAAAATTATTTGCACTGATTTGTACCTCAGCAATGACAACAACAAAAGTTATAACAAACTCAAGGTTTCAGTAAGAAGAGATGGTTAAAAGTTCTCACATGAGGCTGAAACAAATGATGTGGATATACGGAAGTCGAACTTCAGAGGGTGAATTTACCCCATACCCTGCTTCCTTCATTACAATGGTGGCTGCTATTCCCTTGATCTAAACCTAATTTCTCCCCTGAGCCATTTTTCCTTCCGTATTCCTGCAGCTCTCCCTCCTCTGTTCTTCCTCATTCTTACCACCCACCGGCCCCTGCCCCAGGACGTTATGACCCTTCTTCCTTTAAGTTCAGGACTGAAATATTTTTCAGTTATTAAATATTGACATTTATTATATTTACCAATGGAAGTGTTATCACCCCCACAGTTAATATTTTTTTTAATTTTAAATTAAAGATTTTTTTCCCCTTCTGTCTTCCTCCCACTCAAATAAAGCTAGGTGCTTTATCCTTGTAAATCATTTTCGAATACTGGTTACTGCCCTGTGGGTCAGGGACCCTCTAAAGCAAAACAAAAAAGCCACAATATTCTGCCAGTGTTCACAGAAAATTCCACACACACACACAAAATCTAGTAATAAACGACATAAATTTTAAAACAGTAATTATAAAGAAGGACAGAAAAGCTGTTACTCAGGCCATGGATTATTGAATAATGAAAAAAACAGGTAATCGCAAAAGTTTAACATCCATTCTTGAAACACAAAAAAGAACAAACAACTAAAGGAGGTGGATGAAAAGACAAAATCTGGGGCCAGTTGCAGGTAGGGGCTCCTTTTTGGGGAGAGGTGTTCTCTGGATTTACACTGGTTTCATTTCCTTCCTTGTGCCCACTGACAAAAATGCAATTGGAAGAGGAAAAAAATGTTGAAAAAGATGTGATGTTGTTTCTTCCTAACTACAAAACTAGAATTCTGAAGTTTAAAAGAATGAAGCTTCTGCAACCTAAATGAAAAAAAAAAGAGAGAGAGAAAAGTTTCCCCTTTTCCCATTTTATTCGTCTGTTCAGAAACAAGGCTCTCACTCACTGCTTGACCTTAAAGGGAAGAGAGAGGATCATACATTGACACCTACAGCACAGGTGTGTGAATGTTCTGTACCTAATGGGTCCAGGACACAGGGTCCCAGATGGCTGGGAGGAGTCAAAGTCAGCCGGAAAGGGATATTCCCTCCTTCAGGGCAGGGCTTGCCAAGGTTTTCACCCTAACGCTCCCATCCAGCCAGAGCTGTTTAAGAACTATTAATGCTGGGGGGGTCTTCGCTTAGAAGGCGCTGAGTTTCTGTTAAGGGTGGAGGAACAATCTGGAAACGGATAGTGGTGATAGCTGCACACCATGACAAACGTAAGTAATCAAGATCGTTGAATGGTACATGTAAAAAATGTTGAATTGGCAAATGTTTTCTTATATATATTTTCACCACGATAAAAAGAAAAGAAGTTATAAAGGCTGAATGACTCAGGGAACCCAGACCCTTCCTGGGCCAAAGTGAAGATTCTTTCCTGACCAATGAACAATGTTACTTGTTTTAACCAATGAAACCCATGGACTCCTCCTGTCCTATCAGAGGGCTAGGCTACAATCCTTAATTAGCATAAATCCCATGAGCTACCTCTCCAGCACTTACAAACCTTGGGTTTTTTCCCTTCTGTGTTACATCTGCATCTCTTCACTGGAGAGTTTACACGCCCACCTTTGCTTGTTTGCTTGTGAGCTCTGGTGGTCTTTGTTTTACACTCACAACCCAGTGTGACCTACATGTCCACAGAGAAGAGAGGGATTGCTAAGGCCAAGAGGTCAGAGAAACCAATTTTAGAGTCAACCCTACTGTAGAATCTTCTAAAGATGAAAAACTGGGAGAAGGGGCACTTATTCAAATTGGCCAAAAAATGCTTGGCTTTTATGATGGTAATTATAATGACTGACCCCATGTGTGCATGGTAGAACGGCTCACTAGGCCTGTCTTCCAAAGCACCTCTAGGTGGGTTCAAACCATGGCCACCGTGAGTCGGAATCAACTCCAGGGCAACTAAAAACAACACCAGCATTATAATGACGGGAGTCCCTGATGATTAAAGCATTAACCCATTCAGCTGCTAGCCTTAAGGTTGGTGGTTCAAACCCACCCAGAGGTGCCTCGGAAGAAAGGCCTGGCCATCTGCTTCCAAAAGGTCACAGCCTTAAGGACTCTATGGAGCACTGTTCTACTCTGACACACATGGGGTCGAATGAGTCAGAATGGACTTGATGCCAACTATTTGTTTATAATGACCACAAAAACCTCGTTTTGATGGAAAATGCCACTAAACCCCCTGCACTCCCCCCAAAAAAACAAACCCACTGCCATCAAGTCGAAGGTGCCACTAGAAGCAACCAAAAGGGAAGTTTCTTCCCTATTAAGCAGCTTCTCTTTATTTTACCTTGTTCAGGTAAAGGCGGGTCTGTGTGGCAAATAGGTCTGCCATCTCCTGTCCATTTTTATTTTTTTCTTGCTCCCTTGTGACTCTCAACTCTAGCTATAGAGTAGAATCACCTGGGGAGGTTTAAAAAACGATGGATGGCCCAGGCCCTACCTCTGGAAATTCTGACTTAATTGTCTGTAGTGGGGCCCAGTTATCTGTCTGTAGGTTTTCAGTGTTCTGGGGTGATTCTGAGGCTCAGTCAGGATTGAGCCTCACTGCAAAAGGAAATCCATCCTGATGGCGTAAATGAAAACCCTGTTACATACAGGAAACTTGATCAGATTTTACTAAGAGTGAGTGTCTTTCAAACATTGCTGTCTGATACAGCAGAAGTAAGATTAAGAGCTAAACGTGTCTTCAGAGTAAGACATATACCAAGAACATTTTAAACCGCACACTAATATTGGTAGGGCATGGTCTCAGCTGTTCTTTTTGGAAAGTTTTTTATGTCCATTGTATCATAGAACCAGCTGCCATCAAGTTGAACACGACTCAGGGTGACCCTATGTGTGTCAGAGTACAACTGAGCTCCATAGCGTTTTCAATGGCTGATTTTTTGCAAGTAGATCGCCAAGGCTTTCTTGCGAAGTAACTCTGGGTGGACTCAAACCTCCAACCTTTTGGTTGGCAGCTGAGCATGTTAACCATTTGCACCACCGAGGGGCTTCATGACTTGATGGCAAATGATTTTTTGGAGTCCCTGGTTGGTACAAATGGTTAATGCACTCGGCTACTAAAGGAAAGTTTGCAGGTTTGAGCCCATCCAAAGGCACCTCAGAAGAAATACTTCCAGAAAATCAGCCATTGAAAACCCTAATCACACTTCTCCTCTGACACACTTTGGTTTGACAAGAGTCAAAGTCAATTAGACGGCAACTGAATTGTTGTTATTGTTGTTTTTTAATTTCACAGAAATCCTCTCACCATCCATTAACAACACAGGTGAGTGAGGAAGCTGAATCTCAGAAATGGTAAGCAATCCACCCAAGGGACTTCAGCACCTGAGCTCTTTCAAGTTCATCACAAAGTCTTCAGGAACCCTTCACTGGGTCATGCTCACGAGCACTGAAACCCATAAGCCCGTGGCCATCAAGTCCTTCCCGACTCAAAGAGACCCTATGGGACAGAGTAGAGCTGCCCCATAGGGTTTCCAAGGCTGTAATCTTTATGGAAACTGACTGTCACATCTTTCCCCCACATGAATACTGATGACAAATAGAAAACCCTAGCATATCATGCAACATGTTCTGCTTTAACACTACAAATAGATCTTGAGGACTCATCGGAGGGTGATGTTGCAATTAACATGCCCTTGACCAAAGAATGATCCTCCTCTATCTACTGGGAAAGCTGTACCCTTCACTGAGCACGTGGTGGTGGGGCTGCTGCCTGTGGAGGAGGGACCAAGGCAGGGGCACCCCACTCGCACCCCAAGAGCTGAGCATAGCCCGACTCCGCCTGCATTTGGGGTTTGAAATTCTTTAGGAGATTTTTTCCCCCTCACCTCTAAGAAATGCCTGTGTCAGCCTGGCTTCCACTCTTCCAGCCTTCAGTTTTCTAGAAAAGGTAACACCCCATTGTAAAAGCCGGAGCCACATGCGTACAATTAATTGGAGACTCTGCTTGTTGATTCCTGGCTCAAGCCAGTTTCTGAGAATGGGGGACTCCCTGGAGTAGTGGGGATGGGGTACTCAGCCCCCTCCTGTGCTGACAAATGGATTCACAAAGTAGATAACCCATTTTTGGACAGAGGCCTTCTCTGCAATCAGGCTGTTTCTAATGGTAACTTGAGAAGCCCTTTCTCAAGGAGATACCAGTGCACATGAACTGGCTGTATTTATAGAAGTTAAATAAATAGATCTCCTCAGAGAGGTCATAATACCTTACAGGAAATGGGGAGCTTCGACTGTGTGAAAACTCTGAACATAACTGGTTGCAGAAAAACTAACAAAAACACTCGTTAATATTCTTGCCTGTCTGCTTACGAGAAGGAAAACTACCAATTAGAGTGAAACAGCTAGGGTCTACAAAGTTGATTTATATTGTGAATCTAGCAAAGTTGGTCAAATTAAAAATACCTTTATAAACATGTATCTAAAGGTGAACAAATTTAACCATTTTAAAACAAAAGTGGATAGCACTTCGATGTTGGCAGAATTATGGAAAATGGGGGTGTCTGCCCATGGGAAATCTGACCAAGGGTTCTAGGCATGTATTTCAGACCTGTGGGGTCTTCTTTCTCACAAGGGTGTTTTGCTTTAGTGCCCCCCACCCCACACACACATACATTCCCACCCCACGAAAAGCTCTAAATGGTAAAGCCCTTGATGGGAAGATTTTCTGTCATCTTCCAACTTAGATTTGGCCAGGGGCTGGCTTGGGACTTAAAGGGACAAATCCTGGTCCTCAAAGAATGGAAATACCTAGACTGATAGGCACTGTTATGGAGAAGCAGAGAAGAAAAGGGAAAGAGAGGAGAAAGGAAGGTCAGGGGAGTCAACAGGATACGCTGTGGACAACAGGCCTCCTAAACTGCATGAGTCACTTTCCCTTTCTGCCACTGCAGGAAATTAAATCCTCCGGTTGCCTTCTCTTGGATCAACTTGGTGCTCACCCATCACCTCAGACAGCCAAAAATTCTTGTGAAGGGGGCAATTTCTCTTCCCCTCCATGAAGTAACAGTCATTTTTACTGTCCTCCAATGTACCCTCTATAAACAGCCTAAGGCAGGGCTGAGGCTTTAGTAAATGTGGCCTAAGGCACACAAAGAAAACCTGTTTTGTTGCTACGACTCTTTGGCCTCTATAATTCTTGGCTCACTTCCCAAAGGACTAGGGAAGCCATTCTGGGCCCTGCAGTTTCAAAATCCCAATGCGTCACTCTCCAAATTGCAGAGAAGCTGAGCTGTCCCACTGCCCTGCGCCAGACCATCTGTACACCTAGAGGACGCCTGCCTCAGCAGGTGGGCCGGGGAGGGCCTGGAGTTGGGGTTTAAGTATGACTCTGAGGAGCACATCAAGATACCAGGTTGAGAAAAACATTTACAGAGTCCAGGTGGTAGCATCCCCACCCCAGACCTATGACAAAGTTAAATAATGGGCATCCTGAGAATTAGAAAATGGCTTTCCCCAAACCCCAAACCTAGCACTAATTTTGTTTGACAACTCTCCAGGTATACTAAACGGGTTAAAAAACAGAAATTTCTGGCCCTCGAAAATTCAAGATAAAGACACTAGTCTTTCTGTGGAATTTGGAGATTTTCTCTCAGAAGCTTAAATACAGGATTACTTATCCTTTAAACCCAGCTTAGGGTCATACCTTCCAGGAAGCCATCCCTGGCTGGCTGACCTCCCTTCAAGCTCTCCACAGCCCACACACTGCTCTAGGCTAGGTAGTCCTCCTGTGTGCATCCAAAATCTGTCTGCTGAGTATTATTGTGATTCTTCCAATATTCATTGTAATGACCTAGACTGTGAGCTCCTTGATTAGGGCGTAGGAGGCAGGTATAACTAATTTTGAAATTTCAATATCCAGCACAGTGACTAGTATGGAGCAGAGGTTTGATTAAATGTTTGTTGAATAAATAAATTAAATCATTCTTTAGAAAGGTACAATCTTAACACAGAAAAGGCATTTGATCAAGTCCAACATGCATTCCTGATTAAAAAAAAAAAAACTCTCAACAAAATAGGAATAGAAGAGAAATTCCTCAACATAATAAAAGGCATTTATATGAAACCAACAGCCAACATTATCCTCAACAGATAGAGTTTGAGAGCATTCCCCCTGAGAATGGGAACCAGACAAGGATGGCCTTTATCACCACTCTTATTCAACATTGTATTGGAAGTCCTAGCGAGAGCAATAAGGCAAAAAAAGGAAATAAAGGGTATCCAAATTGGTAAGGAAGAAGTAAGACTATCCCTGTTCACAGAAGATATGATCCTACAGATAAAAGATTCCAAAGATTCCACAAGAAAGCTACTGGACCTAATAGAACGATCCAGCAAAGTGGGAGGATACAAGGTCAACATAAAAAAATCATTTGGATTTCTCTACAACGACGAAGAGAACTTTGAAAATGAAGTCAGGAAAACAATATCATTTACAATAGCCCCTAAAAAGATAAAATACTTAGGAATAAATCTAGCCGGGGATGTAAAAGGCTTATACAAAGAAAACTACAAAACACTATTGCAAGAAACCAAAAGACATCTGTTGTTGTTGTTAGGTGCCACTGAGTCGATTTCAACTCATAGCGACCCTATAGGACAGAGTAGAACTGCCCCATAAGGTTTCTAAAGGGTGGCTGGTGGATTTGAACTGCCGATCTTTTGGTTAGCAGTCAAGCTCTTAACCACTACACCACTAGGGCTCCAAAAGACGCCAACATAAATGGAAAAACATACCATACTCTTGGATAGGAAGACTTAACATTGTGAAAATGTCAGCACTACCCAAAGCGATATACAGATATAACACAATCCCAACAGCATTTTTGAACAAGATGGAAAAACCAATCATTACCAACTTTATATGGAAGGGAAAGAGGCCCTGACTAAGCAAAGCATTACTCAAGAAGAAGAACAAAGTAGGAGGCTTCACGCTACCTGATCTCAGAACCTACTATACAGCCACAGTAGTCAAAATAGCATGGTACTGGTAAAACAGACACATAGACCAATGAAACAGAATTGAGAACCCAGATATAAATCCACCTACCTATGGAGAGATGATCTTAAATTTTTTTTTTAAAGTCCATTAAATGGAGGACGAAACAGTCTCTCCAACAAATGGTGCTGGCAAAACTGGGTATCTATCTGTAGAAAAATGAAACAAGATCCATACCTCACACCATACACAAATCCTAACTCAAAATGGATCAAAGACCTAAATATAAAACCTAAAAGTATAAAATTCATGGAAAAGGAAAAAATAGGGACAACACTAGAGGCTCTAATATGTGGCATAAATAGAATACCAAACATAACTAAAAATGTACACACAGCAGATGATAAATTTGATAAATGGGACCTCCTAAAAATTAAACACTTATGCTCAACAAAAGGCATCTCCAAAGGAGTAAAAAAAGAACCTACAGACTAGGAAAAAAAATTTTTGGCTATGACATATCTGACAAGGGTCTGATCTCTCAAATTTATAGAAAATTTCAACACCTCAAAAATGAAAAGACAAACAATCCACTTAAAAAACAGGCAAAGGATATGAACAGATACTTTACCAAAGAAGATATTCAGGCAGCTAACAAACATATGAAGAAATGTTTGCAATCATCAGTAATTAGAGAGATGCAAACCAAAACTACAATGAGACACATCTCACCCCAACATTGCTGGCACTAATCAAAAAAAAACAGAAAAAAACAAATACTGGTTAGGTTGTAAGAAGATTAGAACTCTGCTGGTGGAAATGTAAAATTGTACAACCACTATGGAAAACAGTATGGTGCTTCCTCAAAAAGCTATAAACAGAAATACCATATGATCCAGCAATCACACTCATAGGTATATACCCTAAAGAAATAAGAGCCATGACATGAATAAATATATGCACACCCATGCTCACTGCAGTTCACTGCAGCATTATTCTCAATAACAAAAAGGTGGAAACAACCTAAGCACCCACCAACAAATGAATGGATTAAAAAATTGTGGTACATATACACAATGGAATACTACACAATGATAAGAACAATGACGAATCTGCAAAACATCTCACAACATGGATGAATCTGGAGAGCCCTATGCTAAGTGAAATTAGTCAGTCACGAAAGGACAAATATTGTACACAACCACTATTATAAGAACTCAAGAAAAGGTTTACACAGAAATTTTTTTTTTGATGGTTAAGAGGGTGGGAAGTGAGGGGAAAGGGAAATCGCTAACTAGATAGTAGACAAGTGTCAACTTTGATGAAGGGGAAGACAATATACAATATAGGGGAAGTCAACACAGCTTGACTAAAGCAAAGGCATAAAAGTTTCCTAGACACATTCAAACACCTTGAGGGACTAAGTTGCTGGCGCTGGAGGCTGGGGACCATATCTTGGGGGGCATCTAGGTCAATTGGTGTAACACAGTTCATAAAGAAAATGTTCTACATCCCACTTTGGAAAGCTGTATCTGGGGTCTTAAAAGCTTGCAAGTAGCCATCTAAGATACATCCATTGGCCCCATCCCATCCAGAGCAAAGGAGAATGAAGAAAACCAAAGACACAAGGAAAATATTAGCCCATAGAACTAAAGGATCACAGGAATCACAGCCTCCACCAGCCTGAGCCCAGGAAAGCTAGATAGTACCCAGCTACTATCACCAACCACTCTGACAGGGATCACAACAGAGAGTCCTAGAAAGAACGAGAGAAAAATGTAGAACAAAATTAAAATTCACAAAAAAAGGCCAGACTTACTAACCTGATAGAGACCAGAAGAACCTCCAAGACTAGGGCCCCCAAACACTCTGCTAACCCAGAATAGAAACTGCACCTGAAACCCACTTTTCAGACAAAGATTAGACAAGTCTATAAAACAAACAATAACGCAAGCGAGGAAAGCGCTTCTTATTTCCATCAAATATATGAGACTAAATAGGCAATCCCTGCCCAAAAGACAAGAAGGTAGGAAGGGACAGGAACTGGACAAATGGACACAGGGAACCCCGGGGTGGAAAGGGGGAGAGTGCTGTCACATTGTGGGGATTGCAACCAATGTCACAAAACAATATGTGTATAAAATTTTTAATGAGAAATTAACTTGAGCTGTAAATTTTCACCTAAAGCACAATAAAATAAAATAAATAAAAGGTGGAAACAACCTAAGTGCCCAGCCACAAATGAACAGATGAACTAACTGTGGTACGTACACACAATAGAATACTACGCAATGATAAAGAATAGTGACAAACCTGCCAAACATCTCACAACATGGATGAATTTGGAGAACATTACACTGGGTGAAATAAGTCAATCACAAAAGGACAAACATTATATGAGACTACTTTTATTATAAAGTAACAACAAAAGGTTAATACACAGGAAAAGAAAAAAAAAATTATTTGATGGTTACCAGGAATGAGAGGGGTGAAAAATTACCAAATAGATAGAAGATGCGTGTTAATATTGGTGAAGGGAAAGGCAATACACAATATGGGAGAAGTCAGCATAACATGACCAAGGCAAGAGAGGACACTGAGAGAACACAAGAATAAAGAGCAATTACAGGAATTACTATAGCATAAACAATCCAGCAACAATAGTATTAACAAACTATAATTTACTAATGGAAACACAGGTAGATAGATATGCCAATAGGCGTAGGAGGGTATAAAGGAGCACACCCACTGGCAGATACAGGTTTGGCGGTGGGTATTTCTACACGCATGGCGGTAGGTGCTCCTCACATACTAATATGACAATACAGCATGCAAGGACCACAGTCAGGGAAACTTCTTAGACATGAGTAAACACCTCTCAGGAAGTTCCCAGGCTTGAACGCAAAGGACCATAGACTCAGGGGAAATCTAAGTCGATTGGCACAACATAGTTCATAAAGACAATGTTCTCCATTCTACTTTGGTGAGTAGCATCTGGGGTCTTAAAATCTTGCGAGTGGCCATCTAAGACAACTACTGGTCTCTTCCTGTTCAGAGCAAAGTAGAGTGAAGAAAATCAGACTCAAGGGAGCATTTAGACCAAAGGACTAATGGACCACATGAACCACAGCCTACCTGACCCCAAGACCCTAAGCTCTAGATGGTGCCTGGCTACCACTACTGACCACTCTGACAGGTATCACAACAGAGGGTCCTAGACAGAGCAGGAGAAAAAATGAAGAACAAAATATCAAATTCACAAAAAAGATCAGACTTGCTGGTATAACAGCGACTGGAGACACCCCTGAGACTATGGCCCCGAGACACCCTTCTGACCTGGAACTGAAGCCATTCCCAGAGACCACTTTCCAGCCAAACAACAGACAAGTCCATTAAATAAACAACACCGGAGAGGAACATGGTCCTTAGAACAATCAATTGTACAAGATCAAAACGGCAACATTTGCCCAAAAGCAAAGATGAGAAGACAGGAAAGGGGAGAAAATAAGGGCTAAAGGAAATGGGGAGCCCAGGGCAGAAATGTAGAGAGTGTTGACACATTGTAGGGCATGAAGTCAAGGCCATGAAACACTTTATGTACAAACTATCAAATGAGAATCTAATTTGCTCTGTGAACTTTCCCCTAATGCAAAATTAAAAAAAAAAAGAAAGGTACAATCTTAGAAGTGGCTAACAACCAGACTAACTTATTATACAAAGCACACGCAACATTTCATTCTATTGATAGTAATACTTGAGACTTAAAAAACAGATGGTCAAACTTTGAGCTAGATTCCAAAAGGAAAATAAGCATGGTATCTATTTTTCCCAGACAAGGGAGATGCAATTAATTCCTAATCTTTTTTTAATGGCTGGGAAGAATTTCATGATTGTTCTGACCTGCTGAGGGCATTATAATGAAATTTTGATTTGGCCCAAACTGGGAAGGTTTCCACGAACATTGGTGGCACAGTGGTTAAAGCACTAAGCTGCCAAACAAAAGGTCGGTGGTTTGAACTCTCCAGGCCCTGTGCAGGGGAAAAAGATGTGGCAGTCTGCATCCATAAAGATTTACAGCCTTGGCAACCCTATGGGGCAGTTCTATTCTGTCCTGCAAGGTTGCTATGAGTCAGAATCTACTCAACAACAGGTTTGGGTTTGAGTGGGGAGGGTTTCCAGGGCAACAGCAGCTCTCAATCATGTCAAATTACAGCTGTTATCTCAGTGGGTGTCAGTTTTCCCCTAGGAAAAGCTAACTGAAATTGAGAAAGCATGTCCTTAGGTCAAGGTTTGAGTTTTCCTTGGTTTCATCCAGTTTATCAGACAGAAAAAAACAGAGAGAGAGAGTGAAAAACCCTGAGAAATAACAGCCTGTCTAGATTTCAGAGTGAAGTCTGAGCTCATACTGTGATAGTCCTGCAGACCCTCTGGTATTCAGACTGAGAGCGTCCTTCCCTCCCCTACAGGACTGCGAGGGTCTTAGGAACAATACCTGCGGCTCATCCGGGGTGTGCATGAGTAAAACGTGGCAAAATAGGAAGGGGGAGGCACTGGCGGCACGAAGTCATCAGGGTCTGGGATACGTCCATGTTCTTCCACTTCCTCAGCAGATATCTGAGATTCATCCTAATTAAACGGCATCTGAGTTAGTCAGCAGCCTTCACTACAAAGGCTCGGTGAGAGAAGCAATGGGTTCACACAAGGTCCATGGGCTGGCTCAGCCCAGACCCAGTCAGGGTGCCATTTTGCACAGACTTACGATGCAGGATCTTCTGGTTGCAAATATCTGGAGGTAGCGGAGGGCAGCTGCCACCAAGCAGACAGTGGTGGTCAGGGCATTCAAGGCACACAGGGCGAAGAGGACTTTCTGGAACAAGGAATCAATGACATTACCACAGTTGCTCAGTCCTTTGGTATAAGCAGAATGCAATGCTCATTTTTAAAAATAATATTGTCCTAATAAGACAAATCTCATGAGAAAATGCATGTAAAAGACTTAGGTGGTGTTTGGTTCGTAGTACATACCAAAGTAAGTGCTGGTTATTATCATGACCCTCATGTAATAATATGGACTTCATTTTAAAATCTTTTAGAAACTTCCTGTTATGGATTATATTGTGTCCCCAACTTCTCCCCTCAAAATATGTGTTGGAATCCTAATCCCTATACGATGTGTGGATGTGATCCTATTTGGAAACAGGGTTTTCTTTGTTATGTTAATTACATCATACCCAAGTATGGTGGGCTCGAAACCTAATCACTTCTGAGTTATAAAAAGAGCAGATTACACACACATGCACACACGCACACACACGCAGGAAGACAAGCGTCACGTGAGGATCATCGACAAGCTGAGAAATGCCCAGGACTACCTACAAGGAAGGAATCAACACAGCTGAGACCCTGATCTGAACTTCTAGCCTCTAGAACTGGGGGAAAATTAATTGCTGTTCTTTATAGCCCCCTACTTGTGGTATTCCTGTTACAGCAGCACTAGGTAACTGAGACACTATCTCAGAAAGATCTGATATTACAATATTTCTTTTTGCAAGTTTCAGAGTACTGTCTGCAAGCATGGCTTCCAAGATAGCCATGAGTTTCTCTTGTGTAGCTGGTGTCCACAGTGATGGCAATTCCCAGCTTCCTCCTCCCCTAGCCTCCCACCAGGACAGCACACTGCCTAATTTGTGGCCACCGATTCTATTTCAGGAGCAATTGGCAGTGCTGCCCAAAACACTCAACTAGGATGCTGCCGCAGGCAGGTCAGCCAGAGAGTAAACAGGGCTTCTCTGCTCTAAACACGTATCTTAAAATAGCAGCAAAGGCAATTCCAAAGGCTTCTGTTGCCACAGCCCTGGCTCCTTAGCGGGGCTTTCCCCAAGCTAAGTCTTGGCTGAGAAAGTTTAGGGGTGACTCAGCTACCAAAAATCCAGGGCCAAATAAAGAAAGCCATTTTTACATCCTACATAACCCAGAGAATGGACAGCATTGAAGAGTTCTCTCTTTCTTAGAGCTTCCTCCTCCCCACAAAAACAAACCTAAAACAAAGATCTAAAGAAAGCCATCAGCGGTTGACTGGCCAAAAGCTAAGACCTCAGGGTTTGCCAACTGATCGTGTCACTGGGCTAATATTCCTTCAGTCAGGAAGCAATTTTTACCTAGCTCCCTAATACAGACTAGTTTTATATTTTTCCCAACTGGAATTACTTGGGCTTTTTCATCTCTTTTGTTTATTTTAGCTGTTGCCTATTCAACAAGAAATAAAGTGCTTAAATTTCTCTTCTATTTTCTGGCCATTATCTCTCCTTAATATATGTGTCACAGAATAACAGCATTCAGCAGCCACTAGGACTGACTTAAGCTATCAAATGAGTGTCAGAACAATGACAAATGAGCATGAAATTTAAAGGTTTTGCTAAAAGTTACATCATATTATATAAGTATAGGATGTATTTTATATATAATATATATACATATACTCAGTTGCTTTCCAGTCAGTTCCGACTCATGGCAACCCCATGTGTCTCAGGGTAGACCTGCGCTCCATAGGGTTTTCAATGGCTGATTTTTTGGAAGGTGATAACCAGGCCTTTCTTCTGAGACACATCCAAGTGGACTCAAACCTCCAACCTTTCGGTTAGCAGCTGAGTTCATCAATGGTTTGCACCACCCAGGGACTGTATACATATAAGGGTGTGTGTGTGTGTGTGTCTGTGTATGTGTATGCATGTACTAATGCAATACTTGTAATCTATCTGCGACTTCCTCTCAGGCCTTATTTTGGCTCCTTTACATTTTTTACTATCTTACAATTCTTGAACAAAAAGACAGCTGTCCATTCACAGTTAAAGGGACACACAATAATCTACAGGTCTTTCTGCACCCAATTCCGCCTCTGGGTCATGAATGAGGGGTCACACACTTGCTTTCAGCAGCTTAATTGTTTGAGAAAGGTTAGAGAGTAGGAATATTCTAAATAACGTTGCCTTCTTTGGGGCTCTACGGTGTACTTGTCTGTGTGGGCTGGAATCCATTCAAGGTACCTTAAGTAGAAGGTGAACAGCACTACAAGGCTGAACTGGGAAGAGTTTCAAGGCATTTTCTTTGTCTGTGCATTTGGCTGGTTGGAATTCTTCACAACAGAAGCAAATCTTGCCTTCGCCCAAATCCACCTTAAGGGGAAAAGGGAAGAACCATAGTTTGATTATTAAGGAAAAATAGCCAGGCTGCACCATGGGGTCCCAATCCTACAGAATGTGATATGGCAGGGTTCCAGGTCAGGCAGCGCATGTATCAGTCAGGACAGGCTAAGGTGTGCTGTGGTGGGTAACAACCAACCCCCACATCTCAGTGACCAACAATGGACAGGTCATGTTACATGCCCAGGTCAGCAGGGGGCTCTGCTTATCATATTCCCTGAGGCACCCAGGTGGATGGAGCATCTACCATCTTCAAAACTGATGATCCCCTTGGCACAGAGATGGACAGCACTGATGAACTGCACAGTGGCACTTAAAGCAGGGCTGCCAGATAAAACACAGGACACCCAGTTAAATCTGAATTCAGACAAACAACAAATAATTTTTTAGTTCATATAAGTATGTCACAATATTGTCTGAGACGTTTATACTAAAAAATTAATTGCTGTTTATCTAAAATTCAAACTTAAATGGCCATCCTGTATTTTTATTTACTAAATCTGGCAATCATAGCTTAAAGCTTCCTCCTGGAAAATGACACATTTCATTGCCAAAGCAAATCACATGACCTCACCTGACTCCAAGAGGACAGGCGAGTTCAACCCTACCATGTACTTGTAAGAAGCTCAGGATATAGTCGGTGAAGAGTAGCCCTAGACCCTGTAGGCTTAAAGAGATCTGTTAGTTCCCATGGTTGATGTGGTCATAAATTCTAGAAGTTTCTTTTCTTCTTTTATTTAAAATGATGACATTGGCCTCATATATTTTTAGTGAGGTGCCTTGGAAACTTTCAGTGGCTTTTCCAAATTTTCCTTGAGTCAAGTTGTGAAAATAAGTAACACTGGATTTCAGGAGCATTTCCAGCCTGATGAGATCCATAATTTGGGGCCAGAGGTTCGTTATTAACTTGCACTGCTGCTTGAACTGTTGAAGTTGGCTACTCTAATTCTGGCTAGAAGGAAAGGCTACACCTCTCTGATACTTGTTCAATTAGGCTTTGCCAGCTGCAAAATTCTTCAGGAATCTTTAGAAATAATTGAACATCCACAGTGTTTTAGTTACTAAATGCAAAGTCTTTTTTTTAATCACTGAATTAAAATTCTTAGCCTCTAATTACAGTAATAAATTTCATGATATATTTCCTAATTAGGAGAAAACTTGGTTTATTACAATACGAGTTGACTAGGAAGCTATGCAAAAAACATGCCACTACTGTATTATATTAACTCTTTTCTTTCTGGTTATAGTTTCTATTTCTTTTGAGGTAAAATGTATATGCCAAAAAAGAAATTATATGCACAAATCTTGAGTTTACCGTTTGAGGAATTTCGAGTATGCATACAGCTGTGTAACACAAACATTTATCAATATACAGAATATTACCATCACCCAAGACAGTTCCTTCATGCCCTTTCCCCACCAGTCCCTGCCCCCACCCTCCTAGAGATAACCACCATTCTGGTTTTTTTCCACTATAGGTTAGATTTGCTTCTTCTAGAACTCCATGGATTCTACAACCTTTTTTTATTCTTTGTCCTTAAACCACAGTAAATGGGATGCATTATTACATCAGACCCCGAAGCCCAGATTTTGGTATAAAATCTGCCTCTGGCACAAAGAATTACAACCAGAAATACCTCACTGGATGCCATAAACTCTGTCAAGCCACCCCTACTTGGTTTGTATCCTTTCTCCGATTGTCCACAGTGATTGTTATCTCAGCAATGTCCCCACATCTAAGTCCATAATCCCACACACAAAGGCACAGGTTGTTTCCATTAGAATCTTTCTTTTGTTGTCTCACTTTTTTGAAGATATATCCTGCTCTTAATATCTGCACTAGAGGCTCACCTTCTAAAAGAAAACAGCTGTGGCCATTCAGTTGGGATTTCTCCAGAATGGGTCTAGACAAGTAGGAACGTTTCTTTCCTCTTAGAGATCACTGCCTTTCTCGTTTCCCCTCTTCCATAATTAATAATAGCCCTTAACCCCTTGCCATCAAGTCAATTCTGACTCATGGTGACCTTATGTGCATCAGAGTAGATCTGTGCTCCGTAAGGTTTTCAAAGGCTAATTTTTCAGAAGTAGATCACTAGGTCTTTCTTCTGAGGTGCCTCTAGGTAGACTCCAACTTCAGCTGAAAGTGTGTTAACAGTTCGCACCACCCAGGGACTCCTTTTCAATTTCTATTTCTTGTACTTGTGCGAGGTTCAAGATCTTAGCCCTAAAATCTGACCTCCCTTGGATAATACTAGGTGTCTTCTTGCAAAGTACTCCCTTCCCACGAGTCCATTATTGATACAAGACATTCAGTTAAGCAACAAACCAGGCCTGCCTGCGCTGCACACACGTGGCTGCATTATTTATACAACACTGGATGTCCAAGTATATGAAACCTTAGTTACCTGGAAATTTTAGGGTGAGCAAGTCCAGATGACAAATTTTTCCAGAACTTTCTTTTCTGGAAAGGGATTAGATGGGTGAGGACTAATCACTTCAAACACAAGACTATTTGAAAGTTTAATCGTTATACAAATGATATTGAATACCAATTACTATGCCCACCTGATATAGGGAAGCCCTCAGGCTCTGTATAAAATGAGTCTAGGCCATTGTGCAAGTTGTGTTCCTTATTCCTCCAACTTCTGATCCTTGCCAAATCTAATTCCTTTCACCTCTGTTCTTAATCCCATCTCTGCCCAGTATTTCTAAAAACTTATTCTAACTTCTCTGCAATCTCTTTAACCTATCCACGAACCTATTCAAATCTCCCCAATCCTAAATAAAAACCTCTACCTTTCCATCTTGAGACCATTTCTGAAGTTGTCAGATCTTCCTCAGGTCATCAGCGACACTGTGGTTCTCAGCCCTAGGTGCACATTAGAATCATCCGAGAGCTTTAAAAAAAATAAGAACACAACCATCTGCGGTGCAATGGATTGCTTTCGTGTGGCCTTTCTCGCCATGGTCTTGTAACTGCCACCCAAGTGCTTTGGATGGTACTATGCAAATAGGGTAATTGTGGCCCACCAAGGGGATTGGTCAGTTGCAGTATCCTGGGCTTGGAATGCGCCATTCCAGAGGCGGGAAAGAGAGGATCTCACCGCCACCAAGGAAGAAGGACCAAGAGCGGAGCATATCCTTTGGACCTGGAATCCCTGAGCTGAGAAGCTCCTGAAACTAGGAGGCTGAGAGAAAGAAAAAGAGAGACAGTGCAAGCAGCAACACTGAAGACGGCGAGAAGCGAAGGCAGAGAAACAGTGGCAGAACAGACTGGCAGGAGATGGTGTAATGGGTTTCCCGCCCACAGAGTGAGAAAGCTGAGTGTTTTGGGGCAGAAAGCTTGCTGGTGGATTTATCAGTAGAGCTAAAAGAGCTTTGTAACAGTTGCCTGAGCAGGGCAGAGGACAAGTGCCAGGAAGAGGCACACCTGTGAGCACAACTGGGAAGAGGCTGTCCTGACAGAAGAACTGTATTCTGAGCATTCCTGAACCTAAATTGTAACTTGTTATGTCCCTAGTAAACCCCATAATTGTGAGTATTGTCTGTGAGTTCCATGTGGCCATTGCAATGAATTATTAAACCCTGCAGAGAAGTAGAGAGTGCTGTGGGAGGGATGGTTTGTGTCAGAATTGGTAAAGATGGCGGAGATAGGAGGCTTGTCTGACTCCCGCCTCACAGGAATCAGCCTTGGGCTGCTGATCTTGGTCCTTTTCCCCCTTGTGAAGTTAGAGGAGTACAGATGCCAGCCCCACACCATTTTTGCACCATCCTTACCAATCAGGGAACTGCAAATTAAAGTAACAGATGAGATTTCACTTTAGCCCCATCTGACTGGCAAAAAATTAAAGAGAAATGTCCCCTTTTCTAAAGAGAATGCTCGCACACCACCTACAGAAATAAGAATTAAAGCCCTTCTATAATAGTTTAAACTAAGAATACTTATGGCCTCAACCACTTTGGAAAATAGTTTAGTAGTTTCCTATAAAGCTAAATATACATTTACCATATGACCCGGCAATTCTACACCTAGGTATTTACTCAAGAGAAATGAAAACAGGGCCACAAAAAAAAAAAAAAAAAAAACTATACAAGAATGCACAAAACAGCTTTGTTCATAATATACCTAATCTGGGGTGGAAAAAAAAACAAATGTCCATCAACAGGACAATGGATTAAACAAACTGTGGTATTTTCATAGAATGAAATACCACTCTACAATAAAAAGGAACAAACAACCAATAAAACACAGAAGCATGGATGAATCTCAAAAACATTATTCTGAGCAAAAAAACTCAGACACAAAAAAGAACACACTGTTATGATTCCATTGATATGAAATTCAAGAACAGGTAAAACTAATTTGTGGTGAAAGAAATCGGAACAGTGCTTGCCTGTGAGGGAGTGAAGACTGTCTGACAGGGGACACCAAAGAGCTGTCTGTTGTTGTTGTTAGTTGCCACAGACTCAGCTCTGATTCATGGCAATCTTATGTATAACAAAACAAAATGTTACCTGGTCCTGTGCCATCTTCATGATCTTTGGTATGCTTGAGTCCACTGTTTGACTATTATGTAGTGTCTTCCAACCTAGGGGGCTCATCTTCCAGCACTATATCACCCAGTATTCTGTTGTGACCCATTAAGTTTTTCATTGGCTAATTTCCAGAAGTAGATTGCCAGGCCTTTCTTCCTAATCTGTCTTATTCTGGAAGCTTTGCTGAAACCAGGCCACCATGGATGACCTTGCTGGTCTCTGAAATAACCACGGAAGAGCTTCCAGCATCATAGCAACATGCAAGCCACCACAGTATGACAAAGTGACAGATAGGTGGTGAAAAGAACTTTCTAGAGTGATAAAAATGTTCTAGATCTTGTTTGGGGTATATACATAAGTGTATACATTGGTTATAATAAGTGTATACATTGGTCAAAACTCACACTTAGGATCTGTGCCTCTTACTGTTTGTGAATTTTATCTCGATTTAGAAAAAAAAAAAGAAGAGAATCATAAAATGATGAATTTGTAATAATAAATGAGGCAAACAGAAGGAAAGATATACCTTCCCTACTAAGAGCAATTCCTGTCCTGGGAGCTAGGCATTTAGGGCTAAAGGCCTGCAGTGGGCATCTGAGTAATATTTGTGACAGCATTGTTTTTATTGGCCAAAACCCAAACCATAGCACACAAGAATTAACTTGTAAAAAGAAAAAAAAAAAGTTGGATGTCTATCATGTGTCTTGGAAGGTTTTTTCGATCTCTTTACATAAGAAAAACAAGATGCAGAGCAGTACTTACAATGTATCCATTTTTTAAAAATAAATCACGATTAACTCCTCTCAATATATATGTGTGTGTGCGTGTGTCTGTGTGTGTGTGTGTGTATAAAATATATACATACTACATGAGCATGAAAACATTATGAAGGGAAACTTCCCAGCTTGTTACCATGGATTTGGAGTGACTGATGTGGGTGGAGCGGGAAAAAGGAAAGGAAAGCATTCTCTTCCCTGAAAAGACTGCAATTGTCAAATAGCCTCCCTAACGAAAAACAATTACAATATGATCCCGTTGATGTATAATTATGTGTTTTTTGTGCATAAAGAGATGCATAAAAATGGTCAAAAGTTAATTGGGTTAGCCCAGAATAGTGTGGTTTCAAATGATTTTTAAGCTCTGTCCTTCACTTTCATGGCTTGTCCAAGTTTTACAGTGAACATGCATTAATTATGTAATCGGAAACAATCACAGAGTTGGTTTGGGGGTGAAAAAAATTTTAATTAAAAATGAATTTAACGTAACTAAATTTTTTTTTTTAAGGTCACTGAATTTTACATGTAGAAAATGTTGAATTTGCAAAAGTTTTGTTTTATATATAATATATATATTAACCACAATAAAACAATTTTTAAAAATACATTTAGCAGCTTAAAAAAAATACCTGAGGCCCAGATCCCACCCACAGGATTGGGTGTTTTTTTAAAAGTTCCCCCAGGTAATTCTAATGGGCAACCAGGGTAGAGACCACAGAATGGCTCAGGAAAGCTGTCTATACCCTCAAACCCTTGTAAACTGGCTTCTGTTGTCTCAGACTCACCAGTGGCCTAACAGCTAGGGCTAACTTCTTCTGACCACAACTGTCCCTAAACCTCTCTTCTCTCTTGGCTTCGACCCTCTTTTATTCATCTTCCAAGATCCATCCCAAAATCTATATTCTAGGTAGCCTTTCCTCATCTTCCCATGGGTACAAGCCCTTCTTTTGCATCTTCTAAGCACACTTTTCCTCTGCCTCAACCTCTGATGGCTTACCTTGCTTTCCAGTTAGGCATTTATTCATTCACTCCACAAACACTGACTAGGCATTTACCATGCTTTAACTATACTCCCCTTGCCACGTGGTAAACTTCCCGGTCAGAAACAACTTTTCTTTCTACTGAGAAACAGTTCTAATTCTCTTGGAACCTAGATTTCTGGGGTCCAAGGAGTTAGAGTGACCCACCCAAGCCGTTGCCCTGAGCTGATCTTTTGAACCTTTAGTCTTGAGCACATTGGTCTCTAAAAGTCACCTTTAAATCAAACAATAGTCTTGCTAAGTAGTAAAGACCATTTTGCCTTGTGCATTATGCTCTTTTAAAGAATTCAGTCAATTTCAGGAAACAGAAACTCCAGGGTTTTTGGGAACCTTGTTTTAGGGTAAATTGTTATTATGTAAACACTGTTCTGGCTCTGTTTCCATGGCAATGTCAATAAAACGTGGTATAAGAATTTTTTTAAGTTTTTTCATCTTTGGGACATTTTTGACTCCTTAGTCGACTAAAAAAAAAAAATTTTTTTTTTAGTCGAAATGTAGGAGCCCTGGCGGCACAGTGGTCAAGCGCTCAGCTATTAACTGAAAGGTCGGCAGTTTGGAACCACCAGAGGCTCTGTGGGAGAAAAGACATGGCGATCTGCTCCTGTAAAGATTTATAGCCTAGGAGGCCCCGTATGGTAGTTCTACCCTGTCCTATCGGATTGCTATGGAATCAACTCAACGGCACACAACAACAATGGTCAAAATATTACCCCACTATGCAAATCATGTATTAAATAAACTTCAGTCAATTTCTATTATTGGCTTATACTATGATTTTTGTTTTAACACTACTCTCTGCAGTATCTAGCATGGTGCCTTGCATATAACAGATGCTATAATTTTACTGAATTGTTTTTCCATATATTATGTCTTTTCACTTCTAGCCTGTGTCTGTAATCTTTGTCCCATCTAATTTGCTGTGTAATTAGTAACCAGAAAGTCAAGCTTCATTCAAAATGCTTTCTTTCTAGGAACTGTGTGTAAAGGAATATGAGTGGCGGTATCAGAAACCCCCAAAACAAAGAACCAAATACTCTCCTAAAGGAAACTCCAGCCTGGAAGAAGAGGGAAGACAAAAGTATGAATATCTCAAGCCCCCAAAAAGTGAGGGATAAATGTCTAAGAGATGTATGGATAGAAAATTCTGGAAGATTATCTTCTCAGGGGATTAGAGACTATTTCATGAAGGAGGTAGTCTTTGAATGGGGCTTTAAAAGACTGGTGGTGCAGTGTGGTTAAGAGCTCAGCTGCTAATCAAAAGGTCACCAGTTCAAACCCACCAACCGCCCCTTGGAAGTCCTAGGGGGCAGTTCTACTCTGTCCTGTAGGGTCGCTATGAGTTGGAATCGACCTGATGGCAATGGGTTTTTTTGTTCTTGTTTTTAAAAGACTGACAGCACTCGGATGAGCAGGAAGTGAAAGGAAGAGAATTCTGGGGGGAGAGACAGCATTGTTAAAAATATGAAAGTGTGCCAGGAGTCTGGGTAACAACCCTTGGGCACATCGGCTCAATTACGGGGAGTGTGAGCTGCCACAGTGGGGGCAGGATGACAGCATATCTCAGAGGGCCTTAAAAACCAGAAGAGGTGGTGAGCACTGTGACTCTACAGGCAACTTAAGGTTATTAAATAGCAACGGAATGCCAAAATCAAAAAAATTGTAAAGGATTGTTAAGAAAGAGCAAGAGGGTTTTAGTGAGTGCCTGAGTTTTCTACTCGGGAAGGTCATGAGTTTCACTCAAGGGTTTTATCAGGGCATTTTTAGAAATGCGGCAGCCTTCTTGGCTTGCATCCTGTTGGGGTCTGTAAAATGAGGCTGCCATGAAACTAAGTTCCATGTCAGTGAGATTTATTACCGTTTCAAGAAAGCTCTTTCTTTTGCTTTGTGCCACAGACATTGGTTACCAAGAAGTCCAAGTTCAGAGATGGTATAGATCCACAACCTCTGAGTCACAATTCTGAGATCAGGAAATCTCTGAAAACTGAAAGCCTTGATTACAGCCTGTTGACCTACACCCCTCGGAGCATTACATAATACGTGGTATATGCATTGGCTCTGCTTTTTATAATCTGAAAAACTGTGAATGCTGAAACACACCAGGTCCTCAAAGGTTTCAGATAAAAGACTGCTGACCTGTATTTTGAGAATATTCACTCACAAACTACTGATGCATTACGTTAGTGTGCTTCCTGGGGCTATGTGGCTAGCCCCTTCTTTGGAAAAAATAACCGACAACTTGAATAAAATAAGTAGCAGGCAGTTCTTTGTTTTCCCCCTCCCTTTAACCAACCTCAGATTTCACTTCATAACCGTTGCCAGCCACCCTCTGGCATCCCAAGAAAGCCAGGCAGGCCCGGGTCTGCCCGGATTCACAGTGGTGCTTCAGCACTGCTTACCAGATCACACCTGGGCACGCTGGCCACAAACTGGGCCCCTTGGCAGCCCAGGATAAATCCGGCTAGATTTAGGAGGACACAGACCACAGACAGCAGCACAAAGAGGTTGACCTGAAACGGCAAGAGAAGAATGGGTTGTTAGAAAAGACGGCAGTGAGACTCAGAGACACTTTTGGCTGAATAAAAAAATCTTGTAGTCTCTTCCTAGAGAAAAAAAAATTTTTTTTTAAATCAGAGCCATGTTTTTAAGGTACAAACTTTTTTTTTCACATTTTAAAATATTTTAAATGCTGAGGAATGCCACTGACTCTCAAGAATTTCAAGTGTCTATTTTTCCCTCTTTGCAAATAGTCCTTACTCTCTTATCTTCTTCTGCTGCATTACACTAGGCCCCAGCTATTCTTTCCTTGAGCCATTCTTCTGTTTTCTGAGTTCTGGAGATCAACAGTCAAGCACACAAATGGAGAGCTCCAGAATATTAGTGGAACCCAGGGAAATCAAGGAGTTCTGAGCCATTAGTAGCCAGAAGCCTGAGAGAGGGTGCTAGTCTTTGCTAAAAAAAAAAAAAAAAAACCTGCTGCTGTCAAGTCGATTCTGACTCATAGCAACCCTATAGGACAGAGCAGAACTGCCCCATAGGGTTTCCAAGGAGCACCTGTAGCTCTTAACCCCTACGCACCAGGGTTTCCAGTCTTTGCTAACACAATGCAAAAGATGCAAACAACCACCAAAATTCACCCAGGACCACAAGCAGAAAAGAGACCAAGCCAGCCTGAAAAAGAAGCTGGCAGCTTACAAGTAAAAATTCTGACCTTTACAATTAATACACTCCATGTTATACATTATGTTAGTTATCGCCAAGTCGGCTCTGACTCACAGTGACCCCTCTGACAACAGAAGGAAACGTTGCCCAGTCCGGCGCCATCTTCCCGATCGCTGGTATGCTCTAGTCTATTGTGGCCGCTGTATATTTTGAGTGCCTCCCAAGCCATGGGGCTCACTTTCCAGTACTATGTTGGACAATATTCTGTTGTGATCCACAGGGTTTTCACTGGCTAATTTTCATAAGTAGCTGGCCGGGCCTTTCTTCCTCATCTGTCCTACTCTAGAAGCTCTGCTAAAACCTGTCCACCATAAATACAAGACATAGTAGGCTACATTCTTCCACAGTGTTGAAGTTCACCAAAATCAGACATATTACACTAGAAAGTGTAGGCAGAAAGAGCCAGTAACAGGTCTTGGAAGGATGTTTAATGCGTCAAATTGTCTAAGTACACAGCATTTTAAGTACCTGAGACTCCTTTAAGGAAGGGCTTGCATCCGTAGCACTGAACTCAAATTTTAAAATATATTTTCTTTGGTTTTTTTTCCTTGATTTATAAATCAAGTCAACTTTTAAATAATTCTACCAACAAAGAGCCACTGTATAATGCAAGTACATGTGAAAGGTTTTTTTATGGGGATCCTATTGCTAGAAGC
This sequence comes from Elephas maximus indicus, assembly GCF_024166365.1. Taxonomy (NCBI): domain Eukaryota; kingdom Metazoa; phylum Chordata; class Mammalia; order Proboscidea; family Elephantidae; genus Elephas; species Elephas maximus. Next base: position 84,626,903 of record NC_064827.1, on the reverse strand, counting down.
TGGGGGTAAAACAGATACTTAAAGTAATCAAAGGAGCCCTGGTGGCACAGTGATTAAGAGCAAAACTGCTAACCGAAAGGTCAGTGGTTCAAACCCACCAGCCACTCCGCGGAAGAAAGACATGGCAGTCTACTCCTGTAAAGATTACAGCCTAGGAAACCCTATGGGCAACTCTACTCTGTCCTGTATGGTTGCTCTGAATCAGAATGGACTCCACGGCAATGGGTTTTTAAAGTAATGAAGGTAATTTATCAAGCTATTCTCCTGGTTCCTTCTCTGCAGGCACTGGCTGGCTGTGTCCCTCCAGAGAACCCACAGCTCCTCACCGTCATGTCTTCTTCCTCAGGCCAACGGAGAGTAACAGCCTCATTGTTACCCACACCTTGCATACCCCCCTATTCGTGCTTCCTAATGAGGTCACTACATGGACCTTCCTTATCCAGAACCTTTACTGGGTTCATTACATAATCATGATTGATTGGATCATTCTCCCTCCTTCCCCTGAGGTTAGCTGATATCAGGCCAAGTGGTGGTCTTTTTCTGGTCAGGCCATTAGCACAAACCGCCACATGCAGGTCTACAGGTCTAGATAACAAAGGCACTTTAAATACTCAGGAAATGCCAATGGTTTAGAGTTGTCTCTCAGGAACTAAGGACAAAGGCCAAATTGTGTGAGGTAAAGTAATTCTTTACCCCACAACACCCTTTAAACTTCCAGAAGCTTGGTAGATATATTGCCAACTTCCAGACCAGTTCTTGCCAAGGAGCCCGTTGCCACAAACAGAACCAGCTGTCTCCCGTTCCTCTCAAAGATGTTTAAGATTCACTCATATTATGTCTGTCTCCTGAGTTTCTTTTTTATAACTGTTTAAAATATAATAATAACATTTATTTCCCATTTCTCTTTCAATGGAGATAAAAGGCCTCCACCTGAGTGAAACACAAATTTTCATCAATTTGGGACACTGCTCTGAGAACAGCACTTATAACTTGGTGTTGTTACATGCTGTCAAGTTGGTTCCGACTTGACTTGAAACGCTCCCCCATCCTTCGCCATCCTCACAATCATTGCTGTGTTTGAGCCCATCGTTGTAGCCACTGGGCCAATCAATCTCCTTTAAAGTCTTATTCTTTTCCTCTGACCCTCTACTTTACCTCTACTCACAGACGGATGACCCAATAAGCCAGATACACACAGGCTTAACTGTGCTACCTACTGAAACAGCAGCTGCATTTGTAGTCACCACCTGGTGAAGTTTATGGATTTCAAACAATTTCCAAATGTCTTAGGCTGGGTTCCCTAGAGAAGCAAAACCAGTGAATCATCTATATAGAGAGAGAGACAGATTTATCTCGAGGAAATGGCTCACACTGTTCTGGAAGCTGGCAAGTCCCCATCGTGAGTCAGCATCAGGCTGGAGACTTCTCCTGAATCACGGAGCTGCAGGGGCTGACGAGCCCAAAATCAGCAGGTCAGACAAGCCACTGACTAACAGGCCATGGAGGCTGACAAATCCTAGATCAGCAGGTAAGATGGCAAGCTGCTGGCTCAGGCTGAGGAAGCCGATAAATCCCAAGACTGGCAGGTATGATGGCAGGCTGCTGGCTCACGGTCTGTGGAGGCTGATGAATCCCAAGATCTGCAGGCAATATGGCAGGCAGCTGGCTCAAGTCCCAAGAACCAGAGTTCTGATGAGCCAGATGCAGGATAGAGAGCAAGCCAGTGACCTTTGCTGGAATGTCCATATATACATTGGATGTAGGCCACACTCCCGAGGAAACTCCCCTTACAATGAAATGGCTGATCACATCAGATCACATCATCATATAACTGCCAAATTACATCATTACGTAACTGCCAAACTACATCATTGCATAACTGCCAAACCACTGAGAATCATGGCCCAGCCAACCTGACACACAACCTTAACTATCACAGACTACGGATGGTAGTTTCGGCACAGGGAAGACAAATCCATATCCAAAGTAAGTGTCTATCCCAGTAAGAACAAAATGCTGCCCTTTCCACGATGGAAGTGGTCCTATGTAAGCAACCTGCCACCAGGTTGCTGGCTGATCGCCTCGAGGAATGGTGCCATATGGGGGATTCAGTGTGCGTGTCTGCCGCTGGCAGATTGGGCATTCAGCAGTGCCTGTAGCCAAGTCAGCCTTGTTAAGTGGAACTCCATGTTGCTGAGCCTATGCATAACTTCCATCCCTGCAGGCTGAATTATGACAGGGCTAGAGTTGACATACCGAAGGTAGGACAGTGAAGGTATATTGCTATCTTTGCCAGGTGAAACCAAACTGCTTCTGGTGGTCCTTCAAAACCAGAATCAGGAAACAGGCATTGGCCAGGTCAATAACTGCAAACCAGGTACCAGGAGATGTACTAATTTGCTGAAGCAATAAAATCACATCTGGAACAGCAGCTGCAATTGGAGTCACCACCTGGTTAAGTTTACAATAATCCACCGTCATTCTGCAATATCCATCTGTTTTTTTCACAGGCCAAACAGGCAAGATGAATGGGGATGTGGTGGTAATCACCACCCCTTTATCCTTCAGGTCCTTGATGGTGGCACTAATCTCTGCAGTCCCTCCAGGAATGCAGTTTTCCTTTTTGTTTACTGTCTTCCTAGGTAGGGGCAGTTCTAATGGCTTTCATTTGGCTTTTCCTACCATAAAAGCCCTTACACCTCTTGTTAGGGATCCAGTGTGGGGGTTCTGCCAGTTGATAACTATATCTATTCCAATTATGCATTCTGGAACTGGAGAAATCACTACAATATGAGTTTGGAGACAACAGGACCCACTATGAGACAAACCTGAGCTAAATGATGAAACCCATGTGAAATCATTCACTATAGATTAGTAAGTAAACACAATTAAGCCTGTGCATATCTTGCTTACTGTAACTGTGTGTCTTGGTTATCTAGGACTGCTATAACAGAAGTACCACAAGAGGGTGGCTTTAATAGGCAGAAGTTCATTCTCTCACAGTCTAGTAGGCTAGAAGTCCAAATTCAGGGTGCCAGCTCCAGGGAAAGCCTTTCTCTCTCTGTCGGCTCTGGAGGAAGGTACTTGTCATCAATCATCCCCTGCTCTACAAGCTTCTCATTCCAAGGACCCTGAGTCCAAAGGACATGCGCTCCTAGCGCAGATGACAAAATGGTGGACAATCACACAATATTGGGAATCGTGGCCTAGCCAGGTTGACACTTTTTTAGGGGACACAATTCAATCCTCCCACACGTCTGTCAGTTTGTTGTACTGTGGAGGCTTGTGTGTTTCTTTAACAACATAAACAGCGACTATACACATGGAACTCACCGGATGGAATACACAGGAATCAAATCAACTACACATGTGGAATGAAACAATGGAAAAGCTCAATATTATCAGTCAGGACAAGGCCAGGGGCCAACTATGAAACAGACCATCAATGCTCTTATGCAAGTTCAAGCTGAAACTGAAGAAAATTAGAACTAGTTCACGAGAGCCAAAGTATGATCTTGAGTATATCCCACCTGAATTTGGAAACCCTCTCAAGAACAGATTTGACATGTTGAGCATTAAGGACCAAAGACCAGATGAGTTGTCCAAGGACATCATACATGAAGAAAGCAAAAGATCATTAAAAAGACAGGAAAGAAAGGAAAGATCAAAATGGATATCAGAAGAGACTCTGAACCTTGCTCTTAAACATCGAGTAGCTAAAACAAAAGGAAGAAATGATGAAGTAAAATACTGAACAGAAGATTCCAAAGGGCAGCTGGAGAAGACAAAGTATTATAGTGACATATGCGAAGACCTGGAGACAGAAAGCAAAAGGAAAGAACACACTTGGCATTTCTCAAGCTGAAAGAACTGAAGAAAAAAATCAAGCTTCGGGTTGCAATATTCAAGGATCCTATGGGAAAAATATTAAATGACACAGGAAGCATCAAAAGAAGATGAAAGGAATACACAGAATCACTACACCAAAAAGAAATGGTCAACATTCAACCATTTCAAGAGGTAGCATATGATCAGGAACCGATGGTACTGAAGAAAGAAGTCCAAGCTGCACTGAAGGCATTCGCAAAGAACAAGGCTCCAGGAATTGACAGAACATCAATGGAGATGTTTCGACAAACGGATGCAGCACTGGAAGTGCTCACTCATCTACGCCAAGAAATTAGAAGGGAGCTACCTGGCCAGCCAACTGAAAGAGATCCACATTTACGCCTATTCCCAATAAAAGTGATCCAACCAAATGTGGAAATTATGGAACAATATCATCAATATCCCATGCAAGCAAAATTTTGCTGAAGATCATTCAAAAATGGCTGCAGCAGTATACTGACACCGAACTGACAGAAATTCAGGCTGGATTCAGGAGAGGACATGGAACCAAGGATATCATTTATGATGTCAGATGGATCCTGGCTGAAAGCAAAGAATACCAGAAAAATGTTTACCTAGGTTTCATTGACTATGCAAAGGCATTTGACTGTGTGGATCGTAACAATTACAGATAACATTGCAGACGATGGGAATTCCAGAACATTTAATTGCGCTCACAAGGAACCTGTACATAGAACAAGAGGCAGTTGTTCGGACAGAACAAGGGGATACTGAGTGGTTTAAAGTCAGGAAAGGTGTGCATCAGGGTTGTATCCTTTCACCACACCTATTCAATCTGTATGCTGAGCAAATAATCCGAGATGCTGGACTATATAAAAAAGAACGGGGCATCAGGATTGGAGGAAGACTCATTAACAACCTGTGTTATGCAGATGACACAACCTTGCTTGATGAAACCAAAGGGGACTTGAAGCAGTTACTGATGAAGATCAAAGACCACAGCCTTCAGTATGGATTACACCTCAACATAAAGAAAACAAAAATCCCCACAACTGGACCAATAACCCCATCTTGATAAGTGGAGAAAAGACTGAAGTCAAGGATTTTATTTTACTTGGATCCACAATCAAATCCCAGAAATAGCAGTCAAGAAATTAAAAGATTCTTTGCATTGGGTAAATCTGCTACAAAGGACCTCTTTAAAGGGTTGAAAAGCAAAGACATCACCTTGAAGACTAAGGTGCACCTGACCCAAGCCATGGTATTTTCAGTTGCATCACATGCATGTGAAAGCTGGACAATGAATAAGGAAGATCGAAGAAGAATTGATACCTTTGAACTGTGGTGTTGGCCAAGAATATTGAATATACCATGGACTGCCAAAAGAATGAACAAATCCATCTTGGAAGAAGTACAACCAGAACGCTCCTTAGAAGCAAGAATGGCCAGACTGTGTCTTACATACTTTGGACATATTATCAGGAGGGATCAGTCCCTAGAGAAGGACATCTTGCTTGGCAAAGTACAGGGTCAGCAGAAAAGAGAAAAACCCTGAATGAGATGGACTGACACAGTGGCTACAGCAATGCGCTCAAGCGTACCAACGATTGTGAGAATGGCAAAGGATTGGGCAGTGTTTCATTCTGTTGTACATAGGGTCTCTATGAGTTGGAAATGACTTGACACCTAACAACAATCCATAACACTGTGCTTACTGGTTAATCCACCCCTGCCTCCACTTATAACTTAGAATTGCTCATTCCTGGTGAAAATGTGCAAATCTCAGGGCACTTTCAGGTCTCCTTGCTTATAAAATGAAAATTCTGCCCTACCAGGTGTTTCTTTCTCCCAGTTCTCTTGCATATTCCTCAGTCCGCCAACGCTCCCTTTCAGTACATGGTCCCTCATTTCTCAGGAAAGTGACTTCTCTTGGGCTAAGCAATCAGGCTTAGCAAATAGGGGATGCCCTCAGCCGGTATCTGGCTCCATAACTATTCAATTCAACCTGGACAGCCCTGCCACCCTCGAATTAGCATGGTCACGCCAGGGATATGCCTAAGGACCAGGAAGAAAACATCGTAATGGAGCCCCAAGAGAAAAAGCCAGAGCATTATGAGGCACATGAGATTTGTGTTCTAACAAGGTCAAAGAGTCAGGAACCCAATCTGCTATGCCTCTTGGGAATAAGGTGGTAGGACTACATTTGGATTTGAAGGTAAGAGACACAGCAGGAAGCTAGTTTAAAAAAAAAAAAAAGATTGCAGATCTACAGTTCTTGAGACTCCACTTTACTTACTGCATTATTCTTCTATCCTCTTCTCTGTGCTACTCTAATTTTCTTTCTTTCCTTGCCTTTCGAACCTGATTCACTGTTCTTAGTTTCTCAAGGTTGCAGCAAGTTACAGTCAGATCTCCTAACTCCCAACAATGAAAATCACAGCTCTTGAGAAGAATCTGCATTAGACTGAAATTGTCAAAAGATTTATATTTAAAAGATATTTATATACGTGTATATATACATATACATAAAACCAAACCCACTGCTGTAAAGTCAATTCCAACTCATAGCAACCCCATTTGGTTTCCAAGGCTGTAAATCTCTACAGGAAACCCTGGCATAGTGGTTAAGAGCTACAGCTGCTAACCAAAAGGTTGGCAGTTCAAATCCACCAGGTGTTCCTTGAAAACCATATGCAGCGGTTCTACTCTGCCCTGTGGGGTCACTATGAGTTAGAATCGACGCAATGGGTTTGGTTTCGTTTTTAAATCTCTACAGAAGCAGACTGCCACATCTTTCACCTGCAGAGCTGCTGCTGGTTTCAAACCACTGACCTGGCAGTTGGCAATTGACTGCTTTAACCACTGTGTGACCAGGATTCCTACATATATATATACATACATGCATGTGTGTGTGTATGTGTATGTATGTGTGTATATATATATATATATATATATATATACATAAAAAAATATATATATATAATTAGACTCATTTCTTTACAAAATCAATTCCTAAAAAAAGAAAAAAAAAAGAGGCAGGAAGAATATTCTAGAATAAAAAGACTAAAGAGACAGAACACTCAAATGCAATGAGTGAAACTTGACTGCATCCTGGATTTTTTTAAAAAGCTAAGGGTTATGCATTGCATTGTGTCCCCCCAAAATGTGTATCAATTAGGCCATGACTCCCAGTGTTGTGTGGTTATCTTCCATTTTGTGATCTGATGTAATTTTCCTATGTGATATAAATCCTAATTTCTGCCTGTGGTTAATGAAGCAAGATTAGGTTATGTTAAAGAGGATTTGGGTGGGATGCAACACCCTTAGGTTATGTTAAAGAGGATTTGGGTGGGATGCAACAACCTTACTCAGGTCACAGCCTGATCTAATATAAGGGGAGTTTCCCTGGGATACGGCCTGCACAACCTTTTATCTTACAAGAAAGAAAAGGAGAGAGAGGCTAGCAGAGAGACAGGGACCTCATACTGCCAAGAGGGAGCCACTGAGAGTGAAACATGTCCTTTGGACCCAGGGTCCCTGTGCTGAGAAGCTCCTAGACTAGGGGAAGATTGATGACAAGGACCTTCCCCCAGAACTGACAGAGAAAACCTTCCCTGGGAGCTGATGCCCTAAATTTGGACTTCTAGCCTCCTAGACTGTGAGAGAATAAATTTCTTTTTGCTAAAACCATCTACTTGTGGTATTTCTGTTATAGCAGCACTAGATAACTAAGATACTAGGTTACATCAAAGATTTCACTTTGTGAAAATTCATGAAGTTCTACACTTACACATAAATAAATGTGCACAAATCATATTTCAGTTAAAAGGTTTTTGATTAAGAAAAGTTATTTAAAAGCCATTTTGGAACAACAGGGAAAATTTAAATATGGGCTGAAATAGGAAATTACTTGTAGTTTTCTTACATACAATAATGTTATTCTGTTGATGTAGAAGAATGTCTTATCTTTAGGAGATGCTTCTTAAAGTATATAGGGGTGAAGTATCACAACACCTGCAACTTTGAAATGGTTTAATATAAAACATCTATTTATATGTAGACATAGCAAATAGGGCAAAGTGTTAACAGTTATTGAATCCAAATAGAGGGCATATGGCCATTCATTATTTTATTTGCTCAACCTTTCTGTGAGTTTGAGAATTACCATAATAAGACATTGAAAAAATACCGAAGGGACTTCTGGAGGTGCAAAAGGAACAGGTAGAAGAAACACTTGACCACCAGCTAACACTAGTGAGCTTTTCTCTAAAAGAGCTGGATAATCTGCCTGGGGGTATTCTGGTAGGGTGCTGCACTCCAAAGTCAAGTCATCTTTTTGGTGCAAGGGGGTCATCCACCAGCTTCTCTCAAGCGCACCCTGAAGTGAAGCCCATCAATCACCATGGCCCTAAGGCAGGGCTCTCAGGCAGCCCTCCCTCTTGGACAAGCCTGCTGTGGAAACAGACCCACACAAGCAAGGTAAGTGATTAAAAGCCTGGACTCTAGAGATGGACCACCTGAGCCTGCATCCCAGCTCTGCCACTTCTAGCTATGTGACTTAACCTCTCTGTGCTTGCACTTCCTCAGAATCAGGATACTAACACCTCATATAATTAGTGGATTAACATAGATGCTGTTGGATTGAACTGTGTACCCCAAAAAGATATGTTGAGGTCCTAATCACCAGTACCTGTGAATATGACCTCATTTGGTAATAAGTTATTTTAAGATGTTAACAGTTAAATTAACATGAAGTCATACTGGAGTAGAGTGAGTCCTAATCCAATCTGAATGACATTCTTATAGAAAAGGAGAAAAGACAGAGGGAAAACAGCCATGTGACGAAGGAGGCAGAGATTACAGGAGGCAGAGCTGTAAACAAAGAATGCCAAGGATTGCTGGAAGCCACCAGAAGCTGTGAGAGTCACGGATCAGATTTTCCCTCAGAGCCCGAAGAAGGAATCAACATGGCTGTTATCCTATTTTGGACTTCCAGCCTTCAGAATTGTGAGACAAATTTCTGTTCTTATAAGCCATCCAGTTGTGGTACTTTGTTACAGCAGCCCTGTGAAACTAATACAAGATGCATCTCAGTTATGTGTTTACTGTTATTGTTGTTACAAATATTAACCAACCTGGTTCTTCCATCATAGCCAGAATGAATGATCAATGATCAAAAGACATTCAAAAAGCAAATAGCACTAAAAAGAATGACCAAGATGTCAACCAGAACTACTGACCTCCAGAAAGAAAACACAGATAACTCAGGGAATAGAAAAGAAAATTTTTAAATGTATGGGTTTATCTAATATGTATCTTCAAGAGACAGCAAAAAATATGGCATATATAAGGCAAAAAGAGCTACCAAAAAAAAGGATAAATCAGAGATCAAAAAAAGTTTCTGAACACAAAAAAGTATGATTGTCAAAATAAATACTTCAATAGACTAGCAGGAGAAAAACATAAGAATACCAAGAGCATAAATCAAAAAGACAAAGAAATACGCCCTGCTACCTCAGAACTGAAGCTACTCCTGAAGCCCACCTTTCAGCCAAAGATTAGACAGACCTATAATACAAACAACAACATGTGAGGAACGTGCTTCTTAGTTCAATCAAGTATTCAAGACCAAATGCGCAACATCTAACCAAAATCAAAGATGAGAAGGCAGGAAGGGACAGGAAAACTATATGAATGGACACGGGGAACCTGGCGTGAAAACACGAAAGGGGAGAGTGCTGACATATTGCAGGGATTGCAACCATTGTCACAAAACAATTTGTGTATAATTTTTTGAATGAGAAACTAATCTGCAGTGTGAACTTTCACCTAAAGCACAATAAAAATTTTTTTAAAAGACAAAGAAAATGTAAGACCTTGAAAAGTTAAGAAACAAAGAAGTTCAATCCAAGAAGTCCAACATCCGATTACGACATAGTCTAGAGAGAAAGAGCAAAGCAAATGCAGGTAAGGAAACAAAAAGACTCAAAAGTACTCAAAAGGATGAAGGAAAAAAGACCCATACCTAGACCTCACATAATTTGCAGAAGGCTGTCAGAAAAATTACTCGCAGGTTAGAAATAGGCAAAAGAGATTTCTGGGTGTTCTATTTCCTTTTTTTTTTTTTTTTTAATTTACTTGGCTATTTACAATTCTATAGGAGTAGAGTTTAAGTTGTTGGAACAGAAAACTTCAAAAGTTGTGGTTTATAGCCCAGTTAGACATCAGCCAGTTTTGTATCGATCCCAACAATCTTCTCATAACATTACCTACTGTTAGCCTCTCAAGAGCTCTTTGAACCAATTTTTCATCATTAATGACACATGTTCATTTTACATTCACCTGACAGGCATAATTTTATGTTTTTGAAAATTAAACTTTATCAACACTAAGGTAAAGAGAAGATCCTAAAAGTTTCCAGAAAGAAAAAAAGAAGATGCTTACTCAAGCTTCTCACAGGCAACACAGGATGACAAAAGCAATCAAGCAATGCCTTCAAATTTCAAAAGGAAAATTATTTTGAAACCAAAATTCTATATCCAGCCAAGCCATCATTCAAGTGTGAAGGCAAGACAAAGACATATCAAGATATTCAAACCCTAAGACGGTTCCCTTAACTTACATTCTTTCTGAAAATTATTTGAGAATGTTCTCTGGCAAAATGAAAAAGGAATTCAAGGAAAAAGAACTCATGAGATCTAAGAAACAATGGCTTTAAACCAAGAATACTAAGAAAAGAAACGTTAGGATAACATCTGTACAGCAGGCCTAGAAAACAATTAAGTCTTGAGGTCTTGGAGAAAAAACGAGAAAGTGGAACAATCAGCAGGAAGAGAATGATTTCTTCTAGGGAAGAAAACTAGATGAAAAGAAGCTGGATGAACAAGGCCACATATTTATAATCAACTGACTTTCAACAAGGGCACCAAGACCATTCGATGGGGAAAGGTCAGTCTCTTCAACAAGTTATGCTGGGACAACCGGATATCCACTTGCCAAAGAATGAAACTGGACCCCTTTCTCACAACATACATAAAAATTAACAACATGGATCATGGACATAAATATAAGAGTTAAAACTATAAAACTCTTAGGAGAAAATATAGTAAATCTTTGTGCCCTTGGGTTAGGCAAAGCCTCCTTAGATATGACACCAACAGCACAAGTGATAGAAGAAAAAAAAGCTTTTGTGCTTCAGAAGACATCATCAAGAAAGTGAAAAGACAACTCGGAATGGGAAATAAATACTTGCAAATGATAGATCTGATAAGGAATTATAATTAAAAATGACAACCCAATTAAAAAACAGGCAAAGGATCTGAATAAACATTTCTTCAAAGAAAATATACAAATGGCTAATAATCAGGGAAACGCAAATCAAAACTACAATGAGATACGACTTCAAAAAAGACAGACGATAACAAGTGTTAGCAAGAATATGGAGAAACAGGAACCCTTGTGCACTGCTGGTGGGAACGTAAACTGGTATGGACACTTTGGAAAACAATTTATCAAATGTTCCTCAAAATGGTAAGCACAGAGTTACCAAATGACCCAGTAATTCCACTCTTAGGTATACATCCAAGAGAAATGGAAACATATATCCACACAAAAATTTGTACACAAATGTTCATAACAGCACTATTCATAACAGCCAAAAAGTGAAACAATTCCAATACCCATCAACTGATGAATGGATACACAAATGTGATATATCCATACAATGGAATATTATTCAGCCATAAAAAAGAAGTACCAATACATGAACTTTGAAAATACTATGCTAAATGTAAGAAATCAGTCCCAAAAGGCCACATATTGTATGATTCCACTTGTATAAAATGTCTAAAATATGCAAATATACAGAGAAAGAAAGAACTTGAGTGGGTACCTAGGGCTGGGAGCATGGGGGGAAGTGGGGAGTGACTTCTAATGGGTATAGAGTTTCTTTCTGGTGTGATGAAAATGTCCTACAGTTAATGGTAGTGATGCTTGCACAACCCTGTGAACATACTAAAAACCACTGAATTGTATACTTTACATGGGTGAGTTTTATGGTATATGAATTATATTTTAAAAAAAGAACCCAAATGATTTTAAGGTTTGGTAAAGACATGCTTTTTTTTGTCAACAAGAAAAAGATCCATTTAGGAACTCCAGAAAAAACAAACCTATACATCAAAGTCATGGTCCAAACACGAAGCAACCTAAAAGTGGCACGATGCTAAGCAAATGACAGAGAACAAGAAAGAATACTGTAACACATTTGACTTGGCTGCTGGTAACAGTCCTCCTTTGAGCGACGTGGGCTACATTTCCTTCTCTCTAGATCTGATCATTCTTCCTGGTTCAGCAGTGAATGACATAGCTGCTCCCTTAAACAAGTGGGACTCATGGGCTTTAACAGAAAACCACTTTACGCTTTTCCCTAGTATTGTTCAAGCACACTTCGTAGAGCTAGTTCTTCCCAGCTCTTAAGATGAAATTTGTAACTGGGCTCCAGACTTTTCTGGTCTATGTCAGATACAAATGTCAGTGACAAACAGCATCATTTTGGTAATTAAAATGTCCAAACTTGTGTCCCAGGCAAAACTGGAAGCTTCATTTAAACTTAAGCTGCTCTCCCTCGCATCGAGCTTGTTTCGGGGAGCAAACCTATAGAAGCAACAGCAAGGGAGTGGCCCTAATCTTCTCTATTCTCTACTTCTTCATCTACTTCTCTTGAAGCCTGCTTTTCACAGTTCTGCCTCCTTGGATAGGAGGGAGCAGACGGAGGCTTCCGCCACGTTGGTGGGTAAGGTAATGGGCAGGGAGAGTTTCACTTGACTGGTACTGTCCAGTCTTGGCAAGTGTTTACAGTGGACTTCTCCCAAATGGAACTCACTGGTTCCTCTGAAATATTTTATTGCTGAGCCTACAGTTCCCTTAAATGGCCGCTCAACAGTGCAGCCCCACCCTCTTTCTGCTATGGCCTCCTTTCTCCTCTAGGGGTCCTCATGGGTAGGATCTAAGCTGACTCCAGGCCCACTCTTTCTTGCAGGGGCCAATCTGGTCAGCTGGAAGTATACATCATGGACTCAGTCTGTGAAAGCAAAGTTATTTTCCAACGGCAATCTCAACTCTGAGGCCATAGGATGCTCCAACCAGGCCTTTAGATTCCTCAGGCCTGTGCCTCATACCAGTCCAGTGTGGTCGCCAACCACTAAGGTCTACAAATGCTTCTCTTTGAGCACCAAGTTCTCCAAGGGCTTATCATTAAGTACCTCCTCTACTCCCCATGGAGGCTGGAATTCAGAATGCCACAGAAATTCAGTGACTTTCTCCAAATATTCGTCTCTTTAATCCCTAATCTTTTTATAGGCTGGGAGATGACCATCAACTAAGGGCTGCAAAACTGGTTTTCACCTACCAGCTCTGCAAGTCTTGCTTAGCTAGTCTAACACACTGGAACATGGGAACAGCTGGTGTCTATTGTATTGGGGCCTCAGGACAATCTGGAAACAAAGGATTCAATTTTAACATCCTATTACAATAACATTTCCATAATAAAAAATATTATAAATGCTATTAATTGGTTTTAATTATTTTGGAAACAATTTATAGAAAACGTTTGAATCATATAATACAACTTAAGAACAAAATGTAAATGTCAAAATACTGGCAATACGAAAGTAATAGGATAACTCGAAAATTGGGAGGTGGAAGGGGGAAAGAAGTAGAGCTAAGTGCTAATTTATAAAACTAGAGAGTCAAAAGATAATATTCAACGTTGATGAAGAAATAGAAGTTTACAATATTATTTAAGATGATAAAATAGCCAAGAAGGGAAAAGAACAATAATTTAAATAAGTTAGAGGACGGGAGGTGGACAGAATAGGTGTTAGAAATTCGTCACTGTTAACAAGATGGAGACAAGCCCCAGGAACACTAAACCAGGAATAGTTTTAAATAGCTATTTCTAGGGGCTGTAATCAGGTCTGGGTGCTAGGAGAAATGCAGAGAGGTTTAATTAGCAACCATCGTGAGGCTAGTATAGGACAAAGCAATGTTTAGTTCTGTTATACAGAAGTTCGCTATGTGTCAGAGACGACTAGACACACCTAACAATAACAGAAGGCTGATGAAAATAGAATTTTCCCCCTTTTAAAAGGCAGTTAATTAATTGTAAAGTGTGACAATTGTGTATATATATATTTGTATATAATATATCCACAAGAGAAAAGATGTAGCAGTCTGCTTCCATAGAGATTACAGCCTTGGAAATCCTATGGGGCAGTTCCACTCTGTCCTATAAAAATAGGGTCACTAAAGTCAGAATCAACTCAATGCCAATGGGTTTTCTTATATAATATAGATATAAAGTAAATTGGAAAATCTCAGAGCGGTTAAGTATTATGCCCCAAACTACACAACTAGTTAGTGAAAGAGCTGGGTCTCAAATCCAGGTCTGACACAAGTCTATACTCTTTGCTCTTCATCAACTTGGAGAATACCTGCTAATACACAATGTTTATAAATCATTCTTTTCACTATGTTTATAAGCCATTCTTCTGTCTTAATTAAGAACTCTACAAGGCAACCCTTTGGTATCCTAGTTGAGAAATCATAGTCAGTAGATTCAATTCCACCCCCACCCCAGCCTCCTCCACCCAACACTTTCCACCCATATCAACAGCTCACTATACATCAATCCAACTTGCTCACCCAACAGATTTCTTGTTCTTCAACTGAGTTACCATAAATATCCAAATATTTAAAATAAATCTCATTTGTGAACTAGTTTTTTAAAATATATATTATAAAAGTACTTTTTATGAAAGAAAAATCACAGCACCACAGCTGTCAGAAGTTCTTGATGATACTACAAATAGCAAAAACCAACTCACACTACTTAAGCAGAAAAGGAATTTCTCATAAGGTATCAGGTAGCTCACAGAATCTACAGGAACCAGGCTCAGAAACTTGGGAAGGAGCCAAGGAAGCTGGGTGCTGGAACTTCTACCAAGGTCATGTCAGAGGAAAGCCAGGTCCCTTTTTGCCAGCTGTGGACACCAGTTGCCTCCTTCACCCAATGAATTCTGAACTACCCTGGCTATTCCTATTCCACATCAACAGCTCCAGCAGCAGAGTCCTGGGCAGGAGCTTCAGTGGGCCAAGGGGCAGATCACACCATTCAGGAAGAGTAAATATCTGGCCTTGGAAGCTTCTGTAGCTGGAGGCTGGGTCCTGCCTCTCACCAAGACCCACCCAAACCAAACTAGTTCCCACAGAGTCAATTCTAACTCATGGCAACGCCATGTGATTCAGAGAAGAACTGTGGTCCATAGAGTTTTCAAAGTTGTGACCTTTTGGAAGCAGACTTCCAGGCCTTTCTTCTGAGATGTCTCTGCATGGGTTCAAACCGCCAACCTTTTGGTTAGTAGTTGAGCACATAACTTTTTGCAACACCAAGGGGCTCCTCTGAGATGCACACCAACCCCAAAAAGACAGCTCTGATACTGCAGATACCAGTCAGTCAAAAAACAAAACATAACTGAATTAAAACCATCTCCCCTCCCCTGACACAACAATCTCCCCCGTCCCTCTCCTCTCCAAATATAAATTGGAAAGTAAAAGGTCTCCCTCCTCCCCATTCCCATTTTTACCCAACAGAGGGGACCACTGTTAACAATATCTTGTACATACATCTTCTCAGAAATTTTCCAGAAAACTACAAATAGATATATATGACCACCCACGTGTTTTTTTTAATACAAATGGAACCACACATACCATTCAGCAACTTTTCACATAACATTGCATCTATTTTAAGATACTCCCCAATTCAAAATGGTCTCTCTTCTTGCCCCAAATCCTTCAGAGTTCATGCCATTTTCTTAAGTTATATTCAGAAGTTGACCACTATAGTCTTGTTGACCCCAGGCCCTTTAAAATAAAACATTATGTATGTATTGGTTGGTCTAAGTTACAACTTATGGACAGTCAGGAACTCATGTTCCAGGGTTGTCATTTAGCATTTATGAGAAAGGTCATACTCCAGAATCGGCTTCCGTTATCTTTGTTCCCAAAAACACTCAAGTGGTTTTGCTAATTAGCACAGTAAATATGGAAATGGATTGTCACTGATGTAATTACTAGCTTGTTTAATTAGTATAATGGGTGTTTAAAACGGGTTCTCAATGATGAAATTTGCGGTGAGAACTAAAACCAACAATTTCTTATCCTTGTGGTGATCGATTCTGGGACCGTCTGTACTTTTCTGACCCTATGTTAAACAAAACTGAGATCAAGCAAAAATAACTTAGCTTCTTGCTCCGGGAAATACTTTCTCCTTAAAGATAAGACTGTGAACCAACTACAGTAGTTTATTTATGAAGACTAACAGCTCACTCACTCATCAAGTGTTCCTTCCAGGTCCTCCCCTCAGTGCACTTGCCCTGGTGGTGTAGTGGTTAAGAGCCACAGCTACTAAGCAAAAGGTCAGCAGTTTGAATTCACCAGGCGTTCCTTGGAAACTGGGGCAGTTCTACTCTGCCCTACAAGGTCACTATGAGTTGAAATGGACTCAATGGCAATGGGTTTGGTTTTTTTTTAACAGCTCACTCATGGAGCCTTGCTTCCAGATCCTCCCCTCAAAGCACCTGCCAATGCAAAGCTATTATGCCATAAACTCTGTCCAGTCCCAACCAGTTCCCCTGCCTCGCAAGACTCACCTTAAAATCACAAAGCCAGGGCCCCAGAGCCCTATAAACATCCTCCCTTGACTTACTCCTTCTGAGAACTATTGTCAAGGTGGTGTTCTCCCTGACTGCAGTAAACCAAAACCAAACCAAACCCACTGCTGTCGAGTTGATATAGCGACCCTATAGGACAGAGTAGAACTGCCCCATAGCGTTTCCAAGGAGTGCCTGGTGGATTTGAACTGCCAGCCTTTTGGTTAGCAGCCATAGCACTTAACCACTACACCACCAGGGTTTCCCTGACTGCAGTAGGTCCAATAACCTCAGCTTTGCTTTATCGGCGGGTTTTCAGGGAATCAACAGTAGTACTCAAGATAAGTTGGGTGGAACAAACTAGAGGCAAAAAATCATTCACACACTCTGTTCTGTGAGCTCAACAAACATCTCTGCTCTCCTTTAGGTTTACAGAACCGAGTGGGTATGGGGTTAAGATTAATTTTATCCAGAGGATTTGGTCTCTATCCTTAGTTCCTGAGAGATAACCTCTAAAACCTTGGAATTTCGCCAGTGACTAAAGTGTCTTTAATGAGGCCTCTAGATCACAACTGGGAGTTTATGCTAATGATATGCCTCTTGGGTAGTGGCTAGCCCGACCAAAAGACCACCAGAGTGATATCAGCCCAATCCCAGGGGAGGCAACATTGACTCAATCAACCATGCCTACGTAATGAGGTCCCAATAAAGGCTCTGGACACAGGAGCTCCCAATGTATCTTGAATACCATGGTTGATTCCTGGTTGGTAACAGACACTGAAGCATGTAGGAAGGTAGCACATTCTTTCTTGGGATATGGAAGCTCTGCATCGGGAACCCTCTCAGACTTTGCCCTATGTGTCTCTTCACTTGTACCCTTTTTGCTGTAATTAAACTGTAATCTTAAGCACTGGGTGGTTTTCGGGTTTTTTTTTTTTTTAAGTACAGTGCATAGGAAGTCTGAGTTCAGTGAGTCATTCTAGCAAATGATCAGACCTGAGAGAGTAGTGGGAGCCAGCAGGCCAGAGGTGAGGATAGCCTGAGAACCCCTGAGCTTATGGCTGGTATCCTGAGGGAACAGAAGATGCCCCAGAATTGTGGCCAGCCGCTCAGGAATGAAGGGGGTCTGTGAACCCCCATGCTTATGGCTGATATCCTGAAGGGGTAGTGGGAAAAACCCCAATTTGTAGCCAGTAGGTCAGAAGTTTAGGTCAGAAGTAAGGGTGTCATGAGAACTCCAAGCTTACAGCTGGCATCTGAGGTCTTGAGCCTACTTGGCAGTCTGGAGGACTATGTCCTTTGACTTCTGAGGTCTGACCTAGCTCTGGGTGGTTAGAGTTAGTGGTCAGAGGAAGAAGTATTGATTTACTCAGTTGGTGTCAGAGAAGTGGAATAGGTTACAACAATTTGAAAAATGGAATTTGATTTCCCACACAGTGGGCGAATAATTTTTTTTTTTTTTTTTTATGTCTGTTGCTAGGAAGTATTTGTATGGCTAGCAGAATTTGATCTGAGACTCACTTTCATTGTAACAGGTTACCTGGCAGGAAGCTTGTTGGAGAGTCAGTCTATAACCTCACTTACTTATAAGTTTTGGCAATTACCTGTTGCTACCAAAGTAAACCCACTCACTTTGTAAAGGCAATTTGTCTTAGGTCAGTCTGCAAAACAAGGTACTGCCCAGATCTTGATTCTGTCCAGAGATGAACCATCCAAGAGTACTTCCAATTTCTGAAGGTCCCAGGTTCCTACCCAATGCACAGTTCCTGGGAGCAGCTGATCACAGAGCAAAATCAAAGCTCTGTTGCCAATGGACTAAGGCTCACTGTGGTCACAGATTAGCCCAAGCCACCCAAGAGTTAAGCACATACCTCTACCACACCTTAAGCACACATTTTGCTGCCATGGATTACTTACTGAAACACCAAACCTAGAGACCAGATTTTCTCTTGGAGAGTTTCTCAATGGATGATAAAAGTATCTCGTAATGTGATTGCTTGGCCTTTGGTCCCAAAATGCTGTTTACAGTTTCAGCACGCATTCACGTCTTTCCTTCCTCACTACAATCCTGAGAGGTGGGTGTATTCCCATGTTACAAATGAAGAAGTGGATTGGTAATTTCATCGACCACTCACTGATTGAAAGTGACAGGACTAAGGCTCAAAACTGGACCTCCTGATGCCTTGATCATTTCTGCCCCCGGCTCTCTTAAGGGAAGGATAAAATTCCTGAAACTTTCACCACAATAGAACTTGGAAAGGAATTGGCAAGTCACAAATAAGAAATTAAACTTATTTAACTATTATTACATACATGCACCCACCACTTGTCTATCAGTTTGTCATACCTGGGGTAGGCTGCATGTTGCTGTGATGCTGGAAGCTATGCCAACAGTATTTCAAATATCAGCAGGGTCACCCATGGTGGACAGATTTCAGTGGAGCTTACAAACTAAGAGAGACTAGGAAGAAAGGCCTAGTGATCTACTTCTGAAAATTAGATGAAGAAAACCCTATGGATCACCACAGGACAGTGTCCAACTTGCTCACTTTGGACATGTCATCAGGAAGGATCAATCACTTAAGGAGGATATCATGTTTGGTGAAGCAGTGGGCCAACGAGGGCAAGGGAGAGAGCTGCAACAATAGACTCACACATGCTGGTGATCATAAGGATGACACAGGAACAGGCAACATTTGGTTCTGTTGTACATAAGGTCACCATGAGTCAGAGCTGACCCGATGGCAGTTAACATAACAACAAACACACAGACTCGACGTTGGCCACAGAGAAATATCCGATTTAGTAATGGAGGAGACGGTGGAATGGAACAGTGAAAAGAGCACTGGACTAGGAGTCCAAACCCCTGCGTTCTTTCTAATATAGGTCATCTGTGTGTGAGCTGGATAGGCCATAACTGCTCAGCTACTATTTTTTTCCCTTATCTATAAAATACGAATAATACTTGTCATATAAATCTTATGAGAAAAGGTATATGAAAGAACCTTGTAAACCGTTAAGCTCATATACGTACAAGAGAGTATTATTAATAATTCTGAGGAGTGACAACGTTGTGAAAATGACAATTCTACCCAAAGTGATTTACAAATACAATGCATACCGATCCAAATACCAACAACATTCCTCAAAGAGATGGAAAAACTTATCACTAACTTTATATGGAGAGGGAAGAAGCCCTAGATAAGTAAAGTACTATTGAAGAAGAAGAATAAAGTAGGAGGACTCGCACCACCGACCTCAGATCCTACTACACAGCTACGGTAGTCAAAGCAGCCTGGTACTGGTACATTGACCAAGGGAACAGAATTGAGAACCAGATGTAAATCTATCCACCTATGGTCACCTGATTTTCAATGAGGGCCCAAAGTCCATCAAATGGGGAAAAGACAGTCTTTTTAACAAACAGTGCTGGCAAAACTGAATGTCCATCTGAAAAAAAAAGAAACAGAACCCATACCTCACACCATATACAAAAACTAACTCAAAATGGATCAAAGACCTAAATATAAAGCCAAAAACTATTAAGTTCATAGAAGAAAAAACAGCATCAATGCTAGAGGCCCTAATTAACAGCATTAGCAGGATACAAACCACAACCAACAACACACAAGCTCTACAGGGTAGGCGAGATAATCAGGATCTGCTAAAAATTAAACACTTATGCTCATCAAAAGACTTCACCAAAAGAGTAAAAACAGAACCTACAGACTGGGAAAAATTTTTTGGCTATTACTAATCAGACAAAGGTCTAATCCCTAAAATCTACAAGAAAATCCAACACCTCTACAACAAAAAGGACAAATAATCCAATTAAAAAATGAGCAAAGGTAATGAACAGACACTTCACCAAAGAAGACATTCAAGTGGCCAACAGACACGAGAGGAAATGCTCACAATCTCTAGCCATCAGAGAAATGTAAATTAAAACCACAATGAGATACCATCTCACCCCAGCATTACTGGCACGAATCAATAAAACAGAAAATGACAAATGTTGGAGAGGCTGCGTGGAGATCGGAACTCTCATGCACTGCTGGTGGGAATGCAAAATGATATAACCTTTTTGGAAAATGATATGGCTCTTCCTTAGAAAGCTAGAAATAGAAATACCATAGGATCCAGCAACCCACTCCTAGGGATATATCCTAGAGAAATAAGAGTCGTCACACAAATAGATATCTGTACACCCATGTTCACTGCAGCTCTGTTCACAATAGCAAAAAGATGGAAACAACCTAGATGCCCATCAACAGATGAATGGATAAACAAACTGTGGTACATACACACGATGGTGTATTACACAACGCTAAAGAACAATGATGAATCTGTAAAGCATCCCATAACATGGATGCATCTGGAGGACATTATGCTGAGTGAAATATGTCAATCGCAAAAGGACAAATATTGTCTGAGACCACTACTGTAAAAACTCATGAAAAGGTTTACATACAAAAAGAAGCAATCTTTGATGGTTAAGAGGGAGCAGAGGGGTGGGGATGGAAAAATACTTAATAGACAATAGATAAGCAGTAACTCTGGTCAAGGGGAAGACAATATACAGTACTGGGGAAGCCAGCACAACCTATACAAGGCAAAGCCATGGTAGCACTATAGACACATCCAAACTCCCTGAGGGACCAAATTGCTGGGCTGAGGGCTGTGGGGACCATGGTCTCAGGGAACGTTTAGCTCAATTGGCAGAACAGAGTTTATAAAGAATATTTTCTGCATTCTATTTTGGTGAGTAGCGTCTGGGGTCTTAAAAGCCTGTAAGCAGCCATCTAGGATACTCCACTGGTCTCATCTATTCGGGAGCAAGGAAGAACAAAGAAAACTAAAGACACAGGGAAAGATTAGTCCAAAGGACTAATGGACTACATCTACCGCGGCCTCCACCAGACTGAGTCCAGTATAACTAGATGGTGCCCGGCTATCACCACTAACTGCTCTGACAGGGATCACAATAGAGGGTCTTGGACAGAGCTGGAGAAACATGTAGAACAAAATTCTAACTCAAAAAGAAACACCAGACTTGCTGGCCTGGCGGAGACTGGAGAAACCCTGAGAGTACGGCCCCCAGACACCCTTCCAGCTCAGTAATGAGACCACTCCTGAGGTTCACCCTTCAACCAAAGACTGAACAGGCCCATGGAACAAAACAAGACTAAAGGGGTGCACCAGCCCTGGGGCAGGGACTGGAAGGTACAAGGGAACAGGAAAGCTGGTAATAGGGAACCCAGTGTTGTAAACAGAGAGTGTTGACATGTCGTGGGGTTGTTATCCAATGTCCTACAACGTGTGTACCAACTGTTTGATGAGAAACTAATTTGTTCTGTAAAACTTCATCTAAAATTCAATAAAAGAAAACAAAAAATAATAATTCTGAGGAGTAAGAATAGCCATCCAGTTTCTTAAAGAGCTGTGTGAACTATTTGATAAATACTTGATAATATTCTCAACTTGGACTTAAGAATCCACACGCATTCTTTTTTTTTTCAGAATTCCTTCTTTTTTTTCTAAATTTTATATATTTTGTTGTTGTTGAGAATATACACAGCAAAACATACACCAACCAGTTCAACAGTTTCTACATGTACAATTCAGTGGCACTGATACATTCTTCGAGTTGTGCAATCATTCTCACCCTACTTTTCTGCGTTGTTCCTCCCTCATTAGCATAAGCTCACTGCCCCCTAAGGTTCCTAATCTTTCAAGTTGATGTTGTCAGTTTAATCCCATATAAATAGTTCTTAAAAGAGCACAATGCCCAAGGCAGGCCTTTTTTACTAGTTAAGCTAAACAACTGTTCTGTTTAAGATGACTTCAGTGGATATTTTTGGTTTAAGGTTTAAGAGTTATCTCAGGACAATAGTTTCGGGGTTTTATCCACCCTCCATGACTCCAGAAAGTCATAGAGTCAATGAGAATTTGAAACTCTCTTCTGCATTTTCCCCCTTTTAATCAGGATTCCTCTATGGAATCTTTGATCAAAATGTTCAGTAATGGTAGCTGGGCACCATCCATTTCTGGTCTCATGGCAAAGGAGGCAGTTGATCGTGGAGGCAATTAGCCACACCTTCCATATCCTCCTCCTATTCCTCTCTTTCTTTCTCTGTTACTGCAGGTGAATAGAAACCAATTGTTGTGCCTTGGACCGTCAACCATTGTTATGCCTTATAAAACAGAGAGTGAAATAATCATAGTATTTCAGTTTATACACAGGGAGCTTTATAACGGCCTGTTGAAAAATGCCCATCTAAAATTAAAACACCATCAAACTAATTACACGTGATTCTGGAAACCTATAATATGAGAGCTGGAAGGACTCTTAAAGATTGTTCTGATCTAAGCCACTCATTTTACAGTCATAGAAACCAAGACTCGGAGATTTCCCCAAGGTCACCTGATAATTAGCAGTAATACGTCAGCATTAAAATCCAAGTTTCTTGAACTGTCAACAAAGGGCTCACTCCAAATTATTGACAACAATGAAATATACTTTAAAGAGCTAGACTGCATAAAGATAAAGAGCTTTGGAGCTCATTTTATAAATTCACAGGTTCCTAAACTGCACATGGACATCCTGACCCCTCTAGCTCTTCCTATCATCATAATAGAAAGACCACCATCTATCTTGCAGTGTGAACTACCTATAACTATTTCTAACTGGTCAGGGTAATTCCTCAACCTCTTTTGACAAAGTGCCTAGGTGTTCCATCAAGGAGCTGGATCCCAGATGGCTTTGTGGAACAGAACTATGTTGCTGGCCTATCTGACTTTCACTGTTACATGAAAATCCAAAAAACCCAAACCCACTGCCATCGAATCGATTCTGACTCACAGCAACCCTATAGGACAGAATAGAACTGCCCTATAGAGTTTCCAAGGAGCGCCTGGCGGATTCAAACTGCTGACCTTTTGGTTAGCAGCCGTGGCGCTTAACCACTAGCCACCACGGTTACATGAGGGGGAAACAACAAAATATATCTTACTTAAGGCATTTATTAGTCTCTTTGAGTAGCTAAGCTTTGCCCTAAATATTAGAATCTTGAAGTTAGAAGAGAAACTGGTTTGTCATTTAAAAAATAGCCAACTTATTTATCCTGTTCTCTTCTTGGTCTGGGGTGCAAGTCAACAGGGTCTGGAGGTGAGAATAAAAAACTACATATCCTCCCCAAGAACATCACTGGGGAAGAAACTTTATTCCTGATGCTAAAGAACAATGCTGTCCTGAGACCAGAAGAAATGGATGGTGCCCGGCTACCATTACTGTACATTTTAATCAAGGACCCCAATAGATGGATCAAAAGGGAAAAAAAACGTGGAACAGAACTTCGAATTCTTATTGGAAGCCAGACTTACTGGATACACTGAAACTGGAGGAACCTCCGAATCTATTGCCTGGAAACAACTTTTAGGCCTTGAACTGAAACTATCCCATGAAGTCATCTTTAAACTAAACAACAATTTAACTCATTTAATAAAGAGGGTTCACCCTGAACATTGGGTTCTTTAAAAGAATTATCTGTGTGAGATTAAATGGATAACAGTAACTCTAAAACACAGACGAGCACTTTGAGGGGCACAGAGTCTTAGTTAATGGTGGCGAAACAACATGGGCAGAGGCAGGGAGAACAGTGACACAATGTGAAGTATGTAACCATTGCCAATGACCCGTGCATGTCAAAGCTGTTGAATGGGTGTATGTTTCATTGTGTATATTTTCACAAAAAAAATTTAAAAAAAAAAAAAAACAATGCTGTCCTTTTATCAGTTTTGAGGTCATTTTGATCTCATCTGAGACAGAAAAAAATAACAATAGCTCCAATTGCTACTTTATAAGCAATCAAAATTACAGGCAGAGAGCCTGGCAGCGCTTTCACAGTGGTTATTCAGTGATAGAACTCTGGCCTACCATGTGGGAGACCCATGCTCAATTCCTAGCCAATTCGCCTCATGTGCAGTCACCACCTGTCTGACAGTGGAGGCTTGAGTGTCACTATGATGCTGAACAGGTTTCGGCAGAGCTTCCAGACTAAGATGAACTAGGAGAAAAGGCCTGGAGATCTACTTTCGAAAATCAGCCAATGAAAACCCTATGGATCACAACAGTTCCGTCTCCGACCAATCATGGGGCTGACATAAGACTGGGTAGCGTTTGGTTCTATTGTGCATGGGTTGCCATGAGTCAGGACCCAACTTGACGACAGCTAACAACAACAACATTCTTATCAAATGCTGCATCGATGAAACACATCTTATTAAGACAATTCAGTTTCCCGGCTGAGGTGCCTGGACAAGACAATCTTTGAAGTAATGTCCAACACTAAGTCTATGATTTCTAAACACTCATAAAAAATGTTATTAGAATGAAAAAGGGATAATGTCTAGAAGAAACAAGAGCATTCTTTACAAATGGGAGATATTTGCTCTTTATAGAAAATACACAACCTAGAATACTACACACACACACTCTCTCTCATAATAATAATCATAGCCAAAATTATTCCAGTCATAGCTAAAAACAGTTACAGATATTCACAAACTATTTCCCAATATTATTATTTTTGTTCTGAACACATGAGCACTTTATCAGTACAACCGGATCCAGTGAACAAAAGCTTCTAATTCTGAGTTACCATGAAAGCTTGGATTTAAAGGAACTAGGTCAAACCGACCCTTCTTTGGTTTGTTCAAACCAGTAAGAAAAAAAAAAAAACTGATATAATCACTGAAGCAATCACAAAAGAGGGAGTGCAAATGTAAACGGTCCTCAAAAGAGAGTATTCAAGTGTTCTAGGCTAGTGTGTGCCCTACTCAAAAAACGAGGGCAGCTTAGCTCTCAAAAGGCCCTGACAAAGACCAGCCTTCCCGCTCCCAACCTCCTCAACCCTGAAGTTAAAAGGCAATGGATACATCATTAAAAAAAGTCCTGACTGGTCTAATAAAGACTGAAGGAACCCCTGAGACTATGGTCCTCAGACACCCTTCTAACTTGGAACTGAAGCCACTCCTGGAGATAACCTTTCACTCAAATAATAGACCAAAACCAAAAAACAAACCCATTGCCATCAAGTCAATTCCGACTCACAGTGTCAGGACAGAGTAGACCTGCCCCAAAGAGTTTCCAAGGAGCGCTTGGTAGATTCCAAATGCCAACCTTTTGGGTAGTTGCCAAAGCACTTAACCACTATGCCACCAGGGTTTCCCAAATAATATATAGGTCTATAGAATAAACAATAACACCCATGATGAAAGTGCTCCTTGGAACAATCATCTATATGAGACCAAAAGAGCAACATCTTCCCAAAAGCAGGGGGCAGAAGGGGGCAGGAAAACCAGACAGATGGAAATGGGGAACTCAGGGTGGTAATGGGGAGAATGCTGACACATTGTGGTGATTTAAACCAGTGTCATTGAACAATTTGCCTATAAATTATTGATTGGGAAACTAATTTGCTCTGTAAAATTTCACCTAAAGCACAATAAAATGTTCAAAAAAAAAAAAAAAAAGAAGATGAATACAACGTTCTATAGAACAAAAGCAGATGAGGGAAACATATGATAAAAATAAGAGAAACTTCAAGAACTCACCTATAACCCACATTTCTTATTGGCTGCCAACTTAACTCCATAGTCAACAAGAGTACCTAATATTAAGTACATTGGCCCTGGTGGCACAGGGTGAAAAGACAGAAAAGATCTCTGCCCTTACTGAACTGAGGATCTACTGGAAGAGACAGACAACAAACAATAAACAAAAAGTGTTGTTGTTGTTGCTAGTTACTGAGCAGACCCCATGGCAACCCCCATGCACAACAGAACTAAACACTGCCCAGTCCTGCACCATCCCCAAGATGAGCTGTGCATTGGGACCGTTGTACTTCAGAGGGTTTTCATTGGCTGGTTTTCAGAAGTAGATTACCAGGCCTGTCCATCTTAGTCCACCTTAGTCTGGAAGCTCTGCTAAAACCTGTTCAGCATTACAGCAACATGCAAGCCTTCACTGACAGACAGGTGGTAGCTGCACATAAATAAGATGCCTTGGCTGGGAATCGAAATCAGGTCTCCGAGATGGAAGGCGAGAATTCTAGCACTGAACCACCAAGAACCTCCAAACAGAAAAGTACACAGCACATAGGCTAACTACAGACTCGAAGGCCAGTGCTAGGATATTCAGTGGTAGGATATGGTAAGGGGGCAGGGATGAGGGACAACTATAACCAGGGGTCAGAGAAGGTCTCTCTCAAGAAGTGACTGTTGAGTTGAGATTCAAAAGAGAAGGAGGCAGCCAAGTAGAAAGCTAGGGAAAGAAACCCCCAAACTGTGTCAGAAGCCTGGCTTCCGTGGGAAGTCAGAGGTGCTCCTATGGATACAGTGGGTGGAGGATGTGAAGGCAAGAGGGACGGGAACTGACCAGCCGAGCCTACAACTTTGAGAACACAGGAAGATGACCTCCCCAAATCATCCAATGGTCCATTTCCTAAACTCAGTAGTAGGACCCAAAAAAGGGGGGGATAAATCTCCACTATGGAGGAAAAAAAAAATTTTTTTTTCTTCTTTATGGAGAATAGAGCCAATGCTTGACATCACTAAATTATCCCCCACTGTGTGCAGAAGAAAACTAGACCCAGAAAAGTTAAGTGGCTTGCCCGGAGTTACACAGCTCTTAGGGGATGAGCAAGGACTCAAACTTTGGAGTGTCTGACTGGGGTGTCCAGTTTCTTTCACTATATCATTTTTAATTAAATGATAACCAATAATTTAATTAATTAATTATTTTTTCATTTTTAATATAACAAAAGCATTCGGCAGGGGGTTATAATGGTATATTATTAAGATTCACATGAACTGAAGAATGAGCTTTTTGGATCAAGTAGACACATGAGACTATGTTGGCATCTCCTGTCTGAAGGGGAGATGAGAGGGTAGAGAGGGTCAGAAGCTGGCTCAATGGACATGAAAAGAGAGAGTGGAGGGAAAGAGTGTGCTGTCTCATTAGGGGGAGAATAATTAGGAGTATATAGCAAGGTGTTTATAAATTTTTGTATGAGAGTCTGACTTGATTTGTAAACTTTCACTTAAAGCACAATAAAAAATTTTTTTAAAAGATTAACATGAACCGAGGACTTTTCATTTAAGATATTAACTAAGGCTCGCCTTATCCACTGATGTGCTCACAAAGTTTTTCATTGTACAACTAATTCCTAAAAATTAATTCATCTTTGCAGTGGATTGACTTAAAAAAAAAGCCACACCCATAGCTGTCCAGTCAAACTTCAACTCATAGCAACCCTACAGGACAGAGTAGAACTGCCCCCGTAGAGTTTTCAAGGTTGTAATCTTTACAGAAGCAGACTACCACATCCTTCTCCTAAGGAACAGCTGGTGGGTTCGAACTGCCAACCTTTCAGTTAGCAGCAAAGCACTTAACCACTGTGCCACCAGGGCTCCTGTGGGTTGAATAGCAGTCCCCAAAAAGATAGGTTCACAGGGAACCTCCGAATGTGAACTTATTTGGAAATAGGGTCTTTGCAGATGTTATTAAGGTAAGGATCTCGAGATGAAACTATCCTGGATTATGCGGATGGGCCTAAATCCAATGACTTGTATCCTTACAAGAGACAGAAAAAAGAGAACACACAGAGACGTACAGAGGGGAAGGCCATGGGGAGATGGAAGCAGAGACTGGAGTGCTGATTCTACAAGCCAAGGAATGCCAGGGATTGCCAACAGCCACCAGAAACTTAGGAGAAAGCCATGGGATGGTTTCTCCCTCAGAGCCTCCAGAAGGAACCAACCCTGATTTCAGACTTTCAGCCTCCAGAACTGTGAGAGAATAAACTTCTGTTGTGTAATGCTACCTAGTCTGTGATAATTTGCTACTGCAGCCCTAAGGAATTAATACAATCTTTATAAATCAGTGTTAATTAGCATTTCAAAACAATCTCTATGATATTCTAAAAACATGATTTATAACAGTCAAAATATAGAAGCTCAAATGTCCAAAGACAGGGTAATGTGATACAGAAATATCACAGAATGCTAACTGACAATTTTAAGCAGTAGGCACATGAACTCCTCATACATGGAAACATAATATTAACTTAATATTAAACAGAAAAAGCAGAACACAACACGGTATGCATATACTGATCACAACTTTGTGGAAAAGTACACATCCTCATCAACAAAGATAAGAAATAAATGTGAAGGAACATAATAAAGTTAAATTTTTATTAGGGTCATTTTCATATAAAGTTGCTTAAGTGCATATAATAAATATGTCTTAGGTACTCTTTTAAAAGGACCCCCGGTGGTACAGTGGTTAAGCACTAGGCTGCTAACCGAAAGATCAGCAGTTTGAACCTGCCAGCCATTCTGCAGGAGAAAGATGTGGCAGTCTGCTTCCATAAAGATTTACAGCCTTGTTAAGGTCATAGAAGCTAAACTCCCTGAGGTACCGAACTGCTGGGCTAAGGGTTCTGGGGACCATGGTCTTCAGAACATACAGCTCAACTGCCCTAACATAGTTTATAAAGAAAATGTTCTACATTCTACTTTGACGAGTCGTGTCTGGGGTCTTAAAAGCTTGTGAGTAACCATCTAAGATACTTCACTAGTCTTGCCCTGCCTGGAGCAAGGGAGAAAGAAGAAAACCAAAGACACAAGGGAAAGATTAGTCCAAAAGACTAATGGATCGACCACAGGTACCACAGCCTCCACCAGACTGAGCCCAGGACGACTACATGGTGCCCGGCTACCACCACTGACTGCTCTGATGGGGATCACAATAGAAGGTCCCAAACAGAGCTGGAGAAAAATGTAGAACAAAATTCTAACTCACAAAAAAAATAATAATAATAAAGACCAGACTTACTGGTCTGACAGAGACTAGAGAAACCCCAAAAGTATGGCCCCAGGAAACCCTTTTAGCTCAGTACTGAAGTCACTCCAGAGGTTCACCCCTCAGTCGAAGATTAGACAGGCCCATAAACCAAAAGGAGGCTAAATGGGCATACCAGCCCGGGGCAGGGATAAGAGAGAAGGGGACGGGAAAGCTGGTAATGGGGAACCCAAGGTCTAGAAGGGGAGAGTGTTGACATGTCATGGGGTTGACAACCAATGTCACAAAACAATAGGTGTATTGTTTAATGAAAAACTAGTTTGCTCTGTAAACCTTCATCTAAAGTACAAAAAAAAAAAAAAAATTTACAACTTCGGAAACCGTATGGGGGCAGTTCTACTCTGTCCTATGAGAATGTTAAAGAAATAAATGTTTTAAATAGTGGGGTTTCCTATATCAAAATAAAATTTAAAAAAACAAACAACCCATTGCTGTTGAGTCAATTCCAACTCATAGCAACCCTTATAGGACAGAGTAGAACTACCCCATAGGGTTTCCAAGGCTGTGCAAACTGCCACATCTTTCTCCCGAGGAGCGGCTAGTGGGTTCGAACTGCCAACCTTTAAGTTGGCAGCTGAGTGCTTAACCACTGTGGCATTAAGGCTCCTTCTGTCTAGAACACATGATCATATTCTCTTTACCATTTGAAGTTTTAAAAGTACAAACAATATTAGCGATTTTCTTATTTTAAGTCAATTTAAATATCTGAGGTTACTATTACTGAGTATTTTAATATTGACCCAATGGAAAAAGCCAGTGCAAAGGTGACTCCTATAACCAAATATTAGTATAAACACTGAAAAGCATCCAAAGTTTTCTGCAAAGAGACTATAAACCCAGAGAGTTGCAAAACAAACCACAGCCGCTCATAACACATGCCGTAAAACTCATCCAAAGCCATTTTCTCCTCTCCTGTCCTCAGTACACGGTGAAACCTGTGAGAGCCAGAATTCGACAGGACTGCCTTGTTTTTCTGGGTCTCGCAAGTTTTCCGCCTTTGACAGGGTGCAGTCTTGCCACTTTTCTATCGCTCATTTTAGTGGAAAATATTTGAGTTTTCCTTCTCTGACAGGTTCCCACCTTACACAGGTTCCGGTTTTTGTAGGTTTTATTGTATTAAAATATAACAATAATTTACTCCTTCCAGAAATATTAAAGGATGTAATATTAAATTTTACTATTAAAACAAAAATTATCAAGGCAATAATTGCAAAATGTTGCCTACATTGTCCTATGGACCTGAAAACACTTTAGGTTATTTTTTCCAGACCATTAACACAGTATTGGGATCCATTTCTCTGATGTACAAAGATTCTGTAATGAGCCGCTTCTCCTTGTATTTAAGAATCTAAGTACAGTTTTATATCACCTAGGAAACAGTGGTCTGTTTAAGATGACCTCTTTAATCCCATTTCAAGATGGATTAGAGAGAAATCAAGATAGAAAAATGCCATATAAAAAAAAAAGTAAGTGTACTTCGATCCTCATTTTACTAAATTGAATTTCCTAGACTCTCTGTTCTAGCCTTAAAAGCTAGCAGTCCCTTTGCTAATTTTCTACTTTTGCTGGTACTCCCTGAATCTAAATGACACGGCAATAGAAACAAAGGATGAAGTCACTGTCAGACGTCTGTATTTCCAAGAAAACAGACTGTGTGAGAAAAAGATGATCCAACAAATCCAAGTAACAAAATTCTGACATTGGCCAACCAATACATTATAAGAACAAAAAATTATTTATTCAGAAATGATATAATAGCTGAGATTTGCTTCAAAAGAATATGGAAGGTGAGGGGCTAGGTAAGAGTATAGCTGAACAGGACTGGCTATGAGCAGATAACTGCTGGATGATGCACCCAGGGAGTTCACGATATTATTCCCTCCACTTTTGCATATATTTACTATTGTCTGTAGTATGCAGCTGCTTGTTGCTGTTTTGTTTTGAATTCCACATTTAGAACGGATCTAACCCTGGAACTAGAAACACAGGTATAGCATGGGGTACCTATGAAGCTTAAAGTGAATCAGGAAACCAGCCAAATTATCAACTCACTTTATTGTTATGAGAACATACAATATCTGACTTCTAATAATGTCCATTGGCAACTTTTTTTTCATGAACAAGGAAGCTTAAGCACTTCTTCAATTTTTTTTTTTTAAACAGACTTCATACATAGCCCGTTTTACAAAGGGTAATGACAGAAAGCCCTGGTCGTGCAGTGGTTAAAAGCACTCGGCTGCTCACCTAAAGGCCAGCGATTCAGACTCATCAGCCACCCCTGGGAAGAAAGATGTGGCAGTCTGCTGCCATAAAGATTTACAGCCTTGGAAATCCCATGCTGTAGTTCTACCCTGTCCTATAGGGATGCTTGAGTTGGAACCAACTCAGCAGCAGTGGGTTTCTGGGTTTTAGAACAATTTATAAGATCAGTACGTACCAGGAGTATCATAGGTCTTTTCCATGTTGTTAATCCTATGATTCCAGAGAGTATCACCTGTAAGGATAAACAATATCATAAATTCCGAGGATGGACCTATTCCAATAAACTAATCCCCAGACTCTAAAGTACATATTTCTAAAGTACTAAAATTTCAAAGCACGCTAAAACAAACATTTACTATTCCTGCTAATCATCGGGCCCCTAGTAGACCGCTCAGTTATGAAATGTGGACGATCCCTTCACATCCAAGTCCCTGAAGCTTTTGTTTGTACACATTTTCCTAACGTCAGTGAAAAACACAAACACAGAAATAAGCCCCTCCCACTCAGTGACAGAATCACTATCTCCAACCCAGACTCTACTCCCAGTAGCACCCAGTCTGCTGCTGCCAGGGTCAGCCTTGTAAGATGCACGTCTGGCTATATTCCTCCCGTCGTTAGGTGGCATCCCTATGGGACCTGCCCCTGCCCACTTCTCAAGCCTGACTTCTATGCCTTCCACCCACCCCTTCCAGCACACACTTTCCCTCCTGGCACACCTGCCCTTCCACCGAACAGCTAGGGTCTAGACATTCCTGGGCTATAGTGTCTCTGTTGCAATGCCCTCTTCTCCCAACCACCCTCTTAGCTGCCTGGGAACTCCTACACATCCTTCAAAGCCCCAACTAAACAGTCACATCCTCTGAGAAACCTCACTGACCCCCCATCCTCTCCACATAACTTTTTTTGCCCCAAAATCTCATTGTATTCTATTGTAATGATTTGTGGGATGGATCTCTGTCTTGCCTGCTAACTGTGAACCCCTATCTTGTCCCTCTCTGAATCCCTAGGTACCAGGTCAATGCCTGGCACAGTGTGGCAACTAGTAAGTGTCCCTAAGCATTTATTCCACAAAGGGGAAGGGAATACAATGAGAAAGATCTCATGTTGTAAAATGACACTTCAATAAACATCAAGGTAAAATTCTCCATAAAAAGAAGCCAGGTTTTGCCAAAACATCAACTGGAAACCAAGGTCAACCCTCTGAATAACACCACTCTCTAAGCAGCCAGGACAGAATCCTTGAAGTAATCATTCAGCCTGGGAACGTTTTGATGCTGTTTGAGTAATATTTGCCTTTGTTTAATAAAGTACATCTGCCGAATGTCGCTGTGAAGGTTTTCTTTCACGTGTACTTTTTACTCGCCAAAATCCTTCAAATGTACCAATTCACAATTACTGTTTATTAACTACAAACCAGCAAGGACTTTACAGTGTTACCTCAAATTCAGAGCACAAGGGCCTGCTTACAACGCTCTCCATTCTCACCAGCTGAGAGTAAACCATTGCACAACGTGAAACCAGCAGAGGACCAGGTTACCCCCTTACGTCAAGGACCAAAAACCACGTATGCGGAGCTAAGCCTCAATTTCTTTGTACCTACCTATGTTTTTTTTTTTTTTTACCTATGTTTAAAATGTCCTACCAGCTGTCCACCGAGCACTAAATCCTTGCACTCACATAAAATTCCGTAGGCTGTTTTCTCCCTCTAAACTATTTTTGCCTGAAACATTCAGGGCACCTGAGGCTGCTCTTGAGTGTGTAGGCTGCATCTCCTTAACGAATTGCGACTGGCATCCAAGAGAATTTGAGTTCCAAGCTCCCAACTCGGCTTTTGAAAAACTACGTGACCTTGGCCATGTCATTTCACTTCTCTGGTCATCACTCTTGTTTTCTTAGAAGTATGGTAAGCGGAAGAAACCATCTTCTGGCTTCTTCTGGGTCAAAAAGTTTACCTGACTGTGATTATGGCAATACCTCAGAACCCCTGGGATCCAGCACCAGCTCCACTCTGTGGACTGTGTGTGGCACACAAGCTTGTGTGTGTGTATGTGTGTGTGTGAACACGCTTGCGTGTGTGTGCATGTACTTGCATGTGTGTGCATTTGCATGTACATATGTATTGTAATGTGTGTGCACATGTGTTTACATGTGTGAGTGTATGCGTGTGCACGCTCCCACCTGCTGCCCTGCCACCTACTAGACTTCACTGGAGAAGTACAAGCTGTTTTTGTAAAAATATAATTGAAAACCCGACTGTCCTGCCGAGAAATACAAACTGCACGCTTGAGAAAAATATAAGTATGATTTGAATTATCAGTTAGTTTTTGATATTTTAGGAGCCCTGGTTGTACAGGGGATGAAGCGCTCAGCTGCTAACAGAAAGGTTGGTGGTTCAAACCCACCAGCTACTCTGTAACAGAAAACCTGAAAGATTCATTGCCATCGAATCAATTCTGACTCATGGTAACCCTAGAGGACAGAGTAGAACTGCCCTATAGGGTTTCCTGGGCTCTGATCTTCACAGGAGCAGATTGCCACATCTTTCTCCCACTGAGCAACTGGTGGATTCGAACTGCTGACCTTTTGGCTAGTAGTCCAACACTTAACCACTGTGCCACCAGGGCTCCTTCTGCGGGAGAAAAGACCTGCCAATCTGCTCCTGTAAAGATCACAGCCTAGGAAACCCTATGGGGAAGTTCTACTCTGTCATATCGGTCACTATGAGTCAGAATCGATTTAATGGCACACAAGAACAATAACATATGCGTATACAAAAAAAAAAAAAACGTTGCTGTCCAGTCAATTCCAATTTACAGCAACCCTACAGAACAGAGGAGAGCTGCCCCATAGGGTTTCCAAGAAGCAGCTGGTGAATTCAAACTGTTGACCTTCTGGTTAGCAGCCAAGCTCTTAACCACTGCACCACCAGGGCTCCTTGCACATGCGGGGGGGTGTAAATGTTACAATTGCGGATCATAAAAGATAAACTTTTCAACCTCTTGCTCTTCTCAATACTTCATGGGCAGCTCTCCATGTCCACTGGACTAACTCTAATTCATTTCAGTTTAATGGCTATATAACATTCCACTGTATGACTGTACCCTAACTTCCATACTCTAGGACCTTCACTCTATTTCTAGTTTTTTGTCCTCACAAACAAGCTGCAGTAAACATCCATGTAACGTAGACGTATCTTAAACGCAAGTGCTTTCATTCCTGTTGGGCAAAGTCTCAGGGGTGGGGTTGCTCACTCGAAAGGTATTTATAGTTCTTATTTTTAATGGGTCATGACAGAGCTGTCGTTTCAAATGAAAGGTATCTGGAACAAAAAAAAAAAAAAACTCAACTATTTTTCTTTCTTTGGGGAGACAGTATTTTGTTTGCATGTACTAGTTACAAACTATAGAAACATTATAAATATGTACAAAATTTATATGACAAATGAAAAATAGCCATAATCTCAAAATATACATGACAAAGATATTTAAGACCTCTAGGGGGAGGGAGATATACAAAGCTTAATGAACAATATGAAATGAAGACCTGAGTCAGGACATATACCATGTTCCTGGATTAGGAGACAAACATTTAAGATGTCATTTTCATTTTAATAGTTTCACTGATTCAATACAAACCCAAGTTAAGTCCCAATAGAATTTTTCTAATAATAATATATTATAATAATTATTAGAAAAATATATTATATTTAATTATATTATATTATAATTATTATTAGAAAAATTCTGTTGGGATTTTACTTGGGTTTGTATTGAATCCGTTCTAAACCACCATCTTATTCCAGTCCCAGATGGGAGATGCAGTCCCATCTTCCTCAGTCCTGAGCACAACAACAAAGGACACACCCACTTGAGTCCTTAAGCCCAATCAAACCCTAAAGCCCTTGAGGAACTCTGAGTGGGGAGGGGAAGAAGGGGAAAAAGAGGAAGCAGGACTGCATGGTTAGAAGCCTTTGGGATGGCATGGGAGCAGAGTGCTGCCGTTTGGGTATAAATATTTTAAGAACTCAAGGGAAGAGATGCTCACCCTGAAGGGGGAGGAAGATTCACAAATAGGGGAGGGAATGAGGAAACCAGAAAAAAGGAAGCAGAGTATTCAATGCCTCTACCTCCCTGGAGGGATCCCTGAGTGGTGCAAACACTTCACAAAGCTCGGCAGCTAACCAAAATGTTGGAAGTTCGTGTCCATCCAGAGGCACCTCGGAAGAAAGGCCTGGTGATCTTTGAAAACTCAGCTGTTGAAAACCCTATGGAGCACAGTTGTACTCTGACACTCACACAGGGTCGCCATGTGTCGGAATCGACTCGTCAGCAACTACTTACCTCCCTGGGGCAGCAATATTCTCTGGGGCAGCATGGAGTCAAGAAAGTTCCTTAACAATGGCCTTCATGACACCCATTATACCATAAGGCTATTTCTTGTTTGTCTTTTCCACTCACTGGTAATTTCATGAGGACTTGCAGTTGCGAGTATACACCTTCCTACCACTAATGGGTCCTGGCAGGAACCCAGTTAGTTATGGCGAGAATGAATGAATGGAGACCAACTTGCTCAAAAATGACTGTGTAAGCCCAGACATATTTTTTATCACCTGTGCTTCTTAAAAAAGTACACCAGCAGCAAAAAGCAGCTCCATCAGCATTCCTTCCACCCAGCACAAGATGCAACTCGCCCTGAGTTGACAGGCAAGGATCTATTTCCTAACACCAAATTATCTCTGGGTTATTATAATGAGATTTATTGCGATTTTGGTTTCACTCACCTGTGATCCATTCCTTGTAACTTACAAGAAAAGCTGAGGCCTTTCTTTTTTCTGACGTTACAAAGAAGGGTTCCCAGATACACGAGGCAGGAATCGTTGTTACCCACCATCAATGGTTAATGGGCCTTAATTTTCCAGCTTAAAAACAAAACCATTATGATCAAAAGCTTATAACTCTGATGCCCTATTTTCCTTGCTAATCCATTAAC
Organism: Elephas maximus indicus; assembly: GCF_024166365.1. Lineage (NCBI taxonomy): Eukaryota > Metazoa > Chordata > Mammalia > Proboscidea > Elephantidae > Elephas > Elephas maximus. The sequence goes on along the minus strand of NC_064827.1, from coordinate 84,590,162 downwards.
ATGCCTTAGGGCAAAAATGTTTTGGATCATTTGTCAGAAGCTGCTGTATCTAAACATAGAGATAAAAAGAGCCATATTGTAAATTTCCCGTTAACTTGTAAATAAGCACAAAATAATTTATAGAAAAACTGAACCCATTGCCGTCGAGTTGATCCTGACTCACAGTGACCCTAAACAACAGAGTAAAACTGCCCCACAGGGTTTCCCAGAAGTACCTGGTGGATACAAACTGCCAACCTTTTGGTTAACAGCCATAGCTCTTAAACCCTGGTGGTGTAGTGGTTAAGACTTATGACTGCTAACCAAAAGGCTGGCAGTTCAAATCCACCAGGTGATCCTTGGGAACCCTATGGGGCAGTTCCACTCTGTGCTATAGGGTCACAGTGAGTTGGAATTGACTCTTGGCAATGGTTTTTTTTTTTTTTTAATTTGTCAAAGCGCTCAAAATATTTTCTTTATCAGCCTATTTGCATTTATCAACCCTTTGCATTTACAGTGGCAAATATATATACATACATACATTCAAAACCAAACTTGTTGCTGCCGAGTCGATTCCAACTCATAGAGACCCTATAGAACAGAGTAGAACTGCCCCATACAGTTTCCAAAGAGCAGCTGGTGGATTCGAACTGCCAGCCTTTTTAGTCAGCAGCTGAGCTCTTAACCACTGTGCACCAGGGCGCTCTCTCTCGCAGTGTCTCTCTCTCTACATATATATAGAGAGAGATATACAGTGAAGCCTGTGAGAGCCAGCACTCAACGGAGCAGCCTTGTTTTTCTGGGTCTTGCAAGTTTTCCACCTTTAACAGGATGCAGTCTTATCACTTTTCTATGGCTCTCCAGTAGTGAAAAATATTTTGAGTTTTTCTTCTCTGACGGGTTTCCACCTTACACAGGTTCCAGCTTTCACAGGTTTTACTGCATACAAAACTAAGGCTCAAGGGTCTCTGGGTGGCACAAAGAGTTTGCACTTGTCTACTAACCTAAAGCTTGGTGGTTCAAACCCACCCAGCAACACTGTGGAAGAAAGGCCTAGAGATCTGCTTCCGTAAAGATTACAGCCAAGAAAACCCTGTGGAACAGTTCTACTCTGTCACACGTGGGGTCGCCATGAGTCGGAATCAACTTGACATTGGCGGGTTTTGGTTAACTGAGGCTCAAAGAGGCTCCACCACTTACTCAAGGCAGGGAACTTAAGGCGACTCTGCTGTCATGTAAAATGAAGGACCAAATAAAACCACTAAATTCATCAAAAATTTTTATTTAAAATGCTCCTTAAATATGGAAGTAGTATTTAATGATTAGATAGAAAAAGATACATTTACTGATATTTAACTGGTAAAGACTTCAGTTTTGGGTTTATTTCTCCCTTGGAGTACCCATTCTTTTTTTATGTTTAGTCACTGCAGTTTTTTAAAAAGGTTTACCTTAAGGTTTACAGATGTTTGTCCCTTTACAAGTGGTTAAGAGCTCAGCTCTTAACCAAAAGGTCGGCAGTTCCAATCTACCAGCTGCTCCTTGGAAACCCTAGGGGGCAGTTCTACTCTGTCCTATAGAGTTGCTATGAGTCGGAATCGACTCAATGGGTTTGGGTTTTTTTACAGAATCTTGTTAAAGAACCACAGAGTTGACAGGGAGAGGAGGGTTCTGAGTTCAGATCAGTCTTCAAGCAGAAAGATATGAATGTATGCAAGCATATAAAGGCTGCCAGAAAAAAACAAAAATAACCAATTCTCTACCACCTGCCTGAAATATCTCTTAAGGGTTATATGTCATCAAAGTCAGGAATTTTGTTTTTTGCAGTAGAAGAGACAAACCAGTACAACTCTCTTCTCTTTCGTGAAATCTAGTGCAGTGGGATGGGCTGGGTCACCCATGATCCCAGCGGAAACTAATACTAACTGAATGCACCCCAAATCGGGAGTCATGACAGCATGGCCTACCTAAACACGGATGTTTAGATTCCCCCCGCCACCCACCTGCAGTCAAACTTCAGTTTTAAAGGTGGCTAATCTGTTACCCGCATGAACCATGAGAAAAATAATCTGTTACCCTCATGAACTATGAGAAAAATAATATATAGAATTACTAACCAAGGACACCAGGAAGAAAATAAATGACCGCAGAGTGCTCAGAAAACAAAGAGTACATTAAAAACACTCCCTTTAAGTTGCTGGAAGTATATTAAGTATGGGGGGAAAAATAACTTAGAGAATTTGTTAATTCTTAACTATAGAACAAATTAGGTAAACTATACCTTTGAGGTTCAGACAAATGAAGGAAGCCTCAGGATCTCAACTCAGGGTGAGAACACTTACAGATGCATGGAAAAATATCTGTGTTTAACAAAATGGTCCTTTCAAATGATTATATGTCCCTAGAACTTAACTTTGTATCAAAAACGCAAGCAAATTTGTCACTGAAGCCAAGAGAAGATTTGCTAGTTCAGTTGATATAGCAGGCTAAGGCTCAGGATGGTCATTCAAAGCTTGAAATCCGAGGATATCCTTCTACTGTGTTCCTTCTTGGGTCTGAAGTAACCTGAGACTTAAGTTGGCACTTCCACTCAGCTACTTAGTTTCGTATCCCAATAAAACTTGTGAGCAGATAAATAAAATGTGGCATGTCTACACAGTGGAATATTATTCACCAATACACAGCAATGAAATACTGACACATGCTACGACACAGATGAACCTTGAAAACGTTATGCTAAGTGAAAGAAGCCAGTCACAAAAGGCCACACATTGTATGATTCTATTTACATAAAATACCCAGAAAAGACAAATCTATACAGACAAAAAGTAGATTAATCGATGGTTGGCTGAGACTGGAGAGAAAAAATGATTGCTAATGGATAGGGCGTTTTTTGGGGAGAAGGATGCTGAAAATGTTCTAAAATTGATTCTGCTGATGGTCACACAACTCTGAATTTACTAAAAATCACTGAACTTTATACTTTAAATGGGTGAATTGGATGGTATGTAAATTATATCTCAATAAAGTTGTTTTAAAAAAAAAGCTTTTACAGTTCTCAAGTCATAATTTCTAAGCTTTTACATAAAAACCTCATTTTAGTTGTCTTTCTAATTAATTGTGTGTGATGATTGTTGTTGTTAGTTGCCAACAAGTCGATTCCGACTCAGTGTGTAGAACTGCTCCACAGGGTTTTCAAGGCTGTGACCGTTCAGAAGCAGATCACCAGGCCTGTCTTCCGAGGCGCCTCTGGGTGGGTTCAAACCACGAAACCTTTAGGCTAGGAGTCGAGCACTTAACCTTTTGTACCACCAGGGACCCATGTGTGATAATTATAAGTGCTCTTAAATCCCTTTTTATACAGAAATACATATGAAAATATTTAATGGTTAAAATTATGATATCTGGGATTTTGTATTACAACAATCCAGGGGGTGGTTAGAAGGGGGGATGGATGTGGGTATAGAGCGGACCAGTATTGGTAACTAGGAAAGCTGAAAGGTAAGTGGGGGTTCATTATACCACTCTTTCTACCTTTGTTTGAGATTTAAAATGTTCATAATATAATGTTAAAAGCAGAAGGAGGTTCTTAAGACTTCCGGTCACTCCTATGCAGCCTCTCTATGAAGTTACATTTTCTTTCTAAAAAGATACATAGACTGAAATATTTACAAATGAACGATGCGATGTCTGAGATGGGCTTCAAAATAATACAGGATATTAATCCGACAAAGGGACTAGGCAGCATGAAGGATCTAATTCCCACCCTGCTTGGAACACCCATGCTTCTAGAATTTATCAGACCACTCAGAGAGGCCAGTGGCAGAGTCCAAGGGGTACAGATGAAACAACTGTGGAAGCTGGGCGAGGGTACATGAGGGTTCATTGCACTGTTTTTGTATAAATTTTTTAAATTTCCATAATACAGAGTTCTAAAAAAAATCTACCTCTCATGCATAGTACCTAAAATCAAACCATATGCTACTGGTGAGATTTTTTTTTTTTTTTTTTTTTGCCCTAAAACACCAAGAGAATAATCCTGCCTATTGCCATCTTTTTAAAATTGTATTTAGTTGTTTTACAGGTGCGGTATCTCTTGGTTCTGTTATCACTGCAAATTCTGAGGTCAACTTCAGGAACACGTCACCAAAAAATTAGAATAACCAATCCTTAAACCAGTTGCCATTAAGTCAATTCCCACTCATGGCACCCCATGTGTGTCAGAGTAGAATGGTAGTCCATAGGGTTTTCATGGCTGTGATCTTTCAAAAGACAGGCCTTTCTTCCAACGGGCGTCTAGGCGAGTTCAAACCACTAACCTTTTGGTTAGTAGTCCAGCACTTAACCGTTTGCACCACCCTGGACTCCAACCAACTATTACAGGGTTGTGTATAGACCTGGAGGTGAGGCGCGGGAGGAAAACTACCTCCTAAAATAGAATTTGTCAGTTCCAAATCACCAGTACTTCCCCAGCTTTCCCTGTTTGCCTAGTTCTGCTAAGTGTCACCACTGAGTGGGAGACAAGGACACACCCAGCCAGCAGGCCCTGGAGTAATACCCTTCATCTTCTGGCTGATGGCCTTTTTTTATACTTTATCAAATCCAACCGTGGCTGGACTGGTATCTAAGTGCATTTACCTGAAATAATTCAAAAATGGTTTTTAATCCTAAACTAGCTGCGTTTGAGAAGACAACAGATTATCATTTCACAAAGTGCAAATACCTAAAAATGTATGCAAGAGTCATTGCTGGCCCCTGGTATTTAGGGAAATGAAATGCACAATCCATTTGGCCGAATTTAGCCTGGCAAGTGGAGTAGGGAGCAGGAAGGATCTAATTCCCACCCTGCTTGGAGGAGGCTTCCTCCTAGAGTCTATAAAACACTCAGGGGCAATCGGCAGAGCCCAGCAGCAGGGTGGTGAGGGTGGGATTCTGTTTATATGGTGTACAAACTGTGAACTTTGCTCATATAGCACAGGATGTACCAGACAGAGATCAACATCAAAGTATTTCAAAGGAAAGCAAATTGGCATCAATTTCAGGATAAAATGTCAGGCCAGTGTCGAGGAGCCTAACGTTCTTATTCCAGGAATTACTTTTGGTTCAGATTAGCCCTCCTGATATTAAATTTTGGTCTGGAATCTGCATATGTGTCGACCTGGAAAAGAATGGCTCTTCAGCTTTCAGAACATGCATACCTTACAGATTTCGGGGAAAAACTACAGGCCACGCCAGCCCTTTTAATTTAGTTCAAAGAAAGGTCATTTACTTTAAATACTCATCTCTCACAATCATCCTACCAAGACCTGTTTCCAGGACTCTCAGCACCCGGCCAACCTCAAGGGGTTGGATGTCTTAGGAGTTGTGAAATGGTAAGGAGGTAGGGGTGAGTGTCCACCCAGTGTCCACGGACACTGGCAGGCAGCAGCCTTTGTCAGAGGCCTCTAAGTGTATTTACCTCTGAAATAACTCAAGGGTAAACTGATTTGGGCTTTTAATTTTAGAAGGCACCCTTTTGCCCTGGAATCAGCCTTCCCGGTTAGAGGAGACAGAGCTGGGTCCTGGGGCTGAGCAGATAATTCCAGGTAGCTGCCTAGCTCCTGGAGCTTTGCCTAGCTCATTGATAATGACAGGCTCAGGTTCCTGAGAATTAAACACTGCACAGCAGCCTGTGTGGCTCCAGGAACCCAGTGGGGGCTTTAAAAAAAAAAAAAAAAAAGGCCCTGCTTTAATGACCAGGTACAAGCACTGGCTTACACACACCCCCTCATTACCTCCTGAACTTGTCCCCAAATACAGGCGAGCTATCCTACATGAGATACATTTCACATTTACGTGTGGACTAACAAGGAATAAAGGAGCCCTGGTGGCGCAATGGTTGAAGTTCTTGGTGCTAACCGGAAAGGTCTGAGTTCAAGTCCACCGGCAGCTCCGTGGGAGAAAAGTCCTGGTGACCTGGCCCTGTAAAGATTACAGCCTAGAAAACCCTATGGGTCACTTTTACTCTGTTGTATAGGGTCACCATTAGTCAGAAAGAATCCAGTCCACACAATAAGGACAATGAGGAATAAAACAAGTGCCCCCCATCAACCTGTCAGTTCATTCATTCCACAAATCCACCTACTGTGTGCCAGGCACTGTTGATACATCAGTGAACAAAACAGATCAAAACCCTTGCCTTCCCGGCGTGGACGTTGTCAGTGCACTATTGTAAACACTCAATCTTCAAAAGGAGGTTAATTATTTTCCTCCGGCTTTCCTGTCATCACACCCCCCCCCCATCCTTCCAATCTCCCAAAGTGCTGGAAATTTTTGTTTTATACTAGTAACTTGACAGTAACAACAAAATCCTTTAGCCTGAGAAGAATCTGCACTGCCCAGGCGCAACCCCATTCACCCCTAAACTCAGTTGTCTCCAAAATCTTTTTCTTCTGCTGCTCCCAATGCCTCCAAAAACTTCAGCTGGCCTTACGGGTTTGTGCTAACTGCAGCCCCGCGGGGAGCGGCGGTGGTAACCAACGGACGGTGATGGGAACCAGCCAGAGCCCTCTGCCCCATGACCGGCCCTGCAAAGGTGAGCGGGGGGCGCGCTGCACTCACCGAGGAGCCCGCCCAGAAAGGGCACGAGTTCTTCACCTGCGGGGAGCTGCTCAGCGACAGCGCCCCGAAGCTGAGTGCCACCATGCAGCAGCCCAGGATCAGCTGCAGAAGCCCAAGCGACAGCAGTGGGCGGGCGGGCAGCAGCGCGGAGCCCGGGGCCGCGGCGGCGGCGGCGGCCCGGCGAGAGGAGAGCGCGGGCGGCGCGGCCAGCACCCCGGAGGTGGCCGTGCAGCGAGGCCGCGCCGGGGGCTGCAGCGCGGCCCGGGGCCAGCGCGGCCGCAGCGGGGGCAGCGGCGGCTCCTGGGCGGCGGCGGCGGCGGCGCCAGGACCCCCGGCCTGTGGTCCGCCTGAAAGCCCGGCCACGGGGCAGCAGGAGCCCGGGAGCACCACGGGCAGGGACATGGACCGGCCGGGAAAGGAGCGGCCGGCGGCGGCGGGGAGGGGACGCGGCGCTGAGCCGCGGGCGCCGCGCACTGGGCGCTGCGGGTGGGCGGCGAGGCCGAGGGGAGGGAAGGAAATGCGCACGGCCCAATTATTTGCTGCCGCCGCCGCCGCCGCAAACCCGGCTCCCTCCGGCCGCACCCACCTGCCGCCCGGCGGGTCCGCCTCCGGCCGGCCCCCGGCCGCACCCTCACTCTCACCCACCCACACCCACACGCGCCCTGCGCACGAGCCGCGCGGGTAGCCAAATATGCCTCCGTCTTCGGGTCACAGCCGAGCCCGTACCCGCTCCCTGGGGCCCAGGAAGGGGACCCTGCACCAATTTTTAGAATAAGACCCTCGAACGGGAAGGGACTGTGCGCCAGGGCACGGCCGACAGCGTAAGAATCTGTCCCCCACTCGCAGAGTTGAGGCTACAGAGGCGCGTAGGGGAAAGCGCTGTGTACCCTCACCCGGGTAACCGTACAGCCAAGAGAGCAACCCGCGGCAACCTTGGACGCGAAGGGAGTCCGGCTTTAAACTTCGCCCCCCCCCTCACCCCCCCCCCCCCCCCCCCCCCCGCCCAGAGCGGGGATGTCAGGAAGAGGAGCTTTGGGAAGAGGTCTAAGACGCAGGGCTTCGGGAAGGACGAGGCTGCGAGAAGTCGCTGCTCCGGGGACGCAGGACCTGCCTGGACGGCATCTGCTTGGTGTTTCCCGGCGCTGACACTGCGCTGAGGTCGCACCTTCTGGAGAGGGGGGAGACTGGGGGTTTCCCGGTACCTGAGTAGGAGCGAGCGTGGGAAGACTAGGTTACACTTGGAACAAATACACAGTATCCAGAAAAAAAGATCAGGGAGTGGCTCTAAGCGCTTAGCAAGGGTTACACTCTGTCCGCCTCGCCTTGAAACACAAAATTCCGGACTTAAAAAGAAATATCCTAATAAAATTCTAATCAGCGTCCTCGACTGCTTTTGGTAATTTATGAGACATCTTTAAAACTTATTAAAAAAAGTGATGACTTGTCTTTGCAAAATGATTTCCTCTAATAGTATACTTTTACCTGGGAAGAATTCTAATCTGTTGAAAAAGTGTTCTTACGCACAGAATGATTCTAATTGATTTTTCTAGATAAGAACCAGAGCAGTGAGGCTTGCAGTCAGTCAGCCCCAGTATTAGGCAGTTTATCTTATCAGTATGGTGGGAGTATTTAACGTTCTCCTTCCTAATTAACCAAAGGAGAGCTTTACCAGTTTTTATGCTCTGCTTGCGAAGACTGTATTTCTTTCTTTCATTACTTAATTCAATACAAAATGTGATGTACAGGCAACGTATATGTGTGCTTACATGTGCATTTTTTTAATTATTAAAGCACCTGGGATTAATACTTCCTGACTTCTTTTTTGGAGCCCTGGTGGTGGCTTGGTTAAGAGCTTTGCTACTAGCCAAAAAGTCAGACATTAGAATCCACCAGCTGCTCCTTGGAAACCCTGTGAGGCAGTTCTACCCTCACCTACAGAGGTGCTATGAGTTGGAATCATCACAACCGCAACCAGTTTGGTTTTTTGCTTTGGTTCCATAGTTTTCTACCACAGTTTACTTTTTTGTTGTTGTTACTGGTCACATTTATATTTGTTTCTTTTTCTGATTATTGTAAACATGAACCCATGTAACACTGCCGCAGCCTTTAGAGCTATGCCACATAACTCCTTTAAGTAGTTGGCCTTGGATTTCTGTCACCCAACCTTGATTCTTTGCATCCCCTAAACCTCTGCTTACACTAAGTCCTTAGTTTACCTGATCAAGCTGTATGGAACTGATCTCTTAGGGGATGATTCAAAGCCATTTCAGGATGACTTAAAAAATAAAGTGAGGAAGGGCCTCACTTAAGAATTTGGCCCAAATACTTCATTAATGTAGGTGAAAGTTCAAGGAAACAATGGTTGTAGTGTATTTATTGTCCAGTGGAACTCAGTTGCCAGTTTTTCCTCATGATGAAAGCGAACTTGCAAGGAGGTTCTATATACCTCCCACCGGATATGTATCTTATTTTCCACTTGGCGCACTCAGGTATAAAGGCTCTTTTGCTCAGATTTCTCTGGACCCCTTTAAACAAATTCCTCACTTTCTCCCACCCATTTCCAGAGGACCTTAGTTGTCACCTAATTAAAGGAGGCTGCTCCCTGTCAGAAGGAGCCCTGGTGGTGCAGGGGTTAAGGTGCTTGGCTGCTAACGAAAAATTTGGTTCGAATTCACCACTGTGCTCCTCAGGAGAAAGATGTGGCAGTCTGCTTCTGCAAAGATTACAGCCTTGGAAACCCTCTGGGGCAATTCTACTCTACCCTACAGGTTTGCTATGAGTCAGAATCAACTGGAAGGCAAGGGGTTTGGTTTTGGTTTTTTGGTTCCCTGTTGATGTAGAGAGCTGCTGAAGACACTTGTGATTTCAAACCAAACCTGCTTCCATTTGTTATATGTTACAGAAACAGAAGAGCTTCCCTGAATTTAAGGCACAGCAGACTCCAGAAGTTGGTTTTGGTTTTTTGGTTCCCTGTTGATGTAGAGAGCTGCTGAAGACACTTGTGATTTCAAACCAAACCTGCTTCCATTTGTTATATGTTACAGAAACAGAAGAGCTTCCCTGAATTTAAGGCACAGCAGACTCCAGAAGTCCCCATTTAGCATGGTGGGCCTGGAGCAGTATGGTCCACAGAGCACAGAATCATGTCATGTAGGGAACGTGTTAAAATGCAGGTTCCCAGGCCTACCCCACACCCATGGAATCTGACTGGATATGAGACCTGAAAACCTGCATTTTAACAAATGCAAAAACGCAGGAGTGTGTGGCACTATTCAGACTCTTTTTATATGGAAACTGTTCTATGGGAGAGGACTAAAAAAAACCATTGTCGTCGGGTCAATTCCAACACACAGTGACCCTATAGGACAGCATAGAACTGCCTCATTGGGTTTCCAAGAAACAGCTGGTGGATTCAAACTGCTGACCTTTTGGTTAGCAGAGGTAGCTCTTAACCACTACTCCACCAGGGTTTCCAGGAGAAGACTAGGGGCAGCAATTTTGTTGGAAGGGGAGTCTAGATGATTTGGTTTGAAACCAAACTTAGATGTAAATTTGTTGGGGGGAGGGCTGTTGCTGCCCCAGCAGGCACTGCTGCTCAGGTGACTTTTATGCACAGGAAAGAGCTAGCCCCCTGGATTCTAATGGACAAAGCTCCATTAGAAGGCAGACCTTCTGGGCTCTAGCCATGCCCCTCTCCCCACCCCTACTGGCTTCCATGGCCTCAGTTGCTTCATGTGTAAAATGCAGGTTTGTGATACTTTATCTGCCTAAGGCTGGGACATTTTATTATTTGGAGTCCTGAAGGCCTGCAATTTTGAAGTTCATCCATTCTCATCACCACAGTTTCTCAGATTACTGGCAAGAGAATAGGGGCTAAGAAAAGCAGGTGAACTTGAGTGTGGAATAGTTAAATTTACAGACCCAAAATATCCAGGACAAAACCCAAAACTCGCTAGTCTAAACTTGAAGGCATCAGGTTCCATGGCGTTGTGTTTTCCCATGAGGTATGTGTGGTGTGAGAGTTTGTGCGGGGGGGGGGGGGAGGGGGGATGGGTGAGGGGCAACTTCAATTATGTGTTTTCCCTTTGAAGGGAAAGGGCTGTGTAGCGTCGTTTCTGTTCTGATGTGTTTTAATTGAGAGAATGAGCTGAAGAAAGAAAGAAAAAGAAACCCTGCACAGAGCTGGATGAATCCGGCACTACATTTTTCTGAAATAACGATACGGACTGACAGCTAAGAATTCCTTAATGCCACTGGCCCCGAGATAGATTGCAGCCATACTTTTCTCATTGTTGAAGTTCAATGCTGGAAACTTTTTATGAATGCAGATACCACAGAGACAATTCATGTTAACTGCCCTAAAAATTGTTCATGGCACATATATATGTGTGTGTGTGTGTGTGCGTGTATAGGTGTTGTTGTTAGGTGCTATCAAGTAGGTTCCGACTCATAGTGACCCTACATAGAACAGAAGATAACACTACCCGGTCTTGCGCCACCCTCACAATCATTGTTATACTTGAACTCATTGTTGCAGCCACTGTGTCAATCCATCTCATTGAGGGTCTTCCTCTTTTTCACCGACCCTCTACTTTACCAAGCATGATGTCCTTCTCCACAGACTGATCCCTCCTGATAATGTGTCCAAACTATGTTAGATGAAGTCTTGCCTTCCTTGCTTTTAAAGAGCATTCTGGCTGTACTTCTTTCAAGACAGATATATATATATGTAAAACTCCTTGCCATCAAGTCGGTTCTGACTCAAAGCAACCCTGTAAGACAGGGTAGAGCTGCCCCATAGGGACCAGTTGGTGAATTCGAACTGATGACTTTTCGGTTAGCAGCCATTATACATATGTAAAAATGTGTGTCCTCTGAGTGTGTGTGTGTGTGTCTGTGTGTGAAAACTTAGAGCTTCCTGCAGTCTCAAGTTTCTGTAGAAGTTAAAGCTGTAACTCACTTTTGAGAAGAGACTCTTCTTTTGTTCTAGAAAAAAATCCCTTGAACAGGCCTTTTAGTCACGCCAAAGTAAAGCATAGATAGACCCTTCTGACACAAAGAAGTGTTTAGGAAAAAGTGGCTGCAGGAAGCTGTACGGTAAGGAGAGATTGTCTTTGTGTGGTGCAAGCAGACTGCGTAACTACTGACTAAGGGACTCTTTGTCTAGGGTGGTTGTCAGACTCACCATGGGAGCTTTAAAAATATATACCATTTGTAAGCTCCCATTTCCAGAGATGCTGATTTATTGGGTCTACAGTGGTTAAGCACTAGGCTGCTAACCAAAAGGTCGGCAGTTTGTACCCAACAGCAGCTCCATGGGAGAAAGATGTGGCAGTCTGCTTCTCTAAAGATTTACAGCCTTGGAAACCTTATGGGACAGATGTACTCTGTCCTATAGAGTCACTATGAGTCAGAATTGACTTGGTGGCAGTAGGTTTAGGTTTTTCTGTTTCTTTGTTTAAGGTAAGGTGAAGGAGTCTGGGTGGCACAAGTGGTTTGACATTGACTGCTAACCGAAAAGTTAGTGGTTAGAACATACCCAGTAGCTCCATGGAAGAAAAGGCCCAGCAATCTGCTTTCGTAAACATTACAGCCAAGAAAACCCTATGGAGCATAGTCCTACTCTGCAAAAATGGGGTCGCCACGAGCTGGGGACAACTTGATGGCAGCTAACAATAACTAGTAGGGGGATGAAGCCCATGTCAACATATTTATCAAGATGCACACACTGCCCTCCAAAGCCATGCCTCCAAGGCAATCTACCTTTCCCAGGTAGGGAAGTAAAGTCCCTCTGCCTGTATGTGTATATGGGCTTTAGCTGAGCTATAGACGTCCCCATCTGTTGGGTTTTTCGAACTGTGGGAAATGTACAAATTCACTGAATTTTAAACATCATAGAGGTTGACCTGCTGAAGATCACAAAGTCACCCAGAGAGAAAGAGGTGATCCTTGGTTTAATTGGGCCAGAAAGAAGGGGCAGGAGGAGTACAAATTTTTGTGCCTTTTGCTTCCATAGTACCTGTTTGTTTTCATCAGTCCACAGTCGCTCTCCAAGCAACTTTATGATACTAAATAAGCCTCCTAGCTACTCTGATCCAAGAAATGAGCTGCCCTAGGTAGAGACAAGAGTTCTGTACATTAGAAAGCCTTTTGAATGCTCTCCCTGTTCCCACCCTGATCCTGACATGTACCAGTTTTTGTGCCTTGCTCATTTTTCTTTCTGAGCTTATAAACATGCTCTTGCCTCTGCCAAGAACACTATTCCATGCCTATTCTCCTAGGTTATAGATTAAAACTCCCTTTCTCTGGGAAGTTCTCCTTGAGACCAAATGAAGTGTCCTTGCTTTGTTCTCCACATCACTCTGTACTTCCCCCGTTATAGTTCTCACCACACCGTATTGTGATTACTTGATTTCTTGTCTAGATTCCTGTCTAGACTCTGCATGTGGGAGACACTCAATAAATGATAGCTCATATTTTTGTGGCGTGAGCAAGACAGGATCTTGCTTGAAGTACAGAAGTCTCTGTTCAACACTGGTAGTGATTGCTGATAAGATGTTGTCAGTTCTACTGAGTGAAGAGCCGACCACGTGCACCCTCCTTGCCAGCTCTCACCACTAAGTCCACCCAAATGGCATTTCCTAAGCAGTAGGTTTGGTCATGCAAGGACTGGTCATGTATTTGTTCAGATTTTTCACTGCAAGTTCAGCGGCTAATTCACACCAGCTTGAAATGGAAAGAGAATGCATTTTAGCCCTCAGAGACAAGAAACAGGGATGCAGCCTATCGGGGCCTTGTCATTCTGCCAGGCTTGTCTACATAGTGGCAGATATAGCTACAGGAACTCTGGCATCTCATCCCTAAAGCTTGCATCAAGGAAAGGAAAACGCTCCCATTTATCTAATGAGAAACACTCATACAAGGACCCTGGTTACCTTGGTTTGGCTCATCTGCCCATTCTTTGGCCAATCCCTGAGGCCAGAGGAGTTGAGTGTGACAATTGACAATCCTGGTCACATGCCTACTCTATGTTTAGGAAGCAGTTTGTTTAGCAGAAATGGAGGAAAGAGAATGGAATGAGCTGGACAAACAAACAAAAAAATTGCTTCCATGTTTCCATACCAAGCCTTGGCACATCCCATTTGACTGTCATCCTGGTTTGCCATCAGTTCCTCCTGTTGCAAAACTTTCACATCTCTCCTTGAGGAAACACCATCCTGGTCACAGGATGTCTCACTGGCCCCTACTACATGATGGCCACCAAGTATAAACTGGCATACTGTATCTACTCCACCATCTTCTTGTCAGTTTATTGTACTGTGGTGGCTCGCATATTGCTTTGATGCTGGAAGCTATGCCATCAGTATTTCAAATACCAGCAGAGTCACCCATGGTGGACAGGTTTCAGCAGAGCTTCCAGACTAAGACAGGCTGGGAAGAAGGTCCTGATGATCCACTTCTGAATATTAGCCAATGAAAACCTTATAGATCGCAACAGAATATTGTCCAGTATAGTGTAGGACTCAAGTATAACAACAATTGTGGGCATGGCACAGGACCGGGCAGTGTTTCGTTCTGTTGCCCATAGGGTCTCTATGAGTCAGAACTGACTCGATGACACCTAACAACAACAACAACGTAGTTTTGGAGGATGAGTCTCCTAGGTTGGAAGGCACTACGCGATAGCTGCAAAATGGCTTCAAACATACCAACCATCAAGGCATTAAAAAAAAAAAACCATTGATTCTGACTCATAGCGACCCTATAGGACAGAGTAGAACTGCCCCACATGGTTTCCAAGGAGCACCTGGTGGATTTGAGCTGCCAACCTTTTGGTTAGTAGCCATAGCTCTTAACCACTGTGCCACCAGGGTTTTTGATCAAGACATAGGTCTGGGCAAAGTCCCGTTCCATTACACATAAGTTCTCCATGAGGTAGAGTCAACTTGAAAGCAGCTTACAAAATAACAACTATATTCACTGGACCCTTTTCCAGCCACTCTGGACTTTAATTTGGATAAAGATGGGTCTCTGATGGAAGGAAAAGAAGATATCTGATGCTACGTCCATCTATCCATCACTCGATTCTTGAATAATGTGAGCCAGACAGCCAAACCTGTTCAGCTCTGAGCCCCATCTCTAAGCACCAGCTTGGGGCTCAGGAGGAGAAAGTTCTACCCCGAGAATCAAATTACATGTGTGTCTTTAGGAACACTGCCTTTTAGAATCATAGAGGATTATACCCCAAGGACATCTATAGTCATCCTCTAGGGCAATGATAGCCCGAGAACTTTTTGGATACCATGCCTTATCTGAGGACTGAATAAATAATGTCTCGCATGGATACATTTTCAAATGTACACAGATATTTTTGTAGTTAATAAGATACAGAACCATTTCAAAGCATTACTGGTGTTAGTATTTAGCATAAACAGATACTAAAATATAGCTAGTATTATATGATTATCTGAGAAATAGTCAAGCCTTAAAAAAAGCTGGGACATGTCAACTTATGTCCAACAAAGACATGCACAAGAATGTTCATAGCCCCAAACTGGAAATACCCCAAATGACAATCAACAGCAGAGTGGATAAAATATGGTATATTCATACAATGGAACACTACACTGCAATGAACAAAAAATTAACGACTGCCACTCTCAAAAGCATAACGTTGAGTGAAAGAAGCCAGGCAGAAAAAAGTATACATCCTGTACAGTCCCTTCTGTATGAAGTTTCAGAACAGGTTACTATAATCTATGATGATCAAGGTCAGGTAGCTATCCTTGGTAGAAGGTGAGGGGCAGTATATTGACAGAGAGGGGACCGTGAAGGAGCCTCAGGAACACTGGAATATTCTACATCTTGACCTGGGTGATGGAGTCCCAGGTGTATACACATGCAAAAATTCAAAAACTATATACTTAATATTTGTACATATTGCCATATGCAAATTGTTAACAACAGAAAATCAAGATACATGAAAAGATTAAAATAAAATTTTAATTAAGATGTTTTTAAAAACGCTGATCCCCCAAGAATAAAGGTTGTCCCTCAGGTCTCATGATCCCCAGGTCAGGGCTGTTTCTTACACTGCACTGGGGTTCTGGGTCAATGTCCTACAGGCAGGGGAACATGGATTCTTCTCCAAGCTAGGCAACATGGTGATTTCTGGACTCTTAGAGTCACTACCAAACCTAAAAGCTATATGTGGTGTAAAGACCCTTGGGATACCCCTGATGACTTAGAGGAAGTCTGGTTTGATGAAGGAGCTCTAGACACAGAGTCCAGCCAATTCAGGCATATTGCCCTCCTTACTGCACCGGGTCCTTTCTGCTTGCAGCTGCTTCTACTGGAGGTGCTTTTCCCCCAAACATGTCTCACCCCTCACTTTGTTCCCTTCTTACAGCAACTTTTCCTGACCTCCTTATCTAAGGTAGCAGTTCCCCTCCTCCTTCACTCCTTATTCCCTTACTCTGGATTTCTTCCTAGTACTTATCATCAACTGACATTATAACTGTAGTGGTTTGTCTCTTTTATCCATGACAATATGACAAATATAAGCTCCATGAGGACAGGAACTTGCACTGAATAATCCTTTATTCTCATCATCTAGAACAGTGCTTGGTAAGTAGGAATCAAGCTTTTACTGATTGAATGAATGAATGCATGAATGGTCTCTGCTTTTTCTCTTACTTGCTGTGTGACCTTAGACAAGTCACAGCACCTCTACGGGCTTCAGTTTTTCCCATTAACTGGGGCTGGGAGTCAGGGAGGGGTTTAAACTAGATTGTATCCAAGGTTCTTTCTAGTTCTAACATAGAATTCTAAATGCCTGCAATATATCCACCTCTGCTCTCTTTTTGAGGTCATAAAACAGTCCCTTGTTCTCCTTTGAATAGGAATATCGTAATTATGAATCATCCCAGTGGGAATGTACAAAGAAGGGTGTGTGTGTGTGCATGTGTGTATAGGTGTGTGTGTAAATGAAGCTGAAAGAGAACCCAGGCCCTGAAGCCCTGGTATCAGGCTACCTGCTGCCTGAATATCAGGTGTCCTGTTCATAGCAGCTGTGCTATCTCTCAGCCTCAGAACCCTGGGCCTGGAGAACAGAAACTGTGTCTCCTCTTCAACTCAGAAGCAGCAACTTAGAGTATGACTAAAGATTAGCTTGGCTATTATGAGTCTCTGAGGGAGCTGTTGGAACTACTGTCCAAATGGTCTTTTCTGGGATCGGGGGGCTGAGTGGAGCCCTAGGGTGGGTGTGGGGTTGGGGACAGTGGTGCACAGTTTTCAGTGTTCTGGGGAGTGATGGGTGGATGCAGTCTGAGGAAAAATTCTGAGGACTCTGGGGGCAAGATTTTAAAATAAAACCACTAACCATGGACCTTGTAAAGAAAAAAATCCAATGGGCAACACGAAGTAAAGGGGTAGACTGTGATAAGTGCCTAAGGCACTTAACTGAGAGAAACAGGTCTGGAAAGTAGTGGGCTATAGAGCAACCATGCAGGGCCTCAAGAATCAGAGAGTGAGGAGACAGATACCTGACATTTATATGTCTTCTAATGTTTGTATAAGGGGGACAATGGTGGTTCAGTGGTAGAACTTTTGAAAGGGGCAGCGTGAGAAAGAGATTGTAGAGGCCTAACGTCCTGGGTATTGTAGCATTGTTTCCGCATGGCTTGCAGATTTAGTGTTTACATACTCTGGCGATTTTGTGATTTGCGGTTTGTTTCCTCCCTTCCCTCTTTCTTTCTCCATGATTCTATAAAGTTTAAAATTAACCTATGTTCCTCTTGAACAAGCAGAACAACCATTAATAAGATCTGGGATGAGACAACCAGACAAATGGGGGCCCATCTTGTGACTGAAACCAGGATGGCATTAGAGGACCTCTAAAGAATGCCCACAGAAGGTCAGCATGTCTGAAATGTGGTCAACATGTTCCCCACCCTCCAGTCACCCCCACAAAGGGGAACTGCCATTCTCCAGATTCTTTAAGCCTATAAAATTCCTAACCCTATAAAAACCATCTGGCTGGTCTCCAGCAGACAGACAGACTTTGGAGAGCCCATTCCCCTCCGTCTCTTGTATACCTGCATACAATAAATCCCTCTTGCTCCTTACCTCACCCCTGTCTCAGTACTGGCTTTGCAGCTCGAATCCGTGTTTTGCGGTAACACTTTCACCCCCATGACAGAGACCCAGACTGGATTCCCGGCCAATGTACCTCATGCACAGCCACCACCCATCTGTCAGTGGAGGCTTGCATGTTGCCATGATGCTTAACAGATTTTAGCAGAGCTTCCAGACTAAGATGAACTAGCAGGAAAGGCCCAGAGGTGAACTTCCAAAAATCAGCCAGTGAAAACACTATGCAGTTGATCAAGGAAATGGCTCAGGACTGGCAACATTTTGTTCTATTGCACATAGGGTGGCCGTTAATTGGGAACCGATTCTACAGCAACTAACCACTAAGACTAACTGCTGCCAGTTAACTATAGGTGCCACTGAGTAGAAGGCACATCCCAATTTCAGAGATGTTAAAATTCGAGAGAGAAAAAAAGTGCGTGTAAGAATAGATCAAATGCAGTATTTGCTTCCTTACTGGCAAGCATCTTTTTACCCTTGGAAAATTTACAGCTAAATATTCTGAGTTCTCTGGAATTCTGCTAGTGCTTCTTAGTGAGTATCAGGTTTTAATTCTGGGAAGATTTAAAATTTAATAAAAAAAAGTTCAAGGGGATCAAAACCACAGCATTAATGTTTTGGTGTTTAGAAAGACCGTACATATTTGCCATCCATGTGCTTATAATGTTGAAAAGAATTTGGCTTATTAGAGCGACAGCCTCATAACTCCAACTTAAAATACAAAATTGAATAACTAAGTCAGACTGATGATGTTAAGTTGAAGGCCTACCAAGTTCATGCATAGTATTGGAACATCTAAGAAAACTTCAGGTTTATCTTATTTATAAAGTTAATTTATTATATTTGTAAGAGTGATTGAAGTATTCAGGAAGATTTGTTTGTTTGGTCAAGCAATTAAAATACTTCAGAAGTAAATTGAGAATATTAAATTTATAAACAGTGTCCAAAATGTTGAAGCAGTTTAATTAACTGAATTTTCAAACACCCCAAACAATATTCAAATACCTCTTAAAAAGTGATTGCTAACAGCTGCTAGATTTATAAATAGAATAAAAAGTTTTGTAAGAACTAGAGCTAGAATATTGGAAACAACTTATTTAACAAAAAAGTAAACTTCTGACCAATCTTTTCTGCAAAATAAAAACCATCCTCAATATTACCAGAAAGCTCACATTAACATTCTAGAGAAGCACATGACACCAGCTGGCCAATCAGAGTCCTTGCACCAGAAAGCCCACATTAACATTCCAGAGAGATACATGACACTAGCTAGCCAATCAGAGTCCTTGCCTGGAACTTCTTCAAACTCAAAAAAACCACTGCTGTGGAGTCAATTCTGACTTAGAGTGACCCTATAAGACAGAGTAGAACTGCCCCATGGAGTTCCCAAGGTTGTAATCTTTATGGGAGCAGACTGCCACATCTTTCTTCTGAGATGCAGCTGGTGGGTTCGAACTACGAACCTTTCAGTCTGCAGCTGAGTGCTTAACCACTGCACCACCGGGGCTCCTTTTTTCAAACTGGAGCTGGGGAAAAGGAATCTCTTCTCTCTGGTGTTGGTAGCTTTGAGTGTAGAGTCTTGAGACTGTGGCCTTGTCTCTGGCTATATGGCAGAACCCAATCTGCATGGAGAGTGAAGCTGACAAGCAGAGAGAAATAGAGGTAAGATCCAGAGAAAAAGAGAGAGAATGTGGCACTCAGGTCCTGGTTCCAGAGTTCCTGAGGTTCAGTTGCACCCCACACCTCCTACAGTCTGGTTTTTCATCTCTTTCTTCAGTTACATTGGGTACCTCAGTACCTTCCCAAGAAATTCCCCGTCTGCCTACTTTGATTTGGATGTCTTACTCTAAACAAAATAAAACAAAACCCACTGCCAGCAAGTTGAATCCAACTCATAGCAACCCTATAGGACAGGGTAGAACTGCCCCATACGGTTTCCAGACTATAAACCTTTATAGAGGGGCTAGTGGATGCAAACTGCCGACCTTTTGGTTAGCAGCTGAGTTCTTTTAACCACTGCGCTACCAGGGCTCCATGTCTGCCTCTGGCAACTCAAATATTTCAATATTCGCAGGCACCTTGGCAAATCCAGGTATGAGCTTTACGGCAGGAAGACTTCAGCTCCCAGAGGAAGCAGTATGTCATAGGATCACCAACTTGTTAATAATGAATAACCTTAGGAAACTCTGCTGTAAGAAAAACTGTTAATGGTCACGATAAGAATGGCAAATAGAAGAGGGTCTATGCAGGGGCTAGTAAAGGCCTGTTCAGAAACAGTTGCAGAAAGAGCTGTAAGAGTTTATCAACGTGTTTGGGTAAGGATGAACCTCTATCTTAGCCTGTGAATTCCATTCTTTTATGAAGGCCTAGACTGCAGAGATAATATGAATTTTGGAAAGTTATTAAACTTATGTAAGCCCCAAATTCCTCATCTTTAAAATGAAAATGATAGTACCTATCTCATAGGATTATATCAAGGATTAAATGAAATACAAGTTATCTTCACTACCTTGAGACATGGCTCAGGCCAGGACTCGATTAATTGTATTTATGGCCAAGAAAGCAGTGATTAAAAATTTAGTACAAAGCTATAGCAATCAAGAGAATATAGTACTTGCATAAGGATAGACATATAGATCAATAGAATATAATTGAGAGTCCAGAAATAAACCCTTACATTTATGGTCAATTAATTTTCAGCAAGCGTGCCAAGACTATTCAATGGGAAAAGAATAGTCCTTTCAACAAATGATGCTGGGATATCCACATGCAAAAGAATGAAGTTGGACCCCTCTCTTATACCATATAAAAAATTAACTCAAAGTAGACCATAAACCTAAATGTAAGAGCTAAAACTGTAAAACTCCTAGAAGAAAACAGAAGAATAAATCTTCATGACCTTAGGTTAGGCAATGGTTTCTTATGTACAGCACCAAAAGTTAAAGCAACAAAAGAAAAAATAAATAAATTTAAAACTCCTATGTTTCAAAGGACACCATCAAGAAACGGAAAAGACAACTTAAGGCATGGGAAAAATATTTGCAAATCATATACCTGACAAAAGACTTATATCCAGGATATATATAAAAAAAACTCTTTCAACTCAATATAAAAGACAACCCAATTTAAAAATGGGAAAAGGGTTTTAATAGGGATTTATCCTAAGAACTTATACAAATGGCCAACAAGCACATGAATATATGTTCAACATCAATAGTCATTAGAGAAATGAAAATCAAAACCACAATGAGATACCACTTCACACCCACTAGAATGGCTGGTCAAAAAAAAAAGAAAGAAAGTAAAAAAAAAAAAAAAAACAGACAAAAAGTGTTGGCAAAGATGTGGAGAAATTGGAACTCTCGTGCATTGCTGATGGGAATTTAAAATGGTACAGCTGCTTTGGAAAACAGTCTGGCAGTTCCTCAAAATGTTAAACTTAGAGTTACCATAAGACCCAGCAATTCCGCTCCTAATATACCCAAGAGAACTGAAAACATGTCCACACAAAAACTTGTAAATGAATTGTTCATAGCAGCGTTATTCACAATAGCCCAAAAGTGGAAACAACTCAAATGTCCACCAGCTCACGAATAGATAAACAAAATGTGATATGTTCATACAATGCAATGTTATTCAACTATAAAAAGAATGAAGTATTGACACATGATGTCTTAAAATGGGTTCTCTAGAGAAGCAAAACCAGTAAAACATATAAATATATAGAGAGAGATTTATATCAAGGAAATGGCTCATGTGGTTGTAGAGGCTGGAAAGTCCCAAGTCTGTGGGTTAGACTGTAGGCTCCTTCTGGCTCACAGGCTGCGGAGACTGATGAATCATCCCAAGATCAGAAGGCAAGATGGCAGGTAAGCTGTTAGCTCAAATCCTAAGAACTAGAGGTCAGACGAACAGGGGCTTGCTGCAGAATCCAGAGTGAGAAAAAGCCCCTGAGCCTTGGCAGAAAGTCCACCTATGTTGGATACAGATCACTTCCTCAAGGAAACTTCCCTTCAACTGATTGGCTACTCACAGCAGATCCCATCATGGAGATGATCACATTATATCAAATCTCATCATGGAAGTGATTACACCATTATACGACTGCCAAACTACATCATAACTGCCAAACCATTGAGAATCATGCCCCAGTCAAGTTGAAACACAATCTTAACGATCACAATCTACCCGTTGTCAACTTGGCACCTGCACACATCTCCGTAAACCATACATAATCTCTAAATAAAGACAATTACAAAGTCATTCTTGCACCTAACACGATACAACTAACATGCATACAATCGAAAATGCACTAGCCCTGTTTACATCTTATATTCTATAAGTGGAGAAAACAAAAATATTTATTGCACACATACTGCAAGGAAGAAATACTCATAGCAATTACAATCCTCGTTTCTGCAACTGGTCATGTGGCCAAACTGATATTTAGAGCTACCTTCTTCCACAACCCATCCCGTATTCCCTTTGTTCTTCTCAAGCACCTCAGCTGGTCATGGTTCTTTGCCTGGTGGGGTGACCCAAACTTTTATTCCAGAAGAGTCTGTGCCATTAGTAGTCATGTCAGAATTGGGTTGCTGTAGTTTTCCATTGACTTCAGTCACAGGGTATGCTAGCGCTAAGAGATGCCCTACGGGATCTCCTACATTCCAGACATACTCTTCTTTGCCTCCATTGTATATCAATCCGCTTTCCTCTTGGTAATCAGGATCAATCGCATCAGCCAATATGGTAACTCCCTTCTTTGCCTGTTGATCCAGAGGCAAAAGGAGCCCGAAGTAGCCAGGTGGCATTCTTAACTTCCAGTTCAATGGAGTAAGTGATGTGTTTCCAGGTGGGAGCATTCCTCCCTTTGGAACTAAGACCTCTAAACCTGCAGAGCATAGGGTTGTGGGGATAGGAAGTAAAAATTTTGCCAGTGATTCACCAGGGGTAACAGTGAGTGGTGCCACTCCCATTTTCACCTCTTGACTCCTGGACCCATGAATACTGGCTGTGGGAGAAACAACACCATGTATACTGGATGCTGGTTTAGACCATATACTGCCTCCTGGAGAATATTGCCCCACCCCTGCAAGGTATTGCCACCTAGCTGGGGCTGTAATTGTGTCTTAAGAAGGCCATTCCATTATTCTATCAAACCAGCTGCTTCAGGATGATGGGGAACATGGTAAGACCAGTGAATTCCATGAGCATGAGCCCATTGCCACACTTCATTTGCTGTGAAGTGAGTCCCTTGATCCAAGGCGATGCTGTGTGGACTACCATGCCAGCGGATAAGGCATTCTGTAAGTTCACAAATGGTAGTTTTGGCAGAAGCATTGCATGCAGAGAAGGCAAACACGTATGCAGAGTAAGTGTCTATTCCACTAAGAACAAAGCGATGCCCTTTCCATGATTGAAGCAGTCCAATGTAATTAACCTGCCACCAGGTTACTGACTGATCACCTCGAGGAATGGTACCTATCAGGGACTCAGGGTTGGACTTTGCTCCTGGCAGATTGGTTACTCAGCAGAGGCTGTAGCCAAGTCAGTCTTGGTGAGTCCGTGTTGCTGGGCCCATGCATAAACTCCATCCCTGCCACCATGGCCATTTTGTTCATGAGCCCGTTAAGCAATGACGGGAGTGGATAGGGAAAGCGGATGACTGGTTTTCACAGAATTCATCATCCTATCCACTTGATTGTTAACGTCCTCCTCTACTGAGGTCACCCTTTGATGAGCACTCACATGAGACACAATTTTCTAATCATGTTCTTTCCAAGTCCCTGACCATCCAGCCAAACCATTGGCCACAGCCCATGAATCACTATACAATAGCACATATGGCCATTTCTCCTTCCAAGCAAAGTGAACAACCAGGTGTACTGCTCGAAGTTCCACCCATTGGGAGGATTTCCCCTTGCCACTGTCCTTCAGGGAGATCCCAGAGAGGGCCTGTAGTGCTGCCGCTGTTCACTTTTGAATGGTGCCTGCATATCCCGCAGAACCATGTGTAAATTAGGCACGAGTGTTGTCTTCCTCAGTCAACTGATCGTAAGGAACTCCTCCATGAGGCCATAGGTGCAGACTGGGAAATGCAAGGTTATGTGACAGAAGTGGAGACCACGGGCATTTGGGCCACTTCCTCACACAACTTACTGGTATCTTCCGGCCCTGCTGGGGTCTGATCTCGTATATACCCCTTCATTTAATGATGGAGTGCTGCTGTGCACGTCCAACTTTATGGCTCTGTGGGTCAGACAACACCCTGTTCATGATGGGCAGTTCGGGCTGCATGGTGACTTGGTGGCCCACGGTTGAGCATTCACCCTCTACTAAGGCCTAGTAATAGCCAAAAGGTGTTTCCGAAAAGGAGAGTAGTTATCTACCAAGGATGGCAGGGTTTTGCTCCAAAATCCTAAGGGTCTGCACTGTGATTCACCAGAAGGGGCCTGCCAAAGACTCCAAAGAGCATCTCTATCTGCCACTGACACTTCAAGCACCGTTCAATCAGCTGGATTATATGGCCCAAGTGGCAGAGCTGCTTGGAAGGCAGCCTGAACCTGTTGCAGAACCTTGAAAACATTATGCTAAGTAAAGAAAGACGGTCATGACAGACCACATATTTAATGATTCCATTTATATAAACATTCTGAATAGGGAAATATATAGAGACAGAAAGTAGATTAATGGTTGCCTTGAGCCCTAGTGGCACAGTGGTTAAGAGCTTGGCTGTTAATCGAAAAAGGTCAGCAGTTCGAATCTACCATCCATTGCTTGGAAACCCTATGGGGAGTTCTACTCTGTCCTACAGGGTTGCTATAAGTTGGAATCAACGCGACGGCAAAGGGCTTGGTCTTTGAAGCTGGACGGATGGGGATAGGAATAAAGTGGGGGGAGGGAATGAGGAATGACTATTCATGGGTACGAGGCTCCTTGTTAGTGTGATGAAAATGATCTGAAATTAGGTTGTGATGATGGTTACATAACTCTGCAAATACACAAAAACCATTGAACTGTGTACTTTAAATGGGTAAATTATATGGTGTGTGAATTATATCCCAATAAAGCTGTTATAAAAAAAAGAAAGAAAACAATGATTCTCCTTGGGATTTATATGTTGAACAACCTGGAGCACTACAGGTTCTAAAGTAAACTCTCTCCAACATCCGAATCTTAAGGTTTCTAGGAAGTAAGTTCCTTCACTCTAAAAGGCCAAAAATGCTTAGAATGAGAAATACCAGAGAAAAGTTTTGAGAAAGACAGTCTTCCAAGAGTTATGCTGGAGTGTCGCCTTTAGCGATAGACTTTCTTTCCCAGTAAGAAAACAAAGCTTGCACTTGAATTCCCTGCTCTCTGACATTTTGGAAGCGTTAGTGAAGACTGAAGGTCCCCGGGTGGTGCGATCAGTTTGACTACTAATCTAAAGGTTGATGGTTCGAACCCACCGAGCAGCTCCACAGACGAAAGACCTGGTGATCTGCTTCCATAAAGATTACAGTCAAGAAAACCCTGTGGAGCAGCTCCACTCTGTAACACATGGGATCATTGTGAATCAGAACCAACATGGCAACGATGGATTTTTGGTTTAGTGAAGACTGGAGCTGATGGTCAAGTCCCAAGAGCCCTATACAGAAACTTCGAATCCCAAAGCTCAGTCTCCAAGCCCAGCCTTCATTCAGCTGTGGGGGCAAAACTGCAAACCCCATCACTCCCAGGGCAGGAGACCAAGGTCTGGGTGCACAAGGTGGCAGAAAGGGAGGCTGGCGATGTATCCCCCATGATCTGGACTTACAACCAAATTCACATCTGAGACTGACAAGTCTTGGAAATAGGACCCTTGTTAACACACCATTTCAGCCAGTCCCTAACATTTCATTTATTGTTTTTAGCTTTTATTTATTTCTGAATAAAAAATACTTTTGCATGGTTCAAAATTTAAGGAAAACCAAACCCACTGCCATCAAGTCCATTCCAACTCATGGTGACCCGGTGTGTTACAGAGAAGAACTGTGCTCTATAATCTTTATAGAAGCAGATCGCCAGGCCTTTCTTCTGTGGCACCTCCAGGTGGGCTCAAACTGCCAATCTTTCAGCTAGTAGATGAGTATAAACAATTTGTGCCACCCGGGGACCTGAGTACAAAAAGAGAACCAATAAAAAGTCTTCATCTCATCCCTTTCCCCTGTTTCCTCTCCCCCAAAAACAGCCAATATCCAGTCTCTTCTACCATTTCCTTCAGAAGTCAGTTTACTCTTCGCCAAACATGCTCAGTTCTCCTTCTGGGGACAAGGTGGACCACACTTTCCCACCTTCCGGAAATTGAGAATGGTCACGTGACTTCATTTGGCCTGTGATTTGGGGCTGATGCTTTAAACGCCAATGAATCAGTCACCGTGCCCTATTTCCTGCCTTGACAATCGTGGAAGCACGAAGATGGAGCCTCTCTCAGTCTGGGTCCCTGAGTGAGGAAGAGTTTAAAGCAGGGCCCCTCCCAGGCAACCCACAGTAAACAGATGGCACGAGTGAGAGATAAACCTTTGTTGTTTTAAGCCACTGAGATTTGGGACTTGTTTGCTATCACAGCATAACCAAATTTACTTCATACAGTCAATGTGGTTAGTATTGTTTTTGGTGGCCCAGAAAGCATTTTTACACTCATGCCTCTTTTGGTAACATATTTCTTAGGGTATACTAACTGTGGAAACAAAAAAACCCATAAATTATAATGGCTCAAGCGTAACAAAAGTTTATTTCTTGTTCACATAATAGTAGTGGTCTGACAAACAGATGAGTAGGGCGACACTCCTCCCTGCAGTCATTCAGGGTCCTGGACTAGTGGAGTCACTGCCATATTCAATATGAGGCTCCCAAGGTTGCCCTGAGGGTTACCTCCCTTCCAGACAACCAGAAGAGAGAAGGGACACGTAGGAGCATATAGGGGGTTTTGATGGGTCAGGCCTGGAAGTGGCCGCATCATATCTGCTCACATTCCATTGACTAGAACGCAGTCACATGACCATGCCTGTCTGCAAGGGAGGCTGGGAAAGCACTCTAGCCGAGCGCCCTAGAATAAGCAGAGAACGTGGATTTTGGGGAGCAGCCAGCAGTCTCTACCACACAGGCGCTGCCCCTTGGCATTCTACCATAGTGTTGGATGTGTGACCCAGACCAGGCCAATCCTTTTGGAGACCCCCAGTTAACCCACTACAACGTGTGTAAGGATCATTAAGAAAAGTTGTGCCACCACATACGACATGAGGAGAAGGCAGAAAATAAAACATCCCCAGCTAGATAGTCCCTTCCTCTCCTCTTTGTGTTAATAGCTCCCTCTGGGTAACCCCAGAGGCAATTAATTAATGAGGTTTTTTGCTTTTGTTTCACAAAAAAAATCTCCTCAAAGTGGGCCACATGCCCATCCTATTACTTGCTTCTTTCATATAAGTGCCAAGTTGCTTGATTTCAGTCCGCTCCAAGTTCCATTACAACCACTAATGAGACACATAGAGAATTAACTGCGTCAGAACGGTTCTTTCCGATGAAACTCGTTCTTCTTAAATTTGAAATGCCTGTTGAAAAGAAGCATCCAGAGTGCTTATGTTCTGAAAACAGGCTGGAGAGCAATCACCTTGCCTTGCCAAAGAAGCCATACAATGTTTGGTTTTTCCATTCCAGAAATATCATTGAAAATGTTTGAGACAGTTACGTGGCAGGGAACCGAGAGCTGGTATGCAAAGCGTTTGTGTCTCCCGTGGAAGGTCTCTTGAGAACTCAAGTAGTTTCATTCCAACGTCACAAAGAAGCTGAAGAGGGGCAAAGGCGGTGAGATGAGTGTTAGAGGGAGGCCTGGAATTCCTCCCCTCGGAGACACCAAGTTTGGTCATGCCCTGGGGAAGTGAAGGCCACCCTGCCATCGTTGTTGCCACCACTGTAGCCTGTGAGGCAAGTAAACCTGGAGGGAACTGGTGTCTTCCCCAAGTTCTAATCATCAACTGTATACGATTTACCCAAACACCCACCTGGAAGCCACCCTTTTTGCCCTCACCCTCCTCACTCCTGGACACTACAGATAACCCAACTCTGCTTCACGCTGTAGAAAGCATGGGGATCCATTTCCTCCATTCTTTTTCCACAGTCTTTCATCCCTTGAAAAGAGATCATGCACAGGTCCCTCAGTTTTTAACAACTCATCAATGCTTCCCTCCTACCCAATCATTATGGCATTAAATTCTCTCTCATTCTCCTTCTTTTTTCCATTTTTGAGTGAAAAATGCATAAATAAAAAGAACGTTTTCAGCAAATGGTGCTGGAGCAATTGGATTTCCACAGGAACATAGACAAATAAATAAATAACCTAAACCTCAGACCTTATGTAAAAATTAACTCAAAATGGACCAAAGATTTCAATGTTATATGTAAAACTGTAACTCTTATGGGAAAAAAAACATAGCAAAAAGCCTTCAGGATCTAGGGCAAAGCAAAGTGTTATTAATCTTGACAACAAAGGTACAATCTATAAAAACAAAAATTGAAAAGTGGATCTCATCAAAATGAAAAACTTTTGCTCTGCAAAAACCCTGTTAAGAGGAAGAAAAGACAAGCTACAAACTGTGAGAAAATAATTGCAAACTATGTATTCAACAAAGGACTAGTATCTAGAATATATAAAGAACTTTCAAAATTCAACAGTAAAAAACAGCAACAAAAAACAATCCAATTAGAACATGGGCAAAAGACATGAAGAGACATTTAACCAAAGGAGGTATACAAATGGTAAACAAGCACATGAAAAATGTCTGACTAGCCATCAGGGAAACAAATTAAAACCATAATGAGATATCACTACACAACAGTCAGAGTAGTGAAAATAAAAAATATGACAATGCCAAATGCTGGTGAGGATGTAGACAAACTGGATAATTCATACATTGCTGGTGGAAATATAAAATGGTACAGCCATTCCGGAAAACAGTTTGGTGGTTTCTGACAAAATTAAACATGCAACTACCATATAACCCAGCAATTGCATTCCTGGGTATTTATCCCACAGGAATGAAAACGTATGTTCACACAAAAATCTTTACATGAATGTGTATACCCAGTGCCACCATCAAGTCAATTCTGACTCATAGCAACCCTGTAGGACAGAGTGGAACTGCCCCATAGGGTTTCCAAGGGGCAGCTGGTGGATTCAAACTGCTGACCTTTAGGTTGGCAGCCAGGATCTTAACCAGGGCTCCATGAATGTGCATAGCAGCTTTATTTATAGCCAAAAGCTGGAAACAGTCCAGATTTCCTTCTCCAGGTGAAAGGTTAAACAAACCGTGGTACATCCATACCACAGAATACGACTCAGCAATAAATAGCAACTAACTATTGACACCCACAACAACTTGGATAAGTCTTCTGGGAATTATGCTGAGTGAAAAATGCCAATGCCGAAAGGTTACATACTGCATGATTCCATTTATATAAGAAACAATCTTGAACGGACAAAGGCATAGAAATGGGGAAAAGATTAGTGGTTGCCAGAAGCCAGGGACTGGGGTTGTTAAGGATTGGTTGCAGTTACAAAAGGGCAAATGGTGAGATCCTTGAAGTGATGGAACTACTCTGCATCTTGACTGTGGTGGTGGTCACATGAATCTATGTACCTGACAAAATGGAATAGAACAAAACACATACACACCAAACCAAACCTGTTACCATCGAGTCGATTCTGACTCATGGTGACCCCACGTGTTACAGAGTAGAATTGCTCCATGGGATTTTCTTGGCTATTATCTTTACTGAAGTAGATCACTAGGTCTTTCTTCTATGGTGCTACTGGATGGATTCGAACCACCAACCTTTAGGTTCGTAGTCAAGTGCAAACGTTTGTGCCACCCAGGGATACGCACACACACACACACATGCACATACACAAATGAGTCCATAGAAAACTGGTAAAATCTGAAGAATAAGGTAGATCAATGTTGATTTTCTTGATTTTGATCTTGCACTGTAGTTATGCAAGACGTCACCCTTGGGAGAAACTGAGTAAATGAGAAACTTATATGAATCTCAACTATCTCAAAACATAAAGTTAAAAAAAAAAAAAAGAAGACAAGCCTAATCACAGCTGATAAGCAGAGGAGTAGGGTTAAGAAAACACTTGGATTAACAAAAAGACAATGAATTTCTGAGATAAAACTGGCCTCATTGGAGGGAAGTAGCCTGGGAGGAAATGTCCAGAATGATCTTTGCCCAGTGGAGCAGAGAAGGAGTTACCCACTCTGGAAGATTTACATTCACAAATTACCCACTGAGCCCAGGTCTACTGCTTTTTACTATTTTCCTACCACTGGAAGGGGAAATGAAGAAGACTACTCCAAAAGAGCAGGAGATGGTTGCTTCCCACAAAGCCCAGGGGTCGGGGCATCCTTCTTCCTTGGGTTCGTAGTTCTGTTCTGCTTTTACAGGTTTGCCAGGCTTCATCTTCTCATTCAGCATCTCCAAATCTGGGGTCCCACACAGCCCATCCATATAGCTCGCCTTCAGGAGTGGATTATCCAATAGGCAAGGTAAGCATGGTGCTTGCACAGTTTTTCACCACATCGAAGATTTTGCTTTTAGGTATGGCTGGCATCGGTCTTTCTCCCAACCTCACAGCACCTTCCTACAGAACCAAAACCTCTTTTCAAATTTATAGTCTCTGATGGGGGTGGATGACCCAACAAGAAAGGTAAGCACGGGCTTACTTGTGCTTACTTACTAGTCTGTAGTGAACTGTTTCATATGGGTTTTGCCTAAGTGAGGAGCTCTGGTGGTACCGTGGTTAAGCATTCAGCTGCTAACCAAAAGGTCAGCAGTTCGAAGCCACCAGCCACTCCTTGAAAACTTTATGGGGGCAGTTCTACTCTGCCCTATAGGGCCACTATGAGTCGGAATTGACTCGATGGCAATGGGGGTCACCCATGTGAAATTGTCCGCTACAGATGATCTGTTAAGCAAGGTAAGGACCATGCTTACCTTGCCTATTGGATAATCCTCCCCTGCTCACCTTACACTGGGCAGAGGGACAGTGACCCCACAGGTACTTTTCCCTCCATCTTCCACACTAGAGGAATCCAGGTATCCGCTGTTGGTTCAAGAGGGAAAAGGGGGCCTGTCTTGTAGCCGGCAAACACACATGCACAGACCCTCAAAAAATGTTCTATCAGTTATTTAATTCAGGCTGAACAATAAAATTCAACCCATATAGGCTGCGAGGCAGTGGAAAATCCAAGCGGAGTTCCTCCTTTTAGTTAACATACTTGTCTTAGTCACCTAGTGCTGCTGTAACAAATACTCAAGTGGTTGGCTTTAAGGAACAGAAATTTATTTTCTCACAATTCTGGAGACTAAAAGCTCAAATCAGGGTCCTGGTCTTGTAGATTCGTTCCTTGTTGGTAGCTCCAGGCATTTCTGTGTTCCTTGGCCCTTACCTGGTGTCTACCAACCCTCACCTTCCCTCATCCCTCACCCCGAGATCTCTGTGTCTCATCTGCTCATTTTATAACTCAGAAGTGATTAGATTTAGAACCCATCCAACTCAGGTGTGATCTACTTAACATAACAGAGAAAACCCTATTTTCAAACAGGATTACATCCACAGGTAGAGGGGTTAGGATTCCAACACATATTTTAGGGGACACAATTCAATCCATAACAATGCCTCTGCTTGCCCAGGGCCACATACTGGTATTTTCAGATTGCCCCACTTGCTAACCCTTCAGCACCCCTTAGAATCTGCCCTTTCTCATCTTCTCCCCTTCCTCACTGACCCTTGTTACTTTTAACCTCTTCTCCTTCACCCCAAATTTCCACTTCCTCTTATGATAATGGATTTTGGAATGGTCTGTGAGCCTTGCTCTTCTCTAGCTGATTCTGCTGGTGGTAAGAGGAGGGCGGGGGGGTCCTTCAAATCCTGAGGAAGAATGGGGAAGGCGAGCAGAGAGCATATCCCTGTGGTCAGAACTCTGCATGGGATATTTAAAAACCAGTCTGACTGGATGGATAGAAGGAAAGAGAGATGGATAGATAAGTGATAAAGCAGGCATGATAAAACATTAACGGAAGAATGGTTGGTACTCAGATGTTCACTGTAAAATTCTTCCAATTTTTCACAATAAAATGTTGGAGTAGGGGAAGCAATCTGACATCTCACACTGCAAACCTTATCCTGCTAGCACATCTTGTTGCTGTTAGCTCCTATCAAGTCAGCCCCCAACTCACAGCCCAAAAAAAACACCCACAAACCACTCACAACAGAACAAAACGTTGACCAGTCACACCATCTCCATGATCAGTTGGGGATTGGACCATTTGTGGTTCAGAGCATTATCAAAGGTGCACTGACTGGGCATAGAACCTGGATTTCCTTCCTGGAAGGGGAGAATTCTACCATTAAACCACCACCGTCCCTCACTAGTAGGAACCCCGGAGGCACAGTGGGTAAGCACTCAGCTGTTAACTAAAAGGTAGGCAGTTGGAACCCACCAGCTGCCCCATGGGAGAAAGATGTGGCAGTTTGCTTCCTTAAAAATTACAGCCTTGGGAACCCTATGGGGCAGTGCTACTCTGTCCTATAGGGTTGCAATGAGTCGGGGATGAATCAGTGGCAACTGGTTAACTGGCCCCTCGCTACCACAACTTAGATACCTTATATTCTAAGAGTGTCTTCTGCAGTGCAGCCTTGAGTGATATCCAAAAGGCTCCTTTCTACCACTTAACTGTGAGCAGTGTCAGGCTCAAGGAATGGGATGCAATTCAGCGGTGGGGGGTGTGAGGTGGGGTGGAAGGACAGAAAAAAATAGCCACAATATAATTACCAGAAGGTGTTTTGTAGCAAGTGAGTGAGTGGGCTTACAGAAAGTGTCAAGATTTCTTAGGAAAATTAAGTCACCTATCTATAGTAAACTTTTTTTTTTTTTATTAAGGAAGTTATTTAGAGTTGTGAAGACTGTGGCTATAAACAGGTTTTTTAAACAAATCAACCAGAATTTTCATTTGTTCAAATAAACTTTTTTTCTTTAAAATTGATGGTTTTGTGAGAGTACCACAATAGAAATATCTAAGCAACAGGTCCGTGCACAGAGTTGAGGAAAGATGTCTACAGATTTCTCTGTACAACTCCCTTCTGACCACCCCCACCTTTTCTTCCTGAGGATGGGGGCTTATATGCAAGTGCTGCTGGAAGGGGGCTGAGAGAGGAGCAATCATGTGGGTCTCATACCCACATGCCAAATTGGCTGTGAGCCCATCTTTTATGGATTGAATTACGTCCTCCACAAAAGATATGTTGCAGTCCTAATCCCTCTACCTGTGAATGTTACCCTATTCGGAAATAAGGTCTTTGAAGATGTTATCGGTTAGGCTGGCATGAGGTCATACTGGAGTGGGGAGTATCCTAATCCTGTCTGACTGGTGTCCTAAAAAGAGGAGACCAGACACAAAGACAGACACAGAAGGAAGAACACCAAGTGATACTGCGGGTGCTGCAAGCCAAGAAACACCCATGGCTTCCACTGGAAGCTGGAAGGGATAAGCAAGGACCTTCGCCTAAAGCCTTCAGAGTGAGCATGCCCCTGAGTTCAGCCTCCTAGCCTCCGGAACTGTAAGGCAATAAATTCCTGTATTAAAAGCAACCCAGTCTGTGGTATTTTGTTGCGGCAGTGTGAGGAAACTAGTTACTGTCGTTATCAGTTGCCATTGAGTTAATTCCAACTCATGGCGACCCCGTGTGCGCAGAATAGAACTACTCCATAGGATTTTCAAGGCTTTGACCTTTCGGAAGCAGATTCCCAGGCCTGCCTTATGAAGTGTCTCTGGAGGGGTTCGAACTGCCAACCTTTCAGCTAGTAATTGTTTGCACCATCCAGGGAACTAACACTCCACCACATTTGCCAGTGGCTGGTTTTGTGCTCTCTGATTAGAACCGACACCTGTTGTAGGGGAGGAGCCCTGGTGGCACAGTGGTTAAGTGCTAGGCTGTGAATGGAAAGGTTGGCAGTTACAGCCTACCAGCCAATCAGAGGGAGAAAGATGTGGCAGTCTGCTTCCGTAAATATCTATAGCCTTGGAAACCCTATGGGGCAGTGAGTTGGAATCGACTCATTGTGGGGGAAGCAAAACTCCCCTTTGGAACCCTCTCTTCAACTCTTGGGAGCACCAAAGACAAGTTCATGTCTGTGAAGATGCTTCACCTGAGTTGTGCCAGGAACCCAGAGAGCCTTTCGCTTCAGGAGCCTCCTGGTGATGGATGGTGTCTGCTCATTCTCTGTCACTTAGAGTCCACGTGGGACAGGATAAGGCCCATAAAAAGAGAAAGCATGCAGGGTAGTACAAAATACCCACCTTTGGCCTCACGTTGAGCTTTTTTTAATAAGTGATCATCTCTAAAACACTGATTAAACCAAATTATTAAAAAAAAAAAAAAGTTCCTGTGCTGGAGTTTGCATGAAAACATTCTTGCTTAAATCAGTGAAGGTGGTAGCAGAAAAAATTGCTACCATTTTTCACCCCCATAAACACATCTGCTACAGTCTCAAATCAGAATGTTTTTCTTGCAACACTTCCACTGCCAGGAAGATAGCAAAGCAATTTAGAGCCCAGTACAGAAAGTAGACATTGGCATAAACCTTTATGTCAAGTCAAGAGATACAGAAGCTGAGCATACTCAGGGCAGTGTCTTTGAATACCCAGTTGACATTAAGATCAGAGCAAGAGCTGCCAGACCCAGAAAAAATACAGGGCCCAGGCTTTGGGTTCAAGAGGTGTCTTAGGGTTCTCTAGAGAAACAGAACCAGTGAGACACACACACACATATAGTCATACCTCGTTTTATTGCGCTTCGCAGATGTGCGTTTTTTACAAATTGACAGTTTGTGGCAATCCGGCATGGAACAAGTCTAGCACCACAATTTTTCCAACAGCACGTGCTCACTTCGTGTCTCTGTGTCACATCTTGGTAATTCTCACAATATTTCAAACTTTTTCATTATTATTATATCTTTTATGGTGGTCTGTGATCAGCAAACTTTGATGCTACTATTGTCATTGTTTTGGGCTGCCACTAACCACTCCCTTATAAGACAGTGAATTTAATCCATAAATGTTGTATGTTCCAACTGCTCCACCGACTGGCTGTTCCTCCGCCTCTCCCCCTGTCCTCACACCTCCTTATTCACTGAAAAATGACAATACTGAAATTAGGTCAATTAATAGCCCTGCAATGTCTTCTAAGTGTTCAAGTGAAAGCAAGAGTCACATGTCCCTCGCTTTAAATCAAAAGCTAAAAATGATTAAACTTTGGGAGGAAGGCATGTTGAAAGCTGAGATAGGCCAAAAGATAGGCCTCTGTGCCAAACGGTGACTCAAGTTATGAATGGAAAGGAAAAGTTCTTGAAGGAAATTAAAAATGCTGCTCCAGTGAACACACGAATGATAAGAAAGCAAAACAGCCTTATTGCTGATACGGAGAAAGTTCTTGTGGTCAGGATAGAAGGTCAAACCAGCCACCTTATTCCCTTAAACCAAGGCCTAATCCAAAGCAAGGCCCTAACGCACTTGGATTCTACGAAGGCTGAGAGAGGTGAGGAAACTACAGAAGAAAAGTTTGAAGCTAGCTGAGGATGGTTTATGAAGTTTAAGGAAAGAAGCTTTCTCGAGGACATAAAAGTACAGGGTGAAGCACCAAGTGCTTAATATAGAAGCTGCAGCAAGTTATCCAGAAGATCTAGCTGAGATAACTGATGAAGGTGATTACACGAAACAACGGGTTTTCAGTGTAGACAAAACAGCCTTATGTTGGAAGAAGATGGCATCTAGGACTTTCATAGCTAGAGAGGAGAAGTCAATGCCTGGCTTCAAAGCTTCAAAGGACAGGCTGACTCTCTTGTTAGGGGCTAATGCAGCTGGTGACTTTAACTTGAAGCCAATGCTCATTTACCATTTTGAAAACCCTAGGGTCCTTGAGAATTATGCTAAATCTACTCTGCCTGTGCTCTATATGGAACAACAAAGCCTGGATGACAACACATCTGTTTATAACATGGTTTACTGAATATTTTAAGGCCACTGTTGAGACCTACTGCTCAGAAAAAAAGATTCCTTTCAAAATGTTACTGCTCATTGACAATGTACCTGGTCACCCAAGAGCTCTGATGGAGATGTACGGGAATTTAATGTTGTTTTCATGCCTGTTAACACAACATCCACTCTGCAGCTCATGGGTCAAGGAGTAATTTTAAATTTCATGTCTTATTATTTAAGAAATACATTTCATAAGGCCATACCTCCCATATAGATGTTTATGTGTTCCATTTCATTTTTGACAATTTCCAGTTTTCCTGGATTCATACTTCATGCATTCCACTTTCCAATCATTAGTGAGTGGAAATGGACTAGTACTGGCCATTTTGAATTAGACAATCATATGGTCTACTATGCCAGGAATTACAAATTAAAGAGGAATGACATTGCATTCATCATCAAAAAGAACATTTCAAGATCTATTCTGAAGTACAACGCTGGCAGTGACAGGATAATATCCATATACCTACAAGGAAGACCAGTTAATAGGGCTGTTATTCAAATTTACACACCAACCACTAAGGCGAAAGATAAAGAAATTAAAGATTTTTACCAATTTATGCAGTCTGAAATTGATCAAACATGCAATCAAGAACTGGTGATTGGAATGCAAAAGTTGGAGACAAAGAAGGATTGGTAGTTGGAAAATATGACCTTGGTGATAGAAATGATGCTGGAGGTCACATGACCGACGACTTCTTTATTGCAAATACCTTTTTTCACCAACATAAACGGCGACTACACACATGGACCTCACCAGATGGAATACACAGGAATCAAATCGACTACATCTGTGGAAAGAGACGATGGGAAAGCTCAATATCATCAGTCAGAACAAGACCAGGGGTCAACTGTGGAACCGACCATCAATTACTCATATGCAAGTTCAAGTTGAAACCGAAGAAAATAAGAGCAAGTCCATGAGACCCAAAGTATGACCCTGAGTATATTCCACCTGAATTTAGAGACCATCTCAAGAACAGATTTGATGCATTGAACACCAATGACCGAAGACCAGGCGAGTTGTGGAACGACATCAAGGACATCACACGTGAAGAAAGCAAGAGGTCATTGAAAAGACAGGAAAGAAAGAAAAGACCAAGATGGATGTCAGAGGAGACTCTGAAACTTGCTCTCGGACTTTGAGCAGCTAAAACAAAAGAAATGATGAAGTAAAAAGCTGAACAGAAGATTTCAAAGGGCAGCTCAAGAAAACATAGTAAAGTATTGTAATGACATGTGCAAAGAGCTGGAGATAGAAAACCAAAAGGGAACAACATGCTCAGTGTTTAAGCTAAAAAAACTGAAGAAAACATTCAAGCCTTGAGTTGCAATAGTGAAGGATTCTATGGGGAAAATACTAAACAACGCTGGAAGCATCGAAAGAAGATAGAAGGAATACACAGAGTCATTATACCAAAAAGAATGAGTCGATATTCAGCCATTTCAAGAGGTAGAATATGATCAGGAACCGATGGTACTGAAGGAAGAAGTCCAAGCTGCACTGAAGGCATTGGCAAAAAACATGGCTCCAGGAATTGACAGAATATCAATTCAGGTGTTTCAACAAATGAATGCAGCACTGAAAGCGCTCACTCGTCTATGCCAAGAAATATGGAAGACAGCTACCTGGCCAATCAACTGGAAGAGACCTTATGCCTATTCCCAAGAAAGGTGATCCAACTGAATGTGGAAATTATAGAACAATATCGTTAATATCCCATGCTAGCAAAATTTTCTGAAGATCATTCAAAAATGGCTGCAGCAGTATATTAACAGGGAACTGCCAGAAATTCAGGCCAGTTTCAGAAGAGGACGTGGAACCAGGGATATCATTGCTGATGTCAGATGGATCCTGGCTGAAAGCAGAGAATACCAGAAGGATGTTTACCTCGGTTTTATTGACTATGCAAAGGCATTTGACTTTATGGATCATAACAAATTATGGATAACATTGCAAAGAATGGGAATTTCAGAACACTTAATTGTTCTCATGAGAAATCTTTACATAGACCAAGAGGCAGTTGTTCGGACAGAACAAGGGGATACTGAGTGGTTTAAAGTCAGAAAAGGTGTGTGTCAGGGTTGTATTCTTTCACCATACCTATTTAATCTGTATGCTGAACAAATAATCCAAGAAGCTGGACTATATGAAGACGAATGGGACATCAGGATTGGAGGAAGACTCATTAACAACCTGCATTATACAGATAACACAACCTTGCTTGCTGAAACTGAAGAGGACTTGAAGCACTAACTGATGAAGATCAAAGACCACAGCCTTCAGTATGGATTACACCTCAACATAAAGAAAACAAAAATTCTCACAACTGGACCAATGAGCAACATCATGATAAATGGAAAAAAGATTGAAGTTGTCAAGGATTTTATTTTACTTGGATCCACAATCAACACCCATGGAAGCAACAGTCAAAAAATCAAAAGATGCTTTGCACTGGGCAAATCTGCTGCAAAGCACCTCTTTAAAGTGTTGTAAAGCAAAGATATCACCTTGAAGTGATGCCTGACCCAAACCATGGTATTTTCAATCATATCATATGCATGTGAAAGCTGGACAATGAATAAGGAAGACTTAAGCAAAATTGATGTCTTTGAATTGTGGTGTTGGTGAAGAATATTGAATATACCCATGGACTGCCAAAAGAAGGAACAAATGTATCTTGAAAGAAGTACAACCAGAATGCTCCTTAGAAGCAAGGATGGTGAGACTGTGTATTATATACTTTGGACATGTTATCAGGAGGGATCATTCTCTGGAGAAGGACATCATGCTTGGTAAAATACGAGGTCAGCGGAAAAGAAAAGACCCTCAACTAAATGGACTGACTCAGTGGCTGCAACAATGGACTCAAGCATAACAACGATTGTAAGGATGGCACAGGACCGGGCAGTGTTTTGCTCTGTGGTACGTAGGGTTGCTATGAGTCAGAATCAACAGCACCTAACCACCACAACAACAGATAGCTAAGACAATGTCCTTCTCCAGGGACTGGTCCCTCCTGATAACATGTCCAAAGTAACTGAGACGAAGCCTCGCCATCCTCACTTCTAAGGAGCATTCTGGCTGTACTTTCACATATACTCCCACTATTTCTCTACTTCCCTCTCCCAAGTATCATTTTAAATAACTAGTCACCAAAGGACAAATATTGTGTGATCCCACTTATATGAAATATCAAGAGTAGGCAAATGTATACAGACCTAAGTTTATTAGTGGTTACCAGGAGGTAACCAGGAGGGAGAAAGGGAAGTTCATTGCTTAGGGGTGTTTCAGAATTAAAATGGAAGCTGAGTTATTTGTGAGGAAAGGGAAAAATCCTTTATTTGGAGACAAGCAAACAACAGAAATCACTCGAACAAGGGGCACAGTCGGCAGCCTCAAGAACGAGATCAACCTGAGTCTACCAATTGATTATTCACTATACAATTTATACCACTTTACCAGGACAAAGACAGCAGGAAACCCACTATTGGATACAATATTGCTTCCTCATGAAGAAAATTATACATAGGTTATTTTATAAACAAAGAAACCTGTTGGGATTGGTTGACCTTTTAACTAATGATATCTAGGTGTTAATAGCGGTATTTCTCTTTTCTCTCAACCCAGTACTAATCACAAGATGTTTTGCCTAAAACTACTGGTATTTAGCCTAAAACTGCTGGTGTTTTGCCTCAAAGAATTAATCTTTGACTTAAAAAGACCTTTTATCTTTAGCCAGCTCAATCCAACAACCAAAACTAGTTGGATCAGTTCTTCTAGTATGTCTGATTCCTGGAAAATTTGCAAATTTCTTATAATCTTAAATCAGGGGAGACCGAGCTTCTGTTCAGGGTGATGGAAAAATTCGGAAATGGATAATGGTGATGTTTGCACAACATGATGAATACCGATGACACTGAACTGTGCACATGAAGGATGTCGAAATGGCAAATCTTTTGTGACACATATATTTACCACAAATTAAAAAAAAAAAGAACTAGACTTATATGTATTTTTAATGTTTTTATTATGGAAAATTTCTAACATCTACAAGAGTAGAGAGAACAGTATAATTTAGCCCATTTGCCCATTATCCAGCTTCAACCATTACCAGTCCATAGCCGGTCTTGTTTCATCCACACTCTCTACTCCCTCCACCACTGGAGTACTTTAAGCCAAACCCCAGACAACATGTCTATTTCATTCATAAATATTTCAGAGTCTATGTCTAGCAGAAACGACCTAGATATTTCTCAGGGAGTAAAGTACATTGTGAATACCTGATTATTAAACACCAATAGTCATTGAAGAACCCATAATCATTGTTCGGGAATTTGTTTTAAATGGTAAACTTTAAAAATATATATATATTATTATAAAATTTTTAAAGATGCTATAAACTAGAGTAAACTGAACACTGAAGCCCCATGTACTCATCACCCAGCTTCAACAACTATCAATAGCAACATGGTGTTCTTATAAAAATGTAGACATTGGATTGCTCAAATGATATTCAGACACTTAATTGCTCTGGGGGAGAGGACAGGAGTGGAATGGGACTGCCAGCAGGGAGAACTCTTTGAATTCTGGAAGAGTTTATTAGTCATCACTAAAAGTACATATTTTAAAATGATTGAAATAAGTGCTCATAAATATCAGTCTGAGGTCTCCACAAATGTGGATTTGTGGCTTATCTGTGCTCACTTCTCTTGTCCTCATTGGCCTGAGTCTGGGTGACTTGCAATTTTCCCAACTTAGACGGTTATTTAGAGAAAGAACAAGCTGATATCTAAATAAAGCCAATGGCTAAGACATTATTTCTCCTTTAATCATATACAGAAAATGTGGGGTCAAGAACTGATGCTCTACAGATGTCCAACTTTTTACGTAATGAGCAGTTTGTATAATTTTAGAAACAGATGCGTCTCCCAGTTACTTTTGTTAATGATTGTAGCTTAGCTTTTGTTGGATAACAAACCACCCCCAAAATGGAGTGGTTTAAAACAACCATCAAGACAAGTGGATTTTTCCTGTTAGATAGCAAATCTTATACATATCATTGATTCTAAGACACATTTTAGTATCTTTGAAATTGAACTGCATCTTACAGTCTATGATATTATCTGATCCCCCTTCACAGGGCAGCAGTTATATTTGTTGTTACCGGTGCAAAAGTGAACTTGGCCATGACCGTTTACCTTATCATCTCCTCAGTGGAGTTTCATGCATTGTTGTCTGCAAGTATTAAGATTAATTGCTTCTTTAAACTATCTTTAAAAAGATCATACTATAATTCAGCATAGAAACAGATCCGATGGGGGGGGGGAAGACACTAATGAAACAAATTTTCATTGTTGTAGAAATGACCTTGATTAGATAGCTACTTTATTGCAGAGGTGTGCTTTATGAGACCTGAGAAAGGGAGATACTTGCAATCAGATGACACTGTGTTTCATTTTGTACCAGAGATACACGCAAAAGAATGATCTACCACACACTAAAAAATTTCTCAAAATAGGGGTCAGAAGCTTGAGGAAAAAAAAAAAACCCTGCAATCCATAGCTGAGCACTCTATTAAGAAATACTGCATTTCCAACACTCCTCTTGGCTATAAAAAATAAGTGACATAAAACCCAAGATACCATTGGCTCAACAAGCTATTTTATCTTGAGGCTCTGCTATCCTCTGCACATGAACCCTACCTCATGACTCAACAGAGTTGCTTCAGACAGAGATCATGTCCATATTCCATCTAGCAGACAGAAGGAAAAGATGAAGAGAGAGCAAAGGGCAGGAGCCAGTTGACTTTCTAGTGCCTTTCCCAGAAGTTGCCACACAGTATCTGCTCTGTTTCATTGACCAGAACACAGTCACAGAGTCACTCATATTTGCCAGAAATGCCAGTAAATGTCTTCTTTATTCCAGGCAGCCATATACCAACTAAATATCAGAGGTTCCATTGTTGTAGAAGAAGAGAAGAATGGATTTGAATAACTGGCAGTCTCTGGACATCAAAATTTGCAAATTTATTGGCATAAAGTTGTTTATAGCATATTCTCATTTTAAACTTTAAAATCTCAATTGTGTGAGTAATTATTTCCAATTTTTTTTCCTAATAGTTTATATTTTTGCCTTTTCTATTTTTCTTGGTCAGTCAGGCTAGCACTTTGTTTCAGATTATTTGTCCAAGTGCCAGCTTTTGTACCGTTGATCCTCTCTATTGAGTCTTGCTTTTTATTTTATTAGTTTATATTCTTTTCTTTATCATTTGCTTACTTTAAGTTAATTCTGTTCTTTTTCTGGCTTTTTGGATTCAGTACTTAAATCACTTATTTTCAACCTCTGGCTTTTTTTTTTTTTTAATAACTATAAATTTGACTGTACAGTATATGCCGCTTTAGAGGCAATTTTTTTTTCTTTTTCTTACTACTTTAGAAGACACTTAAGTCCAAATATTATGTAAATCCCACTGCTTTTCTCTTAAACTCAAAAGTTACCCAAATAGCATTTTTAAAGTTTATAATATATGTGTGATTTTAAAATATCTTTTTAGTTTCATTGTGATTAATAAAATGAGCAATTATCAGTTCTTGAAAATGTGTTTATACTTCCTTTGGAAATAGTATGTGGGCAGCCATGTAATCTCAAAAGAATATCTAAATAACGTGTTTCTTAAAATGATTGTTAAATCTTTTAAGTCACTGCCTAGTATTGTTCTTTTTGCATGTTTATTTGTTTAATATACGTACATTGGAATTACATTGAAATCTTTCACTAGGTGAGTTTGTTCATATCTTATAATTCTGTCAGTTTCATATTTTGCAGTTAAGTTGTAAGTTAGAGTGTCCCTCTTTATCCTTATTAACGCTTTTGATTTTTAAATTTTTATAAGAGCTTTTTTTTATGATTATGGAGTTTATTAGGGAAGTAACAGTTACAATTCAGGCTCTGGAACACTCAGGATACAGTTCTTCCATCAGGACAGCTTCTTCCCAGCCATGCTTGTGAGCACCACCCTACCTGGCCTCAGGCCTCTGCGCAAAGGCACTCAGCTTTCTCTCACTCTCTTTTTTTTTTTTTTTCCTATAATTTTTATTGTGCTTTAAGTGAAAGTTTACAAATCAAGTCAGTCTCTCACACAAAAACTTACATAGACCTTGCTACACACTTCCAATTACTCTCCCCCTAATGAGACAGCCCGCTCTCTACCTCCACGCTTTTTTCATGTCCATTTCGCCAGCTTCTAACCCCCTCTACCTTCTCATCTCCCCTCCAGGCCGTAGATGCCAACATGGTCTTAAGTGTCCACCTGATCCAAGAAGCTCACTCCTCACCAGCATCCCTCTCCAACCAATTGTCCAGTCCAATCCATGTCTGAAGAGTTGGCTTAGGGAATGGTTCCTGTCCTGGGCCAACAGGCGGTCTGGGGACCATGACCACCAGGGTCCTTCCAGTCTCAGTCAGACCGTTAAGTCTGGTCTTTTTATGAGAATTTGGGGTCTGCATCCCACTGTTCTCCTGCTCCCTCAGGGGTTCTCTGTTGTGTTCCCTGTCAGGGCAGTCATCACTTGTAGCCGGGCACCATCTAGTTCTTCTGGTCTCAGGATGATGTAGTCGCTGGTTCATGCAGCCCTTTCTGTCTCTTGGGCTCATAATTACCTTATGTCCTTAGTGTTCTTCATTCTCCTCTGGTCCAGGCGGGTCGAGACTCATTGATGCATCTTAGATGGCTGCTTGCTAACATTTAAGACCCCAGATGCCACTCTTCAAAGTGGGACGCGGAATGTTTTCTTAATAGATTTTATTATGCCAATTGACTTAGATGTCCCCTGAAACCGTGGTCCCCAAACCCCTGCCCCTGCTGCACTGGCCTTCGAAGCATTCAGTTTATTCAGGAAACTTCGTTGCTTTTGGTTTAGCCCAGTTGTGCTGACCTCCCCTGTACTGTGTGTTGTCTTTCCCTTCACCTAAAGTAGTTCTTATCTACTATCTAATTAGTGAATACCTCTTTCCCACTCTCCCTCCCCGTCTCATAACCACGAAAGAATGTTTTCTTCTCAGTTTAAACTATTTCTCAAGTTCTTATAATAGTGGTCTTATACAATATTTGTCCTTTTGCAACTGACTAATTTCACTCAGCAAAATACCTTCCAGGTTCCTCCATGTTATGAAATGTTTCACAGATTCATCACTGTTCTTTATCGATGCATAGTATTCCATTGTGTGAATATACCATAATTCATTTATCCATTCATCTGTTGATGGGCATCTTGGTTGCTTCTATCTTTTTG
Organism: Elephas maximus indicus; assembly: GCF_024166365.1. Classification (NCBI taxonomy): domain Eukaryota; kingdom Metazoa; phylum Chordata; class Mammalia; order Proboscidea; family Elephantidae; genus Elephas; species Elephas maximus. The sequence continues at coordinate 84,546,026 of NC_064827.1, read as the reverse complement.
CTATTGTAAACAGTGCTGCAATAAACATGGGTGTGCATATATCTGTTCGTGTGAAGGCTCTTATTTCTCTAGTATGTATTCCAAGGAGTAGGATTGCTGGACCGTATGGTAGTTCTATTTCTAGGTGTTTAAGGAAGCGCCAAATCCATTTCCAAAGCGCCAAATCAGGTTGTACCATTTGACATTCCCACCAGCAGTGTAGAAGTGTTCCAGTCTCTCCACAGACTCTCCAACATTTATTATTTTGTGTTTTTTGGATTAATGCCAGCCTCATTGGAGTGAGATGAAATCTCATTGTAGTTTTGATCTGCATTTCTCTAATGGCTAATGATCGAGAGCATTTCCTCATGTATCTGTTAGCTGCCTGAATGTCTTCTTTAGTGAAGTGTCTGTTCATATCTTTTGCCCATTTTTTAATTGGGTTATTTGTCTTTTTGTAGTTGAGTTTTTGCAGTATCATGTAAATTTTAGAGATCAGACTCTGATTGGAAATGTCATAGCTAAAAACTTTTTCCCAGTCTGTAGGTAATCTTTTTACTCTTTTGGTGAACTCTTTGGATGAGCATAGGTGTTTGATTTTTAGGAGTTCCCAGTTACCTAGTTTTTCTTCTGCATTCTTAATAATGTTTTGTATACTGTTTATGCCATATATTAGGGCTCCTAACATTTTACCTATTTTTTCTTCCATGATCTTTATCGTTTTAGATTTTATATTTAGGTCCTTGACCCATTTTGAGCTCGTTTTTGTGCATGGATTGAGGTATGGGCCTTGTTTGATTTTTTTGCAGATGGATATCCAGTTACGCCCCATTTAACCCTTTTGGGGCCTTTGTCAAATATCAACTGCTCATATGGGGATGGATTTATGTCTGGATTCTAAATTCTGTTCCATTGGCCTATATATCTGTTGTTGTACCAGTACCAGGCTGTTTTGACTACTGTGGCAGTATAATAGGTTCTAAAATCAGGTAAAGTAAGGCCTCCCACTTTGTTCTTCTTTTTCAGTAATGCCTTATTTATCCGGGGCCTCTTTCCCTTCCATATGAAGTTGGTGATTTGTTTCTCCATCTCATTAAAGAATGTCATTGGAATTTGGATTGGAATTGCATTAAACGTATGGATCGCTTTTGGTAGAATAGACGTTTTTACAATGTTAAGTCTTCCTATCCATGAACAAGGTATGTTTTTCCACTTATGTAAGTCTCTTTTGGTTTCTTGCAGAAGTGTATCACAGTTTTCTTTGTATAAGTCTTTTACACCTTTGGTAAGTTTTATTCCTAAGTTTTATCTTCTTGGGGGCTACTGTAAATGGCATTGATTTGGTGATTTCCTCTTCTATGTTCTTTATGTTGGTGTAGAGGAATCAAACTGATTTTTGTATGTTTATCTTGTATCCCGATACTCTGCCAAACTCTTCTATTAGTTTCAGTAGTTTTCTGGAGGATTCCTTAGGGTTTTCTGTGTATAAGATCATGTCATCTCCAAACAGAGATAATTTTACTTCTTCCTTGCCAATCTGGATGCTCTTTATTTCTTTATCTAGGCTAATTGCTCTGGCTAGGACTTCCAACACAGTGTTGAATAAGAGCGGTGATAAAGGGCATCCTTGTCTGGTTCCCGATCTCAGTGGGAATGCTTTCAGGCTCTCTCCATTGAGGGTGATGTTGGCTGTTGGCTGTTGGCTTTGTATAAATGCCCTTTATTATGTTGAGGAATTTTCCTTCTATTCCTATTTTCCAGAAAGTTTTTATCATGAATGAGTGTTGAACTTTGTCAAATGTCTTTTCTGTATCAATTGATAAAATCATGTGATTCTAGTCTTTTGTTTTATTTATGTGGTGGATTACATTAATTGTTTTTCTAATGTTGAACCATCCCTGCATACCTGGCATGAATCCCACTTGGTCATGGTGAATTATTTTTTTGATATGTTGTTGAATTCTACTGGCTAGAATTTTGTTGAGGATTTTTGCATCTATGTTCATGAGGGATATAGGTCTATAATTTTCTTTTTTTGTGGTGTCTTTACCTGGTTTTGGTATCAGGGATATGGTGGCTTCATAGAATGAGTTTGGTAGTATTCCATCCTCTTCTATGCTTTGAAATACCTTCAGTAGTAGCGGTGTTAACTCTTCTCTGAAAGTTTGGTCAGCTTTCTCTCTTTGTGGACCAGGAAGCCCACCACACCGTCTCCTGCCGCCAGGTCTCTGCTGTGTCTCTGCCACTGCTTTTCACTGCCTTCAGTGTTACAGTTCTCTCTGATTGTCTGCTGGTTCCAGGAGCTTCTGAGTGCGGGGATCTTGGGTCCAAAAGATGTGCTGGCTCCTGGCAGTTCTTCTTTAGTGATGGTGGTATCTTCTCATTCCCACCTTTGGGATGGTTCCTTTCAAGCTCAGTGGGATGACAAAAACAGACCAATCCATTTGGTGGACCACAATTAGCATATCTGCACCATGTCATCCAATCATCTAGGTGGGAGCTACAAGACCGTGGCCGGAAAGGCCACACAAAAGTGATCCTTCACACTGCAGTACCTGTTTTCTGTCTTTTTTGGGTATATAACCTAGGAGTGGGATTGCTAGATTATATGGTAATTCTATGTTTAAATTTTGAGAACCCCCTGGGCTGTTTTCCACAGCAGCTGCACCATTTTACATTCCCACCAATAATGGGTGAGGGTTCCAATTTCTCCATATCCTTGCCAGCATGTTATTTTTCTTCTTCTTTTTTTTTAATAACTTAGTGGAGTGAAGTGGTATCTTGTTGTGGTTTTGATTTGCATTTCCCTAATGACTAATATACTGTAGTTCCTGGCTGGTGTAAATGGTTAAATATTAATGTGCTGGGCTGCTAACCAAAAATTTAGAAATTCAGGTCTACCCAGAGGCACCTTGGATGAAGGACTTGGCAATCTTCTGAAAAATGAGCCACTGAAAACCCTGTGGATCACAGTTCTACTCTGACACATGTGGAGTTACCATGAGTGAGTTGGCTTGGTGAAAAGTGGTTTGGTAATTTTAATGATTAATTACATTAGGCATCATTTCATGTGCTTGTTGTCTATTTGCCTAACTTCTTTGAATAAATGTCTATTCAAGTCCTTTGAGCATTAAAAAAAATTGGATTGTTTCTCATTTTGCTGTTGAGTTCTAGGAGTTCTTTATATATTCTGGATACTAAACCCCTATCAGATATATGGCTTTCAAATTCTTTCTCCCATTCCGTAGGCTGTCTTTTAACTCTCTTGATAATGTCCTCTGAAGCACAAAAGTGTTTAATTTTGATGAAGTCTAATTTATCTATTTTTTCTTTTGTTGCGTGTGCTTTTGGTGTCATTATGGACTCATAGGAATCCATTGCTAAATCCAAGATCATGAAAACTATGTTTTCTTCTAAGAGAGTCATAGTTTTAGCTCTTATAGTTAGGTCATTGGTCCATTTGAAAGAAGTTTCTTTTGATTAGTATTTGTTTGCTATATCTTTATTTCTCTATTTTCTTTTTTGTATGGTTTTGTTTTAGATGTATCTGTTGTAAGCATGGAAACCCTGGTGGCATAGTGGTTAAGAGCTACATCTGCTAACCAAAAGGTCAGCAGTTCAAATCCACCAGGCACTCCTTGGAAACTCTATGGGGCAGTCCTACTCTGTCCTATAGGGTAGCTATGAGTTGGAATCAACTCGATGGCAATGGGTTTGGTTATAAGCATAATTGTGCTTTGAAGATCCAATCTGATTATCTCTGTCTTTTAATAGGTAATTTAGAGCATTTAAATTTTATTGTAACTACTGATACATTTTAAATTGTTTCTACTATTATAATGTTTATTTTCTCTTTAACATCCTGTTTCTTTTATTTTTTTTTTTTCTTCTTTTCCAGACTAATGTATTAACAAAGTGCTGTTGTAACACAAATACCACAGTGGGTGGTTTTTAAGAACAGAAATTTATTTTCTCATAGTTTTGGAGACTAAAAGTCCAAATCAGGATTTTGGCCATATCAATTCCCTGGGTGATCTTTGGTCTCTTGGCATTTTTTGGCTTGTAGATGATCTCACATGGCATCCGTCTTCTCTTTCTCTCTCTCTCCCTCCCTGTGTGTGTGTGTTCTGGTCTTTTTATAACTCAAAAATGATTAGGTTAGGATCCATCCCACACTGTTATGACCTCAACTGAATGATTACATTACATTGGACTGCATTATGGAAAGTGCTTACAGTAGATTATGTTGTGGAGGGTAATCTAGAAGTCCAGGCTTCACTAAGGCATGGCAAAAAACAAGGCTCCAGGAATTGACAGAATACCAATTGAGATGTTTCAACAAACAGGTGCAATGCTGGAAGCACTTACTCATCTATGCCAAGGCATTTGGAACACAGCTACCTGGTCAACAGACTTGAAGAGATACATATTTGTGCCCATTCCACAGAAAGGCGATTCAACTGAATGCAAAAATTATTGATAAAATTATTGACAGAAATTATCATTAATGTCACACATGAGGAAAATTTTGCTGAATGTCATTCAAAAGCAGGGGCACCAGTACCTCAACAGGAAACTACCAGAAATTCAAGTCAGAGTCAGAAGAAGACGTGCAACCAGGGATATCATTGCTTATGCCAGATGGATCTTGACTGAAAGAAGAGAATACCAGAAAGATGTTTACCTGTGTTTTATTGACTATGCAAAGGCATTCAGCTGTGTGGAAAATAACAAATTATGGATAGATAACATTGCAAAGAATGGGAATTCCAGAAGACTTAAATGTGCTCATGAGGAACCTGTATATAAATCAAGAGGCAGTTGTTCAAACAGAACAAGGGGAGATTGCACAGTTTAAAGTAAAGAAAGGTATGTATCAGGGTTGTATCCTTTCACCATACTTATTCAATCTGTATGCTGATCAAATAATCTGAGAAGCTATATTATATGAAAAAGAATCCAGCATCAGGATTGGAGAAAGACTCATTAACAACCTTCAATTTGCAGATGACACAACCTTGCTTGTTGAAATAGAAGAGGACTTGAAGCACTTACTGATGAAGATCAAAGACCACAGCCATCAATATGGATTGTGCCTCAACAAAAAGAAAACAAAAATCCTCACAACTGGACCAATAAACAACATCACGATAAATGGAGAAAATATTGAAGTTGTCAAGGATTTCATTTTACTGGATCCACGATCAACACCCATGGAAGCAGCAGTCAAGAAATCAAATGACAGATTGCATCAGGCAAATCTGCTGCAATAAAAGCTTTTCATTTTTTTTTTTTGTTGTTGTTGTTGGGTTAAAGTGTTAAAAAGCAAAGATGTCATTTTGAGGACTAAGGTGTGCCTGACCCAAGCCATGGTATTTTCAATCACCTTATAGGCACATGAAAGCTGGGCAATGAATAAGGAATATAGAAGAAGAATTGATGCCTTTGAATTGTGGTGTTGGCAAATATACCATGGACTGCCAAAAGAATGAACAAATCTGTCTTGGAAGAAGTACAGCCAGAATGCTCCTTGGAAGCAAGAATGGTGAGACTTCATCTCGTGTACTTTGGACATATTATTAGAAGGGACCAGTTCCTGGAGAAGGACATCATGCTTGGTACAGTACAGGGTCAGCGAAAAAGAGGAAGACCCTCAACAAGATGGATTGACACAGCAGCTTCAACAATGAGTTCAAGCATAAAAACGATTGCGAGGATGGCGCAGAACTGGCCAGTGTTTCCTTCTGTTGTACATAGGGTTGCTATGACTCGGAACTGACTTGACGGCACCTAACAACAGCAATCTACTCTCCCCAAGATCAACTGATTTAATCACATTTAACTACTGCATGACAGTCATTAAACTAGGGTTTGGCCAAACCACTGGGAACCATAGCCTAACCAAGTTGACACACAAAGTTAACCATCACACCCTTCCCGGGGGAGAGTTGTTATTTTCTGCCCCATCAACTCAGGCTTGGCCATATGACTCATTTTATACAGTGAGATATAAACAGAAACGTCACCAGTCACTTTCAGGAAAAAGCATCAGGGGCTAGTGTTATTCATCAGTGCTACCTGACATATGTTTAATGGATGAAATTTCCATGTCCATAACACTGGTGGTATGAATCCTACTCCCTGGAATATTCTGAGCATGAGGCTTCCCCACCCCTTTCTCATAATTCTTTTCTGAACTCCCAAGTCTGTGATTCTATCACTGTCAGCACATGTGTGCATGGTATGTTGTTTTGTTGTGTGCTGTTGAGCTAATAGAGACCTTATAGGACAGAGTAGAACCGACCCATAGGGTTTCCTAGGCTGTAATCTTTACGGGAGCAGATTGCCAGGTCTCTTCTTCTGTGAAGCCTCTGGGTATGTTCAACCACTGGCCTTTCCGTTAGCAGGTGACCACATTCTCCTCCATGAACCTGGATAGGACTTTAGGACTGCCTCAATGAATAGAATGTGGCAGAAATAATGATGCATGACTTCCAAGCCTAGGCCATAGAAGTAGATACAGCTTCTTCCTGGTTCTTTCTCTTGGAACGCTTACCTTCAGAACCCAACCGCCATGCTATAAGGAAGCCGAAATTAACCCTCACCAAGAAGCGACATGGATAAGTCCACATGTAGAACTGAGACTGCAGCCAACAGTCAGCATCAACTGCTAAACATAGGAATGAATGAGCCTTCAGAAGATTCCAGCCTCCAGCCTTTGAGTCTTCCAGCTGAGGCCCAGATATGGTGAGGCAGACAAGCTGTCCTGTTGGATCCTGTTCCACAGAATCTGTGAGCGTAATAAACGGCTATATTTCACCACTCAGTTTTGGGGTAGATTGTTAGACAGCCATAGTAACGAGAACCTTACAAGGGCCCTGCATTACCTCAGCTTCTGCGGAATCTCTCTCCCCCTCATTGTGTCACAGTGGCAATGCAGGAATACTGTGTGGATAACCACAGGGATGGCTCTGCTGTCACAGCCAGCTCAGCCATGAGGGAAGCAAGAAATGGAAAATGACTTGTAGAAGCACAAGAATAATTGAGAATTGACTGTATAACGTACAGAATGTAATTTTCCCAACACTAAAGACTTCTAGAAGTCCCTGGGTGGTGCAAAAGGTTAACACACTCCATATGATGGTTAATGTTATGTATCAACTTGGCTAGGCAGTGATTCTCAGTGGTTTGGCAGATGTTATGTAATCAACCTCCATTTTGTGATCTGATGTGAGCAGCCAATCAGTTGGAAGGGGAATTTCCTTGGGTGTGTGGCCTGCATCCAATGTATACATATGGATGTTCTGGTAAAGCTGACCCTCTTTTTCTGATCCTGCATTCATCTCATCATCCTCTGACCTCTGGTTCTTGGAATGTGAGAAGCCTTCAGCTGCTGCCTGACCTGCAGATTTTGGACTGGTCAGCTCCTGCCACCTCGTGAGCCAGGAGCCTACAGCTTCACATGTAAATTTTGGGCTTGTCAGTCCCTGCAGCCACGTGAGTTAAGAGAAGCCTCCAGCCTGCCACCTGACCCAGGGATTTGGGACTTGCCAGCCTCCACAATTGTGTGAGCTATTTCCTTGAAATAAATCTATATATATATATTTATATACGCTTCACTGATTTTGCTCCTCTAGAGAACCCTGCCTAAGACACTTGTCTACTAGCTAAAAGCCTGGAGGTTTGAGTCCACCCAGAGGCACCTGGAAAGAACGGACTAGCGATCTACTTTCAAAAAAAGTCAGCCATTGAGAACCCTGTGGAGCAGTTCTACTGTGACACACATGAGGTCGCCACGAGTCAGGGTTAACTCCATGGCAACTGGTTGAAACACTTCTAACCTTAATGCTGTTTTGCTAGAAACTTATTTTTGGCATTGGCATTTTATAATAGCCTTTTTTTTTTCTTTTAGAAAGAAGGGAAGGTATGTGGGGAATGGGGTTTGAATCAGTACGTATTCCTGTGCCTTATCACCTCCAGCTTTCTGGCTTCCTTCAAGGCCTCTTTCCAGTGCATCCACATTCCACTCCTTGTTGCTTAGTTTGCTAAAAATAGAATTTGCTGACTCTAATGAGCTGAACACCCAATACTGGTGGCACCCTCAGCTACCCCCCAAATAATCCGAATCTTCATAACCATTATTGACATTGTTGTCATCATAATCTTTGATATGATCAAATGATGCTTAGTCTTATGAAAAGTGTAATTATAAACAACTTCAAATACTCTATTTGTATTAATTTGTAACTCTCCCTGGGTTCCTTCAAGCAGAGCTGGAGACAAGGACTTGTGTGCAAATAGCCTACGTGGGGTACCCCTGGGTGGCACAAGTGGTTACATGCTTGGCTGCTAGCCAAAAGGTTGGTGGTTTGAGTTCAACCAGAGGTGCCTCAGAAGAAAGGCCTGGCATCTACTTCTGAAAAAAGCCAACCACTGAAAATCCTATGGAACACAGTTTTACTTTGACACATATGGGGTCACCATGAATTGGAATTGACCCTATGGCAACTTTTTTTTTTTTTTTTTTTAAGTCTATGAGGGAGGTGATCCCAGGAAGCCAGGGTGAGGGAAAGGGGAGAGAGACACCAGGACAGCAGGAAAAGCCAACAGGACGGCACATTTTCAAGGTTGCTACCCTAGGTACTAGGTTCCTGGGTAGCTCAAAGGAGCCCTTGTGGTTCAGTGGTTAAAGTGCTCAGTTGCCAATCAAAAAGATCTGCAATTCAAACCCTCCAGCAGCTCCGTGGGAGAAAGATGTGGCAGTCTGCTTCTGTAAAGATTCACAGCCTTGGAAATCCTATGGGTAATTTCTACTCTGTCCTATAGGGTCACTATGAGTTGAAATCAACTGGAGGCAGTGGACTTGGTTTGGGTTAGTTGCTGTGATGGTTAAGGTTGTGTGTCAACTCAGCTGGGCCATGATTCTCAGTGGTTTGGCAGTTATGATGTAGTTTGGCTGTTATGTAATGGTATAATTATCTCCAAGATGAGACCTGATATAATGTAATCACCTCCATGATGAGATCTGCTATGAGCAGCCAATCAGTTGAAAGGGAGTTTCCTTGTGGGTGTGGCCTGCATTCAACATATGTGGACTTTCTGACAAAGCTCAAAGGCTTTCACTCTGCTCTGGATCCTCCATTTGGCTCATCATCATCTGACCTCCAGTTCATGGGACTTGGGCCACAGACTTGGGAATTTCCAGGCTCTACAAATGGGGAAAAGATTGAAGTTGTCAATGATTTCATTTTACTTGGATCCACAATCAACACCCATGAAAGCAGCAGTCAAGAAATCAAAAGCCATTTTGCACTGAGTAAATCTCCCACAAAAGACCTCTTTAAAGTGTTGAGAAGCAAAGATGTCACCTTGAAGACTAAGATGCACCTGACCCAAGCCATGGTATTTTCAATTGCATTGTATGCATGTGAAAGCTGGACAATGAATAAGGAAGACCGAAGAAGAATTGATGCCCTTGAATTGTGATGTTGGCAAAGAATATTGAATATACCATGGACTTCCAAAAGAATGAACAAATCTGTCTTGGAAGAAGTACAGCCAGAATGCTCCTTAGAGGCAAGAATGGCAATACTATGTCTCATGTTATCAGGAGGGATCAGTCCCTGGAGAAGGACATCTATGCTTGGTCAGAGAAAAAGATTGCAATAATGGGCTCAAGGATAACAACAATTGTAAGCATGGGACAGGACCAGGCAGTGTTTAATTTTGTGGTACCTAGAGTTGCTACGACTCAGAACCGACTTGATGGCACTTAACAACAAAACCACGTGAGCCATTTCCTTGATATAACTCTCTCTCTCTCTCTAAGTACATACAGACATACCTGCCTGTTGCCATTGAGTCGATTTTGACTCTTAGTGACCCTATAGGACAGAATTGAACTGCTCCGTAGGATTTCCAAGAAGCACCCGGTAGATTTGAACTACCAAACTTTGGGTTAGCAGCCAAACTCTTAACCACATACGCACACACATTTCACTGGTTTTGCTTCTCTAGAGAATCCAGCCTAAGACAGCTATAACATAAAGGTTGGCTTTTCGAACCCACCCAGTGGCACTGGGGAAGAAAGTCCGGGCAATCTGCTTCTGTAAAGATTGTAGTCAAGAAAACCCTATGGGGAAGTTCTACTCTGTAACACGTAGGGTTACCATGAGGAGAAATTGACTCAACAAGCAGTGAGTTTGGTTTTTTGATTTATCTTGGGTCCCAGGAGCCTGATTCTATGGGACTTCCTAGGAAGCGTATGGAATTTCTTCCTCCACTCTAGGATAACACTGGCTATTTGTTGAGCACTTACTGTGCTATGCACTTTCTAAACATTCATTTAATGGTCACAACAACACCATGAAGTGGTTTTAATAACCCCCATTTTATATAGATGAGGAACTCTCTAAGTGACAGAGCAAGGTAGTGAGAAGAACCCCCTCCCTTCTAACTTCACAATCCTTTCCCACTTTACACCAGTGCCTGCTGCACAAAGAGGACAGAAGGTTTAATCAGTTTCACTCAGAAGCTCTCAGAAAATGCAAAAATATCCTTTTGGCCTCAAACCAAAATGTCTCTGAGGAAAGAGTCCCCAAATGTATGATAGAAAATAGTCCGGCAAACTCAGACACAGGGCTCCCAGCTGGAGAAGAAGCAACCCCTGGGACCCTTGAGGAGCCTCTCCAACTCATATTATTTGTGTAATTATGTGGCTGACAAGATTTCACAAAAATAAATGAATCAGCAAAACCACAGACCAAAGGCAAACCTAGGTCCAAAAAGCACAACTGAATATTCTAGGTCTTCTAAGAAAGCTTGAAGAGAGAGCACAGCACCCCCTGACCCTGTCACTGCCTTCTTCCTTCATCAGCCAGAGTCCTATTCTTAGTTTGAGGTATCTCAGCTGTCATGGAAGAGAACTCTGGACTGGCTGAATAATTACAGTGGCCCAGAATAGCACATTTGAAGAGGGAGAAGAACAAGTTGGCAGGAGCTGCTAAATTGTTAAGTGAAGCAGGGCAGGTAGGAGGTGGATTCTATGAATACTGAGGGCCCTTGAGCCTGCTCGTAACAAGGCCGTCCTTTTTACTTAGGGAAAAAGCCAGAATAGCAGGTTTTGTTGCAAGGACCATGCTTTAGGGAAGGAGAGGCAAGTTTAAACTGAAGAGTTATTGCGTACAGCCGGGCGGGGTTGGGAGGGGCAAGGGGAAAAACGTCCTCATCCATTTAGTGCATTTTATTCCTTTTGCTAGATTTAAAAAGTGGAAATAACATTATTGTCTTGTAGATTCTCGCAAATAATACATTCTCATTGTAAAAAACTCAGACATATACAAAGTATAAAAAATTAAGTAAAAATCACCAGTAATTCCCTTGTCCCAAGCCCAGATATATAAACACGATTCATTTTTTGGTGATTTTCTGTATGGAACAACTGGCATTTGCCACCCAGAACTTACCCCCTCCGCCCTCTAGGAAAAGTCGCCCAAACTTCTTTTAGGGAATATCTCCCACCGGCCCCCTTCCATCAATTCTCAGCAAGGTGGTTAAGGGCTGCCTTACTCTCAGTTCCCTTGCTGGGTCCTCACTGGCTTCAGCCAGCCATAATATCTCATCACCTTGGCCAAGGAATTTGCTTCAAGGACATGTGACCCAAGCCAGTCCAACCAGAGTGAAGTTCATGTCTTTCCCTGAGATGTTGAAACAAAGATGCTCTCTACTTCCTACAGGATATGAATGAGGAAACTTGTAGTCCCAGGAACTGTTGGCAGCCATCTTTGGACTGTTGGCAGCCATCTTTGGACTGTTGGCAGCCATCTTGGGATCATGAGAGATGAAACAACTCCTTAGAGTGCAGAAGAGAGGGACTGGAGAAAGTTGGGCCTCAGTGACATTATTGAGTCGCTGGATGCCCCTCTATTCAATTGTGTGAATCAATAATTTACATGATTATTAAATCAGCTTTGAGTTGGATTTTCATTTACTAGCATCTGGGGAAGCATTCTAATAACATCAGTTCCTTCAGACATTTTTCTGACATATATACGCACCCACCCCACCCCCCACACAAATGGTTTTATGAAAAAATAGGTTTCATAATATTTTTTCATTTTAAGAAATACAGTTCTATATACATAATGATTCCTCAATGTCTTTCTTGCCATTTACATCTCACCTTAAATGTCACCTCCTCATCAGGCTTTTCCTGACCTATGTCATCTAAAGTAGCCCCATCCCTAGTCACTCTTGATCATGTCACCCCTTTTAATTTTCATCATAGAACTTTTATGACCCCATCTTTAAAAAATGTGTTTATCTATTTATTCTACATCTCCAACTTCAAAAATGCAAGCTCCATAAAAAAACAGCCCATCTGTATCTTTGGATTTAATAACAGTATTTGGTCCAAACTAGATGCTCAAGAAATGCTTGTTGAATGAATAAATGAATGTCTGAATAATATTTCATGGGTATACCATAATTTATTAAAATGAATCCCTGTTGTTGAACATTTAGGTTGTCCAAGCTTTTGTTAATAAAAACAGCTCTGTGACATCCCTATGCATTTAAACTATTATTTCCTTAAGATAAATTCCTAAAGTAGAATTGTGGATCAAAGGTGTACTTTTTTCCTGGAAGTCTAGCCAGTACAGGACGATTAGAAAAATAAATACAAAATTGTCAGAATTTTTTTTAAAAGATACATGTCTTTCAAAGGGTTTTGATGTATATTGCTCTGCAAAAAACTTGTATCAATTTTCACTACCAATCGCAGACTACAAAGCTGTAGGGTTCTCCACTTCCTTCCCCACAGATGAAAAATGGTATCTCATTATTGTCTTATTTTCATGTCGTTATTGGTGGGGTTGAACATTTTTTCATGTATTCATTAGCTGTATGTATTGCTTCTTTAGGAAATTTTAGTGTACACCCACTTTTCAAGAAATTCAGCTGCAAACCAAAAGGTCAGCAGTTCAAATCCACCAGCTGCTCCTTGGAAACACTATGGGGAAGTTCTACTCTGTCCAATAGTGCGGCTATGGGTCTGAATCAACTTGACAGCAATGGATTTGGTTTGGTTTTGGTTTGCCCACTTTTCTATTATTGGGCTGTTGAACTTTCCTTGTTGATTTGAAAAAAGATTTTTAAAAGAATAGATTGAGGGCATTAATCACACAGTTATATTATATCAATATCCAGAAATCTAGTTCTGAGCCTTCAAACATCCATTTGACATTAGAAGGTCCTGCTGCCATTTCTGGTCCTTTCCTTTTTTATTATAGTAGTTGGGATCCTCAGGTAGTAGGGACCAAGGGTGGCACTTGATTGCCAAAGACATGGTTATAGTATTGGATAGCAGAGTCAAACAGTAATCAGCATAGTCTGACCACAGAGGTCATTAGCATGGGCTATTTGAATATGGTGTCCCTAGAACTGATAAAGGGGTTATGGGTGACTCAAGCAACAATTGACCAAGAGATTGGTGGTTCGAACCTACTCAGAGGTACGTTGGAAGAAAGGCCTGGCAATTTGCTTCCAAAACGTCACGGCCTAGAAAACCCTATAGAGCAGTTCTACTCTGCAACACATGGGATCACCATGAGTTGGAATTGACTCGACAGCAACTGGTTTTGTTTTGTTTTTGTTAGAAATGCTATAGATGGACAGCCTTCTAAAGTCTTATTAGATTTGTATAAGTCAACAAGCTCTAGGTTTGGTGAACAGAAATCTGACCTCAATCATCAAAATGGAGAAACGCAGCCCCTCAATTCTCAAACATCATCAGTTCACAAACCCAGACCCCTTGAATGAAGGAGACGCTGGGCCCCTTGAGGAAAGAACTTTCTACACAAGCAGAAATTTATACCTCCCAGCCTTCCCCCAGTGGACCTGCAGCCATTGGCCAGGTGGCTGTGGATTGGAAAAGGGGAAATACTCAACCATTTAGGGGGATTACTGGTCACTGGCTCTGAACTGGAAACCCTTATGGTGTAGGAAACCCTGGTGATGTAGTGGTTAAGTGCTATGGCTGTTAACCAAAAGGTTGGCAGTTTGAATCCACCAGGCACTCCTTGGAAACTCTATCGGGCAGTTCTGCTCTGTCCTATAGGTTCACTATGAGTCAGAGTCAACTCGACGGCAACAGGTTCAGGCTCTGAACTGGGGAGCCCTGGTGGCACAGTAGTTAAGCACTCGGATGCTAACCAAAAGGTTGGTGGTTTGAACCTATCAACCCCTCTTTGGGAGAAAGATGTGGCAGTCTGCTTCCATAAAGATTACAGCCTTGTTCACACAAACAGATATATGCACACCCATGTTTATTGCAGCTCTGTTTACAATAGCAAAAAGCTGGAAGCAACCAAGGTGTCCATCAACAGATGAATGGATAAATAAATTGTGGTATATTCACACAATGGAATACTACGCATTGATAAAGAACAGTGAAGAATCTGTGAAACATTTCATAACATGGAGGAACCTGGAAGGCATTACGCTGAGCGAAATTAGTCAGAGGCAAAAGGACAAATATTGTATAAGACCACTATTATAAGATCTTGAGAAATAGTATAAACTGAGAAGAACACATACTTTTGTGGTTACGAGGAGGGGAGGGAGGGAGGGTGGGAGAGGGTTTTTTACTGATTAGTTAGTAGATAAGATCTGCTTTAGGTGAAGGGAAGGACAATACTCAATACAGGGAAGGTCAGCTCAACTGGACTGGACCAAAAGCAAAGAAGTTTCCGGGATAAACTGAATGCTTCAAAGGTCAGCGGAGCAAGGGCGGGGGTTTGGGGACCATGGCTTAAGGGGAATTCTAAGTCAACTGGCAAAATAATTCCATTATGAAAACATACTGCATCCCTCTTTGAAATGTGGCGTCTGGGGTCTTAAATGCTAACAAGCGGCTATCTAAGATGCATCAATTGGTCTCAACCCACCTGGATCAAAGAAGAATGAAGAACACCAAGGTCACACGATAACTATGAGCCCAAGAGACAGAAAGGGCCGCATGAACCAGAGACTTACATCATCCTGAGACCAAAAGACCTAGTTGGTGCCCGGCCACAACCAATGACTGCCCTGACAGGGAGCACAACAGAGAACCCCTGAGGGAGCAGGAGATCAGTGGGATGCAGACCCCAAATTCTCATAAAAAGACCAGACTTAATGGTCTGACTGAGACTAGAGAAATCCTGGCAGTCATGGTCCCCAAACCTTCTCTTGGTCCAGGACAGGAACCATTCCCGAAGACAACTCATCAGACATGGAAGGGACTGGACAGTGGGTAGGAGAGAGATGCTGATGAAGAGTGAGCTATTTGTATCAGGTGGACACTTGAGACTGTATTGGCATCTCCTGTCTGGAAGGGGGATGGGAGGATAGAGAGAGTTGGAAGCTGGCAAAATTGTCACGAAAGGAGAGACTGGAAGGGTTGACTCACTAGGGGGAGAGCAAGTGGGAATATGAAGTAAGGAGTATATAAACTTATATGTGACAGTCTGACTTGATTTGTAAACGTTTACTTGAAGCTCAATAAAAGTTAAAAAAAAAAAAAAGATTACAGCCTTGGAAACCCTGTGGGGCAGTTCTACTCTGTCCCATAGGGTCACTATGAGTTGGAGTCAACTCCATAGCAATGGGTTTGATTTGGTTTGGCTCTGAACTGACACTATTTTCTGGAGACCCAAAACTTCACTGTTGCCCACTAATCAAAAATGGCCTGCGGAGGTCAGCTGGTCAATGGGGTTTTGGTTTGGGTCTGTCTCACCACAGCCCTGATGGATTCCTGAACTCACCTCTGGTTATTTTCCCAGTTCTGGAGTACATAATTAGAGTAGACCCATATAACAACTAGCAGAATCTCCACATTCCCCAAAGAACTGTGTATCCATCTGTCTATCTACTAATATAATTAATAATCAGAAAATAGTCCATCAAACAAGGCACTATGATAACAATAGTCATAACAATAACAGCTAACACCTATTCATCTATAAGTGCCAGGCACTGGCCTAAGCCCTAAGCCCTTTACATGGATGCACTAACTTGCCCCTCATGACACAAGGTTCCCTAGAACGCTTATCTTGTTAACTTTTGTGACTTCAGGAGCTAGGAACTCAATGAGTACGAGTTATAAAATCAGTTGTCATTGAATTGATTCTGATTCACAGTGACCCCACATGTGTCATAGTAGAATTGTGCTCCATAGGGTTTTCTTTTTTGTTTTAATAATTTATTTTATTTTGTTGTTGTTGCTGTTGAGAACATACACAGGAGAACATATACCGATTCAACAATTCCAACATGTAAAATTCAGTGACATTGACTGCATTCATCAAGTTAAGCAACCATTCTCACCCTCCTTTTCTGAGTTGTTCCTCCCCCATTAACATAAACTCACTGCCCTCTAAGTTTCTTATCGAATCTTTTGAGATGCTGTTGTCAGTTTGACCCCATATATAGTTCTCAAAAGAGCACAATGCTCAAAGCAGATATTCTTTTCTAATTAAGCTAAACTATTGTTTTTTTTTTTTTTTTTGTTTGGTTTAAAGAAGACTTCAGGGGATATTTTTAGTTCAAGATTTAAACACTATCTCAGGGCAATAGTTTTGGGGATTCATCCAGCCTCAATGGCTCCAGAAAGTCTAGATTCCATGAGAATTTTAAATTTTGCTCTACATTTTCCCCCTTTTGATCAGGATTCTTCTATAGAGTCTTTGATTAAAATGTTCAATAATGGTAACTGAGCACCATGCAGTTCTGGTATCTTGGCAATCTGCAGGGTTTTCAGTGGCTTGTTTTTCAGAAGTAGAGTGCTGGCCTTTCTCCCAAGGCACCTCCCGGTAGCTTTGAACCTCCAACTATTTGATTAGCAGCTGAGGTTTTGTTAACCATCTGCACATGTTATACGAAGGGCCTAGTGACTGATTTGTCTGGTTGGTGCTGCTCTTTTAAAAGGATTCTCCCCTGTCGCCAAACTCCTAGGCAAGGACTTTGAGTTGCTGTCCCTGGAATTTCTCTCCCTGTCTCCCGTGCCAACCTATTGTTTGTTGACCCTCTTTGCGTCTTAACTCAGTGCTCAACACCTCCCTTAGGCCCAGTTGCTTGGAGAAGTGTGTTTGGACACAGTTCTTCAGGCTGCTCCTCAGCATTCGCCTTCGCAGGAATGGAGAGTATTTGACCTCCAGCCCCATAAAAAATAACTGGGGTAAGGGATGACCTGCTTTCTGCCCCAGCCCCAGCCTGTCCCTTTCAGCCTTCCCACCAGCAAGGCAGGCACACCCAGGACTGTTACCTGTGCCACTATGGGGCTGTGGTAACCCAGGAACAGCTTTGTTTCTAACTTGCTCCCCGATTTTTGTTGTTGCTGTTATTGCTGTTATTGTTGTCTAATTTTATTGTGCTTTAAGTGAGAGTTTACAGCTCAAACTAATTTCTCATTCAGAAACTTATGCACATCTTTTTTTATGACATTGGTTGCAATCCCCACAATGTGACAGCACTATTTCCATTTCCACCCCAGGGTCCCTGTGTCCATTTGTCCTGTCCTGTCCCTTCCTGCCTTCTTATCTTGCTTTTGGGCAGGAGTTGCCCATTTGGTCTCGTGCTAAGAAGATTGGACTAAGAAGCAATTTCCTCACGAGTGTTGTTATTTGTTTTATAGGCCTGTCTAATCTTTGTCTGAAAAGTGGGCTTCGGAAGTGGTTTCAGTCCTGAGTCAGCAGAGTGTTCAGGGACCATAGTCTCAGAGGTTCCTCCAGTCTCTTTCAGACCAGCAAGTCTGGTTTTTTTCTGAATTTGAATTTTGTTGTACATTTTTCTCCTGCTCTGTCCGGGACCCTCTAATGTGATCCCAGTCAGAGCAGCTGGTGGTAGTAGCCGGTACCATCTAGTTCTTCTGGGCTCAGACTGGTGGAAGCTCTGGTTCAGGTGGTCCTTTAGTCTTTTGGGCTAATATTTTCCTTGTGTCTTTGGCTTTTTTCATTCTCCTTTGCTCCAGACAGGATGGAACCAATAGATGTATCTTAGATTACCACTTGCAAATTTTTAAGACCCAGATGCTACTTATCAAAGTAGGATGTAGAATATTTTCTTTATGAACTGTGTTATGCCAGTTGACCTAGGTGTCCCCCGGGACTATAGTCTCCAGCCCTCAGCTCCAGCAACTCGATCCCTCAAGGTGTTTGAATGTGCCTAGGAAATTTCTATGACTTTGCCTTGGTGAAGTTGTGCCGGCTTCCCCTATATTGTGTGTTGTCTTTCCCTTCACCAAAGTTAACACTTGTCTACTCTCTAGTTAGTGATTTCCCATTCCCACTCCTCCCCACCCTTGAATCCATCAAAGTTTTTTTGTTTGTTTGTTTTTCTGTGTATAAACCTTTTCTTGAAGCTCTGGTGGTACAGTGGTTAAGAACTCGGCTGCTAATCAAAAGGTCAACAGTCAGCAGTTCAAATTAACCAGCTGCTCCTTAGAAACCCTATGGAGCAGTTCTACTCTGTCTGTAGGGTCGCTACGAGTTGGAATTGACTTGATGGCAACGGGTTTGGTTTGGTTTTTGGTAAACCTTTTCTTGAGTTTTTAAAATAGTGATCTCATATATTTGTCCTTTTGTGATTGACTTATTTCACTCAGCATAATGCCCTCCAGATTCATCCATGCTGAGATGTTTTACAGATTCATCATTGTTCTTTATCGTTGCATAGTATTCCATTGTGTGTATATACCATTATTTGTTTATCCATTCGTCTGTTGATGGGCACCTAGGTTGTTTCCATCTTTTTTCCTGTTGTGAATAGTACTGCAATGAACGTGGGTGTGCATATGTCTATGCATGTGCTGGTTCTTATTTCTCTAGAATATATTCCTAGGAGCAGGATTGCTGGATAGTATGATATTTCTATCTCTAGCTTTTTAAGGAGGCACCATATTGTTTTCCATAGTGGTTGTACCATTTTACATTCCCAACAGCAGTACATAAGAGTTCCAATCTCCCCAAAACCCCCATCCAACATTTGTTCATTTTCTGAGGGTTTCTTTTTTTTTTATTCATGCCAGTATTGTCAGGGTAAGATGTTATCTCATTGTAATTTTTAATTGCATTTCTCTAATGGCTAATGATCACAAGCATTCCCTCATGTGTCTATGAGCCACCTGAATGTCTTCTTTAATAAAGTGTCTGTTTATTTAACATCCAAGCATGCAGAGAAGGAAGCTTCATTTGCCCTAGAAGAGCATTTTAGCCATTAACTTGTTTGATTTTTTTTTTTTTTTTAAATATCTTATCTCCATCCCCAAAAGGTAACCTAGTAATTCTGGATTGTCAGCCAGGGAGGGAGTTCAGAGAGAAGAACTAATCAAAATAATGACTTGCAAACTTCAAAAACATACTGAGTGAAGAAAGCCAGACACAAAAGGTCATAGAGTATATGATTGTGTTTATATGAAACATCCGGAACAGACAAATCCACAGAGATAGAAACAGACTATTTGTTGCTAGAGGCTGGAGAAAGGGTAAATGGGGAGTTATTAATTAATGGGTATGGGGTTTCATTTTGGGGTGATGAAAACTTCTTGGGACTAGACAGGGGTGCTGGTTGTACAACACTGTGAATGTACTAAATGCCACTGAATTGTTCACTGTAAAATAAACCAAAAAAAAAAAAAATCAAACCCATTGCCATCGAGTCGATTCTGACTCATAGCGGCCCTATAGGACAGAGTAGAACTGCCCCATAAAGTTAAATGGTCAATGGTTAATTCTATGTTACATGAATTTTACCTCACTTAAAAACAAGATGAACTTTTGTATCTAGTAAAAACAAAACAAAACAAAGGCTTACTTTTGTTGAGCACTTACGCGGTGCCAGGCTGTGTGCTAAGTTCTCGCATGTATTATAGCATGTAGTCCTCACATCTCCCCTAGGCAGTAGGTGCAATTTTTGTCCTTAGTTTACAGAGGAGGAAACTGAGGCACAAAGAGATTATGCAACTTGCCCAAGGTCACGCAATCAGTGGTTTTCAGAGAAGAATTCAAACACAAGCAGTCTGCTTCACAGTCAACATTCTCCATCACTGTGCTTTAATCCTCTGCCTTCAGAGGGAGTATACTCCCTGTTGTTGCTGTTAGCCACCCCTTTTGAGCCGGCCCCCAACTCATGGCGACCCTATGCAGAATGGAACAAAACATTACCAGCACTGCACCATCGTCGTGATCAACCGGGGATCGGACTGTTGTGGCCCACAGTTTTCACTGGCTGACTCTTGGAAGTAGATTGTCAGGCCTTTCTTCCTAGTCTGTCTTAGTCTGGAAACTCTAACCATTCAGGATCACAGCAATACACAAGCAACCACTGACAGACAGGTGGTAGCTGGGCTTGAGGCACCTTGGCTAGGAATCATATCCGAGTCTCCAGCATGGGAGGCAAGAATTCTACCACCTGAGCACCACCACCCTCTACTTTCTAAACCTTGTCAAAGAAGAAAGGAAACTCACATATATTGGGAGAGGGCAGAGACTAATATTTTTGTAATAACACTCTGGGCCAGTCACTCACACTGATTTTTTATTTAATTCTCACAACCACCCTTTGAGGAAGGAACTGCTGCTATCCCCATTTCACAGATGATGAGGCTGAGTCTCCGAAAGGTTAGGAATTCAACCCAGGTCACAGCACCAGTGAGTTACTGAGGCCAAACTTACCAAGATGTCAGCCCTTGCTCTGAATGGAGCATGGAGGTGACTAGCTCTATCCCGGCTCAGGCTTCTCTTGCAAGGCTTGTTTCCTCTCTTAACTCAGCTCTCTGTGGTGAAAACAAGAAAGCAACGAACTCTTCAGATAGGGATTGGACTGGACAATGGGTTGGAGAGGGATGCTGGTGAGGAGTGAGTTTCTTGGAACAGGTGGACATTTAAGACTATGTTGGCACCTCCTGTCTGGAGGGGAGATGAGAGGGTAGAGGGGGTTAGAAGCTGGCGGAATAGACACGAAAAGAGAGAGTGGAAGGAGAGAGCGGGCTGTCTCATTAGGGGGAAAGCAATTGGGAGTATGTAGCAAGGTGTATATAAGTTTTTGTGTGAGAGACTGACTTGATTTGTAAACTTTCACTTAAAGCACAATAAAAAAAAAAAAAAAGAGTGATGAACAAGGACAATAGCTCTCGCCTCCTCATCCACCCTACAGAGTGAGCATAGACACCCTTTGATTTGACCCCCCCCCAACCTTTTTCCATCCAGTTAGTTCATCTTTGGACTGTGTAGTCAGTTTCATCTCCCCTCAGTTGTAAGCACATCTATCAATGGATAAGGACTGACCAAATTTGTGACATGTTAATTAACTTGGCCTCAAAGGAGAGTACAGGCACAGGGGCAAGGGCTGCAGCTGGGCCCCAAACTATTACCTAGACAAGCAAACAAAAAACCCGTTGCTGTCCAGTCAATTCCAACTCATAGTGACCCTCTAGGACAGAGTAGAACTGCCCCCTACAGTTTCCAAGGCTGTAATCTTTCTGGAAGCAGACTGCCACATCTTTATTCCGGTAAGTAGCTGATGAGTTCAAACCACCACCTGCGGGTTAGCAGCCAAGTGCTTAATCACTGCACCACCACAGCTCCTTGTAAAACGATTATCTAGTCTCCTGTTAATGTCCTAGACAATATATTTCTTTATTGAATTTTTTAGAATGCATTTCCAAAACTGAGTCCACCAATCTGCCTTGTGTAATCAACCTGCTAACAAAGGTGAACAACTATCCCTCAGAAGCCCTGTTTGGTCCTTATTCAGCACAACTTTAGGACATAATTTTTTTTTTTTTAATAATTTTTATTGTGCTTTAAGTGAAAGTTTACAAATCAAGTCAGTCTCTCACACATAAACTTATATACACCTTACTACATACTCCCACTTACTCTCCCCCTAATGAGTCAGCTCGCTCCCTCCTTCCAGTCTCTCCTTTCATGACCATTTCGCCGGTTTCTAACCCCCTCTACCCTCCCATCTCCCCTCCAGACAGGAGATGCCAACATAGTCTCAAGTGTCCATGTGGTGCAAGTAGCTCACTCCTCATCAGCATCTCTCTCCAACCCATTGTCCAGTCCAATCCATGTCTGAAGCATTGGCTTCGGGAATGGCTCCTGTCCTGAGCCAACAGAAGGTTTGGGGACCATGACCGCCAGGGTCCTTCTAGTCTCAGTCAGACCATTAAGTCTGGTCTTTTTATGAGAATTTGGGGTCTGCGTCCCACTGTTCTCCTGCTCCCTCAGGGGTTCTCTGTTGTGTTCCCTGTCATTGGTTGTGGCCAGGCACCATCTAGTTCTTCTGGTCTCAGGATGATGCAGTCTCTAGTTCATGTAGCCCTTTCTGTCTCTTGGGCTCATAATTAACCTTGTGAGCTTGGTGTTCTTCATTCTCCTTTGATCCAGGTGGGTTGAGACTCATTGATGCATCTTAGATGGCCGCTTGCTAGTGTTTAAGACCCCAGATGCCACACTTCAAAGTGATTCAGAATGTTTCCTTAATAGATTTTATTTTGTCAATTGACTTAGATGCCCCCTGAAGCCATAGTTCCCAAACCCCTGCCCCTGCTTTGCTGACCTTCAAAGCACTCAGTTTATTCAGAAAACTTCTTTGCTTTTGGTTTAGTCCAGTTGTGTTGACCTCCCCTGTATTGAATATTGTAGGACATAAGTTCTTAAAGTACCAAAATGTATCTGTCACACTCCCCCAAATCTCTGTTTCTTATTCTAACCCATCTAAATTGTAGCGGCCACAGAGAATAGGACGTGAAAAGATATGCTCATTGGTTCTCACTATAGCCAGGTGAACCTTCTGGCTCTCTTGTAGAGTAAGCTGCAAGCCTTCCCGGGAGCTGTGGTGTTCCTTCTGCATGTCTGTGCAGAAGGCTGGCTGCCCTCAGAGCTGCATGAATGCTGCTCATCACCTGGGCCCAGGAAGACGGGGCCAGAAGGAGGGAGAAGGGCCCAAGACGTGGGGACAGAAGCAGGGAGGAGGTGAGCAAGTGTCTTTGTTACCTAGATTTGCCATAAAATACAAGTGTGTGTCTTTAAAGACAGGAATTTATTGCCTCACAGTCTTGGAAACTAGAAGTCCAAATCAGGGCATCATCTGTAGAGGAGGGTCCTTCTTTTTTGGTAGCCCCAGGATTTCCTTGACATTCACTGGTGTCTGTCTTCCTCCGTGTCTTTGTGTCTATTCTGCTTTTTATAAGACTCTTCTGAAAAGTGACTAAGTTTAGGACCCTCCCTACTCTGGTATACATAATTAACATAACAAAAGAAAAACACTTATTCCCAAACAGTGTCACATTTACAGGTACAGGGGTTAGGACTTCAACATAACGTTTTGGAGAACACGATTTAATCCATGACAGCAAGGGTTGTAAACACAATGCCCTCAGAAGTTAGGAAGGCTATATATATATAATATATATATGTATGTATATATATATGTATGTGTGTATATATATATATATATATATATATATGATGTTGGGAGGGCTAGGCCTGGAGCAGTGTATGCTGTCTTTGTGGGATAGCTGCCACTCAGCTCCAGCTCTCATTGTCATGCAAAGATGTAGGCTGAGCTCCGTCAAATCTACCATTTTGTAAAGAAGAGCCTGAAATCTGAAGTTGTGTTATCAAAACTGCTGATTTTTCAATAAAAACATTTCATAGCCCTGTGCAGGCCAAACTAAACAAGCTTGTGGGCTAGATTAGTTTCATGGGTTCTACCAGTTCACAGACTCAGCTCTGAAGTTTTGGGGCTTTTTTTTAAAGTGGTAAACAGAAAATCATGCAATCTGATCCCCAAAGGATTCCAAGGGATCTTACAGAAGGGAATTCTAAATGGAAGAAGAGGAGCAGTGGACTTAGAAGCAGAAACCTTTGTTCTTAATCTAAATTCTATGCGTGATTACAAATTGTGGATAACATTGCGAAGAATGGGAATTCCAGAACACTTAATTGTGCTTATGAGGAATCTTTACATAGATCAAGAGGCAGTTGTTTGGACAGAACAAGGGGATACTGATTGGTTTGAAGTCAGGAAAGGTGTGCATCAGGGTTGTATCCTTTCACCATACCTATTCAATCTGTATGCTGAACAAATAATACGAGAAGCTGGACTATATGAAGAAGAACAGGGCATCAGGATTGGAGGAAGACTCATTAACAACCTGTGTTATGCAGATGACACAACCTTCCTTCCTGAAAGTGAAGAGGACCTGAAGCACTTATTAATGAAGATCAAAGACCACAGCCTTCAGTATGGATTACACCTCAACATAAAGAAAACAAAAATCCTCACTACTGGGCCAGTGAGCAACATCATGATAAACAGAGAAAAGATGGAAGTTGTCAAGGATTTCATTTTACTTGGATCCACAATCAACAGCAATGGAAGCAGCAGTCAGGAAATCAAAAGACGGATTGCACTGGGTAAATCTGCTGCAAAGGACCTCTTTAAGGTGTTTAAGAGCAAAGATGTCACCTTGAAGACTAAGGTGCGCCTGACCCAAGCCATGGTATTTTCAATTGCCTCATATGCATGTGAATAAGGAAGGCTGAAGAACTGACGCCTTTGAATTGTGGTGTTGGTGAAGAATATTGAATATACCATGGACTGCCGAAAGAACGAACAAATCTGTCTTGGAAGAAGTACAGCCAGAATGCTCCTTAGAAGCAAGGATGGCGAGACTGCGTCTTACATACTTTGGACATGTTGTCAGGAGGGATCACTCCCTGGAGAAGGACATCATGCTTGGCAGGGTACAGGGTCAGCGGAAAAGAGGAAGACCCTCAACGAGGTGGATTGACACAGTGGCTGCAACAATGAGCTCAAGCATAACAACGAATGTAAGGATGGCTCAGGACTGGGCAGTGTTTCGTTCTGTTGTGCATACGGCCACTGTGAGTCGGAACCAACTCAACAGCACCTAACAACAACAACAATGTGTGATTAGCTGAAGGGTCCTGAACAAGTTACATAATTAAAGTAAGCTTTGGGTTATTTATGAAATGGACATAACCACACCTGACATTCTTATTATGCAGAGTACCAAGTGAGAAATTTTCATCATAAATGCTAAAGAATCATACAAATAAAAGACTTTAGAAGTAAACATCTTGAAGGGCAGAGGGCAGATTATACTCAGCGCACAGACACACCCCATAACTAGTTTCAACTGAAGGCATATACAAAAATTCTTGCTGTACTCCAAATTTAGAGATTTAATCTTTTTAATGACCAGCAAAATAGTTAGCATGATTATTAAGCACAGAAAATAATTCACATAATGACTGGCTAGTGTTAAAACTACCTATCAAAGACCCCGGGCATAGTGAAATTATATGTTAACTTGTAGATTTTTGTCCTGTAGAGATGCATATAATTTGTCTAGTGGAAAAGATAATGGCAAAGCTTACCATTTCTTACTCTGTAAGACACTAACTAGCTTTGTATATAACTCAGAAATCTTATTCTAATAATTCTTAATTACATTGCCTATCGAGCCCTGGTGGTGCAGTGGTTAAGAGCTATGGCTGGTAACCAAAAGGTCAGTGGTTCGAATCCACCAGGCGCTCCTTGGAAACCCTATCGTGCAGTTCCACTCTATCCTCTAGGGTCACTAAGATTTGGAATCGACTCGACGGCAGTGGGTTTGGTTTTCATTTATCTATACCTGGAGCCCTGGTGGTATACTGGTTAAAAGCTGCCACTGCTAACCAAAAGGTCAGCAGTTCAAAGCCACCAGGCACTCCTTGGAAACCCTATAGGGCAGTTCTACTCTGTCATATAGAGTTGCTATGAGTCGGAATTGACATAGCAACAGGTTTTTTTGTTTGTTTTGTTTAATCTATACCTAGCTCCTCCTTAAGTAATGGGTTGAATAAAATCTTTGGCATGTTTTCATTTTGTATTTGCATGAGAATCATAATTTCACCCTTTCAAAATTATACTTTAGCATTAACCTTTCTTTTCCCAGTCAAGTAAAGTTCTCAGTGATTTTTCTCTTCCTTTTAAACTAATATTCTCTAGTTTATATCAGTGGTATCGGTGCTGAAGGTTAAACAGGACATGATGTCAGAAAATCATTGTTATTGACCCTCTTTTGTGGTGAAAGGCAGATACTGTGTTTCGATTTATTTCTCCCTTCATCCATTTCATTTTTCCAACAAACATTCCTGAAAGGCCTAGTATTTGCAGGGCTCCAAGGGAGATACAAAGATGAATAACACTCCTTCCTCTAAGGGAACTTAGAAATGAGAGGGGAGTACTTTTGTACTACCCAGTGGTAGGATACATGGAGCCCTGGTGGCACAGTGGTTAAGAGCATGGCTGCTAAGTGAAAGGTCAGTAGTTCAAACCCACCAGCCACTCCGTAGGAGACAGAAGTGGCAGTCTGCTTCCGTAAAAGATTACAGCCTTGGAAACCCTATGGGGTAGTTCGACTCTGTTGCTATGAGTCAGAATTGACTGGATGGCAGTGGGTTTGTTTGTTTGTTTGTTTGAGCCTAGAACATTACAGCATATAGATGAGGAGTTATGGGAGCTTACTGAAGGAAATCAGTAATAAATTTTAGTTGGGGACATCAGAGAAGACTTGACAGAGAATGTGACGTATTACTTGGACCTAGAAGGATGAGTTCAGTTTTGAAAGAAGGTGAATAAAAGTGAAGGATAGTCCCAGCAGAGTGAACAGCATACAAGAACTCGAGGAATGCATTGGAGACAAGTGTCCCGTGTAATCAGAATATATATGGATTTTGCAGGAGAAAGTTAACTAGTAAAGGATTTTGGGGTCTGTACCAGTTTGTTATTGTTGCATAACCATCCCAAAACCCAGTGGCTTAAAACAATTGCTTACTCTTTCTCTTGCCTCTGTGGCTTGGTTTGGCTGATCTAGGCTGGACTCACCTAGAGTGTTTCTTCCCTACATATCTCTCATCCTGCTCTGGGAACAGCAGGCTCACCTGGGCAGGCTCCTCTCATGGGATGACAGAGGAGCGAGAATGCAGAGGAACCATGCAAATATTTGTATGGCCCAGGCTCAAAATTGAAGCACTGTCACATCTGCCGTATTGTATTGGCAAAGCGAGTCACATGGTCAACGCAAAGCCAAAAGTCCTTGCCGTCAAGTCAATTCCCGACTCATAGCGACCCTATAGGACAGAGTAGAACTGGTGGGGAAATCCCACCTGACCCTTTAGCGGAAGAAGCTGTGAAGTCATGTGGCAAAGGATGTAGATTCAGAAAGGGGTGGAGAATTGGGGCCACTACCCCTGAAGTTCACCCTTCAGCCAAAGATTAGACAGGTCTATAAAACAAACAATAACACACGTGAGGAACGTGCTTCTTAATTCAATCATGTATACAAGACCAAATGGGCAACACCTGCCCAAAAGCAAAGAGGCAGTACGGGACAGGAAAAATAGACTGATGGAAACGGGGAACGCGGGCTAGGGAAAGGGAGAGTGTTGATACATCATTGGGATTGCGACCAATGTCACAAAATGATTTGTGTATGAATTGCTGAATGGGGAATGAATTTGCTCTGTAAACTTTCACCCAAAGCAAATAAACATTAAAAAAAAAAAAAAAAAAGAAGTGGGGCAATGAACTGGGTTTCTGTTTATGGCGATGGAAACTTTGGCAGCAGATATTGGTGATGGTTGTACATTAGTAATGTAACTGGAGCCATTAAGCTGAACACATGAAAAACTGTTGAATTGGCAACTGTCATGTTATATATATCTTTACAATTAAAAAAAAAAAAAAGAATTGGGGCCAATGATGCAATCTCACCACAGGGTCAGATAGTAGAAAACCTGGAATGCCATGGTAAAGAACTGTATGTTGTTCTGCAGGCAAAGAGGTAGTCATCTCTGTTTTTAAACAGAAGGGAGACATTCTTTCTCAGAGCTGCATTAGAAAGACGATTCTCTCTGCTGGTTGTGGGGAGGATTAGAGAGTTCACACCACCTGAAATAGGGTAGTGGCTGTGGGAAAAGGGACAGTGAGACAAAGTAAAAACAATTCTCAAATAGGATAAGCAAACAAAAACCCACTGCTGTTGAGTCAACTCCAACTCACAGCGACCCTATAGGACAGCACAGAACTGCCCCATAGGGTTTCCAAGACTGTAATCTTTATGGAAGCAGACCGCTACATCTTTCTCCCACAGAAGGACTAATGGATTGAACTGCCAACCTTTCAGTTAGCCGCTGAGTGCTTTAACCACAATGCCACCACGGCTCCTTTTAAGTAGGATAAAGTAGGTCATTCTTTGCAGGAAAAGCAAGAAAAAGACACCGCTCAGGTTTTTAAACTGGTATGGTGAAACAATTGGTAGCTGCTTTTATTGAGCATTTTTGTGGCAGCTACTATTGTAAACAGTTTATGTGCACCATTCTATGAAGATGCCATGACAAACTTATGACATAGTGTTAGTTATAGTTTTCTATCCTTATTTTATAAATGAGGAAATTGAGGTTTAAAGCATTTGACTTACTTGGCCAAGGTTCTACAGCCGCTAACTGACAGCTGGGGTTTGAACATAAATCGCCTTGATTCCAGAGTCTGAGTTTGTAACTTCTACGGGCTCTCTTGGCAGAATAGGGAATACACCAAGGGAACCAGCTTTGGGGAGGAACATTCTTTGGGGTAGGGACTGCATTAGTGACTTTTATATTCTGGCTTGGCATACTACTTTTAAGTAATAAAATGCCTGTATATTTATTAGTGTAATACGTCATTTTGATATTTTAAAATACCTGGAATTTAAATCACTTACATCTACTGAGATGTGCCCAGGTAATCATGTTTCATTTTGACTCAAAGGTGCATTTGGAAAGCATTCAGAACTCATCCCTCCCCCGTTTAAGACCCTTTCCAGAGTACCTTGCTTTAATTTCCATTTCCTGGGTTTTCAATGAGATTGAACAGCATTTCTTATGTGTACTCATCGTTTATATTTCCCCCAGATCTCTGGCCCCTTCTCTAAGGCTCCTTATGAAGTATTAATCCTGTGTGGACTCTGGAAGGCCTTGGGTCAAGTGGCTGGCTGCAGACATAGCCAAGAGATCTGCTGAGATTGCAGACTTCAATTAAGTCTCATGACTTTTTTTTTTTTTTTTTTGAGACTATACACTGCAAAACATACACCACCTCAACAGTTTCTACATGTACCATTTAGTGACTTCAATTATATTCTTTGAGTTGTGTAGCCATTCTCACCCACCTTTTCTGAGTTGTTCCTCCCCTATTAACATAAACTCACTGCCTCCTAAGGTCCATATCTAATCTTTTGAGCTGATGTTGTCACTTTGATCTCATATAGTTCTTAAAAGAGCATAAAGCTCAAGCAGACATTTTTTACTAGTTTAGCTAAACTATTATTTGGTTTTAAAAAGACTACAGGGGATATTTTTGGTTTAAGTTTTAAAGTTTATCTCAGGGCAATAGTTTCAGAGGTTCATCCAGCCCTCATGACTCTGCAAAGTCTGGAGTCCATGAAAACTTGAAATTCTGTTCTACATTTCCCCCCTTTTGATCAGGATTCTGCTATAGAATCTTTGGTCCTAAGTCTCATGTTTTGATAACTAATTTTTTCTTAATTTTTCATTCTGCTACATAATATACCCTATGTTTTCATGTAAAACACCCCTCCCCCCAATCTTGGGTAAAACTGATTTTCCAGAAAGATGGATGACATGTTTCCCCTGGCTTCACACATGCCATTTTCCTGCTTCAGAGACATTGGCCTTAAGTGCTCTGGAATTGATTCCTGGATTAAGCCAGACCTGTGGTGTTTCTACACTGCAGTTTTTGCTCCTTTCTCTAGAACTTTTCTCAAAGATGTCACTGACCCAAGCTATGGTATTTTCACTCACCTCATATGTATGTGAAAGCTGGGTAATAAGAAAGACCAAAGAAGAATTTACACCTTTGAATTGTGCTGTTGGTGAAGAATATCGAACATACCAGGAACTGCCAGAAGAATGAACAAATGTGTCTTGGAAGAAGCACAACCAGAATGCTCCTTCGAAGCAGTCATCTCAGGTACTTTGGGCTTGTTATTAAGAGGGAACAGTCCCTGGAGAAGGACATCATGCATGGTAAAGTAGAGGCTCAGTGAAAAAGAGGAAGGCCCTCAAGGAGATGGACTGACAACAGTGGCTGCAACAACGGGTTTGAGCCTAACAGCGATCGTGAGGGTGGCACAGAAGCGGGCAGTGTTTTGTTCTGTTGTACATAGGGTCCTTATGGGTAAGAAACGACTTGATGGCGCCTAACAACCAGAACTGTTACTGACTAGCCCTTGAAACTAAGCTTGTGCCCTAAATGAAAGAACACAGCATGACACAGACCTCTGACGTCACCCTGGCATGTACACAGTTGTCATTATGTTATGCAACATGAGGCCTCACAGGAGGATATAAACAATGAGGGAAGGGAGGGAATTCCTAAACAACTTTTTCCCCTTTATGGACTCAGAATCAAACCATGCACCCTGCCTGGAAGGCAAAGGAGCCTGCACAGCCTGCAGAGTGAACGCCGCCCTCCTCTATGTCCTTATCTTTCCTCTTCTGGTGTTTTTCTCCTCTTTCCTCATTTGCCTAGCATCAATTTTTTATTGTTGAGTTGAATTGTGTCCCCCAAAAAGCAGTATGTTCAAGTCCTAACCCCCAGTACCTGTGATCACTGGAGATGGCAGACCTCAGAACCACATGGCTCCAGATGTCACCCTGGCCAGCAAGGAAGTCTCATCCATAACTGATTTAGAAGATGAGATTTGAGACTTTTTGAGTTGACTATATTAAGCTGAGGTTTTTTTTTTTTTCTCTGCTTAGAGTTGATGCTGGAATGAGCTTAGACTTTTGGGGATGTTGGAAGGTGAATGTATTTTGCACAGGGGAAGGATATTAATTTGGGAGAAGGCCGGAAGTGGATTGTTATGGGTTGAATTGTGTTCCCCCAAAAGATATATGTCCTAACCCTTGTACCTGTGGATGTAACCTTATTTGGAAATAGGGACACTGCAGACGGAATGAGTTAAGATGAGGTCGTACCGGAGTACTGGCATCTAAGCCAATGACTGGTATCCTTATAAGACAAGAGACAGAGACACACACACAGGAAGAATGCCACTTGATGATGGAGGCAGAGATTAGAGTGATGCAGCTACAAGTCAAGGAATGCCAAGGATTGCTGGCAACACCAGAAGCCAAGAGAAGGGCATGGAAGGGATTCTCCCCGAGAACCTTTAGAGAGCACACAGCCCTACCAACCCTTGATTTCAAACTTCCAGCCTCCAGAACTGTGTGAGAATAAATTTCTGTTGTTTAAAGCCACCCAGGTTGTGATAATTTGTTACACTAGCTGTAGGGAACTAAAACACTGCCTCATACTCCATGTATATTGTTTGCCACTGAGTTGATTCCAACTCATGGTGACCCCATGTGTGCACAGTAGAACTGCTCCACAGGGCTTTCAAAGCTGTGACCTTTGGGAAGCAGATTGCCAGGCCTTATTTCCAAGGCACCTCTGGGTAGGTTTGAACCACAAACCTTTCAGTTAGTAGTCCAGCGCTTTAATTCTTCCCAGAACAAGGCAGAATATGAATAAAACGGGGGAAGGGAGGCACTGGTGGCCCATTGGGCACAATACTTCATGTACTCAGGAACAGAGGCCCTGCTGTTTGCACCATTTATGCATCAAGAAAGTGCTGGAGGCAGATGGGCTCCCAGCTTCTCCTGAAAAGGCCCCCTTCCTCCACTCCCATGTTTACAAAAGGGCTCCTGCCTGTATTTAAAGGACACGAACAAAATCATCACAAATTTGACCAGTGTACATTTTCTTCTATCCACAAAAGCTGGTTTTTATTTATGGACATGCGGATTTTGATCAATGCCTTCAGGAGTGCTCAGAAATCCAAAGTACTGCACTAAATGATTTACGAATTACGGCACCCAGATTTCAATGTGGAAGCACAATAAAGACAAATCTATATTACTCACTACTCAGTCCCCCACGTGTCTGTCAGTTTCCCAGGAACTGACGGAATAACCATTGAGATGTTTCAACAAATGAATGCCACGCCTGAAGTGCTCACTCGTCTCTGCCAAAGCATTTGGAAGACAGCTACCTGGCCAACCAACTGGAAGAGATCCATATCTGTGCCCATACCAAAGAAAGGTGATCCAATAGAATGTGGAAATTATTGAACAATATTAGTATCACACACAGGTAAAATTTTGCTGAAGATCATTCAAAAGTGGTTGCAGCAGTACATTGACAGGGAACTGTCAGAAATTCAAGCTGGATTCAGAAAGAATGAGGAACAAGGAACATCATTGCTGATGTCAGATGGATCCTGGCTAAAAGCAGAGAATACCAGAAAGATGTTTACCTGTGTTTTATTGACTATGATAAGGCATTTGACTGTGTGGATCATAACAAATTATGGGTAACATTGTGAAGAATGGGAATTCCAGGACACTTAATTGTGCTCATGAGGAACTTGTACTTAGACCAAGAGGCAGTCGTTTGAACAGAAAAAGGGGATACGGCATTGTTTAAAGTCAAGAAAAGTGTGCATCAGGGTTGTATCCTTTCACCATACTTATTCAATCTGTCTGATTATTTGATTATATGAAGCTGGACTATATGAAGAGGAACATGGCATCACGGCTGGAGGAAGACTCGTTAACAACCTGTGATATGCAGATGACACAGCTTCGCTTGCTCAAAGTAAAGAGGACTTAAAGCACTTACTGATGAAGATCAAAGACCACAGCCTTCAGTATGGACTACACCCAACAAAAAGAAAACAAAAATCCTCACAACTGGACCAATGAACAACAGTATGAAAAACAGAGACATTATTGAAGTTGCAGTGGATTTCATTTTACTTGGATCCACAATCAACGCCCATGGAAGCAGGAGTCAAGAAATGAAAAGACATTGAACTGGGCAAATCTGCTGCAAAAGATCTCTTTAAAGTGTTAAAAAGCAAAGATGTCACTTTGAGGACTAAGGTGTGCCTGACCCAAGACATTGTGTTTTCAATCGCGTCATATATACGTGAAAGCTGGACAATGGATAAGACCAAAGAATTGATTCTTTTAAATTATGGTGTTGGCGAAGAATATTGAATACACCATGGACTGCCAGAAGAACGAACAAATCTGTCTTAGAAGAAGTACAGCCAGAATCTTTGCCACAAGCGAGGATGACGAGACTTCATCTCATATACTTTGGACATGCTATCAGGAGGGACCAGTGCCTGGAGAAGGACATCATGTTTGGTAAAGTAGAGGGTCAAAGAAAAAGAGAAAGGCCCTCAAGGAGATGAATTTACATAGGGGCTGCAACAACAGGCTCGAGCGTAACAATTGTGAGGATGGCACAGGAGCGAGCAGTGTTTGGTTCTGTCGTACATAGGGTCGCTATGAGTCAGAACCAACTCGACAGCACCTAACAACAACCACAACATTACTCAGTTATGAGTAAGCCAAATTTCCAACTGAACTAAAACACAAGCTTAACACCTCTGTGTCAATCCCTTTTATAAATGATCCTGTTATGGAGTGAACTGTGTCGCCCAAAAATGTGTTGTAAATCTTAACCTCAATGCCTGTGGTTATAATCCCATTTGGGAATGGGTTGTCTTTGTTATGTTAAGGAAACAGGATTAGTGTAGAGTGTCTTTTGAGTCGATCTCCTACAAGATATAAGAAGAGCAGGTTAGGTATAGACACATCCAAACACCCTGAGAGACTGAGTTACTGGGGCTGAGGACCATGGTAGAGGGGTCATCTAGGTCAACTGGCTAACAAAATTCATAAAGAAAATGCTCTACATCCAACTTTGGTTGAGTAGTGTCCGGGGTCTTAAAAGCTTGCGGGCAGCCATCTAAGATACACTACTGGTCCAATCTCGTCCATAGCAAAGAAGAATGAAGAAAACCAAAGGTACAAGGGAAATATTAGTCCATAGGACTAACGGACCACAAACAAGTAACATAGCCTCCACCAGCCTGAGCCCAGGAGAACTAGATGGTGCCAGGCTACCACCACAAACCTCTCTGACAGGGATCACAATAGAGGGTTCTGGACAGAGCAGGAGAAAAATGCTGAACAAAGCTCAAGTTCATAAAAAAAAGAAAAACCAGATTTATTAGTCTGACAGAGACTGGAGAAACTCCTGAGACCACGGCCCCCGGACACCCTGCTAACTCAAAACCGAAGCTACTCCTGAAGTTCACCTTTCAGCCAAAGATTAAGTCAAACCAAGCCCGATGCCATCGAGTTGACTCAACTCATAGCAACCCTAGGGGACAGAGTAAAACTGCCCCATAGAGTTTCCAAGGAGTGCCTGGTGGATTCGAACTGCTGACCTTTTGGTTAGCATGGAAGCTCTTAACCACTACACCTTGAAGGTTTCCAGCCAGATTAGTCAGGTCTATAAACCAGTAACATATGTGAGGAATGTGCTTCTTAATTTGGTCATGTATAAGAGACCAAAGGGGTAATACCTGCCCAACAGCAATGACAAGAAGGCAGGCAGGGAGAGGAAAAATGTATGGATGGAAACAGGAAATTGGGGTGTGGAAGGGAAGTGCTGACACATCGAAGGGACTGCAACCAATGTCACAAAACAATTGGTGTAAAAATTGTTGAATGAGAAACTAATTTGCTCTGTAAAGCGTCATCTAAAAAAAAAATATATATATACATAAAAAAAGAGATTGGGATAAACAAGCAAAGAGATGGGGGAAGAGAGATGCCAAGCCACGTGGAGACTGCCGAGCAGCAGAAGCTCAGAAGAGACAAGCACCTTCCTCCAAAGACGACAGAGAGAAAAAGCCTTCCCCTAGAGCTGGCACCCCAAATTCGGATGATGTCTAGCCTCCTGAGCTGTGAGAAAATAAATTTGTCTGTTAAAGCCATCCACTCGTGGTATTTCAATTATAACAGCACTAGATAACATCTCGCATACTTTGGACATGTTATCGGGGGGATCAGTCCCTGGATAAGGACATCACACTTGGTAAAGTAGAGCTCAGCAAAAAAAAGAAAGACCCTCAAAGAGAAGGACTGACACAGTGGCTGCAACAATCAGCTCAAGCATAATAACAATTGTGATGACCATGTGGGACCGGGCAGTGTTTCGTTCTGTTGTACACAGAGTCGCTATGAGTCAGAACTGACTGGACGGCACCTAACAACAGATACCTGAGACAGGCTTTTACTGGAATTCAAGACCTTTTCTCCTTTCCCAAATTCAGCCTACTTATGATTTGGTCTAAATTCCTAGGCTGTCTTGTTTAAATTCTAAACATAATTTTAGCCTTTCAGGAGGAAAATGTGGGAGTGTAAATCGATGCAACCTTTCTAGAAAGCAATCTGCCAATAAACATCAAGAGCCTTAAAAATGTTCCTATGCTTTTACTTAGTCATTCTACTTCTGAGAATTTACCTGCAGAAAAAGATTAAAAATGCTGACCAATGGTATACAAAAATGGATTATATATAAAAAGGTTCATTCCATGGAAAAGAGGCAAAAAACCTGGAAATAATCCACACAGTCAACAACAGGGGAATTGTTCACCTATGAGGCAGTCACATATTATTTTACACTTATCAGTAATGATGTGGGCATGGAGTTTTAACTACATGAGAGAAATGTCCATGACAGAATGTTAAATAGGCCAAAAAGAAAAAGTAGTACACAGAATTATATACACAGTATAGCCTCAAGTATAAGACTACACTGTGTATGCTCCAACTCATGGTGACCCCATGTGTGTCAGAGTAGAATTTTTGATAGGGTTTTCAATGACTGGTTTTTCTTAGACTGCCACGTCTTTTACCTGAGGTACCTCGGGGTGGACCAAACAGCCAACCTTTCAGTTAGCAGCCAAGCACTTAACCATTTACGCCACCCAGGGGACTTCCTAACACACACAGACACACACATATACATATCGGGGAGAAATGTACCAAAATTATTTGAGCAATGAAGACTATGAGTACTTTTTATTTTCTTCTTTATACGTGTCTGCATTTTCCAATATTCAACAATGCGCATGTCTCACTTTTATGATTAGTAACAGAAATAAAAATTGCACTTAGAAATATGAAGTGTAGAAGCCCACCACACAGCAAGTTACTGATTGCAATATAATCCTTTTTATTAAATTACAAAACTAACTTTTGTCAATACACACACTTTTGGAAATAAAACATGTTTTTCATGAGTATTTGCTTTTGTGGAGCACATGGTTTTAAACAAATAATATCTATACCAACTTCTTGGTCTTTAACCTATGTAGCATTTATAACCAAACTACCAAAGATAGCTATTATATATACAGTCAGAATTTATGGAAAATATTATAAAGACGAAGCCCTTGAAAAGATGGTACAGTGCAGGGAAAACCATAGCTATTAAGCTGATATAAAAATTTAGTCAAAATAATGTTTTAGTCCATTATGGCTTTGCATAAAGCTGCAGAGGAAGAAAATTTAAGACACTTCTCATCAAAGGCACATCTGTTGTAATAAAATATTTCTTGGAATTTAGTTTGCGTCCAACAGTATTTATTCCTTTTTTCACCTTCTGCCTCACACTGAGACAGTCCTGGTAGGCAGCGATTAATGATAAAAAATAGTTATTCCTGAATATACATGTTAAAAATACGAAAACAGAATTAATACAGATTTTGGTTCGCTGAAGCAGCTAACAGCATCAGACTGTAGTGTTCTATACTCTGAGCAAAGACAAACTCTCCCAACCCAGTCCCACAAATAGAGCCTTGGTTCTTAATTTGCACTGGCTGTGCCCCGGGTTCCCCGTGACAGGGCATGACCTCAGGTCCCACCACGTCTCCACAGTGCATTTTAACTGTAAAAGAACCATCCCCGTGACTTAGCAGGAGTGAGTGCTACCCTGATGTGGTGGCCAGTGGGCACAGAGAGTCAATTCCCAGACATCTACAATTCCGTGTCCCGGTACTGGGCAGCCTGGCCATAGTAGCCGCGCTTTGAATGCTCCGACAGCTGTTGTCGATATTCCTCCTCCTCGGCGTCACTGCTGTAACTTCCTCTGGTATCCTGATAAAGTCTGGAAGGACCTTTCTGCGGCTCAGGGGGCCTGGAACTAGCAAAGCCAGAGTGTTAAATGCATTACAGAGCATGTCCCTGCCCTCAGAATGCCATGGGGGTATGGCCAACCACCCAAAGCAGATCACTTACCTCTGAGCCACACT
The DNA here is from genome assembly GCF_024166365.1 of Elephas maximus indicus. Lineage (NCBI taxonomy): Eukaryota > Metazoa > Chordata > Mammalia > Proboscidea > Elephantidae > Elephas > Elephas maximus. The sequence goes on along the minus strand of NC_064827.1, from coordinate 84,508,750 downwards.
CTTTGCTGATAAACCATTCCAGGTTCACATAGCTATGGGCGTGGGGAATGGGAGTAACAGGGCCAAGGCCAACGCCCACCTGGGCACTGACTAAGGAAGCTGACCAGATGCTCCTTGACCTAAGAATTCTCTTTGCCCCAGCTGGACAGGAGATGGGGGTTGCCTTCCCACCCCTAAGTTCCCAGGCTATAGCCTCACCCAGCAGAACGAGTTCTCCGCCAGTTCCATCAACTATATACCGTGCCGCCCTTTAGTTGCCAGGGGCAACCTGGTTGCCTGTGCTACCTTTCAACTGGCAAAGAAGAAATTTGCCTTTAGGTTTCCATTGCTTCCAGTCAGGATGGCAACAAGAGAATGTGATTTATTTTTTTCTCCTCTCAGAAGCAGGAAACAAGCCAGTGTAAAACCTCCACCAGAAGACATTGTCATCACTTCCAGCTTAGACAGCATCTTAAATATAAAGCATTTCACCAATACTGGACAACTGATTGTCACAATTCTCTTCACAACACGATCTGGCACAAGCACCCTGACATCGCTAGGTGATGCAAAGCAATTAAGGAGCTTGGCTAAGAGCCAGAACACATTAGTGACAATGCAGGTCTAAGCCCAGGAATTCTGCTCACGTACTATTCTAACACAGTTTAACATAACTGGGCTCCAATAGGTCAAAGAGTACTATGGACCTGAAATGGCAGTGATTATATTCCGTCAGAGAACCTCAGCACACAAAGCAAAATGTCTACGAATGTTTGTCTCTTGGTAATGTTTACAACTAAATTTGACTAAATGAGTAAGGGAACAGATGATGGGGAGGAAATTCTCTTGCCCTGTGTCATAGATTGAATTGTGTACCCCAAAAATGTGTGTATCAACTTAGGTAGGCAATGATTCCCAGTATTGTGAGCTTTTCCTCCATTTTGTGATTGTAATTTTATGTTGAGAGGGTTAGGGTGGGATTGTAACACCACCCTTACTCAGGTCACCTCCCTGATCCAAGGTAAAGAAAGTTTCCCTAAGGCGTGGCCTGCATCACCTTTTATCTCTCAAAAGATGAAAGGGAAGCAAGCAGAGAGTTGGGGACCTCATGCCACCAAGAAAGCAGCACCAGGAGCAGAGCACGTCCTTTGGACACGGGGTCCCTGTGCCTGAGAAGCTCCTCGACCAGGGGAAGCCTTCCTCCAGAGCCCACAGACAAAGCCTTCCCCTGGAGCCAACGTCCTGAATTTGGACTTGTAACCTCCTAGACTGTGAGAAAATAAATTTCTCTTTGTTAAAGCCATCCAGTTGTGGTATTTTCGTAATGGCAGCACTAGATGACTAAGACACCCTGAAATCTGGGCGAAGAAAGCTCCTTCTTAAAGAGTCCAAGTCCCCTCGTACACCAGTGTTCATTGCAGCACTATCTGCAAGAGCCAAAAGGTGGAAACAATCTAAATGTCCACCAAAAGATGCGTAGATAAACAAAATGTGGTAGATACACACCATGGAATACGACACAGCGATAAAGAGAAATGAAGCTCTGATACATGCTACTACATAGAGGAGTCCTGAAAACATCACACTGAGTGAAATAACTCAGACACAAAAGGACAAATACCGTAAGGTCCCACTGAAATGAAACAGGCAAATGTATGGAGATTAGTGGTTGGGTGGGGGAGTCTTTGTTTAGGAAACACAGAGTTTCTGTTCATGGGAGTGGAATTATTTGGAAATGGACAGTGATGATGGTTGCCCAACGTGATGAACGTAACCAACGCCACTGCATTGTACATGCAAAAAATGGCGAATTGGCACATGTTTCATTATATATATATTTACTACAATAAAAGAAACAAATAGAGCCCAAGTCGCAGAGAAGCCTCCTCTGTCTATCGGAAGCTTTAGACCTACATCCTCAGGCGCCCCTTACCTTGTGTGCTGGGGCAGGCCAGGATCTGGCTTTTGTGTTTTGATTGGGACTGCATAGATATCAGGGTGCTTCTGTGCAATTTCAATCTGTGGCAATTAGGGAAAAAGAACAAAAGGAAAGAATGAACCACTGGAGAGTTTGGTGGCTGGTTCCCTGCTGGTCCCACCCCTTGCTCATATTCTACTTCTTTTCCAATGCCATTGTGAGGAAAATGGAAGCAAATCTCTAGCTTCCACGGTTGTGTGGCACCTGCTGGCATGAGTGAAATAGGAAATGCTCAGAATACCGCCGCTGTGGTAGACTTGAACAAAGAAAATGCCCACAGCTCCTGGGCAGAATATGCTTCTTGAGCTTTTCCTTGTTTTTCTTTACTTTTTGGAAAGGTTATATGTGGACATGGTAAAAAATTTCCAACAGTATGTAAAAAACATAACTTATGGACCGTTTAATTTTAGCCCCCAAGATTTGATTGTTTTCTATGGCAAATCCAGCAGCAAATTAAAATTCAGTCACCAAACAAACATCACCAATCAGGTGCCATTAAGTCGATTCTGACTCATGGCGACCCCGTGTGTCAGAGTAGAACTGCACAACACAGGGTTTTCAATGGCTGAGATTTTGGAAGTAGATCACCAGAAGCTTTCTTTGGAGGCTTCCATAGGTGGACTCGAACCTCCAACCTTCCAGTCAGTAGTCGAGCACTTAACTGCACCATTCATGGACATTACAAATGTTTTAAGGAAAATTAACTTCCGGGATTCTCTTATTACGCTTCCCCATTCCAGAACTCGATATAAAGTTCTTAAGTATGAAGAAAAGCAGCTTATTCACCTATACGGGTGGGCTTTCTTGATTAGAAGACAAAGGGAGGCACTGATAGCTGGCAATCTGGAAATGACCCCAACACAGGACATACCTTTGATACCGTCTGTGTGATCATCCCTTTGGTGTTCAGCAGTGGAAAAAACACTTGTGAACTATTATAACCAAAAAGGCCAAACCAGTTGCTGCTGAGGCGATGCCGACTCATGGTGACCTCATGTGCCTAGACTAGAACTACTCCATAGGGTTTTCAAGGCTGTGACCTTTCGGAAATGGATCACCAGGCCTTTCTTCCAAAGGTGCCTCTGGGTGTGTTTGAACTGCCAACTTTTCAATTACCAGTCAATTGCTTAACCATTTTTGCCATCCAGAGACTGTGAATTATTATACTGAAATCAAATACATTTAAGCCTCTTACGGTCTGCACACCATATTAATCTAATGGTTCAAAAACAATTACCCTTCTGGGGAAAGGAGGAATGGGAAATGATTGTTTAAGCAGTACTGTCTGGGATGATGAAAATCTTTTACAAATAGATAATAGCAACGGTTGCAAAACACGGTGAATATAATTAGTGTCACTGGATTGTACCCTTAAAAATGGTTCCGATGGCAAATTTTTATTATATATATTCCATCACAATAAAATTTTTAAAAATTAATTAAAAAAAAAATTACCCTTGCATTCTGGGCTTCTTGGAGCTCTTGCATTCTCTGTAACTTTGCCTTGTGATCCATCTTCTCAAATATTTTGACTTTGCCCAGGACAGACCTGGGAGTGGTTTCTTGCTCCTCACTGCCCTCTCCCGTCTCCTCACTCTCCAGAGCTGGGCTGGGAGTGGAGGGCTTCAGTATAGGCCGTCCAAAGGCAGGTTTCACTGCCACAGGAGGAGGGTAACCTCTGGTAGATGCCACAGGAATTTCGTTAGTGGCCACGGTGGAGGGATTTGGCTTGTATTCGTAGGATTTGGAGAAGTCATGGAATTCTTCTCTGTTTTGGGTTCTGGCCTGCAGAGAGCAATGACATACTTTTACCTCGGGCTTTCAGTTGATTTTCAAGTCTGTATTAGTGATTTAATACACTCCATTTCCTGATCAGTTTCCAAAGGTGGTCAACAAATTGTAATATCATTCCAACAAGGAATCAAATATGGCAGAGCATTCAGCCACTGGCTGGGTATCCTGAGTCCTCCCTCCTTTCCCAAGGAAGCATATGAAGAGTGCTAAGAAAACAAGAGGGTGCTGGGAAAACGCTGGAGGGACTGCAATGGCTGCAGGTCAATCAGACCTTGAATGATCTTGTACTAGAGGGAATTGGAATCTTGGAGGCCACCTCAGAACAAGTTAGGTCTCAAGAATCAGAAGACTGGGGTCCTGAGTTGGCTCAGGGGGGAGGGAGTCTCTGGGGGAGGCCAGTGCACCACGCTAATGGCCCCTTCTTTCTTGCTTTTTCTGATCCTAAGCCTACTTGTAAATTTTCACAGCAGATATACTTCTAATTACTTCTGATATCTCACACAACTAATTACTACTTTCTTCTCATCCAAATTATTAAGTTAAAGACGGAAACTGTATTGGAATATAAGAGAAATTCAAAGACACAGCTTTCATGTAGAGAGGGGAAAAGTGTCATATGACACAGACCATCGCCACAGCACAGTGGATGATGCAATTAATGTCACCAAATTGTGCACTTGAAAATGGTTAACGTGACAAATATCTTGTGATATATTTTTACCACAAAATTAAAACAGAAAAAACCTAAGCTGCTGTCATAATGAGAGGCCTTGTCAACAATGGTGACAGCTGTTTTCTGCAGCCAATCACCAGTAAGGACCTCCTGGTGCACCTAAATCAGATTTTGGGGAGCAAACATTAACTGGAAACAGAAAGAAAAATGGATTCTGAGACTGGTGATCCTGGGTATGCGTTATATGTCCAACTTTTATTCTTTATACAAAAAATAAATAAAATAACATAAAGACTAATAGAGTCATTTGTACATGCGCTTAAAAATGCCTTTTACTCCAAATCTTTTCTCCCTTCTCTAATGCTTGTGTTCACCCAACAGGCCAAAGACAGGCTCTCCTTGAGAACACGGTGAGTCAAACGAGCAGAATCAACACCACCTCATCTCGCATGCTCCTCCCTGGTACCTGCCTCCTTTTTCTTCCCATCCTGGGCTTTCCAGCCACGTACCTTGGGCGGCTCTGGCTTGAATGTCGGGGGTGGGCTATTGTCCCTAAGTTGATCTCTGCTAGCAGCCCTCCGCATCTGAGCTCGTGGCTCTGGGCTGGGCTTCCTTATGCTCTACAAGACATAAAGATTCATTTACGACAAGAGCATCCATGCAGGTTCATCTGCTTTGCTGGAATTCTGCCACCTTGGCTTAGGTTCAAAAGTTGAGGTATTGACCCCGCGTTTCTTTACCGAAAGACGGACACCAGGCAGATTCCCATTAGCAAGAGCTTCAAACACATTTTTAACACTGGCTGCAGCTGCATCCGATGCAACAGTCTCTTCCTTTTAAGCACATTTAAAAAAAAATGTCCTCGTATAGTCTTTGTCACAAACAACTGTTAACATTTCTGAGCACTAGCTCATCTATAGCTGCAGACAGAGGAGATCATTTATTTTTCCAACGTGTTCAGCAGTATATACTACTGGGTTTTTTGGGTGGGGGCGGCTAGGTAAAGGTTTCCCCTCCCCTTAAGTGATTTTTTTGGGGTACTTTTATTTTATAAAGAACAAAATCTTTCACTAAAATGAACTAAACTGCTGAAGGGAAGTCCACAGTATTAACTATCCAAATAGGTGATAGCCTCGTTTACAAAGGTTGTTACTTCATGTTCTCTGAAGTTCAGCTAATAATTGCTCTGGCCTGAAATTACCGTGTCTGGTGACGTGATTTCTGAGGACCACGTAGGCCATCTAGTCAAGCGCAGCGGATGCGCGGTACACATGATTGAATGTGTATTTGATCATAAACTCAATTAAAAAATCAGAAAAATAAAGAGAAGGAAACTGATGGGGAAACACTCAGGAGTTTCAGCAAGATTAGAGAGGTTAAAGGTAGGGTAGAGAAAAAAGCAAGGACACTGAATAGTACAGAGAGAGAGAGAGACCAACCTAATCAAAGGTTACAAGTAAATACAACAATATTGCATTTAATTTAAATAGGAACATTCCACTTGTAATTTAGGCAGCTGGCATGTGAAGCAATTTGGTTTCTCCCTCATGCCTGAGGGCGTGTGTGTGAGGACTGTCTATCACTCTGCTTGCTCCAGTGCCATGTTCCTGTCCCACCTGCCCGCGGACCACAACCACAACCACAACCACACAGGCGTCGGCTCAGAGTGAGAGACGCCCTGGGAGTCATTGCTCCAGCCCTCAGGAATCCCTTCCACAACACCCTGAATGAACGGTTGTCCGGAAGAATGAAAGGAAACGCCAGAGCCTCCTGTTCCTGCCAACTGGGCCTCGAGCCTGCGTCCTGCCTCGCCTCACCTCCTCATGCTGCACCGGCTCCGAGGAGCGGCTGATGGACGACCCCAGCGGCTCCTCAGCTGGCTCGTCCAGCTCATTGTCAGTGTAGGCGCCTCCTTCGCCATCGGTGTCTTCAAAGTCACTGATGAGACGGCTGTCGCAACTCAGATAGTCCGCACCCATGGCGGTTAAGTAGGACATGCGGTCTTCGGGGTCATCATCCATCCCTTCCATCTAGAGGAATTTGTTTCGCAGGGTCAGTGGGGTCTGACATGGCTCCTGGGAGTGGGGACTCAAGAAAATTCCCAAGGGCACAGCCAAGTGACTGAAACCCAGCGTGTGCTAGGAAGGGGGTGCACCTTGACTGAGCTGCAATCACTCGGCTTTAAATTAATATGCTAACCTTTGTGCTAAAGCTAAAAATCAAACCGGCTGCCATCGAGTGGATTCCAACTCCTGGCAACTTCCATGCGTGCAGAGTAGAACTGCTCCATAGGGTTTTCAGGGCTGTGACCTTTCAGAAGCAGATCACCAGGTCTTTTTTCTGATGCGACTCTGGGTGGGTTCGAACCATCAATCTTTCGGTTAATAATCAAGCGCTTAACCATTTACACCACCCAGGGAATCTTAACCTTTGTGCAGGGACTCAAATTAAGAACTCTCCACCCTGCCCCTGCTACCATCCATCCTATATACTGCTACTGAGTCAAACTTCCTCAGACTGTTGTGTTTTTCTTCCGCAATACGGCTCCTTTCTCTTGGTACTTGTCTCCTAGTAATAAATGCACACTGCCTTGTAGTGCACACATTTCCATTCAGCTACAAGGTTCTCAAATCCTTGAGGGCAGAAACTCTGTCCTGTTCAACTTGTCCTCACCATGGAGGCTAGCATGAAGCCCAGCAGATTGTAAGCAGTTGTAAATGCTAGAAACACTGACTCAAGGGCCTAATGCGAAAGAGCAAGACTATATAACTCAACAATCTCATTAAGCCAATTGAGCCAAAAGAACAGTAGCTGTGAAGTCCCAAGAGCTGCTACAATTCAGCTGGAGCACAGGTACTAGCACCAAAGACTGCTAGAATTAAAAGGGACCACAGGAGGCTATTTAACTCTCTCCCTCCTGCCTGCTGAACAGCCATGTGTAAGCTATTCCCACAGAAGAGAAACTATGTCAGTTCTAGAAGCCTAGACAAGTTTCCTAACACCCTCTTATCACCTATTCAAACCCTAGGACTACTATACATTCTCTGCCACCCTTCTTCTAGGCCAGTAATTCCATTTGCTTTTCGGCTTTCTCTTAATTTTCAGCCATGTTCTCCATGCTCCTCAACCTCATCTCTCCTCTCTTCTCTAAGTTTTCCATGTCCTTGGCAAGCTGTGGAGCTCGGCATGAGACCTTGTAAGCTCTGATTAGTGTAACTGGGACACAACAGTAGTTACTACGTTAAAAGTAGAAGGGAAGTGAATGTAGGGTTTCATATATCACATTCTACTGTTTTTTTTTTTTAAGTCCCTTAACTTTTGACTATTTTTTCAAAGACTTTATAAAATGTCAAACTTGATGAGCACATATGTTGAAATCACTTCAAACGGGCATGGTTTTACTACATTCACAACCCTCTTTAGAAAAGATTCAGAGTACAAACTCTCACCTCAGAGCAGAGTTATCTAAGCCACATACCTTTCCTTCAGAGACCCAAACTGCTTCTCCTTGCTGATGCTGGATTGTGTCCTTCAAGCTGCCAAACCAGCTATCATTGGCCGAATTTAGGTTGATTGTAGCTACAGAAAAGGAAACAAAAGGTGTGCATTCATTTCCAAAGCATTGTCTACTAAGAATGCTACTTGACAGAATGTATGCTCGTTTCTGTCATACTTCAATTAAAGCTTTGGCACGTGCAAGAAAAAGTCTGCACGTATCTGAATAATATATCCTATTACCAAAAAACCAAACCCACCATCGCCAGGTTGATTCCAACTCCTAGCAACCCTATAGTTGAACATAATTAAAGCTATTAACCACTTAGCTGTTGGAGTTTACACTCTTGTTGTCCTTGTGTGCTGTGGAGTTGATTTTGTTTGACTCATAGCGACCCTATAGGATGGAGTAGAACTGGCCGTAAGGTTTCCAAGGCTGTAATGTTTACAGCAGCAGACTGCCTGCCATGTCTTCTCCCGCAGAGCAGCCAGTGGGTTCCAACTACCCACCTTTCGGTTAGCAGATGAGAGCTTTAACCACTGTGACTCCAGGGCTCCCCTGGAGTTTACATTACAGACTGATATTATAAAGCTACAGTTTAGTTAATTTGTTTTCAGAATGTCTATTTTTTTAGAAAAGCTACCTTTAAAAAATTATTTTTAAAGATTGTGTCTTCGGGAGCATATCACCAGATAACACACCTCGAACAAATGCCAAGTGTTCTGTATTTTAATAATCATTACATAAGACCTGTATATCATAAAGAAAAAATATATACAGTAATATACTGCTGACCTCTCCAACAAAATAGTAAAGTGAACAATGTATATCATCCTTTTCATAGGCTTGAACATGTTATAATACGCAGACGGATTAACCCTTAGTAATTGTTAGTAGATTACTACGTTGGCAAACCAAACCTAAACTGGTGTGTATTTAAGGAATATACATTTCCTATTAAGAACAAAACTTACCTTGTATAATAGCATTTCCTATGGATTGACTAGGCACTTTTCTAAGCACCTTACATAGACTTAGCTCATTTCATGCTTATATGAACCTTGCAAGGTAGGTATTGCTATCATGCCCATTTTACAGATGAGAAACCGAGGCACAGAGAAGCAAAACTAGCCCAAGGTTTCACACCAAACAAGTGAAGGGGCCTGGATGCAAACTCAGGAGCTGGACCTCAGAGCCTACAGACTTAGCCACCATATCACACTGCCCAACTAAAAGCACAGATTTAGAGCACAGATATAAAATACCAACAAGTACAATCTATGCAATTGTTCTTCAATGGTATGTATGTATGGGCCTAACGAGGATAAATAAGATAGGCAAACTGGTCCCGGAAAAGGAATAATTAAACTGGGCCTAAAAATATCAGGCTGCAAGTAAACTAGGATTTTTTTCTTTAATACCACACTGTCTGCCTTTCATTAGCGAGCACGGCACTATGGACATACCTTTCATTTAAAGAGTTCCAACACTGGCCTTGGAAAATCCTGAATGAGCTTACAATTTCCTTGGTTATTAATTATTTATAGCATTAAAACAAGCTGATACATTTGACAATCCAAGGAAAAGTAACCTTGATTCCTTGGACTTTTGTACCCTCCTAATGGGGTGCCTTGCAAAGATTACCGTGTTCGTGGGTAAAATGCAACAGCATCATATTTAAATGATACAAACAAGAGTTCGCACCTTCAGTTGGTAGGGAAACCCCCAGGGACAAGATGAGTGATTCCCACTAAATGCAACATTAAGGTGCTTTATGTTGGAGCCGTCTGAGGTGAGTAGTCTGCATTCATCATGCTAAAAACCTAAAGCTAAAAGGGTCGTTTACGAGATGCGGAAATATGATCATGCCCTCTGATAAAATGGAAAAAAAAAATCATAAAACCTCTTATTGAATTCACATTAAGAGTCAAGGACATGAGGAAAAAATAAATAAATAAGAGCTTCACAGCAGCTAATTTCCTAAGCCCCATATAAAGGCATAACCCAAGGAAGTGAATACTAGTTCACTTGACCTCTTCTGAGCAGCTAAGTGCACAACTATGATACTGTGAGGGGAGGCCTACCATCATTCACAATCACATGGGTCTCAGCTTTCTTATCTGTTAAAAAGAGGAACTGCACTAGAGGATATTGAGAGCCCTTCTGACATCAGAATAATGTGTGTGTGTTGGACACACAGTCACAGACACCACGTTACATGGTGTCAGCCATACATTACATGTGTGACTTTGCGGAAGTCCCCTGGCCTTTTTCATGGCCTGGTAAGACAGCACACACAAAAGGTTATATCGTTGGTAGGTGCTGCTGTTACTATCATTACTATTGCTACTGATGAACCAAGCCTATGAAGGGATATTGCATTGGTCCAGACAACTGTTTTCCCAGAGGAGACATATGAGCTCCAACTATCTGGAACTAAAAATGACAGAGGAACGATATATAGGAATATACCCAGAGCACAAGCTCTAAGTGTCTGCATTCACAGAAACCCGGTTTACGATGGATCACTGTCTCCTCGGCATTTGGTTAAACTATGCCCCTGCTGAGGAGCCCTGGTGGTGCGGTAGGTAAGTGTTCAGCTGTCAGCTGAAAGGTTGCCAGTCTGAACCCACCAACTGCTCCATGGGAGAAAAATGTGGCAGTCTGCTTCTGTAGAGATTACAGCCTAGGAAACTCTATGGGGCAGTTCTCCTCTCTCCTAAAGGGTCACTATCAGTCAGAATTGTCTTGACAGAAATGGGTTTTGGATTATCTTCCTGATACATTTCACCAGAGTGGTAAACAGTGCATCTCTCTCATTTAATGAGAAAAGCCAGTGACAGTAAAGCAAGAGCCTAAAGCTGACACACACGCACTCACCTCCCTGCCACCAGTGTGACAGATAAAAATGACATCAGCTGATGATGACTGCTATGCTCAAATAAGAGGTATGATTATCCCGAGGACATCATATCCATGTGGTGTACTCACGTCATTCCCACAAAACAAAGCATTGCATGACCCCAAAATTTACATAACCCTTTTAAGCCCTTAATTATACCATACGCACAGAACTAGTCATTTATATAGGAAGTGCATATACTCAGTTACTAAAATATGTCACATTCTTAGACCGTTGTACTTTCTAACAGTAGCAATGGGTCTTCATTTCAGAGACTTAAAAAATTCTTTCCTATTATGGAAAATTTTAAACATGCAAAACAAAAAGGTAGAGAGACCAGTTTAACGAACTCCCATGTATATACATCAGCCAACTTAAACAATGATCAACTCTTGGCCAATCTTGTTTCATCTATTCTCACCCACGCCCCAATGCAAATTATTTAAGCAAATTCCAGACATCATATTAGGTTATCCTTAAATATTTAAGTATGCATCCCTAAAAAGATAATGACTTCTTTTTCTTTCTTTCTTTCTTTTTAACATATCCACGATATTATTATCACACCTAAAAGCAGGAATAATAAAACCTTAATGCCATCCAATATCCAGTCAGCGTTCAAGTCTCTATTATAGGGACATTTTTCAAATAATGAAACAAAGTTCCTGCGACTTCACAAGTTACCACATGCATTAATGGTAAGTAGAGAACAATGACCCAACCTATACCGAGATGTGGGTGCTGGGCCGTGAGCCAGGCTCAGTCACCAGCTTGCAGTCTCACACACAAGCCTTGTGGTGCTCACAGTGAAAAATTTGAGTATATCAGCAAAATGATCAATTATAGCATGTCATTGCAAATTTAACTATATACATGCCACAGATCTAATATATCACTTAAGCTACTAAACTGGAGAACTACTTTTCCGGGAGTCATGAGCATGATTTCAAATTCTCCACTCTCATCACTTCCTTATTTTTTCCATCCTTCAATCCTCTATTTCTCACTTTTGGGCAAAGAAACTATAACTTCACTTACCTGTAAAAAGATGCGCACAAGTTTTTTTAAGCTTGTTGGCTTGATCGTACAACTTTCGAGAACTTTTGTTGGATGATGGATTCAACCTCTGCCTCATGGTTTTGACACCCTGTCTAGAGTCTGGGTTGAAAAAAATCACAATCGGGAACCACTGGGTATAATTTAACAGGTCGACAGCTTTTGGGGTCACATCCAATAGTGCGTGCTTATCCTATCACAAACAGGGAAAAGTGCCATCAGTGGCTGCGTGAAATCAAAGAGTTTGTTTAAATAAGTAAAGGCTGCATTGGATAAACTTGTAAACTTAAAGAGCAGACCCATTTCCCTCCACATAACGCCCACTTTAATATTACCAATCCACTAGAACTTTTGATAAAATTAGTCAATTAATAATGCTAAGAACACTTAAAAAAAAAAAAAAAAAAACAAGACGTCAATGCCACAGGGTAGTGACTGGTTTCCACACTGTGAAACAGCTCATATTTACATTAATTTTTTTTATCATTAACATTTCATAATTGTTAAAAACACAGATTTTAGTCTTAAAAAAAAGACCTGCAGAAAACCATGATCCAATTCCTTCGGTCAACATACAGCTTTCAGATGAATTTTCTCACCTGTTCGATAATTTGCCTCACAGTATTTAACCTCACCACCCCACTGGATTTCTCGGATCCTGCGTCTTTTGGTTCCGTTTCTGCAGAAGCACAAACAAGGAATTAATTAATCTCTTAAAAATTAGTGACGACCAGATGCCCTAACAAATGGGAAGGACCCATGATAACCTTTTAACCTAACTCTACCCATAAGGAAACAGTTAAGCCAGTTCAATAAGGAACATTCTTTTTTTTTGATGAGACAATTGGCCTGGACTCCTCAAAATACAAACGTTACATAATAATTTAGAAGAAAGTAGGGGACTAGAAAGACCCAGAAGTCAAACGTAATGCATGCTCCTTAGTTTTGCCCTAACTAAAAAAAAAAGCTATGAAGGACATAATTGGGGAAATTGAGAAAACTGGAAAAATGAACTGTATGCTAAATAATATTCACTAGCAATGTTAAGTTTCTTGGTTGTGACAATAGTATTACGATTGTGTGGGAGAATGTCCTTGCTCTGAGGAGATGCAGACTCAAGGATTCAGGGGTGAAGTGTCATGATGTCAAATGGTTCAGCAGAAATTTTTAAAAGAATGTGTGTGTGTGTGTGTGTGTGCGCGCGCGCGCGCCCGCTGAGAGAAAGATAGACAGAGAACCCACACGTGGAAAAATGTTAACAACCAGTGACACCAGGTGATGAGTATGTCAATGTTCATTATTCAAAATAAAAATTTGAGGAGGAAAAAAAAAATCAGTGACAGACTTACTAGCAGTCTGAAATAGGTCAGGTAACTCATTTGCCAGCTTTTCCATTGCTATATCTGCTATGGGGCCAAAGAAGACCACAGGTCTCTTGAAACCAGCTGAAATGAGACAAGAAATGCCATTAAAACACATACATGTGCCTAACTGTAAAGATAGAAGACAAAAGCATTTTACAGGATTTTTTGTTTTTTTAATTGTGGGGAAATACACATACCATCAAGTTTGCCGTTAATGCCATTGAGTACATTCACATGTTGTACAAGCATCTCACTGTCTAGTTCTAGGACATCTTCGGCATCCCGAAAGGAAACCCCATATCCACTAAGCAGTCACTTCCCATTCCTCACCACCGCCCCCAACGCCTGGCAACAAGGAATTCACTTTGTATCTCTCTGGATTGACCTATTCTGCATCACCACACCACCACCACCACCCAGCATACTCCATATAAATGCAATCATACAATGTGTGGTCTTCTGTGCCTGGCTTCTTTCACTTAGCATAAGGTTTCCAAAGTTCATCCACGTTATAGTGCGCATCAGTACTTCATTTCTTTTTATAGCTGAATAATATTCTGTTGTATGGCTCTACATGTTGTTTATCCATTCATCAGTTGATGGACGTTTACATTGTTTCTGCTTTTTTGCTACTGTGCACAGTGCTGCTATAAATTTTCATGTACAAATTTTTGTTTGAACACCTGTTTTCAATTATTTTAGGTACATACTCAGAAGTGGAACTGCTGGGTCACACGGTAATTCTAAGGAGTCCCTGGGTAGTGTAAATGGTTAAGCGCTCGACTACTAACCAAAAGGCTGGTAGTTCAAATCCACCCAGAGGCACCTCGGAAGACAGGCTTGATGATCTGCTTCTGAAGATCACAACCTTGAAAACCCTATGAAACAGTTCTGTTCTACACACATGGGGTTGTCGTGAGTCAGAACTGACTCGATGGCAACTAACAACTACAACGGTAATTCTATGTTTAACGTATTGAGGAACCTTTTATTGGCTTTTCAAATACCCGACTAAAGAAATTTTGTGTCCTCCCACCCCCAATTCAGCCCAGCTCTCCTCTGATTAATACTCCTCTGGCCATTTTTAAAGATAAACTCTGCTATGGGTAATGTATAAAAACTTCTGAACGGTAATATTAAAAAAAAAAAATTTAGGTTGTGGAAATAAGTCTCCATTGAGGAGTGTTGACAGCTCATTCTTTTCAAAGTCTCTTTTCTTGTTTGAATATGATTCTATCTCTATAACCCGATATTGGCCTAGGTGATACAGGTAAGTTAGAATTGGACAGTAATAGCCTGAAAATAAAGGAAGACAGGCTCAGAAGGCAGAAATGATTATCTCCTGGTGCCACATGGCTCACCTTCTCGCAGCAAAACCCTCTCGTAAGCTGGGAACTTGGTGCTGACTGACACAGCAGCTGTGAGGTCTTCCCGACTCTTTCTCAGGTTCTTCTTCACTCCCGACCGCTGACCACGCATTCTCCAGAAATCTGCCCTGTCCCCAGCATTGTCTCTCTGGGCATTCTGAACGCTGGCCATCTGTTCAGCTCTGAGAGAAGATACCGTGAGGAGTAAATCTCTAGATCCAGAAAATGAGGCAATGAGCCTGCCATTAACCAAATCCCATCATTTTTAGTAATGAACTTGCATGAGAGAAGATTTGACTCGAGAAAGTTTTATACAGTGGAAAACATGGTGGCCTTTACTTCCAGAGAGAGGTTGGGTCTATACAAAACTCACCAGAAGTAGCTCAGTAATAAAGACATCCCACCAGACCCAGTTCTGGCAGGCTGGCATAGAGTGAGTAAACACACCTTGAACCCCTGCGAAAGTACGGTATCTTTCCTAGGTCTTTCTACTGTCAGCCAAAAAGTGCTCACTGAGGCACATAAGCCTCTCCCAAGGAAGAGGGCTGGGCGCCCAACAAGGCTGGCTTATTTCTAAGAGGTACGTTGTGGCCACTCAGTATCTACCTCGTACCCTGCACAAGGCAGCAGACACTCCTTAGGAAATCATGCAAACGCTGGCCAAGTTCAACAACCAACCACATGATGGTAAACACTCACGGCAAGTCAGCTGGTGGATATTTTTAATATATTTTAATTTTTTTTCTTGGTAAAAATATATACAGCAAAACATGCTCCCATTCTATAATTTCTACACATAATTTTCAGTGACATAGGTTACATTCTTCACGTATGTCAACATTCTCGTTATTTCTGTTCTAGTTGTTTCACTCCCATTAACTTAGACTCATTGCCCCCCCTCCCCAAACTTATTATCTATGCTTTAGAGTAACCCTTGTCCATTTGGTCTTATGTACATCGTTTTTTTTTTTAAAGCATAATACTCAAGGGCAACAATCTATTTTTTGTGCTAAACTGTTATTTAGTTTAAAGGGGACTTCAGGGAATAGTTCACCAATTCAAGGTTTAAGAAGTATATCAAGGCAATAGTCTCGGGGAGTCCTCCAGCCTCTATGGGACCAGTAAGTCTGGATTCTTTAAGAAGCTGGTGGGTATTTTATAGGTCCCAGCCATTCCCCCAGGAAACAAGGCGTAGATGATGGTAGTGGACATGATGACAAACAATGAAATCATGTGGGCTTCCTAATGGGGAATTTTGTTGTTTTTGATGAGGGAGGGATGACGAGGGGTGTGAGGGAGTGTGTGATTGCAGATACCTGCTCTTATTAGGGATTAAGCCTTTCTCCAACTCATTTCCAATTCTCACGGCCAGCCAGTGGCCCAGCTTGCCATCATACAGCGTATCAACCACTCGGAAGACCTCGCCCCTGGTGAAGGCCAGGCTCTGTGGCGTTTCCTTCTCACACTCAAAGTGGCTTCTTATAAAAAATGAATCCCCTCGGCCACAAGCCAGGATGTCTCTATACACTGAAAGACAAAAGGACTGTTTGCTGCATTTGGCTGTATCAGTCAGGCTTCTCCTTATCTCTAATGCCCTCCCCTTACGTTCTCACCATTCAGCGACCTCAGAGCACAGGCCTGTGGGAACCATGGTTCAGGGTGGAAGGATTGTTGATAATGGTTGCCCAACATAATTGATAGAATTGTGTTTATTGAATTGTACAAGTGAAAAATGTTGAATTGGCAAAACAAAACAAAAAAAAGGAAGGATGAAAAACTAACTTCATGAGTTGCTAATCAACTCTCTGAGGCATGAAGGGAAGATATGATCATCTCCCACTTTACAGGTAAAAACAACAAGGCCTAAAAGGGCTAAGCAACTTTGAAAAGACTGATAAGTGCAAGCATGAGGCTGACCGCCATAGGGTAAGACATTCCCAGAAACTCCATAACAACTCCAGGCAGGTCTACTTTCAAATACGTCACGATCCAGAAAAGGATATGTCTTTATTCAGAAAAGCAGATATATTCCAAATTGACACAACTAGTGAAAATACTGAAGTAGTGCAGAGAAAAAGTTTTTATACAAAGTTTAATGGTTCCCAATTTTTTTCTACACGCCCGTGAACCATGGGGTATTTTGATGGTTTAATATCCAGATTTGCCTCTTCTGGTCCCAAGACACCTCTCTCATTCTCCTCCCCAACCCCATCCCACCTCCAAACCAAGTGAAATGACCAAACTTGCTCACCATCAGCTCGGCTCTGAGCTAAAATGGTTACCACTTCACCTTTGGGGATTTCTAACAGGTAGAGAACGGCGTCCTCCCGAACCAGCCCTCTGAAATCCTGTGTGTTCACCTGATAGGAAGGACAAACAGAACAAAAAATGAGAAATTTATAAGGAGGCGCCACTTGAGCTTTTTGCCTGTTTTCTTCAGGGCCCAGCCAGAGCAAATACAAAAACAGAAGCCTCAGTGACCCTATCAATCCACGCAGCACGCACCATGAGCCTGCCTGGCTGCAAGTTCTGTGTGCATCCACACCTTCCTGCCTCCCCACACTGCCCACCATCCCTGAGGGATATGCCATTCCACCACGAGACAATGGATCAGATTAGAGTTCCTTTGGGTTGTGGCTGTCTCCCTCTTTTCCTTGAGTCTCCCACACACTTGGTTAGGCAGGTAATGTACAAGTATGAAATAGACAACTGTAAGACAATAGGGAATGGTGGGTTCTCTGGCAAATAAATGTGCTGGCCCACCTGAAGCCATTTCCACTGTTTTTAAATTGGTTCAAATGAAAACCTGCAAATAAGAATTCTGATCAATTCCACCTTTCTCCCACAGCTTTGGTCACCTAAAAGGTGTATACATGTGCCTATGAAATTGAAGAACACTAGCCTTCCATGGCAGACCACTAGCCTAATATACAGCCTTATATAGTTAGGCTTCTGGCACACACCAATTTCTGGCAAGGAGCCCATACATTTGTTTCCCATGGACTGCGTAGGGGTCACTGTAAATAAGTTTTGGAAGATGAGTTAGAAAGCAAGTAAAATTGTGGCACACAGAAAAAGACATCTTGAAATCTTAACTTCTGTCCCTTAAAAGCCATTTTAACACAGAGTAATTACAAATAAGTAAAATGCAAATATTGCCTTAAAGTACCTCTAATATTTTAGCAATATATTGCAGAAAAGAAAAGAGGTAGAATTCCTATGAAATACTTTCTTCAGTCATTTAGGGCTGTAGAATGCTTTTAGTCCTAAGGGTAATGCTCTATTACTTTAAGAAGTTATCATCAATTGGGCCTTAAGTTAGAAAAGCATGATGAAATGAAAATAGGCATTAGATGAAAACTTCTGTGTTGCTTTTAAACTAAAGTGAATCGCCAAAGCAGTCAAGTTGCCTTTTTCTTTGGAACGGTATTTAGCATTTAAGACAACTGTATTCCCACCTCTCCACCTCCTAATTAGGAAGCACTGCACTTTGCTGTCCAGTCCTTTCTTGTGTCATTTGTTTATCTACCTCTGTATCTCCGTATGGCCACATGTATGGTTTTATATGCCATTATATATATGCTTAGGAGCCCTGTTGCTAACCAAATGGTCAGCAGTTTGAATCCACCAGCTACTCCTTGGAAACCTTATGGGGCAGTTCTGCTCTGTTCTATAGGGTCAGTATGGGTCGGGATCAACTTGATGGCAACAGGTTTGGTTTGGGTTTTTTTTATTTATATGTGCTTAGGTCGGTGGTTTGCACTCAACTATTAACCAAAAGGTTGGCGGTTCGAACCTATTCAGCGGCACCATGGAAGACCTGACAATCTGCTTCCATGATGATTATTGTCAAGAAAATCCTATGGTGTAGTTCTACTCTGCATACACGGGGGTCACGATGACTTGGAATAGACTTGACAGCAACATGTTTGGTTTTTGGTTTATATATGCTTATGGACCCCCTGGGTGGTGCAAACAGTTAGTGCACTAAGCTGCTAACCAAAAAGTTGGTGCTCCCAGAGGTACCTCAGAAAAAAGGCCTGGCAGTCTACTTCTGAAAAATCAGCCACTGAAAACCCTATGGAGCATGGTTCTACTCTGACACACGTGGGGTCACCAGGAATGAGTCTACTCGACGGCAACTGACGGTGTATTTCTTTGTTCATTTAAATAAGACAAGGCCACAGGGCTGCAGGCAGGACCTGACGGTCCTCTGTCCATCACCATGGCCACAAAAGACTGACCTTCAATCAAGCCAAAAATACAACAGCCAAAATTAAAGCACATAATGGATGCCAGTTTCTCTTTTTTGGGGTGGTGAAAATGTTCTGGAACCGGCCTGTAGTGACAGCTGCACAACACAGTGAATGTGATGAAAGCCACCCAACGGTATGCTTTATAATGAAGAAAATATTTTATGTCATGCATATTTTACCACAATGAGAAAAATAAATAAAACACTAAAGCACCCCTGGTTGCTACATTTTTTAAACCCACATGGTGTTAAACAAACTAGCCCTAGTGGTGCAGTGGCTAGGAGTCTGGTTGCTAACCAAAAGGTCAGCAGTTTGAGTCCACCAGCCAGCTGCTCCTTGGAAACCCTATGGGGCAGTTCTACTCTGTCCTCTAGGGTGGCTGTGAGTCAGAATCGACTCGACGGCCACAGATTTGTTTTTCTTTTTTCCCACTCCATGAAGTTTCTGAAAGAGAAATGACAACTACACAAGATAAATAATAAACAGAAATAGTCAAGCCAAGCACAAAAAACCTGAAAATACGTGCGCTTCTGTTACCGATGAGGCACTTAACGTGCTACAGCACAACACACCCAAAACAGAAAAAAGTGATTAGTATCTCTACATGGTTCACCTCCTTTATGCACTTTGACCATGAACATGACCTCTGAAACAAATGAACATGGAAAAGGCTAGGGCGGCACTTTTTATATATGAAGGTTAGGTTATACAGTCCTTTTCAATAAATATCCTCTTTCATTAGCTATCAAGCAGTCTACAGGGTACAGCCATGTCGGCTGTGGGCCCAAAGAGGATTTCTGTATCAGCCACAGCTTACGACTGTGTAACAGCTTCTCTGTCTCAGGAGATGAACTCAATCCTTTTTAGTTCCCTATAGAACTGAGGCCTCCTTTTGTAATCAAGAGAAAACTTAATCACACCCAAGAATAAGGGCTGTCTACTTCCTGACGTCCACGTTGGATTATCTGCAAAAGAAGCCAGTTCTCACCCCTCTGTCCTTGTTGCCAGGGTGATAAAACCATTTGCCATTGAGTCTCAAGCCAACTCATGGCGACCCCATATGCATCAGAGTAGAACTGTGATCCAATAGGATTTTCAAGGGATAATTTTTCAGAAGTAGATTGTCAGGCCTTTCTTCCAAGGCACTTCTCGGTAGACTTGAACCTCCAACTTTTTGGTTATCAGTCGAGTGCATTAATCATTTACAATACCCAGGGACTCCAGTCAGGGTGATAACAGGAAATAAAACACTTTCTTAAGTATACATGTCAAGTACTGTTACTTGTTACTCATTGAAATGACTCTCCCTGTCCTTAACAACTTACAGAGAGGGGTGACTGTCAAACCCTCAGTGAATTCACTACTTTTCTTCATGGGAATTCAGAAAATCTTTTCCCTATACAGTACGAAAATATTTTATCCTCGGACCTTCATGAGCAAAGGCTTCCAAATTTCTAGTTAGCACCCTAAACTCTCTGTACCTCCACTTCAAAAACAAACCACAGTTGGCATCGAGTTAACCTCAACTCAGGGAGACCCCATGTGTGTCAGAGTAGAACTGTGCTCCATAGAGCTTTCAATGGCTGATTTTTCACAAACCACCACCAGGCTTGTCTTTGACTCTCCAACCTTTCGGTTAGCACCGAAGCACAAGAACTGTGCACCGCCCAGGGACTTTACAGCCCCTTGTTGTTGTTGTTAGTTGCCACTGAGTTGATTCCAACTCATGGCAAGCCCAAATGTATGAAGTAGAATTGCTCCATAGGGTTTTCAAGACTTTGACCTTTCAAAAACAGATCACCAGGCCTATCTTCCAAGGCACCTCTGGATGGTTTCTAACTGCCAACCTTTCAGTTTGCAACTGAGCATGTTAACTATCTGCACCACCCAGCGACTCTACGGCCCAGTACTAGCTCAGAAATACGCTTTTTGTTCTTTAGCATTAGCCCAAGAGAACACTGGTATGAGTTGGCACTTGGACGGGATTTTAATCTTCATCTTCGTGAGTGGCGTTTCCTGGAATAGTGTGGTCCACGAGGTTCATTCAGGTACAGCCAGTCATCCAGGATACTGAGCAGAGCCAAGCAGAGTTTAGGATTTCACTGGAAAGCTTCAGCAAAGCTCATGATCAAGGTCTGCCCTTCATCTGCTCCAGAAATGAAATCTGAACTACCGCAATCAGGCCATGAGCCAAGAAGGAAAAGGACCATCTGTTTTTCTATACTGCTGCTTGCTTCCTTGAAAACGCTACAGCTTTTTTCTCCCCTCTCCCTCTAACCTAGAAACTCTTAATGAACCCCCAAAGTTATTACATGTGAATTTTCCACTAACGTTAACAAGGAAAAAAAACATATATAAGAACTTCGTTTATAAAGCAAAAATCCTACCAAAGACAGTTTTCTAGAATTCTGTATTTCTGTAGTCATGAGGTGCTTGAAGTTCCTGATATTTATTCTGAAGCCAATGAAAAATATATTCTATGTATATCATTACCTCATAGCGACCCTACAGGACAGAGTAGAGCTGCCCCATAGAGTTTCCACGGAGCACCTGGCGGATGAGTCGGAATCAACTCGACGGCACTGGGTACTGGGTACTGGGTATGTATATCATAAAATGCTAAAGCTGAGTTACCATTGTTTAATTCTTTAAAACCAATAAATCATATCAATATATAGTAACTTTTAAAGTATCAATATTTGGTTAGTTAGAAACTACCTTTCCTAGGTAACTTTTGACGTCAATAACATAATGAACCCATTGCCATCAAGTCAATTCCAACTCAGAGTGACCCTGTAGGACACAGTAGAAACTGCCCCATAGGGTTTCCAAGGAGCACCTGGTAGACTCCAACTGCTGACCTTCTGGTTAGCAGCCATAGCCCTTAACCACTGTGTCACCAGGGTAACAAGCAGCAGCTGTTTGTTGTTTCCTGTGGGGAAAGAGAATGGACAGCTGCTTTCCTACCCTGTGCCAGAACTCTGCTAGCGGCCTTCTCAGTATTATCTATTTTCATCTTCTCAGCGTCACTGTGAGGCAAGTATTCTTATTGCCATTGAACAGACCCAGAAACCTGAGTCTCAGAGGTTTAGCCAAGGTCACACAACTAAGGAGAGCCTGGAACGAGGTTCAAATCGGAGGGTCTGGTGCTCACACCCGCCTTTGTTCTATTACAGCACACTGCCTTAAGAGTAACACTAGACAAAGGGAAGACTAAAAACCCAAGATTAGCAAGATCTTTTGAAAGATCTTTCTCCTTAGAGTCTCAGCTTTATTTTTTTTAATCAAACTAATAAAAATCTTTGTGAGGGTCTTCACCAGTCGCTGTCAACTCTGACTCATGGTCACCGCCAGATTTGCCAAAGTAGAACTGCACCCCATAGGGTTTTCAATGTCTGATTTTTCAGAAGTAGATTGCCAAGGCATTCTTCAGAGGTGCCTATGGGTGGACTTGAACCTCCAACCTTTAGGTCAGCAGCCAAGCATGCTGACCATTTGCACCATACGGGGACTCCTTGCAAGGGTCTTAAACACTATTAATTCCCAGACATGGGGATGGGCTTTAGGCTCCAGGGCTGAGAAGACAGAATCCATTTGAGAGAAAGAGAGACCTCAACGCTCAGCATTAACAAACCTCCAGCTGCTCTATTTTCCCAAGCAGGACCACATCCCCCATTACCCTTCCTTACTTGAGTAAGGATCCCCAGAAAACCTCACTCTTTCCATGTAACTTCTAGAAACAGGGCTAGGTGTTCCTTACCTTCAGGATCTGGTCTCCTTCTTCAAGGCCTTCCTGCTCTGCCGAGGTTCCCTCTTGAATGCCAGCGACAAATATTCCGACATCATTGCCACCAGCCAGCCGGAGACCCACGCTGTCTCCCTTCTTGAACCTCACCATTTTGGTATTAGGGCTGCCATGTTCAGTTTCGGAAAGGAAAGATGGGGGATATTTTTTGAAAGGGGAATGAAAATTAGCAGAGAAGAGATTTCATTTCTTCTGTCTATAGGGTGACTTGCAGTTTACTAAGCTCTGTCTCATTTTTCTCATGTAGTCTATGATTTTCTTCTCCTTGGGACTATGAAATTATTACAGTGAAACCTATGAAGCCAGAAGTCGACTAAACTGCCTTGTTTTTCTGGGTCTCGCAGGTTTTCTGCCCTTGATAGAGGGCAGTCACTGCTTTTCTATCATTCTCTACTCAGTGCAAAATATTTGAGTTTTCCTCCTCTGACAGGTTTCCACCTTACACAGCTTCCAGCGTTCACAGGTTTTTCTATAGTAGGCCTGCATTACTGGTGAAACCGTCAAAATGTAGAATGTTTACAAAAGCTCATTAATGATATTAAGCAAATAAAGGACAGAGTTAGGTTAAAACTGACACCATTTGACTCCTAGTTGAGGATTCTCTCAAAGGAAATCCTGGCAGTACCACAGGGCTCTTGTCAAATGGAGACACATCCTAGGTCCAGGGAAGCTGGATCCTATTCCTGGAGGCAGCTGCTCTCGAACACCACTGAGCCCAAGGTCTTGATCAGTCAAGTGCAGGGCCCTGTGTCACTCCTCCCCTCACATACACATACATCTTTGGGATCATCATGTCTCCACACCCCTTCAGAAGCACCATAGTTTAGCAATACTTCACCTATCTTGAATTTATCTGTTAAACACAAAATTCAGAATAACATTCTGGAAAAGTAGCCAGAGAAATAAGACAAACAAGCCAAAGGAATATCACAAAGCTCACCCAGTTCCACATTTTACTTATCCTACAAATAATTTCTCTTACTCATAATAAACACTAGCACCAGGGGTTGCTTAAAGATGACTGATGATAAGCAAAATAACCATCTGTATGTAAAAATCACTATTCTTCTGGGTTTTAGCTAAAGAGATAGTGCCGTATGGGAAGGAAAAAAAGAAAATGAGAGAGAGACAAAGACTGAAATACATACCCATATATTGCTTCATCTTCGGGACTAGGACGATTGAAAATTCTCGGGGCTGGTTTTGGTTGAGGGACTGTGGGTTAAACAACGTTTACCGATATCAAACCAGACTAATAGGAATTTGTTGGTTTGTTCTTAAATACAAAGATCACAAAATCCACAAAAATTGAAGTCTGTACCTTATGCTACATACATGTCATCACATGAAACAACAAAAACAAGGCTTTAAGGTAAAGTTTAATTTTGAGGCATTGTTATTGTTGTTATTAGGTGCCATCAAGTCGATTTTCGACTCAAAGCAACTCCATGTGACAGAGTAGAACTGCCCCACAGGGTTTTCTAGGCTGTAATCTTTACAGGAACAGATCACCAGGTCTTTCTCCCATGGAGCATCTGCATGGGTTCAAATCACCAACCTTCCAGTTAGCAGACGAGTACTTAACTACTGTGCCACCAGGGCACCAGGGCTACTTTGAGCATTAGCAAGTGCCAATGGTTTTGCAAAATAAGAAAAACGAACCCCATCTGGAGCAAGGGAGAATGAAGAAAACCAAAGAAACAAGGGAAAGATTAATCCAAAGGACTAATGGACGACAACTACCACAGCCTCCACCAGACTGAGTCTGGCACGACTAGATGGTGCCCGGCTACCACCACCAACTCCTCTGACAGGGATCATAATAGAGGGTCCTGGACAGAGCTGGAGGAAAATATAGAACAAAATTCTAACTCACAAAAAAAGACCTACGGGTCTGACAGAGGCTGGAGAAACCTCGAGAATGTGGCCCCCATACGCCCTTTTAACTCAGTGCTGAAGTAACTCCTGAGGTTTACCCTTCAGCCAAAGATTAGACAGGCTCATAAAACAAAATGAGACTAAAGAGGCACACCAGCTCAGGGGCAAGGATGAGAAGACAGGAGGGGACAGGAAAGCTGGTAATGGGGAACCCAAGGTCCAGAAGGGAGAGAGTTGACATGTTGTGGGGTTGGCAACCAGTGTCACAAAACAATATGTGTATTAATTGTTTAATGAGAAACTGATTTGCTCTGTAAAAAAAAAAAAAAAAAAAAAAAAGCTTCATCTAAAGTACAATAAAAAACAGGAAAAAAAGAAAAATGAACCTCTGAAATCCAAGATGTATAGTTATATGTACAAGAAGGTAGCATTTTTATAGCTTAAAAACCATATAATAAAACTATGGTTTTTCCATGGATCAATATTTATTTATGTCAAGTTATTATAATCTGTCTTGGAAGAAGTGCAACCAGAACGCTCCTTGGAAGCAAAGATAGTGAGACTACATTTCACATACTTTGGACACGTTATCAGGAGGGATCAATCCCTGGAGAAGGACATCATGCTTGGTAAAGTACACAGTCAGTGAAAAAGAGGAAGACCCTCAACGAGATGAACTGACACAGCGGCTACAACAATGGGCTTAAGCATAACAACAATTGTGAGGATGGTACAGGACTGGACAGTGTTTCATCCTGCTGTACCTAGGGTCACTATGAATCAGAATCGACTCAGCAGCACCTAACAACAACAACAACAACAGGAAGAGAGCAGGGTTAGAAGAATGGGATTGGGATCAAAGATGGGAGACAAAAAGGACCTCAACTCATCAAAGGTGACAGAATGTTACCAACATAACCAATTCTGTTTAAAAACTGAAAGAGCTGTTACATTCATTATATTTTCTCAACATTCAAAGAAAAAGAGAACAGGAGCTTCTTACACATATGGAAATGATTTTTTATAATTTCTCTCTCTGGCATTCCAGTCACCCTCTGGAATTACCGAGTATACAATCCTGAAGACAGCTGTTGAAAATAAGCAGGATAAAGCCTCACCTGGCGGTTCCTCTTGGTGTCTGGGCTCCTTGCTGGTCTCTATCACGGCAGCTGCAATATCACCAGTAGACTTAAATGGAGTAGGTGTGGCTCCCATCCTGGACAATCTGCCAGATGTGTCCTCTCTTGAACTTAAGCAGACATGATGTTAATGTCTCATGATGTGACAGACTCACAAATGCATGTGTGTGCACACTAACAATGAGGTGTGTACAAAGAAAAACACAAATCATCTCACCTGGGCCTTTCCTTCAGCTTTTCGTTGGAGGAATGATAATCGTAATCAGAATACTGCTGTCTTCTCTCATCTGGAGAAAATGATCGGTTTGACTCTATTTCAGAGATGTCTGGTTTCAAAAAGAAGAAGACGTTTTAATAAATTCTTTAAGGGTTCCACTGAAATTATACTATTCTCCAGGTAAGAAACACGGGAAATGGGCAAGAGGTAGGCAGTAAATGAGCTGTAAGTTTAGTCTTCCCTCGAAAAAACTTGATAGTTTTAAGGAAAAGGGCTTTAATTCATAAAGAAGATACCAAATTCAGAATTGTATGTTTCCAGCAAAGCTGCTATTGAAGATTCGCAACCCAATTACTGGGATCATATATATATACTCATTTTTACCAAACAAACCAGTGCTTCTCAAACTTCCATGTGCATACAGACCATCTAGAGAAACTGTTAGAAAGCAGTGGCTCTGGGGTGGGGCCTGAGATTCTCCAGTTCTATCAAGTTACCAGATGACGTTGCTGGTCCAAGGACTGTACTTTTAGTAGCAATGAAATAAACCATAACCTCCTAGGTTCTGGAACTAGTTCATAGGACCCTTTTGCTTCCTGAACTGACTCAGAGTAGAGGATACACAGGTATAGTGACTGACAGAGAAGACTTTTGGTATATTGGAAATCAAAGTAAGTCTTAAGGATTTATAAAGAAAAATTTTTAAAAGGCAACAAAATTCAGTTTTAAAATGAAAACTTAACATTTCCTAAACATTTCTGCACAAAAGCAATATTAGATGGTTAAGAAGGAAATTATCACGACTATTTTTACAAGATTAATGTGTTATCCTATGTATACTTCATATTCAAGCAATGAACGTAACTTTTTAAAAAGAGAAGAGGTAACATGGATCACTAAGCAGCGAATAGTACAATATCCAGTCATTCTGATCAATTCTTCATTTTTAGGATCTACCTATTGTGACTATCCTCCAAATCATTTTTTCTTTGCTATAAATACTAACAGCCACTTTTAAAAAAACAAAAACACAGAAGTGCAAAACTGACCAAATAACAAATATATAAATGATCTTGTTGGTTCTTTAAGCCACTTGTACGGACATGTTTTGCTTCCAGTGGCCTAAGTCAGAGTCTACTAGGAGCTCACAAGTGCACCAGAATTTCCCATCAGAAACCTAATTTTAAAAGACACTTTAATAAGAAACTATCAACCGAGCACTTATCTTTTACCACTAATGTTTAAAATGGAGGGTTTCCTCCGATAGCAAAAAGGCAGACCTCCCCGGGAGCCCATTCAAAGTGTGACAACCAGTAACTGTTGACTGCTGGCCTGATATGAACTCCTACAGAAGGTTCCCCTACAGTGAACTCAGGAAGTGGGTCACCTAAATGGAGACTGCTCCCCCAACCACCACAGGGCCACTGGGGCTCTGAAACAAGACAAGACAGATCTCTCAGAAATCCTTCTGGGAAGTGCCAGCCCCACCTCCTCTGAAATGGAGGATAGTCTGCCTGTGCTTCCCCTGAATGCAGCTCACATATAAGCAGCCCTCACAGAGCAGGGAAGGAAGCCTCAAACAAAATTGGAGAGCAACACCCAGCTCCGGGGGGGCTTGCTGGTTGTCGGTTTACTGACTAAAACCATAGTTGCAGAAACAAAGAGAAGGGAGTAATAACCAGAAAGAGAGGACTGCACTCACTGGCGGACAGATACATGATATCTCACCTGAGTGGTGATGCCCCTGCAGGTGGACAGACTGACCACAATGTGTTCTCCGATGTGTTTGGGAGAGACTGAAAGCTGAAAACTGAGACCTAAAACTTTCAAATCCTAATTAAACCAGGGAGGAAGAAGGAGCTAACAGAGAGTAAAAGGAAAGGATGAACACTCTGCCTGCCTAGTTTTTTTTTTTTTTTTTTACATAAAGTAGTGTGGGCAAAAACCCAAAATACTGGGGGAAACTGAGAAAGTTAACACCCTCAAAAATTCCATTGTCCCAATAACAAAAAACAAAATCACAAGACACACAAAGAACAGAATAATGATGGGCCAACCAAATGAACATGACGAAGGGAATGAAAGTGCATCTAGCGATGACCAAAAAATTGAAAAAATGGAAGTATATAATACAACAACACTAAACATAATTAAAGGACCAAGGGAAAACACTGACAAAGAGCAAAAGAAATAAGGAAAACAACACAAGAACAAAATGAGGATCTAAAACAAGAGATATTGCAACAGAAAGGAATAACTGAAATGAGAAACACAACAGAAGGACTTATCAACAGATTTAATCAGGCAGAAGAAAGAATCAGCAAATTAGAGGATAAGATAGTTAAAATTACGGATGCTGAAGAGCAACAAGGACAGAGGCTCAAGAAGGCTGAACACAGTTTAATAGAATTACGGGACAATAACAAGAGACCTAATATATACGCCATGGAATTCCAGAAGGAAATGAGAGAAAGGGACAGAAAGAATATTTGAAGAAATAATGACAGAAAATATTCCCAATCTAATGAAGAACATGAATCTACAAATCAAGGAAACTCGAAGAATCCCAAGCAGAATAAACTCAAAGAGATCTACACCAAGACACATTACAGCTAGGCTCTAAAAAGTAAAGATAAAGAGAGAATCCTGAAAGCACTAAGAGAGAAGCAAACAGTCACATACAAAGGATCCCCAATAAGATTAAGTGCCAATTTCTCCTCAAAAATACTGGAGGCCTGAAGGCAACACAATGATATAGTTAAAGTGTGAAAGATGAAAACTGTCAACAAAGAATAATATACCCAGCGAAACTGTCCTCCAAGAATAAAAGTGAAATTGAAATATTCCCAGACAAGCAGAAGCTGAGAGAGTCATAACCACCACTGGCCCTACAAAAAACACTAACAGAAGCTGAGTAGATAAAAGGGAAAAGACACTAGAAAGTAATTCAAAGCTATACGTAAAAAAGAAAGATCCCTAATAAACGGAAATGCATGAACAGGTACAAGGGCTGGAATAAAGTATTCATGCTAATTTGAAATGTTTTGCCCTTCATGTTTTTTAATAACCAATATATAAAAAGCAAGCATAAAATTATGTTACAGGGCACAAGAAATATAAAGACAATCACTGATAACAAAAAGAAAAGGGGGAAAAGAATGGTACGTAGAATTTCTTGTATGTTACTGTAGTTAAGTTGGTACCAACTTACCCTAGAATGTTATAAATACAAGCTGTTAAATGTAACATTCATTGTAACAGCTAAGAAAATACATAATAAATGTACACAAAAGGAAAGGAGAAAGGAACAAAAAAGACTCACTACAATAAACCAAAAAAAAAAAAAAAAACAACAACAGCAAGCAGTAGCAAAGGCAAACAAGGCTTAAGACGCACACACAAAAAAATGACAAAATGGCAAAAGTAAGTCGCTTCTTATCAGTAATTACAGTGAATGTAAATGGACTAAATGCTCCAGTCAAAAGGTACAGAGTGGCAGACTGGATAAAAAAACATGATCTAACTATATGCTGTTTCCAAGAGACACATCTTAAACTCAAGAACACAAATAGGTTGAAAGTGAAAGGATAGAAAAACATATTCCATGCAAATAATAACCAAAAAATAGCAGAAGTGGCAATCTTAATATCAGACAAAATGGGTTTTAGGATAAAACCTGTCAGAAGAGATAAAGATGGACATTACATAGTGATAAAAGGGTCAATTAATCAAGAAGATTTAACAATCATAAATATAGATGCACCCAACATCAGGGCTCTTAAATATATAAAGCAAACATTGATAGAATTGAAGGGAGAAATAGACAGTACTACAATAATAGTTGGAGACTTCAATATACCACTTTCAACACTGGACAAAACATCTAGAAAGAAGATCAACAAGGAAACAGAGGCATTCAATGCCACTATAAACTAACTAGACTTAATAGACATATACATAGAAAACTATGCCCCCAAACAGCATAATACACATTCTACTCTAGTGCACATGGATCATTCTCCAGGATAGACCACATGTTAGGACACAAGTCTTGATAAACTTAAAAAAGATTGAAATCATACAAAGTATTTTCTTGGACCACAACAGAGAAGCTAGAAATCAATAACAGAAAAAAACCTGGAAAATAAACAAACATACTGGAAATTAAACAACACACTATTAAAATACCAATGGGTCAAGGAAGAAATCACAGATTTCTTGGAGTCAAATGAAAATGAAAGCACAACATACCAAAACTTATGGGATGCAGCAAAGGCTGTATACAGAGAGAAACTTAAAGCGATACGTGACCACATGAAAAAAAGAAGAAAGATCCCACATTAACAGACTAACTCCACAACTCCAGGAACTACAAAGAAAAAGAGAAGAGCAAACTAAGCCTAAACCTACCAGAAGAAAGGAAATAATAAAAATCAGAGCGGAAATAAAGAAAATCAAAACAGAAAAATAATGAAGAGAATCAATAAAACCAGAAGTTGGTTCTTTTGAAAAGATTAATAAAATTGACAAACTTTAGCTAGACTGACAAAGAAAAAAAGAGAAAAGACGGAAATAACCAAAAAAAAAAAAAAAAAGAGGGGACACTACAACCCACCCGATAAAGAGAATTATAACAGAATATTTATCAACAACTATACGGCAACAAACTAGATAACCTAGATGAAATGGACAAATTCTTAGAAGCACACAACCTACCCAAACTGACTCAAGAGGAAACAGAATATCTCAACAGACCCATAACTGAGAGTCCAGAAATAAGCCCACACATCTATGGTCACCTGATTTTTGAGAAGAATACTAAGTCCATTCAATGCGGAAAGAAGAGTCTCTTCAATAAATGGTGCTGGGAAAATTGGATTTCCACATGCAGAAAAATGAAACAGGATCCATGCCTCACACCATACACAAAAACAAGTTCAAAGTGGATTAAGGACCTAAATGTGCAAACTAAAACCATAAAATTCTTAGAAGAACAAGCAGGGCCAAGCTTTCAACAATGGATTATTGAATATAACAGCAAAAGCACAAACAGCAGAAGATAAAACAAATAAATGGGCCTCAAAAATTTTAAACCTTTGTTCATCAAAAGACTTTGGCAAAAAAAGCGAAAAGACAAGCTACCAACTGGAAGAATATCTTTGGAAACCACATGTCCAACAAGAATCTAATAACCAAAATATATATAAAATTTCAACTTAACAACAAAAAGGCAAATAACCCAATCACAAAATGGACAAAGGGCTTGAATAGACATTTCGCCAAAGAGGACAATCAAGTGGCCACCAAACACATGAAATGACACTCAGCATCATTAGCCATCAGAGAGACACAAATCAAAACCACAATAAGATACCATTTCACTCCCGCTAGGATGGTTAATGTTAAAATAAATAAATAACAAATGTTGGTATGGATGGGGGAGACTGGAACCCTTAACCAACGCTGGGGGAATGCAAAATGTACAACTGTTGTGGAAAACAGCATGGCGGTTTCTCAAAAAAGTAAAAATAGAGCTACTATATGACCCAGCAATCCCACTTCTAGGTTTATATGCAAAAGGCCTGAAAGCAGAGACTTGTATGCCAATGTTCATTGTAGCACTATTCACAAAGCCAAAAGGTGGAAACAACCTAAATGCCCATCAGCAAATGAATGGATAAACAAAATGTGGTACGTACATACAATGGAATACTACTCAGCCAGTAGGAGAAATGAAGTCTTCACACACACTACAATACGGATGGAGTCGGAAGACATAACGCTGAGTGAAATATCATATTTTACATAAATAATGCACACCTTTTGCATTCATTTGCCAGTCACCCTCTGGCCTTGGGAGATATTTTTGTAAGCACACTATGCTGATTTTTTTTATATAGCAACATGTGGAAGAGGATTGGCATGACGGCACTTTTGAGGGTGCCTCGTGCAGGGGTGGGGGTGTGGCTGGCAAATAAACACAGGAGGTGCACATCATCTGTGTAAAATACAGTAAGTCAATCACATAAGGAGAAATAATGTATTACCTCACTTACGTAAAAAAATAAGAAAAGGCAAATGTATAGAGAACAAAGTTTATTAATAGTTACCAGGGGCAGGGGAAAAGAGGTGGTTAATGGTGATGGAAATACAGCACTGATTAAGGGTAGGGTGACAGCTGATTACTGTAAAAGCTGCAGATAAGTTGTACACCTGTAAAAAGTTGGATCAGCAAACAAAGTTGCGTGATAGATATACTTACGACAATGGGGACAAAAAAAAAAAAAAGAGTAGCTCCTGAAGCTGCTTATGTACAACTGAACGCCTCATGGCATTTGGTTCCTTGGTTTGGAGGTCTAGGGTCATGGTTTCATGGGACACCCCAGTTAACTGGCCTAATAACATGTTTAGTGCTTCTGTTCCACCTTCTAGTTTGTCGCATAGTGCCTGGGGTCTTAAAAGCTTGCAAGCAGTCATCCAAGGCACAACAATTGGTCTCTATTCGCCTGGAGCAACAGAGGAAGGAGTGTGAGGAATGGAAGGAGAATATGGAATGTGTGGTTAATTGCCTCCAAGAACTGCCTCCTTTGCCAAGAGACGAGAAGAACTGGATGGTGTCGGCTACCATTACTGAACATTCCAATCAGAGTCCATAGAAGAATCCTGATAAAAAGGGAAAAAATGCAGAACAGACTTTCAAAGCATTGTGCTCTTTTAAGAACTATCTATATAGGATCAAACTGGCAACAGCAACTCCAACAAATGATTTGATAGCAAACTCGTGGGGCAGTGAATTTATGTTAATGGAGGAGGAGCAACCCAGAAAAGGAGGGTGAGAGTGGTTGCACAACTAGAAAAATGTCATCAATGTCACTTAATGGCACATGTAGAAACGGTTGAAGTGGTATGTATTTTGCTAAATATAGTCTCAACAACAACAAAATACAGAGTAAAAAAAATGAAAGGGAGGGTTTTGTTGAAAATTTAATTTCAAGCTGAACAGCTATGCTAAATAGAGAGGAGAATGCAGAAAGCAACGGCCTTCCTTGCTAAGCTTACAATCTCATTACCTTCCATCTCTGAGTCGCTGTCATTCAAAGAAGGGATGTTGACGAGGGTCTGCTTGCTGTCTCGCCACACCACTAGCTGGAGTTTTCCTCTTGATTTTTCTATCAGTTTTCGAGCATCCGTTAAAGACATGTTCTCACTGACAGTTCCATTGATCTGTGTTTATGAAGAATGGTAATGTTATATGTGAGAAGCCCTGGTGGCACAACAGTTAAGGGCTCAGTTGCTAACTGAAAGGTTGTCAGTTCAAACCCACCCAGCAGCCCTGAGAAAGACCTGGTAACCTGTTTCTGTAAAGGTTATGTATAGCCAAGAAAACCCTATGGGGTAGTTCTACTCTTTCACATGGGGTCACTATGAGCTTGAATCAACTAGACTGCTCCCAGCAACAACAACAACAAAGTTAATTACAATACAACCATTCCTCAACAGAACAGGAAACTCCTATTTTCCCCTGCTAAAAATGTAACAGCTCTACTCAGATATTCAGTCATGGGCTTTGGAATGAATGACTGAATACAAATTAATTATCCTTTAAATTAAACACAACCAAGCATACCTGGATCCCCAGTGTAGGCATAAAAGAGCTCTAGTGTCCTTAAATCACCCTACTAATTTGTTTAATCTCCAAGCTCAAGACGATGGTTTGGTTCATTACTGGAGTGTATTTCATGACTGGAGAGATTTACAAAAACTATTAAATACTCACCATTAATAATGCCGCCAACTCTCCCTCTCAACTTTCCTTATTTTAGGAGCTTAAACTTTAATAAACAGAGAGAAGACAACAGTACTTGAGGTTTACAAAAAATCTAACAGTAAACTATACAAATCTCAAAGTCCGGTCTTTCAGATAAAAGTCATCTCAGGTAAACATAATCAATGTCACTGAATTGTACGTGTAAAAACTGTTGAACTGGCAAAATAAAAAAAAAAAATATATATATATATATATATATATAATTGCCAAGTCAACCATAGAAAAACAGGACTAAAAGAGCAGCACTGTGAGATGGTATTATCACACACAAAAATATCATCTCGTAATGCTGCCGTTTTAGTCTCATTTTCCTATTGATCCCTACCCCAACAAAACTTCACTGTGTTGGCCTGTGAATGTGAAAATGCAGACCATGAAGACAAGAATGAACAGGACTGTCCTCCACTCTCATCTGCCCACCTTGAGAATGATGTCTCCTTCATGCAGGTTGCCATCTTTAAAGGCCAGACCCGTTTGGGTCATTTCCTTTATGAAGATCTGACTCCCAAGCCGGAGACCATACTCTAGAAGACACACATACAAATTACACATATACCATCAACTTGTTCAGAAAATTTAGTCTGGTTCTTAAGACTATTTAAAAATATTTAAGAAAAATTAATTTTATAAATTAAAATTAATTTAGAATTTATATTCTACAAGACCACTGTGCTAGAGTGTTTTAAAAAGTCAATGTCATGAGCACCAAAAGAGATGGTGGCATTGTTCTAGATTAAATGAGACATAAAGACCAAATGCAAAGAGAAATGAAGTACTGATACATCCTATGGCATGGATGAACCTTGAAAATATTATGCTAAGGGAATAAATAAGCCAGACACAAAAAGACAAATACTGTGTGATCCCACTTATACAAACAAATGCATAAAGGCAAAAAAGTTGATGACTGGTTGCCAGGGGCTGTGGGAAAGGAGAAATGGGGAGTTGTTGCTGAAGGGATACTGAGTCTCTGGGGTGATGAAAAACTTTTGGAAATAGATAGTGGGGATGGTTGTACCACATGGTGAGTGTAATTAATGTTCACTGAATATATACTTAAAAATCATTACCCAAAACCCACTGCCATCGAGTCGATCCCAAGTCATAGTGACCCTATAGAACAGGGTAGAACTGCCCCATAGAGTTTCCAAGGAGCGCCTGGTGGATTCGAACTGCTGACCTCTTGGTTAGCAGCCGTAGCACTTAACCACTACCCCACAGGGGTTTCCTAAAAATCATTAAGATGGCAAATTTTTGTTATATATATTTTACCACAATAAAATTAAAACAAAACAATGCAAATGCAATGCACGAGCCTTCACTGCTCCTTGATCCAAAGTGGGAGGTGGCGTGAAAACTTCAAAATGGACTATTTCCACTGTTTGTTACCATCGAGTAGATTCCTACTCATGGCAACCCCATTTGTGCAGAGTAGAACTGCTCCATAGGGTTTTGAAGGCTGGGACCTTTCAGAAGCAGATCACTAGGCCTGTCTTCTGAGGTGCCTCTGGGTGGATTAGAAATGCCAGCCTTTCAGCTAATAGGCAAACACTTCATTGTCTGTGTCACCCAGGGACCATAAAATGAACTCTACTAT
The DNA here is from genome assembly GCF_024166365.1 of Elephas maximus indicus. Taxonomy (NCBI): domain Eukaryota; kingdom Metazoa; phylum Chordata; class Mammalia; order Proboscidea; family Elephantidae; genus Elephas; species Elephas maximus. The sequence goes on along the minus strand of NC_064827.1, from coordinate 84,473,421 downwards.
ATATTAAAGGGATATTAATGCTGATTTTCTTCAGTGTAATAATGATATTATGGTTATGCCAGAGAATGTTCTTATCCTTGGGAGATACCTACAACTTACTTTCAAGTGGTTCAGAAAAGGCACTGAGTGTGTGCGCACATGTGCGTTTGTGTAAATGTGAAGGGAGAAAAGGGAAAAAAGAGGGAAGGGGGAAAAGAAAGCAAATGTGGCAAAACGTTAAGTGGTAAAACTAGGTGAAAGCTATATGGGCATCTGCTATAAAATTACCGTTTTCAAAATGAAATGTTGGCGAGAAAAAACATAATTCCCTAAACTCAATAGGCATATTCTGCTGAAACTGAGAATTTCAATGAAATTGTCTGGAGAAGAGCACTGCATAAAGTATGCCCTTTGTCTGTAATAATTTAGATTGTGTGGGGTTTGGCATTTCAAAAAAAATTCATTGTAAAGAAAATGGGTAAGAGTATAAAAAAAAATATATATATATATGTATATTTTGGGGGGGGTAAATAAGACAGGCAAAGCAATAAACACTAAAACCAGCAGTTCTGTGGGTTTATGAACCTGGAATTGCTATCACAAGAGAAAAAACACCATTATTTCCTAGGAATATATACACTTAAGAATACTTTACATGCTATTCACACAACTCAAATTTTATTTATGAAACTTGTCAATATACATATTTTAAGAATGAATTTTGGTTATTTTAGAAAGCTCTCACAACTTAGCAGATTTCAAACCAGGCACATTCAATTTTCTTTTATTGTTGTTATTGTTCTGGGTGAGAATCTTATAAAAGTAAATAACTACCTACAATTTAGGATAGTTACGAAGTAGAATGAACCAAAAGGCTGGCTGTCCAAACTCAACCAGTGGCTCCATGGGAAACAAGACCTGGTGATCTGTGAACATTACAGCCTAGAGGACCCTCTGAGGCAGTTCTACTCTGTCACATGGGGTCACTATGAGTCAAAACTAACTCTATGGCACCTAACCTAACATGAAATAGATTTTTAAAAAAAAGGTTTTAAATGGCTTGCAGTACACTTGTCAACACCAGGTCCTACCACAATGATTAAAAGTGTTGAGGCTGTTTCCTCTCCCAATTTAGGAAGCTGAATAAGGGTAAGACTTCATCTGCTTTCATGAATGAAAACTCTCTACTGCTCAAAAGGCCTCATGGCCTAGAACAGAAGGCTATATAATACAGAACAGAAGGGTACACTAATAGAATTAATCACTAGGGTCACTATGAGTCGAAATCCACTTGACAGCAGTGGGTTTGGTTTTCAGGTTCATATACCACTCCTTTATCCTCTTAAAAACTGCACGCTTATTGTAAGGTTGCAAATAGATTTATTGGTACATGTATGTGAGCATCTCTTAAACGAAAAATAAGTAAATAAATAAATCAGTTGACCAGCTTCTAAGACATTTACCAGCAAGGCTATCTGGGGCCTGTGAAATGCAATAGTTTGCCATAAGAATGGGCCATATTTTTCTTAATTAAATGTAGGTCTTGCCTACTACCAGATTTCTTTTAAGAAACCTTTTTGGGTACTGGGTAAACAACCCTTGTCAGTGAGCACTAAGTCATTGTGCAATCTTAGCAAAAGGCAGTAAAAAAATCTTGTTTTAAAAAGTGGCACATTAAAAAAAGAAGAGTCCAGGTTTGGGAAACAAAATGGCCCAGAAGTAAAATGCTGCTTCAGCCAAGGGGCATGAGCCCCTTTTTTCCTTGATTCGCTAAGACCAGGCATGACTTGCACAACCATTTAAGACAGTGTCTTTAAACTGTGGCTTACAACCCACGAATGAATCTTGAAATCAACTCAGGGAATTGCAACCAGCACTATTCTTGCTGTCGTAAAGTACGTATAAAATTTGCCGTAATAATCGTTTTTAAGTGTACGATTCAGTGGCATTGATTACATTCACAATACTGTGCAACCACAACCACTGTTCGTTTCCAAATCCTCTTCAGCACCCCAAACAAAACCTCAAAACAAAAAACAAAAAAACTCAAACTCATTGCCACCAAGACAATTCCAACTCAAAACAACCCTGTAGGACAGAGTAGAACAGCCCCACAGGGTTTCCAAGGCTGTAATATTTATGGAAGCAGACTGCCACATCTTTCTCCCGTGCATTTGCTGTTGTAGATACTTCTTATAAGTGGGATCATACAATATTTGCCCTTTTGTGTCTGGCTTATTTCACTTAGCATAATGTTCAGCCTCTTTTTTTGTTATTATTAATGTAAACGGATCTTTCAGAATGCATTACATCGAATAAGTGTGGTTTCATGAAAGTGTGGCTCAGGTTTTTGATATCCACATGTGTCCATGTGTGCCTGGATATATGAGTTAAACGGTGCAACATGTGGCTCTCAATTAAAAAAAAAAAAAAGAAATTTGAAATATACTGTCTTAGGTAATTCAAGAACCTGGGCACCATGTCCTATAGAATGAGCACCAAACCTCTCTGAAGGAGGTCTCACGCCAAATTTCCTCTCTCAAAACTTCTCTACAGTCCTCTTTCGATCGGAGTGCCGGGTAGTTTTACTCTATAATTCTTAGAGGTTAATGAACTAATGTCATTATAAATGTATATAAAGATTCTGTGAAATCCTTAAACCTCCTAGGATGAACACTCCTCAAAGAGAATGGAACCTCAACTTTCACCCCCATTTTCTGGGACTGGGCTCCAGGTATCCCATTATTCACATCCCTGCATTTTTCCTCTGGTATTTTTTTTTTATTTCAACATGGGAAACCCTGGTGGCGTAGTGGTTAAGTGCCATGGCTGCTAACCAAAGGGTCGACAGTTCGAATCCACCAGGTGCTCCTTGGAAACTCTATGGGGCAAGTTCTACTCTGTACTCTAGGGTCGCTATGAGTCAGAATTGACTCGACGGCACTGGGTTTGTTTTGTGTTTGTTTTCAACGGGCACCTAGTTACATAACTCAACTCTTCCTGCTCCTTTAGAAAGACTAAAAAACAAACCCTCCCATTCTATAGGCTATTTTAGATGCTAACCCAAACCTAAAAAGCAAGAACTCTTTCACTTTGCATTATCAGGTGCTCTTCGTTTTATTCCCCTTAGAAAGAGAACAATAGATATGTTACAAGGAATTCAGAAAGTTAGAAGATAAGAATCGATACTAGAGATACATCAACACTGGGCTCAGAGCCTTGCTTTCCATCGTCTAGTTCCAGGAGACGGAGTTTGAGTTTTAGCTGCACCACTTATTTATTGGCTTCAAGATTCAGAGAAGTCGCTCTCCCTCTCCATTTCAGAATCCTCGCCTTTGAGCTGCGGGTACTATTAGCTTCTCTAGCTGCCAAACAGGGCATTAGTGAATCTTTGATGTGGTTAAGTGTGTGCAAGTGCTCCAGGAATGCAACGTGGGAAGGGCAGACTGGGCCAGAGCCGACCTCAGCCATGGGCATACCAAAAACCTCTCTGTATTTTGGTATTCCTGATCTGTAAAATGGAAACCCTGGTGGTGCAGTGGTTAAGTGCTGCGGCTGCTAACCAAGAGGTCAGCAGTTCGAATCCACCAAGTGCTCCTTGGAAACTCTACGGTACAGTTCTACTCTGTCCTATAGGGTCGCTATGAGTCAGAATCGACTGGACAGCAATGGGTAAAACTGGAATGAAGCCTCCTACCACATAGTGTTCTTAAGAAGATTAAGGAAGAGAGTATTTGTTTAGTATAGTCCCAGGCATACAGCAGGAACCATCAAGACTGGATAGATTTCTGTTCTACAGCCTAATCTGGTGAGTAGAATCTGAGGTCTTAAAAACTTGCAAGCAGCCATCTAAGATACACCTGAAGAAAACCCAAATTCAGAGAAGGAACCAGTCTATAGTACTAATTGTCTATATGAATCACAGCCTCCTCTACCCTAAGACCAGAAGAACTAGATGGTGCCCAGCTATCACTACCACTATTAAGGTCACAATAGGTGGATCGTGATAAAAAGGGAGAAAAACGTGGAACAGAACTTCACATTCTTATGAAATCCACACTTACTGGACCCACTGAGACTAGAGGACTCCCCAAGACTACTGCCGTGAGATACGCCTTAAACCTTGAACCGAAACATCCCCTGAAGTCATCTTTTAGCTAAATAGCAGGTTAGCTTATAGGGAATATCACCCTTGAATAACTGCACTCCTTTAAAAAAAACATCTGAATGAGATCAAATGGTCAACAGTCACTCTAAAGCATAGATGAGAAGGTTGGGGGCAGTGAGACTAGGTTAATGGGAATGGAACAACTAGAACAGAAATAATGAGAATGTTGACACAATGTGAAAAATGTAACCAATGTCACTGAACAATATGTGTAGAAATCGTTGAATGGGAACCTGTTTCGCTGTGTACACGTTCACCAAAAATACAATACTTAAAAGAAAGACTAGGTGCAATATTATTATAGCCATGAATATTATTCAGCCACGAAAAGGAATGACATTCTGATGTACACTACAGCTTGGATGAACCTCACCAACACTATGCTAAGCGAAAGAAGCCAGAGAGAAAAAGGCCACGTACTATATGATTCCATTTATATGAAACACCCAGAATACAGAAATCCAGAGAGACAGACAACAGATTAGTGGCTGCCCAGGGACGAGGAGGGAGGGCGGAATACAGAGTGATTGCGTAATGGGTACTGGGTATTCTTCTGGGATGATGAACAAGTTTTAAAACTACAGAGATGGTAGTTGTATAACATGGTGAATACACTAAATACCACTGAATTATACACTTTAAAATGGTTAATTGTATGTAATGCAAATTTTACCGCAATTAAAAAAAAAAAAAAAAAAAAGAGAGAGATTAGTTGGAATATATTCCTTTATAGTGGGTTCTCCAGCTTGGAATCTATCAGGATCACCAGGAGGGCTTCTTAACTTGTAGACTGCTGGGGCCCCTCCCAGAGTTTCTGACTCAGAAGGTGTGGGGTGGGCTGAGAACTCGCAATTCTGGTGAGCGTTCAGGTGATGCTTGTGCTGCTTTGATAGTCACTGGCACAGCAGTTTAAAGCCGATTTTCTGGAGCCCGGTTCTGCCACTGACATACAACTTCGTGCAAGTCAGTTAACCTCTCGATGCCTCAGTATCCTTGTTTACTGAATGAAGATGCAAGAGTAACTCCCTCAATGGGTGGCTATAATGATTAAATGAGTTAATGCATTTAGGTCAGTGCTTGGCACATAATAAGCACTATGTGAGGGTGAGCTATTATTATTACAACAGTGCTTTTCTTAAACACACACACGCATGCTCACAACCACCACCACCACCTTTCGCCAAGCATAACTACCTTCATTTGCTTTGCTTTTTGTCAGAAGGACTCCAATGGGCCGGTCTGAGTCCTGCTGGCCAGTGTGGGCTGGCCGTCCCCTCAGCTCAGGGCTGGGGCTGCGGGAGTAGAGGTGCTCCCGGCTGTGGCTCCGGGACATTTCATAGCGGGCATCGACCTGGGCTCTGCGGCTGTACTCCACAGACGGGCTATAGGGCCGGTCGTATGCCTGGTTGTAGGTTCGCTCATAGCTCCCTTCCCGGTCGATGCTCCGTCCGCGGCTACTGTCCCGGGCTCCCCCGTAGTCATGGTCCAGGCCCCGCTCCAGGCTCTGACCGCGGCTGCGGTCCTGGCTGGGCAGCCGCTCCCGGCTCCGTGCCCGGTCGTGGGGATGTCCCCGATCGGGGCTTTCATCCCAGCTGCGGCTTCGAGCACCATGGCTGCTATGCCAGCTCCGCTCGCTGTACCCACTGCGAGCACTTCTGCCATCAAACTCATCCATCACCTCAAAAGCCCGGTCATCGTGATCCACAGGAGGGCTGTTCTGCAGCGGAGCCAGCTGGACTTTCCGGGGCCTCTTGACCACCTATTACCAAAACAAACACAGTGAGGATGCAGGATGTTACAATAAATATACAGTCTGTGGTGCTTAAAAGCTCTGGTTGTAGCTTCAGTAAAACTGTGTCTCCCTGCCAACTCACTACTCACTCACTGAGCCTCAGTTTCCTCACCTGGAAAACAGGGACAATGAAGCCCACACCTCATAGGGCTGAGAACAAAATAAGACAATGAATACAAAGCTCTGGGCACAATACCTCAAATTAAGCTAATAGCACGTGTCTTAGTCATCTAGTGCTGCTATAACAGAAATACCAACGTGGATGGCTTTAACAAGGAGAAATTTATTTTCTCACAGTCTAGTAAGCTGGAAGTCCAAATTCAGGATGTCAGCTCCAGTGGAAGGCTTTCTCTCTCTGTCGGCTCTGGATGAAGGTCCTTGTCATCGATCTATCCCTGGGCTATGAGCTTCTCCACACAGGAACCCCAGATCTGCTCCTGGTACTCCTTTCTTGATGGTATGGGGTCCCCAACTCTCTGCTTGCTTCCCTTTCCTTTTATCTTTTGTAAGATAAAAGGTGGTAAAGACCACGCCCCAGGGAAACTCCCTTTACATTGGATCAGAGAAGTGACCTGAGCGAGGATGTTACATCCCACCCTAATCGTTTTTATCCACAGGCAGAGATTATGATTCATAACACAGGAAAATCATAAAATGGAGGACAAACACACGATACTGTGAATCATGGCCTAACTAAGTTGACACAAATATTTTGTGGACACAATTCAATCTATAACAGTATTATACCTCCAAACTCTGCTTCTACTCAGAGTGTGGAAAGCCCTAAGGGCCCATTGCTAAGTTACAGAAATTAAATGAAGATCCAGAAAGTGAGACATTCTATATACAGCTGGCCTAGAATCTTCAACAAGTCAATGCCATGAAAAAAGGGTGGTGTGGAACCATGAAGGCTGGATGAGCCCTTGAAACTACTGTCCCAAGATAATCTTTAAACCTGAAACCAGAAATGTTCCCTGAAGTCATCTTAAAACCAAACAATAGTTTATTTAGCTTAACTAGTAAAGAATGTCTGCCAACAACAAAAATAAAATAAATTATGGGAAAAAAGGGGGGAGGGTAGAGGAAAGGAGAGACCCTTCCAGATTAAAAAGGACTAAATCTAGACAAAACCATCATTTGAACATAATAACCAAATGCGATGAGTGAACTTTAATTGCATACCGGACAGGAACAAAAAAAGTCTACCAAAGACATCCTGGGATATGGACGGAATATTAGATGCTATCGTGGAGTTGGAGCCCTGGTGGCGCAATGGTTAAGAGCTCAGCTGTTAACCAAGAGGTCAGCAGTTCAAGTCCACCAGCCACTCCTTGGAAACCCTATGGGGCAGTTCTACTCTGTTCTGTAGGGTCACTATGCGTCGCAATCGACTCAATGGCAATGGGTTTGGTTTTCTGGTTTACTGTGAAGTTACCATTAATTTTCTTAGATATGATAACAGTATTATGGTTACGTAGAAGAACGCCCTTATTCTTAGGAAATGCAGGCTGAAGTACACGGGACTGAATTGTCATGATGTCTGCAACTTTCCTTCCAATGGTTCACCAAAAACATGTAAGTGTTTATATACATACAGACACAGATCAAGTCAAGATGGCAAAATGTGAACACTGTAGAATCTAGGTAGAAGATATGTGTTTATTATACTAAGCTTTCAACTCTTATTTTTGTTTGAAAATTTCCATAACATAACGTTGAAAAGAAATTAGATATCACATGTCCAGTGCATCCCCTAGCCCCGCCCTTAACACACTGTGCTATAACACTTGATTTATGTGTCCGCTTGCCCCAAGGAAAAGCCTACCTCATGCAGCACGGACTAGCTCCAGGGCCCAGTGGCATATGGCTCATAGCTGATCCTCAACCAATGTTTGTTGAAGGGATAAATTGAGTGAATGAGTGAATGCTATGGACTACCACAGTCTTCCAAGAAACTCTAGTCTGTTAAGACATAACAGATCTTATTTGGGCCTTTACAAATGATGTTATTTGTTAATTTTTTTCTTCTAAATTAATACTGTTTTATCTATTCTCTTAGGGAATAACTGCCTAACCTGTTACTTGAGGCAGACTAACTCAGATGAGAGAAGTATTGGTCTCAGAAGTTCGGAGAAAGACTAGTTGAAAAGGCCAAACCCGTACCAAATTCACCGCCATCGGGTTGATTTTAACTCATAGTGACCCTAGAGTACAGAGGAGAACTGACCCACAGGGTTTCCAAGGCTGTAATCTTTATGGAAGCAGACTGCCACATCTTTCTTGCATGGAGCAACTGGTGGATTCAAACTGCTGACCTTTCAGTTAACAGCTGAGCGCTTAACCACTGCGCCAGCGGAGCTCCAGTTGAAAAGGCAGGAAAGGATAACTGACTTACATCTTTACACCATCTGTAACATCCCCCTCCAAAAGTACTGAGGATACAAGAGATGGCCCCTAGATTACCTAATTCTGTCAAATGCTTAAAAGCAGAGAGGTTAATTTCCTTCTGGGCATACAAAGAAAATGCTACTGAGGCAAGCTGGAAGCAAACCAGGACTTACGATGACAGCGATCTTCCCGCTTTTTCTCAGCTGCTGAACAGCAAATGAATGGAGCACGTCCTCCATGGGGGTGCCGTTGACCATGACCACCCTGTCATTTTCTCTGCAAACAAAAAATAAAAGTGGGTCATGAAAACACTCATCTATTCTTTTAAAATCATTCATTAATGAACAACTAGAAGCAACAAACTGATCCGAAATGTCTATTAAAGAAAGGAGGTCAAGGGCCATGCAGCCCACTTTGACAGTGTCCACAGGAGGCCACTGGGGAGAAGGATGCTGCCCTTCCCAACCCTCAGGGTCACTCTAGGAGGCACTCAATGTTGCTGAGGTCTGGGAACAAAAAGGAACTTCTGTATCAAGCCCTCTTTACCCAAGGTGTACTGTGGGCTTCAGAAAGCCCGCAAATATTCTCCAAATTAGGTTTATATCCACATGTGCTTTTTTGGAGGCGAAAGGGTCAAGAGCCTGCCTCAGAAATGCTGAGGTTACAGAGCCCGAACTACCGTATTGTATGCAAATAATGCACACTATATGGTGTTTTCAACCACACAACTCCCTCACACATTATTTTCCTAGGTGTGCCGTGCACGTTATATGTGTGGGCACATTATTTACATGGATGTGGTATCTGCAAATAGTGCGGGGATTACTTTAGCTTATCCCAAAAATTATTTACAAATTCTACATTGCTGTGTGAGAAAGACAACTCTCTTTGAAATGATCATAGAGATTTTAAATACCAACAGAACCTAAACTCTTGAGCTATCTGGCCAAGGCAGCCATATATTTGATTAATTTTAGGGTCTGTCCTGAGAAATGATCCTGAGGGGACCCCAGGCATGCATCTTTTAAAATGGCATTACCTCTTCAGGCCCAAAGGATGGGAGTTGGAAAACTTGTGTCAATGGAGTAATTCTACCAATTTCCAAATCATTCTTGCAAATAAGATAATCATTAAGCCAGAGACTCATTAAATTCCTAAGGAATATAAATTAAAACAAATATAAACAGTGTTGGATAGACATTAAGCCCACTGTCGTCGAGTGGATTCCGACTCATAGCGACCCTATAAGACAGAGTGGAACTGCCTCACAGGGTTTCCAAGGAGCAGCTGATGGATTCGAACTGCTGACCTTTTGGTTAACAGCCTGAGCTCTTAACCACGGCGCCACCAGGGCTCCTTGGGTCGGCATTAGGGAGAGGTAAAAAGCACAGCAATTTCACACTCCATGTTCAGAAGATGCCTAAACCAGAAATGATGTTGGTAACTAACTTTCTATGGAAATAACTGCCGCCCCCAACCCTGTGTCCCCAAAGGTTGTTGTGTAGATGTTCCGAAAGGTTTGAGGATTATTAAAACACAACGTGTTATGGTCCGAATTCCTGCTTGAAGACTTTTTAAACTCTACATAAGCTTTTTTCTTTTTTTTTTTTTTAACATGCACACCACCCAGTGCACTGTCTCCAGCTGGCCAGGGGGGCCAGCCGGGACTGGGGTTGAGAAGGACACTCACTGGAGCAGCCCATCGGCAGGTCCGCCCGGGAGCACATCAGAGATGACGATGGATGTCTCTCCATTTTCAAAGTGCGGGTTGTCTCTGCCTCCAGACACCGCAATTCCAAATCCTCTTTTGGAATCCTAATCATTGGGGTTAGGAGGAAAATAAAAAATCCTTCTGTAAGAGGATTTCAATTTCAAGATTTCTTATAACCACTGAATACAATAAAATTTGAACGAATAACCAGGGAGCTCACGAACAGGCAGCCTACAGAAACATATCAGAAGCAAAACAAGGCGTCAGCGCAGTGGGCTGGCAGGTGCGTAAAGGGAATTCCTTATCAAAATGAAATAGCCTTGTGAAAGGTGGAAAAAAACAACAGAATAGACCAGGGTTATCAGTGGAGCTGGCAGGAGACAGGAAATAGCATTTTTGTCCAAACAGGGATGTGCCGTTTGAAGTGGCAAAGGTATCTGTTTGCATCATGCTGGCCTAAGCTGGAACAATTTCCGTAATAACTGAAACTGTGCTCAAACTATATTTTCAAAGCATAGCTTTAACTTCAAGTAAGATTAGCTACTGTTTTCATTTTTATATAGGTGAATTTTTTTTTTTTTTTTAATTTTGTAACATGCATATCAACCACTGCACCTTGTCTCAAGCCAAAGGGGCTGGCAGAGGCTGGGGGAAGAGAAGTTAAAATGTAAACGGATGAAAAGAAAATGGATTTTAAAGACAAAAGAAAGTCTGAGCATGAACTAAATTCTGAGATGTTACAAAAAAGTAAAGCGTTTAACCCTTTTTCCACATGCTTATAAGAAAGACAAATTTACTACATCCATGATGGGCCCAGAAATGTGTGACCGGAGACCCAAATAATATAAAATCCTAAGTCATTTCAGTTTTTTAAAAAATTCAGTTCACAGGTTTCATTCCAATCATATGGGTTTATGTGATGATGTAACCCCAGATCAGGATTTGATTATATAAAATTCTACTCAGTGAATATAAGAAAATCTTTCCCCCAAGGAAAAGGACACACGCGGGGTTCACTACACCAACTGATTATAATTACAAACTCAAAAGAAGTTGGACTGTTGTCCTTTACTAATGTGGTTTTGAGTTTGGCAGCAGCATCACCTGACACCTGGTTATATGCGAAGACATCTCTATCCTCTATCTGCCACCACCAGGTGTCGCTGTGTTGATTCTAACTCATGCCAACCCCATGTGTGTCAGAGTAGAACTGTGCTCCATAAGGTTTTCAGTGGCTGGTTTTTCAGAGGTAGATAGCCAGGTCTTTCTTACAAGGCGCCTCTGGGTAGCCTTGAATCACCAACCTTTCAGTTAGCAACAAGAAGAGTGATAATGTTTGTACCACCTGGGGACACCATCTAAATCCAGCTTATTAGCCACACACAAATCATCTACAGACTTGTCAGTGCTACTCCTGTTAGTAGAGTTGGGCTAACACCTATCATGCCTACTTCACACTTTGCTGTCAGAATAAAAAGGAAGAAACTAACAATTATTAAGAGAGCCCTGGTGGTACTCAGCTGCCAACCAGTGGTTCGAACTCACCTAGCAGCTCGTGGGAGAAAAGGCCTGGCAATCTGCTCCCATAAAGATTATAAGCCTAGGAAACCCTATGGGGCAGTTCTACTCTGTTAGATAGAGATGCTATGTGTCGGAATTGACTCGATGGCATACAACATTTTTAAGCACGTATTATGTACCTGACCCCATGTACTAGAAGCTGGATGTATTACCTAATTTATTCAAGGGGACAATACCTGTGAAAAAGACTTTACAAATTAAGTAAAACAGATTTACATGTGGTAATACTTCTATTTTCAATTTCCATTGCAGAAAAACCCAGAACATTTTAATTTGACTAATGCAACCTCTCTTACTATAATCAGAAGTGGGACAAGGAATAACATCCATGTCTCCTGATTCCTAAGCCAATGTTTTTGTAATTTAATTTGGATTCACAACTCACTGAGGGATATTAAAACTATAGAAGTTGTCATTCCAGTTAATTTAACAAATAATAAGTTGTCCTTGAATAGTACAGATTATTTTCCTTTTTTCTCCTCCCCTCCCCTTCTCTTTCTCTTTTATAACCTGTCCTGTCTGCAGATAACTTCATTGCCATCGAGTCTATTCCAACTCATTGCAACTCTATAGGACAGGGGAGAACTGCCCCATAGGGTTTCCAAGGAGTGGCTGGTGGATTTGAACTGCCGGCCTTTGGGTTAGCAGAAGAGCTCTTGATAGGTGACTGTTATTAAACAGCCTCTAAAATCTTGGCTGCTAACTGAAAGGCTGGCAGTTCGAACCCACTCAGCAGCTCCACAGGAGAAAAGCCTGGCAATCTGCTCCCATAAAGATTACAGCCTTGGAAACCCTACGGGGCAGTAAGATCATCCTATAGAGTCGCTATGAGTGAGAAACAACTTGACAACACCCAACAACAACAACATTTTCTACACTATACAGACCTTAGCCAAAAAATACAATAGCACGCGCATCTTTGTTAGCTCCGTAATTATTCCCAGCTGCTACCTAATGTGGGCAAAATCAAGGACACGACTGTGGCATACATTCTATGTGCAGCACTTACCTTTTGTAGGGTCACAGTGTACTGTTCCCATATCAGTTCTTCCATGCCGTGGGCCTGTTTTAAAACAATCAGAAACAATCCAGTTAAAACCACAGGCATTCCAATACTAGAAATAAAACTGTAGTTTAAACCGTCTTATCTCCATATAAAGTTCAATTCACATTTTCTATATGCCAAAAAGAACTGCTGTTTACTAGGAATGTTAAGCTACTATTTTCAAGCACATTCTCCTTTAACGAGACAGCAGTCTTAACAATATTAGAAAACTAGTGAAATACAGAGTAAGAGATAGACCCTAAAAATAATTAAATATTCAAAGTCTTGAACCCTTTCATTATTACCACTCCAAAACACTGCCATTATAAAACCCTTTTTAAAAAAGTCTAGAGAATTTCAAATGGATATTTTTTTCTTTTCTTTTTTTTTTAATATCTTCCCCTCCTTCCCATCAAAGGTGATCTTCTGGGCAAGTTTTCTGCATTTTCATGTCTAAAGGAATCCTTGGCCTTATCACACAGTGTGTCTAAGTGGGGAATGTGTGGGATCCCTCAGACTTTTCTCCATCAGTACTGCTGGGCGCAAAAGATATAAACAGACCTCTAGGGCTTCTGTTTCTGACAATATGCCAAACTAGATGTCTGAAGAATCCCTAAAAATAGTGGATATCATTTAAAAAGAAAAAAAAATTCATTAGATGACAGGAAATACTTGAAGGCTAGAAATGCCAAAAAGCACTAAGCCAGAGAGCTGAGCCAGCACCGGAGCAGGCATTTAAACAGGAGGCTGAGGAAAGAGAGAAACTGTAGGATCCAAACAACTCGACAGCAACGGGTTTGGTAGGATCCTAGCAGGGTGGGAGGTCAGACCAGACTGGGTAAATAGGGGAAAAAACACTGTCACCCAGATGGAGATGGCTGATACTGCCTGGCTCCAAGTGATCAGAGTTTTGAGATTAAAAAATAGAATTCAAAATACCTGTAGGGTTAAAAACGGTTCCCAGAAAAAGAGGGATGTGTGGATTTCACTGGTTCACACTATAGCTGGCTCCCAGGATGCCTGGGACAAGGTACTCCTATGTTGGCTGGGGAACACGAGCATCCAAAAAGAGGTGATGTTTACATTAAATGCAAGCACGTTTACACAACGAAACACGTGTCGTTGTACCTGTGTGTCACGGAGGGGATTCCGACTCATAGCAACCCTACAGGACGCAGCAGAACTGTCCCACAGGGTTTCCAAGGCTATTATCTTTACAGGAGCAGACTGCCAAGTCTTTTCTCCCAGGGAGTGGCTGGTGGCTTCGAACTGCCGACCTTCAAGTTAGCAGCCAAAAGCTTAGCCACTGCACCACAAGGGCTCCTTATCAAATATGTAGACACTGAAGATAATTATTTAATTTCTATCTTTTTTTTTTTAAGTTTGTTAATCATAATGATTGTGTTTTCAACTAAAAAAAAAAAAAAAGAGTGTACATGTGTTTAACATTTTCAGGTCTTTGCCCTGTTGGTAGAAGTGGTGGGAATATAAATTGGTACAAACCTTCTAAAGGACAAATTACCTACATGCATAAAAATTTAAAATCTGCATACCCTTCAATCAACCAATTTTCACTCTAAGAATTTATTTTACAGAAATATTTGCATAAGTGCACAACACAAAGGTGTAAGTTTGCTGACAGCTGCTTGAAATCTTTGAAATAGAAACTAATGAAATGTCCAACAATAGGGGGTTGGTTACATATATACAGGTCTATACTTTTTTTTTTTTATACTTAAATGTCCATGATAGATGGGGGTGGGGAAGGGCTGATCAAGACATAAGACATCATGCCTTGTTCCTATCTTCATAAACATATATTTATATAAGCATATGAGGAAAAGGTCAGAAGAATACCAAAAAATGTAAAGTTTTTCCAGGAGCTGCGGTATCGCAAAGAATTTTTATATGACCACATTACTTTTAGAATATATTTTTTATTTTAAAACTAAAAACCGCAAACTCTCCATTGTAAGTTTTGGGTTTAAAATTTTTGTCATTTAGCTAAATAAATGAGTTGCTACAAAATCTTATTAAAATAGTGGCACCCAAGTAGAATGAACCTGACTTTTGAAATTCAAGTTCTTTCAGAATGAGATGTGTTTCCTGTGGGGATAATTTAAATTAGATTCGTCATACAGAAGATTAATGCCCCACCATTACTACTGCCAATAAGACTGAATCAAATTTTTAATCAGACCTTGCAGTTAGTTGCCAGGAGCCTAAAGACTTCATCAACTATACTTGAAACAGATCAGATTATTTAAGGGTTAATGGGCTGTGACATAAACCATTAATTACTTAAAAGTAATATTAAAAGAATATGTTCCACTGAACATATAAATATATATGTTTAAAATCTTAATCTTATATAAACATAAAATCTTAGCTTTAAGGTAGGAAAATTATAGTAAAAATAAATTTTAATAGCTCCTTTGAACATTAAAAATACATCCTAATTAAGTTATTTAGTGAAAGAGCTATGACCTTTTGTGAAGGTCTCACACAAAACCATTCATTCATTTACTCAAAGAATATTTACTGAGCACCCACTATGTGCCAAGACTATGGTTTTGGACACTTCAGATGCATCAGTGAACAAAACAGCCAGAACCCTTGTGGAGTTTACCAATCATGAGTGGGCCTAACAAGCAAAGAACTGAGTATCTTGCCTGCCTCATTTATATACTGTCTTCTTTTCAGAAACACACAGTGCCCCATATAATCACACTGTTCCTCAGAATATCAATTCTGGGTACATCCCTGGGGACAGGCTGGCAGCGTGCAGCAGCTTAGCTAAACGATCAGTCCATGTCTTTTAAACTGGGCCACTGGGCTTCAGCCCCACCCAACCGCCTCAGTATTTGCAGATCACAGAACTGCTATTAATATTTGGACTCATCTGTGTGAATGCAAGCAGGTAGCTGCTTAGCATTTGGGGAGCTTTATATATAGGGCCAAAGGAAAAGCACACATGTATCAGATACGTGCATCCCACCAGGCTGAATCCAGGGAAGAGAATCAACAGAGATCAATTAGCCTCATCAGAGAAACAATTTTCTGATAAGACTTAACCGCTCTACACCAAACCAAACCCACTGCCATCAAGTCAATTCTGGCTCATAGCAACCCTACAGGACAGAGCAGAACTACCACATAAGGTTTCCAAGGAGCAGCTTTGGTGGATTCTAACTGCCGACATTTTGGTTAGCAGCCGAGCTCTTAACCACTGCGCCGCCAGGGCTCCAAGTGAAAGAAGCCAGGCTGAAAAAGCTATGTGATGTATGATTCTCACTCTCTGTGACATTCTGGAAAAGGAAAAACTATAGAGACAGTGAAAAGATCAGTTGCTGGCAGGTGCTCAGGGGAGGGAGGAAAGGGATGAATAGGTGGAGCACATGGCATTTTTAGGGTGGTGAAACTATGGTATACGACGCCGTAATAGTCGACATGTGATGTCACGCATTTGTCAAAACCCACAGACCTATACAACACAAAGAGTGAACGCTAATGTAAACTATAGACTTTAGTTAATAGTAGTGTATCAGTAGTGGAGGAAACCCTGGTGGCGTAGTAGTTAAGTGCTACGGCTACTAAACAAGAAGTCGTCAGTTCAAATCTGCCAGGTGCTCCTTGGAAACTCTATGGGGCAGTTCTACTTTGCCCTATAGGGTCGCTATGAGTCAGAATCGACTCGATGGCAGTGGGTTTGGTTTTTTTTTTTTTGGTATCAGTAGTGGTTCACCAACTGTAACAAATGTATCACAGGAATGCAAGATGTTAAAATAAAAGACATTGTGTTTGTGGGGGGGGCAGGGTATGTGAGAACTCTGTACTTACTGCAAATCTTTTCTGTAAATCTAAAACACAAAATCTATTATTAAAAAAATGGGGTGCCTAGTGGTGAGTGAGTGAACAAGGGGTATCTGATTGCTGGCTAAGGACTTAATACTAAATATTTTTTAATGCAGTTCAGGTTTTTCAAAGTGAAAGAGTAGAAGAAAAGTGTGAGAACTTCAAATGGAAGGGAGCGCAGGGCAGGTGGCCATACCAGTAGTTGGACAGGTACATGGAAGGCAGTAGAGGTTAGCTGAGAGGGAGCAGCTGGGAGCAGAAGGCTTCAAGTCACCTTTTCAACCCAAGGTTCAACATTCCAACCACCAGGAGGTCCCTAACAAAAAAAACACACAAACCTTTGCCATCAAGTCGATGACCCTGTAGGACAGAGTAGAACTTGCCCCATGGGGTTTCCAAGGAGTGCCTGGTGGATTCGAACTGCCGACCAAAGTAGCCACTACGCCACCAGGGCTCCAGGAGGTCCCTACAACACGCCTTTAATCAGTTCTGCCTTATCACTTTCACTTTTCATGTAAGTAGTGTTAATGACAACCCCCACGTTATAAAACAAACCATTCCTAGATGACATGGGAAGTTAAAAGTGAGCCAATTTCCTACCATAAATAAAAAGCTTTGTATTAACAGAAAGGTATTTGTGTGCAGAAAGAAAAGAAAGGAAAGGCAAAGAGTGATTCGATCTGTCTTGTCAAAAAATCATCAACCTGTAATAATGTTCCTTCCCTTTGAAAAACATCTTGGCCACATCCGTAAAATCTTGTATTTTATGTAAAGAGTCTGGAAGCTTGTTAAAAATCAATCAGAAGGCAGATTCTGGAAGTCCTCACTGCCCTAAATCTCCCTCAATAGCCACTTCTAGGCTCTTCGTCCACAGGCTGCTGCTTCACAGTGATGGAGGCCAGTTTATTACTAAAGCTAGAGATTAATCAAAAGCTACCGTAAGAGACATGTTTGATTAAAGTCCCAAGCTATAAAAGTAAACACACATACATTACACGACTACCCATGTTCAGGCTAAAAGGGGGGGAAAAAGACATGTGAAAAACGTTTTTCCTGTAATTTAGAAGCCTAGACATGAGAATAAGGATATAGATCTCTGCAGTATAAGAAAGCAAAAAGTTTCCAAACAAACAAACATCTTATTCGAGGCAGTATTTAAAACTAAGCCCAGGAAGCCAAATGGCATTTGCAGATCCCTGGGAATCAAGCCTTGAGTTGATGGATCCCATAAGGGGGACAGACCTGTTTCATACACGTCTGCTAAAAATAAGAAAAAGTCCTTTAAAAACCACACCGTTAACTACAATCCGCATTTCACAACTGGTTGCTGAAAGCTGCAGGGAGCACAAATGAATCTGAGGAGAAAGGAATCACTGCGAGGGCATTTGCTTCCCCTCCCTTCACGCAAAGAAAGGGTGGGAATGAAAAGGGGGAGATCCTGCAAGAGGACTCACATGGCCTTTCAAAATCCCCAACTTTCTCACAGCCTGGATCCACACCCTCTGGAGGGCTTGAGCGGTCTTCATGGCCTCTCGGGAGTCACCAGCCAGCCACTGTCTACGTTCCAGTCTTCTCACCCATTTCTATCACTCCACGTGGTTACATAAGGCGGATACAATAGTGGCCCACATTCCCAGCAAATCCTGTTGTCATCTCGCACAGTGACACATCCATACAGCAGGGACGGACGCCAAACACTTTGAAAAGCCCCACTTGTGAGTAAAAAGCCAAGCAGTCTGGGTTGGTACCACTTTAACGGGTTTCTTTCCCTCCCTCTCTCCCACACGGGGGAGAACTAGAGAACTGGAGTAAATATTTCTTTTAGTTATATGACATGATTAAGTACGTAATACTGGAGTAAATGGGATGTGTTAGAGCAATAGTGTAGAAAGGACTATGTACAGAAGTATTTATTTCTATAGAACCTTAAACACACACACACAATGACTAAAACAGCTAGAAACGAACTGGGGATGTTTCAGGTAGACTGGACTGCTAACGTTACACAGAAAAAAAAAGGCGTGAAGAAAAAATTTTTTACATCCTTCATAACTGGGTGTTTGTCTGTACATGAAGGGGAGATAAGACTTGAGCAGTTGGTGCAACTCCGAGCCAACTCAGGGGCGGAGGGTACACTCAGCACCGCTGCCTCCTCTCTCTAACCTTTCTGCAAACTTTGCAGATAAAAGAGTAGCAAAAGCCCTGCCATCTGTTTCTTTCTGTCTTTACCACTTGGGAGGGGAGGTGTGGGAAAGACAAGATTTCAGGTTTCTGAACTATAGAAAAGATTTTATGGGATGCCTGGGCCTTGAGAGTTAGGAGATTGGTCTTGGGGAGCCCCTGATCATTCTTGCTACCATGTTGTTATTCTGGGCTGTCCGGTAGATTCTGACTCATAGCAACACCGTGGGAGAGACAGAACTGCCCACACAGGGTTTCCAAGACTGAAATCTTTATGGGAATAGACTGCCAGGTCTTTTCTCCTGCAGAGCAGGGGTGCGTTCGAACTGCCAACCTTGTGGTTATTAGCAGAGCACTTAACCGTTCTGTCACCTCTTTTCTCCCTATCATAGTATATGCTATACCAATGAACCAGACCAAGCGGTTTGCAAATTGATGAGTGTGTCATCAATTTCTGTTTGAGGTTGACGTGTATAATAAATTTGGACCACGAAGTAACCGTATGGAAGCAACTTGAAGCAGTGGCAAGAATGTGAGTTTTGAAGACAAAAGATCCCCCCTCTGTCATTTAGCTGTGTGCAGCCTTCGATAATCTGTAACCCTTCTTTATAAAATGGGGATAATACCACCTCCAACTCAGAGGACCAAGGTCAGAATGAAACAAGGCAACCTATACAGAGCACTAGGGCTTAACTGTTGTTGCAGTCAGCTGCTGCCCAAACAGCTCCAACTCATGGTGACCCACGCACAGCGAAAGGAAACGTTGCCCGGTCCTACACCATCTCCATGATCAGCTGCGGACTGAACAATGTTAAACTGTGATCCATAGGGTTTCCTTTTTTTTTTTTTTTAGTAATTTGTTATTGTTTTTACTGCTGTTGTGGAGAATATACAAGCAAAAACATACACCAATTCAAGTTTCTACATGTACAATTCCGTGACATTGATTACATTCTTCAAGTTGTGCAAGAATTCTTACCCTCCTTTTCTGAGTTGTTTCTCCCCCCATTAATATAAACTCTCTGCCCCCTAAGGTTCTTATTTAATCTTTCAAGTTGCTGTTGTCGATTTGATCCCATACAGAGAAATCTTAAAAGAGCTTAGTGCTCAAGGCAGATATTCTTTACAAATTAAGCTAAACTACTGTTTGGTTTTAAGAAGACTTCAGGGGACATTTTTGGTTTAAGGTTTAGAGATTATCTCACGGCCATAGTTTTGGGTGTTCATCCAACCTCCAAAACTCTAGAAAATCTGGATTTCATGAGATTTTGAAATTTTGCTCTACATTTTCCCTCTTATGATTAGGATTCTCCTACAGAATCTTTGATTAAATGTTCAATAATGGCGGCCGGGCACCATCCAGTTCTTCTGGTCTCGTGGCAAAGGAGGCAGTTGTTCAAGGAGACAATTAACCACACATTCCATTTCCTCCTCCTATTCCTGACTCTCCTTCTTCCTCTCTTGCTCCAGGCAAATAAAGAACAACTGTTGGGCCTTGGATGGCTGCTTGCAAGCTTTTGATTCATCGGCTGATTTTCAGAAGAAGATCCCCAAGGTCTTTCTTCCTAGTCTGTCTTAGTGTGGAAGCTCCGCTGAAACCTGTTCAGCATCAGAGCGACACCCAAGTCTCCACTGACGACAGGTGGTGCCTACGCATGAGATGTACTGGATGGAAATCAAACACAGGTTTCATGCACAAAAGGTGAGAATTCTACCACTGACCCACCGACGCCTCACTGAGCTGAACAAAACCAAAAAAATAAAAATCAAACCCATTGTCCTCATTTTCTGCTCATAGGGACCCTATAGGACAGAGCAGAACTCCCCCATAGAGTTTCCAAGGCCGTAAATCTTTACGGAAGCAGACTGCCACATCTTTCTTCCGTGGGGCAGCTGGTGGATTCAAACTGCTGACCTTTTGGCTGGCACCCAAGCTCTTAACCACTGTGTCACCAGGGCTCCTTCAAGAAATGTTTACCAAGTATAATGTGCTAGGCTCTGAGGATAAAAAGAAAACCAAAACAGACACAGCACTGCCATTAAGAAGCAGAGTGCAGGCTTCTGAGGGGCTGGAGGAGAGTGAGCAAGTGGGATGGTGTAAGTACATAAAATGCGAAATTCATGGCACGGGAAGAAGTGATTAACTAAGGTGGGGCAGTCCAGTAGAGCGAGTCCTATATGAGCTTAGTGCTGAGGGATGACTAACTGGGGTGGATGGGCACCACAGGTAGAGGGGAACGGCATGTTCAGAGCCAGCAGGAAGCATACTGCAAGTACCCAGTGTGGTCGGATGGTGAAGTACTTAATAATATACTTGGACTTCTACACCCTCAGCATGGCAGAGCGTGTTGAAATAAAAATCTACAGCTTGGAAGCCTTAACACACACACACACACAAATAGAACTGAAAGGAAGGCAGTCATTAACATTCAGGAGGGCACCATGCCAAGTGCTCTCATGTAATGCCCACAACCCCGTGAGTCAGCCAAGATTGTCCCGTCTGACAAACAGGGAAACTATGACCAGAAAGTTTACACAGCTAATAGTAGTGAGAGACAGGAGGGTAAGCTGGCACACACTCCAGATGTGACCCCTTTCCTACATGCAAAATGCGATGTGTGCTTTACATACACCAGGGTTTTAATAAATGTAGTATGGACGGTTAGAAAGGAAAGGAGGGAAGGAGGAACAAAGCAAGAAAGACAGGAGGTAACACTAACTGGAATCAGTAAGGCTCCCAGGCAGCAGGCTCCAAACAGCAGATGTGAAACCTTAGGAGAACATGAGCCAATAAAACAGGCCAGTGGTTTACTGCATTGGGATTCCCTCCATATTTTCATCTGTGCCCACTCTGTACATCATTTTAGAAAGCAACTCAAATCCTTAGAAAGAACATCAGGTGCAAATAAACAGCCAGCCAGCCTCCAGCTGGGAAGGGGGCTTCTGTGGTTTCCAGCCCTTTCCCTATGGAATGATTCTTACTTTAATGGTTGTGAAGAATTTGGTCAAAATTGCACTCACTGGGTACAAATTTAAACACCTGTCAAATAAGAGCCAGGCACTGCTTTATCCCAGGGAAGGTAAAAAATAATAATAATAATAATAAGCTCAGTTCTCATTCTTCCAAAAATGAGTAATTTTTAAAATTATAAACCTTGGTCCTTGGCTTTGGGGCACTTACTTGGGGTTTCTTCAAAGCAAACCCTTTCCTGGTAAGCAGTAAATGAGTCACCAAAGACTTAAACCAATTCCTTGTGTTATTTTTGGTTTACAAACAAAAATCTCTCACAGTTTATTTCACAAGCAAGCATTTCACTTTCAAACACGATTAGAACATACCAGTTCCTTTCCCTTGCAACCCCCCAAGGACAGCACTGACAATGGACAATTGAAACGAGTGTACACAGTGTGTTCACAGCCCGTACTTCACAACGTGTACTGCCTGGGTATGACCAAGTTTAAAGAAAAAAGCTGCACATAAAATAGGCATTTCAAGAGGGATTTCTGATGGGTCATCAGCATTATTAACAGACCTAGATCCAAGAACTATCACTAAAGAGTACCAGAGTCACTGAGTTTTTTTCCCCACACCTGCCTTCATTACCTAAGGTAAATTTCTAGTGTGCATTTAAATAAATAATAAAGAATTGGGACAGGATGACCATATACATGGGGTCACAATCTGTGGTGTGAAAACAGTTGTGCAGAAATACAAAGAGCAGTGAAATCAGAACTCCGAGGTCAGACTTCCAGCCAAGGCTCTGCCCCTCACCTAGCCATGTGACCATGGTCACCAACTCAATCCCACCTACTGCCACTTGATAAAAAACGAGGATATCAACACCCATTTCACAGATTAAGTGAGGGAAATCCACATGAAAACACTTTATAAAACCCAGGGCAGTAAACTTTCGAATGGAAGGTAGAGTTGTCCTAAATACCACTGATGATTGAGGCCATATGGGGTGGCGGTAAGAGCTGTGTAGGTCATCACATGCTCCTGAGTCCAAGCTCAGCTGTCAACTCACTCTACAAACTCAGTGACCCTGCACACTTTGCTTGGTGAGGCTCAGTTGTTTCATCTATAAATTGAGGCTTAAGATCCTAACGTACCATAAACTATTTTGAGGACTAAATGAAATAATGCTTTTTAAACATGCTCAGCTGCTAACCAAAAGAGTGGCAGTTCAAGTCCACCCAGAGGCACCTCACAAGAAATACCTGACGATCTACTTCCAAATTCAATGAAAACCCTACGGAGCACAGTTCTACTCTGACACACATGGGGTGGCCATAAATCGGAGGCAACTCAACAGCAACTGGTTTTATTCAGTGCCAGGGTCTCCCTTTCTTCCTTTTTCCCACCTCAACAGCTACCAGTTTTAATGCTTGTAATGAGCCTTGCTCAGTGCCTGTCCTGTGACAGGCACTCTCAGCAGAGATACTCATCACCACTAATACTGCAGCATCAACGTAAGATGACCACTCCCCTTACTCCCAAGTATGAACTGCCTGCTTGCTTTCTTTCAGAACTGCATGGTAACAATAACTGCACGGTAACAATAATTAAGAATGCATTATGCAATCTAAGAGAAATGAAAACATACCTCCACAAAAAAATGTGTATATGATAACTTTGGTGAAGGGAAAGGCAATACACAATACAGAGAAAGCCAGCACAACATGACCAAGGCAAGAGAAGACACTCAGAGGTAAGACATATGGAAATGGAGAACTCGGGGTGGTAATGGGGCAAGTGCTGATACATTGTGGGGATCACAACCAATGTCACAAAACAATTTGTGTATAAATTATTGAATGGGAAACTAATTTGCTCTGTAAACCTTCACCTAAAGCACAATTAAAAAAAAAAACTTGTGTACAAATGTTCATAGCAGCAGTATTCGTAAAAACCAAAAAGCAGAAACAGCATTAATGTACATAAACTGAAAATGGATAAACAAAATGTGGTGTAGTCACACCAAACCAAAAAACCAAACTCATTGCCATCAAGTCAATTCTGACTCGTAGTGACCCTATAGGACACAGTAGAACTGCCCCATAGAGCTTCCAAGGAGCACCTGGTGGATTCGAACTGCCGACATTTTGATTAGCAGCCATAGTTCTTAACCACTACACCACCAGGGTTTCCGTGTAGTCACACAACAGAGTATTATTCAGCAATAAACAGGAATGAAGCACTGACCTAAGCTACAACATGGATGAGACTTGAAACCACTATGCTAAGTGAAGAGGAATCCAGTCACAAAGGGCCACATATTATCTGATTCCATTCAAATGAAATGTCTAGAATGGGCAAATTCATAGAGACACAAAGTTAGTGGCTGCCTAGGGCTGGGAGGATTGGAAGGAAACGGGGAATGACTACTAACGGGGATGGTGTTTCTTGTTGAGGTGATAAAAAATGTTCTGAAATTGATTGTGCACAACTTTGTGATTTTACAAAAGAAAAACATTGAATTGTACACTTAAAAAGGATGAATTGTATAGAATGTGAATTACATATATCTCACTAAAGCTTCTTCTTCTTCTTCTTCCTTTTAATCATTATGGATTCTGTAGTCAGAAAGCCAGGATCCAACTCCTTGCTCGACCACTTACCTTGGGCAAGTTACTTACTAGCTTCTGCTTGGCTCAGTTTCCCCTATCTGTAAATCAGGGGCAGTAATAAGACCCACCTCTCTAGGCAGTTGTAAGAATTTAGTAAGACAATACATCGAAAGAATTCAGGGGAGCAACTGGCACATAGTAAATGCTCAGTTATTTTTAGCCATTATCAATATCATAATTATTAGAGCCATTTTACAGATAAGGAGACTGAGGTCAGAGAAGTAAAGTAACTTGTTCAAGGTCACACAAGCCAAAGGGAGCTGAGGACTAATTCCAAGCCAGGTCAGTGTGGCTGCAAAGCCTGTATCCTTTCCACTGAGGAACCCTGGCTCTTCCACTGCACACCTATCATGTCTTTCAAAAGCTACCAGTGACTGCTCCCTGGCCTTAAAGCCAAAGAAGTTTCCCAGATGTTGGTGCGTAGGCACCAGACCAGCCGTGCATACAGTCACTCTGAAAACTCAGAACATCTCAGCGGGCAAGACATTCACCTAGGTTCTGTCAACCCAGCTCTTGGGGCATGAAGTCAAATCGGATTTCATTTCTGGCTCTTGCAGTAGCTAGCTAGGTAAACGTGTGCAAGTTATCCCACGACTCCGCACCTCTGTGAAGATGTGTAAAAACAAGGGGGGCTGAAGCAGGTCATCCTGATTGGAAGTTACAGCATGCCAGACACTACTTTATGGCTCCTGCCTATTAATCCTTCCTAAAACCCTCTATGATTCCTCCCTTTTCACCCATAGAAAACTGAAGCTTGAAGGTATTAAGGAATGTGTACACGACCCCATACCTAATAGGTGGCTGACCACGATTTGAATCCAGGTCTTCGTAACTCCAATTTTAATAAAATATGATGCAAAACCATCAACAGATAATTATACTTGAGGCCACTATGTTCACAGTTCTGATACACACAGCTATGAAGAATAATTTTAAAAGACTATTCTTATTTGTAATTACAAAGAAGTTATTAATAAGTCGAAAAGAAAGGTGTTAATTTGGTAACACAGACACAGCCCTGTCTACTCTGTGATTTTAAATCTGACGAAGCCCATATAACATTAAAGCATAGCTTCACTGGGCGGGGGGGGTGGGGAACACATACAAACCACCATTTCATAATAGGCACCAAGATAAAGAAAATTATAACTGCTTTGTCAAGAGGCAGGTTAGGAAACCTATTATTACAGTCACTCTAAGTGCTGCTAGCAGGGTTGGCCGGTAGGAAACACACATGGTACATTGACCCTCCGAGACCTAAGGTGCCATCAGATGATGGCTCACACACGAAAGACTGACATGATACTTCCACCATATATCAATGTGCCTGCTTAACCCACATAAGGCCAGCACACCCACAGAGTCCTGGGCCTCAAAAACATGCCTTTCCTATTAGAATTGGGAAATTAATGCAGCAACTTCAAGAACCTCACTCTTGGGTTTTGCCTGGGCACCACCAGGAGCTGGTTAATACTGGCTGCCATCCAGTCGATTCCGACTCAAGGTGATCCCATGTGCGTCGGAGTAGAACTGTGCTCCATAGGGTTTGCAATGGCTGATTTTTTGGAAGTAGATCACCAGGCCTTTCTTCCAAGGCACCTCTGGGTGGACTCGAACCACCAACCTTTCAGTTAGCAGCCTTCTGTATCAACCATTTGCACCACCCAGGTAATCCACCACCCAAGGACTCCAGAAGCTTGTTAAAAATGCAGAATCTCAAGACCCACTCAGGACCTATTGATTAGACTATAACAAGAACCCCATGTAACTAATACTCACATTAAAATTCGAGAAGTACTGGTCTGGCAGAACTTTCTGCCCTGACAATAATGTTCTGTATCTATGCTGTCCAACGTGGTAACCACTGTTACATGTGGCTACTGAACACTTGAAAGGTGGCTCATTCAAATCAGGAACCGATTTTTACTTTATTAAATTTTAATTGATTTAAATTTAAATGTAAATAGCCACACATGACTTCTTGTTGCTCTCGTTAGGTGCCGTCACATCAATTTTGACTCACAGTGATCCCATGTGACAGAGTAGAACTCCCCCACAGGGTTTCCAAGGGGGGGGGGGGGTGTGTGTGTGTGTGTGTGTGTGTGTGTGTGTGTGTGTGTGTGTGTGTGTGTGTGTGTGTGTGTGTGTGTGTGTGTGTGTTTTAGGTGAAAGTTTACAGCTCAAGTTAATTTCTCATACAAAAATGTATATACACATATTGTTTTATGACATTAGTTACAATCCCCACAACGTGACAGCACACTCCTCCTTTCCACCCCAGGTTCCCTGTGTCCATTCAACCAGTTCCTGTCCCTTCCTGCCTTCTCATCCTGCCTCCAGACAGAAGCTGCCCATTTGGTCTTGTGTATCTGACTGAACTAAGAAGCACACTCCTCACATGTATTATTTTTTGTTTTATAGTTCTATCTAATCTTTGTCCGAAGGGTGGGTTTCGGGAATGGTTTCAGTTCTGAGTTAACAGAGCATCCAGAGGCCATAGCTTTGGGTGTTCCTCCAGTCTCTGTCAGATCATTAAGTCTGGTCTTTTTACATGAATTCTAGTTCTGCTCCACACTTTTCTCTCACTCCTTCCAGGATTCCCTGTTGTGTTCCCTGTCAGGGCTGTCATTGGTGGCAGCCAGGCACCATCTAGTTCTTCGGGTCTCAGGCTGGTAGAGTCTCTGGTTTAGGTGGTCCTTTAGTCTCTCAGGCTAATATTTTTCTTGTGTCTTTGGTTTTCTTCATTCTCCTTTGCTCCAAGTGGGATGGGACCAATTGATGCATCTTAGATGGTTGCTCGCATCCAAGGCTATAGTCTTTATGGAATCAGATCAACGGGTCTTGCTACCACAGAGCTGCTGAATGGGTTCAAACCACCCATCATTCAGTTAGCAGCACAGCACTTAGCCATTTTTGCCACCAGGGCTCTGTCACATATGACTAGTGGCTACCATACTGGACAGGTAGAGGATATTTCTTAATTTATTAACCATATCCCTAGCAGTTATTTATGCTGTTTCCAATTTTTTGCTTGTAACTAGTACTATGACAAACATTATTGCACATGTAGCTTTTTTTCTTATTTTGCAGTATTTCTGGATCGAAGAGCATAAACATCACTAAGCCTCTTCATATGTGTGCTTCTGACGCACTACTATTACTTTAAGAGGTTCTACAGATGTATAGTGCTGTTGCAATTTGAGTTAAATATCTTATTTTTCCAATGCCATTTTGAGACGATAAAAAGAAATACTATTTATTTTCAGAAACAGTGCTTATTTTTATACTTTAAGGATCCTTTTGGTAATCTTTTTTCAAATTTTCTTCAAGAAAAAAAAAAGGATTGTGAACTCCTTAGATAGGCACATTGATAAAACTTAGCAAGTGACATTTTGAAAACACTAATTTAATCAGCTCTTAGTAAGAGACATACAGTTTTATATTAATCTCTGGATAAGATTAAAAAGCTTACAGTGTATGGTTTCAATGGAATAAGTATTTATTATATATTTAAAATATCACAGACTTGATAACTGAATGTTTTCCTGCATGTTACATTTAACACAACGATAAGTGTCCACTGCGTCTCGTGGAAATCAGTGGAGAAAACCAAAGAAATGGTTGGTCATACCAGAACACACTGCCTTAAGGGCAGGGAGCAGCAAAGACAAGAGACAGGAAGAGGAAAGGTAAGGTTTCCTGTATCAGTGTGGGAGCCAAAGCCATGCGATTAAAAATAATGAAAATGCAAAAAAACAAAAACAAAAACTCAAGTCTTGCTAATACTTTTCACTGGTAATATGTAGTTTAGCTTCTCCTAATTTTTTTTTTTTTTCTCATGACAACATTTAAAGAAATAAAAAGTGCAGATGGTACCCTGGGATACCCTTTAAACTTGGTACCGAAACCACATCTGGAAGTCACCTTTCAGTTAAATAGTAGGTTGGCTCATAAAATAAACAATATCACCAGAAAATACTGAGTTCTTTTAAAAAGTCATCTGTATGAGACCAATGGTCAACATTTACCCTAAAGCAAAGATGAGAAGGTAAGGGGTGCAAGAAAGCTAGAAACAGAACAACCAGAATGGAAATAATGAGATCACTGACTCATGGCGAAAAATGTAACCAATGTCACTGAACAATACGTATATATTAAAAAAAAAAAAAAATCAAAACCAAGCCTGTTGCCATGGAGCCAGTTCCGACTCATAGCGACCCTACACCAAGTAGAACTGCCCCACAGGGTTTCCAGCAAGTGCCTGGTGGACTGGAACTGCCGATCTTTTGGTTAGCAGTATAGATATTGCTAAGTGGGAACCTAATTTGCTGTGTAAACTTTCACCAAAAACATTATTAAAATATTAAAAAAATAAAGTAAGGAGAGAAAAAAATTCAAATGTTTGAAAGAACCTTGTTTCAAAAAACAAACAAAATCATTCTCTCTGATGTGGTATCTTGTATGCAAATATTATATAAACTGAGTTAAACTGACAGTCCATAAAAAAACTAGTGGAATAATCCCTACCTCCTTTGTACTGCTTTCCTTTATGGGTGACAGAGGAATTTCTGAGCTGTGGGCCAACATTGAAAAAAAAAACTAAATTAAACATTATTGAGCTTCTCTCAAAAATCTGTACATGCCTAGTTAACAAAAATTGTCAGAAATCGTAGGCAATCCTAAAGCGTAAAAAGGCACCCAACTTTTTCCTTTTGTGGAATTTGCAGTTTTCCGGAAATTTGCAAAGGGCACAGCACAGTAACAGATCTATAAGCCACTAGGTGGCACAGTGATGCAGAAATAAAAACAAGGGAGAGATTGCTCTGTTTCCTTCAAATTTAAAATCTTAAAACGTAATTTAGAGGAAATTAGAAATGGACTTGAACAATTACAATAACACCCCTCCATTACAGCTTGTGTAGGGATGGTGGAAAATTATCAAGTAGCGGGGAAATACCCAAAAAAAGGAAAATTACGCTTTTAGTTGTTACCCACTAACATAAAACACACACGCGCGCATACACACACACACACACACACACAAAAGTATATTACAATCAATCAACACCCTATGCAGTGCCTGCCCCTGCTTAGGGTACTGTGGGATACTCAGAAGCGTTTAAGCCGCTTGGAGATTGGAAGACAGCAATTTCTATTTGTTGCTGGGCCTAACGTGTATGGCTATGCATAATTCCCAAGAGAAAGAGCTACAGGAGTTAGACAAAGTTTCAGGTAGAAGGCCGAATCCATCCTTTCATTCACTCAATAAATATTTATTATGCACCTATTATGTGTACCAGGCTCTGTATTGAGCACCAGAGATTAAACAGTGAGTATAAGAAACATGACTGCTGCCTTCGGGGAGTTTACAGGCTAATGGGGGTCAGCCACAAATCAAGGAACCAGTCAACAGTCTGGCTACCATTACTGAACATTGTGATCAAAGATTCTATAGAAGAATTCTGATCAAAGAGGGGAAAATGCAGAACAGCATTTCAAATTCTCATGGAATCCAGATTTTCTGGAGCCATAGAGGCTGGATGAACCCCTGAAACTATTTCCCTCTGATAATCTTTCAACCTTAAACCAAAATATCCCCTGAAGTCTTTAAAACCAAACAATTATTTAGCTTAACTAGTAGTAAAGAATGTCTGCCTTGAGCATTGTGTTCTTTAAGCAGGGATCTGAACTGCTTCCTTCCAATTCAAATCCCTGCTAAGAATTTGCATTTCCACCCCAGATAGACTGAATGAGAATGTACGCTGTAACAGATCCCCAGGTGATTCTTATGTATAATAAATTTTGAGAACTACTGCTCTACTAGTGGTTCTCAGAAAGGGACCCCTAATCAGCAGTTATTAGCATCGCGGGCAAATTTCCTTGGAAACTCTATGGGGCAGTTCTACTCTGTTCTATAGGTCGCTATGAGTATGTTTTTGTTGTGTATATTCTCAACAACAAAATAAATAAATTAAAAAAGAAAAAAAGGAAACAGTAAAATTCAAACTGTGATACATGCTATGAAGGGCCTAAAATAAGAGGAAAGGGTCCCTTGAGGGAGGTGAGGGGGGTCCTCCTCTGAGTGACCCTGTGGAAGCAGGGAATGAAGCCCACTCAAGGAAGACCAGAGAGTAAGGAGAATATGGAGCCCAACGAGGTTGAGAATGGGGGAGCCTGGGCTTCAGGAAGGATCTTGGTTTCCATCTAAGAGCAAAATAAGTAAGAGGGAGGCAGATAAATGGCACGAGCAGTTTCATATTTTTAGATAAACCAAAAACTCGTAGCTGTCAAATCCATTGTGACTCATAGCAACCCTACAGGACAGAGTAGAACTGTCCCAAACTTTCGGTTAGCAGTTGAACACTTTAGCCACTGCACAACCAGGACTCCTCATTCTAGGTCAACAACCTCAGCAGACCACTGCATACAGGAGGTGAGAAGGAAAAAAGGTAGACCCCAGCACTGAATTACACATGCAGGAAAGGCTTTCTCAGAGTCTCTAGGGATGCAAATGGTAAACGAGCTCACCTGCTAAAGGCTGGCAGTTCAAGTCCACCCAGGGGAGACTCAGAAGAAAGGCCTGGCAATCTACTTCCAGAAAAACCAGCCAATGGAAACCCTGGGGAATGCAGTTCTACTCTGACACACCATGTGTGATAGTTAAGGTTGTGTGTCAACTTGGCTGGGCCATGATTCTCAGTGGTTTGGCAGTTATGACGTAGTTTGATGTGATCACCTCCCCGATGAGATCTGATATAATGTGATCACCTCCATGATGGGATCTGCTGTGAGTGTCCAATCAGCTGAAAGGGAGTTTCGTTGGGCATGTGGCGTGAATCCAATATTGGTGGATTTTCTGGCAAAGCTTTTGCTCGCACTTGATCCTACATCTGGCTCCTGTTCGTCTTACCTCCAGTTCTTGGGACTTGAGCCTAGCAGCTTACCTGCCATCTTGGCTGCTGATCTTGGGATTCATTGATCTTCACACCCTGTGAGCAAGAGTTCTGCTGTCTGACCTGCTGATCTTGGGTTCACCAGCCCTGCGGCTACATGAATCAGGAGAAGCCTCCAGCCTGACCCACAGACTCGGGACATTCCAGCCTCTACAACCACATGAGCTATTTCCTTAAATCTCTCTCTCTCCATATATATATATATATATGCTTTACTGGTTTTGCTTCTCTAGAGAACCCAGCCTAAGACACCATGAGTCAGAATTGACTCAATGGCATCTGTTCTTTGTTTGTTAAAAAAAAAAAAAAAAGCTTTCTCAGGGCAGCAGAGGACAAGAACCTATCCAAGGGCTCATGCTGTAGTCAAGTTCCCCCTTTTACATAAGTTAAGACTAACGTGAACCGCAATTTGTAAGTCAGGATCCAAAGACACCTTAGCAGCACATTACTAAAGAACCAGTAAGAAACTGGTACCAGGGCACGCAACAGAAACATTTACTTGGCATTCTGAGAAATGGATGCGCACACCAGAATAAAACAAAGCACCAGGAGGACAAACTACACCACCAAGAGGTGTTCACCTGAACGTCAGCCAACAACAAAAACCAAGACCTGTCTATAGAAAGAAAATTCAAGCAAGGACTTCTGCTGTATTTGCCAAGATGACTTGGGCTCTTGCTTCTCCTTGGGGTGCCTCTGGGTGGACTCAAACCTCCAACCGGTTCGAGTTAACCATTTGCACCACCCAGGGACTCCTCAAGACTGGTTAAGACCCTACATTCTGGGCATCTCGGGGGATAACACCCATCTCACAGGGTCATTGTGAGGACCAAGCAAGAATTTTACGTGGGAGCTGCTGGAAACTGTAAAGTCCCGAACAAATGAGGGGTGTATTAAAATAGCCCCGTTCCCAAAAGGGCAAGAGTGGTATAAATTTAAGATTTAAAAAATGGATTATATTCAGTTATGCAACATTTAAGTATCCACCACACATGAGGCTTTGGAAACAAAGACCTGTTGACATAAGACAGTCCCCACCCTCAGATGATGTTGGTTTTTAGGATGTAAAAGGCCTGGGAAGGCACAGAAAATCTTAACAGCCAACGAACACTGGAGCTACAGCGTCAGACACTAAAATCTTTAGCCCAACCCTTTTCCAAATCTTCTCTCCTCGGCATTTCTTCAAGACTTAGCACTCACGCCAGAGCTTTATCCTAATTCTGAAGTTTCCCCTCACAGGAAACAACCAATTGTTTGGAACTGAAATAGTCAACAACTTAGAAACATAACAGTCCACGTCCCAAAGCTGGAATCCAGAGAAATAAGAACCCAGACAGAAATGTTTTTATCAGAGAGGGACATGTCAGTTTTACGGCCTTTTTATAACCCAAAAGCTGAATGTGCTTTGAAGTATGCTTTCCCTACATTTTCTTGCACTTATGTCACTGCTTAACCCTGAGGAAACCGACACTCAGTTAACTTCTCAAATGGCTCCTGTTATCAAGTAACCTTCCTCGACTGAAACTAGGAGCGCTCAGGCCCAGCCCTTTCCTCCCTTTTGCTTTCCCACAGCCCAGGGGGACTGAGGACAAGTGTCCTCATGCAGCTGGCATCTCCCTCACAAGTCAGCATCCTGACACACCTATGCCCAGATCACAGAAGAACAGGTGAGAAACCTGCTTCTGGGACTTCCCAACCCCTGAGACAGACATGTCAAGCTAGAGCTCAGTGTCTTTGTTTCTTAGTGCTGCTGTAACAGAAATACAAGTGGGTGGCTTTAACCAACAGAAGTTTATTTTCTCACAGTTCACAAGGCTAGAAGTCTGAACTTAGGGCATCTGCTCTAAGGGAAGGCTCTCTCTCTCTCTATCTCTCTCTCTCTCGGCTCTGGGGGCAAATCCTTATATCTTCGTTTCTCTAGCCCCAGAGTTCCTCAGCTTCTTGGCGGTCTCCATGTGGCATCTGTCTTGGCCCCAACTGTGCTTACTTGTCTCTGCTTAATCGGCTCCTTTGATATCTCAAAGAGTCAGTGTGGTTTCAAACACACCTTTCACTGATGTGGCTACATTTACATAACAAAGAAAGCCCTACTCCCAAATGGGATTACATGCCCAGGTATACAAGTTAGGATCCCAACACATATTTTGGGGGAACACAATTCAAACCGAACAGTCAGCAAATTTTTTCTTTAAAAAGGCCAAATGGTACATATTTCAGGCTTAGCAGGCCAAGAGGTAAAACTAAGATTGTATAGGTACTTACGTAACCATTTAAAATATAACCATTTGAAATAGTAAGAACGATTGTTAGTCAGCAGGCAGTTATTAAAAAAACAAAAGACCTTCAGTTACCTGTAGTTTGCCCACTTCTCATCTAAAATCATGCAAAATTGAGCAACGAATGACTGAAGTACAAGAAGTCTGCTTGCCAAGGCACTGGTCCTCACCTGCAAGGTGCTCACCCAGGTGCTAGCACAAGTACAAACACTTCTTGATTCTTGGTTTCCTTTTTTACTTCTATCTGCAACAAGCCTTACACCTGGCCTTAGCACTCAGTCATTATTTGGGGATAAACTCCTTCTAAGTGTTTTTGTTTGCTTGTTTTTTGTTTTTAATTTATAAGGGGTAAATTCTTAATGGGTTGTTGCTGTTAGGTGCCATCGAGTCAGTTCCGACTCATAGTGACTCTATGTACGACAGAATGAAACACTTGCCCGGTCCTGTACCATCCTCACAATTATTGCTGTTTGAGCCCATTGTTGCAGCCACTGTGTCAATCCATCTTGTGGAGGGTTGTCTTCCTTTACACTGACCCTCTACCAAGCACGATGTCCTTCTCCAGGGACTTGGCCCTCCTGATGACATGTTCAAAGTACATGAGACGAAGTCTCAACAGCCTTGCTTCTAAGGAGCATTCTTGACTGTACTTCTTCCAAGACGGACTTGTTCCACCACTCATCTGTCAGTTTGTCATACTGAGTTGGGTTGTGTGTTGCTGTGATGCTGGAAGCTATGCCACAGGTACTTCAAATACCAGCATGGTCACCCATGGTAGACAGGTTTCAGCAGAGTCCCAGACTAACACAGACTAGGAAGAAGGACCTGGCAATCTACTTCTTCAAAAGTTGGCAGTGAACACTTTATGAACAGCAGCAAAACATTGTCTGATATTGTGCCAGAAGGTGAGCCCCTCAGGGTGGAAGACATTCAAAATACAACTGGAGAAGGGCTGCCTCCTCAAAGCAGAGTCAACTTTAATGACATGTATGGAGTAAAGCTTTCAGGACCTTCATTTGCTGATGTGGCATGACTCAAAATGAGAAGTAACAGCTGCAAACATCCATTAATAATTGGTACATGGAATGTACAAAGTATGAATCTAGAAAAATTGAAAGTTGTCAAAAATGAAGTGGAATGCATAAAGATCAATATCCTAGGCATTAGTGAGCTGAAATTGGCTGGTATTGCCCATTTTGAACCCGACAATGATATAGTCTTAGTGGGTACATAACCGAAAAGTTGGGTCCATAACCGAAAAGTTGGGTCAATCCAAAGTGAACTACACTTGGCTTGGGTAGCAATGTAAGTTCTCTGGTTATATTTTACCTAGACAAAAATCTGAACTTGTTCACAATCTGCAATCACATAATACAGGGGAAGCTGGCCTGAGATCAAAATCTTACTTCAGATAATCCTCAAAGTAGATAATTAATTACATCTGTTAGTATCATCAACGCATGTATTGGGCAAGATCCTGTGTGAGGAACTGTGTTGGACACAGATAAGTAAAAGCCTTGGTTCCTGGCCTCAAACTGGGATGCTGTCTATATATCCCCACAAAAGACAAAGAGATAATGGTACCCACAACCCAAGGTGAACACCGCTTTAGGAGAAATTCTTTAAAGAGGGGGTGAAACACTGGAAGTTTCCATTGCCCATCATGAAGTCTGACTCAGAATCTGGACAGAATCCAGCCTTTGTCTCTAAAATTTACAGCTGAGCTTAGATTGATACTCAACATTTTAAATGATGACACAGCCCTAGATTGTCCATGGAAGCTCATCTAAACAATAAATAATTCTGGGTCCTGGGGGAAGGGTGAGGAGCCCTGGTAGCGCAGTGGTTAAGCGCTTGGCTGCTAACCAAAAGGTTGGTGGTTCGAACCCACCAGCTGCTCTGCAAGATAAAGATGTGCCAGTCTACTTCCAAATAGACAAGAAGCCTTGGCAACCCTATCGGGCAGTCTTACCCTGTCCTACAGGGTCACTATGAGTCAGAATAGACTCAACAGCAACAGGTTTTATTTTGGTTTTAGGAGAAGAGCCATGGGGTAAAGCAGGGAAAAACAGATAACGGCACACTTAATAGGGTTCCAGAGTGAAAGCATAGAGAAACGAAGTTTATATTTGGTGCCTTTCCAGCTCTTTCTACCCCTTGGGGTGGTTTCTCTGGTTTTCAATGTCCTCACCCCAACTTTGTCCTAACACCAACACCTGGCACTTCACAATGTCTGCTCCATTGCCAAAATGTTCTTGCTCCAAAATTCCCTATCTTTATCCCCAATCAAAACTCTCAATGTATCAATGAATACAGTCTCAGCTAGGTATTCAAAGAAAGCTGCCTGGTCTATTTCATACTAAAGTGTGAGTGTCTGGTAGCCTAAATCTCTCAAAAGGTATTTGTTGTGTTAAAAGATATACTTTGACCTACAGGAAATTTGTGATGGAATTCTGATCCCCAGTAAGCAAGTGACCAAACAGTGCACTTCTCTGACGTTCCTTCTGATTCCACAACTCATATACTTTGTAGCCACAAGCTTTTCTTCACATCAACAACTTTTTTTGGTTGATGAGATAACATTTCAAACTAGAAGCTGCTCTGGACTTAACGGAAGTATACACTCACTTGACAAGACATAATACTTCTATGATAACATTGTGGGTTTTTTTAGCTATTTGTATATATAACCTACTTCCTCATAAAGCTGTGTCTTATTCATTTTAGAGTCTTTGGGATCTCATACAATGATGGGCACACAGAAGTCACTAATAAGTGAAAACATCTAACGACATTGATATATTATTGTTACTCGTGATTCCCTGGGGGGAAACTTCAGGACACTTCCAGGGATAATGTTTCAACTCCCAAAATCAACACATGACCTTCAGCTTCTCCCCTATCTCTTTATCAGTCTGATTCTGAAAAGCAGAGGCTGGTGAAGTTGAAAGAATCTACAGGTTTTCATTTAATCCCAAGAATCTTGGCTCAAATTTCCTCCCTGTCACACAAGGTGTGTGACACTAGGCAAGTTACTTAATTATTTCTGAGCCTCAGTTTCCTCACCTACAAAATGGGGTTAACACTGACCCCTGAGTTGGTTGGGAGAATTCAGTGAGATTTGTACCAAGGGTCACATGGCTTCCCTCCTTAGCCTCCCTAGAGAAACGTTAACCAAAAACTGTCTCACAGCACAGAGTAAAACTGACTGCACCTTCTTTGTCTCGTGGGTTCCTTCATCATCAGGAGTTTTACACAGAGATCGGGAGCTCCAACGAACACTTGGAAGCAATGCTGGAGTGAGCCTGCCCCCAGCACACTCATATTTGTAGAAATCAAGGACTCCGCCTCAGAGCTATTCTGTGAGCTCCATTATTGCATATTTCAGA
This sequence comes from Elephas maximus indicus, assembly GCF_024166365.1. NCBI lineage: Eukaryota > Metazoa > Chordata > Mammalia > Proboscidea > Elephantidae > Elephas > Elephas maximus. The sequence continues at coordinate 84,436,472 of NC_064827.1, read as the reverse complement.
CTTGTAGGTCCAATAATGCAAAACTGCAGGTTCAAACAGTTGCCAAGCCACCTGAAAAGTGGTTCCTGGGGGTAGAGAATGTAGTAAGAAAGAGAGAGAAGACACATGTGCACTCACCACATTCTAGTCCTTCGGGACTGCAAAACCAGCTGCCGTGGAGTGAACTTCAACTCATGGTCACCCTACATGTGTCAGAGTAGAACTGTGCTCCATAGGGTTTTCAATGGTTGGTTTTGGGGGAAGCAGATTGCCAGGTCTTTCTTCCGAGGTGCCTCTGGGTAGACTCAAACAGCCCACTTTTCCATTAGCAGCCGAGTGCATTAACCATTAACCCAGAGACTCCCTTTGGGACTTACCTCCTTTCTCTTCCTTTCAACCTCCCTTCAATTACTGAGGAACTATTATTCTAGACCCAGATGTAGGAATATTCTCAAGAGCTTACAATCAACTCTGCCTAGCCTTAAAACTGATCTCCTGTCCTACAGTGGGGCAGATTCCAAGCCTGGGAGTTCAGACTATCAATGAAAGGATACACGCACGACTCCTTGAGGGCATTTTTCCAAGCATTCCTTTTGATTAAGCTCTTTCCAATCAAAAAGGTTAGGTTGCTTCTTTCTCATAAAAACAATGGCATATCCATGTAGCAGACTATACTCTCCTAGCCAACATCTCCAAGTTGGAACAGGTGAAAAAGAGACAGACAGAAATGACAGCATCCCAGTTTCTATGACACTTCACTGCATAAATCATTATCCCAAATACAAAGCCAAAAGATCAAGTCTGGTAACTGTCTCGAGTGATATGCCTCAGCTAGTTTTTTTGGACAGTTCATTGCCAGGATATGAGCCAATTAGGCCAACATTTATATTTAATCATCCAATCATACTCAAAGACAACTTAGAACAACAATGCAGTTGTTACTTGGAGCTTACTACTAAGCATATGAGAATTTTTCCCCCCACATTAACCTAAGTACTCTTCTCTGCTGTTCTATTCATAGGCAAGAGATAGTCTTTGAGACAATGCGTACTGACTACAAATGTTCTCTTCATGGTAATAATAAACAGGAAAAAAATTTCTATTTATGTTTATATTTTCCTTTATGTTTTCCGGACAAATTACCACCATGATACTTAGAAATTGGCAGGGACTGAACTAATTTTATTTTTAACCCAGTTCTGTTTCCCCACATTTTTTCAGGGGAAAGGCCCACAGAGAATTTTATCTTTAAAAGGCTGGTGACTAACCAATTCCCAAAGGTGGGGAGGTACCAGGGACTGAGGAGAGTGAAGATACAATTTGGCCACCTTTCTTCATTCCCTAACCTTTGTGGACCATCAGTTCAAGCAGAACTTGAATTTATCTTTTTTTTTTTTTTTTTTTTTTAAGTTTTTAAAGGATATTATCAAAGAAACAAAAACAAAGACCGTATTTTAGGAAAAATACACAAAGCAACCCCACACTCCCCCTTCCTTTAATCTGTAACATTTGATCTCTAGAATTTTCTTTCCACTTCACAGAAATATTTGTGGATACCTGGACTAGAAATATATATTTACATCCAAACATTTTTGCCGAAGGAGTGAATTAGGTCAATGCCCTTAAGAAGCTCCCCTTCGGCTTAATTTTCAACTGCCCAAACAGAGAAACCCTTTGTCTATTGTCTCAGCCACCGTAAACTGTTAGAACATCTACTGTTACCCCTGACTGGCTGGATAAGTCTGGATGGAGAAAAAGATAAAATGGGGGATTCTGTCAATATATTTCTAGCACATACAAATTTAAGCAAGCTTTGCAAAGAGCCAGCTCACTCTAACTGCTAACCAGTAGCTGAACAGTTCATTGGTCACATTTATCTTTGCACTTAGAATATTTGCTGTCCTTATCACTTTAAATTTATCTGGAGGGAGTCTTCAGGAGCAGTACTAGAGATATAAGCTTAAAATGTTAATCGATTGCTTGGCTCCTCTGTTTCTAGCTAACTACCTCAAAACAACAACAGTAAGGTCCCTAAAAAAAAAAAAAAAACAAACCCATTGCCATGGAGTCGATTCTGACTCATAGTGACCCTACAGGACAGAGTAGAACTGACCCATAGAGTTTCCAAGGAGCGCCTGGTGGATTCAAACTGCTGACCATTTGGTTAGCAGCCATAGCACTTAACCACTACGCCACCAGGGTTTCCAGTAAGGTCCCTAGGAAAATAGGTCAGCGTTATGGGTAAAATTATTTGTATGAAAGAGGAGATTCACAGACTTTCTAAAGTAAGAAAAACTCTGTTCTTTCTGCATGTGACATCACTCCAAACCAAAAACCAAACCTTTGCTCTTGAGTCGATTCCGACAAACTGCCCCATGGGGTTTCCAAGGAGTGGCTGGTGGATGTGAACTGCCAGCCTTTGGGTTAGCAGCCAAGCTCTTAACCACTGCACCACCAGGGCTCCCATGACATCATTAGAGGGAGAGTTTTGCCAAAATTGATTCGAGATTTTTTCAACGTTTTAAAAAGCAACACACTACAGTTCATATTTCATGAAATAAGCTAGAAGTAGAACAAACACCGCTGCCAAATGTTTTGGGAGCCTAGAGCCTACTGTCAGCATGAGATCTGAGGCACAAAATAGGATAAAAATCTAATCTCTTTCCTTTCAATTTGGCAAAAGATAAAGGAAATTAAAGACGGGGGAGAAAGGGACATCCTCTTTAGCCCATCCATAACCCAGTTTTATTTGTTCATTAAAAAGCAACAAATCAGACTGACTCCAAAAAGACAACACTTATTAAAGTTTCACAAAGTTATACATCAAAGCAGCCGTTCTCAGAATAAAGTCACCTTTTAGCTTCTGCGCTAATTTGTAGGCTTGAGAATTCTAATTTCTCAAGTTTACTCATATATTAAAAAGTACACAGAAGCATAGAGTAGGAAGACACTCAAGATTTTATAGACAAACACCCTCATTTGCAGCTGAAGAAACTGAGATCCAGAGAGATGAAAAGGCTTTTCTTAAGACAGTCCTCGTCCAGGGATTCAACACCTGCTTTGTAGGTATTTTATTGCAAAGTCTCTGGATTAAGGAGGCCATCTCTTCCAACCTATTTTACTTTTAATTTAAATTTTTAATTAGTTTACTTTGCTTATAAGTGTTTGTAGGCAAAGTTGATAGGGTTTTTGAATATTTACTAAATACACAGGAAGACAGAGGCCTATAACATCTGACCTGTTCAATATGTCACATAAGAGGAGCAGTCTTGGAAGAAGTACAGCCAGAATGCTCCTTAGAAGCGAGGATGGCGAGACTTTGTCTCACGCACTTTGGACATGTTATCAGGAGGAACCAGTCCCTGGAGAAGGACATCATGCTTGCTAGAGGGTCAGTGAAAGAGAGGAAGACCCTCAAGGAGACAGACTGACATAGTGGCTTCAACGATGGGCTCAAACAGAGCAACGACTGTGAGGATGGCAGCGTTTCATTCAGGTTGCTGTGAGTTGGAACTGACTTGACAGCACCTAACAACAACAAGAGGAGCAGTAAACAGAAGACAGCCTTGATGTATTTCTAACTTTCAAGATATTCAAGGTACTAACTTAAGATGCAAACTCCCAATTTGCAGGAAAATTCCTAAACAAACAAACAAACAAAGCAGACTTTTCCTACATGTGATCTAGCAGGAATGCTTTAGCCCCTGAAACTCCTGGGTTTTTTTGGTTCCTGACCCAGTCTCTTCCCAAAGCCATTCACACCCTTGAAATAAAATGCAAGGCTATCATAGCTACTCACACACAGTTTCCAACAATACTTACACATCATGGTTTCTTGACCTTGGTTCTACCTTAAAGGAAAACCAATTTTGACTGCTACTTACCACCTAATACCCAGTCTCCCCGTCTCCCTCAGTAGCAGGCTTCCAATTTTATTTGGGGATGCAATAAACCTTGGAAAGAGGCTATATTTCCCAGTCTCCCAAACAACCAGGTATGTGCATGTAACAAAATGCTAACCAAGGGGTGTATGTGGAAGTGCTGTCTGGAACTTCAAGAACACCTCCTTAGGGCACCCTTTCCTCCACGCTGCTGCCTGGAACTCGGATGTGATGACTAGAGCTCCAGCAGCCTGTTAGACCTATGAGGATGAGGGCAACTCCATAGGGATGTTGAATCTATGAGCTCCTGGGGGAGCCACAGACCCTATAACTTCACGAAGCATCCACATCAGCCCTGGAATGCTGATCTCTAAACTTTTCCAGTGAGAGAAATATAAACTTCTATTTTGTTTAACCCAGGTCTATCTGACTATTGTAGTTGGGGCCCTGTTACTCACAGTATACCTCATCCTCATATAAATGAAGTTATACATTTTGTGTCTGGCTTCTTTCATTCAACATACACATTAACATTGAATTGGACTTGACTGTTCCATTTCATTGAATGAGCTCAGATTGTAACTAATGTATCTGTACAGCCAAACTGTGTGGTATTAGTTGCAACTTCCCCATCTGTCAAGTCCCTTCCTACAACCCTTCCGTCCTGTCCTGCACTCACAGGTCCCAGGAAAGAACTCTACTGCCAGGAGGCCCCACCCATCTTCTCTGCTCCAAACCCCAGGCCCTCACTTGGTTCAGGGAAACCAGTGCCAGTTGCTGTCGAGTAAATTCCAACTCATGGCAACCCCATGTGTGTCAGAGTAGAACTGTGCCCCACAAGGTTTTCAATGGTTGAAGTTTTGGAAGTAGGCCTCCAGGCCTTTCTTCAGAGGAGCCTCTAGGTGGACTTGAACCCCCAACCTTTTGACTAGCTGCCGAGCTGATTAACCATTTGCACCACACAGAGATTCCCCTGGTTCAGGAGGGGTATAATAGTACTATCCTCATTTGGAAGGGGAAACTTTCACCTTCCATAATCCTACAATGCTGGGGCTTTCAGGTAAAGAAGGGTTTTTCAAAATTGAATATATTTCTCCAGAGAAGCAATGTCTTAAACAGCAGGTAGGTATTACAGCAGCATTTATACTACACAAACAGGTGGCTGAAGTCACAGAACTGATTCTGAATGTGCCTCATGGAAATCAGTCATGACTGCAGCAGCATCATAGCCCTTAGTAATAATGATGATAACAAATTATAAACACTACCATTAACTGAGCACCTCACAGCAATCCCAGGTGGCATCTATGCCTTTTGTTGTGTGTGGGTGCCCAGCTTCCTTTACTCCCAGAGGCTGGAAGCTCCAGGCTCCCTGGCCAACAGGGTTCCACCAACAAAGCACACGAGTATAAGATCTGGAAGGATGAAGGACAGCAGGTGCTGCTTGTTTTCCGCTTTCCTGCTGCAGCAGTAGCAGGGAGAAACTGATGTCCCGGATGTGGGCTTCTGCAACTATCTCCAAGTTCCCTGCCCTTTCACCCGCCTCAGGGATGCACAGGCTGAGAAGCTGGAAATTTCTGAAGGTCCTGGCTCTGCTGGAATCAACTCGATGGCAGTGGGTTTGGTTTTGGGTTTGGGCTTTGCACGGCAGTTAGTTTTCAGACTTTCTGTGGAGCAAATGTAAAGCTAGTGTTGGTTCCTTGGCTGTCACTCCTCCAGCCTTTGTGTCATTCTGGAAGCACTAATTCTCTGTATTGAATACCTTTCTCTTTGAAATAACAAGAAGGATGTCTGTTTTCTTTGCTGAACCCTGACTGATAGAGCATATAATACCATTCTACGGCTGATAAAACTGAACCTGAGAAAAGTAAATTGCCTACCTTTTTAAGCAATAAGTGGCCAGACAAAAGAACTCAAACCCAAGTCTATCTGACTTCAAAGGTAACTATGAAAATTAAACATATCCCTAACCCATGACCCAGTAATCCTACTCCTGGGAATTTACACAAGACACATGGTGCACATATCCACAAAACAACGTGTACGCAATTTTTCATAGCAGCTTTATTAACAACAGCCCCAAACTGAAAACAACCCAAATATCTATTAACAGGAGAACAGATACACAAAATTCATACAATGGAATACGACTCAGCAATAAAAAAAAAAAAAAAAAAACCTACTGAATCACACAACATGGATGAATCTCACAGAAGTTATGTTGAGTGAAAAGAAGCCAGACACAAAATGTATGATTCCAGTTAAATGAGGTTCAAGGTCAAGCAAAACTATTCCAGGGTAATAGAAGCAGGAGAGAAGTTACCTTGGGGATGGGATGGTAATAGTTGAAAAGAGGCATGAGAGAACGTCCTAGGGTGGTGGGAAGCTCTATTTCCTGATCTAGGTGGTAGTTACACTGGCAAATGCATTGATATAAAAATTTATCCAACTCTGGAACTAGACAGTGCTGGTGGTTGCACAACACTGTGAACGGACTAAATGCCACTGAACTGTTCACTTTAAAATGGTAAATTCATGTTATATGTATTTTACCAGTTACCATCAAGTCAACCCCGTCTCATGGCGACCACGTGTGTGTCAGAGTAGAATTGTGCTCCATGTGGTTTTCAATGTCTGATTTCTCAGAAGTAGATCATCTCCAGGTCTTTCCTCCAAGGTGCCTCTGGGCAGACTTGAACAGGTTAGCAGTCGAGCACATTAACCATTTGCATCACCCAAAGACTCCATGTTTATTTTACCACGATTTAAAAAGGTGGGGGGGGGGGATTTGTCAAGCTCGTCACTTGAGATTTATATATTTTACTGTATATAAACTATATTCCAACAAAACACCATAAGAGTAATAACCAAAAAACCTTTGTTATAAGTAAATAGGCTCTGGAGGACAGACACTGGATACCACCATCTCTGTGGGAAAATTATGTTTCAAACAAAATTTTTTAACCCTAGTTCTTTGGTAGATTGAGTCTACCTTCCTGCTCCTTCCTGATCCATCCACTCCCTAGAGTCATCTGCCAAAATGTGCACTTACGTCGCATAAGTAGACTAAATATTTCTCTCTCAGACCTTCGATTAAAATTCACGTTTAGGCTCTGCTAGAAAGGCTGCCACTGACATGCGAACTGAACTCAGAGCCTCTTCGTCTCAATGTGTCACCACTTGCCTGTTTTTAGACTCTAACCGTAACAGCAGAAGGAAAAACACGAATGTTTCCAGTTCCATCTCTGGAAAATTTCAACGGGTGTCTAAGATGCCACAAATCTCTCTCCCCTCTTAAAACTCACTCAGACACTAAACAGATCAAGCCCAAGGTAGGCAAAGCGCTCGGCCTGAAGTCATGCTGGAAAAACTCGGATCACAGCAAGTAATTTTTTTTTTGGGGGGGGGTGCCAAATTACTCTATTTGAAGGAATGGCACAAACGAAAGAACTTAAGTGGATGTTTTGGTACAATTTATAGAAAAGGTAAAGGTAAACCCAACATGCATGTGCTGTCTTGGTGACCATGGAAGTCACCCCTGTGGCTATAGGGCAGCCAGGCTAAAGCTTAGCTGTCTCCATCACTCTCTCCCAGGGTGTGCTTGTCAAAGAGATACTCTGCGAGGCCAGATTCCAGGGCTCCTGTCTTGCGCAAGTTGGTTACGTAGTCACCCAATTCTTTGATGGATTTCACCTGCTTATTTAGGTAATGCATCTCAATGAAGTCACACAAGTGGGGGCCGTTCTTGTCAGTGGCCAGTTTGCGCAGTTCCAGTAGTGACTGAGTTACTTTTTTCCAAGCGTAACGCACACTCCATTGCATTCAGCACGCTCTCCCAATCATCACGGTCTGGTTTCTTGATATCCTGAAGGAAGATTCAGCCACCTCCTTGGTTCTGCAGCTTCATCAGTTTCTCAGCATGTTTCCTCTCCTCATGAGATTAGTGAGGAAAATACTTGGCAAAATTCTTCAGAGCCACATCATCGTGGTCGAAGCAGTAAGACATGGACAGGAAGACGTAGGAGGTGTAGAGCTCCAAGCTGATCTGGCAGGTATGGCGGCCTCCGAGCCCTGACTGTAGTTCTGGTGCACCTGAGAGGGGGACATGGTCGTCATGGCCGCGGTTGCCCGGTGCTGGAGCAGCAGTGGGGACCTTGGGGTGTCCGAGGGCGCTGTTATGAGGAGGTGGTGCAAAGCTGGCTGGGAGCCACTGGTTAGGGAAAGGCTGATGAGCTCTGGGCTCCATTCAAGCACTGTTGAAGCAAGAGACCGCAGCGACTCTGCGAACAACATCTGACAGCAGGTGATTTTCTATCAGCAGTGAACAAGGCGGTTTTGCGACATAACCAGTAGGCTCATCTTCAGCACATTTGTGAAGAACAAAACAGAAAGAGCTCCCAGTTGCCAGCCTGCCTTCCCTTACACACTCATGCTACAGGCAACATGGCTTGTGGGAGAGAAGCACGTGGAGCAGGGGGTGCTGGAGGTTTCCAGTATGCAGCTTTCACTGGGAAGGGTGGAAAGGAAGGAAAGACCATTCTCACTCAAGGAACTCTGCAAGACGGTTTCGGTTGTTGGCCTGGGCCACAAAACAAGGAAGAGAATCCAGCACACACGGTGCGGGTACATTTAAGACGCAACTGAATAATAGATCTTTCTTCACGAGCAAACCAGCCAGTTTGTACTTGGGTACTCAGTTTGTCTTCTAGAAAAATGCCTTGCAGAGAGAATCCACCGGATCTCTCTTTAAAAAAATAAAAATAATATTTTATTGTGTTTAAAGATGAAAGTTTACACAGCAAATTAGGTTCCCGTTTAACAATTTTTATACAAAGTATTTGGTGATATGGTTACATTTTTCATAATGTGTCTGCATTCTCATTCATTCCATTCTGGTTGTACCATTGCCAGTACAGGTGATCTCCAATTTATGATGTACGAGAATGACAATGAGCCGCACTGACGGCCAGTTTTTTCTTTTCCTGTACATCTTATCTTTAGTAATATGTACTACATACAATGCTGCAGTGCATAACCTGCTGGCGTCATCATATCTGTAAGTTTATATGTAATGCTTCCAGCCCCCAAAGGCAAATAAAGATCCGATTTATAAAGACACTGATAACAAAAGGCAATAATAATGAAAACTAAAAAAAAAAAAAAATGAAGTATTCAACTTACATTAGAACTGACTTAAGACAGAGCCGCTGAAATGGAACCCCCGTGATAAGCCGGGGAATACCTGTATTCTGGTTTCCCTGCCCCCTTAATTTCTCATCTTTGCTCTAGAGTAATTTTTGACTATTTGGTCTCATATAGATGATTTTTTTTTAAAGGAGTTCATTACTCATGGGCGATATCTTTATTCTATCTGCTATTTAGTGAAAGAATCTCATTTTAAACATGCACAAGAGTAGTTTAAGGAATACAGAAACACTTTAAGATACAAGAATAGAAATTATTTACACCCAACACTCAGAACCTCAGAATCTTAAAGCACCACAAATGTCCTAGGAGACTATCATACAGAACTACTCATTTCACAGATAAACGTTTGAGAACTAGAGGGTTCTGCAACTTAACTAAAGTCACCCAGCTAATTAGCATATAGCTGGTGCCGCTTCTAGGCCACTCCAGAAATGGTCTGCAATTCTGCAATTTTTTTTTCCCCTTACTGACAAACTACCACCCACTCCATATATAAATGTCAGGAACCCACTATTCTAAATTCTCAACCATTTCTTCAATTCTTACTAGTTAAAGCAACAAGCCTTCCTCAAATCAAGCCAGTTCAGTGCAGTTAGCTTTAGTGGGGGGGTTACTAAGATGACTCAGACCAGGGAGGGGCTCCGGGCTGACGGGAAGTGACTACTGTGTAGTGGATATGATAAGGACTAAAATAAATAGTGGCATGTGTACAAATCTAACCAGTCACAGAAAAGACAGCAATTACCTCAGCCCTGTGTGAAGAAGTGTAAGGGAGAAACCCGGCCACTAATAATGAGCTCACCAGGAAGTTACTTCCAAAGGATTCAAGCGCTTTTCAGAAAGAGCAATGTTTGGTTTTGCTAGTTAGTTCCCTCAAATAATCTCATTTTGCTTTGCCAAATACATCTAGGAAACATCTTCCATGCACTGAGTTTCTCAGTGCACGTTATTCCCTATCCCCAGATTGTGGGTCTCTGACGGGCTCTGCTAAGGAAGGAATAAAAGAAGCATCACAACCTCGAACTCAGGACGCTTCGTTTAACACTCATAATACACATTCTCAACAAATGGAAACAAACAGCTACATTTGGAACATTATTTCTGCCTTCCACGAACAAAGATCCCAGAATCAACATGTTCCAGAAGAGTTTATCAATCCCTACTGATGGCTAAACCAAGACCCAAGCCCGCGACTCATGGCGACCCCACATGTTACAGAGTAGAACTGCTCCATAGGGTTTTCTTGGCTGTAATCTTATGGAAGCAGATAGCCAGGCCTTTCTTCTGCTGCACCACTGGGGGTTTGAATGGCCAACCCTTAGGCCAGGGGTTGAGCTACTCATCTTCAACTCAGGCAACAAAACCTAGAGTATCTCCAAGTAGTCTTCTTATCTATGGAAGGTGTTCCTTAATACAATGGCAAAGACATAACTGGATTTTAATAATTACCCATTAATTATAGCCTAGTAACTGTTACCTACCAGCAAGAATATCCCAATAATTCTCCTCCACAAGGTACTATATACATTCCCTCCAAACACCTGAGATGTGTCAATAATTCATGTACCTAGTTACAAGATAATACGGGGGGGGGTCCATAAGATGAACAAGATAATACAGGGGGTCCATAAGATGAAAAAGATAATACAGGGGGTCCATAAGATGAGGCATAGTATAATTAAAGTTTCAAAAGATAATGCCATCTTTCCCTGTGACCGTGATGTATATATTCTATATGGCTGATTAGAGTCATAGAAATAATTGTTACACAATAGAAATAATAATTACCATATTAACTCTAAAGCCTGTGTTTACATATACACAAAGGAAAAATTCAGTAAACATTTGTATTCAAGGATCTTTGCCATGATTAATATTATAATTTGAAATTTTTTGATCAGCCCAGCTTCTTGGAGCACAAGCAGCTATTTTATTCACTGAGACTCTATCATGAATACGCTTTTACCTTCCCCCCTACCAATGCTGCCACCCCACACACCCATACGGTACTATCGAGTTGGCCCCTGACTCATGCTGACCCTGGGTACAATGGAACAGGACCACTGTAATCCACAGGATTTTCATTTGCTGATTTTTAGAAGTGTATCACCAGGATTTTCTTCTTACTCTTAGACTGGAAGCTCCACTGAAACCTCTTCATCACAGCAACACGTAGGCCTCCACAGACAGACAGGTGGTGGCTGTACTTGAGGTGCACTGGCCAGGAATCGAACCACCACTGCCCGAATACATAATGTGTTACTCGCTCCAACCCGCTACCATCGAGTCGATCCCGACTCAGAGTGACCCCATAGGGTTTCTAAGGCTGTAACCTTTACAAAAGCAGACTGCCACATCTTTCTCCCACGGAGCAACTGATGGGTTCAAACCACCAACCTTTTGGGGAACAGCCAAGCACTTTAACCACTGCACTACCAGGTCTCCTTACATAATGTGTTGGGGGAGGAAAATATAAATAGAAGCCACAATCCATGAATGTTCTAATTAAGCTAAATATTAGTCTAAAAGTTAAAATAAACCATTATTACAAAATGTATCTTACTTTCGTCTACAATGTACAATGGCATTTAAATGGTTAAGGAAATCTGCATTATATTTTGAAGGTTAAAGAATTGACCTATCTGCAGAAGTACTAAACAAACATCTAAATTAATTTAAAATTATTTAAGTGTAAGTTACTATTGAAGGCTGGCGATTTCTCATAATCAGTGTGCACAATTGGTAGGCGCAGTTAGGGATGTGGGTGACTGAAACGAAGTGTTTCTTATTCGCTTTTTTATTCACCGACCAAACATGCATCTTGACTGCTTATCGTTCTAGGTCAAGGGAGGTTTACCTTTTTTCTACCTTAAGACTTCCAGTTCCAACAGCATCCTTGTTAAAGCTCATTTTATAGGCCAATATAAGTTACATTAAAAAAATAATTTCTCCAACTGGCACTCCGTTTAAAAGGGTTTAAAAGGTTGAATGCATTCACATGTGAGGCTCTTCAGCTCTACATTCTTCAGCAGTGGATGACGAGCGAGAGTCGCTTGATAACAAAGTGCTATCCCCCAGTAGTGCCAAAATATGCCTTCCCTTTTCACTCCATCAGATTGCAAATGTCACATCAACGGACCTTAAAAATTGCAGAATGGTTTGAGTGAGGGTAGCAGAGAAAGGAACGAGAATTGGGCCAGACACTCAAGAGCTTGGCAGACATACTTTCCACAGTGCTAATAGCTGCGTGGACAACAGCAAGATCCACATGGGTAAGATATAAAGTCATCAAAATTCACTTTCCTGGCTCTTCTGCGTCATTCTGTGTACGACTTTCCAGAAGGTGTGGCAGAGACAGACCTGGCCTTTCCTAACTAAACACCACACTCATATTTTAAAAGAGTATTTCCCAAATCTGAGCTTCCAAGGGACACCTTTACGATTTTTACCTTATCCTCATACCACTCGTCAGATAATTCGCTTACTATTCTTTCTTAAAACAGGCTCACCATTTTTACTTACTTACTTTCGTCTCATTCTAAGCAATAACGTCCATGAAGCAATGGGTTTAGTGTGCTGACTTCATGTTTTCTATTCCCATTGCACAATATTCACACACAGTAATTTAAAAAAAATAAAAGATCTCCCTTTCTGTGCCACCTGTAAGTCACTCTGTGTACCACACTTTAGAAAACACTGTTTCGGGACAGCAAAAAAGGCAGACAAACACACTTAATTAACTTATTAAGTATTTTTAATCTCCCTTCTGAGCCCACAGTTGAGGCTGATCATGAAGACACAGACAGACCAATTACAGTCAAGCAGATTCCGACTCAAGGCAACCACACGTGTGTCAGAATACAACTATGCTCCATAGGGTTTTCAGTGGCTGATTTTTCAGAAGTAGATTACCGGACTTTCTTCCAAGGTGCCTTTGGGTGAACTCGAACCTCCAACCTTTCGGTTAGCACCCAAACGTGTTAACTGTTTGCACCACCCAGGGATTCCACGGAGGCACTCCAAAACCCGCTCCCATCAAGGCAATTCTGACTTGCAGTGACACTACAAGACAGCGCACAACTGCCCCATAGGGCTTCCAAGGCTGTAATCTTTACGGGAGCAAACTGTCACATCTCTCTTCCGCGGAGTGCCTGGTGAGTTCAAACCACTGATCTTTCGGTTGGCCGTCGAGCGCTTTAACCACTGCGCCACTAAGACTCCTTGCGGAGGCAAGAGTCCCTTAGGCTATGGGACTCGTGCCTCTGCAAGGAGCCATAGTGGCGCAGTGGTTAAGCATTCCACTGCTAACCAAAAGGCAGGCAGTTTGAATCCACCAGCCACTCCTTGGAAACCCTATGGGGCAGTTCTACTCTGCCCTACAGGGTCACTATGAGTCAGTATCAACTTGAAGGCAACAGTTTTTTTTGTTTGTTTTGTCCCTTAGAAAAATGGAATGAAAACAGTTACCAATTGGAGCCACTGCCCCAGCCCCTGCAGGCATTCCTGGATCCTAGCCTTCAAGGGCTAAGTTCCCAGAAGCAAATTTCCTAATCAAGCTGAAAAAGTGGGAGCAGACACTTTCCAACTTAGAACTCTGCCTCTTATGCAATAATGCAGGCAGGGTGCAAGCTTAATCGATTACTTTCCCAGGTAACATTCAAAATTGGAACTAGCTATTGTAATACTGGAAATTGGGACTGAGTGCCTGAAAACTTTTTCTATTGCTACTATTGTTGTTGTTAGGTGCCGTCCAGTCAATTTTGACTCATAGTGACGCCATGTGACAGAGTAGAGCTGCCTCAAAGGGTTTTCTAAGCTATAATCTCTACAGGGGAGCCCTGGTGGCATAGTGGTTAAGAGCTCGGCTACTAACCAAAAGGTCGGCAGTTCAAATCCACCAGTTGCTCATAGGAGACCCCATGGGACAGTTCTACTCTGTCCTATAGGGTTGCTATGATTTGGAATCGACTCAATGGCAGCAAGTTTGGTTTGATTTTTTAATCTTTACAGGTCTTTCTCTCAGAGCCACTGGCTGGGCTCAAACTGCCAATCTTTCAGTTAGCAGCCAAGCACTTAAGCATTGTGCCTGCAGGGCTCCTTATTGCTACTATACGGCCTTAATTTTTTTTATGGTGATTGCAGCTCAGACCCTCATAAATTTCCTAGCTGTATGGGCTTCTGCTAAAAAGGATCATTACAAAAATTCCTGTGGGGGTGAAAAAAAAAAAGTAGGTTCTAAATAGTTTTAGGGAAGATTTCTTTAACCTTAAAAAAGTTCACAGAAGCATTGGTGCATTTAGCCCACTAAATGGGTGTTAAAGCTGAGTCCAAGTTTCTGACTCTGACCTTTAGATTTAGGATCAAGTGACCAGCTCATAGCTCAGTAAGACACCTGAGGTAACCATTCTACTTCCTCCCACCGGTACCTGAGGCAGTCACACCCTCATACATTATCACACTTCAAATCATCTTTGCTAGAAAATGCTTCTCAACACCAGGACTGGCTTGTCTAAGGCCATTCCAGCCAGCAATGTTCACACCCCTGCTGACTGCCTGCCATCTAATCAATGAGACATTTTATTGGGAGTCAGCTCATAACCTAGATAAAATTCATCTGTAGCCACAGCTCCTTAATGGGATTTGTTCTAGGGATTAGGTAAGGAATTCACTGACAGCTCATATTCTTGGATGAAGTAAGTATGTTGAGAGTTTCAGCAGTGATTACTAACCTTTCCTAACTCTTCACTCCACCCCAGCCACCTCCACACCTCAGACACTCCCTGACCAAATCTGCGTGACTTTTTAAGGTACAGACATACTATTGTACCTAGGACTAAAGTGGCCCCACAGTTTCAAAACATACCTGTCTCCTAAAAATAAAACCTTCAATGGTATTACTTCTTAAGGAAAGAAAACCTGGCCAAATCAATGGATACAGTAGGGTCTGTCATTTTCCTTACATTAAAAATCACTTGCCATTGATTCTGACCCATGGTGACCTCATGTGTTTCAGAGTAGAACTCCCGCATAGGGTGTTCAATGGCTGTGACCTTTCAGGAGCAGATCACCAGGCCTTTCTTCCAAGGCACCTCTGGGTGGATTGGGACTGCCAATCTTCAGTTAGCCAAGTGTTTAACCATTTGTGCCAATCCAAAAAAGTTCTCACACTTAGCCTTAGTAATTCAATGGATTCTGGAGAAGATAAATGGTTGGCTGTGACCTTTTGTCAATGTACAAAGAACTAGACCAAAAGTTAAACAAATAAGGCAGAAATCGTTGCAAATGGAGTTCCCTGGGGTGATGTAAAAATTCATTGGTCTTAAGCCTATGAGTGCCTCAAAAACAGTAATATTTACTGAGGGGACAGGGGTGGGGCAGAATGTTCACTGGGAAAATGGTTCACTTCTTTGTAGGGGAAGTCACGCCTAATAAACATCAGGGGTTTCTGTGATTTTTTTCCCCCTCAAATTCAAGTTCTCTTACTGGCTGGCATTCAAGACCTTTCAAGAGAGTATGGATCAACTCTGTCTCTCTTTATTTCCTCCTTGACACTTACCTGGCACCTCCTACCTGTACTTCCAGAACCCACTTCCCTTTAATAATCCCGGTCCTGGCACTTAGCGTTTTCAGCACCTATTCTGCAATATACTACTTACTAGTGCTTTTACCATTTACTTAGCACACACTACATGCCAGGCACTCTATGTCATCTTACTCAGCCCTCACGAGGTGGTCGTGTTATCAGCCCCATTTTCAATGGTGGCTTACATTGTGAAGTATCTGTTCAAATACCCTTTTCTCCCAGCAGGCAGGATTCCCTGAAGGAAGTGGTATAGGACAATCCCACCATTTGCTGTCTTTCCCTCACAACAAAAGAGTCTAAAATCTTCAGGACTCTTGAAGGCAAAAACTGAGTCTTGTTTCACCTCTGTGTCCCTCACACTGACAGGCACACATTGGTGGGATGATATTGAAAAAGTTGTGTCATTAATCCCTATGCAGCATCATTTCTGGGGGGAAAAAAATTCCCCTTCATCAATCTCTGCAAGCAGCTCTGAGAAACCTCAAGAAATATCTGAAAAGACATTGTTTCTCGGTAAAGCACTTCCTTCCCACCAGAGAAGGCAGCTAGCTACATGTACACATTTCTAAATTGCACTCCCCAGATTCCACCTCATATCTCCATTATGTGTATGTTTCCCCAACAAGGTCATGTCGTGGAAGCTTTCTTACCCATCTTTGTATTCACTGAAGCAGTAGCTGTTCATAAAAATTTACTCAATAGTCAAATCTCATCCTCTTAGGAGAGTAATGGCACTTTTTGCTACAAATGCAAATAAAAACCAACTGCCATCAAGTTGATTTCAACTCATGGCAACCTCGTGTGTGTCACAGTAGAACTGGGTTTTTAATGGCTGATTTTTTTGGAAGTAGATCACCAGGCCTTTCTTCCAAGGTGCCTCTGGGTAGATAAGAACCTCCAACCTTTCAGTTAGCAGTTGAGCACATCAACCACTGCACCACCCAGGGATTCCACAAACACAGTAACTACTACTCATTTTCACTTAAAAGAACAATCTTTCCCAGGTGTACCTAATACAAGTTTCCTAACCAACTGTCTTCCAGGATTAATACCGACAAAAGCAGACCCATTCTCCCAAAGTGACTGTCAGCTCAGTCGAGCACAGGCCACCTAAAGATCTGAAGAAAGAGGCCTCTTCCCATCTCTGTTGGGATTCCTGAGCTGAGGGAGACGGTATGCAATTGCAGGGCAGTTTCTATGATGGGATGACTCTCTGCTGGGAACTTCGGGAAACCACAATCATTACTGAGGCCAGACAGCTGCCAGAGAAGAAGCTCTCCCTAAGAATAAGAAGTGAAGCTAAAATAGAGGTGGGAGGCTGTATTCCATTACTAAGCCCTGGAGTATTCACTCCCAAGTTCGTCCACATTTCAAGAATGTTAAAACCTTGTAGTTGAAACCCCTGATTATTTATAACTTAAAATAAACTACTGTGCAAAAACGGAAACTTGACACATGAAGACATAAAATTAGCCAAACTGGTGACAGGTAAAATAATAACCAGGGTACAATGCATTCATCACTCCCTTTTCGTGGCTCCTTCCAAAACCACATCTTCATTCCCTACTGAAAATAACGTTTACTTATTTTGCAGAGCGCGGGGGCGGATTAACCACTAAGCAAGGTACACACTGGTTTAATTGTGTTTACTCACTAATCTGTAGTGAACAGTTTCACATGGGTTCACAATAGGCACAAAGAAGTGCCTCCAAGGTAGCAGAGATCCAGGGCCCTGGGTTCAAGACAGCTTCCCCTACTCGGGACTACAGAGCGCGAGAAAAGAGCCCGGGAGCCCAGGAGGCCACCAGCCATTTCCCCTGTCTGGTGAAATCTCCCAGGGTGGGGGAATCCTAGTTACTTCAGCGCATCAGAGACCAACTTCAGGAAAGCCTACGAGCGGAGACCACCTCGCGCTCCCCTTCTCAGGACCCTCCTCCCAGCCCGGAGCAGGCACTTACCGGGGGCCAGCCTGACAGCTCCCGCCGGGGTGGAAACACCCGGTCTCTTCGCACCGGCATCTCGGACGCGCGTCCCGTGGGGGCTAGCCGGTCCCGGTCCCCGCTCCCAGTCCGCGCGGTGGGACAGTCCTCCGACCTACAGCCCGGGGCAGCTGGGGTGCCGACCCGCCGGGACCCACCCCTTTGTCCCTCCTCCGGCGGCGGCGTCGGCCCGCCCCTACCCAAGCGCAGCGCCCGCCCGCCCGGCCGGCCCGGGAAACTCTCAAACGGGCCACTACCACCCCCGCGTGGGCCGGGGGGGGTCGTTCCTGGAGCCGCGCCTCCAGGCCCCCGCGGCGGGCCGCGTCACGCGTGACTCCCAGCAGGGATGTGAAGAGCCGACGGCGGCAGAGGGACCCCAAGGCTCGACCGTCCGGCCGCCCCCACGCCCGCAATCCTCCCCCAGGCCGGCCGGATGGTTCGCTCCGCGGCGCGCACTGGGGGAGCAGGTCCAGCTCCGGGAAGCGCTGCAAATGTTTAGCTCAGGACTGAGTCGGGGGCTGGCCTGCTGTTCCGCGGGCTTTTTCCTTTGAAGTCGCGTGGGTATCCTGTAGGGAGACTTTTTGGAGAGGTTTTTAGAATCTCTCATAGGCAGCACTTCAGTTCCTTTCGGGAAAGAAGAACCGAAAAACAAGCCCAAAGTTTTCTGTTCTGATGCCTACAGAGGCCTGCCCGGCCAGCATTGTACCCCTCATTTTCTCAGCTCAACAACTGCTTACCCGAGTTCCGAGGGTATAAAGTGTACATGTTAAATAGGAAAACATGGCTTTTCTGCAAAATATACTCCAAGTGTATCTCTTGGGCACTTTTCCAACAACTCCTGTAAAGAGATTGAAATTCCTATCATCCATCAGCTTTTTAACAGGCCACCAGGAAGTCAAAAAGGCTTATCCGATAGGATTCCTCTAGTTCAACTCAATATTATTTGTCTTAGAGTCCTCTATGTAACAAGAGCCGTGCAAGGTAAATAAAAGTTTTCTTATTCTGTTTTTGTTGTTGCTAGTTGCCACTGAGTTGATTATAACTCTTGGCAGCCCCATGTGTGTAGAGTAGAACTGCTTCTTAGGGTTTTCAAGGATGTGACCTTTCAGAAGCAGTTCTCTAGGCCTGTCTTCTGAGGTGCCCCTGGGTGGGTTTGAACCGCCAACCTTTAGATTAGTAGTTCCGGAGCGTGTAACTGCGCCTTCCAGAGAGTCATTTCCTTATAGCGACCTATAGGATTCCAAATGGTTTTTTTATATTTGGAGAATCAAAACAGATACCAAACCAAACCCACCGCCATCAAGTCGATTCCGACTCATGGTGACCCCATAGGGTTTCCAAGGCTGTCAATCTGTACAGAAGCAGACTGCCACATCTTCCCCCCACCCCCCATTTCTAGTGGTTTCGAACCACTGACCTTTCGGTTAGCAGTCAATCTCTTTAACCATTGCACCACCAGGGCTCCTTAAAACAGGTACGCTGATTAAAAATACAACTTTATGTTTGAAATCTAAGGAAACCATGTTGTAAAAGAAAAATGCATTCCACCCTGCACTCGCCTTAGGTTGAATAGCAAAACTCGGTCTAGGCTCACACATACAGGTAAAAGGTCTGATTCACCCTGCTGACAAGATACAGATGCTGGGCTCACTCCCTGTAAAGTTGCTTCACTTCCTGCTTCATCAAAATGAGTTTGGCAGATAATGTGGAAAAACAAGTCCAGCAAATGCCGCTCTGAAAGTGTTACGCTTCTGACCTCCTTTGGAGTAGCTGAATAAAAAGCACTATAAGGAACATTCCCCACTTTAAGTCTTCAGACTTAGACATTTTGGATGTATACCTGCTGTGAGGTGTTCCTCTCCTGATCTAAGCGCCTATTTTTAAAAATCTGTTTCCCAAATTAGGTAGTACTGACTAGTAATAAGAATGATAGTCTTTGTAAACTGGTCACACACCTTAGTGAGATAACCTTATACCACTAGCATTTAAAAGGCAGAAAGGAATCCAGAATGTAGTGATTCCATCAGCTGAATGATTCCCTTTTGCTCTAGAGCTGCATTGACCAATATAACCACCTGTCGCGTGTGGGCATTTACATTTAAACTTAAAATAATCAAAATGAAGGAAAATTAAAAATTCAGTTCCACAGTTTATCAAGAAAATGCTCTACATCTTACTTTGGTGAGTGGCGTCTTAGCTTTTAAAAGCTTGTGAGTGGCCATCTAAGATACTCCACTGGTCCCACCCCATGGAGATCGAAGGAGAATGAAGACAACAAAGACATAAGGGGAAGATTAGTCCAAAGGGCTAATGGACCACAACTACCAACCTCTACCAGACTGAGTCCAGTACAACTAGATGGTGCCCAGCTACCACCACCAACTTCTCTGACAGGGATCACAATAAAGGGTCCCAGACAGAGCTGGAGAAAAATTGAGAACAAAATTCTAACACACACAACCAGACTTACTGGTCTGACGAGACTAGAGAAACCCTGAGAGTATGGCCCCCGAACACCCTTTTAGCTCAGTAATGAAGTGACTCCTGAGATTCATCCTTCAGCCAAAGATTAGACAGGCCCATTGAACAAAACGAGACTGAAGGGGCACACCAGCCCAGGGGCAAGGACGAGAAGGCAGGAGGTAACAGGAAAGCTGGTAATGAGGAAACCAAGGTCCAGAAGAGGAGAGTGTAGACATGTCAGGGGTTGGCAACCAATACCACAAAACGATATGTGTATTGTACAATAAGAAATTAATTTACTCTATAAACCTTCATCTGAAGTGCAAAAACAAACAAAAAAAAGAACTGAAAGCATACGTTCATATAAAGACTAATGCACAAATACTCATAGCTATCTTGTAATAACCAAAAACTGAAAAATGCCCATCAAAAAAAAAATATCAGTTCCTCAGTCACACTAACCACATCTCAAGCGCTCAATAGCCACATGCACCTAGTGGCTACCATATTGGACAGCGTAGATAGAGGACATGGCCGTCACCGCAGGAACTACTACTGGTCTACGCTGCTCTGAACACTGAAATACTTTTATACTAGAAATACCATGCTTCTGGCACACTGCCTGACATATAGCAAGCACTCAAATGGCTGTTGACAAAAATGACTAAATGGATACCCTTGCATTGCTGGTGCCCTTATAAATCAAGACAACTCTTTGGAGAAACAATTTATTAGTATATATTTTTTGCATGTGGATTGCACATTTTAATTCCACTCCTTGAATTTGTTTATCCAAAGAACTTCATTCCAACAAAAGAGCCCTGGTGGCACAGTGATTAAGCACTTGGGTGCTAACCAAAATGTCGGTGGTTAGAACCCACCAGCCACTCTGAAGGAGAAAAATGCAACGGTCTGCTTCCATAAAGATTACAGCCTTGGAAACCCTATGGGACAGTTCTGTTCTGTCCTACAGGGTCACCATGGGTTTGATTTGAGTGGTTCAATCCCACAGGTACTTGAGAAGCACCTTCTGTCAAGCCATAATCTCCTGATAAAAGACTCTCACCTCAGGGAGCTCGGTCTTTTGTAGTAGTAAATCAATCAAGTAAATAATGAGAAACTGTGTGTGCAGAGATTCCTGACAGGCTCAGGATGCTCTAGGTGCTCTCAGGAGGGCTTCTCACCCAAGTTAAGGGGATGGGATTTAGGGAAAGCATTCCAGAGATGGGGGACAGGGAGGGACGCATGGCTAAAGCATTTTAAAGAAGCTGTAGGAATGAGTTTGTGAAACAAAAAGGTGGAAAAGCTTTCTAGGTGAAAGGAATAAATAACATGGAAAAACAAGGAATGAAGAGACTACAGGCCTAAAGGTGATGGAAAAATTTAGAAACTGGTAACAGTGATGGTTGAACAACTTGATGAACATAATTTCACTGAACTGTACGTGTGGAGATTATTGACATGACAAATGTTTTGTTACCCATATATATTTACCACAATGAAAAAAGAGAGAGAGAGAAAGACCACAAGCTTGCTCTTGAGGTAGTGGGAGGAGAGGTTGCCCAGGCAAGCAAGAACTGTGCCCTGAACACGGTAGAAGTGAGATCAGACTGTCAATTTATAAAAGTCACTCTGTCTACTTTGAGGAAGATGGGTCTGATGGTACTGGTGAGGGGTTATTCAGTAAGAATGACGAGACCAGCAAAAAATGCATTGTTGTGGGAATACAGGTGAGAGATGACGTGGCTATGAAGTTAGACAAAAGGGAGTCAATTCAAGAAAAATGAAGGAAGTGGGATCAGCAGGGCTAGATGACTACTTGATATTACATATAGGGGCAAGGAAGAGGGAAGTGAGTCTAAGATGACTCTCAGGTTTCTGGATTACTTGACTAAGGAGATGACAGTGCCTTTGACCAAAATAGATAACACGGCCGTAGGAGCAGGTCTTGGGAGGGGCTTAACAAAGGATGATAAATTTAGTCATGCACTGATTGTTTTAAGGGCCTGTGCGTCCAGGGGGAAATATTCCATAATTTAAGAAGTGCCTCCTATGTGCCTGGATGAAGCAGTGGTGGTTCAGTGGTAGAATTCTTGCCTCCAACACAGGAAACCCAGGTTCAATTCCCAGCCAGTGTACCTTATACGTGGCTATCACCCATCTATCAGTGGAGGCTTGTGTGTTACGATGTTAAACAGGTTTCAGCAGAGCACCCAGACTAAGACAGACTAGGAAGAATGGCCCGGTGATCTACTTCCAAAAATCAGCAAATGATAATCCTATGAATCACAACAGTCTGATCCACAACCGATCATGGGGATGGTGCAGGACTGGGCAACATTTTGTCCGTTGTGTGTGGGGGTCACCATGAGTCTGGGGCTGATTCAATGGCAGCTAATAACAACTATTTTGATGAGTATTTGGGTCGAGAGATTTGGGGTGAAGGAAGGGATTAGAGAATCATCAATGTATTACGAAACTTGAAGCCATGGGAGGTGATGAGACTATCGAGAGACATGATGCCAATTGAGGCAAGAGAAGACTAAGGATAGGGAGCAATATCAATATTTAGGAAGCAAGCTCAAACTTCTAGAACAGAGACCAAAGAGGAACCAGTAGAAAGAGAATAAAAAACCTTCTGGAGAAGAGTATCCAACAAGCTAAAGGAAGAATGAACTTCAAGGGGAGAGGAGCCAATAGCACGGAACTTCGAAGAAACCAATTAAGGTAAGAACTGAAGATGCTCACTAAGTAGAAGACCACTGCTTTTCGTGGCAAGAGCGGTTTCAATGGAATGATGAGACTGGAGGTTAGAGTACAGGGGTGAGGCAGCAGTTTACTACATGCCTATTTACAATAATGACGGAAGGAAACCACCAATGTTCAATGATGAAGGGCTATTAAATTACAGTAAATCAACTTAATCGGCATATCAAGGCATCATTTAAAATTATAATAAGGAAGTGTATATAGGCCTTGAAGGTTTACCCCTATATTTTCTTCTAAGAGTTTAACAGTTTTAGTTCTTATGTTTAGGTCATGAATCCATTTTGAGTTCATTTTCATATATGGTGTGAGGCATGGGTCCAACTTCATCCTTTTGCAGGTGGAGATCCAGTTGTCCCAGCACCATTTATTGAGAGATTATTCTTTCCCCATTGAATGGACTAGGCACCATGGTCAAAAATCAACTGACTGAAGTGTATGTGTGGAAATTGTTGAGATGGAGTATATTTTATGTATATTTTCACCACAATAAAAAAAAGAAAAAAATAAATTGTATACATATACGGATTTATTTCTGAAGTCTCAATTCTATTCCATTGGTCTATATGTCTACACAGATTCCTGGCAGCACAGTGGTTAAGAGCTCAGCAGCTTACCAAAAGGCTGGCAGTTCAAATCCACCAGCCCCTCCTTGGAAACCCTGTGGGGCAGCTCTACTCTGTTCTATAGGGTAGCTATGAGTCAGAATCAGCTCAACGGCAACGAGTTAACATGTCTATCCTTCAACCAGTACCATGCTGTTTTGATTATTACTGCATTATAAACTATTTTAACTCATGTAATGTAAATACAGCAACTCTGAATATTAGATTTTATCATCCTTGCTTTATGGATGAGGAAACAGCGCTTCAGAGATGGAAAGCAGCTTACCCAAGGTCATCACCGAGTAGAAGGAAGGGGCAGATTCCAAAATCAGGTCTGTCAGATTCAAAGCCCCTTCTCTTCACTGCTCTCTGGCTCCTGTATTTATTGCCTCTAGTACAATAAGACAATTGAACGGAGTCAAGGGAAAGGTAGTTTTTTTTGTTGTTGTTGTCCTTGTTTTCTTTTTAGTTCCCTTTAGCAGCACCCGTGAGGGTTTTCTTGCATACAGAAATTAAAGTGAGTTTCACTCAAACTATTTTGAGGGATCAAATTTGTGAATATTAAAACGGTAAATGCCAAAACACAATCTGATTCCACCTGCTCAGCCATTTAATTAGATTCCTTGATTCAAATAAGATTCCGATATCTAACAGAATTTCAGAGCTCCCTTCCCCTAAAAAAATACTTTAGTAAAAAGACTCTAATAAGTCAACAATGTTATTAACTAAAATGCCCTCTCCATCAGCAGATAAATGGATAAACAAAATGTGGCATATCCATACGATGTAATATTAGTCAGCCATAAAGGGAAATGAAGTCCCGATGCATCCTTCAACACGGATGAACCTTGAAAACATTACGCTGAGTAAGATAAGTCAGTCACAAAAGGACAAATACTGTATGATTGTACTTACATGAAGTAGACAAATCCATAGAAACCAAAGCTTATTAGTGGTTACCAGGACCCCTGGTGGGGCATTGGTTAAGAGCTTGGCTGCTAACCAAAACATCAGCAGTTCGAATCCACCAGATGCTCCTTGGAAACACGATGGGGCAGTTCTACTCAGTCCTACAGGGTCACTATGAGTTGGAATCAACTTGACAGCAACTGTTTTTTTTTTGTTGTTGTTTTCTTTTCTTTTGTCTTTTGTTTTAGGGGCACAGAGTTATTGGTTAGGGAGTACAGGGTTTCTGTTGATGGAGGCAGAATAATTCAGAAGAGAATAGTGATAATGATTGAACAACATGAAGAATATAATTGAAGTGACTGAATTATACATGTAAAAATTATTGAATTGGCAAACACTTTGGTGTATATGTTTTTACCACAATTTTTTTAAAAAGGTAATTTAAAAAATGCCGTCATGTCACTAGTAAGGGAAGGAATCTAAGGTGAGGGAGGCCCAGGGGACTGTCCTCATGAGACACACAGTCCTCCAGGGAAACTGGAGGGTGTCTGACAACGCCTGAATCACTTAAAAAGAATTACCAGAATTCTCTATCCCTAAGAATTCTGTATCCCTGAATGACACGGATTACTGTTGTTGAAGAGTCTCCCAGATTCTCAAAGAATTTTCAGATCTGAAAGGGCCTTAGGGAAAAGCTGCCAACAGATACTCTTTCAGAGGCAGCCATGCAAATTACCTCAGGCCTTTTGTGTGTGTGTGTGTGTGTGTGTGTGTGTGTGTGTGTATGTGTTTAACTATTTTTTTTTTTGTACTTCAGATGAAGGTTTACAGAACAAACTAGCTTCTCATTAAACAATTAGCGCACATTGTTTTGTGACATTTGTTGCCAACCCCATGACATGTCAACACTCTCCCCCTATCGACCTCAGGTTCCCTATTACCACCTTTCCTGTCCCCTCTGGCCTTCTTATCCTTACCCCTGAGCTGGTGTATCTAATCTTTGGCTGAAGGGTGAACCTCAGGAGTGACTTCATTACTGAGCTATAAGTCTGTTTGGGGGCCATACTTTCGGGGTTTCTCCAGTCTTTGTCAGACCAGTAAGTCTGATCTTTTGTGTGTGTGTGTGTGAGTTAGAATTTTGTTCTACGTTTTTCTCCGGCTCCGTCCCGGACCCTCTATTGTGATCCCCGTCAGAGCAGTCAGTGGTGGTTGCCGGGCACCATCTAGTTGTGCTGGACTCAGTCTGGTGTAAGTTGTATACCTGTGGTCCATTAGTCATTTGGACTAATCTTCCCCTGTGTCTTCGGTTTTCTTCTTTTTCCCTTGTGCCAGACGAAATGAGACCAGTGAAGTATCTTAGGTGGCTGCTCAGAAGCTTTTAAGACCCCAGACACTACTCACCAAAGTAGAATGTAGAACATTTTCTTTATAAACTATGTCGTGCCAATTGAGCTAGATATTCCCCATAGCTTGTGCCTCTTAAAACAAAGGAAGCTGGACTTGAAAGGGCACTTCCAGGAGACATTCAATAAAAATTGAAAATGTGGGTCATAACGTTTACAGTTCTGCAGGACAGCATCCTAAATTTCTCTGGTCATAAGAACCACCTGGGGCCCTGGTTAACAACTGAGCGTCCAGGTCACTCCAAGGAGATTCTGATTCAGTGAGTCTGGGGAGGGACCTGGGGAGTTTATATTTTGAGCATGCACCCCCTGGTGCTAATCACCATAAGAAGTCTGAGAAATACTACTAGAGGGACATGGTTATAATCCTCTAACACAGGCAGGAAGATGACAGTTTTGAAAGTAGGTAAATATTTGCAGGTCAAAAAATAATTCAGAGGCAGAGCTAACATGGCGGAATAGACAGACGCTTCTGGCGAACCCTCTTTACAACAAAGACCCGAAAAAACAAGTGAAACAAGTATATTTGTGACAAGCTGAGAGCCTTCAGCATCAAAGGCAAGCTTAGACAATGAACTGCGGGGCAGGGGGAGGAAGAGACCGTTCAGAAGTGGAGAGGAGTTACCGGACTTGAATCACGGGGAGCCCTCAGGCATCATTCCCAGAGTGGCGGCAGCGGCAATGGCCGGCCGGTACTAGCGTTCGGCTGCAGTTTCCTCAGGAAGAAGCAGCCAGCCACACAGCCTACTCACACCTTGGGAACCTGAGGAGAACGGTACGCTTGGCAAAAGCTAAGCACTTGCGTATATTTTACAGTGCCCCCCCACCTGCAAGCCGGCTTCAGCAGCTGAATCCCTGGGCCTGAGATAGACCCTGGTGAGCACCTAGGGCCATCCTCCTGGCCTTGGGGAAGGAAAAAATTTGCAACGGAGGGAAAAGATAATTTGCTAGCTCTGTTAACCAGGGGAGCTCAGGACAGAAGCAGCTCTTGTCCAGGCATAAACCATCCCTGGCCTTGAGCACCTTTCCCTTCTGCATGAACCTGTGTGGGCCTATTTCAGGAGAATAGGCCCTTGGTTGGCAGACTTCAACCATTTCAGCTGTGCAGTGGAGAGGTGAGTGTTTGACATTTGACATTGCGTTGCCTATTAAACAAGGTCCTCACCTATCCACATCAGGGACCTAAGGACTGGTAGCTCCACTCAGGTCACCCAGCCACCCGCGACAGGGGTCCAAAGGTAACTGGTACCTCCCAGTCCTTACAACCAAAAACTTTGGGTGCCCACGGTCCCTCTGCAGAACCCACCTACCAGCACGCTCTAGGGAACAGAGACGTATTTTCCTCAGAGACACTTGGGGGTCAGTTCACAGCCTCCTGCCTTGTTCAGAGCGTGACCCCCTGCTGCAATCAGAAACTGGTATATACGCCAATCACCCCTGCCCCTCTAAGAATGTATGACAGAGCCTGTACCACATACTTGGTGATCAGCCACCTGGAAACCTGAGCTGAATTCATACAAGAAAACTGAATGGACTCCTAGACTGATATACCTGATAACAGTTCTAGCCAGATGGGGACAGGACACCAGAGCTCCATAGGCGAAAATAATCAAGCTAGCTCACTCAAGCAACCCATAGGGGTATACCAAAACAAAACAAAGCAAGCAACTAGGACACAGTAATCAAGCATAAACTAACACAATAACTCACAGATGGCTTGGAGACAACAGTGAATATCAAGTCACGTAAAGAAACAGACCATGATCACCTCAACAGGCTCTCAAAACAAAGAATCCAGGGATCTTCTGGATGAAAGTGCACTCCTGGAATTACCAGATGCAGAATATAAAAGTTTAATATACAGAAACCCTTCAAGACATCAGGAAGGAAATGAGGCAATACGCAGAACAAGCCAAGAAACACACAGATAAAGCAACTGAAGAAATTAGGAAGATTATTCACAAACATAATGAAAAGTTTAATAAGCTGGAAAAATCCATAGACAGACAGCAATCAGAAATTCAGATTAACAAAAATATTACAGAATTAGACAACTCAATAGAAAGTCGGAGGAGTAGAACTGAGCAAGTAGAAGCTTGAATTTCTGAGCTCGAAGATAAATCACTTGGCACTAATATATTTAAAGAAAAATCAGATAAAAGAATTTAAAAAAATGAAGAAATCTTAAGAATCATGTGGGACTCTATCAAGAGAAATAACCTACGAGCGACTGGAGTACCAAGACAAGGAGGGACAACAGAAAATACAGAGAAAATTGTTGAAGATTTGTTGGCAGAAAACTTCCCCGATATTGTGAAAAATGAGAAGATATCTATCCAAGATGCTCATCAAATCCACATAGGGAAGATCTTAAAAGAAAGTCACCAAGACATATTATAATCAAACTTGCCAAAACCAAAGATAAAGAGAGAATTATAAGAGCAGCGAGGGATAAAAGAAAAGTCACCTACAAGGGAGAGCCAATAAGAATAAGCTCGGACTACTCGGCAGAAACCATGCAGGCAAGAAGGCAATGGGATGACATATTTAAAAAACTGAAGGAAAAAATTGCCTGCCAAGAATCATATATCCAGCAAAACTGTCTCTTAAGTATAGGTGAAATTAAGACATTTCCAGATAAACACAAGTTTAGGGAATTTGTAAAAACCAAACCAAAACTACAAGAAATATTAAAGGGAGTTCTTTGGTTAGAAAATCAATAATATCAGGTATCAACCCAAGACTAGAACACTGGGTAGAGCAACCAGAAGTCAACCCAGACAGGGAAGTCAAAAAAAAAGCAACATTATTCAAACAAAAAAAAAGAGCCAAAACAGAGTAACAGCGATGTTATTATACAAAAGACAACATTAAAATAATAAAGAGGGACTAAGAAATGTAATCATACACCTTCCATATGGAGAGGAAGATATGGCGATGCAAAGAAATAAAAGTTAGTTTTAAATTTGGGTAAATAATAAGGTAACCACAAAGGAGACAAACTATCCTACTCATCAAAATAAAATACAAGGTAAAAATACAGACACAACAGAAACAAAATCAACAAAAACAAATATGAGGAAAGGACAATAAATAAAGAAAATCCACTCAGCACATAAAATCAAGTGGGAAAAAGAAACTGTTGACACACAAAAAAAGACATCAAAATGATAGCACTAAATTCATACTTCTCCATAATTACCCTGAATGCAAAAGGACTAAATGTACCAATAAAGAGACAGAGAGTGGCAGAATGGATTAAAAAACAAGATCCGTCTATATGCTGCCTACAAGAGACACACCTTAGACTTAGAGACACAAGCAAACTCAAACTCAAAGGATGGAAAAAAATATATGAAGCAAACAACAATCAAAAAAGAGCAGGAATGGCAATATTAATTTCTGACAAAATACACTTTAAAGTTAAATCCATCAGAAAAGATAATGAAGGACACTATATAATGATTAAAGGGACAACAAACCAAGAAGATATAACCATATTAAATATTTATGCACCCAATGACAGGGCTGCAAGATACATAAAACAAACTATCAGATCCGCATTGAAAAGTGAGATAGACAGCTCCACAATAATAGTAGGAGACTTCAACACAACACTTTCGGTGAAGGACAGGACATCCAGAAAAAAGCTCAATAAAGACACGGAAGATCTAAATGCCACAATCAACCAACTTGACCTCGCAGACATATACAAAACACTCCACCCAACAGCAACCAACTATACTTTCTTTTCTAGTGCACATGGAACATTCTCTAGAATAGACCACATATTAGGTGATAAAGCAAGCCTTAGCAGAATCCAAAACATTGAAATATTACAAAGCATCTTCTCTGACCATAAGGCCATAAAACTGGAAATCAATAACAGAAAAAGCAAGGAAAAGAAATGAAACGCTTGGAAACTGAATAATACCCTGCTCAAAAAAGAATGGATTATAGAAGACATTAAGGATGGAATAAAGAAATTCAGAGAACCCAATGAGAATGAAAACACTTCCTATCAGAACCTTTGGGACACAGCAAAAGTGGTGCTCAGAGGCCAATTTATATCAATAAATGCACACATCCAAAAAGGGCCAAAATCAAAGAATTATCCCTACAACTTGAACAACTAGAAAAAGAGCAACAAAAGAAACCCACAGGTACCAGAAGAAAACAAATAATAAAAATTAGAGCTGAACTAAATGAAATAGAAAACAGAAAAACAATTGAAAGAATTAACAAGACCAAAAGCTGGTTTTTTGAAAAAAATCAACAAAATTCATGAACTACTGGTCAAACTGACAAAAGAAAAACAGGAGAGGAAGCAAATAACCCGAATAAGAAAAGAGAAGAGTGATATATTACAACACACCCAACTGAAACTAAAAGAATCATATCAGATTACTATGAAAAACTATACTCAAAAAAATTTGAAAACCTAGAAGAAATGGATGAATTCCTAGAAACACACTACCTCCCTAAATTGACACAAACAGAGGTAGAACAACTAAATAGGCCAATAACAAGAGATTGAAAAGGTAATCAAAAAACTCCCAACAAAAAAAAGCCCTGGTCCGGACGGCTTCACTGCAGAGTTCTACCAAACTTTCGGAGAAGACTTAACACCACTACTACTAAAGGTATTTCAGAGCATAGAAAAGGACGGAATACTACCAAACTCATTCTATGAAGCCACCATATCCCCGATACCAAAAGCAGGTAAAGACACCACAAAAAAAAGAAAATTATAGACCTATATCCCTCATGAATGTAGATGCAAAAATCATCAACAAAATTCTAGCCAATAGAATTCAACAACATATCAAAAAAAAAAAAAAAATTCACCATGACCAAGTGGGATTCATACCAGGTATGCATAAAAAAAAAAGTTTTTTTTTTTATGCAGGGATGGTTCAATATTAGAAAAAAAATTAATGTAATCCATCATATAAATAAAACAAAAGACAAGAATCACAGGATTTTATCAATTGATGCAGAAAAGGCATTTGATAAAGTTCAACACTCATTCATGATAAAAACTCTCAGCAAAATAGGAATAGAAGGGAAATTGCTCAACATACTAAAGGGCATTTTTACAAAGCCAAGAGCCAACATCCCCCTAAATGGAGAGAGCCTGAAAACATTCCCACTGAGATCGAGAACCAGACAAGGATGCCCTTTCACATCACTCTTATTCAACACTGTGCTGGAAGTCCTGGCCAGAGAAATTAGGCTAAATAAATAAATAAAGGGCATTCAGATTGGCAAGGAAGAAGTAAAAGTATCTCTATTTGCAGATGACAGGATCTTATACACGGAAAACCCTAAGGAATCCTCCAGAAAACTACTGAAACTAATAGAAGAGTTCAGCAGAGTATCGGGATATAAGATAAACATAAAAAAATCAGTTGGATTCCTCTACACTAACAAAAAGAACATTGAAGAGGAAATCACCAAATCAATGCCTTTTACAGTAATCCCCAAGAAGATAAAATATTTAGGAATAAATCTTACCAGAGATGTAAAAGACTTATACAAAGAAAACTATAGAACACTTCTGCAAGAAACCAAAAGAGACTTACATAAGTGGAAGAACATACCTTGCTCGTGGATAGGAAGACTTAACATTGTAAAAATGTCTCTTCTACCAAAAGCGATCTATACATTTAACGCAATTCCGATCCAAATCCCAAGGACATTCTTTAATGAGATGGAGAAACAAATCACCAACTTCATATGGAAGGGAAAGAGGCCCCGGATAAATAAGGCATTACTGAAAAAGAAGAACAAAGTGGGAGGCCTTACTTTACCTGATTTTAGAACCTATCATACCTCCACTGTAGTCAAGACAGCCTTCTACTGGTACAACAACAGATACATGGACCAATGGAACAGAATTGAGAATCCATACATAAATCCAACCACATACGAGCAGTTGATATTTGACAAAGGCCCAAAAGGGTTAAATGGGGAAAAGACAGTCTTTTTAACAAATGGTGCTGGCATAACTGGATATCCATCTGCAAAAAAATGAAACAAGACCCATACCTCACTCCATGCACGAAAACGAGCTCAAAATGGATCAAAGACCTAAATATAAAACCTAAAATGATAAAGATTATGGAAGAAAAAATAGGGACAACGTCAGGAGCCCTAATACATGGCATAAACAGTATACAAAACATTATAAAGAATGTAGAAGAAAAACTAGGTAACGGGGAAAAAAACATAGGTGTTTGATTTTTAGGAGTTAGATAACTGGGAGCTCCTAAAAATCAAACACCTATGCTCATCCAAAGACTTCATAAAAAGAGTAAAAAGACTACCTACAGACTGGAAAAAAGTTTTTAGCTATGACATTTCCAATCAGCACCTGATCTCTAAAATCTACATGATACTGCAAAAACTCAACTGCAAAAAGAGAAATAATCCAATTAAAAAATGGGCAAAAGATATGAATAGACATTTCACTAAAGAAGACATTCAGGTAGCTAACAGATACATGAGGAAATGTTCACGATCATTAGCCATTAGAGATATGCTGATCAAAACTACAATGAGATTTCATCTCACTCCAACGAGGCTGGCATTAATCCAAAAAACACAAAATAATAAATGTTGGAGAGGCTGCGGAGAGATTGGAACACTTATACACTGCAGGTGGGAATGTCAAATGGTAGAACCACTTTGGAAATAGATTTGGTGCTTCCTTAAAAAGCTAGAAATAGAACTACCATACGATCCAGCAATCCCACTCCTCGGAATATACCCTAGAGAAATAAGAGCCTTTACACGAACAGATATATGCACACCCATGTTTATTGTAGCACTGTTTACAATAGCAAAATGATGGAAGCAGCCAAGACGCCCATCAATGGATGAATGGATAAATAAATTATGGTATATTCACACAGTGGGATACTACGCATCGATAAAGAACAGTGAGAAATCTGTGAAACATTTCATAACGTGGAGGAATCTGGAAGGCATTATGCTGAGTGAAATTAGTCGATTGCAAAAGGACAAATATTGTATAAGACCACTATTATAAGAACTTGAGAAATAGTTTAAACTGAGAAGAAAACATTCTTTCATGGTTACAAGAGAGGGGAGGGAGGAGGGTGGGAGAGCGGCATTCACTAATTAGATAGTAGATAAGAACTACTTTAGGTGAAGGGAAAGACAGCACACAATACAGGGGAGGTCAGTACAACCGAACTAAACCAAAAGCCGTTTCCTGAATAAACTAAATGCTTCGAAGGCCAGCATAGCAGGGGCAGGGGTCTGGGTACCATGGTTTCAGGGGACATCTAAGTCAATTTGCATAATAAAATCTATTAAGAAAACATTCTGCATCCCACTTTGAAGAGTGGCATCTGGAGTCTTAAATGCTAGCAAGCAGCCATCTAAGATGCATCAATTGGTCTCAACCCAGCTGGAACAAAGGAGAATGAAGAACACCAAGGACACAAGGCAATTACGAGCCCAAGAGACAGAAAGAGCCATGTGAACCAGCAAGTACGTCATCCTGAGACCAGAAGAACTAGATGGTGCCCGGCTACAACCCATGACTGTCCTGACAGGGAACACAACAGAGAACCCCTGAGGGAACAGGAGAGCATGGGATGCAGAACCCAAATTCTCATAAGACCAGACTTAATGGTCTGACTGAGACTAGAAGGACACTGGTGGTCATGGCCCCCAGACTTTCTGTTGGCCCAGGACAGGAGCCATGCCCAAAGCCGACTCTTCAGACATGGATTGGACTGGACAATGGGTTGGAGAGGGATCCTGGTGAAGAGTGAGCTTCTTGGATCAGGTGGATACTTGAGACTATGTTGGCATCTCCTGCCTGGAGGGAAGATGAGAGGGTGGATGGGGTTAGAAGCTGGTGAAATGGACTCGAAAATAGAGAGTGGAGGGAGAGAGCAGGCTGTCTCATTAGGGAGAGAGTAACTGGGAGTGTGTAGCAAGTTGTATATGGGTTTTTGTGTGAGAGACTGACTTGATTTGTAAACTTTCACTTAAAGCACAATAAAAATTATTAAAAAAAATAATAATTCTCCATTTGCAAAGTGCTGTCTTTGGTTTACAAAAGCAAGGGTCTCGTCTTACAATTCTTTTTGCTATGTTTATCGTGGTTTTAGTGGGTATTGACATGTATGTGTGTATATACCCACACATGTCCCCACATGGATGTCTGTCAGCTTGTCATACTGGAGGGGCTTGGGTGTTGCTGTGATGCTGGAAGCTATACCACCAGTATTCAAATACCAGCAGGGTCACCCATGGTGGACAGGTTTCACCTGAGCTTCCAGACTAAGACAGGCTAGGAAGAAGGACCCGGCAGTGTACTTCTGAGAAGAATTAGCCACTGAAAACCTTATGAATAGCAGCAGAACACTGTCAGACATAATGGCAGAAGAGGAGCCACTCAGATTGGAAGACACTCAAAATACAACTGGGGAAGAGCTGCCTCCAAGGGTAGAGTAGACCTTAATGACGTGGATGGAGTCAAGCTTTTGGGATCTTCATTTGCTGATGTGGCACAACCCAAATGAGAAGAAACAGCTGCAAACATCAATTAATAATCATAACGTGCAATGTAAAAAGTATGAATCTAGGGAAATTGGAAATCAACAAAAATGAAATGAAACACATAAACATCGATATCTTAGGCATTAGTGAGCTGAAATGGACTGGGATTGGCCATTTTGAATTGGACAATCATATGGTCTACTATGCTGGGAATGACAACCTGAAGAGGAATGGCATTGCATTCATCATGAAAAAGGACATTTCAAGATCTATCCTGAAGTACAACACTATTAGTGATAGGATAATATTCATACACCTACAAGGAAGACCAGTTAATACAACTGTGATTCAAGTTTACACACTAACCACTGAGGCCAAAGATGAAGAAATTGAAGATTTTTACTAACTTCTGAAGTCTGAAATTGATTGAACATGCAATCAGGATGCATTAATTACTGGTGATTGGAATGTGAAAGTTGGAAACAAAGACAAAGGATCAGTACTTGGAAAACACGGCCTTGGTATAGAAATGATGCCAGAGATCTCGTGACAGAATTTTGTAAGACCAACGACCTCTTCATTGCAAATAACTTTTCTGGACAACATAAACGGCAATTATGTACATGGACCTTACCAGATGGAATACACAAGAATCAAATCAACTACATCTGTGGAAAGAGACGATGGAAAAGCTCAATATCATCAGTCAGAACAAGGCCAAGTGCCAACTGTGGAACAGACCAGCAATTGCTCATATGCAAGTTCAAGTTAAATTGATGAAAATTAGAACAAGTCAATGAGAGCGCAAGTATGACCTTGAGTATATCCCACCTGAATTTAAAGACCATCTCAAGAAAAGATTTGATGCATTGAACACTAATGACCAAAAACCAGACAAGTTGTGGAATGACATCAAGGACATCATACATGAAGAAGGCAAAAAGTCATTAAAAAGAAGGAAAGAAAGAAAAGAGCAAATGGATGTCAGAAGAGACTCTGAAATTTGCTCTTGAATGTCAAGTAGCTAAGCAAAAGGAAGAAATGATAAAGTAAAAGAGCTGAACAGGAGATTTCAAAGGGAGGCTAGAGAAGACAAAGTAAAGTATTATAATGAAATGTACAAAAACCTGGAGTTAGAAAACCAAAAAGCAAGAACACACTTGGCATTTTTCAAGCTGAAAGAACTGAAGAAAAAACTCAAGCCTCAAGTTGCAATATTGAAGAATTCTACAGGGAAAATATTAAATGACACAGGTAGCATCAAAGGAATACACACAGTCACTATACAAAAAAGAATTGGTCAAAGTTCAACCATTTCAGGAGGCAGCATATGGTCAGAAACCAATAGCACTGAGGAAGAAGTTCAAGCTGCACCGAAGGTACTGGCTACAAACAAGCCTCCAGGACTTGACGGAATACCAATTGAGATGTTTCAACAAAAAAGATGCAGCGCTGGAAGTGCTCACTCGTCTATCGCAAGAAATCTGGAAACCAGCTACCTGGAAAACTGACTGGAAGAGATCCATATTTATGCCTAGTCCCAAAAAAGGTGATCCAACAGAATGCAGAAATTATCGAACAATATCATTAATGTCACACGCAAGTAAAATTTTGCTGAAGATCACTCAAAAGCAGCTGCACGGTATATCGACAGAGTACTGCCAGAAATTCAAGCCAGATTCAGAAGAGGACATGGAACCAGGGGTATCACTGATGCTGCCAGATGGATCCTGGCTGAAAGCAGAGGATACCAGAAAGTTGTTTACCTGTGTATTATTGACTATGCAAAGGCATTTGACTGTGTGGATCATAACAGATTATGGATAACATTTTGAAAAATGGGAATTCCAGAACACTTAAGTGTGCTCATGAGGAACCTGTACATGGATCAAGAGGCAGTCATTCAAACAGAGTAAGGGGATACTGTGTGGTTTAAAGACAAGATAGATGTGCATCAGGGTTGTGTCCCTTTACCATATTTATTCAATCTGTATGATGAGCAAATAATCCAAGAAACTGAACTATATGAAGAAGAACAGGGCATCAGGATTGGAGGAAGACTCATTAACAACCTGCATTATGCAGATGACACGACATTGCTTGCTGAAAGTGAAGAGGACTTGAAGCACTTACTGATGAGGATCAGTATGGATTACACCTCGAAATAAAACAGAAATCCTTAAACTGGACCAATAAGCAACATCATGACAAGCTGAGAAAATATTGAAGTTGTCAAGGGTTTCATTTTACTTGGATCCACAATCAACGCCCAAGAAAGCAGCAGTCAAGAAATCAAAAGATGTATTGCATTGGGCAAATCTGCTGCAAAAGACCTCTTTAAAGTGTTAAAAAGCAAGGATGTCATCTTGAAGACTGATGTGCACCTGACCCAAGCCATGGTGTTTTCAGTTGCCTCATATGCATGGAAAGCTGGACAATGAATAAGGAAGGCTGAAGAATTGACACCTTTGAATCCTGGTATTAGTGAAGAATATTGAATATACCGTGGACTGCCAAAAGAATGAACAAATCTGTTTTGGAACAAGTACAATCAGAATGCTCCTTAGAACCAAGAATGGCGAGAATATGTCTCACTTACTTTGGGCATGTTTTCAGGAGGGACCAGTCCCTGGAGAAGGACATGGTGCTTGGTAAAGTCAGTGAAAAACAGGAAGACTCTCAGCAAGATGGACTGACACACTGGCTGCAAAAGTAGGCTCAAGTATAACAACGATTGTGAGGATGGTGATTGTACATAAGGTAGCTACGACTTGAAACAGACTCGACAGCACCTAACTACAACAACCCACACCTGCACGTACTTTTGGGCTTCAGTTATTTTTATATAAATGATAGCTATTTATTTATACAGCCGCGACGTAGATCACAAAAAAAGAAGTAAATGCAATTGAAATGTTGCCATCCAGAACCATCATTGTCAGTCACTGGATGAGTAGTCTTCCAAGTGTTTCTATGCATAGACAAGCAGGCAAGATACAACTGTATACAGCTGGGATTATACTAAACCACAAAACCAAATCAAACCTGTTGCCATCAAGTCAATTCCAACTCATAGCAATCCTACAGGACAGAGTACAACTGCCCCCCATAGGGTTTCCAAGAATTAGCTGGTAGATTCAAACTGCCGACCCTTTGTTTAGCAGCTGAGCTCTTAACCACCACGCCACCAAGGCGATTGGCTGCTAATGGAAAGATTGGCATTTCAAACCCATCCAAAGGCTCCAAAGCAGAAAATCTGGTGATCTGCTTTTGTAAAGATTATAGCCAAGGAAATCCTATAGGGTAATTCTCCTCTGTCACACGGAGTTGCTAGGAGTCAGAATCGATAGGACAGCACCCAACAACAATTCCTACATAAGAATAGGGCTTATCTTTTCATGGCAATATAGATTTATATCATCACTTTTGTAGTTATGTGATATTCCATTTGTATGAATAAACCATAATTTGCTGAACAAATGCTTCTTTTTAAAGATTTTGGAATTGGTATACTGGTGTTTTTACCTGTCTAAGAGTCGGCCCCCAACTTATGGGGACCCCAGGCACAACGAGCCCAGTCCTGCTCCATCTCCATCATAGGTAGCAGATCTGACCACTGTAATCCATAGGGTTTTCATTGGCTGAATTTTCAGAAGTAGATCTCCAGGCCTTTCTTCCTAGTTCATCAGCTCCACTGAAACCTGTTTGGCCTCACAGCAACATGCAAGCCTCCATTGACAGACAGAGGTGGCTGCACATGAGGTGCACTGGCCCTCAGTTGAACCCAAGTCTCCGGCTTGGAAGGTGAGAATTCTACCACTGAACCACCAATGCGCCTAGCACATAGAATACCTGAAAGCAGTTACCGGATCCGTACGTGACAGCTACTTTGGCTGGAATGGGTAGAGGAGGAAGTGTTGAGGAGAACCGGCGGTGGTGGTGAGGAAAAGGGATAAAGAATCACAGAGAAATCTTAACAAATTTGACTGTGAAAGTGAGAGAGAGACAGAGCTCTGGGCTTGCAAGACCCTGAACCTGTTGCCCTTGAGTTGATTCCGACTCACAGCGGCCCTATAGGATAGAGTAGAACTGCGCCATGGGGTTTCCAAGGAGCAGCTGGTGGATTCGAACTACTGACCTTTTGGTTAGCAGCCAAGCTCTTAAACACTGCACCACTAGGGCTCCTATAAGCCCCTAGTCATCTTTTAATTTTCAGGTCCTGGATTCTTTTTCTTTTTTTTTTTTTTTTGTGCTTTAGGTGAAAGTTTACAGAGCAAATTAGTTTCTCATTCAAAAATTTATACACAACTTTTGTGACATTTGTTGCAATCCCCTTTACACTCTGGGTTCCCTGTGTCCATTTGTCCAGTTTTCCTGTCCCTTCCTGACTTTTCATCCTTGCTTTGGGGCAGGTGTTCCCCATTTGGTCTCGTATACTTGAATGAACTAAGAAGCACGTTCCTCACCTGTGTTATTTGTTTAATGTTGTTGTTATTAGGTGTCGGTAAGTGGGTTCCCACTCATAGCGACCCTACATGCAACAGAATGAAACACTGCCCAGTCCTGCACCATCCTCACAACCGTTGCTATGATTGAGCTCAACAATGGACACACTGGGTTTGCTTAATAGGCCTGTCTAATCTTTGGCTGAAAGGTGGACTTCGGGAGTGGCTTCAGTTCTGAGTTAGCAGGGTGTCCAAGAGCCATAGTCTCGGGGGTTCCTCCAGTCTCTGTCAGAGCAGTAAGTCTGGTTTTTTTTGTGAATATGAATTTTGTTCTAGATTTTTTTCTTCCACTCTGTCCGGAACCCACTATCATAATCCCTGTCAGTTGCCAGGCACCATCTAGTTCTGGGCTCAGCCTGGTGTAGGCTATGGTTCATGTGGTCCATTAGTCTTTTGGACTAACATATTCCTTGTGTCTTTGATTTTCTTCATTCTCCTTTGCCCCAGATGGGATGGGAAAGATGTATCTTAGGTGGCCTCTCACAAGTTTTTAAGACCCTAGACGCTACTCACCAACGCCTGGATTCTTTTAAACATGCAGGAGTATAATTAAATTTGTTTCAAAACTCTTTGTCACTGCACCAAATAACCTACCTTGAGTATTACTCATCTATGTACTATACTTAATATGTCCAGACACCTCAGAGCCCCACAGATAGGCCAGATGGCCAATGCTTTGTCTTGTTGATTCCATGAGTAAACCATGTACTCCAATTTTTGTCTGGGAAACATGTTCAGCTATAACAAAAGCATAGAAAGTAAATGAGAATAGACCCCTCTAGTTTTCATTTTTTTTTTCCCTCTCAAAAGCTTGCTTGAATTGCTAAAATGATAAGCTCTTTGGAGATGAGTATTTGAAGGGCTGTTCTTTCACTTTCAGTGCTAAAAGAGGAAAATACAGAATTATTGTGTGGGTACTGACAAAACTACTTGTCTGAAAGTTCCATCGCTAGATGATAATTAAGTTGGTTGAATCCCTGTATATTGACACAATTCCAAGTAAATGTATTTGTAACACAAGTGTAAGGGCCGACCCAGTATTTAAAACATTTAGGCTGGTTTGGGAGGGAAGGTTAAGAGTAAGACATTTATACTCAAATAACCTGTGTATTTATAGGCGTTTTAACATTTTAATAGCAAAATGAGTATCTTCACCTTGAAAAAAATGTAGCCTTTTTCTTTCATGAATTTTACGTGTTTCGTACACTCTACTGATTTCCCAACAGTCTCCTTGTGACAGATAAAACCAGTTGCTACACAGTCAACGCTGACTCATGGTGACTCCACGTGTGTCAGAGTAGAACTGGGCTCCATAGGATTTTCAATGGCTGATTTTTCAGAAGTAGACTGCCAGGCCTTTCTTCCGAGGTGCCTCTGGGTTGACTTGATCTTCCAATCTTTTGGTTAGCAGCCGAGCGCGTACCCAGGGACTCCTCAGAACAGCTAAAAAACTGAAATATAAGAGTATCTTATCCAGAAACTCAAGAACCAGAAACTGACTAGTGTCTTCACCCTAATCTCCACAGCAGTGCTTTTCCCACCGAACCTTGAGGGAATGTGGCAGAAACAAAGAAAATGCTAGAAGCTAGTAGAACACTGGAGAAAGAGCATAGCTATGAAGTCAGACAAACCTGGGTCTCAACGAGTCCCAGTCCTGCTACTTTTCAAGTTGAACCTTATGAATAGGTTGCCACATTCAACTGTTTTTGACCTACAAAAATGGCCAGCCTGTGTGGTTGCCATAATAGCCAGGTGACTTGGGCAGCCTGCTAAAATCTCTAACCCTTGTTTCTTCCTCTGCCTCTCAAAGGGTGGGTATGAGGATTAGGCAAGACAATGCAGGTCACGAGTTTAGCACAGTACCTGCTGAACAATAAGCATTCAAATAAACTACAGCTTTCATTGTTATATGTTGATACCTCATTTCAGGAATCTCAGAATTCTCCCGAAAACAAGATTAACTTTCCTTCTAGCTTACTGCAGCATCTCCAGGTCCTTTGATGGGCAGTCTCTACTTTGTAAGTTTCTTTTCCCTTTAATACACCTGGCTAACTCCTTTTCATCCTCAGGTTTCCTCTCAAATATCACCTCGTCCAGGAGGCCTCCCCTGACTACTCCTCCCACGGTAAGGTGAGAACAGCCCTTTCGAACAGCAATGCAATTACTGATTCTAAATTAGACTCCAAGGTCCTACAGGGAAGAGCCTTCATTTTCCTCTAAATTTCCCTCAGGCAGTGCTGTATGAGGTGCTCATTAAATGTTTAAGGAAAGAATCGTTTAACCACAGGTGCGGAAGCTGGCCACACATACCATCTGTAAACAAGCCCATGCTCTAAACCAGCTGTTAAAAGTACTCTCTGGGTTCTTGTTATTGTTGTTAGTTGCCATTCAGTTGGCTCTGACTGATGGCGGTCCCATGAAAAAGAGAAAACACTGTTGCTCAGTCCTGCGCCATCTTCACAATGGTTGGTATACTCAAGTCCATTGTTGTGGCCACTATGTATTTTGAGTGCCTTCCAACCTGAGGGGGCTACTACTCTTCTAGCACCGTATTGGGCAATAATTCTCTTGTGATCCATAAGCTTTCCATTGGCTAATTTTCAGAAGTAGATCGCCAGGCTTTTCTCAGTCTAGAAACTCCACTGAAACCTGTCCACCATGGGTGATCCTCCAGATAATTGAAATTCTGGTGGCATAGCTTCCACCATCACAACAACATGAAAGCCAACACAGTACTACAAATTGGTATATGGTGAATTCTCCAGGTTAAACCAAAACCAAACCAAACCCATTGCTGTCAAGTTGATAGCGACCCTATAGGAGTAGAACTGCCCTATAGGGTTTCCAAGGCTATAATCTTATAATCTTTAATCTTTACAGAAGCAGACTGCCACATCTCTCTCCCGAAGAGCAGGTGATGGGTTCAAACTGCCTACCTTTCAGTTAGCAGCCAAGCGCCAAGAGCTACCACGCTCTTCCCTCTCCAAGTTAGTGGCTCTCAAAGTGTGATTCTGGGACCAGCAGCATCAGCACCAACTAGGAACTTGTTAGAAATGCTAATTCTCAGATCTCACCCCAGGCTGACTGAAACAGAAGGAATCTGTGTTTTAACAAGCCCTCCAACTGATTCTGATGCGGCTCAAGTTTGAGAACCACTGCTCTGGGTCTGGGGACCTGGTAGCAAACAGTGGTTAAGAGCTACGGCTGCTAACCAAAACGGTCAGCAGTTCGAATCCACCAGCTGCTCCTTGGAAACCCTATAGGGCAGTTCAACTCTGTCCTATAG
Source organism: Elephas maximus indicus (assembly GCF_024166365.1). Lineage (NCBI taxonomy): Eukaryota > Metazoa > Chordata > Mammalia > Proboscidea > Elephantidae > Elephas > Elephas maximus. The sequence goes on along the minus strand of NC_064827.1, from coordinate 84,394,364 downwards.
GGTCACTATGAGTTGGAATCAATGGCAATGGGTTTTTGGTTTGGCTCTGGGTCGATCCAATTCCAGTATTAGGAGGGGCTGCTGGCATGACCTCCATGAGTATCCCCATATACTGAGGGGACCCTAGGAAAGGGGGAACTGCAGAGGGACTCTGAGGTGCACAGAAGTAAAACTTTCAAGCTGTCACCTTCGACTCACTTTTCTAAGCCCATATTAGGGATGAGGCAATGATAAACAAACAAACAAAAAACCCACTGCCGTCAAGTCGATTACGACTCATAGTGACCCTCTAGGACAGAGCAGAAGTGCCCCGTAGAGTTTCCAGGAAGCACCTGGCGGATTCGAACTGCCGACCTTTTGGTTAGCAGCCGTAGCACTTAATCACTATGCCACCAGGGCTTCCTTAACTTTATCTAAATTACCTAACAATGCAAATCCACATCTAGAAAGTGAAGCTATCCCCTAACTCCTGGCATCCTTCCTGAAGATAAAAAGGCAAAGATGATTCTGCCAAATCAGAAAGATATTCAAAATCCCTTAAAGTGGCAAGAAAGCAAGCCCCAGGCAAATAGTGCTTTTCAGAGGAGATGCCAAGATGGTAAAGGAGGGCAGAAGTGATACAGGCTGATGGTCGTAAACCTCAGGTCAAGGGCAGGCTCGCTCCTCCACCTGTATGTACCAGACATTGCTTGTCAGTCATGACATTCGTGCTCAACACATTGGACAGCATCTAACCCAACCAACCCAATCCATTGCCAACAAATCGAATTCTGACTCAGCGACCCTGTAGGACAGAGTAGAACTGCTCTCATAGGGTTTCCAAGGCTATAAATCTTCACTGAAACAGACTGCCGCATCTTTCTCCCTCGGAACGGCTGGTTGGTTCAAGCCCTTAACCATTGCACCACCAGGGCTCCTGGACAGCACCTAAAAACCAAACAAACCCACTGGCCATTGAGTTGATTCCAACTCATAGGACAGCACCTAGGAATCCTCAAAATTAACTCCAGCCAGCCACTACCAATTTAACAGAATTGGCCCTTGAGAAAAACCTGTTATTCCGAATTTAGGAGTCAAGTGTTCAAGCTCTGTTCAGTTAGTACAGAAATCAGCTGTGTAAAATGAACCGAATGTAGAAGTCAGGGGCTATGCAACCATGGGGAAATCATTTAAAACCTCTGAATCTCGGTTTCCTTCTTTGAAAAAGGAAATGCCTTCCTCTCAGAGTTGTTGTGAGGATAGACAACATGTGTGAAAGCACCGTGCCCCGTACCTGGCCCATAAATAAATAGAAGGCCTTTAATAAGTGCTTGTTGAATCTGAAACTAGGGCAATGTGGGATGCCCTGGGAAAAACTCTTGCCACCCAAGATCCCCTGAAGTTAATCCATCCCAGAAACTCAAGCTTAAGTGTTTACAAATGAAAGAGCTCTGGAATGAAGTGCTGACAGGAAACCAAACTGCAGTCAGAAGGGCGTGTGGTCAGTAGTGCAGGGACTCACACAAGGGAGCGGCTGGGCTGAGTCAGAAAGGGCCTTCCCTCCAACAGACAATGCAGCTCCGATCCCTTTTGAGATACTCCACACTGCCTCTCCTGTTCACTTGACTAATAAATCAATAGATCTTACCTAGAAATCTAGTATCAGGATTATCCCTTCTGGAGAGAACATCTCAGTGAACAAAACCCACTGCAAGCCCTGTCAGCTCAGTGGATTGTAAGGACTTCTCCACTCAAGTGCACCCATTTGGACAACTTACTATTGCTGTTAGGAGCCATCGAGTAAGCTCCACCTTATGGAGACCTTATGGGTAACAGAACGACATGTTGCCTGGTCCTGCTCCATCCCCATGGTCTTTGTTGTTTGACTCCATTGTAGCAGCTATTGTGTCAGCCCATCTCACTGAGGGTTTCCTTCTTTTCTACTGACCCTCTACTTTACCAAACACAATGACCATTTCTGGCAATCAGTCTTCCCTGACGATGTGTCCAAGGTAAGCAAGATGAACTTTTGCCATCCTTGCTTCCAAGGAGTATTTCACTTGTGTTTCTTCTAAGACTGATTTGTTTGTTCTTCTGGCAGTCCAAGGTATATTCAATATTCTTTGCCAACACCACAATTCAACTGCATCAGTTCTTCTTCTGTCTTCTTTTTTCATTGTCCAGCTTTCACATGCATATGAGGCAACTGAAAAGACCAAGCCTTGCAGGAATGCCTCCATATGTGCCAGGTACTTGCTATACATGAACTCATTTAACTTCATCATACCATTACCATTTCAAAGATGAAGAAGCTGGGGCTCAGAAACATTAAGACGGTTGCCCAATATCACACAACTAGGAGGCACTGGGATTTGAATACTTTCTACTATTCATTCTGGGGTGTGCTACTCACACTCACACTCACTCCCCTAAACTTCAGCTCTTACATGTAACTGGACTTGGGCTGAGTGAGAACGTAAACAGACAGGAATTATACAAAGAGCACATGAAAAAATTTCCACCCCCATTCCAGCCAGCCGTGGACTGGCCTATAATCAAGGGTTAAAGTGTAACTAAGAACAAATACATTCCCACATCTGTTAAAATAAAAGTTAATACCTTTTAAATCTCACTTAATTCGTATTTATACTGAATCCATAAATAGATAATACTTGCTTTTAGCTCTTTTGCTAAAAGCTAGTACATAATTAATCTTTAGAAGCCAGTATGATTGATATCTTTTTATACTTCTAGCAAAATGATTACCACTGTTATAAAATTCCACAACACAATGATAATGAAAAAACTTGAGGTACCAGAATGACCTCCAACCCCAGGCACCAAAATATCATGTTGTCCTTCCTAACAGTTAGGCATTTGTTCTGGACCATAGGAGGGTATGCTATACCCAGGCAGGTCCTCAATGAAATTCAACCTACCATGGAAAAGTTATGTCTATCAAAGTAGACCATAACTGCAGATAGGATGTTTGTGTTCTTCCATAAAAGGTATATTACAATTAAATTTTATTTGCTAGTGAACAGTCTACTCGATATTGAATATATTTTGATATCAACAACACTGAAACTGGTGGCATTAATTACCTCTAGGATGTGAAATAATGTACATTAACTTTTTGGTGAAGAAAAGCCAGTAACTAGGCTAAGAGACAAATAAGCAAGTACCTGGTGAGGGAGGCTGTCCACCACGACAGGTTGACGTCTTGGGGAGAACGTGTGCCCGGTGGTGTGGTTGGGGTGCCAGTCCCACTCACAAGGAGATGATAATAAGGTGGTGCTCCACACCCTGAAAAAGACAGTATTGTTAAAACCCAATATGGTCATTACTAGCATGGTGGAATCCTAGGAAATGCACTGAAATTCATACACCATGCAATGCATCCATTTATAGTATGGATTTTCATATATTCAGAGTTGTGCAACCATCACCACAATCAATTTTAGAAGATTTTAATGACCCCAGAAAGAACCCTGCACCCCTTAGCCATCACCCCTAACCCCCACCCCATTAAGCAACCACTAATCTACTTTCTCTGTCGCTATAAAAAAAAAAAAAAAAAAAACAGCTGCTGTGGAGTAATTTCCAACTCATAGTGACCCTATAGGACCACGTAGAACTGCCCCATAGGGTTTCCAAGGTTGTAATCTTTACAGAAGCAGACTACCGCATCCTTTTCTCTGGTGGGTTCCAACCTCTGACCTTTTGGTTAGCAGCCCAGCACTTAACCACTACGCTACTAGGGCTCTTTTTCTGTCTCTACAGATTTGTCTATTCTGGATATTTCATATAAATGGAATCATATCTATGTGCCCTTTTGTAGACACAAAAGATTCTTTCACATACCGTTTTTAAGGTTCATCCATGTTCTACCATATATCAGTTATCAGTACTTAATTTCTTTTTATGGCTAGATAATATCCCAATATATGGATATACCGTATTTTACTTATCCATTCATCACTTAATGGACATTTGGCTTGTTTCCACTTTGTGGCTATTATGAATAAAGCTGCTCTGTGCATTTCCATATAAGTGGCGTATGTTTTCATTTCATTTCATTTCTCTTGGGTAGATACCTGGGAATGGAATTGCTGCCCCTAATGTTCCTCAATCTTCAAAAACTGGAGAAAACTATGTAAAAATCTGGCATCTTCAATCTACTTGAGGGTCATCCTGAGCAACAGTTCTTATTACGAAGTCACCGTTCAGGTTTAAAAGATACTCAGCACAGACTTACGGGACTGGTTGAGAATACAGCACTCCCCGAGACTACTGCCCTGAGATACTCCTTAAGCCTTGAACCAAAACTAGCCCCTGAGGTCACCTTTTAGCTAAATAACAGATTAGCTCACAAAATAAAGAATATGACCCATGAGTGATACTTTAGAAAATCATTTGTCATAGAGCTTTCATATGCAGAGGAAGATACGGTGATATAAAGAAATAGAAGTTTAAACTTAGAAAAGTAGGGGTAAATTTTAAGGTAACCACAAAGGAGACTAACAATCCTACTCATCAAAATAAAATACAAGAAAAAAATAGAGACTCAGCAGAAATGAAATCAACAATGAATAAGAGGAAAAGACAATACATAAACTACTCAGCACAAAAAATTAAGTGGGAAAAAGAAACTGTCAACAACACACAAAAAAAGACATCAAAATGATAGCACTAAACTCATACCTATCCATAATTACGCTGAATGTAAATGGACTAAATGCATCAATAAAGAGACAGACAGTGACAGAATGGATTAAAAAAACATGATCCATCTATATGCTGCCTACAAGAGACAGTCCAAGAAGAGCTGACGACTTTGAGTTGTGGTGTTGGGGAAGAATATTGAATATACCATGGACTGCCAAAAGAACGAACAAATCTCTCTTGGAAGAAGTGCAGCCAGAATGCTCCTTAGAGGCAAGGATGGCGAGACTGCATCTTACATACTTTGGACGTGTTGTCAGGAGGGATCAGTCCCTGGAGAAGGACATCATGCTTGGCAGAGTACACAGTCAGCGGAAAAGAGGAAGACCCTCAACAAGGTGGATTGACACAATGCCTGCAACAATGAGATCAAGCATAACAACGATTGCAGGGATGGTGCAGGACCAGGCAGTGTTTTGTTCTGTTGTGCATAGGGTGGCTACGAGTCGGAACCGACTCGATGGCACCTAACAACAACAACGAGACAGGCCTTAGACTTAGGGACACAAAAAAACTAAAACTCAAAGGACAAAAAAAAGTATCAACCAAAGAACAATTAAAAAAGAGCAGAAGTAGCAATATTAATTTCTAACAAAATATACTTCAAAGTTAAATCCATCATAAAGGATAAGAAAGGACACTATATAATGATTAAAGAGACAATATACCAAGAAGATATAACCATATTAAGTATTTATGCACCCAATGACAGGGCCGCAAGATACATAAAACAAACTCTATCAGATCAGCATTGAAAAGTGAGATAGACAGCTCCACAATAATAGTAGGAGACTTAAACACACCACTTTCGGTGAAAGACAACATCCAGAAAGAAGCTCAATAAAGACAGAGAAGAACTAAATGCCACAATCAACCAACTTGACCGTATAGACATATACAGAACACCCCACCCAACAGTAACCAAGTATACTTTCTTTTCCAATGCACACGGAACATTCTCTAGAATAGACCACGTATTAGGTCATAAAGCAAGCCTTAGCAGAATCCGAAACATCGAAATATTACAAAGCATCTTCTCTGACCACAAGGCCATAAAAGTAGAAATCAATAATGGGAAAAGAAATTAAACACTTCGAAACTGAACAATACCCTGCTCAAAAACGACTGGGTTACAGAAAGACACCGAGGATGGAAAAAATCACCTGTATGAAACCAAATGGTCAACAATTACTTTAAGACAAAGATGAGAATGTAAAAGGGGCACAGAAACTAGACTACTGGAAACTGAACAACCAGAATGGAAATAATGAGAATGCTCGTGCATTGTAAAGAATGTAACCAATGTCACTGAACAATCTTTGTAGAAGTTGATGAATGGAAACACTTTTTTTTTTTCCCGTTAAGAAGCTTCAGAACAAAACTTCTGAAACATCAACTATTGAAAACCCAATGGAGCACAGTTCTACTCTGACACACATGGAGTTGCCATGAGTCAGAATCAACTCAAGAGCAAACAACAAGGACTGAATTGTGTCCCCCAAAAACATACACTGAAGTCCTAACCCCTGTAACCTGTGAATATAATCCTGTTTGGAAACAGGGGTTTTCTTTTGTTATGTTAATGAGGTCATACCTGAGTGTGATGGGTCCTAAACCTAACCCCTTCTGAGTGAAGTCTTAGAAAGGTGAGGACAGACAGATACACACACAGGGAGTAGACACCATGTGACCATGGGGGCAGATGCAACTACCAGCAGCAAAGGAACACCAAGAATTGTCAGCAGTGACCACAAACTAGGAGAGAGACCCACAGAGGGAATGGTTACAGCGAGACCCTTGATTTGGACTTTTAGTCTCCAGAACTGTGAGAATATACATTTCTGTTCTTTAAAACCACCCATTTTGTGGTATTTTATGTCAGCCCTGGGAAACTAAGATACCCCCCCGCCCCGAAAAAACAAACATGAAATAGCCCCTTTGCACATTTTTATAAATCGTGCGTATAGTCTTTCAAACGGCACCAGGAGGCAGACTCACTTCTAGGTCGTGCCTGGGCCCTGGCGGCTTCACACTGGGCCGTCAGAGGGCAAACTTTCAGTGGGAGGAAGAATGTCGCTCCTCACCAGTTCTGGACACACTCTTCTGTTTGCCAGACAACATGAGATTGTGGCATCTGTGCAAAACACTCCCTACACAGTGAAACAGAGATAAAAGATAGTGCCGATGGTATTTGTACAGGAAGGGGGCACATTTCCCTTTTCCAGGGATCAGCAGGAAATGTAGGCACAGGCTAAAGCTAGACCATCTGGACATCATACAAAGCAAGCAACAGGATTAGAGCCCAACCCATACATGGTTTCTATTATTACTTCCAAAGATAAAAAAAAGGCTAACGAAACAAGACGGGCTTGGTTATGCTTTTGGCCTTAATATGAAATTTTTCTACAGGTATCGGCTTCAAATATGGCTTGTTTCTTTCATTGAAAGAGGTTGCTTTATAAATGAAATCAATTTCCTGCATTTCTAAGGTATGCTGGTTTTATCTCCCTTTTATAATATTCCCGAGGGTTTTGACTTACAAAGGAACCCCCAATAACACTCAGCCATTTGAAAACATTATTAATTAGCTTATTCATGTTGTTAGTTGCCATTGGTTAATACACTGAGCTGCTAACCAAAAGGCTGGAGGTTCGAGTCCACCCAGAAGCATCTCAGAACGGTCTGGCAGTCTATTTCTGAAAAATCAGCTATTGAAAACCTCGGAGCACAGTCCTACTTTGACACACACAGGGTCGTCATGAGTAGGAGCTGACAACAGCAACTGGTTGATTAAGCTGCTGTCGAGTCAGCTCCAACTCATGGCAACTCCACGTACAACAGAACAAAATGTTGCCTGGTCCTGCACCATCTTCACAATCGCTATTATGTCCACTGTCACAGCTACTGTGCCTTTCAACCTAGGGGGCTCATCTTCTAGCACGGAATCGGACAATACTCTGTTGTGATCCGCTAGGGTGTTCAGTGGCTAATTTTTAGAAGAAGATTGCCAGGCCTTTCTTCCTAGTTTGTCTTAGTCTGCAAGCTCCACTGAAACCTGTCTACCACACATGGCCCTGCTGGTATTTGAAATACTGGTGACATAGCTCCCAGCATCATAGCAACACACTAACCACCACAGCATGACAAAGCGACAGACAGATGGTGGTACTGACAAGGGCCACCTCTTAATGAAAAAGAAAAAAAAAACTCTTGGCAGAAAGAGCTAAAATACATTCTTGGTTTTCAATAGTATTGACAGATATATAAAAATTGTTTTCAGGTAACATGAGTCAGAGCTGAAAATTGTAAAAGGAAAATCCAGAAGTGACTCAGTAGTTTTGTGTCAAGGTATCAACTCCCTTTTTTTTTTTTGTCTTCATTTGTGGCTATACTGAAACTGAGTAATCATTGGTAAATATTTACCGAGCACCTACCATGTGCCAGGCAGTGAGGTCATGACGAACTTGTCTGTCATCCAGTCTTCTGTGAACTTACAACAGTCAGTCAACTGAAACACTGTCTATCTGGTTGGTTTGGTCCATGATGTGACTGCAGTTTGCAGAACAGAAGCCCACGCACAGTCTCGTTTGCAGACAGCAAGAAAAAACTACTACAGGTTGGGAGGAGGGTGGGGACTGAAGGAATTCCCTAAGAATTTGAATATAAAATTATGACCTGACTTCAAAATATTTTGAAATGCAGTAGCAGCTGCTCCTGAAAACTATGCAGGAACATGTGTGTGTTGTAGTAAGTAACTCCAATACTTCTTGAAAAGAATCAAAGAGACAAGACTTCTCAGAAGAAAAATCAACCTCGCTATTTAGTCACCCGACCCTATAGAATATAAGAATGCTCATGGGCAGACCTTCCTCCACAGAAACACAGCCCATAACCCACCTTCCTACCACTGAGGTCCCTAACAAGTGCCCCTCATGTAGGGACAGGGGAGCAAAAGCCATCATGAAGCCCAGAAAATTGTAAACTCAAGGGCCAGCAAGTAGGCTATAATGGAAGGTTCTTTTCTAGGTGCTTGCTAGTTCATGGACTGGACCATCAGAATCCCCTGGACCATCAGGCATCATCTGGGCCTATAGAACCACCTGCGAGCCTGTTACAAATGCAGACTTTCAGGCCCTACCATAACCAACAGAATCAGAATGTGTATTTTAACAGGGTGACTCAAAAAAATTTTAGCACATTAAATTTTGAGAAATAAGGCATGAAGTTGCCACTGAAAGATTTAGAATTAATTAAATCAGCACATCTTGGTAGGAGATAATCCCTTTGAGGACACCGAGAAAGGAGAGTTTACTATAAACTTAAAGAGGGACATTAATATGCCTAAAAGAAGGCTATGTCAGATGACAAGATGGTCGGCAAACAAAAAATGGGATCAGAGAAGCAATGTTTCATCCGTGTGTAGTCAAAGAACTCAGAGTATTAGAGATATAAGGAAGATCTTGTCCTGTGGTGCAGTGCTACGTCATCAGGATTAAGGTCTCTCCAAAAAAAAAAGGAACATTCAACTTCCCTTATTTAAGGATCGCTTTCTAATCGGAATCAACTTGACAGCAATGGGTTTGTTTGGGGTTTTCTGTTTGTTCCTAATGAACAAAGGAGACCTGGTGGCACAGTGGTTAAGCGCTGAGCTGCTAACCAAGAGGTGGGCGGTTCAAAGCCACCAGCCGTTCCAAAGGAGAAGGATGTTGCAGTCTGCTCCCGTAAAGATTACAGCCTTGGAAACCATATGGGGCTGTTCTACTCTGTCTTACAGGATCTCTATGGGTCAGAATCAACTCAACAGTAGATTTTGGTCCTAATGAATCATCTGACTTCTGTTTGGCTTGATTTGGGGAAAAGAGGAGTGGCAGAGATGCTTCTACGTAAGGTAGTTATTCCAATCACTAGAAAAGGTTATCTCACAAGAGAAATTAACTATCTGGCAATCTGCTTTACATATGACTTGTGTGAGTTTGTTTAGGGCAGGTCTTCAAACTGGTTCAGGGTGTACATAAGAATCACCTGGGAAGCTTGTTTAAAATGTAGGTTCTGATTCAGTATATCTGGGAAGGGAATTCAAATTCTCAGCAGGGGTTTGAACCGCAATGAACCGGTTCAAAGCACTGGCTTAGGGTGAATCCCTTTATGGCTGATCCTGAGCCAGAAAGAAAAAACCTCCAGTTTCTGTCTGAGGGCCAAACCTGGATCACGATGACTCAAACAAGGCCAAGTCCCCCACTCGCAAATTCCAAGACCAAACTAGAATTCAGGAATGGCAAATATATAGACGACGTGCACCAGCTCCCCAATTATATGTCCAGAACAAACATCCCTAATCAATTGCAACATTCTCTTCCTGTTAAGCCCGAACTTGGCCTGTGGGTCCTCCCTATCACAACTCTCCAAGCAACTCACCCACCAACTAGCTTCAGCATGCCATATGAAAGCTGGTGGAGAAATGGTTAAGCCCCCAGCCGCTAAACTAAAGGTGGGCAGTTCAAATCCATCCAGCGGCTCCGTGGGAGAAAGACCTAGCAATCTGCTCCCATAAAGATTACAGCCTTGAAAACCCTATGGGGCGGTTCTACTCTGTCACATGTAGTAGCTATGAGCCAAAATCAACCAGACGGCACCTAACAACAACATTAAAGCTGTTTACCATTCCTGACAAAAGGTCCTCTAAGCTTAAAACGTCTGTCATTCTGAGACAAAGATCCAAACTACAGCATGCCCAATCTCTAGGGGCTACCTGAAGGCTCACAATTGGGTCATGACAACATGTTTTCCTTAGCCCTCAATATCATTGACCCATCTGTAGTCTTAGAGTCACTATACACCCTTGCCCCTACACACACACACTCACACACACTCTTTCTTTTACTTTCAAGAGAATATCAGTAAAATAATGATAATAATAGTAATACTGCCTCTAAAGTAATGGTAAAGTGGAGTAATGCTCCATTCTAAAAAACAGCATCCCTAAAATTTCTCCAGAAAACATCTATTTCTAATAGAAAGTACCTTTTACAGAGGGGAAGAAAATCCACCTAAATCAGGTGTCTCAGCAGCAACACTACACATCTTGGAGCAGACAACTCTTTGTTGTGAGGGGCCGTTCTGCGCAGCCTTGGATGTTTAGCAACATCCCTGGCCTCTAACTCACTAGATGTCAGTAGCAGCCCCCAAGTTACAACCAAAAATGTCCCCAGACATTGCCAAAAGTCCCCTGAGAGGTAAAAGTCCTCCCCAACCTCTACCCCTATGAGAATCAGTGACGTAAATGATTATGGCACTGGGTCTTAAGCAGATGGGATTTTTTTTTTGTATTCTCCAAATCTTCTATAATGAATGTATATGGTTTATGTGACAAAAATAAGCTAGTAACTTCCTACTTTTTAAAAGGAAGCGTCATATGCTACACAGATGCCTCGAGTTGATCCATGGGTGAGTGCCAACGTGTGGCTCAGTCAGTTTAAAAATTACGACTCAAGGAGTAAACGTACTGTCTACCATAGGCACCTAAAATTAAACTTCTTCTCAATGTGCAAAAGAGACTTCAGAGAAGAAAGCTAGAATTGAGGATGCTAACCATTCGGAATGAACTTCTAAATTCTTCTTCGACATGGTAAATCACTGGGGCTTTAGAAGAGATGTGAAGTAAAAACTGTTGTTTCAAGAAAAAATATTTACCTGAAACACAGTCTGCATCTACACTTTAATCGGAAAGTACTTGCAGTGTAGGAAAAAATGACAGTAAGGCACATTTTATCCATCTTTAAGAATTGCTACAATTGTAGATCATGTTTAAAAACAAAAACTTTTAAAATCAGAAAATTAAATATCTGGATTACAAAAAGAGGCCCTGCTTTAAATGCTCTAAAACATTCCTACTACTTCATCTTCTTGGCGTTAGACCAGGAATTTCCTTAGAGTATTATTACCGTGAGTTTCATTACTGACTATTTTTAAATCTGTCTGGGAGGGCCACATCTGCCAAGAGAAACAAGTTCTCAATGAAGAATTCAACATCTATTACCCTTACGAGACAGATGAGTCTTTTCTCCAGTTGGGCTCCCCAAATCCCCCCAAAAAGATTCATGTTTGCAGCCATCAATATGCTTCCTGCCTCCTCTGCTTACCCTGGGTGCTGCCAAAGGTTTGCATGCCTTCTGCTCTCAGGTAGAAGCTCTCTTTTGTTAAGTGGGGTGATACCAACTGCAGCTTCCAGAATAGCCATGTACTTCTTGTACCGCATCTTGTCTCTCCCAGCACAAGGTCATGTAAATTTTCGGTCACTGTTCAGCTGAAGCAACGGAAGTCATCTTTGCTGTATTGAAAGCTGCTGTTTTCTTTTAGATGCACTGTGCAGCCCTAGCTAGCTCTATTGAACACCACGGTGGGAGGGCGAGGGTGGAGGAAGGCTGAGGCCAAACCAAGCCTAAATAAATAAATAAAAAGCCTCTTTCGGATTTCCCTGCAAAGTCAGTATTATATAAAGCTAAAGAATTGTGAATAAGCACTTAATGAAAATGATTTGCAGGATGGCGTGGTTCTAAGCACAGCGATCTAACATACACTCCCCAATTAATCCGCACATAAATCTTTGAAGCCACTAATCCTTCAAGGACTAATGGCGCATGAGGTGATTTATCTCAAGGTCTGGTAATAATTGGTCCAAAAAGCCTGCGTGCCTCTAGATGAACTAAAATCAGAAACAGATTTGTGTCTCCTACAAATGCCTCTCTCCAAAAGGCCGCTTTGATGACCAGGAAGGAGTTTCAGTTGTCATTCTGTAGCGATGCATTTCTAAATGCCATAAACTCTTGCTTGGATTGATAGCAAAGATTAATTAATTTATTAAGAAATGATTCTTTTTTATACTTTTATTTATTTATTTTTTTAACGTACTTTAGGTCAAAGTTTACAGCTCAAGTTAGTTTCTCATAAAAAATTTATACACACATTGTTATGTGACCCTAGTTGCTCTCCCTATAATGTGACCGCACATTCCTCCTTTCCACCCTGATTTCCCGTGTCCATTCAACCAGCTCCTATCCCTTTCTGCCTTCTCATCTCACCTCGGAACACAAGCTTCCCATTTAGTCTCGTGTATCTACTTGAACTAAGATTCAGAAGCACACTCTTCACTAATATAATTTTATGTCTTACAGTCCAGTCTCTTCTTCATCTGAAGGGTTGGCTTCAGAAATGGTTTTAGTTCTGGGTTAACAGAGAGTCCGGGGGCCATGTCTTCTGGGGTTCCTCCAGTCTCAGTCAGACCTTTAAGTCTGGTCTTTTTATTAGAATTTGAGGTATGCACCCCACTTTTCTCCTGCTCCGTCAGGGACTCTCTGTTGTGCTCTCTGTCAGGACAGTCATTGGTGGTAGCTGGGCACCATCTAGTCCTTCTGGTCTCAGGCTGATGGAGTCTCTGGTTTATGTGGCCCTTTCTGTTTCTTGGGCTAATATTATTCTTGTGTCTTTGGTGTTCTTCATTCTCCTTTGCTCCAGGTGGGTTGGGTCCAATTGATGCATCTTAGATAACTGCTCACTAGCTTTTTTTTTTTTTTTCTTTTAATAATTTTTATTGTGCTTTAAGTGAAAGTTTACAAGTCAGTCTGTCACATATAAGCTTATATACACCTTACTCCATAGTCCCACTTACTCTCCCCCTAATGAGTCAGCCCGCTCCCTCCTTTCATTCTCTCCTTTCATGACAATTTTGCCAGTTTCTAACCCTCTCTACCCTCCTATCTCCCCTCCAGACAGGAGATGCCAACACAGTGTCTCAAGTGTCCACCTGATACAAGTAGCTCACTCTTCATCAGCATCTCTCTCCAACCCATTGTCCAGTCCCTTCCAAGTCTGATGAGTTGTCTTCGGGAATGGTTCCTGTCCTGGGCCAACAGAAGGCTTGGGGACCATGACTGCCAGGATTCCTCTAGTCTCAGTCAGACCATTAAGTCTGGTCTTTTTATGAGAATTTGGGGTCTGCATCCCACTGATCTCCTGCTCTCTCAGGGGTTCTCTGTTGTGCTCCCTGTCAGGGCAGTCATCGGTTGTGGCCGGGCACCATCTAGTTCTTCTGGTCTCAGGATGATGTAAGTCTCTGGTTCACGTGGCCCTTTCTGTCTCTTGGGCTCATAGTTATCGTGTGACCTTGGTGTTCTTCATTCTCCTTTGATCCAGGTGGGTTGAGACCAATTGATGCATCTTAGATGGCCGCTTGTTAGCATTTAAGACCCCAGACGCCACATTTCAAAGTGGGATGCAGAATGTTTTCATAATAGAATTATTTTGCCAATTGACTTAGAAGTCCCCTTAACCCATAGTCCGCAAACCCCCGCCCTTGCTCTGCTGACCTTTGAAGCATTCATTTTATCCCGGAAACTTCTTTGCTTTTGGTCCAGTCCAGTTGAGCTGACCTTCCCTGTATTGAGTATTGTCCTTCCCTTCACCTAAAGTAGTTCTTATCTACTAACTAATCAGTAAATAACCCTCTTCCACCCTCCCTCCCTCCCCCCACACCCGTAACCACACAAGTATGTGTTCTTCTCAGTTTATACTATTTCTCAAGATCTTGTAATAGTGGTCTTATACAATATTTGTCCTTTTGCCTCTGACTAATTTCACTCAGCATAATGCCTTCCAGGTTCCTCCATGTTATGAAATGTTTCACAGATTCGTCACTGTTCTTTATCGATGTGTAGTTTTCCATTGTGTGAATATACCACAATTTTATTTAACCATTCATCCGTTGATGGACACCTTGGTTGCGTCCAGCTTTTTGCTATTGTAAACAGTGCTGCAATAAACATGGGTGTGCATATATCTGTTCGTGTAAAGGCTCTTAATTCTCTAGGGTATATTCCGAGGAGTGGGATTTCTGGGTTGTATGGTAGTTCTATTTCTAACTGTTTAAGAAAACGCCAGATAGATTTCCAAAGTGGTTGTACCATTTTACATTCCCACCAGCAGTGTATAAGAGTTCCAATCTCTCCGCAGCCTCTCCAACATTTATTAGTTTGTGTTTTTTGGATTAATGCCAGCCTTGTTGGAGTAGATGGGATCTCATCGTAGTTTTAATTTGCATTTCTCTAATGGCTAATGATTGAGAGCATTTTTCTCATGTATCTGTTAGCTGCCTGAATATCTTCTTTAGTGAAGTGCGTGTTCATATCCTTTGCCCACTTTTTGATTGGGTTGTTTGTCTTTTTGTGGTTGAGTTTTAACAGAATCGTATAGATTTTAGAGATCAGGCGCTGGTCAGAGATGTCATAGCTGAAAATTCTTTCCCAATCTGTAGGTGGTCTTTGTACTCTTTTGGTAGTCTTTGAGCATAGGTGTTGGATTTTTAGGAGCTCCCAGTTATCTGGTTTCTCTTTGTCATTTTTGGTAATGTTTTGTATTCTGTTTATGCCTTATATTAGGGCTCCTAACGTTGTCCCTATTTTTTCTTCCATGATCTTTATCGTTTTAGTCTTTATGTTTAGGTCTTTGATCCACTTGGAGTTAGTTTTTGTGCATGGTGTGAGGTATGGGTCCTGTTTCATTTTTTTGCAAATGGATATCCACTTATACCAGCACCATTTGTTAAAAAGACTATCTTTTCCCCAATTAACTGACACTGGGCCTTTGTCAAATATCAGCTGCTCATATGTGGATGGATTTATATCTGGGTTCTCAATTCTGTTCCACTGGTCTATGTGCCTGTTGTTGTACCAGTACTAGGCTGTTTTGACTACTGCGCTCACTAGCTTTTAAGACCCCAGATGCCACTCACCAAAGTGGGATGCAGAACATTTTCTTAATAAACTTGGTTATGCCAATTGACCTAGATGTCCCCTGAAACCATGGTCCCCAGGGCCCTGCCACTGCTACATTATCCCTTAAAGTGTTTGGTTGTGTTCAGGAATCTTCTTAGCTTTTGGTTTAGTCGGGTGGTGCTGACTTCCCCTGTTTTAATGCCTTTTTAAATACCTCTAGAACCCAACAATTTTTGAGCCCAGCTAGGTGTGAAAAATGCATTTTTTTGTAAGACTTTCCCCTTGTCTTTGAGGTGCTCCTGGACCCCTTTCCATGTGGTAAGTGTGGGCCATCCAGCATGGTGTACATGACCCAAAATGGGTCAACCAGTCTTTCCGGAAATGAAAACATTACATTAGGAGAGAAACATCCTCTTTTCATTAGGGCTGATAAGCAGAGCTGATAGGAAATTAGGGCTGTTGGCTGGCAAGTTCCCCACCACATCCAAAAGGCTCAGCACACCATGTGATGGTAGTTGAGAAAAACATTACCAAGAGAAACGAGATGACATTGCTTGAGCTCCTAAATTCACTTATGCCTCAGGTACTGTCATCCCAGGAGTTCCTAGTTCCATGAGCTAATAGCTTGACTTTTGTGAATTTAGTTTTAGTTGAGTTTCTGTCACTCCAAAGGAGTTTGCACCTATATACTTCTTTTTATCTACTTCTTCAAGCTGTTTTTTTCTCTGTTTGATATGCCACAGCAGCTCAAAGGAGATATGTTCCTTTTTGTCTAAACAAACTCATATATAAAGAGGAAATAAAATAGAAGAAGGGATCATTATGTAGTGATTTTGATTAACCTGGTTATACCCACAGTGAATCAGTGCTCCATCCTTCCCCAACAACCACGCCCCAATATCTCAAACCTTACTTTTATAGTTTCTCTTTCCTCAGTAGCAAGTTTCTTTTTCTTTCTTTTTTTAACCTGAATGACTTAAATCAGTGGTCTCCAAAGCAGGGTGCACACACCAACAATCTTTGGGTTGTGGAAAGAAAATACTAGACTGTCTATTCTCATTTATTTTTCCCTCAGCCTTTACAAATTTGGTTTGGGTGTTTATGTTTTTAAATATCCGTAATATTTACTTAAATATGTTTTAAATGACATTAAACTCAAACCAAACCCATTGCCGTCGAGTTGATTCAGACTCATAGCAATGCTATAAGGGCGGAGTAGAACTGCCCCTGAGAGTTTCCAAGGAACTGGTGGATTCGAACTGCCGACCTTTTGGTTACCAGCCAAGCTTTTAACCACTGTGCCACCAGGGTTCCTAAATGACATTAAGGTATATCATTTATAATTAAATATATGTTGTAGGGTACACTTAAAAATTGGGTACATGATCAAAAAGGCTTGAAGTTCAGTGACTTAAATAACCCTTCAAGTCCTCCCTAAGCCTCGATTTCCCCATCTGTAAAATGAGAGGACTGAGCTGATGAACACTAAATTTTCTGCCAATACCACACAACAACAAAAGCCCAAGAACTCCCACTTCACTTTGCCTGATTATACAATTAATATAATCTGACTACTATAAGGTGGTAAAAAACAAGGCATAAATCAGTGGGTCTTGGAATATTTCATTTCCATAGTATTCATGAATACCACTCCCACTGGTTGTTCTGCAAACAATTAGTACCAGTTAGTCACAGGAATTCTTTTATAGTCTGAACTTGGCTGGCTACAGCTGCCACCTCTGAAAAAATGCTCCAATACAGCCCTAGTTAAATCATACAGGAAGATGTAATTACACTCACACAACTGTCTTTGTTCTAACAAATTGTATTTCTAAGGACGCATGATAAAATTATTATACAACCCTCTCAAGTAAGAATTGAAGGCTGAGCTAACAACAACAAAAAAATCAAGTTCAACTTGTTAGCCACTGGAAGCTGTTTTACTGCCGTGAAAGTGCCACCACCGTTCACCCATGGCCTGTTTCAAAGTTTCATTTTCTACTGGAATTTATGAGGCATTTAACATACAAGTCTTACAAAATGATTCTTATCTACGATGATCTCACGCAAAGTTAAAATCAGGTCTTTCACTGGGAAAACAATTCAGCCTCGGCAAATATTAGAAAGAATTTGCTTTTCTTCCACAAACGAGATTGTTCAGCTTTCTCATTTATTTATTTATTCAGTTTTTTAAATTGCCATCTTTGTGTGAACCCCTTCATAACAGTACATAAAGAGCACAGAATACAATCTAGCCACAATACCCATCCAGATACATATTTATATGGTATCTTCTCTGTAATGCTAGACAGTCTTTAGAAATATGTATGTATTTGATTGATTTTCCTTCGAGTTCTAAAAATTCTTTACAACTGTCTGCTTACAAATCACTTATAAAAATCTGAGGAAAAAAAAACATGGTCCAAAATATTGTATGATCCCACTTACATGAAATATCTAAAATAAGCAAACATATAGAGATGAAATTTTATTTGTGGTTACCAGGATGGGAGGGAGGGGTAACAGAGAGTCACTGTTTAGGGGGCCACTGAGCTTCTGTTAAGGGCGATGGATAATCTTGGAAATGGGTATGGTGATGGTTGCCCAACCAGATGAATGGAATATCACTGAATTGTACATATAAAAAATGCTGAAATGGCAAATGTTTAATTTTTTAATACATATAGGGTCACCATGAGTCAGAATCAACTCGACGGCAACAGGTGTATGTGTGTATATATGCTGTCATTGTTAGACGCTGTGGAGTCGGTTCCGACTCATAGCGACCCCATGCACAACAGAATGAAACACTGCCCGGTCCTGCGCCATCCTCACCATTGCTGCTCTGCTTGAGTCCATTGTTACAGCCACTGTGTCAATCCACCTCGTTGAGGGTCTTCCTCTTTTTCGCTGACCCTCTACTTTACCAAGCATGGATGTTGTTAGGTGATATCAGGTCAATTTTGACTCAGAGCAACCCTGTATGACAAAGCATAACTGCCCCATAGTGTTTTCTTGGCTGTAATCTTTACGGAAGCAGATTCAGGTTTTTTCCCCCCGCAGAGCTGTTTGGTGGGTTTGAACCACCAACCTTTTGGTTAGCAGCTGAGCACTTAACCATTTGCTCCACCAAAAATCCATATATATATTTTAAAAAAAAACCCATTGCCATCAAGTCAATTCCGACTCACAGCGACTCTATAGGACAGAGTAGAACTGCCCCATAGGGCTTCCAAGGAGTGTCTGGTAGATTCCAACTGCCAACTTTTTGGTTAGCAGCCAAACACTTAACTACTGGTGCCACCAGGGCTCCCTATATATGTGTATGTATGTGTGTGTATATACACACATATACATTAAAAAAAAAAAAAAAGTGTAGCTGTGGAATCAATGCCGATTCATGGTTAGCCCCATGCCTGTCAGAGTAGAACTATGCTCCATAGGGTTTTAAATGGCTGATTTTTCAGTAGATCACCAGACCTTTCTTCCAAGGTGTCTCTGGGTAGACTTGAACCTCCAAACTTTTGGTTAGCAGCCACGCACATTAATTGTTTATACCACCCAAACTAAAAACCAAACCCATTGCTATCGAGTCAATTCTGACTCATAGCGACCCTATAGGACAGAGTAGAACTGCCCCACAGGGTTTCCAAGGAGCGCCTGGTCGATTCAAACTGCTGACCTTGTGATTAGCAGCTGAACTCTTAACCACTACGCCACCAGGGTTTCCTTATGCCACCCAGGGACACCATACATATATACTGGCCACGTTAAAAAGTATACACACATATACATATATTCCAATAAAAGCTGTTACCTCAGGATGCTAAAATTCTCTTTCTGGGGGATTAAAATTGAACATAAAATTTCAAAGATCAGACTGACATTTCCTTTGAGCTATGTCTACTTTATTTCTTCTGGAGAAAAACTGTGGAAATCCTTTGCTGGGTGTTTTAACTGTCACTGTGCATTAGAAATATAAAAATGGAAATGAACTAATATCCCAAACAGGCTGTTCTACAGTGTGTGGTCTGGGAAAAGCCTTAATTAAAAATAGAGAACTCAGGGAAACAGTTACTTTTTTTTTTTTTTAGCTCTACTACAAATAAACCATATGACTTTATGCAATTCATTTTCTACTCCTTATTATCTTCATATGTAATATACATTTACATATTTGCTACGCAAATGACTCACTACAGAATTGTAGGAAAACAGACTACGTGATGCAAAATAATTACCAGAGTTGAAAACGGTTAGTTGTGGCTCTTCTAGATTCACCCTTCAGCCCTATCTAGCCTTCTCTCTGGCCTCCTCAGAACGCACCTACTATCAGGTTTAAACTGTTAATGTTACCTTCAGCTGAATGTCTCCAAATCTCTATTTCTAACCCTGTCCTTCCGCTCAATCCAATATATCTGAAATAACTTGTTATTTATATATGTGTGTATATGTATACATATACATACATGTGCATATACATAACCCATTCCCCAGCCCCAGCCACCTCTTGCCTTTTCCTGTTTCTGTGCATCTTCCTCCTGGTTCCCTTGAAGACACCCTTACCTATTCCTGTGGGTCTCCCAGTCACACCAACCCCATGACACAGGGGAAAGACAGCTGTGGTTAACAGGAGAACACTTGATTTGAATCTCATCTCTGTCATTTAACACCTTGTGACCTTAAACCAGTTATTTGACCTTTCAGAGTCTGAGGTGGGAAACCGCCCAATGGCAGCTGGGCGGAGCTAAACCGCCGTTTCCCGCCATCTGGGCCGCAGCACTGTGCTGACCTGATGGCGTCCGCATTATTACAGGAGCTGTCCACCAGTCCTGATGGACCACGCCCCTGAATACGCCCTAAAGAAGAGCCCACCCCTAGTCTGTTTCCTCCCCATATATAAACCCCTGTGCCTGCTCATCAGAGAGTCCTCTTGGCAACGCAGGTCTTGGTAAGCTTCTTTGCTTCGCCAACCAAATAAAGTTTTTCTTTCCCTTTCGGCTAACTCATATCTCAGTGTCGCACCGAGCGAGACCTGGAGATCCGGTAACAAGTCTATTCCCTGATCTGTAAAACTAGATTAAGACTAACATAGGTTTCTTGTAAATAATAAATGAGTCAATGCACTCAGTTAATATTGTCTTCTCCCTCCCTCCCTTCACTCATTCGTTTCCATCTTCCTTCTACCCTTCTACCTCTCCCAACTGTCCTCTTTCCATTCTCAATACCTTTTCAAGAAAACTTCCCCAATCCTAATTTT